>NC_073261.2:32507500-33757500 GCF_029289425.2 Pan paniscus | reverse complement strand
ATTCGGAACTCTTTGTGGCCGATGGTAGAAAAGGAAATATCTTCACATAAAATCTAGACAGAAGCAATCTGAGAAACTTCTTTGTGATGCATGCATTAATCTCACAGAGTTAAACCTTTCTTTTGATTGAGCAGATTGGAAACTCTCTTTTTGTAGAATCTGCAAGTGGACATTTGGCAGTGCTTTGAGGCCTGTGGTGGAGAAGGAAATATCTTCACATAAAAAGTAGATAGAACAAATTTACAAGAAAAAAACAACCCCATCAAAAAGTGGGCGAAGGACATGAACAGACACTTCTCAAAAGAAGACATTTATGCAGCCAAAAAACACATGAAAAAATGCTCATCATCACTGGCCATCAGAGAAATGCAAATCAAAACCACAATGAGATACCATCTCACAACAGTTAGAATGGCAATCATTAAAAAGTCAGGAAACAACAGGTGCTGGAGAGGATGTGGAGAAATAGGAACACTTTTACACTGTTGGTGGGACTGTAAACTAGTTCAACCATTGTGGAAGTCAGTATGGCGATTCCTCAGGGATCTAGAACTAGAAATACCATTTGACCCAGCCATCCCATTACTGGGTATATACCCAAAGGACTATAAATCATGCTGCTATAAAGACACATGCACACATATGTTTATTGTGGCATTATTCACAATAGCAAAGACTTGGAACCAACCCAAATGTCCAACAATGATAGACTGGATTAAGAAAATGTGGCACATATACACCATGGAATACTATGCAGCCATAAAAAATGATGAGTTCATGTCCTTTGTAGGGACATGGATGAAATTGGAAACCATCATTCTCAGTAAACTATCGCAAGAACAAAAAACCAAACACCACATATTCTCACTCATAGGTGGGAATTGAACAATGAGATCACATGGACACAGGAAGGGGAATATCACACTCTGGGGACTGTTGTGGGGTGGGGGTAGCAGGGAGGGATAGCATTGGGAGATATACCTAATGCTAGATGACGAGTTAGTGGGTGCAGTGCACCAGCATGGCACACGTATACATATGTAACTAACCTGCACAATGTGCACATGTACCCTAAAACTTAAAGTATAATAAAAAAAGAGAGAGAAAAAAAAGAAATTTGTACCAAAAAAAAAAAAAAAGTAGATAGAAGCATTCTGAGAAAGTTCTCTGTGATGTCTGCATTCATCTCCTGGAGTTCCAACTTTCTTTAGGAGAACCAGTTTTCAAATACTCTTTTTGGAGAATCTGCAAGGGGACATTTCAAGCACCTTGAGGCTTAAGTTGGAAAAGGAAATATCTTCATAAAAAAAAACCAGAAGAATTCTGAGAATCTTTTTTATGATGTGTACGTTCATCTAACAGAGTTGAACCTTTCTTTTGATTGCATAGTTTGGAAACACCCTTTTTGTAGAATCGGCAAGTGGACATTTGGAGCGCTTTGCGGCCTATGATAGAAAAGGAAAAATCTTCCCATAAAATCTAGAAGGAAGCAATCTGAGAAACTCCTTTGTGATGTGTGCATTCATCTCACAGAGTTGAAACTTTCTTTTGATTGAGCAGTTTTGAAACACTCTCTTCGTGGAATCTGCAAGTGGATATTTGGAGCCCTTTGAGGCCTATTGTGGAAAAGGAAATATCTTCACATAAAAACTACTCAGAAGCATTCTGAGAAACACCATTGTGATGTTTGCATTCAACTCACAGAGTTGAAACTACGTTTTGATTAAGCAGTTTTGAATCTCTCTTTTTGCAGAAACTACAAGTGTATGTTTGGAAAGCTTTGAGGCCTATTGTGGAAAAGGAAATATCTTCACATAAAAACTACACAGAAGCATTCTGAGAAACTACTTTGTGAGGTGTGCATTCAACTCACAGAGTTGAAATTATCTTCTCTTTGAGAAGTTTTCAATCTCTCTTTTTGTAGAATGTGCAAGTGGATATTTGAAGACCTTTGTGCCCTATGGTGGAAAAGGAAATATCTTGAAATAAAAACTACACAGAAGCATTCAGAGAAACTTCTTTGTGATATGTGCATTCAACTCACAGAGTTGAACCTATCTTTTGATTGAGCAGTTTTGAATCTCTCTTTTTGCACAATCTGAAGGTGGATATTTCGAGCCCTTTAAGGCCTACAGTGGAAAAGCAAATATCTTCACATAAAAACTATGCAGAAGCATTGTGAGAAATTACTTTGTGAGGTGTGCATTCAACTCACAGAGTTGAACTTATCTTCTCATTGAGCAGTTTTGAATTTATCTTTTGGTAGAATCTGCAAGTGGATATTTGGAGCCCTTTGCGCCCTATGGTGGAAAAGGAAATATCTTCAAATAAAAACTACACAGAATCACTCAGAGAAACTGCTTTGTGATGTGTGCATTCATCTCACAGGGTTGAACCTAGCTTATGATTGAGCAGTTTTGAAACTCTTTTTGTAGGATCTTCAAGTGGATATTTGGAGTGCCTTGAGGCCTACAGTGGAAAACCAAATATCTTCAAATAAGAACTACACAGAAACATTCTGAGAAACTTCTTTGTGATGTGTGCATTCATCTCACAGAGTTGAAACTTTCTTTTGATTGAGCAGTTTTGAAACACTCTTTCTGTTGAATCTGCAAGTGGATATTTGGAGCCCTCTGCAGCCTATGGTGGAAAAGGAAATATCTTCAAATAAAAACTACACAGAAGCATTCTCAGAAACTTCTTCATGATGTATGCGTTCAACTCACAGAGTTGAACCTATCTTTTGATTGAACAGTTTTGAATCTCTCTTTTTGCACAATCTGCAAGTGGATATTTGGAGCGTTGTGAGGCCTACTGTGGAAAATCAAATATGTTCACATAAAAACTAAACAGAAGCATTCTGAGAAACTTCTTTGTGATGTGTGCATTCAACTCACAGAGTTGAACCTATCTTTTGATTGAGCAGTTTTGAATCTCTCTTTTTGCAGAATCTGTTAGTGGATGTTTGGAGAGCTTTGAGGACTATTGTGGAAAAGGAAATATCTTCACATAAAAACTACACAGAAGAATTCTGAGAAACTTCTTTGTGAGGTGTGCATTCAACTCACAGAGTTGATCTTATCTTCTCATTGAGCAGTTTTGAATCTCTCTTTTTGTAGAATCTGCAAGTGGATATTTGGAGCCCTTTGAGTCCTATGGTGGAAAAGGAAATATCTTGAAATAAAAACTACACAGAAGCATTCAGACAAACTTCTTTGTGATGTGTGCATTCAACTCACAGAGTTGAAAGTATCTTTTGATTGAGCAGTTTTGAACCTCTCTTTTTGCAGAATCTGCAGGTGGATATTTGGAGCCCTTTGAGTCCTACTGTGGAAAAGCAAATATCCTCACCTAAAAATTACACAGAAGCATTCTGAGAAACTACTTTGTGACGTGTGAATTCATTTCACGGGGATGAATTTGTCTCATGATTGAGCAGTTTTGAAACACTCTTTTTGTAGAATATGGAAGTGGATATTTGGAGCCCACTGAGGCCCATAGTGGTAAGGAAATATCTTCACATAAAAACAACACAGAAGCATTCTGAGAAACTTCTTAGTGATGTGTGCATTCATCTCACAGGGTTGAAACTTTCTTTTCATTGAGCAGTTTTGAAACGCCATTTTTGTAGAATCTTCAAGTGGATATTTGGAGAACTTTGAGGCCTATTGTGGAAAAGGAAACATCTTCACATAAAAACTACTCAGAAGCATTCTGAGAAACTTCTTTGTGATGTGGGCATTCAATTTACAGAGTTGAACCTATCTGTTGATTGAGCAGTTTAGAGTTTCTCTTTTTCTAGAATCTGCAAGAGGATATTTGGAGCCCTACGTGCCCTATGGTGGAAAAGGAAATATCTTCAATAAAAACTGCACAGAAGCATTCTAAGAAACTTCTTCGTGATGTGTACATTCAAATCACTGAGTTGAAATTATCTTCTCAATGAGCAGTTTTGAATCTCTGGTTTTGTAGAATCTACAAGTGGATATTTGGAGCCATTTGTGCCCTATGGTGAAAAAGGAATTATCTTTAAATAAAACTACACAGAACCATTCAGAGAAACTTCTTTGTGATGTATGCATTCAACTCACAGAGATGAACCTATCTTTTGATTGGGCCGTTTAGAATCTCTCTTTTGAAGAAACTGCAAGTGGATATTTGGAGCCCTTTGCGCTCTGTGTTGGAAAAGGAAATATCTTTAAATAAAAACAACACAGAAGTAGTCATAGAAACTTCTTTGTGCTGTGTGCATTAAACTCAGAGACTTGAAACTTCCTTTTGGTAGAGCAGTTTTGAAACACTCTTTTTGTAGAATCTGCAGGTAGATATTTGGAGCGCTTTGAGGCCTATGGTAGAAAAGGAAATATGTTCATACAGAAACTAGATAGAAGCATTCACAGAAACTACTTTGTGATGTGTGCATTCAACTCAAAGGGTTGAACATTCCTTTAGTCAGAGCAGTTTTGCAGCACTCTTTTTGTAGAATCTGCAGGTGGATACTTGGACTGCTCTGAAGCCTATGTTGGAAAAGGAAGTATCATCACACAAAAACTAGACAGAAGCATCTCAGAAACTTCTTTGTGATTTGTGTATTCAACTCATGGAGTTCACCATTCCTCTTGACAGAACAGTTTTGAAACACAATTTTTGTAGAATCTGCAAGTGGATATTTGGAGTGCTTTGAGGCCTGTGGTGGAAACGGGAATACCTTCACATAAACACTAGCCAGAAGCATTCTCAGAAACTTCTTTGTGATGTGTGCATTCAATTCACAGAGTTGAACCTTCTTTTTGATAGAGCAGTTTTGAGACACTGTTTTTGTATAATCTGCAAGTGCACATTTGGATCGCTCTGAGGCCTACGGTGGAAATGGAAATATTTTTACATAAAAACCAGACAGAAGAATTCTCAAAAACTTTTGTGATGTGTGCATTCAACTCAGAGAGTTGAACCTTTCATTTGATAGAGCAGGTTTGAAATACTCTTTTTGTAGAATCTGCAAGTGGACATTTGCAGCGCTTTGAGGCCAATGGTGGAAAAGGAAATAACTTCACATAAAAACTAGACAGAAGCATTCTCAGAAACTTCTTTGTGATGTTTGCATTCAACTCACAGATTTGAATATACCTTATCATAAAGCAGTTTTGAAACACTCTTTTAGCAGACTTCGTAAGTGGATATTTGGACCACTCTGAGGCCTTCATTGGAAACGGGAATACCTTCACATAAAGACTAGCCAGAAGCATTCTCTGAAACCTCTTAGTGATGTGTGCATTCAACTCACAGAGTTGAACTTTTCTTTTGATAGAGCAGGTTTGAAACACTCTTTTTGTAGAATCTGCAAGTTGACATTTGGAGAGCTTTGAGGCATATGGTGCAAAAGGAAATATCTTCACACAAAAACTAGACAGAAGCATTCTCAGAAACTTCTTCAGGATGTTTGCATTTAACTCACAGAGTTGAACATACCTTTTTATGGAGCAGTTTGGAAACACACTTTTTGTAGAATCTGCAAGTGGATATTTAGACCGCTTTGAGGCCTTCGTTGGAAACGGGAATATCTACAGATAAACACTAGAGAGAAGCATTCTCAGAAACTCCTTTGTGATGTGTGCATTCAAATCACAGAATTGAACCTTTCCTTTGATAGAGCTGGTTTGAAACACTCTCTTTGTAGAATCTGCAAGTGGACATTTGGAGTGATTTGAGGCCTATGGTGGAAAAGGAAATATCTTCACATAAAAACTAGACAGAAGCATTCTCAGAAACTTCTTTGTGGTGTTTTCATTAAACTCACAGAGTTAAACTTTCCTTTTCATAGAGCAGTTTTGAAACACTCTTTTCGTAGGATCTACAAGTTGACATTTGAACTGCTTTGTGGCCTATGGTGGAAAAGGAAATAGCTTCACATAAAATCTAGACAGAAGCATTCTGAGAAACTTCTTTGTGATGTGTGAATTGAACTCACAGAGTTGAACCTTTGTTTTGATAGAGCAGGTTTGAAACACTCTTTTGAAGAACGTACAAGTGGACATTTCGAGCGCTTTGAGGCCTACGGTGGAAAAGGAAATATCTTCACATAAAAAGTATACAGAAGCATTCTCTAAGACTACTTTGTGATGTGTGCATTCAGCTCATGGAGTTGAACAGACTTTATCTTAGAAGAGTTTTGAAACACTCTTTTAGTAGAATCTGCAGGTGGATATTTGGACTGCTTTGAGGCCTTCCTTGGAAACTGGAGTATCTTCACATAATCACTAGACAGATGCTTTCTCAGAAACATCTTTGTGCTGTGTGGATTGAACATACAGATTTGAAACTTTCTTTTGATAGAGCAGCTTTGACACACTCTTTTTGTAGAATCTGCAAGTGGACATTTGGAGCGCTTTGAGGTCTATTGTGGAAAAGGAAATATCTTCATATAAAACGTGGAAAGAAGGATTCTCAGAAACCCCTTTGTAATGTGTGCATTTAACTCACAGAGTTGAAACTTTCTTTTGATAGAACAGCTTTGAAACACACTTTTTGTAAAATCTGCAATTGGACATTTGGAGAGCTTTGAGGCCTATGGTAGAAAAGGAAATATCGTCACATAAAAACTAGACGGAAACATTCTCAGAAACTTCTTTGTGATGTCTGCATTTAACTCACAGAGTTAAACCTTTCTTTTGAAAGAGCAGTTTTGAAACACTCTTTTTGTAAAATCTGCAACTGCACATTTGGAGAGCTTTGAGGCCTATGGTAGAAAAGGAAATGTCTTCACCTAAAAACTAGACAGAAGCATTCTCAGAAATTCCTTTGTGATGTGGGCATTCAACTCACAGAGTTGAAACTTTCTTTTGATAGAGCAGGTTTGAAACACTCTTTTTATAGAATCTGCAAGTGGACATTTGGAGAGCTTTGAGGCCTATGGTGGAAAAGGAAATATCTTTATATAAAAACCAGACAGAAGCATTCTCAGAAACTTCTTTGTGATGTGTGCATTCAACTCACAGAGTTGAACCTTTCTTTTCATAAAGCAGGTTTCACACACAGTTTTTGTAGAATCTGCAAGTGGATATTTGGACCGCTTTGAAGCCTATGGTGGAAAAGGAAGTATCTTCCCTTCAAAACTAGACAGAAACATTCTCAGAAACTTCTTTGTGATGTTTGCCTTCAACTCACAGAGTTCAACGTACCTTATCATAGAGCAGTTTTGAAACACTCTTTTAGTAGAATCTGCAAGTGGATATTTGGAACGCTTTGAGGCCTTGGTTGGAAACGGGAACATCTTCACATAAACACTAGACAGAAACATTCTCAGAAACTTCTTTTTGATGTGTGCATTCAACACACAGAGTTGAACCTTTCTTTTGATAGAGCAGGTTTGAAACACTCTTTTTGAATTATATGCAAGTGGACAATTGGAGCACTTTGAGTGCTATGGTTGAAAAGCAAATATCTTCACATAAATTCTAGACAGAAGCATTCTCAGGAACTCCTTTGTGATGTTTGCATTCAACTCACAGAGTTTAACACACCTTATCATAGAGTAGTTTTGAAACAGTGTTTTAGTAGAATTTCCCAGTGGATATTTGGACCGCTTTGAGGCCTTCTTTGGAAACGGGAATATATTCATATAAAAACTAAACAGAAGTATTCTCAGAAACTTCTTGGTGCTGTCTGCATTCCACTCACAGAATTGAGCCTTTCTTTTCATAGAGCATGTTTGAAACACTGTTTTTGTAGAATCAACAAGTGGTCATTTAGAGAGCTTTAAGGACCATGGTGGAAACGGAAAAATCTTTATGTAAAAACCAGACAGAAGAATTCTCAGAAACTACGTTGTGATGTTTCCATTCAACTCACAGAGTTGAACATACCTTTTCATAGAGCAGTTTTGAAACACTCTTTTTGTAGAATTTGCAAGTGGATATTTGTACCGCCATGAGGCCTTCGTTGGAAACGGGAATATCTTCACATAAACACTAGACAGAAGCATTCTCAGAAACTTCTTTGTGATGTGTGCATTCTACTCACAGAGTTGAACGTTTATTAGATAGAGCACGTTTGAAACACTCATTTTGTAGAATCTGTAAGTGGATATTTGGAGAGCTTTGAGGACTATGGTGGGAAAGGAAATATCTTCACATCAAAACTAGACAGAAGCATACTCAGAAACTTCTTTATGATGTTTACATTAAACTCACAGAGTTGAACTTTCATTTTCATAGACCAGTTTTGAAACACTCTTTTCACAGTATCTGCAAGTGGATAATTGGATCACTTTGAGGAGTTCGTTGGAAATGGGTATAACTTCACATAAACACTAGACAGAAGCATTCTCAGAAACTTCTTTGTGATGTGTGCATTCAAGTCACACAGTTGAACATACCTTATCATAGAGTAGTTCTGAAACCCTCTTTTAGTGGAATCTGCAAGTGAATATTTGGACCACACTGAGGTCTTCTTTGAAAATGGGAGTATCTTCACATAAACACTAGACAGAAGCATTCTGAGAAAATTCTTTGTGATGTGTGCATTCAACTCACAGAGTTGAACGTTTGTTTTGATAGAGCAGGTTTGAATCACTCTTTTTGTAGAATCTGCAAGTGGATATTTGGAGAGCTTTGAGGCCTATGGTGGAAAAGGAAATATCTTCCAATAAAAAATAGAAGGATTCTCAGAAACTTCTTTGTGATGTTTGCATTCCCCTTACAGAGTTGAACACACTTTATCATAGAGCAGTTTTGAAACACTCTTTGAGTAGAATCTGCAAGTGGATATTTGGACCCCTTTGAGGCCTTCGTTGGAAACGGGAATATCTTCACATAAAAACTAGACAGAAGCATTCTCAGGAACTTCTTTGTGATGTGTGCATTCAACTCACAGAGTTGAACCTTTCTTTTGATAGACCAGGTTTGAAACACTCTTTTTGTAGAATTTGCAAGTGGACATTTAGAGAGCTTTGTGGCCTATGGTGGAAAAGGAAATATCATCAAATAAAAACTAGACAGAAGCAATCTCAGAGACTTGTTCATGATCTTTGCATTCAACTCACAGAATTGAACATACCTTATCATAGAACAGTTTTGAAAGACTGTTTTACTAGAATTTGCAAGAGGATATTTGGAGTGCTTTGAGGCCTCCGTTGGAAACGGGAATATCTTCACATAAACACTAGACAGAAGCATTCTCAGAAAGTTCTTTGTGATGTGTGCATTCAACTCACAGAGTTGAGCGCTGCTTTTGATAGAGCAGTTTTGACACACTCTTTTTGTAAAATCTGCAATTGGATATTTGGAGAGCTTTGAGGCCTATGGTCGAAAAGGAAATATCTTCACATAAAAGCTACAGAGAAGCATTCTCAGAAACTTCTTTGTGATATGTGCTTTCAACTCACAGAATTTAACCTTGCTTTTGATAGAGCAGGTTTGAAACACTCTTTTTGTGGAATCTGCAAGTGGATATTTGGACCACTTTGAGGCCTTCATTGGAAACGGGAATATCTTCACATAATCACTAGACAGAAGTTTCTCAGAAACTTCTTTGTGCTGTGTGCATTCAGCTCAGAGAGTAGAACCTTTCTTTTGATAGAGCAGGTTTGAAACACTTTTTTCATGGAATCTGCATGTGGATATTTGGACCGCTTTGAGGGCTTCGTTGGAAACGGGAGTATTTTCACTTAAACACTAGACAGAAGCATTCTCAGAAACTAATTTGCGATGTGTGCATTCAACTCACAGAGTTGAACCTTCCTTTAGATAAAGCACGTTTGAAACACTCATTTTGTAGAATCCGGAAGTGGACATTTGAAGAAATTTGAGGCCTACAGTGGGAAAGGAAATGCCATAACATAAAAACTAGACAGAAGCATTCTCAGAAACGTCTTTGAGATGTGTGCATTCAACTCACAGAGGTGTACCTTCCTTTTCATAGAGCATTTTTTAAACACACTTTTCGTAGATTCTGCAAGTGGATATTTGGACCGCTTTGAGGCCTTCGTTAGAAACGGGAATATCTTCACATAAAAACTAGACAGAAGCATTTCAGAAACTTCTTTGTGATGTGTGCATTCAATTCACAGAGTTGTACCTTTCTTTTGATGGAGAAGGTGTTAAACACTGTTTTTGCAGAATATAAAAGTGGACATTTGGTGCGCTTTGAGGCCTATGGTGGAAAAGGAAATATCTTCACATAAAAACTAGACAGAATCATTCTCAGAATCTTGTTTTTGATGGGTGCATTCAATTCACAGAGTTGAACATGCTTTATTATAGAGCAGTTTTGAAACACTCTTTTAGTAGAATCTGCAAGTGGATATTTGGACCGCTTTAAGGCCTTCTTTGGAAACGGGAATATCTTCACATAAACCCTAGACAGAAGCATTCTCAGAAACTTCTTCGTACTGTGTGCATTCAACTCGGTGAGTTGAACCTGTCTTTTGATAGAGCAGTTTTGAAACACTCTTTTTGAAGAATCTGCATGTGGATATTTGGACCACTTTGCGACCTTCTTTGGAAACGGTAATATCTTGACATAAACACTAGACAGAAGCATTCTCAGAAACTTCTTTCTGATGTGTGCATTCAACTCACAAATTTTAACATACTTTATCATGGAGCAGTTTTGAAACTCTCTTTTAGTGGAATCTGCAAGTGGATATTTGGACCGCTTTGAGGTCTTCGTTGGAAACAGGAATATCTTCACATAAACACTAGACAGAAGCATTTCAGAAACTTCTTTGTGATGTGTACATTCAACTCACAGAGTTGAAGCTTTCTTTTGGTAGAGCAGGTTTGAAACACTCTTTTTGTAGAATCTGCAAGTGGATATTTGAACCGCTTTGAGGCCTTCATTGGAAAAGGGGATATCTTCACATAAACACTAGACAGAATCGTTCTCAGAAACTTCTTTGTGATGTGCACACTCCACTCACAGAATTGAACCTTTGTTTTGATAGAGCAGGTTTGAAACACTTTTTTTGTAGAATCTTCAAGTTGACAGTTGGAGAGCTTTGAGGCCTATGGTGGAAAAGGAAATATCTATAAATAAAAACTAGACAGAAGCACTGTCAGAAACTTCTTTGTGATGTTTGCATTCAAGTAACAGAGTTAAACCTCCCTTTTCATAGAGCAATTTTGAAACACTTTTCTTATAATCTGCAAGTGGATATTTGGACTGCTTTGAGGCCTTCGTTGGAAACGGGAATATCTTCACATAAAAACTAGACAGAAGCATTCTCAGAAACTACTTTTGATGTATGCATTCAACTCACAGAGTTGAACCTTTCTTTTCATAGAGCAGGGTTGAAACACTCTTTTTGCAGGATCTGCAAGTGGACATTTGGAGCTCTTTGAGGCCTATTGGAAAAGGATATATCTTCACATAAAAACTAGACGGAAGCATTCTCAGAAACTTCTTTGTGATGTGTGCATTCAACTCACAGAGTTGAACCTTTCTTTTGATAGAGCAGGTTTGAAACATTCATTTTGTAGAATCTGAAGTGGACATTTGGAGAGCTTTGAGGCCTATGGTGGAAAAGGAAGCATCTTCACATAAAAAATAGAGAGAGGCGTTCTCAGAAACATCTTTATGATGTGTGCATTCAACTCACAGAGTTGAACCTCTCTTTTCATAGAGCAGGTTTGAACATTCTTTTCATAGTATCTGGAAGTGGACATTTGGAGAGCTTTGAGTCCTATGGTGGAAAAGGAAATATCTTCACAGAAAAACTAGACAGAAGCGTTCTCAGAAATGTCTTTGTGATGTTTGCATTCAAGTCACAGAGTTGAAGATACCTTTCCTTGGAGCAGTTTTGAGACACTCTTTTATAGAATCTGCAAGTGGATATTTGGACCGCTATGAGGCCTTCTTTGGAAACGGGAATGTCTTCACATAAACACTAGACAGAAGCATTCTCAAAAACTCCTTTGTCATGCATGCATTAAACCCAAAGAGTTGAACCTTTCTTTTGATAGAGCAGCTTTGAAACACTCTTTTTGTAGAATCTGCAAGTTGACATTTGGAGAGCTTTGAGGCCTATGGTGGAAAAGGTTTTATCTTCATAAAAAAATAAGAGAGAAGAATTCTCAGAAAATTCTTTATGATGTTTGCATTCAACTCACAGAGTTGAAGATATCTTTTCATAGAGCAGTGTTGAAACACTCTTTTCGCAGAATATGGAAGTGGATATTTGAAACGCTTTGAGGCCTTTGTTGGAAATGGGAATATGTTCACACAAAAACAGGCAGAAGCATTCTCAGAAACTTCTTTGTGATGTGTGCATTCAACTCAAAGATTTGAAACTTTCTTTTGATAGAGCATGTCTGAAACACTCTTTTTGTAGAATCTGAAAGTGGACATTTGGAGAGCATTGAGGCCTATGGTGGAAAAGTAAATATCTTCACATAAAAACTAGAGAGAAGCATTCTCAGAAACTACTTTGTGATGTGTGCATTCAACTCACAGAGTTGAACATACCTTATCATAGAGTAGTTTTGAAGCACTCTTATAGAGGAATCTGCAAGGGGATATTTGGACAACTTTGAGGCCATCGTTGCAAACGGGAATATCATCACATAAACACTAGACAGAAGCATTCTGAGAAACTTCTTAGTGATGTGTGCATTCAACTCACAGAGTTGAACCTTCCTTTTCATAGAGCAGGGTTGAAACACTCTTTTTGCAGAATCAGCAAGTGTACATTTGGAGCGCTTTGAGGCCTAGGGTGGAAAAGGAAATATCTTCACATAAAAAATAGACAGAAGCATTCTCGGAAACTATTTTGTGATGTTTGCATTCAACTCACAGAGTTGAACATACTTTATCATAGAGCAGTTTTGAAACAGTCTTTTAGTAGAATCTGCAAATGGATATTTGGACTGCTTTGAGGCCTTCGATGGAAACGGGAATATCTTCACATAATCACTAGACAGAAGCTTTCTCAGAAACTTCTTTGTGCTGTGTGGATTCAACTCACAGAGTTGAACCTTTCTTTTGATAGAGCGGGTTTAAAACCCTCTTTTTGTAGAATCTGCAAGTGGACATTTGGATGGGTTTGAGGCCTATGTTGGAAAAGGAAATGTCTTCATATAAAAACTAGACGGAAGCATTCTCAGAAACTTCTTTGTGATGTTTTCATTCAATTCACAGAGTTGAACATACCTTATCATAGAGCAGTGTTGAAACACTCTTTCAGTAGAATTTGCAAGTGGATATTTGGACCGCTTTGAGGCCTTCGTGGAAACGTGAATATCTTCACATAAACACTAGACAGAAGCATTCTCAAAAACTCCTTAGTGATGTGTGCATTCCATTGACACAGTTGAACCTTTCTTTTGATAGAGCAGGTTTGAAACACTCTTTTTGTAGATTCTGCTAGTGGATATTTGGACCGCTTTGAGGCCTTCTTTAGAAACGGGTATATCTTCACATAAACACTAGACAGAAGCATTTTCAGAAACTTCTTTGTGATGTTTGCATTCAACTCACAGAGTTGAACCTTCCTTTTCATAGAGCAGTTTTGAAACACTCTTTTCATAGAATTTGCCCGTGGATATTTGGACGGCTTTGAGGCCTTCGTTGGAAATGGGAATATCACCACATAAAGAGTAGACAGAAGCATTCTCAAAAACTTCTTTGTGATGTGTCCATTTAACTCACAGAGTTGAACTTTCCTTTTGACAGAGCAGTTTTGAAACACTCTTTTTGTAAAATCTGCTTTTGGACATTTGGAGAGCTTGAGGTCTCTGGTAGAAAAGGAAATATCTTTGCATAAAAACTAAACAGAAGCATTCTCAGAAACTTCTTTGTGATGTGTGCATTCACCTCACAGAGTTGAACCTCGCTTTTGATAGAGCAGGTTTGAAACACTCTTTTTGGAGAATCTGCAAGTGGATATTTCGACCGCTTTGAGGCCTTCATTGGAAAAGGGTGTATCTTCACAGAAACACTAGATAGAAGCCTTCTCAGAAACTTCGTGATGTTTGCATTCAACTCACAGAGCTGAACCTTTCTTTTGATAGAGCAGGTTTGCAACACTCTTTGTGCACAATCTGCATGTGGACATTTGGAGAGCTTTGAGGCCTATGGTGGAAAAGGAAATATCTTCACATAAAAACTAGACAGAAGTATTCTCAGAAACTTCTTTCTGATGTTTGCATTCAACTCACAGAGTTGGATATACTTTATCACAGGGCATTTTTGAAAAACTCCTTCAGGAGAATCTGCAAGTGGATATTTGGAACGCCTACAGGCCTTCATTGGAAACGGGAATATCTTCACATAAATACTAGACAGCAGCATTCTCAGAAACTTCCTTGTGATGTGTACATTCAACTCACAGATTTGAACATTTCTTTTGATAGAGCAGTTTTGAAACACTCTTTTTGCAGAATCTGCAAGTGGATATGTGGACTGCTTTGAGGCCTTCGTTGGATACAGGAATATCTTCACATAAAAACTAGACAGATGCATTCCCAGAAACTTCTTTGTGATGTGTGCATTCAACCCACAGAGTTGAACCTTTCTTTTGATAGAGCAGTTTTGAAACACTCTTTTTGTAGAATCTGCAAGTGTACATTTGGAGAGCTTTGAAGCCTATGGTGGAAAAGGAAAGATCTTCACATAAAATCTAGACAAAACATTCTCCGAAACAGCTTTGTGATGTGTACATTCAACGCATGGAGCTCAACCTTTCTTTTGATAGAGCAGGTTTGAAACACTCTTTTAGTAGAATCTGCAAGCGGATATTTGGAACGCTTTGAGGCCTTCTTTGGAAATGGTAATAACTTGACATAATCACTAGACAGAAGCTTTCTCAGAAACTTCTTCATGCTGTGTGCATTAAATTCAGAGAGTTGAACCTTTTCTTGATAGAGCAGGTTTGAAACACTCTTTTTGTGGATTCTGCAATTGGACATTTGGAGCGATTTAAGGAATATGGTGGAAAAGAAAATATCTTCAGATAAAAACTAGACAGAAGCATTCTCAGAAACTTCTTTGTGATGCTTGCCTTCAACTCACGGAGTTGAACCTACCTTATCATAAAGCAATTTGGAAACACTCTTTTAGTAGAATCTGCAAGTGGAGACTTGGAACGCTTTGGGGCCTTCATTGGAAACGGGAATATCTTCACATAAATACTAGACAGAAGCATTCTCAGAAACTTCTTTGTGATGTGGACCTTTAACACACAGAGTTGAACCTTTCTTTTGATAGTGCAGTTTTAAAACACTCTTTTTGTAGAATCTGCAAGTGAATATTTGGAGAGCTTTAAGGCCTTCATTGGAAACGGGAATATCTTCACATAAACACTAGACAGAAGCATTCTCAGAAACTTCTTTGTGCTTTGTGCATTGAACTCACAGAGTTGAACCTTTCTTTTGATAGAGCAGGTTTGAATCACTCTTTTTTCAGAATCTGCCAGTGGACATTTTGAGCGCTTTAAGGCCTATGGTGGAAAAGGAAATATCTTCACATAAAAACTAGACAGAAGAATTCTCAGAAACTTCTCTCTGATGTTTACATTCAACTCATGGAGTTGGACATACTTTATCATAGAGCAGCTTTGAAACACCCTTTTAGCAGAATCTGCAAGTGGATATTTGGACAGCTTTGAGGCATTCGTTGGAAACGGGAATATCTTCATATAAAATCTAGACAGCAGCATTCTCAGAAACTTATTTGTGATGTGTGCATTCAACTCACAGAGTTGAACGTACCTTATCATAGAGCATTTTTAAAACCCTCTTTTTGTAGAATCTGCAAGCGGACATTTGGAGAGCTTTGAGGCCTATGGTGGAAATGGTAATATCTTTATATAAAAACGAGACAGAAGAATTCTCAGAAACTTCTTTGTGATGTGTGCTTTCATCTCACAGAGTTGAACATTTCTTTTGATAGAGCAGGTTTGAAGCACTCTTTTTGCAGAATCTCCAAGTGGACATTTGGAGCGCTTTGAAGCCTACGGTGGGAAAGGAAATATCTTCACATAAAAACTAGACAGAAGCATTCTCAGAAACTTCTTAGTGATGTTTGTTCTCAACTCACAGAGTTGAGCATACCTTATCATAGAGCTGTTTAGAAACCCTCTTTTAGTAGAATCTGCAAGTGGATATTTGGACCACTTACAAGCCTTTGTTGGAAACGGGAATATCTTCACATAATCGCTAGACAGAGTCTTTCTCAGAAACTTATTTGTGCTGTGTGTATTCAACTCACAGAGTTGAACCTTTCTTTTGAGAGAGCAGGTTTGAAACACTCTTTTTGTAGGATCTGCAAGTGGACATTTGGAGCGCTTTAAGGCCTACGGTGGAAAAGGAAATATCTTCCCATAAAAACTAGACAGAAGCATTCTCAGAAACTTCTTGCTGATGTTTGCTTTCAACTCACAGAGTTGGACATTCCTTATGAGAGCAGTTTTGAAACAATCTTTTAGTAGAATCTGCAAGTGGATATTTCGAACTGTTTGAGGTCTTCGTGACTATCTTCACATAAAGAGTAGATAGCAGCATTCTCAGAAACTTCTTTGTGATGTGTAAATTCAACTCACAGAGTTGAACCTTTCTTTTGATAGAGCAGTTTTGAAACACTCTTTTTGTAGAATCTGCAAGTGCACATTTGGAGAGCTTTGAGGACTATGGTGGAAAATGATACATCTTCACACGAAAACCAGACAGAAGCATTCTCAGAAACTTCTTTGTGATGTTTACATTCAACTCACAGGGTTGAACATACCTTTTCATGGAGCAGTTTTGAAAAACGCTTTTTGTAGTATATGCAAGAGGATATTTCGACCGCTTTGAAGCCTTCGTTGGAAACGGGAATATCTTAACATAAACACTAGACGGAAGCATTCTCAGAAGCTTCTATGTGATGTGTGTATTAAACTCAAAAAGTTGAACCTTACTTTTGAGAGAGCAGTTTTGAAACACTCTTTTTGTAGAATCTGCAAGTGGACATTTGGAGAGCTTAGAGGCCTATGATGGAAAAGGATATATCTTCACACAAAAACTAGACAGAAGCATTCTCAGAAACTTCTTTGTGATGTTTGCCTTCAGTTGACAGAGTTGAACATTCCTTGTCATAGAACAGTTTTGAAACACTCTTTTAGTAGAATCTGCAAGTGGATATTTGGACGGCTTTGTGGCCTTCGCTGGAAACGGGAATATCTTCACATAAAAACTAGACAGCAGCATTTTCAGAAACTACTTTGTGATGTGTTCATTCCACTCACAGTGTTGAAGCTGTCTTTTGATAGAGCAGTTTTGAAACACTCTTTTTATAAAATCTGCAAGTGGATATTTGGAGGGTTTTGAGGACTTCAGTGGAAACTGTAATATCTTCACATAAATATTAGAGAGGAGCATTCTCAGAAACTTCTTTGTGATGTGTGCATTCAACTCACAGATTTGAACATACTTTATCATACAACAGCTTTTAAACACTCTTTTAGTAGAATGTGCAAATAGATATTTAGACCACCTGGAGGCCTTCATCGGATACGGGAATATCTTCACATAAAAACTATACAGAATCATGCTCAGAAACTTCTTTGTGATGTTTGCATTCAACTAACAGGGTTGAATATTCCTTTTCATAGAGCAGTTTGAAAAAATCTTTTTGTAGTATCTGCAAGTAGACATTTGGAGCGCTTGAGGCCTATGGTGAAAAAGGAAATATTTTCACATAAAAACTAGACAGAAGCATTCTCAGAAACTTCTTTGTGGTGTGTGTACTCCACTCACAGTGTGAAACCTTTCTTTTGATAGAGCAGTTTTGAAACACTCTTCTTGTAGAATTTATAAGTGGATATTTGGACAGCTTTGTGGCTTTCATTGGAAATGGGAATATCTTCAAATAAAAACCAGACAGAAGCTTTCACAGAAACTTCTTTGTGATTTGTGCATTCAACTCACTGAGTCGAAACTTTCCTTTGACAGAGCAGGTTTGAAACACTCTTTTTGTAGAATTTTCAAGTGGATATTTGGACAGCTTTGAAGCCTTCGCTGGAAATGGGAGTATCTTCACATAAAACTAGACAGAAGCATTCTAGGAAACTTCTTTTTGATGTTTGCATTCAACTCACAGAGTTGAATGTTCCTTTTCATAGAGCAGTTTTGCAACACTTTTTTTGTAAAATCTGCAAGTGGAGACTTGGAGTGCTTGAGGCCTTCATTAGAAACGGGAATATCTTCACATAAAAACTAGACAGAAGCATTCTCAAAAACTTCTTTTTGATGTATGTACTCAACTCACAGAGTTGAACTTTTCTTTTGATAGAGAAGTTTTGAAACACTCTCTTTGTAGAATCTGCTAACGGATATTTGGACAGCTTTGAGGCTTTCGTTGGAAACAGGAATATCTTCACATAAAAACTAGACAGAAGCATTCACAGAAACTTCTTTGTGATGTTTGCATTCAACTCACAGAGTTGACGATTCCTTTTCATCGAGCAGTTTTGATGCACTCTTTTTGTAGTATCTGCAAGTGGACATTTGGAGCACTTTGAGGCCTATTTTGGAAAACAAAATATTTTCACATAAAAACTAGACAGAAGCATTCTCAGAAACTTCTTTGTGATGTGTGTACTCCACTCACAGAGTAAAACCTTTCTTTTTATAGAGCAGTTTTGAAACACTCTCCTTGTAGAATCTGCAAATGGATATTTGGACAGCTTTGAGGCTTTGGTTGGAAACTGGAATATTATCACATAGAAACTAGACAGAAGCATTCTCAGAAACTTCTTTGTGATGTTTGCATTCAACTCACGGATTTGAACATTCCTCTTCATACAGCAGTTTCGAAAAACTCTTTTTGTAGTATCTGCAAGTGGACATTTGGAGCGCTTTGAGGCCTATGGTGAAAAAGGAAATATCTTAACATAAAAACTAGACAGAAGCATTCTCAGAAACTTCCTTTTGATGTGTGTACTCAACTGACTCAGTTAAACTTTTCTTTTGATAGAGCAGTTTTGAAACACTCTTCTTGCAGAATTTATAAGTGGATATTAGGAAAGCTTTGAGGCTTTTGTTGGAAACGGGAATGTCTTCACATAAAAACCAGACAGAAGCATTCTCAGGAACATCTTTGTTTTATGTGCATTCATCTCACAGACTTGAAACTTTCTTTTGATAGAGCAGCTTTGAAACAAACTTTCTGTAAAATTTGCAAGTGGATATTTGGACAGCTTTGAAGCCTTCGCTGAAAACGGGAATATCTTCACATAAAAACTAGACGGAAGGATTCTCAGAAACTTCCTTGGGAGGTTTGCATTCAACTCAAAGAGTTGAACATTCCTTTTCATAGAGCAGTTTTGAAACACTCTTTTTGTAGAATCTGCAAGTGGACATTTGGAGCAACTTGAGGCCTGTGGTGAAAAATGAAATATCTTCGCATAAAAACTAGACAGAATCATTCTCACAAACTTCTCTGTGATGTGTGTACTCCACTCACAGAGTTGAACATTTCTTTTGATAGAACAGTTTTGAAACACTCCCTTGTAGAATCTGCAGGTGTATATTTGGACAGCTTTGAGTCTTTTGTTGGAAACGGGAATATCTTCTCATAAAAACTAGACAGAAGCACTCTCAGAAACTTCTCTGTGATGTTTGCCTTCAACTCTCACGGTTGATCATTCTTTTTCATAGAGCAGTTTTGAAACACTCTTTTTGTACAATCTGCAAGTGGACATTTGCAGCACTTTGAGGCCTGTGGTAAAAAAGGAAATATCTTCACATGAAAACTAGACAGGAGCATTCTAAGAAACTTATTTGTGATGTGTACACTAAACTCACAGAGTTGAACTTTTCATTTGATAGAGCAGTTTTGAAACACTATTTTTGTGAATCCTGCAAGTGGACATTTGGAGCACTTTGAGGTATTCTTTGGAAACGGGAATATCTTCACATAAAAACTAGAAAGAAGCATTCTCAGAAACTTCTTTGTGAGGTTTGCATTCAACTCACAGAGTTGAACTTTTCTTTTGATAAAGCAGTTTTGAAACACTCTCTTTGTAGAATCTGCTAATGGATATTTGGACAGCTTTGAGGTTTTCATTGGAAACGGGACTATCTTCACATAAAAACTAGACAGAAGCATTCTCAGAAACTTCTTTGTGATGTTTGGTTTAACTCACAGAGTTGAACATTCCTTTTCATAGAGCAGTTTTGAAAAACGCTTTTTGTAGAATCTGCAAGTGGACATTTGCAGCGTTTTGGGGCCCATTGTGAATAAGGAAATATGTTCACATTAAAACTAGACAGAAGCATTCTCAGAAACTTCTTTGTGATGTGTGTACTCAACACACAGAGTTGAATCTTTGTTTTGACAGAGCAGTTTGAAACCCTTTTTTGTATAATCTGCAAGTGGATATTTGGATAGCTTTGAGGCTTCCGTCGGAAATGGGAATATCTTCACATAAAAACTAGAGAGAAGCATTCCTCAGAAACTTCTTTGTGAAGTTTGCCTTCAACTCACAGAGTTGAACATTCCTTTTCATAGAGCAGTTTTGAAACACTCTTTTTGTAGAATCTGCAAGTGGACATTTGGAGCGCTTTGAGGCCTATTTTGGAAAACGAAATATTTTCACATAAAAACTAGACAGAAGCATTCTCAGAAACTTCTTTGTGATGTGTGTATTCCACTCACAGAGTAGAACCTTTCTTTTTATAGAGCAGTTTTGAAACACTCTCCTTGTAGAATCTGCAAATGGATATTTGGACAGCTTTGAGGCTTTGGTTGAAAACGGGAATATCTTCACATAAAAACCAGACAGAAGCATTCTCAGAAACTTCTGTGTGATGTGCGCGTTCAACTCACAGAGGTGAAACTTTCTACTGATAGAGCAGCTTTTATACGTTCATTTTGAGAATTTGCAAGTGGATATTTGGACAGCTTTCAAGCCTTCACTGGAAACGGAAGTATCTTCAGGTAAAAACTAGACAGAAGCATTCTCAGAAACTTCTTTGTGATCTTTGCATTAAACTCATGGAGTTGAACATTCCTTTTCTTAGAGGAGTTTTGAAAAACTCTTTTTGTAGATTCTGCAAGTGGACATTTAGAGCGCTTTGAGGCCTATGTTGAAAAAGGAAGTATCTTCCCATAAAAACTAGACAGAAGCATTCTCAGAAACTTCTTTGTGATGTTTGCATTCAACTCACAGAGTTGAACATTCCTTTTCATAGAGCAGTTTTGAAACACTCTTTTTGTAGAATCTGCAATAGACATTTGAAGCGCTTTGAGGCCTATGGTGAAAAAGGAAATATCTTCACATAAAAACTAGACAGAAGCATTCTCAGAAACTTCTTTCTGATGTGTGTCAACTCACAGAGTTGAATACTTCTTTTGATCTAGAAGTTTTGAAACACTCTCTTTGTAGCATCTGCAAGTGGACATTTGGTGTGCGTTGAGACATATAGTGAAATAGGAAATATCTTAACATACAAACTAGACAGAAGCATTCTCAAAGACTTCTTTGTGATGTTTGCATTTATCTCACAGATTTGCACATTCCTTTTCATAGAGCAGTTTTGAAACACTCTTTTTGTAGCATCTGCAAGTGGACATTCAGAGCGCTTGGAGGCCTACGGTGACAAAGGAAATATCTTCACATAAAAACTAGACAGAAGCATTCTCAGAAATTTCTTCTTGATGTGTGTACTCAACTCACAGAGATGAACCTTTCTTTTGCTGTAGCAGTTTTGAAACACTCTTTTTGCAGCATTTACAAGTGGATATTTGGACAGCTTTGAGGCTTTCCTTGGAAAAGGGAATATCTTCACATAAAAACTAGACTGAAGCATTTTCAGGAACTTCTTTGTGATGTGTGTATTCTACTCAAAGAGTTGAAACTTGCTTTTGATAGAGCAGATTTGAAACACTCTTTTTATAGAATTTGCAAGTGGATATTTGGACAGCTTTGTCGCCTTCACTGGAAACGGGGGTATCTTCACATAAAAACTAGACAGAAGTATTCTCAGAAACATCTTTGTGATGTTTACATTCAACTCACATAGTTGAACATTCCTTTCAATAGAGCAGTATTGAAACACTCTGTTTGTAGTATCTGCTAGTGGACATTTGGAGCGCTTTTAGGCCTCTGGATAAAAAGGAAATGTCTTCACATAAAAACTAGACAGAATCATTATCAGAAACATCTTTGTGATGTGTGCGCTCAACAAAAAGAGTTGAAAATTTCCTTTGATGGAGCGTTTTTAAACAGTCTTTTTGTAGAATCTACAAGTGGACATTTGGAATGCTTTGAAGCCTTCGTTGGAAATGGAAATATCTTCACATAAAAACTTTACAGAATCATTCTCAGAAACTTCTTTGTGATGTGTGTACTCAACTCACAGAGTTGAACCTTTCTTTTGATAAAGCAGTTTTGAAACACTGCCTTTGTGGAAACTGCAAATGAATATTTGGACAGGTTTGAGGCTTTCATTGGAAACGGGAATATCTTCACATAAAAACTAGACAGAAGCATTCTCAGAAACTTGTTTGTGATGTGTGCACTCAACTCACAGAGTTGAAGCTTTCTTTCACAGAGCAGTTTTGAAACACTCTTTTTGTGGAATCTGCAAGTGGTCATTTGGAACGCTGTGTGGCCTTCATTGGAAACGGGAATAACTTCACAAAAAACTAGACAGAAGCATTCTCAGAAACTTCTTTGTGATGTTTGCATTCAACTCACAGAGTTGAAACTTTTATTTTGATAGAGTAGATTTGAAACACTGCTTTTGTGGAATTTGCAAGTGGATATTTCGACAACTTTGAGGCTTTCGCTTGAATCGGGAGTATCTTCACATGAAAACTAGACAGAAGCTTTCTTGGAAACATCTTTTTGATGTTTGGATTGAACTCAAAGAGTTGAACATTCGTTTCCATAGAGTAGTTTTGAAACATTCTTTTTATAGTATCTGCAAGTTGACATTTGGAGTGCTTTGAGTCCTATGGTGATAAAGAAAATATCTTCAAATAAAAATTAGAAGCATTCTCAGAAACTTCTCTGTGATGTGTACATTCAACTCATAGAGTTGAAAATTCCTTTTTATAGAGCAGATTTGAAACACTCCTTTTGTAGAATCTGCAAGTGGACCTTTGGAGTGCTCTGAGGCCTTTCCTCGAAACGGGAATATCTTCACATAAAAACTAGACAGAAGCATTATCAGAAACTACTTTCTGATGTGTCCTTTCAACTCACAGATTTGAACTCTTCTTTTGATAGAGCAGTTTTGAAACACTCTCTTTGTAGAATCTGCAATTGGACATTTGGTGTGTTTGAGGTTTATGGTGAAAAAGGAAATATCTTCACATAAAAACTAGACAGGATCATTCTCAGAAACTTCTCTGTGATGTGTGCACTCAACTCACAGAGTTGAACATTTCTTTTGATAGAGCAGTTGTCAAACACTCTTTAAGTGGAATCTGCAAGTGGACACTTGGGAGTGCTTTGTGACCTTCTTTGGAAATGGGAATATCTTCACATGAAAACTATACAGAAGCATTGTCAGAAACTTCTTTGTGATGTGTGCATTTAACTAACAGAGTTGAACCCTTCTTTTGATAGAGCAGTTTTGAAACACTCTCTTTGTAGAATCTGCAAGTTGATATTTTGACAGCTTTGAGGCATTCATCGGAAACGGGAATATCTTCACATAAAATCTAGACAGAAGAATTCTCAGAAACTTCTTTGTGATGTTTTCATTCAATTCACAAAGTTGAACATTCCTTTTCATAGAGCAGTTTTGAAAAACTCTTTTTATATTAACTGCAAGTGGACATTTGGAGCGCTTTGAGGCCTATGGTGAAAAACGAAATATCTTCACATAAAAACTAGACAGAAGCATTAGCAGAAACTTCTTTGTGATGTGTGTACTCAACTCACAGAGTTAAAAATTTCTTTTGATACATCAGTTTTGAAACCCTCTTCTGGTAGAATATAAAAGTGGATATTAGGACCGCGTGTGAAGCTTTCGATGGAAACGGGAATGTCTTCACATAAAAACCAGACTGAAGGCATTCTCAGAAACTTCTTTGTGATGTGCGCATTCAACTCACAGAGTTGAAACTTTCTTTTGATAAAGCAGCTTTGAAACACTCTTTTTGTAGAATTTGCAAGTGGATATTTAGAAAGCTTTGAAGCCTTCGCTGGACACGGGAGTATCGTCCCATAAAAACTAGACAGAAGCGTTCTCAGAAACATATTTGTGATGTTTGCATTAAACTCACAGAGTTGAACATTCCTTTTCATTGAGCACTTTTGAAACACTCTTTTTGTAGTATCTGCAAGTGGACATTTGGACAGCTTTGAGGCCTATAGAGAAAATGGAAATATCTTCACATAAAAACTAGACATAAGCATCCTCAGAAACATCTTTGTGATGTTTGCATTCAACTCAAAGAGTTGAACATTCCTTTTCATAGAGCAGTTTTGAAAAACTCTTATTGTAGAATCTGCAAGTGGTCATCCTGAGTGCTTTGAGGCCTTCATTCAAAGCAGGAATATCTTCACATAAAAAATAACAGAAGCATTCTCAGAAACTTCTTTGTGATGTGTGCATTTAACTCACAGATTTGAACCCTTCTTTTATAGAGCAGTTTTGACACACTTTTTTGTGTAATCTGCAAGTGGACATTTGTTGTTCTTTGAGGCCTATGATGAAAAAGGAAATATCTTCACATAAAAACTAGACAGAAGCATTCTCAGAAACATCTTTGTGATATCTGAAGTCAACACACAGAGTTGAAACTTTCTTTTGAGAGATCAGTTTTGAAACACTCTTTTTGTGGTACCTGCAAGTGGACACTTGGAGCGCTTAGTGGCCTTCGTTGGAAATGGGAATATCTTCCAATAAAAACTAGACAGAAGCATTCTCAGAAACTTCTTTGTGATGTGTGCATTCAAAAACCAGAGTTGATGTTTTCTTCTGATAGAGCAGATTGGAAACACTCATTTTGTAGAATTTGCAAGTGGATGTTTGGACAGCTTTGAGGCCTTCAATGGAAAAGGGAATATTTTCACATAAAAACAAGACAGAAGCATTCTAAGAAACTTGTTATTGATGTGTGTCCTCAACTGACAGAATTGAACATTTCTTTTGATAGAGCAGTTTTGAAACACTCTTTTTGTAGGATCTGCAAGTGGATATTTGGACGGCTTTGAGGCTTTCATTGGAAACCGGAATATTTTCACATAAAAACTAGAGAGAAGCATTCTCGGAAACTTCTTTGTGATGTTTGCATTCAACTCACAGAGTTGAACATTCCTTTTCATAGAGCAGTTTTGAAACACTCTTTTTGTAGGATCTGCAAGCAGACATTTGGAACGATTTGAGGCCTATGGTGAAAAAGGAAATATCTTCATATAAAAAGTAGATGGAAGCATTCTCAGAAAATACTTTTTGATGTGTGCACTCAACACACAGAGGTAAATCTTTCTTTTGATAGAGCAGTTTTGAAACACTCTTCTTGTAGAATTTACAAGTGAATATTAGGACAGCTTTGAGGCTTTTGTTGGAAACGGGAATATCTTCACAGAAAAACTAGACAGAAGCATTCTCAGAAACTACTTTGTGATGTGTGCATTCAACTCACAGAGTTGAAACTTTCTTTTGATAGAGCAGATTTGAAACACACTTTTTGTAGTATTTTGAAGTGGATATTTGGACAGCTTTGAGGCCTTCGCTGGAAACAGGTATATCTTCACATGAAAACTAGACAGAAGCACTCTCAGAAACTGCTTTGTAATGTTTGCATTCAACTCACAGAGTTGAATATTCCTTTTCATAGAGCTGTTTTGAAATGATCTTTTTGTAGAATCTGTAAGTGGACACTTGGAGGACTTTGAGGCCTATGGTGAAAAAAGAAATATCTTCCCATAAAAACTATACAGAAGAATTCTCAGAAATTCTTTGTGATGTGTGTACTCAACTCACAGAGATGAAACTTTAATAGAGCAGTTTTTAAATACTGTTTTTGTAGAAAATGCAAGTGGATATCTGGATAGCTTTGAGGCTTTCGTTGGAAACGGGAATATCTTCACATAAAAACTAGACAGAAACATTCTCAGAAACTTCTTTGTGATGTTTACCTTCATCTCATGGAGTTGAAAATTCCTTTTCATAGAGCAGTTTCGAAACACTTTTTGTAGACTCTACAAGCGTTCATTTGGAGCTCCTTGAGGCTTTCGTTCAAAAGGAGAATATCTTCACATAAAAACTAGACAGAAGCATTATCAGAAACATCTTCGTGATGTGTGCATTGAACTCACAGAGTTGAACCCTTCTTTTGATAGAGCAGTTTTGAAACACTCTCTTCGTAGAATCTGCAAGTGGATATTTGGTGTGCTTTGAGGCCTATGGTGAAAAAGGAAATATCTTAACATAAAAACTAGTCAGAAGCATTCTCAGAAACTTATTTGTGATGTGTTAACTCAACTCACAGAGTTGAACCTTTATTTTGATAGAGCAGTTTTGAAACACTCTTTTTGTGGAATCTGCATGAGGACATTTGGAGCACTTTGTGGCCTTCATTGGAAATGGGAATATCCTCACATAAAAACTATACAGAGGCATTCTTGGAAACTCCATTGTGATATTTGAATTCAACTCACAGAGTTGAACATTCCCTTTCATAGAGCAGTTTTGAAACACACTTTTTCTAATATCTGGAAGTGGACATTTTGAGCACTTTGAGGTCTATGGGGAAAAAGGAAATATCTTCATATAAAAACTAGACACAAGCATTCTCAAAAACTTCTTTGTGATGTGTGCTCTCAACTCACAGAGTTAAACCTTTCTTTTGATAGAGCAGTTTTGAAATACTCTACTTGTAGAAATTAAAGTGGATATTTTGACAGCTTTGAGGCTTTCGTTGGAAACGGGAATATCTTCATATAAAAACCAGACAGAAGCATTCTCAGAAACTTCTTTCTCATGTTTGCAATCAAATCACAGAGTTGAACATTCCTTTTCATAGAGGAGTTTTGAAAGACTCTTTTTGTACAATTTGCAAGTGGACATTTGGAGTACTTGGAGGCCTATGGTGAAAAAGGAAATATCTTCACATAAAAACTAGACAAAAGCATTCTCAGAAATTTCTTTGTGATGTGTGTACTCAACTCACAGAGATGAATCTCTCTTTTGCTAGAGCAGTTTTGAATCAGTCTTTTTGAAGCATTTACAAGTGGATATTTGCACAGCTTTGTGGCATTCATTTGGAATGGGAATATGTTCACATAAAAACTAGACAGAAGCATTCTCAGAAACTTCTTTGTGATGTTTGCATTCACCTCACAGAGTTGGACATTCCTTTTCATACAGCAGTTTTGAAACACTCTTTTTGTAGTATCTGCTAGTGGACATTTGGAGCGCTTTGAGGCCTATGGTGAAAAAGGAAATATCTTCACATAAAAACTAGACAGAAGCATTCTCAGGAACTTCTTTGTGTGGTGTGTACTCAACTCACAGAGTTAAACCGTTCTTTTGATAGAGCAGTTTTGAAATATTCTTCTTGTAGACTTTACAATTAAATATTCTGACAGGTATGAGGACTTCGTTGGAATCGGGAGTGTCTTCACATAAAAACTGGACAGAAGCATTTTCAGAAAGTGCTTTCTGATATGTGCATTAAACTCACCGAGTTGAAACTTTCTTTTGATAGAGCAGATTGGAAACACTCTTTTTGTAGAATTTGCAAGTGGATATTTGGACAGCTTTGAGGCCTTCTTTGGAAACGGGTGTATCTTCACATAAAAACTAGACAGAAGCATTCTAATAAACTACTTTTTGATTTTTGCATTCAAATCACAGAGTTGAACATTTCTTTTCATAGAGCAGTTTTGAAACATTCTTTTTGTAGAATCTACACTTGGACATTTGGAGCGCTTTGAGGCCTATGGTGGAAAAGGAAATATCTTCACATAAAACCCAGACAGAAGCATTCTCAGAAACTACTTTGTGATGTGTGCAGCCAACTCACAGAGTTGAACATTCCTTTTCATAGAGCAGTTTTGAAACACTCTTTTTGTAGAATCTGCAAGTGGTCATTTGGAGCACTTTGATGCCTTCCTTCAAAACGGGAATATCTTCACATAAAAACTAGACCGAAGCATTTGCAGAAACACCTTTGTGATGTGTGCATTAAACTCACAGAGTTGAACCCTTCTTTTGATAGAGCAGTTTGAAACACTCTGTTTGTAGTATGTGCAAGTGGACATTTGATGTGCATGAGGCCTATGATGAAAAAGGAAATATTTTCACATAAAAACTAGACAGAAGCATTCTCAGAAACTTCTTTGTGATGTGTGCACTCCACTCACAGAGTTGAACCTATCTTTTGATAGAGCAGTTTTGAAACACTCTTTTTGTGCAATCTGCACGTGGACATTAGGAGCGATTTGTGGCCTTTGTTGGAAATGGGAATATCTTCACATAAAAACTAGACAGAAGCATTCTCAGAAACTTCATTGTGATATTTGCATTCAACTCACAGAGTTGAACATTCCTTGTCATAGAGCGGTTTTGAAACACTCTTTTTGCAGAATCTACAAGTGGTCCTTTGGAGCACTTAGAGGCCTTCATTCGAAACGGGAATATCTTCACATAAAAACTAGACAGAATTATTATCTGCAACATCTTTGTGATTTGTGCATTCAGCTCACAGAATTGAACCCTTCTTTTGATAGAGTAGTTTTGAAACACTCTCTTTGTAGAATCTGCAAGTGGACATTTGGTGTGCTTTGAGGCCTGTGGTGAAAACAGAAATATCTTAACATAAAAACTAGACAGAAGCATTCTCTGAAACTTATTTGTGATGTGTGCCCTCAGCTCACATAGTTGAACCTTTCTTTTGATAGAGAAATTTTGAAACACTCTTTTTGTGGAATCTGCAAGCGCACATTTGGAGCGCTTTGTGGCCTACGTTGGAAATGGGAATATCTTCACATAAAAACTAGACAGAAGCATTCTCAGAAACTTCTTTGTGATGTTGGCATTCAACTCACAGAGTTGAACATTCCCTTTCATAGAGCAGTTTTGAAACACTCTTTTTGTAGAATCTGGAAGTGGACGTTTGGAGCGCTTTGAGGCCAATGGTGAAAAAGGAAATATCTTCACATAAAAACTAGACAGAAGCATTCTCAGAAACTTCTTTGTGATATGTGTACTCAACTCACAGATTTAAATCTTTCCTTTGATAGAGCAGTTTTGAAACACTCTTCTTGTAGAAATTACAAGTGGATATTAGGACAGCTTTGAGGCTTTCCTTGGAAATGGGAATATCTTCATATAAAAACCAGACAGAAACATTCTCAGAAACTTCTTTGTGATGTTTGCATTCAACTCACAGAGTTGAACATTCCTTTTCATGGAGCAGTTTTGAAACACTCTTTCTGGAATCTGCAAGTGGACATTTGGAGCGCTTGGTGGCCTATGGTGAAAAAGGAAATATCTTCACATAAAAACGAGACAAAAGGATTCTCAGAAACTTCTTTGTGAAGTGTGTACTCAACTCGCAGAGATGAATCTTTCTTTTGCTACAGCAGTTTTTAATCACTCCTTTTGAAGCATTTCCAAGTGGATACTTGGACAGCTTTGAGGCTTTCATTGGAAACGGGAATATCTTCACATAAAAACTAGATAGAAGCATTCTCAGAAACTTCTTTGGGATATGTTCATTCAACTCACAGTGTTGAAACTTTCTTTAAATAGAGCAGATTGGAAACACTCTTTTTGTAGAATTTGCAAATGGATATTTGGACAGCTTTGATACTTTCATGGGAAATGGGAGTATCTTCACATAAAAACTGGACAGAAGCATTCTCAGAAACATCTCTGTGATGTGTGCATTCAACTCACAGAGTTGAAACTTACTTTTGATAGAGTGGATTTGAAACACGCTTTTTGTAGAATTTGCAAGTGGATATTTGGACAGCTTTGACGCTTTCATTGGAAATGGGTGTATCTTCCCATAAAAACTAGACAGAAGAATTCTCAGAAACTTCTTTGTGATGTGTGTACTCAACTCACAGAGTTGAAACTTTCTTTTGATACAGAGTTTTGAAACACTCTTTTTGTAGAATCTGCAAGTGGATATTTGGATAACTTTGAGTCTTTCGTGGGAAATGCGAATATCTTCACATAAAAAGTAGACAGGAGAATTCTCAGAAACTTCTTCATGATATTTGCATTTGACTCACAGAGTTGAACATTACTTTTCAAAGGGCAGTTTTGAAACACTCTTTTTGTAGTATCTGCAAGCGGAATTTGGAGCACTTTGAGGCCTATGGTGAAAAATGAAATATCTTCACATGAAAACTAGACAGAAGCATTCTCAGAAACTTCTTTGTGATGTGTGCATTCAACTCACAGAGTTGAACATTCCCTTTCATAAAGCAGTTTTGAAACATTATTTTTGTAGTATATGCAAGGTGACTTTTGGAGCACTTTGAGGCCTATGGTGAAAAAGGAAATATCTTCACATAAATACTGGACAGAAGCATTCTCAGAAACTTCTTTGTGATGTGTACATTCACCTCACAGAGTTGAACATTGCTTTCCATAGAGCAGTTCTGAAACACTCTTTTTGTAGTATCTGGAAGTGGACATTTGGAATGCTTTGAGGCCTATGGTGAAGAAGGAAATATCTTCACATAAAAACTAGACCGAAGAATTCTCAGAAACTACTTTATGATGAGTGCATTCAACTCACAGTGTTGAACATTTCTTTTGATAGAGCAGATTGGAAACCCTCTTTATGTAGAATTTGCAAGTGGATATTTGGACAGCTTTGAGGCCTTCGCTGGAAACCGGAGGATCTACAAATAAAAACAAGACAGAAGCATGCTAAGAAACTTCTTTGTGATATGTGTACTCAACTCACAGAGTTGAACATTTCTTTTTTTAGAGTAGTTTTGAAACACTCTCTTTGTAGGATCTGCAAGGGAACATTTGGACAGCTTTGAGGCTTTCGTTGGAAATGGGAATATCTTCACATAAAAACTAGCCAGAAGCATTCTCAGAAACTTCTTCGTGATGTTTGCATTCAACTCACAGAGTTGAACATTCCCTTTAATACAGCAGTTTTGAAACACTCTTTTTGTCGTACCTGGAAAAGGACATTTGGAGTGCTTTGAGGCCTATGCTGAAAAAGGAAATATCTTCACATAAAAACTAGACAGAAGCATTCTCAGAAACTTCTCTGTGATGTGTGTACTTAACTCACAGAGTTGAACCTTTCTGTTGATACTGCAGTTTTGAAACACTCTTTTTGTATAACCTGCAACTGGATATTTGGATAAATTTGAGGCTTTTATTGGAAACGGGAATGTCTTCACATAAAAACTAGACAGAAGCATTCTCAGAAACTTTTTTTTGATGCTTGTATTCAACTCACAGAGTTGAACATTCCTTTTCATAGAGCAGTTTTGAAACACTCATTTTGAAGGATATGTAAGTGGAAACATGGAGCTCTTTGAGGCATATGCTGAAAAAGGAAATATCTTCCAATAAAAACTAGACAGAAGAATTCTCAGATACTTCTTTGTGATGTGTGTACTCAATTCACAGAGTTGAACTTTTCTTTTGATAGAGCAGTTTTGAAACACTCTTTTTGTCAAGTGTGCAAGTGGGTATTTGGATAGCTTTGAGGATTTCGTTGGAAACAGGAATATCTTCACATAAAAACTAGAGAGAAGCATTCTCAGAGACTTATTTGTGATGCTTGCATTCATCTCACAGAGTTGAACATTTCTTTTCATAGAGCAGTTTTGAAACACTCTTTTTGAGGAATACGCAAGTGGATATTTGGAGCGATTTGGGACCTATGGTGAAAAAGGAAATATCTTCACACAAAAAGTAGACAGAAGCATTCTCAGAAACTGCTTTGTGGTGTGTGTACTCAACTCACAGAGCTAAACCTTTCCTTTGATACAGCAGTTTTGAAACACTTTTCTTGTAGAATTTACAAGTGGATATTAAGACAGCATTGAGGATTTCTTTGGAAACAGGAATATCTTCACAAAAAACTAGACAGAAGCATTCTCAGAAACTTTTTTGTGATGTGTGCATTCAACTCACAGAGTTGAAATTTTCTTTTGATAGAGGAGATTAGAAACAATCTTTTTGTAGAATTTGGAAGTGGATATTTGGACAGATTGGAGGCCTTCGCTGGAAACGGGTATATCTTCACATAAAAACTACACAGAAGCATTGTCAGAAACTTCTTTGTGATGCTTGCATTCAACTCACAGAATTGAACATTCCTTTTCATAGAGCAGTTTTGAAACACTTTTTTTGTAGAATGTGTAAGTGGAACCTTGGAGGGCTTTGAGGTCTATGATAAAAAAGGAAATATCTTCCCATAAAAAATAGATATAAAAATTCTCAGAAACTTCTTTGTGAGGTGTGTACTCAACTCACAGAGTTGAACTTTTCTTGTGATGGAGCAGTTTTGAAACACTCTTTTTGTAGAATCTGCAAGTGGATATTTGGATAGCTTTGAGGATTTCATAGGAAACGGGAATGGCTTCACATAAAAACTAGACAGAAGCATTCTCAGAAACTTCTTTGTGATGTTTGCATTCAACTCACAGAGTTCAAAATTCCCTTTCATAGAGCAGTTTTGAAACACTCTTTTTGTAGGATCTGCAAGTGTTCATTTGGAGTGCTTTGAGGCCTTTGGTGAAAAAGGAAATAACATAACAACTAGACAGAAGCCTTCTCAGAAACATATTTGTGATGTGTGCACTCAACTCACAGAGTTGAACCTTTCTTTTGATAGAGCAGTTTTGAAACACTCTTTTTGTAGTATGTGTAAGTGGAGATTTAGAGTGCTTTGAGGCCTATGGTGAAAAAGGAAAATATCTTCACATAAAAACTAGACAGAAGCATTCTCAGAAACTTCTTTGTGATGCTTGCATTCAACTGACAGAGTTGAAAATTCCTTTTCATAAAGCAGTTTTGAAACACCCTTTTTGTAGAATCTCCAAAAGGTCATTTGAAGCACTCTGAGGCCTTCATTTGAAACGGGAATACTTCACATAAAAATTAGACAAATCATTATCAGAAACACCTTTGTTATGTGTGCAATCAACTCACAGAGTTGAACCCTTCTTTTGATAGAGCATTTTTGAAACACTCTTTTTGTAGGATCTGCAAGTGGACATTTTGTGTGCTTTGAGGCCCATGGTGAAAAAGGAAACAACATAAAAACTAGGCAGAAGCATTCTCAGAAACTTCTTTGTGATGTGTGCATTCAACTCACAGTGTTGAAACTTTCTTTTGATAGAGCCGATTTGAAACACTCTTTTTGTAGAATTTGGAAGTGGATATTTGGACAGCTTTGAGACCTTCGCTGGAAACGGGAATATCTTCACATAAAAACTAGACAGAAGCATACTCAGAAACATCCTTGTGATGTTTGCATTCAATTCACGGAGTTGAACATTCCTTTTCATAGGGTAGTTTTGAAACACACTTTTTGTAGTATCTGCAAGTGGACTTTTGGAGCGCTTTGAGGCCTATCGTGAAAAAGGAAATATCTTCATATAAAAACTAGACAGAAGAATTCTCAGAAACTTCTTTGTGGTGTGTGTACTCAACTCACAGAGTTGTACCTTTCTTTTGATAGAGGAGATTTGAAACACTCTTTTTGTGGAATCTGCAAGTGGACATTTGGAGCGCTTTGTGGCCTTAGTTGGAAATGGGTATATCTTCATATAAAAACGAGACAGAACCATTGTCAGAAACATCTTAGTGAAGTTTGCATTCACCTCACAGAGTTGGAAATTCCCTTTCATAGAGAAGTTTTGAAACACTCTTTTTGTAGTATCTGGAATTGGACATTTGGAGCGCTTTCAGGCCCACAGTGAAAAAGGAAATATATCCACATAAAAACTAGACAGAAGTATTCTCAGAAACTTCTTTGTGATGTGTGTACTCAAATCACAGTGTTGAATCTTTCTTTTGATAGAGCAGTTTTGAAACACTCTTTTTGTAGAATCTGCAAGTGGATATTTGGATAGGATTTAGGCTTTCATTGGAAACGGGAATATCTTCACATAAGAACTAGACAGAAGCATTCTCAGAAACTTCTTCGTGATGTTTGCATTCAACACACAGATTTGAACATTCCTTTTTATAGAGTAGTTTTGAAACACTCTTTTTGTAGAATCTGCAAGTAGTCATTGGGAGCACTTTGAGGCCTTCGTTCGAAAAGGGAATACCTTCACATAAAAACTAGAAAGAATCATTATCAGAAATATCTTTGTGATATGTGCATTGAACTCACGGAGTTGAATCCGTCTTTTGATAGAGCAGTTATGAGACACTCTCTTTGTAGGATCTGCAAGTGGACATTTGGTGTGTTTTGAGGCCTATGGTGAAAAAGGAAATATCTTAACATAAAAACTAGACAAAAGCATTCTCAGAATCTTATTTGTGATGTGTGCACTCAACTCACGTATTTGAACCTTTCTTTTGATAGAGCAGATTTGAAACACTTTTTTTGTGTAATCTGCAAAGGCACATTTAGAGCGCTTTGTGGCCTTCGTTGGAAATGGGAATATCTTCACATAAAAATTAGACAGAAGCATTCTCAGAAACTTCTTTGTGATGTGTGTACTCAACTCACTGAATTTAACCTTTCTTTTGATAGAGAAGTTTTGAAACAATCTTTTTGTAGTGTCTGCAAGTGGATATTTGGATAGCTTTGAGGCTTTCATTGGAAACGAGAATATCTTCACATTAAAACTAGACAGAAGCATTCTCAGAAACTTCTTTGTGATGCTTGCATTCAACTCACAGAGTTGAACATTCCTTTTCATAGAGCAGTTTTGAAACACTCTTTTTGTAGAATCTGCAAGTGGTCATTTGGAGCACTCTGAGGCCTTCATTCAAAACGGGAATACCTTCACATAAAAACTAGACAGAATCATTATCAGAAACATCTTTGGTATATGTGCAATCAACTCACAGAGTTGAACCCTTCTTTTGATAGAGCATTTTTGAAACACCCTTTTTGTAGGATCAGCAAGTGGACACTTTGTGTGCTTTGAGGCCTATGGTGAAAAAGGAAATATCTTAACATAAAAACTAGACAGAAGCATTCTCAGAAACTTCTTTGTGATGTGTGTACTCAACTCACAGAGATGATTTTTCCTTTGATAGTGCAGTTTTGAATCACTCTTTTTGAAGCATTTACAAGTAGATATTTGGACAACTTTGAGCCTTTCGTTGGAAACGGGAATATCTTCTCATAACTAAACGAAAGCATTCTAAGAAAATTCTTTGTGATGTGTGCATTCAACTCATGGAGTTGAACCCTTCTTTTGATAGAGCAGATTTGAAAAACTCTTTTTGTAGAACTTGCAAGTGGATATTTGGACAGCTTTGAGGCCTTCGCTGGAAACGGGAATATCTTCACATAAAAACCAGACAGAAGCATACTCAGAAAGTTGTTTTTGATGTTTGCATTCAACTCACGGAGTTGAACATTCCTTTTCATAGGGCAGTTTTCAAACACACTTTTTGTAGTATCTGCAAGTGGACTTTTGGAGCTCTTTGAGGCGTATCGTGAAAAAGGAAATATCTTCCCATAAAAATTACACAGAAGAATTCACAGAAACTTCTTTGTGATGTGTGTACTCAACTCACAGAGTTTAACCATTTTTTTGATAGGGGAGATTTGAAACACTCTTTTTCGGAATCTGCAGGTGGACATTTGGAGTGCTTTGTGGCCTTCGTTTGAAACGGGAATATCTTCACATAAAAACTAGACAGAAGTGTTCTCAGAAACTTCTTTGTGATGTTTGCATTCAACTCACAGAGTTGAACATTCTCTTTCATAGAGCAGTTTTGTAACACTCTTTTTGCAGTATCTGGAAGTGGACATTTGGAGCGCTTTGAAGCCTATGGTGAAAAAGGAAATATCTTCACATAAAAACTAGACAGAAGCATTCTAAGAAACTGCTTTGTGATGTGTGTACTCAACTCACAGTGTTAAACCTTTCCTTTGATAGAGCACTTTTGAAACACTCTTCTTGTAGAATTCACAAGTGGATATTAGGACAGCTTTGAGGCCTTTGCTGGAAACGGGAATATCTTCACATAAAAACCAGACAGAAGCATACTCAGGAAGTTGTTTTTGATGTTTGCATTCAACTCACGGAGTTGAACAGTCCTTTTCATAGGGCAGTTTTCAAACACACTTTTTGTAGTATCTGCAAGTGGACTTTTGGAGCTCTTTGAGGCGTATCGTGAAAAAGGAAATATCTTCCCATAAAAATTACACAGAAGAATTCACAGAAACTTCTTTGTGATGTGTGTACTCAACTCACAGAGTTTAACCATTTATTTGATAGAGGAGGTTGGAAACACTCTTTTTCTGGAATCTGCAGGTGGACATTTGGAGTGCTTTGTGGCCTTCATTTGAAACAGGAATATCTTCACATAAAAACTAGACAGAAGCATTCTCAGAAACTTCTTTGTGATGTTTGCATTCAACTCACAGAGTTGAACATTCTCTTTCATAGAGCAGTTTTGTAACACTCTTTTTGCAGTATCTGGAAGTGGACATTTGGAGCGCTTTGAAGCCTATGGTGAAAAAGGAAATATCTTCACATAAAAGCTAGACAGAAGCATTCTAAGAAACTGCTTTGTGATGTGTGTACTCAACTCACAGTGTTAAACCTTTCCTTTGATAGAGCACTTTTGAAACACTCTTCTTGTAGAATTCACAAGTGGATATTAGGACAGCTTTGAGGCTTTCGTTGGAAATGGTAATATCTTCACATAAAAACCAGACAGAAGCATTCTCAGAAACTTCTTTGTGATGTTTGCCTTCAACTCTCAGAGTTGAACATTTCTTTTCATAGAGCAGTTTTGAAACACTCTTTTTGCAGAATCTGCAAGTTGTCATTTGTAGCACTTTGAGGCCTTCCTTCAAAACGGGAATATCTCCACATAAAAACTAGACAGAATCATTATCAGAAACATCTTTGTGATGTGTGCATTCAACTCACAGAGTTGAACCTTTCTTTTGATACAGCAGTTTTGAAACACTCTGTTTGTAGAATCTCCAAGTGGACATTTGGTGTGCTTTGTGGCCTATTGTGAAACAGGAAATAACATAAAAACTAGGACAGAAGCATTCTCAGAAACTTATTTGGGAAGTGTGCACTCAACTCACATATTTGAACCTTTCTTTTGTTAGAGCAGTTTTGAAACACTCTTTTTGTGGAATCTGCAAGTGCACATTTGGCGCGCTTTGTGCCTTGTTTGCATTCAACTCAGAGAGTTGAACATTCCCTATCATAGAGCAGTTTTGTAACACTCTTTTTGTAATATCTGGAAGTGAACATTTGGAGCGCTTTGAGGCCCATGGTGGAAAAGGAAATATCTTCCCGTAAAAACTAGACAGAAGAATTCTCAGAAACTTTTCTGTGATGTGTGTAATCAACTCACAGAGTTGAACTTTTCTTTTGAGAGAGCAGTTTTGAAACACTCTTTTTGTAGAATCTGCAAGTTGATATTTGGATAGATTTGAGGCCTTCTTTGGAAACGAGAATATCTTCACATAAAAACTACATAGAAGCACTCTCCGAAACTTCTCTGTGATGCTTTCATTCAACTCACCGAGTTGAACATTCCTTTCATACAGCAGTTTTGCAACACTCTTTTTGTAGAATCTATAAATGGAAACTTGGAGCGCTTTGAGGCGTATGGTGAAAAAGGAAATATCTTCCCATAAAAACTAGACAGAAGAATTCTCAGAAACTTCATTGTGATTTGTGTACTCAACTCACAGAGTTGAAATTTTCTTTCGATAGTGCAGTTTTGAAGTACTATTTTTGTAATATTTACAAGTGGATATTGGGACACCATTGAGGATTTCTTTGGAAATGGGAATATCTTCACATGAAACTAGACAGAACCATTTTCAGAAACTTCTTTGTGATGCTTGCATTCAACTCACTGACTTGAACATTCTTTTTCATAGAGTAGTTGTGAAACACTCTTTTTGTGGAATCTGTAATTGGAAATTTTGAGCGCTTTGAGGCCTATGGTGAAAAAGGAAATATCTTCCCATAAAAACTAGACAGAAGAATTCTCAGAAACTTCTTAGTGATGTGTGTATTCATCTCACAGAGTTGAAACTTTCTTTTGGTAGAGGAGTTTTGAAACACTTTTTGTAGAATCTGCAAGTGGATATTTGGATAGCTTTAAGGATTTCATTGAAAACAGGAATATCTTCACATAAAAACTAGACAGAAGCATTCTCAGAAACTTCTTTGTGATGTTTGCATTCATCTCACAGAGTTGAACATTCGCTTTCATGGAGCAGTTTTGAAACTCTCTTTTTGTAGTATCTGGAAGTGGATATTTGGAGCACTTTGAGGCCTATGGTGAAAAAGGAAATATTTTCACATAAAAACTAGACAGAAGCATTCTCAGAAACTTCTTTGTGACGTCTGCATTCAACTCACAGAGTTGAACATTCCCTTTCATGGAGCAGTTTTGAAACTCTCTTTTTGTAGTATCTGGAAGTGGATATTTGGAGCGCTTTGAGGCCTATGGTCAAAAAGGAAATATCCTCACATAAAAACTAGAAAGAAGCATTCTCAGAAACTTCTTTGTGATGTGTGTACGCAACTGACGGAGTTGAGCCTTTCCTTTGCTACAGCAGTTTTGAAAAACTCTTTTTGTAGAATCTGCAAGTGGATATTTGGATAGCTTTGAGGCTTTCATTGGAAACGGGAATATCTTTACATAAAAACTAGACAGAAGCATTCCCAGAAACTTCTTTGTGATGTTTGCATTCAACTCACTGAGTTGAACATTCCTTTTCATAGAACAGTTTGGAAACCCTCTTTTTGTAGAATCTGCAAGCGGAAATTTGAAGCGATTTGAGACCTATGGTGAAACAGGAAATATCTTCACATAAAAAGTAGACAGAAGCATTCTAAGAAAGTACTTTGTGATGTGTGTACTCAACTCACAGTGTTAAACTTTCCGTTGATACAGCCGTTTTAAAGCACTGTTCTTGTAGACTTTACAAGTAGATACTAGGACAGCATTGAGGATTTCTTTGGAAACGGGAATATCTTCACATAAAAATTAGACAGAAGAATTCTCAGAAACTACTTTGTGATGTATGCATTCAACTCACAGAGTTGAATATTTCCTTTCATAGGACAGTTTTGAAATACTCTTTTGGTAGTATCTGGAAGTGGACATTTGGAGAGCTTTCAGGCGTATGGTGAAAAAGGAAATATCTTCCCATAAAAACTAGACAGAACCATTCTCATAAACTTATTTATGATGTGTGTACTCAACTAACAGAGTTGAACCTTTCTTTTGATAGAGCAGTTTTGAAACACTCTTTTTTTTATTGTACTTTAAGTTTTTGGGTACATGTGCACATTGTGCAGGTTAATTACATATGTATACATGTGCCATGCTGGTGCACTGCGCCCCCTAACTCGTCATCTAGCATTAGGTATATCTCCTAATGCTATCCCTCCCCCCTCCCCCCACCCCACAACAGTCCCCAGAGTGTGATGTTCCCCTTCCTGGGTCCACGTGATCTCATTGTTCAATTCCCACCTATGAGTGAGAATATGCGGTGTTTGGTTTTTTGTTCTTGCGATGGTTTATAATGTGAGGGTTTCCAATTTCATCCATGTCCCTACAAAGGACATGAACTCATCATTTTTTATGGCTGCATAGTATTCCATGGTGTATATGTGCCACATTTTCTTAATCCAGCCTATCATTGTTGGACATTTGGGTTGGTTCCAGGTCTTTGCTATTGTGAATAATGCTGCAATAAACATAGGTGTGCATGTGTCTTTATAGCAGCATGATGTATAGTCCTTTGGGTATATACCCAGTAATGGGATGGCTGGGTCAAATGGTATTTCCAGTTGTAGATCCCTGAGGAATCGCCACACTGACTTCCACAATGGTTGAACTAGTTTACAGTCCCACCAACAGTGTAAAAGTGTTCCTATTTCTCCACATCCTCTCCAGCACCTGTTGTTTCCTGACTTTTTAATGATTGACATTCTAACTGTTGTGAGATGGTATCTCATTGTGGTTTTGATTTGCATTTCTCTGATGGCCAGTGATGATGAGCATTTTTTCATGTGTTTTTTGGCTACTTAAATGTCTTCTTTTGAGAAGTGTCTGTTCATGTCCTTCGTCCACTTTTTGATGGGTTTGTTTTTTTCTTGTAAATTTGTTTGAGTTCATTGTAGATTCTGGATATTAGCCCTTTGTCAGATGAGTAGCTTGTGAAAATTTTCTCCCATTTTGTAGGTTGCCTGTTCACACTGATGGTAGTTTCTTTTGCTGTGCAGAAGCTCTTTAGTTTAATTAGATCCCATTTGTCAATTTTGTCTTCTGTTGCCATTGCTTTTGGTGTTTTAGACATGAAGTCCTTGCCCATGCCTATGTCCTGAATGGTAATGCCTCAGTTTTCTTCTAGGGTTTTTATGGTTTTAGGTCTAACGTTTAAGTCTCTAGTCCATCTTGAATTGGTTTTTGAATAAGGTGTAAGGAAGGGATCCAGTTTCAGCTTTCTACATATGGCTAGCCAGTTTTCCCAGCACCATTTATTAAATAGGGGATCCTTTCCCCATTGCTTGTTTTTCTCAGGTTTGTCAAAGATCAGATAGTTGTAAATATGTGGCGTTATTTCTGAGGGCTCTGTTCTGTTCCATTGATCTATATCTCTGCTTTGGTACCAGTACCATGCTGTTTTGGTTACTGTAGCCTTGTAGTATAGTTTGAAGTCAGGTAGTGTGATGCCTCCAGCTTTGTTCTTTTGGCTTAGGATTGACTTGGCAATGCGGGCTCTTTTTTGGTTCCATATGAATTTTAAAGTAGATTTTCCCAATTCTGTGAAGAAAGTCATTGGTAGCTTGATGGGGATGGCATTGAATCTGTAAATTACCTTCTTCCTACCCATGAGCATGGAATGTTCTTCCATTTGTTTGTATCCTCTTTTATTTCCTTGAGCAGTGGTTTGTAGTTCTCCTTGAAGAGGTCCTTCACATCCCTTGTAAGTTGGATTCCTAGGTATTTTATTCTCTTTGAAGCAATTGTGAATGGGAGTTCACTCATGATTTCGCTCTCTGTTTGTCTGTTGCTGGTGTATAAGAATGCTTGTGATTTTTGTACATTGATTTTGTATCCTGAGACTTTGCTGAAGTTGCTTATCAGCTTAAGGAGATTTTGGGCTGAGACAATGGGATTTTCTAGATATACAATCATGTCATCTGCAAACAGGGACAATTTGACTTCGTCTTTTCCTAATTGAATACCCTTTATTTCCTTCTCCTGCCTAATTGCCCTGGCCAGAACTTCCAACACTACGTTGAATAGGAGTGGTGAGAGAGGGCATCGCTGTCTTGTGCCAGTTTTCAAAGGGAATGCTTCTAGTTTTTGCCCATTCAGTATGATATTGGCTGTGGGTTTGTCATAGATAGCTCTTATTATTTTGAAATACGTCCCATCAATACCTAATTTATTGAGAGTTTTTAGCACGAAGGGTTGTTGAATTTTCTCAAAGGCTTTTTCTGCATCTATTGAGATAACCATGTGGTTTTTGTCTTTGGCTCTGTTTATATTCTGGATTACATTTATTGATTTGCATATGTTGAACCCGCCTTGCATCCCAGGGATGAAGCCCACTTGATCATGGTGGATAAGCTTTTTGATGTGCAGCTGGATTCGGTTTGCCAGTATTTTATTGAGGATTTTTGCATCAATGTTCATCAAGATATTGGTATAAAATTCTCTTTTTTTGTTGTGTCTCTGCCTGGCTTTGCAATCAGAATGATGCTGGCCTCATAAAATGAGTTAGGGAGGATTCTCTCTTTTTCTATTGATTGGAATAGTTTCAGAAGGAATGGTACCAGTTCCTCCTTGTACCTCTGGTAGAATTCAGCTGTGAATCCATCTGGTCCTGGACTCTTTTTGGTTGGTAAGCTATTGATTATTGCCACAATTTCAGATCCTGTTATTGGTCTATTCAGAGATTCAACTTCTTCCTGGTTTAGTCTTGAGAGAGTGTATGTGTCGAGGAATTTATCCATTTCTTCTAGATTTTCTAGTTTATTTGCGTAGAGGTGTCTGTAGTATTCTCTGATGGTAGTTTGTATTTCTGTGGGATCGGTGGTGATATCCCCTTTATCATTTTTTATTGCGTCTATTAGATTCTTCTCTCTTTTTTTCTTTATTAGTCTTGCTAGCGGTCTATCAATTTTGTTGATCCTTTGAAAAAACCAGCTCCTGGATTCATTAATTTTTTGAAGGGTTTTTTGTGTCTCTATTTCCTTCAGTTCTGCTCTGATTTTAGTTATTTCTTGCCTTCTGCTAGCTTTTGAATGTGTTTGCTCTTGCTTTTCTAGTTCTTTTAATTGTGATGTTAGGGTGTCAATTTTGGATCTTTCCTGCTTTCTCTTGTGGGCATTTATTGCTATAAATTTCCCTCTACACGCTGCTTTGAATGCGTCCCAGAGATTCTGGTATGTTGTGTCTTTGTTCTCATTGGTTTCAAAGAACATCTTTATCTCTGCCTTCATTTCGTTATGTACCCAGTAGTCATTCAGGAGCAGGTTGTTCAGTTTCCATGTAGTTGAGCGGTTTTGAGTGAGATTCTTAATCCTGAGTTCTAGTTTGTATGCAAACATCACAGAGATGTTTCTGAGAATGCTTCTGTCTAGATTTTATAGGAAGATATTCCCGTTTCCAACGAAATCCTCAGTTATCCAAATATCCACTTGCAGATTCTACAAAAAGAGTGTTTCTAGTTCTAGAAATCAAACTAGAGACACTCTTTTTGTAGAATCTGCAAGTGGATATTTGGATAGCTTTGAGGATTTTGTTGGAAACGGGAATATCTTCTTATAAAATCTAGACAGAAGCATTCTCAGAAACATGTCTGTGATGTTTGCATTCAAGTCACAGAGTTGAACATTCCCTTTCATAGAGCAGGTTTGAAACACTCTTTTTGTAGTATCTGGAAGTGGACATTTGGAGTGCTTTGAGGCCTATGGTGAAAAAGGAAATAACTTCCCCTAAAAACTAGACAGAAGAATTCTCAGAAACAAGTTTGTGATGTGTGTACTCAACTAACAGAGTTGAAGCTTTCTTTTGATAGAGCAGTTTTGAAACTCCCTTTTTGTAGAATCTGCAAGTGGATATTTGGATAGCTTTGAGGGTTTTGTTGGAAACGGGAATATCTTCATATAAAATCTAGACAGAAGCATTATCAGAAACTTCTTTGTGATGTTTGCATTCAAGTCACAGAGTTGAACATTCGCTTTCATACAGCAGGTTTGAAACATTCTTTTTGTAGTATCTGGAACTGGACATTTGGAGCGCTTTGTGGCCTATGGTGAAAAAGGAAATATCTTCCCATAAAAACTAGATAGAAGCATTCTCAGAAACTTGTTTGTGATGTGTGTACTCAACTAACAGAGTTGACCCTTTCTTTTGATAGAGCAGTTTTGAAACCCTCTTTTTGTAGAATCTGCAAGTGGATATTTGGATAGCTTTGAGGATTTCATTGGAAACGGGAATATCTTCATATAAAATCTAGACAGAAGCATTCTCAGAAACATCTTTGGGATGTTTGCATTCAAGTCACAGAGTTGAACATTTCCTTTCATAGAGCAGGTTTGAAACACTCTTTTTGTATTATCTGGAAGTGGACATTTGGATCGCTTTGTGGCCTATGGTGAAAAAGGAAATATCTTCGCATAAAAACTAGACGGAAGCATTCTCCTAAACTTGCTTTTGATGTGTGTACTCAATTAACAGAGTTGAACCTTTCTTTTGATAGAGCAGTTTTGAAACACTCTTTTTGTAGAATCTGCAAGTGGATATTTGGATAGCTTTGAGGATTTCGTTGGAAACGGGAATATCTTCATATAAAATCTAGACAGAAGCATTCTCAGAAACATCTCTGTGATGTTTGCATTCAAGTCACAGAGTTGAACATTCCCTTTCATAGAGCAGGTTTGAAACACTCTTTTTGTAGTATCTGGAAGTGCACATTTGGAGCGCATTGAGGCGTATGGTGAAAAAGGAAATATCTTCCCATAAAAACGAGAGAGAAGCACTCTCAGAAACTTGTTTAGGATGTGTGTACTCAACTAACAGAGTTGAAACTTTCTTTTGATAGAGCAGAACACTAAATTGAAGTTTAAAATAATTGTAACAATTGCATCTTATATAGCAGGTGAGATTTCATAGTTTGGTTCAAGTAGTTTTCAAGTGACAAATTTTCAAGGTTTTTAGTTTTCAAGAGTTGTGCAACTTCGTCAGCCAGAAATCAAGCAAAAGGCTAGATAAGTAGCAGCAGGTGCGGGATTCTTGATATTGAAACTTTTAGGACTTTTCTCCTTAGGGATTCCAATGTTGTACATTTTATTTCCAGTATAACCCCTATGCATAGGATAAAGTAGTTTCACATGTTTGATTTTTCTAATTAGTTATTTGGGTCTCAAAATGTCCAGTTTATCAAAAAATCTTGTGCTGTGTACTGGGGACCATCTACTATAGCCTGATCATTGAATTTTTCAAGAACTTAAAGGGTTCCCTAAGTCCAAGGAAGACAATCAGTGTCCACAAGTCAGGAGGAGAAGGGGAAAGGGCATTCTAATCATTGCTTTGTTTTCATTGATTCTGTTGCTGCTTTCTTGCCATTGAAAGTACTCTTGCAGTCTGGTAATCATTATCCTTTGCCACCAGGATGCCCTTTCTATTTGAGATCCCTCAATCTTCATGTTGATCCATAAAAAGGCTTCAAAGTTACAACTATTTTTTTTAGTTCCCAGACTAACAAAAATAATCTAGCTTTTTGTCTTGACTACCAACCACTCTGGATTTTTTTTTTTTTTTTTTTTGAGATGGAGTCTCGCCCTGTCACCCAGGCTAGAGTGCAGTGGCACGATCTTGGCTCACACAACCTCCACCTCCCAGGTTCAAGCAATTCTCCTATCTCAGCCTCCCAAGTATCTGGGAATATAGGCACACACCACCACGCCCGGCTGATTTTTGTATTTTCAGTAGAGATGGGGTTTCACCATGTTGGTCATGCTGCTCTTGAACTCCTGACCTCAGGTGATCCACCTGCCTTGGCCTCCCAAAGTGCTAGGATTACAGGCATGAGCCACCATGCCCGGCCCACTCTGGATTTAAGGACAGTTCTTTCTTCAATCAGCAGCCAAGGAGTCCTGATTCCTGATTCTAATTAAGAAGTTTAACTTGGTATTCTATTTCTGATGGAAGGATGGCTAAAAGAAGGGAGACTCAAACAACAGATGAAGGGAAAATACTCTGTACTGAATTTTCAATGTAATCTTAAATTCTATGTTTAATTGAGATGACCCAAATTCTTTTTTTTTTTTTTGATACGGAGTCTCGCTCTGTTGCCCAGGCTAAAGTGCAGTGGCATGATCTCGGCTCACTGCAACCTCCGCCTCCCGGGTTCACACCATTCTCCTGACTCAGCCTCCCAAGTAGCAGGGACTACAGGTGCCCGCTGCCACACCTGGCTAATTTTTTGTATTTTTAGTGGAGACGGAGATGACCCAAATTCTTAACTGCCTCATAAATACTGTTAATATATTGAAAGTTTTGCCCTAGGCTTTTATTAAAGTCAACTACATAGAAAAAGTTTCTCCTATCTTGAAATGTATTATTAAAGACATCATCCCCAATAATATTCCATATTCTCTGTTTAGGAACCGCAATTGTTTTCAAATTCAAGAATTCAGAGAAATCTACTTGTTACAAAAGAGTAGAATGGATAATGGGCACCACATCCTGAAGTGTATTTTAATAAAAATTCATGTAAGATGGTTCAAAATTTCATTAACTACTTTATATAAAAAAAATGCCTGGGAGAATTCTGTTTCTAGCAGAGTGGCAGACTGATGCCTTGAACAACCCTCTTATTACAAAGCTGAATACTCCACATGAAAACAAATCTTTTCAAATGCATTGTTAAGCTGTGAAGAGAATAACGAAAGTTCTAAGAAACCAAAATCTAAATGAAAACACAAGTCCAGGCAGGCACTGAAAACCTAAAAAAAAAAAAAAAAAAAAAAAACTGAAGAGGCCAATTGTTGGCAAGCATGTGGAACAGCAGGAACTCTTTAAGCTGCTGCTGGTGGCGGAGGCCAAGCCACTGTGCTCCCAGAACACAACACAGAAGCCTCCACACTGAAGCAGAGCACAGGTGCCCTGGAGTCTCCACCCCACCCAGGGATCCTCCAGCAGAAGTGTGTGTGCCCCTGCATACCTGCAAGTCCCATATCCAGACCTAGTGTTCAGGGCCGTGGGATAACAGCCAAAAATAGGAAATCATTTTACTCATCAATGGAAAAATGGTGACACAGTCATATAATGGAACTCAACAATGACGATAAATCAATGTCTGCCATAGACAAGAACATGGATGTGTTCTGTAATACTGAACCAAAGAAGCCAGGCTAAATAGAATGTGCTGTATTTTATAGAAGTCAAAACCAGGCAGAACAAATCTACATCAGGAACTGGGAAAGTAGCTATTTTGTGGGTTGGGGCAGCAGTGCCTGGGAGAGGCCACAGGTCAAGGCTACTGCTTGGTCCAGGGCGTGGCAGCCTGGTGTGCTACAGTTCATCTAGATGCACACTTATGATTCGGGCACTCTTCTGTATGTACATTAACATTTCAATAAAAAGCTTATTAAAACATTAAAACTTTCAGAAAAATCCACATTGCTTCAGTAGAAATTAGCACATTAACGTTTAAAAAATACATGTATATGGTGGGGGAAAAAATAGTTCAAAAGAGTATCCAGTGAAAAGTTTAAGAGGGAGTGATGCCAGCAAGGGACTGATCAATAGCCCAGTAGCCCCAGCACTCCCCTCAGAGAAGGAACTGACATTGTGCCCCACCCCCATGGACCAGCTGCTGCTGCAACGTGCCCTCCTGGACCTGGACCACTTCGGGAGCATGTCCCACCCAGGGTGAGCAGCCACCGCACCCTTCTTCCATCCTCAGGCTTTGTTGCTCTATATCACACCCACCTAGTGGCCCACCACCCCCGAGCCGCTGTTACACTGTCTTAGACCATTTAGTCTGGCTGTAACACAATACTCGAGACTCGGGGTAACTTATTTTATAAAAAAGGTTTATTTGGCTCACCCTGCTTGTGTCTGAAAAGTCCGAGATCGGGCAGCACAACTGGCGAGGGTCTTATGCTGCTTCATCTCATGGGGAAAGTGGAAGGCGAAACAGGTGTATGCAAGGGGCTCACATGGCAAGAGAGGAAACACAAGAGTCTAGGAAGCTGAACTCACTCTGATAACAATCCACTCCTGGTAACTAATCCAGTCCCATGAAAAGGCATTAATCTATTCATAAAGGATCTGCCCTGTGACCCAAATAACTCCCACTAGGCCCCACCTCCCACACCACCACATTTGGAATCAAATTTCAAATGGATGAAATTTCAAATGGCTGGTGGGAACAAATGTTCCACATCACAGCATACACCCCACCTGCGGGGCCACGCTGCTGTGCCCCTCCCCTCCCAGCTGCCATTGCGCCCTGCCCCTTGGAGCCTGAGCTGACTTGGTGCCCTGCTTTCCAGGGAGTCAGTGCCTTGGCCAGTCTGAGCAGTCACATCCCCCACTGCACGAAAGCTGAAGCACTGCCCTGCTTCACAGGGAATCAGTGACTTGGCTGAGCTGAGCAGCCACACCTGCCAGGGATAAGCCAACATGGCACCCTTATATCCCAGGAAAACAGCATTGGCTGAACTGGGGTACCTTGCCCTTCAGGACAAACAACTGTAGAACCCTGCTTCCTTGGAACTGGACTAGCCCTAGAGAATCTGAGTTGCCCAGGCACCTGCCTCCCCAGGGAGAGAAGTAGTTGCTGCACTGGTCCCTGTTCCCGAGGGCCCAAGCCACAGTAGTGCTCCACCATTCTGGGGTCCTTGCTGATGCTGCGCCTGGCCTTACAGGGACTGAGATGCTGCTGTGTCCCACCACTGCAGGGTCCAGAGTCACTATCATGTCACTCCCATGTCCAGAGTCACTCCCATCCCCTGGGAGTTTACTTCTTAAACTCTTCGCAAAAACAGAGTGAGAGGAAATAATTCCAAACACATTTTACCAGGCCAGTATCACCTTAATACCTAAGCCAAACCAAAACACACACACACACACACACACACACACACACACACACACACACACACACCAAACAAACAAAAACTACAGGTCAACTTCTCCAATAAATTAAATACTGATGCAAACATCCTTAAAAAATTTTAGCAAATAGAATTCAACAACACATCAAAAACATTATACATCGTGTTTAAGTGGGATTTATCCCTGGCATGCAAGGCTGGTTTAAAATATGTAAATCAATCAATGTGATATATCACATTAACAAAATGAAAGATAAAATGACATGGTCACCTCAATTGATTCAGTAAAAGCATTTAACAAAGTTTAGCAACCTTTCTTGATAAAACCTCTTCATAGTTTATGTATAGAAGGAAAGTTCCTCAACATAATAAAGACCATTTATGAAAAACCCAGTCTAATCATAGTTAGTGGGGAACAACTAAAGCTTTTCCACTAAGATTGAGTACAAGATAGGGATGGCCAGCCTCATCACTTTTATTCAATAGAGTGCTTGCAAGAGCAATCAGATGAGAAAAAAAGGCAACTAAATTAAAGAAGTAAAATTATCTCTATTTGCAGATGACAAGATCCTTTACGTAAAAAACTCCAAAGATTCCACAAAAAACTGTGAGAACTACTAAATCAATTCAGTTAAGCTGCAAGGTATAAACTCAACATATAAAAATCAGTTGCATTTCTGTATACAAATAACCTAGCTGACGAAGCAATCAAGAAAATAATCTCATTTACTATAGCATCAAAGAAAAACAAAAACTTAGGAATAAATTTAACCAAGAAGGTGAGAGATGTGTACACTTAAAAACCATAAAACATTCATGAAAGAAATTTAGACATGAACAAATGAAAAGACATCCTATGTTTATGGATCAGAAGAATTAATATTGTTAAAATGTTCACACTACCCAAAGCAAATATACAGATTTAACACAATCCTCATCAAAGTTCTGATGACATTCTTCACAGAACAGAATAAAACAATCCTGGCCAGACACAGTGGCTCACGCCTGTAATTCCAGCACTTTGGGAGACCGCAGTGGGCAGATCACGAGGTCAGGAATTGGAGACCAGCCCGGCCAACATAGTGAAACCCTGTCTCTACTAAAACTACAAAAATTGGCCGGGCATAGTGGCATGTGCCTTTAGTCCCAGCTACCTGGGAGGCTGAGGCAGAAGAATTGCTTGAATCCAGGAGGCAGAGGTTTTAGTGAGCTGAGATTATGTCACTGCACTCCAGCTTGGGTGACAGAGTGAGACTTCGCCTCAAAAAAAAAAAAAAAAAAAAAAAAAGAAAAGAAAAGAAAAGAAAAAACAATCCTGAAACTCATATGGAACCACAAAAAACCCCAAACAGCCAACAGATAACTGTGAAAGAAAAAGTTGGAGGCATCACACCTCTTGATTTAAAATTGTATTACAAAGCTATAGTAATCAAAACAGTATGGTGCTGGCATAAAAACAAAAAAATAGACCAATGGAACAGAACAGAGACCTTTGAAATAAATCCAAACATATACTGTCAACTAATTTTTGACAAGGGCAAACAAGACAAGACAATGGTAAAAAAGATAGTTTCTTCAATAATAGGATTTTCACATGCAAAAGAATAAAATTGGACCCTGATCATACACCATACACAAAAATCAACTCAAAACAGATACAAGACCAAAGACCCAAATAAGACCTGAAACCATAAAACTCCTAGAAGAAAACATAGGGGGAAAGCCTCTAGACGTTGGCCGTAGCAATAATTTTTTGGATATCGCACCACAAGCCAGGCTACAAAAGTAAACATAAACAAGGAGGACTGCATCAAACTAAAAAGCTTCTGCACAGCAAAGGAACAACCAACAAAATGAAAGGGGAACCTACAGACTGGAAGAAATATTTGCAAACCACATATCTGATAAAGTGTTAATATCCAAAAATCAGTAAAGAACTCTTACAACTTAATAGCAGAAAACCAACCCAGTTGAAAAATGGGCCAAATAGGAAATGACCAATAGGAAATGGGGAGATATACATTAAAATAATACAAAGTAGCAGACATGTAGGATGAACAAGTTAGAGATCTAGTGTACATCATGAGGGCTATAGTTAATAAAAATATATTGTCTTTGGGATTTTTGTTAAGTAAGTAGATTTTAGCTGTTCCTGTCACACAAACAAAAATCTAACTATGTGAGATGGTAGCTATGTTAATTTGCTTCACTATAGTAACCAGTTTACTATCTATATGTATCCTTTAAGATCATGTTGTCAACCTCAAATATATAAAATAAAATTTATTTTAAAAAAGAAAAGTTTGTCTTCAATCCAGAAAGAACCACTATTACCATTTTTTGGTGTTCCATTCCAAAATATCCCACAAATATACAATTGTTCAATCAAATTTAACGTTAGACTTTATACTTGAACATTCAAAGTACGTAAGAAATTATAGAAAAGTGTCTGTGTGACTCCCTGTCTGTAGAGCACAGGCTTCATCTCCACTAACACACACACGACCAGCACCTTATACAGAGAGTCCTTGTTTGTCTTTAGTCTGACACCATGGGCGAGCCCGAGGTGGCCCGTGGTCCACATTCCTGACCAGGTGTCTTTCTCACCCACTGGTTTCAACAAAGATGTTACTGGGTTATAGAAGGCTGGGATGGAAACAGGATACCAAGTTCGCATGAAGACAATATCTGAAAAGAGGTAATTTACTTTAACATTTTCAAAAGAAGATTCATATCCATATTGCAAAGAAACAAAGAACAAAACTTTCACTCCAAACTTCTCTACCTGGCTGCAAAGTATTTGAAGGGAAAGCTCGCTAAGGAAACTATTCTCATAGATCACAGAACTGTTACTGGGTGTGGCCAGGGGACTGCAGACACCAGGCGAATGGGCACACCGCATAAGACTGGGAGATCTAAGGCTGGAGCTGCTCAACTCTCTGGAGACCTGACTCCAGCCTCTCGTCACACTGGCTAGAAGTCAAGCATGAATGGTAACACCCTGCCCTGAACACTACTTAAGACACTCATCGCTCATCTGCAGCTTATCCTCAAAGCTAGCCTGGAAAGCTCCTTCTGGAGCTCAGAGTGCTCTCTTGATCTGCCCCCTTATGCCACTGACAGTTCGAATCACAGCATCTTCAAATTTGGCCACTTCCAAGGCAGAATTAAACATTCCCTACAGGTATAGCAAGATAAACACACACACACACACACAAAATCATATACTTTATGCTTTACTTCTTACTTCAAACATACATCCCTGATTAAAGAACAAAAACAACTCACTGAAGGGTGATAAAATAATCAAAATGTATTTGCCCCTGAAAGTGGAATTACTACCTCAAAAAGAATACAACTCTTTCATTTTCCCCAAAATAATCATGTGAGTTCATGGGCATGCTCATCACTGCTGTCTGTGTGGAAGAGAAGATCGAAGAGTGATTTACTGGACTGAATTGGCCTAGGAAGCCTTTGCTGGCATCTCTCAGACTGGACTGCAGCCCAGATCCTTTTACTCAGATGCATGCACTTAGAACATGAAAACATAAGATAAATGCCGGTGGTATTATTACCTTATATTGCAAGAACATTTTATGACTTCCTAACTCTGTGTTTTCAATAGAAACATCCCCACTAATGAAATTGTCAATAAATGCTGCTCAAACCACCCTCCCCAAATACTGTAAAACAGTACATCCATTTCTCTGTACCCTTGCCAAGTTGTCTGCAAATGCTTTGTCGATTTTTCTACCGAGTTAGACAAACTTGTGATTTTTTTCCCTTTCTTAACACCAATTTAAAAAGTAGGAAACAAAACCTAGTGGATAAAATGACATATTTTCAATATGAGTTCTGTGGCAGTCTCACATGGAAGTCAGGAGTAACAGCCTCAATTCCTAAATAGCTGTTTACCACTGCTTTTTTGAGCATATTTAAGTAATACAGAATATAAAGGAGCAAACAAAATATGAAGTTTATAAAAGATTTCAAACACTTTTCTAAAAATATGAGGCCCACATTTTAGAGGTATTTCATTCCTTTTCTCAAACAATATGGACATTTATAAATATGAGAATATATAGATATACAGACCTTAATAAATGAAGTGTTCTTGAAAATTTTATAAGGAAAACCAGTTAGCTTTAATTTCTTCACAATTTTTATGGATTTATCCAGATCAAGGACAACTCCTGTGGCAGCTATCCGAAAATCAGGCTAACAGGAGCCCCAAAATTTGAAAATAGGAATAATATTAGCAAGAGAAAAACTTCAATTCTATGTAACACAATAAATTACCAAAGTGAATTTTACTTACAATTAGCTAAGAAAAACAAGAGAGACCATCTGAACTTGCAAGCCAGTGGTTTGACAAAAGCAATCCAAAACTTTAAAGTTGGTAAGCCAAACTAACAAGGGTGACTTGAGGCCAGGCACAGTGGCTCATACCTGTAATCCCAGCACTTTGGGAGGCCAAGGCAGGTGGATCACCTGAGGTCAGAAGTTTGAAACCAGTCTGGCCAACATGGCAAAATTCCATCTCTACTAAAAATACAAAAATTAGCTCGGCATGATGGTGCACACCTGTAATCCCAGCTACTCAGGAGGCCGAGGCAGGAGAACCGCTTAAACCCAGGAGGCAGAGGTTGCAGCGAGCCAAGATCGTGCCACTGCACTCCAGCCTGGATGACAGAGTGTGACTCTGTCTCCAAAAAAAAAAAAAAAAAAAAAAAAAAAAAAGAAAAAAGAAAAAAAAAAGACTACTTGAGTACTTTCCTGAGTGATTTCAGAGGAATGTAATTTTACTATAATGATTTATTTGGAACGAAATGGAAAAGAAAAATACAGTTGCAATGTTTAGGAAATTAAAATTTGGACCTCCAGGGAAGATTCCATCTGCTCATTATTCTGCTTTCTTCTCTGTTAAATGGGACCAGTAAACCCTGCCCTGCCTGACTGGTCAAATGAAAATGGAGTGAACAGACTGCTACCCCACCACAGCTGCAGGGAGTCTTGTGTCTGGGTGGTCTCTGATGGCTCCTCATAACCTCATATAGTGCTTAGCACATGGTGAGCACTGCTTAAATACTTGCTTAGATAAATAAATGCAAAAGATGCACAAAAATAGGAAATGTACCATTATAATTCTTCCACCTCCCCTCCTCTAATCCCACACCCTACTGAAAAGGATGTACAGAGATTAAAAGCAAAGGGAAATTTACTTTATAATAATAAAAATGAGTAATTTTCAACTTAAAGTCTCATGTACTTAATAACCCACATTCAGGATATATTTCTCAAACCAATCTGTAAAAGAAATCGTCCAAGATAGTTACCATTATGCCACTGACAGACTGTATTGCCAAGAAACCAGTTCCCTGTGGAGTGATAGGGTCTTAAAGGAAAAGGAAAAAAAGAAATATAGCAAACCAGAAATTTTAGATTCTAGTTTAACATACTGGATACGGACATTTAGATTTGGATATAGATTTACATATATACTCCAAACCACCTCCCCGCTCCCAGAAAACAGAAACATCTTAGGAGTGGAATTTTATGAAAGGAAAAGCACAAAGCTAAAATAACGCAGCCTGTAAAGTTTAATCTCGGCAATAGGCAAGTTATTGTAATCATATTTTACCCCAAAAGGCTGCTCCACAATGCATGTGCTGTGGGGTATACTTTAGAAGCCTTTGTCTTCCATTGTGGTCTTCAATATAATAGAGCAGGATGGTCTGAAACCTCCTCCACCCTACAGAAAATATGATTGGATCTTGGGACTTGAGGATTTTCTTATACCAGCGATGTTTCTTCAGACGAATCTGAGGGGGATGAGAGGGTAAGATGATTGATGGAGGGGAAATCCACAGAGCCTCAGGCACCAAATATGCAGCAAAGGGACCCACCTGCACGTGTCCAACATTTCCCTCGCTGTTGCCCAAGCCACCCAGGATAATGGGGTAATGGGGGTCAAAGTTCTGCACAAATTCACAGGGAACATTTTCAATCTCAACGCGGACGTACATCCCAGGTTGAAAACCATCATACTGAACTCTGGCTTCATCATCTTGATCTTCAAGTTCTACGTGATTCAGCCATACATGACGGGGTGGGGGGGAAAACCTGTATGCTGTTATTTGTAATAAACATAGGATTAACATGAACAAATAAGCAATTTCTAAGTAAAGGAACTGTGGACAGAATTATGTAGGCTTTATCCTATTAAAAATACTACACATTTGGCCGGGTACAGTGGCTCATGCCTGTAATCCCAGCACTTTGGGGGGCCGAGGCGGGCAGATCACATGAGGTCAGGAGTTTGAAACCAGCCTCGCCAACATGGTGAAACCCCGTCTCTACTAAAAATACCAAAATCAGCTGGGCATGGTGGTGCGTGCCTGTAGTCCCAACTACTCAGGAGGCAGAGGTGAGAGAATCGCTTGAACCTGGGAGATGGAGGTTGCAGTGAGTCAAGATCGTGCCACTGCACTCCAGCCTGGGCAATAGAGCAGGATTCCATCTCAAAAAACAAAAAAACAAAAAAACCCTACACATTTTACCTCTACAGTCTGTTCAGAATATGTCCCAACCATTTTCTTCTCTCCTGCTCCAAGGGACAGCAAATGTAGATAACTGTGGAGCCCTGCGTGCTCGAACATTGGAAACATCCCCAGTCCACACTTTCTTTCCTTCCTCTCCAAATAATTCTTTCACACTTTTCCCTTGTCTTCAAACACCCACCACCACCCTCACCTTCACTCAGCTGATGGCTGTTTCCTGATTCACTCCAAAACCAAAAGAACCTCTACGGTCAACCCTCTACCAGGGTTTCCTCCCATATCCAGCCTTATCAGAGCTCTGACCTGGCCCATAGAGGAGCTATGTGTGGCTATTTAAATTAAAATTAATTACAATTACATAATATTTAAAATGCAGTTCCTCAATCACACTAGTCACACTGGAAGTGGTCCATATCAACTTGCAGCCAGTGTTACAATATTGGGAAGCACAGACGTGCATCTCCATGATCACAGAAAGTTCTACGGGCAGCTCAGGCACAGATGATTTGTCCATGCCTCTACTCAGGGCCACACATCACTTGCTCACTAGACACCATCCTCTCTTCCTGGACTTCATTCCATCAGCTCTTCCCTCTGTTCTCTCTCTTACCTCAAAACCTTTTGATTCCACTTCTTCCACCAAAAACTGCTTCATTTCTCTGCTTCTCTCTGCAGCAAAACCCCACAAAAGTTTTCCACAGTTGCAGCCTCCAGTTCCTCTGCTCCCATTCTCCTACATCCATGAAAATTGGTGTTTGCCAAGATCGCTGAAGGCCTCCACGCTGAAGGACTCCTCCAGTGGTCAACTCTGCCTTTACCGTAGTTAACACTGCAGCGGGATCTGAACAGTGCTTCGCCTCCGTGTACAACTGGACTCCGGCGTGCCTGCATGCTCACACTGCTTCTCCCTCTCCCTCCTAGGCACTGCTCAGGCCTCACGGCTGCGATCGCCCCAACTCGCCCATGCCAGTCTTGCTCCTCCCAGTCACTCTGCACTCACTCCCCAGCACCTCACAGAGTTAAGTGGCATCTACATGCTGAGGGCTGTACATCTAAGTCCCTGGCCAGACCTGTCTCTCCAGACTTGACACTCCGCTTGTCTGCATGATACCCAGCCGAACCAAACATCATCTTCCCAAAACTGCATCTGCAGACAGTTTCCTATCTAACCTGCAACAACCCATCCTTCCAGGAACTTCCAGTCGCCATCCTCATTTCCTCTCACACACCCCACATTCAGTCCACCAGGAAATCCTACTGACCCAGCTTCCAAATAAACTCTATCCGGGTTTGACTCTTTGTCTCATCTCCACTGCCAGCCCTCTGGTTTGTGCCACCGGACTGATCTCTACCAGACTGTCTTGGCAGAGTGATCTGATTACCTGAATGTCTCTCCTCTGCTCAAAACCCTCCAAGGACTCCCATTTCAGAGTGAAACATTCAGTCTTTTCCAATGGCCCACAAGGCTCTAGGTAATTTTAAATTGTAAACGGTGTGAAGCAAAAACTTCAGAGTTAGCCTAGTCATGCCTTTCAAAGGTCAACACAGACTAGCAACCACTAAGCTAATGCCTAATCAGGAAACAGTCCTTTGACTAGATGAAGATCTAGGATGAAACTCCGTTTCACAAATCATATACCTAATCTGTTCCAGCTTACACAAGCACTCCTGGCCTCACTAACAAGACGCAACTCAGATGCTCACCATCAACTGTACACACGTTTCTGTGTCTGTCTCCTTCAGAGTGACATCACCGCCTCCAGCAACCTGCTCAGCACCCCCAGGCAGGAGGGACACACCATCTCCCTTCATCTCCGCATCTGACCTTATACTCCACATGTCCTTCTGAACTCTGACCAGGATGAGTTTTCAGAGCACTTCCCCTGGGAGCTCTGGTGTGTCCATAAGCCACACGGGCCACTGATCACCTGCCATTCAAATCAGGGAGCAGCGATCGGAATAGGCAGCATTGGCTTGCACTGAAATGAACGCACTGTCTCAGATCACTACATTGTAAAAGTCTCAAAAGTAGAGACCATGTCTCAGTCATTTCGGTTTCCTAATTCTTGTTACAAAATAGGTATGGATCTTTTTCTGGTGATCTTCTGACTGTAGAAACAATGAGCTCACTGCATGAATAAACACACTCACATGCATCTACCCAGGAGTCCAAATGAAAGGCACAGAAGCAGGATAGGAAGCAGGGACCCAAAGAAAGTCAGGGATTCCTGCACTATGTGATAGTCTTGACAAGGGGCTGAGAGGAACTGAGGTTTATCACCTGTGCTTCTTTCTGCATTTCTCCTTTAAGATCATCAAAATATGTGCTTTCTCCTTCATCATATTCCGCATCAAACATCTCCTTCAATTTTCTCTTCTTATCCAAATGCTTTTTCTTGGCAATTTCTTCTTCGTCGGGGTCAATTTCTTCCTTGTTTCTCTATATCTTCATTCTTAAATTTCCAGAAGAAAAAATTTTGTGTATGTTTATGAAGGTCTTTTCTTTAAACATTACATTTTTTAAAGTTCTATTTAAACAAAAGTCTTAGCAAAAATCTGTTATCATTTTCAATAAAACAAAACAAAACACAACATAACCTTTGTCTCTGAATAACATGGTACTGCTACAGGAAATTTTTACATCTGCATTACAAATTAGCTGCTATTCCTTAAGCTGGCTGGGAACACAAACTAGAATAAAAATAACAGACATGTCCCTCACCCAGATGCTCCCAGACCCTGTTCTAAAGAAATATTAGGGAGAACAGGGACTTCATTCTTTTAAATGACACTTAAATTTAAAAAGAGGAGAATGATGGCAATGGTTGAATGTAAGTCTGAGAAGCTAAGACTTCTGTGAGTGAAAAATCACAGTGGTCTTGGCAAATGACTATGGCAAGAAACAGTAGTAACTGTCGTCCAAAACTTAACAAGTAAACAAGAAAGCTTCTCTTTGGTCCCCACATCCCCACATCCCCACCCTTTAGGAAGGAATCTATCCATCCAGTCTGCAATCTTCACACATCACAAGTAAGATTTGCATTTCTCAATGTGGGCCTCTCTCAGAACACAATGACCAAGAACAGCCAGCTACGACAAAGTCATACCTGAGTGTCGGGGCCCGATTTTCCCTTGTGCACGTCCCCTGTTTCCAAGTCTTCAAAGTCACCGTAGAGCTCCTCTGGGAAAAGAACACCCAAAGGCTGCTCTGTGAGCCAGGCATGCATGTGCTGCTGGCCCCACCCACGACAGGCCCACAATGCGCTCCGCATTCCAAGCCTCATTCTTACTGTTCCCGTCACTAGACACACAGGCAAAACTTTGCACTAGGGAATGCTTTTCATCATCTGTTTAGGTAAACTAAATTGACCCAATCCACATTTCCGCACTTCATGTCAAAAATCCCAATCTCAATTTTTCCAGTATAGATAATGGACACTCTTTCGTTTTTGTTTTTTTTTTTTGGAGACGGAGTCTCACTCTGTCACTCAAGCTGGAGTGCAGTGGCACGATCTCAGCTCACTGCAACCTCTGCCTCCCAGGTTCAAGCAATTCTACTGCCTCAGTCTCCCGAGTAGCTGGGATTATAGGCACCCGCCACCAGGCCTGGCTAATTTTTATATTTTTAGTAGAGATGGGATTTCACCATATTGGCCAGGCTGGTCTTGAACTCCTGACCTCGTGATTTGCCCTCCTCAGCCTCCCAAAGTGCTGGGATTACAGGCATGAGACACTGCAACCGGCCAATGGACACTTTTTATGAAAGACACAGAGGTCTATCTGTGTCCCCCAAATGAATAATTCAAAGAGTGAATGGAAAAGTCCCATGCTGATAACCAGCACATGTGAAAAGGAGTCTCAATGTAAGTTCAACACAACACAATCGTGTAACACACCTAGGGGAAATTTTAGATCATATAAAACATAGCATTTAGATTGAGTAGAGCCCCAAACCACACCAAACCCATGGGAAGAGCTTATTCACTCATTCATTCCTTCATTTGTTTTTGGAGCTCTGGGTTCAATTATAGTTCCCACTCTTAAAAGAAATAGACAAGTAAGGCTGGGTGCAGTGGCTCACATCTGTAAACCCAGCACTTTGGGCGCCCGGGAGGCAGAGGTTGCAGTGAGCCATAATTGCATCACTGAACTCCAGCCTGGGTGACAAAGTGAGACCCTGTCTCAAAAAAAGGAAAACAAAAGAAAGAGGCAAGTTAAAACTCATTTGGGAGAGCAATGTTTAGAAGGCTATTAAAACATTTTCACATAAGGGCCAAAGAACCAGGTAGATGTTATAAAAGATAGGAAGCTCCTATTTGTAATAAAAGCAAAAAAGGATAAAATAGGAATAAACCTAACAAGAAGTGCACCAGAACTTTATTTATTTAAAAAAGAAGAAAAGCTTTAATATGCTACCAAAGGACAAAAGGAATAGCATCACTACCAACACTCGTAAGTGCTCTCCACACCAGGCACTGTGTTAAGTACTTTCCTTGCCTTAACCACATTCTTCAACCCAAGGAAGTAGATGTTGTAAATATTATATACTGAATAATGATATGTCCTCATATGAAAAGGAAGACTCGACATCACAAATACGCCAATTCTCCCTTTAGCCCAGTTACAACCCGAAACCACCACTAAGGATTTCTGGTCTAGAGAAGATAACACATTATACCCTCCTAAGAAATGTAACCCAAACTCTAGAAATAATAGACAGGAGATGATCAATGGAGAATTCCGAAAGGTGGACAGAAAAAGGCTGCTGAGGGACTCTAGGACTAAGGAATGCATAGTGGCCAGGTGTCTCCCTGGACCTCATCCAATAGGACGGTGACCCAGGCCCAGAGTTTTCCAACTCCCAACATAGCAATAGAAGGCAACCCAGGCAGACTCAGTCCCCGCAGATCAAAGGAGATCTTCCCCACAACAAGAAAACCAGCTCCACACACCAACACAACCACCATTCCCCACCCACCTAGCTGCAGCAGGTGGCCCAGCCTGGGGCAGCTCCCCTGTTCCCTCAGGTGGGCAACAGCAGGGACTGGTGGGAGAATCCCAGTGATACATATTAGCCAAACAGACCAAAATAACACCATGAAGGCTCTGAAATTAAATTGCCATTGGAATCACAGCCCACAAAGTAGACCAAGACCTACAGACTAAACCTAAATAGGAGGACTGCCTGCAAAAATAAAAATTACATAGGCAGATGTTGGAACCACCTGACTCATCACTTATAACAGTCAGCATAAAAATGCTTCAACAAGCAACTACAAATCCTATGGCAACAATCAAAGAACTGAAAACGTCAGCAAAGAAACTGAAGAAGAATCAAATGGAAATTACAGAAATATAAAATACAGTAACAGAAATTTTAAAAAAATCTAACTGGATGGGCTCTATTGAGTAAAAGTGGAGATGACAGAGGAGAGAATCAGAGAAGCTGAAACCTGATCAACAGAATTCACCCAGTCTAAACAATAGAGAGAAAATAACCTGAAAACAAATGAACAGAGCTGCACGGACCTGTGAGACGATAACAAAAGACCCCGCATTTATGTTATCTGAGTCCCACAGGAGACCAGAGCTGCGAAAGCATGCAAATAACTAATTCCTGAGGGTTCCCACATTTGGTGAAAGATATAAACTTACAGATTCAAGAAGCTGAGCAAACCTCAAAGTATACCAAAAGAAAGCAACACTGATTAAACTTTCAAAACTAAAAACAAAGAGCAAAAATGGCAGAATGCCTGTAGGGACACGCCAACTCAAATGCCATGGAGGCCAGAAGGAAGTGGCACAACATTTTCAAGTGCTTAAAAAAACCAACCAAACAAAAAAACTGTTGGCTGCAAATTCCATATCCCATGAAACTACCCTTCAGAAATGAAGAGAGAAATAAAGACATTCTCAGAGGAAGAGAATATAGGAATTTGTCACTGGTCAATTTAGAAATGTTAAAAAGTGGCTACAGAAATATGTTCTGTCATTTCCACAATACAAAAAATTAAAACAAAAAATCAAAATAAAAAATGGCTACAGAAAGTTCTTATGCAGAAGGGATGAATATGGGACTATGGGAGGAGGGACAAAGGAAAGACCAGAAATGTGGATACATACACGAGACAATCCACAGTTCTTAAAATCACATTTGACGACTGAAACAAAAACTATACCACCACGTACTACTAAAGCCAGTGATTTATACAAGTGGAAAAGGTAAAGAGACATAAATGCAAGGCAGGTTTCCACACTTTGAAGTGGTAAATACTGGTACCAGTAGACTACTATATTACAATACACATATTGCAACATCCAGAGCAAACACTTTAAGACTATACAAACAGATACACGCAACAACATTATACAGAAATAGATCAAGATGGAGGGAAAGAAAAAGGAAACAAGCAAATAATAAAAACATCAGACATAAGCAATTATGTAACAATAAGCACCTTAAATGTAAATGGTCTAAATAAACCAAAAGACAGATTGATGGAGAGCCTATAATAAACACATGGCCCAACTAAATACTGTTCATAAGAAACTTCAAACTCACTTAAGGACCTAAGTAGGTTGAAAGTAAAAGAATGGAGAAAGATATCCTGTGAAATCATTAATTTTTTAAGGAAGCAGGAGTGAATATATTAATATCTCATGAAGTAGACTTCAAGCAAAATAATTTACCAGAGCTGGAGAGGGTCTTCACTGAATTTTAAGATCTAAAATTTCCTATGCTGCCTTGACATCTTTGAGCCTCACAGGGCCCCAAAGGCCTAGCCGTGGGTTTTCCTGTTTCTACCAGACACCCCCTACCCCGCCACCCAACAGGAAAGGCTCCCCACCTGGCTAGTTCTTTTATCAGCCAGAACAGTTGCACCTCAGCCTAAGAAGTTTCACTTCACCTGTCTGCCAGCCCATGAATTTATTCAAACAAGCCAATTGCTCTCCCCCTCGGGAACCATTGGTCATTGTGTGCTCTTGTTACTACCAAGCCTGCCTGCTTCCTCAGCCCCCAGCCCTCACTCCGCTACAGAGTGCGGTGCCCATCTGACCCTGTGTGGCATGCAGTGCCCTCTGAGCTGTGGGTATATGTGACTAAAACACTGCTGTCAATCTCATCCATCCACGCCAGGTGTCGTGTTCAGCCATCTCCTACACTTTAGGGCAGGGACCCCTCCTTCACCAATGGGGTGAAAAGGAAGTGATCATAACAACTGCTTAATGACAAAAGGATTAACCCACCAAGAAGACATCTACTTCAACATCCTTCTCTTAGCAACTGTTAAAACTAGGCAGAGGCCGGGCACAGTGGCTCATGCCTGTAATCCCAGAACTCTGGGAGGCAAAGACAAAGGATAGCTTGAGGCCAGTAGTTCGAGCCTGGGCAACATAGCAAGGCCTCATCTCTCCAAAAAATTTTAAATTTAGCCAGGTGTGCCGGCACACACCTATAGTACCAGCTACTCAGGAGGTTAAGCCAGGGGAAGTACTTGACCGTAGGAAGTCAAGGCTGCAGTGAGTCATGTTCGTGCCACCGCACTCCAGTGTAAGTGACAGAGTGAATCTAGGCAGAAAAGGAGCAAGGATTTACAAACGATCTGAACAGTCAACCAGCAAAATCTGACATCCGTATAATACTCCACTCCCCAACAGCAAAACACACACATTTTTAAAGCCAATAGAAATCTACCAAGATGAGGTACACTTGGGGCAATAAAAGAAATCACAGCAAATCTTGCTGTGCGCCCCTCTGCGCCGGCGCCGGCGCCGTGCCCCTCTCTGCGCCTTCTTTTCTCACCATGGGGAAGCGTTTGGGGGCCTCTTGAGGGACCCCCTAGATACTTCTACTCAGAGCCCCCAAAGCAGGGGAGCCTCCACTCCTCTGTCTGCAGCCTCCCCTGTCGGTTCTCGCTACCCAGGGTTCAGTGGCCTGGGGGCTGACGGAGGTGGTCGCCTCTGCCAAGGCCCCTCCCGGCACCTCCCTGGCTCATCCAGCCCACCTTCCTCCCACGCTGGCTCACGCAAAGTGCTCTGGTCACCAGGAGCCCTTCCTGACCAGCCCCGGCCCCTTCTTGGCCTTCGCCCATCTGGCCTCCCCTGGAGCCCTGACCTGGGTGCCGGGCCTGCTGGGTCCAGAGCCCACCCCGCCCTGAACAACCCCGAGTCTCAGCCACCCTCGGCTCTTACCCTTTCGCAGCTGGGGAGTGGAGCCTGGGCCTGCGCCTCTCCGCGCCTGCGCCGGCGCTGTGCGCCTCTCCGCGCCTGCGCCGCCGCTGTGCGCCTCTCCGCCGCTGTTCGCCTCTCCGCCGCTGTCCGCCTCTCCGCCTCTCCGCCGCTGGCCGCCTCTCCGCCGCGCCGCCGCTGTCCGTCTCTCCGCTGCTGTCCGCCTCTCCGCCGCGCCGCCGCTGACCGCCTCTCCGCCGCGCCGCCGCTGACCGCCTCTCCGCCGCTGTCCGCCTCTCCGCCGCTGTCCGCCTCTCCGCCTCTCCGCCGATGTCCGCCTCTCCGCCGCGCCGCCGCTGACCGCCTCTCCGCCGCTGACCGCCTCTCCGCCGCTGTCCGCCTCTCCGCCGCGCCGCCGCTGACCGCCTCTCCGCCGCTGACCGCCTCTCCGCCGCTGTCCGCCTCTCCGCCGCGCCGCCGCTGTTCGCCTCTCCGCCGCTGACCGCCTCTCCGCCGCTGACCGCCTCTCCGCCGCTGTCCGCCTCTCCGCCGCTGTCCGCCTCTCCGCCTCTCCGCCGATGTCCGCCTCTCCGCCGCTGTCCGCCTCTCCGCCGCGCCGCCGCTGACCGCCTCTCCGCCGCGCCGCCGCTGACCGCCTCTCCGTCGCTGTCCGCCTCTCCGCCGCGCCGCCGCTGACCGCCTCTCCGCCGCTGACCGCCTCTCCGCCGCTGACCGCCTCTCCGTCGCTGTCCACCTCTCCGCCGCGCCGCCGCTGTCCGCCTCTCCGCCACGCCGGCACCGGCGCTGTGTGCCTTTGCAAGGGCGGAGCTGCGTTCTCCTCCGCACAGACCCAGAGAGCATTGCGAGGGCGGAGCTGCGTTCTACTCTGCACAGACCTTGGGGCACTGCCTCGCTTTGGGACAACTCGGGGCCGCATCGACGGTGAATAAAATCCTTCCTGTTTGCAGCCATGTTTGTGGTTGGTGGCAGCGATGGACACTGCAGCCAGCCAGAGTGTAGAAAGGCATCGGGGTAAGTGCGCTATCCAGGCTGCACTGCTGGTGGCCTGGGACGGGTTGGGAGCCCTATCTCAGGCCTCACTGCCCGTCTTGGGTGGCTGGTTGGGTGTGCTATCTGGGGCTGTGCTGCCTGCACCGGGCAGGGCGGTTTGGGGACTCAAACCGGGCTGCACTGCCTTTGGCGGGGAGCCGGTTGGGGGCACTATCCCAGACTGTATTGCTGGCAACAGTGAGGTGGGTTAAGTGTGCTATCTGGGGCTGCACTGTGAGGCTGTGGGGGGGGGGGGGGGGGGTGGCGGTTTTGGGTTGAGGGCGCTATGGGGTGCTGTAATGCCCATAGTGCGGGGAGGCAGGGCAGTTAGGGTATGTTGGGTGTGCTATTGGCGGGGGCGACACTGCTGGTGGTAGGGGGCAGGGTGGGTTGGGGGCCATATCAGGGGCTGCACTGATTGCTTTAGCTAGGATTTCTGGTACTATGTTAAACAACAGTGGTGACAGGGGGCATCCTTATCATGTTCCAGATCTTAGAGGAAAAGCTTTCCAATTTTCCCCATTCCATATGATTTTAGCTGTGGGTGTCTTTCCTGTAGTTTTTATTATGTTGCGGTATGTTTCTTCTGTGCCCGTTTCTTTGAGGATTTATAGCATGAAGGGATGTTGAATTTCATCAAATGCTTTTTCGGTTTCAGTTGACGTGATGATACTGTTTTTGTCGTTTATTTGGTTGGTATGATGTATCACATTGTATGTTGAGTGACTCCTGCATTCCAGGGATACATCCCACTTGATCATGATGAATTATCTTTTTAATGTATTACTGAATTTGATTCACTGGTATTTTGTTGAGGATTTTTGCATCAATATTAGAGATCCTGGCCTGTAGTTTTCTTCTTTGATGCTTTTATCTGATTTTGGTATCACAGTAATAATGGTCTCATAGAATAAGTTTGGAAGTATTCCCTCCTGTTTTTCAAAATAGTTTGAGCAGGATTCGTACTAGGTCTTTAAATTGTTTGGTGTGAAGCCATCAGCAGTGAAGACATCAGTTCCTGGGCTTTTCTTTACTGGGAGACTTTTTCTGATGGCTTCAATCTCATTACTTGTTACCAATCTGTTCTGGTCTTGGATGTTCTCATTGTTTAACCTAAGTAGGTTGTATGCATCTAGGAATTTGCCAATTTCTACTAGGCTTTCCAATTTATTGGCCTATAATAGCCAGTTATGATCCTTTGAATTTCTGAAGTATTAGTTGTAATGTCTCCTTTTTTTAATCTGTTGATTTTATTTATTTGAATCTTGTCTCTTTTCTTAGGCTGGTTAAAAGTTTGTCAATTTTGTTTAGCTTTCCAGAAAACCAACTTTTCGTTTAATCTTGTGTGTTTTTTATTTCAATTTTGTTTCTGCTACGATCTTATTTATTTTCTTATTTTCGGTTTAGTTTGTTCTTACTTTACTAGTTCTTTAAGATGTATTGTTTATTTGAAGTTTTTCTTTTGTTTGGATAGTAGGCACTTATAGCTGTAAATCTCTGCCTTTGTACTGCTTTCTGCGTAACAAGTTTTGGTATGCTGTGTTTTCATTACCCTTAGTTTCATGAAATTTTTGAATTTCTGTCTTAGTATCTTCATTGACCCGCTAGTCATTTATTCAGGAGGGTAGTGTTTAACTTCCATGTGATTGTATTGTTTCCAAAATTACTTTTCTTATTGATACCTAGTTTTATTCCTTTGCAGTGAAAGAAGATGGCCACGGAGACAGACAGCAGCATGGTCAGAGTGGTAGGAGCCAGCCATCAGGGAGAGCTGCTCCATGCCTGGCTGCTGGGAGCTAGAGCCTGCGGCCCACTGGCTTGCCTCACTGTAGTTGGTGGTGGCGGTGACAGAGACTGCAGCATGACCAGAGTGGTAGGACAGGGGCTATCCAGGCCTGCACCTTTCGCAGTGTGGGGTGGGTTGGGGGTGCTATCCAGGGTGTCATTGCCTGCATTAGGGGTACTGGTTGGTAGCACTGCACAGGGCTGCACTGCCCACAGCAGGGAGGGTGGGTTATGGGTGCTTTCTGGGGCTGCAATGCCCATGGAGGAGGACAGGTTAGGGCATATCGGGTATACGCTACTGGAGGCATTGGGGGACGGAGGTGAGGGGCGCTATTGAGGGCAGGACTAGCCGTGGAGCGGGGGCGAGTTCGGTGCTATCGGGGCTGCACTGCTGGCGGCAGTCAACAGAGTTGGCATCCAAGGAAGGAGTGGTTCTCCTCTCCCTGACTCCACACTCCAGAGGGCGAACCACTCTTGGTCATACTGGAGTGTGGCAGGGCACGCAGCATTTGCATGGGAATCCTGAGCATGGCAGAGCCCCCACACCCACCATGGTTCCTGGGCCTGTGCACTCTGGGTCTGTGCCTCAGAGGCTGCCAGGCACCCCTGGGGACACCACGGGGGACAGGGCCCTGTGTGTGGAGGTGTCCGGAACAGGAATTGGCACCTGGGTGCGGAGGGCTGGCTGGGTCTGAATTTGTCTGCTTCTCCTGTTCCCCGAGGAGTGCAGCCCCAGTGGGCCCAATGGTTTCTGTGGAGTGGGGAGCTGGGTGCTGTGGTGTCTCCAGCACCCACCCCAGACCCCAGTTCCCGGCCAGCTTGGGCCAAAAGGAGAGGCTGGACTTTGGAGGGTGGGTGTGAGTGCCTTTGCTGAAACTGGCCCCTGCCACCCAGTGGCCAGCATGACAAGTTGAGGCTCTAATGCTGCCACTCCTCACAACTTCCTCTAGGCTTTTCTGGCTTTGCCCGCCCAGCTGCTCCATGCCAGGAGGAGGAGGAGACACCTAGAGCCTGCAACACCACGGCTCGCCTCGCTGCGGGTGGGTGGCAGTGACGGAGACTGCAGTGCGCCAGAACGGTAGGAGAGCGGCCGCGCTAGGAGGGCAGGCGGCTGCAGGCAGGGTTGGGAGTCAGGCTTACAGCGATGGACAGGCTGCAGCAGTGGCTAGGTGGTAGGAGCCTTGTAGGGAGGGCTGGTGCATTGGCAATGGGCCTGGCTTTGCCCTGTGCCTGCCGTGGATCTGGCCCTGTACTGCCCTGCCTTGCCCTGTACCTGCCCTACTGTTATCTGGACTCTCGGCCCTGTGCTGCTCTGGTCCCATCCTGTCCCTGTCTTGGCCCCGTGCTACCCTGTCCCTTCCCTGGTCTTGCCCTGGCACTGGCCCTGCCCCGAACCTGCACTGGCCTGACCTTGGCTCTGGCCCTGGCTCTGGCCCTGCCCCTTGTCCTGACCCTGGTCCTGTCATGGCACTGGCCCTGCCAATGGTCATGGTCCTGCTCCTGTTCTGGCCCTGACCTGGCCTTGGAAATGTCCTGGCCCTGCTTTGGCCCATCCCTGCCCTGGCCCCACCATGGGCCTGCCTGTTCTGCCCTCTCCTGGCACTGACCTTGCCCTGTCATGGCCCAGTGGTGCCATTGCCCTGCCTTACCCTGCGCTGGTTGTGCCTTGGCCCCGCTTGGTGCTGGCCACTCCCTGGACCTGCCCTGGACCTGCCCTGACCCTGCCTTGGCTTTTGCCCTGCCCTCACTATGGCCTGGCCCTGGCCCTAGCCCTGGTCCTGCCATATCCCTGGCCCTGCCCTTATCCAGGCCCTGCCCCTGCTGCTGCCCTGGCCCTGGCCTGGAACCTGGTCCTGTCAAGGACCTGCCCTGACTCTGCCATGGCCCTGGCCCTGCTCTGCCTTGTTCCTGGCCCTGACCCAGACCCAGACCCTTTCCTGGCTCTGCACTGGCCTTTCCCTGGCCCTGAGCTGGCAGTGGTCTGCCCCTGGTCTTGCCATCACCCTGCCCTGCTGTGCTCCGGATGTGTCATCACCCTGCCCTGGCCCTACTCTGCCTTTGACCCTGCCCTGGCCTTACCTTGGCCCTCACCCTAGTCTTCGCTAGGCCCAGCACAGACCTGGCTCTGACCCTGGCCCTGGTCTTTGTCCTGCTATAGCCTTGGCCCTGAAGTGGACTTGGAGGTGTCCTGGCCCCGGTGTAACATGGCTCTGCATTGGCCTGTCTCTGCCCTGCCCCTACCATTGCCTTGCCCTGCTCTGCCCTGTCCCAGTACTGACCCGGCCATGCTATTTCCCTGCCCTACCCTGCCTTGGCTGTGCCCTGGCTCAGTTCTGGCCCTGGCCCCGGCCCTGCCCTGGACATGCTCTGACACTGCCTCAGCCTTGGCACTAGCCTGGCTCTTTCTTGGCATCAGCCCTGGTCTCTCTGTGGACCGGCTCTTGTCCTGTCCTGCACTGGCCATACCATGCCCTGCCCTGCCCTGCCCTGACTCAGCCCTGACTCAGCCTTGGCCTTGGCATTGCCCCTGGTCCTGCCATATTTCTTGCCCTGTCCCTACCCTAGCCTTGGCCCTGAACCTTACCTTGCTCTGGCCCTGCCCTTGCCCTAATGCAGCCCCTGGTCCTGTCATGGCCCTGCCCTGGACCTGTCCTGGCCCTGGCCCTTCCCTGCTTGAGACCTTGCCCTGGTTCTCCCATGGCCCTGACCCTGAAATGCCTGGCCCTCCCCTGGCCTTGCACTGCTCTGGCCCTTGCCCTGACTCTGGTCCTGTCACTGACCTAGCCCCAGCCCTGTTGCTGGTCTTACCATGGCCCAGACCCTGCCTTGGCCCTGCCCTGACACTGTCCTGGACCCTGGCTGTGCCAAGAACCTGTACTGTCCTTGCCCTTGTTTTGCTCCTGCCCCAAACCTGGTCCTGCCCAGGCCGTTTCTATGGCCCTGGCCCTGCCCAGGTCTTGGCACTGGCCTGGCCCTGCCCTGGCCCTGTGCTTTCCTGGCCCTGCCTTGCTGGCCCTGGCCCTGCCTTGGCCCTAGCCTGGCTTTGACCCTGCCCTGGCCCTACCTTGGCCTTCACCCTAGCCTTACCTGGGCACTGTGTTGGACCTGGCCGTAGCACAGACCTGGTTGTGGCCCTGGCCCTGCCGTGGCTCTGGCCCAGACCCTAGCCCTGCCAGGTACCTGTCCTGGCCCAGCTCTGGGCCTGGCTTTGTCCCTAATTCTTAGATGACCCTGGCCCTGGCCCTGCCCTTGCCCTTGCCCTGGCACTGGCCTTGGACATGTCTGTGGTCCTAACCCTGGCCCTGCCCTGGAGCTGCCACTGTCTTGGCCGTGCCCTGGCTGTGGCCCTGCCCCGGCCCTCGTCCTGCTCTGGCCCCAGCCATAGACCTGCCCTGGTTGGTCGTGCCCTACCTTAACCCTGTGCTACCCTGGGCCTGCTCCACCCTGCCCTGGCCCTGCCCTCCCTTTGGCCCTGCCCTGACCCCACCTTGGCCCTCACACTGGCCCTAGCACAGACCTGGTCCTATCTGTGGCCTTGGCCTGGCATTGACCCCTGCTCCTGACCCTGGTCCTGCCATGGCCCTGGCCCTGCCAATGACCCTGGCAGCCCTTACCCTGGCCCTGTCTTGGCCCTGGCCCTGAACTGGCCCTGCCCTGACCCTGGCCCTGAAGTGGATTTGCAGGTGTCTTGTCCATGGTTTAACCTGGTCTTACCATGGCCCTGTCCCACCCCTGGCTCTGTCCTGGTCTTGTGATGACCCTGACCCAGACCTTGGCCCTGCCCCAGCCTTGTCCTAGACCTGGCCATGGCCCTGCGTCTGCCCTGGACCGGCGCTGGCACTGGCATGGACCCTGGCCCTGGCCCTTCGCTACTTAAGGCCATACCCTGGCCCAGCCCTGATTCTGACCCTGTCCTGGCCCTAATTTGGCCTGGCTCTACCCTGGCATGCTATTCTGGCCCTAGCCCTGACCCTGTCCCTGTCCCTATCCTGGTCCTAGCCCCGTTGCTGGTCCTGCCACGGCCCTTGTCCTGACATTGCCCTTTCCTGGTTCTGGCCCTGGCCCTGTCCCAGCCCTGCTCTGGCCCTGGTCTGAACCCTGGCCCTGCAATAGACCTGCCTTGGTCCTGCTCAGACCCTGGCTCTGGCCCTACCTCTGCCCTGGCCATACCCTTGCCCTGGCCTGGACCCCGGTCCTGGTCCTTGTCCTGCCCCAGCCGTGGCCCTGACCCTGCCCTGCCTGTGCCCTGTTCTATCCTGGGCTGGCCCTGCCATGGCCTGGTCTTGCCATTGCCCTGCCCTAGCCTGCCCTGCTTGTGCCCTAGATCTGCCCCGCTTGTGCCCTAGATCTGCCCCGGCCTTTGCCCCTGTCTTGGTTCTAGCCTCGACTCAGCCCTGGACCTTCCCTGACCTTGCCTCAGCCCTGGCACTACCCTGGCATTGCCTTGGCATTTGCCCTACTCTCTCTATGGCCTGGCTGTGGTCCTGCCCTGCTTTGCTCTTGTTCTGTCCTGGCACAGCCCTGGCCCTGGCCCTGGCCCTGCCATATCACTGGCTCTGGTCCTGCCCTTATGCAGACCTAACCCTGCCACTGCCTTGGCTTTGGCCTGGACCTTGGCCATACAGTGACCCTGCCATGACCCTTTCCTGGTCCTGGCCTGGAGCCTGGCCCTGCCAAGGACTCGCCCTGGCTCTGTCATGGCCCTGGCCCTTTCCTGGATTTGGATGTGTCCTGTCCCTTATTTGCCCCGGCCCTTCCCTGGCTCTGCCATACCCCTTCTCTGGGGTAGGGCCAGGGTCAGGACCAGACCAGGGCAGGGTCAGGACCAGGGTAGGGCCATGGTAAGGCCTGAAGATGGGAAGGGCCAGGGCAGCGGCTGGACCAGGGAAGGGTCAGGGCCAGGGATGTAGTAGGACTAGGGGCAGAGCCGGCACTAGGGCTGAGCCAGGGCAGAGCAGGATAGATTACTTTAGGCTATTACGTAAAATTTTTATTTTAGATTTTTAAGATAACTATAGTAGTAGTAATGTCTATACTATGTTGTTTGTAATAGTAATAATATTTGCAGTAATCACTAAATTTTAACTAAAACTATCTTTGCTTCCAGTAGTGTTCTATGAGTATAATTTTATCAACATGTAAATATGTGAGGCATTGATTCTCATAATAATTCTATGTGCTAGGTACTTAAAGCATCCCCATTTTCCAAATGTAGGAAACAGGCATAAAGAAGTTAAGTACTTGGCCAGATTACTCCTGTAATCCCAGCACTTTGGGAGGCCAAGGCAGGCAGATGGCTTGAGCTCAGGAGTTTGGAACCAGCCTGGGCAACATTGTGAAACCCCATCTCTACTAAAAATGCACAAAAAGAACTAATTTAAGTTTCTTGTGGGATTCTGGTTATAAAACACTGGTCAAACACACAGGGCATGGATAGGGCAGGGCCAGGGACAAGGTCAGGCTAGGAAGGGGCCAGGGCCAAGGCAGGGCCAGAGCTGGACTTGGAGGTGTCCTGGTCTGATTTGCCCTGCCCCAACGTTGGCCCAGCCCTGCTCTGGCACGTCCTGTCATGCCCTGTCCCTGGCCTGAGCATTGGCCCTGGCCCTGTCCTGCTTCTGGCCCTGCCCCGGAGTTGACCAGGCACTGCCATGGCCCAGTCCTGCATTGCCCTGCCCTCCTCTGCCCTGGTGCTACCATGGCCCTGCTTGGGCCCTAGCTCTGCCTCGACTCTGGACCTGCCCTGACTCTGCTCAGCCCTGGATCTACCCTGACTCTGCCTTGGTGTTGCCCTCCCATCTCTATGGCCTGGCCATGCGTTGCACAGGCCATGCTCTGCCCTGCGTGCCTCAGCCTGGGCCCAGCCCTCATCCTACCATATTCCTGACCCCAGCCATACCCTTGTTCTGGCCATGACCCTGCCGTGGCCCTCTCCTGGGCCTTCCTTGGTCCTGACCTGCCCTTCCATGCCCTGGCCTTGCCCTCACCCTGCATTGGCCCTGCACTGGTCCTGCCCTGCCCTGGCACTGCCTTGGCCCCGGCCCTGCCTTCTCCCTGGCCTTGCCTTTGCCCTGCCCTGGCCTGACCCCAGGCCTACTGAGTCCATGAAATGGCCCTGGACCTGCCTTGCCATCCTCTGTCCTGGCCCTGTATTGTCCCCACCATGCTCTGGTCCAGCGCTTGCCCTAGCCCTGTTGCTAGTCCTGCCACTGCTATGGCCCTGCCCTGTTTTTGGCCATGCCCTGTGCTACCCTAGCCCTGCCCTGCCTTGGCCTTGGCCCTACCATGGCCTTCTACCCTGGCCTGGCCCTACCCTGGCCTTTTCTACCCTGGCCTTGCCCTTCCCTGATCTTGCCCTGCCCTGGCCTTGCCCTGCCCTGGCCTTGGCTTTGCCTTATCCTGGTCCTGGTTCTGCCCTGACCCTGGCCTTGCTCTGGATCCTCTCTGGTTCTGCTTTCTCCCTGGCCCTGCCCTTGCTCTGGCCCTGTCCCTGGCCCAGCCTTGACCCTGACCCTGGCCCTGACAATCCCCAGGTCTGACACTGGCCATGCTTGGCCCTGGCCCCTCCTTTTGGCCCTGCCCTGGCCCTGCCTTAGCCCTGTGCTATCTTAGTCCTGCCCTGGCCCTGAACTCGCCCTAGCCCTACCCTCACCCTACACTGGCCGTGCCCTACCCTGGCCTTGCCCTGCCCTGGCCCTGCCTTTGGCCTGCTCTGGCTCTGGTTCTGCCCTGGCCTTGCCCTTGCCCTGGACCCTCCCTGGCCATGTTTTTTCCATGGTCCTTCTCTGGCCTTGCCCTTGCCCTGTCCCCTTTCTGGTCCTGCCATGTTTCTGGCCCTGCCCTGTCCATGTCCTGGACCTGACTCTGGCCCTGGACCTCCCTGTCCCTGCCCTGCCATACCCTGGCCTGTTCCTTGCTCTCCACTGGCCCTGCCCTGCCTTGGCCCTGTGCTACCCTAGCCCTGCCCTGGCCTTCTGCTGACACTGATCCTGCCATGGCCCTGGCCCTGCCATGTCCCTGCCCTGGCCCTGGTTCTGCCCTGCTTCTGGCCCTGGCCTTGGTCCTCTCATGTCCCTGGCTGTGACCCTGCCCCTGGTTTTTCTCTGGCCATGACCCTGCCCCTGTTCTGTCCTATCCCTGGCCCTGTCTCAGTTCTGTCCTAGCCCTGGCCTTTCACAGTACTTTATGCTTAGTAAGGGCTCCATGGTGTCTGTGAGTTGAATGTTGTGTTCATAGTATCTGCCAAAACAGGAAGAAAAAAACCAAAATATTTTGATAAGAAGTTAAAGCTTTGTATATAATATGCCTTGAATTGTCAGTGCTTCTTATTAGTTGTATTACATATAGGTCATGGTTTTGTACACATAACTCCAAACCATTGATACTGTTAAAAGGATATATGAATATATGAAAGAATGTATAAACGTAAGAATGTATCAGTATCTAATGACCTTTCCAAATTAATTTTTAATTTTAGCTCTATTAGATTTTTCTCAGTGTAACAAATGTTTATTCCTATGTAATTAAGGGTGTATTTCCTGTCCAGAATATTCATATTACCTAATTGAAAATTATATGATACAAAAATATAATACTATTTTTAGGCCAGGCATGGTGGCTCATACCTGTAATCCCAACATTTTGAGAGACCAAGTTTGGAGAATCATTTGAGTCCAGGAGTTGACCAGCCTGGGCAACATAGTGAGACCTTGTCTTTATTAAATAAATAAATAAATAAATAAATAAATAGGTTGGGGACTGTGGCTCAGCCAATGCAGGAGGATTGCTTGAGCCCAGGAGTTTGAGACCAGCCTGGGCAGAATAGCAAGACTCCATCTCTACAAATAATAAAATATTAACCAGGTGTGGTGGTGTGCACCTGGGGTCCCAGCTACCTGGGAGGCTAAGGTGGGAGGTTTGCTCGAGGCTGCAGTGAACTGTGAATGCACCACTGCATTCCAGCCTAGGCCACAGAACAGGACCTTGTTTATAAATAAAGAAATAAGTAAAAATAAAAATAAGTAAAAATAAATATAAGTAAATATAAATATAAATACATATAAATATAAAAATGCATACATGAAAAGAAACAATTTTTAAATTTAACATCACTGAGGGCATCCTATCCATTTCATTTCATGATTCCATTACATCATTTCACTTAGATGAAATGATGAGATGACTTGAGATGAGATGAAATGATGAGATGAAATGACAAAATGATGAGATGAGATGATGAGATGAAATTTTGAGATGAAATCGTGAGTAGAAATGATGAGATGAAATGATGAGACGAAATGACAAAATTGAAAAGAAATTGAAAGGAGATGAGATGAGATAAAATGAGATGAAATGATGAGATGATGGATGAAATGATGAGATGAAACGAGATGAAATGATGAGATGAAATGAAATGAAATAATGAAATGATATGAAATAATGAAATTGAAATGAGATGAGATGAAATGAGATAAAATGATGTGATGAAATGAGATGAACAATGAGATGAAATGAGATGAAATGAGATGAAAAATGAGATGAAAAATGCGATGAAATGAAATAATGAAATGAGATGAAATGAAATGAAATAATGAAAGGGAATTTTGAAATGTAATGATGAAATTGAAATGAAATTGAAATGAGATGAGTTGAAATGATGAGATGTAATGATGAAATGAAATGATGAAATGAGATGAGATGAAATGAAATGAAATAATGAGATGAAATGAGATAATGAGATGAGATCATGAGATGAAATGATGAAATGAAATGAAATGATGGATGAAATGATGAGATGAAATGAGATGAAATGTAATGAGATAAAAAATGACATAATGAAATGAAATAATGAAATGAGATGAAATAAAATAATGAAATGATGAAATAATGAAATGAAAATGAAATGGAAATGAGAAGAAATGATGAGATGAAATGATGAAATGATGAGATGAGATAAAATGAGATGAAATGATGAGATGAAATGATGAGATGAGATGAAATATGAGATGAAATGACATAATGAATGAAATGATGAAATGGAATAATGAAACGGAAATGATGAGATGAGATGCAATGAGTTGAAATGAGATGAAATGATGAGATGAAATGATGAGATGAGATGTGATGAAATGATGACATGAGATGAAATGATGAGATGAGATGTGATGAAATGATGACATGAAATGATGACATAAAATGAGATGAAATGAGATGTAATGATGGAATGAGATGAGATGAAATGAGATGAAATGATGAGATGAGATAAAATGATGATATGAAATGATGAATGATGAGATGAAATGATGAGATGAATGATGAAATGAAACGATGAGATGAACTGATGAGATGAAATGAAATAATGAAATGAAATTGAAATAAAATTGAAATGAGATGAGATGAAATGATGAGATGATGAAATAAAATGATGAAATGATGAGATGTGATGAGATGAAATGATGAGATGAGATGACATGACATGAAATAATGAAATGAAATTGAAATGAGATGAGAAGATACGAGATGAGATGAAATGATGAGATGAAATGATGAAATAATGAGATAAGATGAAAAGAGTTGATGAGATGATGAGATGAAATGAGATGAAAAGAGATGAAATGATGAGATGAAATGAAATGATGAGATAAAATGAGGTGAAATGAAATTAGTCGAAATGTAATGAGATGAAATGACATAATGAAATGAAAAAATGAAATGAAATAATGAAATGAGGTGAAATTAAATGAGATGATGAAATTAAATGATGAAATGAAATAATGAAATGGAAATGATGAGATGAAATGACGAGATGAATGATGAGATGAAATGATGAGATGCAATGATGAGATGAAATGATGAGATGAGATGAGATGTAATGATGAGGAAATGATGAGATATAATGAAATGAGATGAAATGAATGAGATGAAATGAAATAATGAAAGGAAATTGAATTGAGATATGAGATGAAATGAGGTAAATTGATGAAATAAATGATGAGGTGAAATGATGAAATGCTGAGGTGAGATGAGATGAAATGAGATGAAACAATGAGATGAAATGAAAGGATGAGATGAAATGATGAGATAAGGTGAGATGAGATGAAACGAGATGAAATGATGAGATGAGATGAGAAGAAATGATTTGATGAAATGAGATGAGATAAAATGATGAGATGCAATGAAATGAAGTGAAATGAAATGAAATAATGAAATGAAATTGAAATGAGATAAGATGAAATGAGATAAAATGATGAGATGAAATGATGAGAAGAAATGAGATGAAATGATGAAATGATGAGATGAAAAATGAGATGAAATGATGAGATGATTGAAATGAAATGAAATAATGAAATAATGAAATGAAATGATGAATTGATGATATTGAAATGAAATTGAAAGATGAGATGAGATGAAATGATGAGATGAAATGTTGAAATGAAATGATGAAGAGATGTGACATGAAATGATGAGCTGAAATGATGAGATGAAATGAAATGAAATGAGATTAAATGATGAGATGAAAAATGATGAGATGAAAAATGATGAGATGAAATGAGATAAGATGAATTGAGATGAGATGAAATAATGAAATTAGGTGAAATAATGAAATGAGATGAAATAATGAAATGAAATGAGATGAAAAGAAATGAGATGAAATGTTGAAAAGAAAGGAGGAAATGAGATGAAATGATGAGATGAATTGAGATGAAATGAGATGAAAAATGATATGAAAAATGATATCAAAAATATGATGAAATGAAAGATGATATGAAATGACATAATGAAATAAATGAAATTAGATGAAATGAAATGAAATAGTGAAATGAAATGATGAAATGAAATAATGAAAATGAAATGGAAATGAGATGAGATGAGATTTGATGAAATGATGAGATGAAATGATGAGATGATATGAAATGATGAGATGAGATGGGATAAGATGAAATGATGAGATGAAATGATGAGATGAAATGATGAGATGAAATGAAATGATGAGGTGAAGTGATGCACTGTCACGTGTGTGTCTTTTTCCCAACCAACAAAAATTATAATTCATTAATTTTAATTTTATTATTTAAGAATATTCTTAAGAGTTGAAGGAAAAATAATATCTGTACATTATGGGTTACAATTAAGTATAAATAATACATAAATACATTAAAACTTACAAAGAATATGTTTGGGAATCGAATATACCATGCTTCTGTGATGACAGTTATTTCATGCTGGTTGTCACAATTTTACATGAAAAACTAATGAAAAGTTTTTAACTGTTTCTAAAAATAACAGTTTCCAAAACAGTTTTACATTCAAAATATGAAAAAGATGTCTTTGTGTTCCTTAATCTGATGAGATTTTCACACTCTGCACATGATAATTGTTAGATTTTATTGTGTTGATAAATTGTATATCAAATAAAAAATGTTATTACCTCTTAAATTAGGATTTTTAGGTGATATAGGCAGAAAGGAAGGCAAGTGTTTATAACTTTGTCTAAATGAACTTTCTAAATGCCTGAGTATTAAAAGATAGCATGTCTATAAATCACAATGTATATATTACTGTATGACCTAGGACCAATCAAAACCGTTACCTCTGATAACATTATATTCTGCCCAGTATAAAATAGATATAATAATACCTCAAACTTAAATCCAGGCATTGTCATTGAATATCTTAAGAATATGCAGCAAAGGTGCTTTTAAAAATACAAGCTAGTGATTGTACTAAATTTGTAAATCACATAGGATAGTGGGTCATTTTAAGAATATTATTTCAATCTATAAACGTGGATGTCTTTTTTATGTTTTCTTTAATTTCTTTCATTAATATTTGTCATTTTTGTTGTCGAAATCTTTTACTTCCTTGGTTAAATTTATTTCTAAGTACATTTTTGTAGCTATTGTAAAAGGAATTGCTTTCTTAATTTCTTGTTTCAGATAGTTTACTATCAATATATAGAAATGCTACTGATTTTTATATGTTGATTTATATCCTGCAACTTTATTAATTTCATGTATCACCCCAAGAAGCTTTTGGTAGAGTCTTATTTTTTTCCATGTATAAGATCACATTGTCTTTAAACAAGGACAATTTGACTGTCTCCTTTCCAATTCAGATGTCCTTTATTTCTTTCTCTCATCTAATTGTCCTGGCTAAGACTTTCACTATGTGAAATATGATTGGTGAGAATAGGCATCCTTTTCTTGTTCCAGTAAAATCTTTTTCTTGTTCACAGTAAAATCTTTCACCTTTTCCACACTCAGTATGATCTTAGCTGTAGATTTGTCCTTTATGTCCTTTGTGTTAAGGCATATATTTTCTATACTAAATTGTTGAGAGGTTTTTTGTCATGTAAGAATATTTAATTTTGCCAAACGCTTTTATTGTGTTTATTAATTTAATCATATGGTTTTCAGTATATATCCAAAGGAAAGAAAATCAGTATCTCAAAGAGTTACCTGCACACCCATGTTTATTACAGCACTATTCACAATAGCCAAGATATGGAATCAACAAAAGTGTCCATCAACAGATGAATGGATAAAGAAATGTGACATACATATATAATGGAATATTATTTAGTCATAATAAACAACAAAATCCTGTTATTTGTGGCAACAAGAATGCAAGTGGGGGGCATTATGTTAGGCGAAATAAGCCTGGCATAGAAATATAAACACCACATAACTACATGTTCTCACTTATGTATGGAAGCTAAAATTTTTAATCTCGTAGAAGAAGATAGTAGAGTTTTGGTTACCATATCCTGGAAAGAGTAGGAGAAAAAAGAGTATAAGAAAAATGTGGTTAATACATACAAAATTACAGCTGGAGAGAAGGAAGAAGTTCTAGTTCTCTACAGCACTGTTGGGTGACTGTAGTTAACGGGAATTTATTGTGTGTTTTCAAATAACTAAAATAAAAGATTTTGAATATTCTCACTGCAAAGAAATAATACATGATTTAGGTAATGGATATGATAATGACTCTGACTTGATCTTTACGCATTGCATAAATATATCAAAATATCACTCTGTACCCCATAACATGTACATTTATTATATGTCAATTAAAGTAAATTTAAAAGAGAAAAAATGAGGTAAAGGTAAATGTACAGAATTTAATTACTTTTTCTTCTATAAAACCTGAGTCAGTACCAAGAAGAATCAATTTATTAGTTTTGTAAAATAAAAAAAATCAAAATCACCAAAAAAGAGCAATATCCAAGAAAACATTGAAAATGAAACACAACATTTAGTAAGAATAGAAAACTTGGGCACTGTATCACCCTGTTCCTAGATACCAATTTACTGGTGGCCATTTAAATAGAATTTTATTCTATCTAATTCATTTATACTTCCAGAGTTTGAAATTACATTTTACCTACAATAAATGAGATAACACTTGTAAATTATATGGTACTCTGCCTAACACACGTTAATAACTCAATACATGTTAGCAATAAACTTTTAGTATAGTAGTCAAAGTATTAATTTCTCACATTTCAATTTCCTTCAAAGACATAAATACAACCTTTCTAATGACTCCTTGTTCATCAAGATACCTCTTCAAATTATTCTATTTGTTTTATTCAGTATATTATCTGTGTATACCGATATTACACTCTTTTCTTTTTTTGAGATGGAATCTCATTCTGTTACTGATGCTGGAGTGAGGTGGCATGATCTTGGTTCACTGCAACCTCCACCTCCCAGGTTCAAGCGATTCTCCTGTCTCAGCCCCCAAGTAGCTAGGACTACAGGTGCACACCACCATGCCTGGCTAATTTTTGTATTTTTAGTACAGTCAGAGTTTCACCCTGTTGTCCAGGCTGGACTCGAGCTCCTGACCTCAGGTGATCCACCCACCACGGCCTCCCAAAGTGCTAGGATTACAGGCATAAGCCACCGCACCCAGCATGATATTGCACTCTTGGATTTTGGACACTGAATATCTTCTTGAAAGATTACACCTCTTTACCTCTTCGTGCTTCAGAAATTATTTTCCTTCAAGTGTTCTAAGAGTCTAATGAAGAATGAAGTCATGTTTTATCACTTTTGTCCTTAAAGATTTCAGACATGCTGAAACTGATTGAAGTATCATTTGCTACCAGATAGATTAGTTATCTCTAGTTGTAGGAGTGGGTACATCTTTAATGGTATATTTTGGGTTATTGTCTTAGTTTTGATGTAGTATTCTATCAACAATTTATTAAACCTGGCATCCTTGGGTGAGCATGGACTTTTCAACTTTGGTGTTATATTGTGTTTGCTTTTAAAAACTGCTTTTGAGGCCAGGTATGGTGGCTCTTGCCCATACCCAGCACTTTGGGAGGCCAAGGTGGGCGGATTACCTCAGGTCAGTAGTTCAAGACCAGCCTGGTCAACATGGCAAAACCATGTCTCTACTAAAAACACAAAATTAGCCAGGCATGGTGGTGCATGCTTGTAGTCCTAACCACTCGAGAGGCTGAGGCAAGAGAATCACCTGAACCTGGGAGGCAAAAGTTGCTAGGTTGCTGTGAGCCAAATTCGCACCATTGCACTACAGCCTGGGTGAAAAGAGCAAAACTCTGTCTCAAAAAAAAAAACAAAAAACCCACCAAAAACTGCTTTTGAATGGAGTTGTACATACAATTTTGATGAAAAAAAATATCAAGTGCATAAGTTCATAATAGAAAAACCAATAATACTCCAGGCACAAGTTAGTACTAAAAAAATTATGTTGAATATTCTCTAATACAACATGCTTTTTCCCTTCATGAACAATTTGTGTTTTACTGAGAAGAGTCATTGTTTATGGTAGACATTAGACTACAGATGAATATGTACTTTAAACACTCTTAGTTGCTTTCTTAATTTTATATCTGCTGCTTTATGCTTCTGTTTATTTTCATTCTTTCCAATGTCCACATTCTAGTAAATTTGAATATTTTAATCCAAGTTTATATACTATTTAATATTGCTTGTATAGTTGAGTATTTTTAAGACTCAAAAAGGTTTACAGAAAGAAGAAAAAGATCAACATGTTATTAATCATTTAAAGATCATTTTGAAATCTTTGACCTTTATATTTTAATGAATAAAATATTAGTAGTTATTAGTATAAAATAATTTATGTCTTTTGGACTTAGCATCCAGTATTTCTTTTTTAATAAAGAAAATAATTATTCTCTTGCAATGTACTATGTTTACCTGGGTTTTGAAAAGTGATGTTTCCTAATATGAGAAAGCCATTTACATTTTTAAATCTACAAAGGCAAATGGAATGGTACTAAATTATTTACATAATAATGTTTAGATGGTGGCCCTTATAATATTCTTTCTATACTTCCTACAGAGTTGAGGATAGGCAATCCTAGAATATTTCTGGGAGCTAATCCTTTAGCTTGATGAATGAAACAAGACTTTTAAATAAAATTAAACTTTCAAATTATCCAGGTAATGGGCCTGTCTTTTAATTCAATGGATATGGAGCATAATGAATTATCCCCTGTTCATTGGGTAATAAGTTCTCATTCTTAATTTATAATACTCAAAATGTCCTTTAATTTTTAATTTTTGATAGTCATATCATTATCCCTAGGTATTTTAGCTTCTATCTTAAATTCTAAAATAATTTTGAAACAGGAGAAAGTATTCTTTATTACTATATGTATTAAACATCATGGTTTTCAAATTTAACTGCAAATGTATCTTTTCATTGCTTCTTGGTGATGCCCTTCACCCTATCCATATTGTCACTACCAAGTGGTGATTACTTTTCAGGTTCACATACTTATTCTTTAGAAAAATCTTCTCTGTGCCTTATAAAGAATATGATTGTTGGCATTCAAAAGCCAGCGAAATATACATTATTAGCCTGTTGCCTAACTCATTTCTTTAAGAAACTACACTAATTACCCACATATTTATGTTTTTATTTCCTCATTATTTCTGGAGAAAACAAATATTGCTAACATGATATTTGTAAGAGAGAAAAAAGTCTTTTCTTGAAAAGTGCTGTCATTGTAGTACTAACTTATAGTATCAACTTCTTTATCAACTCCTTATACACTTTTTATTCTGAGAGAAATTAAAAAAGCTAAAAGTGAAATGACTTTTTTAACTCTCCATATTATAAGCACCCATCTTGGCAATTTAGGGTCTTTATAGTTAGGGTAAGTTGTGTCATACCGAGGTTACAAAATAAAAAGTATTTGGTCTCTTTGGGCCTTTCCTTATTCAGTAATACTGTCAGTTTGGCTTTTTTTGTAGGTCAACTTATTGAACTCAGTATTCTGAAATAATGTGTTTACTATCTTTTGATAAGCATTTAAAATATTAGATTTATTGTTACTTTTCTGCCTTCATTGGGCTGGAAGAATAATTGTTTCACTCCACAAAAACCAAGTTGCAGAGAAAAACACATAGACATTCAACTGCATAGCAGAGAAACTTGACTATTTTCTGCAATTTTAAAGTGTATATTGAATAAAACCATCTTTTTATTTTCTTTTTTGCTCACTGGCAAATATTAACAACATCAAGTGCGTTATTATAATGTTGTCTAGTTAAAAATCTCAAAAAGTTTTCATAATTGCCATTTAAAAATGTATAAATAAGTGACCTAATGTTAATTTTTATTGTCTGAGACCATGTCTGTTATTTCACTCTTTAAATTCAGTTAGTAATGCAGAACCTAGCACTTAGTAGATACTCAAAAATTATTTGCTGAATAAAAAAAGGTTAAACATGTAATATACACAAAATGTACTGGAAAAAATGCACCAAACAATTTTGTTATACCAGTTTAATGTAAATATTGCCTTTAAAAATAATATAGTTTTCAGGTGTCTACAGTGATTTTGTAATATTTGTGCACATATAAAATAATATTTCCAAAAATGTAATCCAGTGTGGAAATATACTTTCTAAATTCTAGATTTATAATTTAGGGTTTAAATTATAAAATCATTAAATAAGACACAAGTGAAATATAGTCAAATATCCCCTTGGAAAAAAATTAAGTGGCCTCTAAAGTGAGGTATTCATATATGTAATTTTACAATCCTCTAGTGATAGATTTAATTAAATATGCCACCAAATTGGTTAATTCCTACAGTGTTAAAAGAGAAGCACTAACAATGCCAGTGACCATGTAACATGGATTTAAGCTACAAGTCATAGAAATGTGATGAAAAGCCTCAGCACTGTAAAACCGAGGGTGGAGGAAAGCTTTTCCTCTCTCAAATGAGCTTTGCGAGGTATACTTCTTGAAGGATAGGAAGTTGAAGTGTTCAGGACTTTTATGTCTATTCTACTTTGGCTTAGTTTACATGATTCTTAGTTTATTAGCCTAGAAATGGCCAAGAAAACTTAAGGCTCAATAATTAGTTATAAATATGAAATATCCCCAATTTTTAAGATAAAAACAACTTATAAATGTATTTGTCTGTAAAAATTGTGTATATTTTTACAGAACATCTCTTTCTTTCTTTATTTTTTTTTTATACTTTAAATTCTAAGGTACCCATCAACAATGTGCAGGCTCGTTGCATATGTATACATGTGCCATGTTGGTGTGCTGCACCCATTAACTCATCATTTGTATTAGGCATATCTCCTAATTCTATCTCTCCTCCCTCCCCCCACCCCACAACAGGCCCTGGTGTGTGATGTTTCCCTTCCTGTGTCCAAGTGTTCTCATTGTTCAATTCCCACCTATGAGTGAGAACATGTGGTGTTTGGTTTTTTGTCCTTGCGATAGTTTGCTGAGAATGATGGTTTCCAGCTTCATCCATGTCCCTAGTAAGGACATGAACTCATCATTTTTTATGGATGCATAGTATTCCATGGTGTATATGTGCCACATTTTCTTAATCCAGTCTATCATTTTTGAACATTTGGGTTGGTTCCAAGTCTTTGCTATTGTGAATAGTGCCGCAATAAACATACGTGTGCATGCGTCTTTATAGCAGCATGATTTATAATCCTTTGGGTATATACCCAGTAATGGGATGGCTGGGTCAAATGGTATTTCTAGTTCTAGATCCCTGAGGAATGGCCACACTGACTTCCACAATGGTTGAACTAGTTTACAGTCCCACCAACAGTGTGAAAGTGTTCCTATTTCTCCACATCCTCTCCATCACTTGTTGTTTCCTGACTTTTTAATGATCACCATTCTAACTGGTGTGAGATGGTATCTCATTGTGGTTTTGATTTGCATTTCTCTGATGGGTCTATTTCTTTAAAACAAAGGGAGGGGAGTCTCTCATTTACATTAGTTTTTTTCATAGCCTTTTGGACTTTGCAATTTCTATGTTTTGGAACCTATTTCTTACAGTTTTTCTATGCTAAACTCTGTCCTGGTCAGTTCCAGAGTGTATGAAGAACCAAATGATGTAATTGTATGTGACCTGGCTGTAGTGGAACAAATTTGACTCTTAAGTATGCAGGCTCTAATTTTCCTGCCTGGTTTTGGTAAGTATTCCTTACATAGGTTTTTTCTTTGAAAATCTGGGATTGAGAGGTTGATGAATGAAAATTAATCCTTTCACTTTGTTGTATGTAGGTTTGCAATAATTAGGTCAGAGTGGAGTTTTAAGGTCATGAAGGGGGCTGATGACTTACAAATAATGGGCTCTGATTGGGCAACTACTCATCTGAGTTCCTTCCATTTGACCTAATTAAGCTTGTGAAATTTACACTAAGCCATGAGCTCATCTTTAAAAAGTTTTATTAAAAGATTTTCAGCTGTTCCAAATGGGACTTATGAGTGGAATGTGTTTTAAAGGATCATATCAGATGAATGAAAGGTATTTGATCCTTTCTTTCCTTAATAATAAAATGATGGTTTGGAAAAATAGGCTACAGTCTAACCACAGTGCTATTATTAGCCTTTCTGGTTAAACATAGGTCTAAGCCTAAGTATGTCAATACAACAAATACTGTTTCATTTCTAGTAATAAAAAAAAAGTCTTTCTGGCATAAGGATGATTTTAATCTGGTTATTTTGAAACATTTTTGTAAAATAAATTTACGTCTATAAAGAACATTTTTATTTGTAAGGAGGGGTATGTCTCTGTGCACTGGAAGAGAGGGAGGACTAAATCACTGGGAAGTCTTATGATAAAGAAGCCATTGGCTTAAATCAGCAAAGCAAGCCGTCCCTTGGTTTAAGGTGTTTTTCCTGGCCATCCTGTCTTGACTGGAACTTTACCTACACCTTCCTTTTTGGTTTAGGCAAATTATAGTGTCTAAACCTGAAGTCTCAGCTCTGTGTCTTTGAGATATAAATGTTCTACCATGTCTTCTCTGGAACCTGATAACTATCTATCTCTTTAAAATGCAAGTCTAGGGAGATGACTCATCAGAAAAAGAAGAAAAAAGAGGTATTTGGAAATTGTGCAAATTAAAGCAGCCCCTGATGCCAAAGTCTACACATTCCTGAGTGAGTCAGTTCTGGCCAGTTCTAGCTGGGTCAAGAGAGCTCTGCTGGGCAGGCCTGAAGAGCAGCTGGATGGCAGACACCTGAGGAGCCAGGTGCCTGAAACTTCCTCCACCTGCTTGAGGAGCACCAAAGCCCAGGTGCTGGCTGGACAACCCCTTCTAGCTGCCTAAGCCGGTGGCAGAGGAAGGAAAAAAGGTCAGAGGCAGAGTGTTGAACCCTGCCTCCCATGTGGGTGGAAGATGCCTGTTGCCAAACTAGGGCCCAGCTTGCCGGGTGAGGTGGGTGAACTGGTGATCCCCTGAGAGAGCAGACGTCAGAACTACATGATCCCAGACTTCACCTCGACCAGTGAAGGAGAGAGAGGGTTAATGTTAACTGCAGGAGGCCCACTCTAGCCTTAAATTCTGTAATTCAAACCCTTCCCTTGGAGACAAAACAAATGTAACAAGGAATTCTGAGGTCAGGGGACAAGAATCACAAGTTCCCTAGTGGGAGACTGAGGAGGCAGTGTCCTTTCTGTCCTTGGTCTACTGGCTAAGAACCTTCCTCAGCCTGACCTTTCCACATTGCACTTTCAGCTCTGTTTGCAATTTTCCTCCTTTAGTGCTGAGGGAATCCCAGTGTTTGATCCTGAAATCTATATGTTCCTAATGGGTGGTTAAAAAAAACCTCAGCAAGAGAAGCAGAAAATGTTTCCTCTTCCTGAAAAACTGTAGAAAGGCAGGCACCATTCTGGGTGGGATATGGTCCTTGCAAAAGTCTTTATGGGTTTTTTTTTTTTTTATTTTGAGATGAAGTTTTGCTCTTGTTGCCCAGACTGGAGTGCAGTGGTGTGATCTCTGCTCACTGCAAGCTCTGCCTCCTGGGTTCAAGAAATTCTCCTACCTCAGCCTCCCGAGTAGCTGGAATTACAGGCACCTGCCACCATACCTGGCTAATTTTTTGTATTTTTAGTAGAGATGGAGTTTTGCCATGTTGGCCATGTTGGTCTCGAACTCCTGACCTCAAGTGAGCCACCTGCTTCTGCCTCCCAAAGTACTGGGATTACAGGCGTGAGTCACTGTGCCCGGCCAAGATTCTGTTTTGATAGAACACTTGTGTCTCTCTCACCTTGTATTTAGAAAAGTTAGAAAGTAAAGGATAATGTATATAGAAAGCTTTTTGAAGACTCTTAAGAAGTTCATAAATATGGGGCACTATGATTATGCATATGAAAATATTTCCTATCAGTTGGCAGTTACCACCTCTTATAGTGGCATGGAACCTCTTGAGTTAAACCAAGGCTCAGTGAGATTTGGTGATTTAGGTAGTGTCATTTTATGAACAAGGGGGACCCTACTCAGGTCTTTTATTTTATTATACTTCTCTTTGACATTCACTCCAGTTAAAGAACTCTTTCAAAAGACCTCATGCCTGGTCTCACGGAGATTCAAAGGTGTTTGAGTCCTTCCTTATTATGCCCTTGGAAGATACTTTGAGGACCCCAGTGATGAATCCCAAGAACTCTGTCTCCATTATCCCTGGTATAGGGCACCTCATCACTCTGGTGTTATCCCTGAAGGGCTTTCATAATAATGTGCTTAAAGAGTCCCCTATTATGTCCTTCAGGATGGAGCTTGACTTGCCCAAATTGCTATGTACATGTTAAAGAGAGGCTGGAACTGAAGTTGGTCATTTCTCACTGGATCAGTCAACAAGATTTGAGTACTTTCTGTGTGCTCTGCATCATTCTGAGTACTCTGGGGGACAGAATAAGGCATGGCTCCTGCCTTCAAGGAGTATGGAATTTAGTAGAAGATGACAACATACATGATTGTAAATCTATCTACATGAGAGTGCCTAATTGTGAGATTCCTAATAAACGGCAAGATATGTTCTGAAAATGTGAAACATAAATGAGGTTGAAGAAATTGTGAAAAGTTTAGCAGAGGAGGAATAATTCGTCAGGTTCTTTAAATACAAGTAAAGGGGAAAGGAAGGACCATTTTTAAGTTTAGAAATTCCAAGCGTTAGTGGTGAGGTTGATTATGGTATGTCTTCTCATTGATGAGGGAGGAGACTGGTGAATAGTGGAAAATAAAGTTAAATAGCTAGGGTGGGGCCAAATTATGGGTTTTAATAAAAGCCAGGCATAGAAATTTAGATTGGGGTGGTAGAAAAAGGAAGGCTTTAAAAGTTTTTGAGCCAATGAATGACATCATACAAGTTCTATATAAAGAGCAGTGATTTCAGGATGGGAGAGAATGGCATCAGGAAGACCCACTTGAATGCTGGTAAGTAATGTTACTAACAGTGCCATTAGTAACATTAATGTTACTAGGGCCTGGACTGATATGCTGATGGAAGTGAGAATGAAGAATAAGGTGGGATGAAAGAGATTTTGACAAGAGTTTTTTTTATTATTATACTTTAAGTTTTAGGGTACATGTGCACATTGTGCAGGTTAGTTACATATGTATACATGTGCCATGTTGGTGCGCTGCACCCACTAACTCATCATCTAGCATTAGGTATATCTCCCAATGCTATCCCTCCCCCCTCCCCCCACCCCACCACAGTCCCCAGAGTGTGATATTCCCCTTCCTGTGTCCATGTGATCTCATTGTTCAATTCCCACCTATGAGTGAGAATATGCGGTGTTTGGTTTTTTGTTCTTGCGATAGTTTACTGAGAATGATGATTTCCAATTTCATCCATGTCCCTACAAAGGACATGAACTCATCATTTTTTATGGCTGCATAGTATTCCATGATGTATAATGAACCTGAAACGGGAAAGGGCGAGATTAACTAAGCCTGTTTGCCATGGACAGCAATGGAGTTGCTAGAAGATTAGCTGTGTGGAAAAATTATGCATTTACCTTTGGGCATAATAAAATGCAATTGACTCTCCATATTCATGGGTTCTGCATCCACTGATTCAAACAACTGTGGAACATAATTGTCAGAAAAAACAATACAATGATAAAAAATGATACAAATAAAAAACAACATGGTATACCAACTATTTACATAGCGTTTACATCGTATTAATTGTTATTAAGTAATCTAGAGATGATTTAAAGTACATAGGAGGATGTGTGTAGGTTATATGCAAATACTACACTATTTTATACCAGTAACTTGAGCATCCATGGATTTTGGTATACAAGGGGGATCCTGGAACCAATTCCCCATGCATATCAAAGGATGACTGTATGAGTTATCTGTAAAATGGTTTGGTTGAAATGTTTAGAAAACAGCTAGAAATACAAGACTGGCTGTTGGATGAAAAAAACATAGGACTAGGAAATTCAGGTATGCTAGTCTTTTTGAGTATTGCTTAAAGCCATGGGAAAAGAGCTCTCTGTGAGTTCCAAGACAGATGCAAGGACTGGCATTCATGCACAGCTTCTAACAGACAAATCTGAAGAGTTCTTAGTATGCATGTTGACTGAAATTACTTTAGAAGTAATTTTTATCCTGGTGATAAAAGGCATGTAAGGCTATTTTAGGAAATTGAAAAATGCAAAAAGTATAAAGAAAAAGAAAAGATAATCATTAATAGTACATTAGTAAACAAGATTTGACTAAAGATATGACTTTCCTCCCGCTTGTTTTCTTATGCATATAAAGGGATAGGAAATATGTATGTATGTATGTGTGTGTATAGGATCATGCACTATATATAGCTTGCTTCTTTTTCCGTTATGATAATTTTCCCATGTCATGAATTACGGCTTGCAAGTGCTTATTCTTAAAGGGCTGCATTATTTTTCATTATTTGGATTTATTATTTAATTGGAGCTCTATTATTGAACATTTAGATTGCTTCCAAAAGTTTTTGCTCTTGTTAATATATTGTAATAAACTTCTGTGAAACACATACTCTTCACCTGCTACTTACATATGACTTCTGTAAGCAGAGACCTCTGTATCCCCAGGACCTAGAAGGTTACCTGGACATAGTAGTTGCTTAATTAAAAAAAATTATTGATTGAATGAAAGAAGACTATTAAATGTTCAGTTCTTCTTTTTTTATTCTGATTCCCTGTGTATCCAGGGGCCTCTTATTTGGCTGCATGTATGAGTTTGGCTGTAATGAAAGTATTGGCTGTATATGACCATAAACAGGCATTCCTATTTCTGTCACAGTTATATTTGTCATTCTGTATTAATACATCTATATCCTGATTTCTATTGAAGCATGGTTAATTTTGTTTGCTTCTAAGCAATGTAGCTACCCTACTGATGCTGATAAAATTAAATTTCTGAACCTATAAGACTGAGGATTGGGCCTAGGTTGTGGTAAATTGGCAAGATAATGGATGCTACCCTGTCAAGAGCCCTCTGAAGAGAAAAGTCTGCCACCCTTCACCAGGTAGAAACTCCTGGCAGTGCCACATTTTCCAGTTTGACGCCCTGTGATACCCTGAAAAGACAGATGTTTGACTCTTTTCAAATAATATTTTAACATATTTTAAGACGCAAAGGCATTGTGTCGGACTTTTTTCTTAAGATTGTATTTCATTACCACTCAGAAGTTAGCTTCCAAAAGAAATAAGTGTGTGCAAAGGTTTATGATAGTGGTGTAGAGAAGTTTTTAAAATAAATGTGCATCTTTTATGGTAATAAAAGCACATTATGAAGAATTTTTTAGGACCAGTTCACAGATTCCTTGTGCCTGGGGAAAACTTTATTAGAAAATTAGATAATTTCTAATTTGATTAGGGGAAGTCTAATGGGAAAACTTTTTAACTGAGCAGTCCAATTCGAAACATGAATATCTGTGCTGGAAGCTTCTATTGAACTTTACTTAAGTCACATCTAAGACCCTTTGCCTGTCAGTCCACCATTACCCTAACTGTGGTAGAAATTCTTTATATGACACCTAGATCTTTTTTTGTTGCACTTTTAAGCTGTGTAGGAAACACACTGCCCACATGTTCATACAACACAGAGTGATTATCCACTTAGTTCCTAAAAAGTTGTATTTGGTTATGGGGTTTGATCCCACTTGTCCAGGGTTTAGGTCAGCTACTAAAGATTAGGATATCTGGGTACCTCTTACTGGAGAATCCATTCCTGTTTTCATTTCATTCCTGGGGGCAATATTCAATCTGGTGTGGCCCTCTGTATTATAAAATGTTTCCCAGATTGTGTTTATCTGAAATACAAATCCAAGAAGAAGCATGGTGTTAATTGCTGTGTAAAAAAGATTCCAGAGTCAAGAGCTTGAGAAGTTCTATTCCTTCCTTCATAGGTTCAGTTGTTTAACCCAGCATTTTTCAAACATATTTTACTCCTAGAACCTGTTTTTCCTCAGACATATTTAAGAAAAAAGCATTTTGTAGAACACATTTGGACAAATGATACTTTGTATCATTGCTTTGTTTTTTAAATTTTAGTTTGACTCAATTTTACAGTTTCAGGATTTTGTTTCTGTTTCAGGTTTTAAGCTTTTCTTTTATAAATAGTTACTTTCCTAGTCTGAAATCTATACATTGTTTCAGTAATGAATTCATTATGTAAATTTGCCCATCATTCATCTAAAGGGAATAAACGTTAAATTGTTTTTTTAAATTTTGACTTGTGTCACATATGAGAATATAAAGTATATCTGTACAATAAAGGAAAATGAAACATCAAAGTATCTACCTGAGGTTAAGAAGCAGAACTTGGCTGGGCATGGTGGCTCACATCTGTAATCCCAGCACTTTGGGAGGCAGAAGTGGGAAGATCACTTGAAGCCAGGCTTTGGAGACCAACTTGTTCAATAAAGGAAGACCTCATCTCTAACAACAACCACAACAGCAAAAAATTAGCCAGGCACGGTGACACATGCTTATAGTCCCAGCTACTGGTGCAGCTTCGAACTCCTGGTCTCAAGCCATCTTCCCACCTCAGCCTCATGTTGTAGTGAACTTTGTTATGCAGTGTCTCCTATTCTACATGTGCAGGAGTATTTTTACAGTATGTACCTGGAGTGGAATTGCTTGGTCATTGGGCATGTGTGTGTTCAGCTCTATTGAGTGGCATCATACTGTTCTCCAAAGCAGTTGTACCAATCTACACCCTCACCAGCAGTGAATAGTCTTCCCATTGCTCTTCCTCAATGAAACTAGATATTCACAGCCTTTTAGGTTTTTCCTAGAGTATGAAGTGGTATCTCTTTGGGGTTTTAATGTTTATTTCCCTGATTAGAATTGTAGTTGAGCATCTTTTATTATGTTTATGGGCCATTTATGTTTTCTCTTCTGTGAAATTCCTATTCGGGTTTTTTGCTCATTTTAAATGTTGTTGTTTGTGTTTTTCTAATATAGGAATTTTTCACGCAATCAAGATGCACGTATGTTGTTCAGAATAGTACCTGAGACAGAAACAACTTTGTAGGAATAGCTATCATTACATTACCATTGTATTTAATCCTTTGTTTTTATGTGTTACAATTATCTTCTGCTAATTTGTGGCTTATTTTTCATTCTGTGATGCTAATTTTTTAACCTAGTATTCTATTATTTTAAAAATACACAATCTTGAGTAGTCTACATGTTCATAACCATGACATATTCATGTTGCATATGTTCTGTGTCATAACCCAGAACTTTCTTTTTTTTTTTTGAGATGGAGTTTTGCTTTTGTCACCCAGGCTGCAGTGCAATGGCGTGATCCTGGCTCACTGCAACCTCTGCCTCCTGGGTTCAAGAGATTCTCCTGCCTCAGCCTCCCGAGTAGCTGGGATTACAGGCACCTGCCACCATGCCCAGCTAATTTTTGTATTTTTAGTAATGACGTTGTTTCGCCATGTTGGCCAGGCTGGTCTTGAAATCCTGACCTCAGGTTATCCGCCCACCTTGGCCTCCCAAAGTGTTGAGATTACAGGCATGAGCAGCTGCACCCGGCCAACTTTCAATCTTAAGTACCATTTTTTGCTGCTGTTTCTTTTTTTGAACCCCAGGAAAAAATTAACTCATTTAATCCCCTATTCAAACTGCTACACTTTTATTTTCAGTGTTGTCGCCTGGTTGTAGATGCATTTGTCTCTCCAAATGCACTGTGATTATTTCAAAGACAAAACATTTTTGGCATTGTGATATATATATATGTATGTATATATGTATATAATATATATGTATGTATATATGTATATAATATATGTTGTATAAATATTTATTTATGTTTTATATATCATAAAAATTATATATAAAAATTATATATATATATAAATGCCACTTATCCCTAATATAGGGACTCGATTAGTTTCTGCTAGTGTGGAGACAAGTCATATCATGGCTAGGGGCCATGATGGTAGGAGCAGTCAGAGGATTTCTTGCATTGTGATGAATGCATATAAGTTAAGTAAGCCACTTATCAGTAGATTTGATAGCAGGATAATAGTTATATCACTGATACCTAGGCAGTACATGACACTCGGTAAAGAATAGATTAATCCTCATGCTCTTCATCTTCCTCCTAATCTCTTTACCTGTGCTGCCCTCCAGCTTTCAAAGTGCTCTGAGTCATCACTTACAGTGTTCCTTAGCTGCCCCTTCAGTGAGCCAGTGTTTCTGTGCCCCAGTGTTCCTGAGAGTTAGAACACAGAAAACAGAGCAGGCTCTTGCCCACATCACAGAACATGTTTGTCTCCCTGTGGATCCCGCACATTTGTTCATTAGAGCTCAGGAATTGCCAGAGACTGGCTTTTCTGGCAATGGACACTAGATTCTTCAGAAGGATATTGGTTGAAATCTTCCTGCTGTGACAGTTCCCTGCATGCAGGGCAGGAGTGTGTGCTTCTTCCCAGCAAAGGCAGAGGCAGGGCCTACAGAAACTGTGCCCGCAGCCTATAGTGATGGGGTCTATGAGGTAATTCAGGCAGATGAGGCAGGTGAGTTCTTTCTGGAAGGCTTATGGGAAGTCTAAGTCCATTTTTCTGAGGGAAGAAAACCAGAAGAATTTATTCTTATGCCATAGAGAGACAAAGATCTACACAAAGTTTGAATCAGGTTTTGAGTAGGATCCGCTCACAGGTTTAAATCTATAGCAGGATACGATTTTATTTTGCACATAACAAAAATGAAAAACTGAGGCACAGAATTCAAGCTTTGCAGAAAAATGTGTTGGCTCCCTAACCAACACACACACACACACACACACACACACCTACTTTCCCAAATTATTTCCTCCTGTATGAAAAAAACTTAAGGCTGGGCACAGTGGCTCATGCTTGTAATCCAGCACTTTGGGAGGCTGAGGCAGCAGGATTGCTTGATCCAAGGAGTCTAAGACCAGCCTGGGCAACATGATGAGACCCTGTCTCTACAAAAAGAAAAGGAGGAAAAAATTAGCTGAGCATGCGAATAGTCCCAGCTACTAGGGAGGCTGAGGTGAGAGGATTGCTTGAGCCCAGGAGGTCAAGGTGGCAGTGAGCCGTAATCCAGCCACTACACTCTAGCCTGAATGACAGAGCAAGACTCTGTCTCAAAAATGAACAAAGAAAGAAAAGAAAGAAAGAGAGAGAGGGAGGGAAGGAGGAAGGAAGGAAGGAAGGAAGGAAGGAAGGAAGGAAGGAAGGAAGAAAAGGAAGGAAGGAAGTTTACAGAGTTTTTGAGGTGTTAGTGTTCCCTAAATTGTATGGTCTTCAGAGGTTTACCCTCCTATAGCTTCAAGGGGTGAGTCCTGACTGGTAGGCAAATCAATCACACTCTTACTTGCCAGTGATTCATTTAGGGAAGACAGCTAACTAAGCTCTTCCACTTTGATTATTTCATTTAATTGTAACAACCATCTTATTATGACTTCTTCAAAATTACCCTGCCAGTAAGTGTTGGAGGACTCCCCAGAAGCAGAAACCACCATGCTTCCTGCATAGCCTACGGAACCATGAGCCAACTAAAGGTGTTTCTCAGGTATTTCTTTATATCTTTGGCCAAAATTAAAGAGTTAGGCTTTACTCTCCAAGATACTGCAACAGACAAAAACAAGCCACCACTGTTTTCTAATGTTGTTTTCTTGTTAATTCAATCAACAAGTATTTTCTGGTAAGTTTAGTGTTCCAGAGACTGTTAACCTGGTGATGCACCGGTTAATAAAACATCCTTAAGAGAAATAAAAGTTTAAAAATAAACCAGATGATAAAATGCAGTAGTGTACACAATGCCACTTATCCACATGTCTTCTGTGTGTCACCCATGATCCAGAAAATGTCTTCAGTATAAGCCATTGATAAAGATGCCTGAAAAATTTACATATAGAAGACATAGTCACAAAATTATTTTTTTCCTTTGATATCCCTTGTTGCTTCAAACAGAATTTACCACTCCAATTCGATTTCTGAATACATGGGAGTTAATAGAAGACTCCTAATCCATTTATAGGATCTACACTAAGTAAAAAAATTAAAGACATCTGAAAACTATTTTGTGAGTCCTTATAATCCATATCAACAATCATGGAATATATTAAGTAATAGACCAAAAATTAATCATCATATTAACCAAAAACACATAGCAAGACAAGATAACTAAATATTTTCATTTGGAAATTGGGAAATTTAGTCAATTTTAAAACTCAGCAAATGAGATCATTTCACAGAAGCAACCTAGGTTTGCTGGTAAATTAAAATTTTGACATTTTGTTTTGGTTTGGGAGGGTAGTTCCTCTTCTGTAAATTGTGTACTCACATAAGAAATATATCTATGTTCTCACGGACACTTGCTGTAGAGGTAATAATATGAAGTTAGCTCAGGGATCAGGGCCTCACAGTGCAGTGCTGGTAGCTTTTTTTTTTTTTTTTTTTTTGCCCTGCACCTTGAGTAAAAGTTTCCTGAGGCCTCCCCGGAAGCAGAAACCACCATGCTTCCTGTATAGCCTATGGAACCGTGAGCCAACTAAGGGTATTTCTCAAGTATTTCTTTATAGCAATGCAGGAACGTACTAATACAGCTAAGCAGAGGCCATCAGGACCAGCAACAGTCTGAGCTGGATGAGAGACAAAGCTAAACTTTGAGCAGCAGCAGGAGCTGCCAGGGATTACAGAAAGGAAGGACGGACTCCTAAATTCCAGGATGTCTCCTTTAAGTCTGTAAGAAGCTCAGCCACTGTCTCCTTACCTGACTCCTCTGGGAAAGAGTTTCCCTAGGTTAAGCCATACAGGGATAGGGTAGGAGATGCCATTTGGATCTAGGAGCAGAGGGCAGAGCCTCAGCAGGAAGAGTGTCTCTTTGAGAAGGAGACACAGTGGAGCAGGTGTGTAGGTTCACAGGGCCAGCTATGGGTAGAGTCGGGTGTACATTTTTAGAAGCCACAATTCCCAAAAATCTCCTGACTATAACATCAGTGCACAGAGCCAGTCAAATGGAGGAGGAGTGGGTCCAGGCAATTCAGGAAGAAGGAAAGTAGCAAATGAGTGGTTGCAGGAGGACGCTTTTTCTGTCGAGGTCACTAAACAAAACATTGTCTCCTCCCCTTAACTTCAGAAACAATGGAGGGTAAAAGTGTTGCCTGGGCCCTGGGGACAAAGGCAGTAGATAACTTCTCTGTCGTGTTCTCCAGAAGGGCCCATTCCAGCCTCACAGTCCGAGAAGTCTGTTCGGTTCCCAAGTACTAGAGATGCTGCTATAAGGGACTCCCGAATTTCCTTCCTGAACCAGAGGCTGCCCAGCCTTTTCTTCCTGTTTTATTTTTTCCCAGGAAGAAACTTGCCTGTACAATTACAAGGTTCTACGGTTCTAAATTCCAATCTAGTCTTCCACATCATTTTGAAGGTATACTATTACTTGTCAAAGTGGGATGATAGAAGATATGTGTGGACATAAATTGTTGACAAGGAAAAAAACTAAAATAAGAAAATAAGAGAAAAAATATATGTATGTACAGTGGTTAGCTAGAAATATGCCTTTTAAATATTTGGCATGTGGTATGTGGGCCTCAATGTGTACTATTGCACTAGCTTCCCAAATATTAAAGGATGTCTTTTAAAAGAAAAACCTCTTGCTAAAAGGTTAACAGTTAAAATAACCAGAGTGGCACAGGTACCAGTCATTAAGTGAAACCTTTCATCTTCCCAGAATAGTACCTGTTCTCAAGCCAGCTTCTTTGAAAGTCACTTTTCTCTCCTTTACTATTTAGTTTACAGATTGTATAGTAACAATACAGAAACCACAATAATAGCAAAAAAATAAAGAATATTTTTAAATGAAAACTCACATCCTAACTCTACCAAAACATGAAAATTAAACCTGAATGCCTCCCATTCCTGATATATTTTTCACCTAAATATTCAGCTCTGGGATTGCATTGTTTTTGGATTGAGTGGAAATTATTGCCTGGTCTTGAAATCTTCCATATTGTGTGTTTGTGTGCGTGTGTGCTTGTGTGCGTATGTGTGTGTATGTATGTATGTGTGGTGAATATACTTCTTTTTGTTCAGAGCAAACAGTTTTTCAATATGTATATTTATTTTAGGCAGATTATGCTAGTAATTTTCTACAAATGTGCTTTTTAAAAAATAACCTTTAATTTAAAAAAAATTATTCTTACTCAGTGGCCCACAATTGTTAAAAACGCTACTAATGGAGCTGGGTATGGTGACACACACCTGTCATCCCAGCTACTTGGGAGACTGAGGCAGGGGTATTGCTTAAACTTGGGAATGTGAAACCAGCCTGGGCAATGTAGTGAGATCCCAATCTCAAAAATCAATCAATCATTAAAAAATAAAATAAAACACTACTAATAGCTTTTTAAAAAATAGTTCTTAACCAATTTTCCTAGCACCTTCCTTTCCTCAGTGAAGTATAGAAATATGTGATCAGGCACTGTGGCTCACACCTATAATCCCAATAATTTGGGAAGCCAAGGCATGAGGATCAGTTGATTCCAGGAGTTCAAGACTAGCCAGGGTGACATAATGAGACTTGGTCTCTAGCAAAATTTTTTTTTTCTTTAATTACCAGGGCATGATGGTGCATGCCTGTAGCCCAGCTACTTGGAAGGCTGAGGTAGGAGAATCACTTGAGCCCAGGAGGTGAAGGCTGCAGTGAGCCATGGTTGCACCACTGCACTCCATACCTGGGTGACAGAGTGAGACACAGTAACAAAAACAGACAACAACAAAAAGTATTTGTTTTAGAAAAAACATTTGGTGAGGTTTGGGCTTAAAAATATATTATTCTAAAATATTCATAAATATTCTCTAGCAATCATAAGATTAAAGTGACAAAGACACACTTTTTTCCTGTGCAGTTCCATCTCTCACCTTCCCATAATTTGTCTGTCCCATCCAGCTTCCAAAGGAAATTATTTACAAAATAATGTCTGCATCCTGGGTCTATATATCTATTGCCTATGAGGAGAGCGTTTCAGATCTGAGCCATCTTCAAGTCTTATACTTTGTGTATAGCTCTCATGTTTTTGCAGGTTATGTAAGTTTGTATACCCTTTCTTTTATTAATCTGTGTATGGTCAGTTCATTTCGGGTAATCTTCAGAGGGTGAAAGGCGAAGCTTTTCACTTCACTCCTACTGTGACAACTAACTACCTTCTTACTTATTCAATGTTTTAGTCTATATCAACACTTTTACATACATTTACTTTTAAAAAAATTTTTGCATCATTACACTTAAAATTTTATTTACCTTTTAAAAAGGAAATTAAAAATTATAAAATTTTACATAATGAAAATAAAATAAATGATTTATATAAAAATTAATCTGACCTGTGAAAAACACTGTCCAGAGGCCAGGCGCGGTGGCTAACGCTTGTAATCCCAGCACTTAGGGAGGCCGAGGTGGGTGGATCACGCGGTCAGGCGATCTAGACCACGATGAAACCCCTCTCTACCAAAAATACAAAAAATTAGCCGGGCGTAGTGGCGGGCGCCTGTAGTCCCAGCCACTCGTAGAGGCTGAGGCAGGAGAATGGCGTGAACCCGGGAGGTGGAGCTTGCAGTGAGCCGAGATCGTGCCACTGCAATCCAGCCTGGGTGACAGAGCCAGACTCTGTCAAAAAAAAAAAAAAAAGAAAAAGAAAATGAAAAACACTATCGAGAGAATAAAACGACAAATCACAGACTGGGAGTAAAAATTTACAAAAGCTATATCTGGTGAAGATACATTTGTTATCCAAAATATACAAAGAACTCTCAGGACTCAATAATAGGAAAACAAATAGTCTAACACAAATGTAGAGATCTGAACAGACATTTCACCATAGAATACAGATGGATGATACGTAAGCACATTGAAAGATGTTCAACATCATTCATCATTAGGGAAATGTAAATTAAAACCACAATGAGATACTGCTACATGCCTATTAGAATAGCTAAAATTTAAAAGACTGACCATACTAAACATTGGTGAGAACACAAAGGAACAGGAATGCTCATACACTGCTGCTGGAAATACAGCCACTTTGTCAGTTTCTTTATAAGTTAAACTGGCTGGGAGCGGTGGCTCACGCCTGTAATCCCAGCACTTCGGGAGGCCAAGGCGGGCGGATCACGAGGTCGGGAAATCGAGACCATCCTAGCTAACACGGTGAAACCCCGTATCTACTAAAAATACAAACAATTAGCCGGGTGTGGTGGCGAGCGCCTGTAATTCCAGCTACTCCGGAGGCTGAGGCAGGAGAATGGCATGAACCCGGGAGGCGGAGCTTGCAGTGAGCCGCCATGCACCACCGCACTCCAGCCTGGGCGACAGAGCGAGACTCCGTCTCAAAAAAAAAAAAAAAAAGTTAAACATATCACACCACCTAGTCATTCAAATCCTGCTTATTTGCCCAAGACAAATGAAAGTGTATGTCCAAACGATTGGACAAACATTCATAGCAACTTTATTTGAAATAGCAAAAACAACCGGAAGTAAACCAAATGTCCATCAAGAGGTGAATAGATACACTAACTGTAGAATATCCATACAATAAAACTATTTTTTAAAAAACTATGGGGCAAAAACCAAAAAACCAAAGATAGAATCTAACTTCTTGGTAAGTACATTCACTATTAGGGTTTTTATAACAGAGAAGTCATTCTTTATTAACACTCTTTTGACTATGAAAATATTTTGACATCAAAAATCTGCAAAATATGAAGAAACAAAGGACACACAGCTTTTTCTATTTTCTATTTTTATTTTATTTTTATTTTTTTGAGGAGTCTCTTTCTGTCACCCAGGCTGGAGTGCAGTGGCGCGATCTTAGCTCACTGCAAGCTGTGCCTCCCGGTTCACGCCATTCTCCTGCCTCAGTCTCCCGAGTAGCTGGGACTACAGGCGCCCGCCACCAAGCCCGGCTAATTTTTTGTATTTTTAGTAGAGACGGGGTTTCACCATTAGCCAGGATGGTCTCAATCTCCTGACCTCGTGATCTGCCCGCCTAGGCCTCTCAAAGTGCTGGGATTACAGGTGTGAGCCACCGCCCCCGGCCCCAGGACACACAGCTTTAAATTTCTCCTTGGTCTCACCCAGTGCCAACCACCTAAAACCTCTCATTTTCCCCCAGACATTTCTTCTGCCTCCAGGATGGAGGTAGAGAATCTTGGCCTTGGGCCACGCACTGGGGACCATGCTGGGCTGCCATGGTCAGTGACGGACTCAGGTTCTCACCAGGATCCCCAAAATAGGCCCCTGAAAAAAATGTTACCATCAGGGTGCGCTCCCTGATTCTTGTGTCTGCTGGAAGGAGGAAATCAAGCCAGGAACATTGTCAGGATAGAGATGAAAATAGGGCTCACTTTTCTGTCTCTTGTGATGTCAGACAAGCCTTTCAGCTCTGTCTCCTCAGCCCTCATGGAATTGTTTGGTGTGGACGCACCAAGATTCTGAACTGGGTCCCCTTTCCCTCTGCCCTTCTCTGGGGCCAGATTCTGAGCTCTCCATTCCAATTTTTCCCCCAGTTTGCCCTTGCATTTATTTATCTGGATTACTGTCTGCCTGTCCCAAAGAATAAAAGCTTTATCACAGTGGGGACTTTGTTTAAAAAAATAATAATAACAGCTATATTTTTAGGACCCATGACACTGACCAGCATATCGGTGGTATCTGATAAAAAATGTTTGTTGACTGAATGAACAAATATATTATTCACAATTCACATTATCCTGAACTGGCTAGAAAATTAAATACCTGATATCAGTATTGGCAACATTATGAAGTAAATATAATTCTGATACAGTGCTCGTGAAAGTCTAATATGAAATGCTCATTTTAGAAAACATTTTCTTGTAGATTTGAAAATGTTTCATCTCCATGAACTAGTTGTATATCTGCAAGTTGTGTATCTTTGGGTTAGGCAGAATAATTGCCCCCCACCAAAGACAGCCACATCCCAGTCTTCAGATAAGGTGAACATGCTAACGTAAGTTAGCATGTTCAAAGGGACTTGGCAGATGTGATTACCATTAAGGGCACTGAAATGGGGAAATTACCTTGAATTACCTTGGTGAGCCAATCTAATCTCATAATTCCTTGAGAGCGGAGAATATTTTCTGAATGCTGAGATTCAGACAGATGGCAGTATGAGAAAGATGTGGCCTGCTATTACTGGCTTTTAAAACAGTGGTAGGGGCCACAAGCCAAGGAAAGCCAGTGACCTTTAGAAGCTGGGAATGACCCAAAGTTTACAACCAGGAAGAAACTGAGGATCTACAACCACAAGGAACTGAATTCTGCCAACAACCCAGATGCTCTTTTAGAGCCTTCAGAAAGAAATGCAGCCTGCCAACATCTTGATGTTATTTCAGTGAGAGCCATGCCAGATTTTCAACCAAAACAATTCTAAGACAATAAGTTTGTGTGTGTTTATTAAAACTGACTCAAATCTTACAAAAATGTGTCATTTTAAGCCACTGAATTTGTGGTAAATTGTTACAGCAGGAATAGAAAACTGATACAACCCTAGAGAAAGTCTTGTACATGTGCTCTATAAACACACAGCAGACTTTTTTTTAACTTTTTGTTGAGTTAAAAATATATATATAATTTACCATCTGTACATTTTTAGAGGACAGTTTAGTGGTGATAAATATATTTATATTTTCTTCTCTTAATCACCTCTTCCCCCTCCCCTTGCTGGCCTCTAGCAACCACCAATTTACTTTCTATCTTCATGAGATCCACTTTTTTACTGCCCACATATGAGTGACAACATGTGGTATTTGCCTTTCTGTGCTTGGCTCATTCCACTTAACATAATGGCCTATGTTCATTATGTTAAGCCGAATGGCCAGCGCCACCTATGTTGCTGCGAATGACAGAATTTCATTCTTCTTTGTATCTGAGTAGTATTCCATTATGTATATATATGACTTTTAAAATCTATTCATTTGTTGATGAGCACTTACATTGATTCCATATTTTGTCTATTGTGAATAGTGCTGCAGTACACATCGGCATGAAGATATCTCTTTGATACATTAATTTCCTTTATTTTGGATATATATCCAGTAAAGAAATTGCTGGACCACATGGTAGTTCTATTTTTACTTTTTTGAGGAACCTCCATACTGTTCTCCATAGTGGCTTTATTAATGTAGATTCCCACCAACAGCGTACTAGTATTTCCCTTTCTCCACATCCTTGCCAGCATCTGTTCTTGCCTGTCTTTTTGAAACAAGTCATTTCAACCAAGGTGAGATGATATTGCATTGTGATTTTGATTTGCATTTCTTTGATGATTAGTGATACTGAACATTTTTTCATCTTCCTATTGGCCATTTGTATGTCTTCTTTTGAGAAAATATCTGTTCAGATCTTTTGCCCATTTTTTAATTGTATTTATTTATATTTTTTTAACTATTATGTTTTTAGAAGCAAGGTCTTGCTTTGTCACCCAAGCTAAAGGGCAGTAGCATAATCATAGCTCACTGTAACCTCAAACTCCTGGGATTAAGAAATCCTCCTGACTGGGCGCGGTGGCTCACGCCTGTATTCCCAGCACTTTGGGAGGCCGAGGCGGGCAGATCACGAAGTCAGGAGATCGAGACCATCCTGGCTAACACGGTGAAACCCCGTCTCTACTAAAAATACAAAAAATTAGCCGGGCTTGGTGCCGGGCGCCTGTAGTCCCAGCTACTCAGGAGGCTGAGGCAGGAGAATGGCGTGAACCCCGGGGGAGCAGTGCCTGCAGTGAGCCGAGATCGCACCACTGCACTCCAACCTGGGCGACAGCGAGACTCCATCTCAAAAAAAAAAAAAAAAAGAAATCCTCCTACCTCAGCCTCTTCAGTAGCCCATTTTTCAATCAGATTTTTTGTTTGTTTATTATTGAATTGCTTGAGCTCCTTATATATTCTACTTGTTAATCCTTTATCAGATAGATAGTTTGAAAATATTTTGTCCCATTCTGTGGTTGGCTCTTCACTTTATTGATTGTTTCCTTTGCTTGAGGCTTTTTAGTTTGATATAATCCCATTGTCTATTTTTGCTTTTGTTGCCTGTGCTTCCGAGGTCTTACGCAAAAAAATCTTTGCCCAGACTAATGTCCTGGAGCATTTCTCCTGTGCTTTCTTTTTTTCTTTCTTTTTTTTTTTTTTCACGCCATTCTCCTGCCTCAGCCTCCCGAGTAGCTGGGACTACAGGCGCCCACCATCATGCCCCGCTAATTTTTTTTTTTTTTTTTTTTTGTATTTTTGGTAGAGATGGAGTTTCACCGTGTTAGCCAGGGTGGTCTCGATCTCCTGACCTTGTGATCCGCCCGCCTTGGCCTCCCAAAGTGCTGAGATTACAGACGTGAGCCACCGCGCCCAGCCTTTCCTATGCTTTCCTATGGATAAAAGTCCGTATTTCCAAATTATAAGTGATAACTTAAGGCAGATTTCTGCAAAATCTTTTACCAGTCACTCTGTGGACTTCCCTGCTAGCTCTAGACAGAAACTGAATTTTAGATTTTACACATAACTCTGCATGTTGTAACTAAACTGAAATTATCATTTCTATTTTTACATAGTATTAAGTCAAATTTTTACATTATATCAATAATATATATTTATTGTAAGAAAATACAAATGCTCCAACAAATTGTGGTGAACTCTATTTCCCAGATAACTGTTTTTAAGAAATAACGCCGCTTACCTACAACTATCTGATCTTTGACAAACCTGAGAAAAACAAGCAATGGGGAAAGGATTCCCTATTTAATAAATGGTGCTGGGAAAACTGGCTAGCCATATGTAGAAAGCTGAAACTGGATCCCTTCCTTACACCTTATACAAAAATCAATTCAAGATGGATTAAAGATTTAAACGTTAGACCTAAAACCATAAAAACCCTAGAAGAAAACCTAGGCATTACCATTCAGGACATAGGCGTGGGCAAGGACTTCATGTCCAAAACACCAAAAGCAATGGCAACAAAAGCCAAAATTGACAAATGGGATCTAATTAAACTAAAGAGCTTCTGTTTGTTTTCTTTATACATAAAACAAAGTAAAAAATGAAAATGGCCAGAAAAAAGTTGGAAATTTGAGACTGGAGCTCAGGATAGGTATTATGATGTATTTTTAGTATACTCATTTACATAGAGATGATGGTTTACACTATTTTGAGAAAAAGTAATGGTTTAGATGGAAAGTTAAAAATCAACAAAAGAAATAAAGCATTAGACAGAAACAAAAATATTCAGGATAGGTTCATGTTATAAAAGCCTTAAAAGGACAGGTTGATAGATTTTAAAAATATTACAGTAAATAATAATGTTAGAAAGAAATTGATTACAAATTTCTCTCACCAAACATGCTATCACAGTCAGATTACCTCAAACCAGAATGTAATCAAAACCATTGCCTCTTTCTCTAACAACAAAGATTACTATTTACTACTGCTGTAGCATTTTGATACCTTCAGGTCTATAGGAAAGGAATAAAACACCAAATGATTCTCAGCACAAAAATGGATAATGAATATCCATTTATTGTTATTAAAATAATGGGCATGATTATGCTAATAGGTAATATTCTTTCTTTAGTATGAAATTGCATTGTATTGTATCTAAGAAAAAGTGTTAGTTGTTTTTGCAAAGTATAATTCAGGAGATTAATTGTATTCACCAATCCACAGATTTCACTAATGAGAAGTGAACTGGAATTTGAAAGCACATACACTTTTCCCCTTAAACAATTGCCCACTCCATTTTGCAAGCTGAGAAATGGAGAAAGAGGGATATCAATCTAGGTAAAGTCTGAGGTGCTACTTGTATTTACAGGACTCAGGAATCAAAAATCTGTACTTCCTCCCATAAAAAGGGGTGTGATTTTTCCCTGTAGACAGTGAGTTAATGTGGCTGCCTTCAAAGGCAAACAGACTTCAACGTGACTAGAAGAAAAGGACAATGGAGTGTCCCCAAAAGAGAGGCATGTTTTTTAATGAATGAAAAACCAGAGATACTTTACAAAATAATAGAATAACATGGCTTAGTTATTTTCATTACATTACAATACATTTAGTAGACTGTCCTGTCCTTCAGAAATAAGAGCAACAGTGAAATGACAATAATACATAGTAACCCTTTACTATGAGCCTAACACTAAAAATATTATTTTGTATTTATTGTTTTATTTAATTTTCACAAAGATATAATGCCTATACTACCAATACACACTTTTGCAGATGAGAAAATTGTATCAGAAGATGTAATGAAATTCTTCAACTTTACATACCTAATAACTGCTAAGATTGGCATTTGAATATACTTTGTCTGATTTTAGAGATTGTGACCTTAACCACTATATCATACTTCCTTCCTGAAGTGTTACTGATTCACATAGACACACAAATCTGGGCTTGGCTAGGTTCCTTTTCCCAAAGAAAGAGATGGGAAAATCTACTCCTTAAATGGACTATCAAACCAAACTTTAGATATCTGAGTCACAGAATACTATAAGTTAGTATATTTTATTTCTTAGTAGGTTATTAATGAAAAATTTTAGGAAGAAACTTAACAGGAAGCATAACAACACATTGTTACAATAGGAGTTAGAGATGAAATATTTTTAATAAAGGAAGGACTATGTAATAGTAGCCATATCAAGGAGGTCTTTTGGAATGGACTAGCATGAGTCTGCATTAGTACAGGAGGAACCACAGAGGATTAACAGCTTAAAGCTGATAGAGAATATTTGATGTTAGAGATAAAAGGAATTGATTGAATTTAAAGTTCTAGTGGAAAAGTTAGTCTGGACAATGGGCACTGAAAATTCAAGAATGGGTGATTTCAAATGTAGGAAAATGTGAGCTAGGATGATTTATAGGTCCATAAAGGAGCTCTTTATAGATGGTCACTGATGGTTTCAATAAAGTAGAAATGAGTTCATTTGTCAAGAATAAAGAAATTGGGACCATTGGGAGCTTAAGGTGGTTAGGCAAAGCTTGGCATAGATGCTGACAGAAGTGTATCAGAAACGTAACAGGTCCAATCTTACTGATCTACCTTTATTGATTCATTTGTTTACTTGTTCATTCACTTTTTATTTAACAAAGAATTTAGTCATAACATTTTATATTATATTTATGTATATATTTAAATTATATTTATATTTATTTAGCTCCCCACCCCACAACAGGCCCCACTGTGTGATGTTCCCCTGCCTGTGTCCATGTGTTCTCGTTTTTCAACTCCCACTTATGAGTGAGAACATGCGATGTTTGTTTTTCTGTTCCTGTGTATTTTTGCTGAGAATGATGGTTTCCCACTTCATCTGTGTCCCCGTGAAGGACATGAACTAATCCTTTTTATGGCTGCATAGTATTCCATGGTGTATATGTTTCACATTTTCTTTATCCATTCTGTCATTGATGAGCATTTTTGTTGGTCCCAAGTCTTTGCTATTGTGAATACTGCTTCAGTAAACATACATGTGCATGTGTCTTTATAGTAGAATGATTTATAATCCTGTGGGTATATACCCAGTAAAGGGATTGCTGGGTCAAATGATATATCTGGTTCTAGATCCTTGAGGAATCACCACATTGTCTTCCACAGTGGTTGAACTAATATACATTCCCACCAACAGTGTAAAAGCATTCCTATTTCTCCACATCCTCTCCAGCATCTGTTGTTTCCTAACTTTTTAATGATATCCATTCTAACTGGCATAAGATGGCATCTCATTGTGGTTTTTTTTATTATACTTTAAGTTTTAGGGTATATGTGCACAACTTGCAGGTTTGTTACATATGTATACATGTGCCATATTGGTGTGCTGCGCCCATTAACTCCTCATTTAACATTAGGTATATCTCCTAATGCTATCCCTCCTCCCTCCCCCCACCCCACAACAGGCCCCGGTGTGTGATGTTCCCCTTCCTGTGTCCATGTGTTCTCATTGTTCAATTCCCACCTATGAGTGAGAACATGCAGTGTTTGTTTTTTTGTCCTTGCGACAGTTTGCAGAGAATGATGGTTTCCAGCTTCATCCATGTCCCTACAAAGGACATGAATTCATCATTTTTATCTCATTGTGGTTTTGATTTGCATTTCTGTAAAGCCCAGTGTTGAATTTTTTTTTCATGTGTTTTTTGGCCATATAAATGTCTTCTTTTGAGAAGTGTCTGTTCGTATGCTTCGCTCACTTTTTGATGGGATTGTTTGTTTTTTTTCTTCTTGTAAATTTAAGTTCCTTGTAGATTCTGGATATTAGCCCTTTGTCAGATGGGTAGATTGCAAAAATTTTCTCCCATTCTTTAGGTTGCCTGTTCACTCTGATGATAGTTTCTTTTGCTGTGCAGAAGCTTTTTAGTTTAATCAGATCTCATTTGTCAATTTTGCTTGTTATTGCTTTTGGCGTTTTAGTCATGAAGTCTTTGCCCATGTCTATGTCCTGAATGGTATTGACTAGGCTTTCTTCTAGGGTTTTAATGTTTTAGGTCTTATGTTTAAGTCTTCAATGCAGCTTGAGTCAATTTTTGTATAAGGTGTTAAGGAAGGGGTCCAGTTTCAGTTTTCTGTATATGGCTAGCTAGTTTCCCAGCACCATTTGTTAAATAGGGAATACTTTTCCCATTACTTGTTTTTGTCAGGTTTGTCAAAGATCAGATGGTTGTAGATGTGTGGCATTATTTCTGAGGCTTCTGTTCTGTTCCATTGGTCTATATATCCATTTTGGTACCAGTACCATGCTGTTTTGGTTACTGTAGCCTTGCAGGGGTTGCAAACCTAGTATCTGATAAAGCAGACTTTAAAGCAACAAAGATCAAAAAAGACAAAGAAGGGCATTACATAATGGTCAATGGATGAATGCAACAAGGAGTGCCAATGATTATATATATATATATATATATACACCCAATATAGGAGCACCCAGATTGATAAAGCAAATTCTTAGAGACCTACAAAGAGACTTAGACTCCCACACAATAATAGTGGGAGACTTTAACACCCCACTGTCAATATTAGACAGATCAAGAAGACAGAAAATTAACAAGGATATTTAGGACTTGAACTCAGCTCTGGACCAAGCATACCTAGTAGACATTTACAGAACTCTCCACCCCAAATCGACAGGATATGCATTCTTCTCAGTACCACATCACACTTACTCTAAAATTGACCACATAATTGCAAGTAAAACACTCCTCAGCAAATGCAAAAGAATGGAAATAATAACAAACAGTCTCTCAGACCACAGCGCAATCAAATTAGAACTCAGGATTAAGAAACTCACTCAAAACCACACAATTACATGGAAACTGAACAAGCTGCTCCTGAGTGACTACTGGGTAAATAATGAAATTAAGGCAGAAAGAAATAAGATCTTTGAAAACAGTGAGAACAAAGACACAACATACCAGAATCTCTGGGACACAGCTAAAGCAATGTTTAGAGGGAAATTTATAGCACTAAGTGTCCACAGGAGAAAGCAGGAAAGACCTAAAGTTGACACCCTAACATCACAATTAAAATAACTAGAGAAGTAAGAGCAAACAAATTCAAAAGCTAGCAGAAGACAAGAAACAACTAAAATCAGAGCAGAACTGAAGGAGATAGAGACATGAAAAGTCCTTCAAAAAAATCAATGAATTCAGGAGGGGTTTTTTGAAAAGATCAACAAAATAGACCACTACCCAGACTAATAAAGAAGAAAAGAGAGAAGACTCAAATAGACACAATAAAAAATGATAAAGGGGATATCACTACTGATCCCCCAGAAATACAAACTACCATCAGAGAATACTATAAAAACCTCTACACAAATAAACTAGAAAATCTAGAAAAAATTTATAAATTCCTTGACACATCCACTCTCCCAAGACTAAACCAAGAAGAAGTCAAATCCCTGAATAGATCAATAACAAGTTCTGAAATTGAGGCAGTAATTAATAGCCTACCAACCAAAAAAAAAAGGCCCAGGACCAGACGGATTCACAGCCAAATTCTACCAGAGGTACAAAGAGGAACTGGTATCATTCCTTCTGAAATTATTCCAAACAATAGAAAAAGAGGTACTCCTCCCTAACTCATTTTATGTAGTCATCCTCTTTTTAAAGTACATTCTTATCATGATAAATAAAATAGGAATTTCTTGATTTATTTTATCTAATTATTTTATCTTGCCCTAATCTCTAATCTCTATTTTTATTTCCTTCTGCTTCTCCCTCTTACTTCAATTGCATTCATGTGTTTGTGGTAGGCCCTTGAATATGCATTTTTGAAAACTGTAAAATTTTGTGGTTGTTTTTGAGTTATATGCTGTATATATAGTTTTTACTTTTGTAAATCCAACACTATATTATTAAGACCTATTCTTGTTATCGTGTATATCTTTACCTCATTTTTTTTTTCATGCTGCACAGCACACTATTACTTCTTCTTCTTCTTTTTTTTTTGAGATGGAGTCTTGCTCTGTTGCCCAGGCTGGAGTGCAGTGGCGTGATCTCGGCTCATTGCAACCTCTGCCTCCCATGTTCAAGCGATTCTTCTGCCTCAGCCTCCCGAGTACCTGGAACTACAGGCACATGTCACCACGCCTGGCTAAGTTTTGTATTTTTAGTAGAGATGGAGTTTCACCATATTGGACAGGCTGGTCTCAAACTCCTAACCTTGTGATCTGCCCACCTCAGCCTCACAAAGCACTGTGATTATAGGCATAAGCCACCACATCTGGCCTGTATTCCATTTTCATAAACAATTGTGTGTGTGTATTACAGTGATAGATTCTTTGCCTCCTTCCAACTCCCTGCAACAACAAATGTCTCTAATGGATATCATATCCTTTCATGAGTTTAAACTTAAGTTGATTTGCCATGTGGATCAAGAGTAGGATTGCTGGTTCATAGGTTTGGATTTCATTTCACTCCACATTGCTCTCTGGATAGTTGCATCAGTCTGTACTCCCATCAGCAGTACATGTGAAGTCTAGTTTTCTAAATTTAAAAAAAAATTTATTATTTGAACATTATCTTCCATCTCACTAATGAGCACTCCTCAAATTTAACCCTTCTGCTGTTTATACCATATATTTAATCCTTCATTTCAACAGATATGGTTTTCCTACTGAAAAAATATTTTATGATTGCTAATTTCTTCTTCAGGTTTCAAATATTGTGCCTTATGTCTTTGAGAACATTTACTATACATATTTTTGGATTTATTTTAACTTTTTTTTTTCTTCAGAGACAGTGTCTTTCTCTGTTACTCAGGCTGGAGCAAGTGCAGTGGTGACAGCCTCCTAGCTAACTGCAGCCTTGACCTCCTGGGCTCAAGAGATTCTCCTGCCTCAGCCTCCTTGGTAACTGGGACTACAAGTGCATGCCGCCACACCTAGCTATTTTTTTAAATTATTATTTATTTTGTAGAGACAGGGGCTCTCTTGGTTGCCCGAGCTGATCTCAAGCTCCTAGCTTCAAGCAATGCTCCTGTCTTGGACTCCCAAAGTGCTGGGATTACAGACGTAAACCAACACACATGGTCACATATTTTAAACTATTGTTAATTTTTGTAAATCTGGTTGTCTTCGATATACATGTATTTTATTTTAGAGTCATTGAATTCCTTTGAGGCCTATTTTTTCCTAGTAAGATTTATTATGCTGATTAAGAATACATGGCACTAAAATCAGGCTCAAGATTGACCCACCAGAAGTGTTTAGAATGAAGGACTCCTTAGGAAATAACTGGATTCTGCCACCCTTTGTTTGCCTTCCTCCTCCATAAAAGTTGGTGTATTCATGTGTCCTGGGTGGTGCTGTTTACCAAGACTGGTCTCCCTCAGTTTTAATCACCATCCTAACACTCACTGTATGGAGTAGCTGGGTTAGAGGAGAATGCCTAGGGTTCAGATGGTCTTTCTGCATTTGTCACTATTTCCTCGTTTTCCAAGCTAGGTTGAGTCATATTCTGCCTGGCCGACTCCAAAATGGCTTTAAAGGAGTTAGCAGTGGTCTCTTTTCAACTCTAGTTTTGCTAGAATGGGAGCTCCATTTGGTCAAGGTTTTGTCTTTCTGGCTCTGTAGTGTATTCTCACTATTTAGAAGAGTGCCTTGCACACTGTGGGTACTCTAACTATTGAAAGAGCAGAAAAAAATACAGGAATGCAATGAAAAGAAATGATGACCACTAAAAACTTCCACCCCAGCATATTCTGGTTTCCTTACACTCAGTTTTCTGCTCTTTGCTGTCATTTTTTTCTCTACTCGCAGACTTTACTGTAGTTTGTAAGTGCAAGGGTTTCTCACATCTTTTAGTATTAGATGCTGATTTCTGTGTCATTTCCAGGGTTGTGGTCACAGAAAGAAGCCCACATCATGTTAGTTCTCCATCTTACCAGATAAAGCTTAGCTTAATGTACTTCTATGCCAATTTCTTTGAATAACTAAACTTTCAATAATTTAATCAATCACTGATTAATCCAAGATTTGTCTCAGATGGGGCACAACTTCCACAACCTAATGTAGCTTCCACAACCTAACTTTTAATCCCCGAAAATGAAATTTACCGATTATTTTGTTAAATCATACAAATATAAAAATTCTGAACAGTGAAATAAAGAAAGTATCACAAAAGTAAGAGTACTCTTGGACAACAATAGCTAAAAAAGTATAACAAATGTGAAAATATGCAGGCTCTGTCTCTGACCTTTAATCATTCTATACTTCAGGGAGCAGTTATTCTGAGACTCAGTTTTTACAGAAGTAAAACGGGAACAAAAACAGTTCCTCTGCCTGGCTCATAGAATTTCTGTGAGAATAAAAGACAATTAATCTTTCTAAAGATATATTACATGTATTGTAAAGTACCACAATTATAAATACAGGAGAATACTTGCTTCTCTTCGTATCCATTTTTCTGTTTCCAATGCTTGTTTGGTTTTTAAAATTTAATAGTATTTTCCTGCTACTCAATGTTTGACTACTGAAATTCTTATATAAATGTTTTCTGCAAAAAAATTTTATGGACATAGAATAATAATTGTATGTGCTCAGTTGCTTGATTGTTACTTTATTGTGATTATTTTGTAAAGAAAAGAATTGCACTATAATTTTGATTTTATGCAAATTATAATAATTAAATATTTAGACTAAAAAAGATAATGCAAGAAGGCTAAGTTGTATTGTCATATTGTTAAGATTACTTTTTATTTATTGTTCCTAATCAGAAGTGAACCATTATCTATGTAAAAATAATTTAATTCAGAAAATTTTGGTCTGAAATTTACATAATGCCATCATTATCCTTTTTATGTTCTGGAAAATTTATTCTAAATTACCTAGAAAAAAAGGTTGATTCTATAGTGTTATTTTTTATTCTCTATATCTCAGGTAAGAATAAAGGGAAACGAGTAAGTAAAGGAAAAACAAAGACGAAAAAGGAAATTGTACTCAAGTCACATAGACACTGAAGTCTCAGATGTATGTGAAACTTTCTGTTTGGTAGAGGATATAGAAAAGAGAAAGGGATATCGAATTTCTGACAACCTACGTGCTTAGTGCTTTGTCTACCAATGTGATGTGGACATATTTATTTTTTCCTTGTGCTTTCTGCATTGAGACAAGTACATTATAAGCTTATCATACAAATGATTCAAAAAAAATACCTGCCATTTATTTTCTATTAGTTCTTTTTCTCCCGAGGTTACTGCCATACAAGGAGCTATTTTAACCTCCTCCTGTCTTTGCCAGTGAGAACATCTTGACATGACTCCAATTCCAATTCTGATGTACTGGAAGAATAAAAACACATTTATTTAAAAAATCTAAAGCATGTTAATGATGCCATAGAAAGACATCTCGCTTAAGATAAGCCCATTAATTTTACCTTTGTAAACATGTTTCAGCATGACTGTTTGATTAAGGCTTCATTCTGTGCAGACTACAACTGTAACAACGGCAGCAGCCAAGAAAAAGTAGCAAAATATTTTTAAAAACAGAAGCAAACAGCAAGGCTTTCACAATCCATTGTTTAAATTCATCTTTCATATCTTGTTTTGTTACGGTTTTCTCTCTTACTTTATGTGTATGATGAAATACCATTATCACTGTCATCATCGCCAGATTAAAGCTTCAAGAAAGAAAGCCTATCCTAGAATTGATTTTTAGGCCATTTTACTTGAGATGATCGACAACAAGAGGATTTTCATTTGCTTTGTCAGTGTAAGCTGGCTGCTGTGCATCTGCAGTGAAGGCAGCACAGGTCTCTGTTTGCATTCTGCGGTTTGTTAGCATCAATGACCTGTCACAGAAAGGCTCTGCAGCACAATATTTACACAGATCATTAGCAGAGCAGACCCTGTTTGCCAGATCGCTAATCAGTTTTGTGACTGCCCCAGTTTCATCAAGACTATAAATAAAATAAGCCATCAGAAAAAGCCCCAAAATGGGCATTGTCAGAGCTGGTGACACTTCTGGCAGCTCTAGGCATATAAATCCTCTGATGATAATGCAGTGGTAGTGACAAATAAAAGACTGCATTTAAACTATGAGTCTGAAAATAAGTGTGTGTGTTACTGCAAGAGGACTTTCTTTTCTTTATACTCTGTCGATTTCAGCTTACTCTAGCCCTATGGTGTAAACAAGCTAGCAATAGTCAAGTAGGATTTGCTTTTTTCTCCTTTCACTAAGGACTGAAATTTGCTTACTGCAGTTTGCGATGTAGAGTCCATGACATGTGAACCCATGGTGAAAAGCCACAAAAGAAGGGGAATTTGTAAGTGAGAGGACACGCTGGACTTACTGGCCTGTCTGACCTCCGTTGAAAATATTACTCACAGAATCAGTAGCATTCAAAATGCTGACAGAAAGATTGTAAGAGGTCAGCAAAGGGTGAACCTGTATGAGAGCCTTGGGACCAACCTTTAAGAGTTATGATAAGCTATTAGCTGTATGGTGGCCACAATTGAAATGCAAATGTTCATTTGTTTCTCTTTTTTTGATTTTTTGATATGTGCCCAAATCAATAGTGATTACTTTCTCCTTTGTTGTAGAAAAAAAGTATATAAAAGACTCAGAAGAGTCAAGCGCTGGGATGTTTTAATAAGCAGTTGACATTGAATAAAAACATTATTTGCAAAGAGAGTTTATTAAAGTCTTTCAGCTTTGCTCCCTCTGTCTCCTTTGTCACTTGACTCTTACTGAGAACCACAAGGCCATCTACTAAAGATTACATGGTAATCATTAGTAGACAGATGCAATTTTGTCTACCATGTAATCTTTACTTTCTGTTCCAGGAAAATATGAGTATTTTTAAAGTTAGTGGAAATTTATAGATTTTCTATACATAGGGCATTGGCAGGCCAGAGAAACGCTAATTAATTCAAGTCATAAATGTTTATTGTGCAGCTACTATGTGTACTGGATAGAAAGTAGTATCTGACAGACATGTTCCTTGCCCTCTGAAACTCAGTTTAGAAAAGAGAATACAGGTTCAAATATAATGAACATTTGTTTTATTTTATATTACATAATATCTTTTTTTGTTGTTGTTTCTATCTTCATTTTCACCAGGGGAAGGGAATCTGTGTCTATTGGAACTCTTTTCCTACATTCATTTAAGGATTGCCATACCTCTGGTTTCCCAGGTATAGTTCATCAAAACTAGGGACAGATCTAGTCCTTATTGGAACTGCAAATTATAAAATCTGGAGTTCCTCTTTGGGAAAAAGGATATGCAACCCTAGAAAATGAAAGAATCCAACTTTAAATAATCGTCTAAAATTTTTGAAGAAAATGAACTTAGTAAGGTATATTTTTACTTTTTTTCTGAGTGAAAGATACCTTTTGTATCATACCAATTCCCAATAAGTTTCTTCCTTTTGTCTGGGTTATTTTCAGTTTTCAGTAAAATAAACCCGTGTACACCACAACCTCTAAGTACTTCCTTATGTACTTCCATAAATAGTACTTCTAAGTACTTCCATAAATTTAAACCTTATGGTTTAAATTTGGTAAGAAAGAGGAAGCTTCTAAAAGTGTTTTCTATCTGCATGATGATTTATAGGCAAATATACTGGCACATATAGTTACATTAAAACAGGTGTTATATATAATATAATATTATATATAATATAATAATATAATATGATAATATAATAATATTATATATAATATAATAATATATTATTATAATATACTAATATTGTATATAATATAATAATATATTATATTATATTATATTATATATTATATTCTATAATATATATATATATTCTATTATATATATTATATTCTATAATATATATTATAGAATATATATATATAATAGAATATAATATATATTATATTCTATAATATATATTATATTCTATAATATATACTTTATTCTATTATATATATTCTATAATATATACTATATTCTATAATATATATTATATTCTATAATATATATTATATTCTATTATATATAATATATTCTATAATATATATTATATTCTATTATATATAATATTCTATTATATATATTATATTCTATTATATATTATATGCTATAATATATATTATGTTCTATAATATATATTATGTTCTATAATATATATAATGTTCTATAATATATATAATGTTCTAATACATATAATGTTCTATAATATATATTATGTTCTATAATATACATTATGTTCTATAATATACATAATATTCTATAATATACATTATATTCTATAATATATATAATAATCTATAATATACATTATATTCTATAATATATAATACTCTATAATATACATTATATTCTATAATATATATAATTCTCTATAATATACATTATATTCTATAATATATAATACTCTATAATATACATTATATTCTATAATATATATTCTATAATATATATTCTATAATATATATTATATAATATATATTATATTCTATTATATATTCTATAATATATATTATATTCTATAATATATATTATGTTCTATAATATGTATTATATTCTATAATATATATTATATTCTATAATATATATTCTATAATATATATTCTATAATATATATTCTATAATATATATTCTATAATATATATTCTATAATATATATAATATATTACATATATAATATATTATATATAATTTTATATATTATATAATATATAATATATGTAATATATAATATATTATATATTATGTATTATATATATTACATATATTATAATATATTATATATATTATATATTATAATATATTATATATATTATATATATTATATATTAAATATATTATATATATTATATATATTATATATTATATCATATATTATATTATATATAACATTATATATAATATATATTATATATGTAATATATAATATATATAATATATAATATATAATGTATTATATATTATAATATATTATATATGTAAAATATTATATATTATATATTATATTATATATTATATATCATATTATATATTATATATTATATATCATCTATAATATATTTTATATATTATAAATGTATTATATATATTTATAATATAATATATTATATATAACATAATACATAATATATTTATAATATATAATATGTACTATATATAATATTATATATTATATATTATATATAATATAATATATATAATATATGAATATATAGTATATTGTATATTATATTATATATTATATATATTATATGTTATATATATCATATATATAATATATAATATATAATACATATTATATATTATAAATATTATATATAATATATATAATATATAATATATATTATAAATATTTTATATATTATGTTATATATCATTATATTATATTACAAACATATTATGATATATATATTTATAATATAATATATGTAACATATTATATAATATATCATTATAATATAAAATATATTTTATATTATAAATATATTGTGTATATAATATATATTATATATTATAAATATATTGTATATATAATATATTATATATGATATATTATATTATATATTATATTATATAAATATATATTATATTATATAATATATAATATATTTAATATAGATTATATATTATATATAATATATTATATAATATATAATACATAATATATATTATATAATATAGTATATAATATATATTATAGAACATAATATATATTATAGAACATAATACATATATTATAGAACATTATATATTATAGAATATAATATATAATAGAATATATATTATAATATATAATAGAATATAATACATATTATAATAAATATATTATAATATTATTATATGATATATTATATTATATATTACATAATAATATAATATATAATATAATAATATTATAATATATTGGATATGATATTATATTAAAACAGATATGTTGGATGAATGAAAAAATTGAACAGAAAAATGTAAAAGCAAAAGAAGGTAAGTCAAATATTTTGTGAGAGTTCTTGGATGAAAAGTAGAAAATTAAAAAGTAAAGTTGTAAAAGATAGCAATGTCCAGTAAATGCATGCAGATAAACATGAAATAACTTAAATGTCATTATGCTAATTTTACTTGCATAAACTTTCAGGACATGAATACAGATAAGGACATAATTACAGTAGTTAGCATGATTAAAAAATAGTGTGCCCCATATTATGAATTTCACACACAGTTTGATTACTGGGAGACATTTAGAGCAGCAGACTAAATGTATAGGTGCTATACTGTAAATTGTAAGTTGGATGGGAGGGCACCAACTTTGGTATTGGCTATAGCACTTCAATTAAAGAAAAGTGGCTGGGCCTGGTGGCTCATGCCTATAATCCCAGCACTTTGGGAGGCTGAGGTTGAAGGATTGCTTGAGCCCAGCAATTCAAGACCACCTTAGGCAACAAAGTGAGACCCTGTCTACCGAAAATTCAAAAAATTAGCCAGACATAGTGGCACATGTCTGTGGTCCCAGCTAAATGGGAGGCTGCCTTGAGAGGATTACTTGAGACCAGAAGGTCAAGGCTGAAATTAGCTGTGATCATGCTACTGCACTATAGCCTGGGTGACAGACTGAGATCCTATTATAAATAAATAAAAAATAAAGAAAAGTTTCATTTACATCTGTTTATGTTTTTTAAAATCCTGTTTGAGGTATTTTCTTATCACTGTACAAAGACACTAAACATATGCATTCTATAATAGGGTAATCAAGTAAAAAGAGAAATTTATTTTTTCATAGTATTTTTGCTAAAATTCATTGAAGGATATATTACAGAAAATGTGACATTCTTACATTCCGATTATCAGGGCACAATTTGATAAAATTTTATCAAGTGAACAATAATCTGGTAATCAGAATGCAGATTAAGGAAGAAAACACTAAAACCTCATAACCCTACCTTCCCTGCACTATTTACTCTAAACTCCATTCCATCCATTAAAGATAGTGATGACTGAATTTTTTTTTCTATTCTTCTGACTCTAGTTTCTGAGATTTTTTTTTATTATTATACTTTAAGTGTTAGGTTACATGTGCACAATGTGCAGGTTTGTTACATATGTATACATGTACCATGCTGGTGTGCTGCACCCATTAACTCGTCAGTTAGCATTAGGTATATCTCCTAATGCTATCCCTCCCCGCTCCCCCAACCCCACAACGGTCCCCAGAGTGTGATGTTCCCCTTCCTGTGTCCATGTGTTCTCATTGTTCAGTTCCCACCTATGAGTGAGAATATGCGGTGTTTGGTTTTTTGTTCTTGCGATAGTTTACTGAGAATGATGATTTCCAATTTCATCCATGTCCCTACAAAGGACACGAACTCATCATTTTTTATGGCTGTATGGTATTCCATGGTGTCTATGTGCCAAATTTTCTTAATCCAGTCCATCATTGTTGGACATTTGGGTTGGTTCCAAGTCTTTGCTATTGTGTATAGTGCCGCAATAAACATACATGTGCATGTGTCTTTATAGCAGCATGATTTATAATCCTTTGGGTATATACCCAGTAATGGGATGGCTGGGTCAAATGGTATTTCTAGTTCTAGATCCTTGAGGAGTCGCCACACTGACTTCCACAATGGTTGAACTAGTTTACAGGTGATGACTGAATTTTAACATAGACTCACTTTGCCTGGTTGTACATTGACGTGTGTGTGTGTGTGTGTGTGTGTGTGTAACTCTTATTTTTATATACTATGTTTTTTTGAGATGGAGTTTTGCTCTTGTTGCCCAAGCTGGAGTGCAATGGCTCAATCTCGGCTCACTGCAACCTCCGCCACCTGGGTTCAAGCGATTCTCCTGCCTCAGCTTCCCGAGTAGCTGGAATTACAGGTGCTCACCTGTAATTCAGGCTAATTTTTTGTATTTTTAGTAGAAACAGGGTTTCACCATGTTAGCCAGGCTGGTCTCGAACTCCTGACCTCAGGTGATCTACCTGCCTCAGCCTCCCGAAGTGGTGGGATTACAGGCGTGAGTCCCCACACCCAGCCATTTTGACATAATTTTAAACTTAGAAAGAAGTTGCAAGAATAGTAGAAGAAAGTCCTATATACCCTTTTATCCAGATTTTTTTCTAAATTACATTTGAATATATTGGTAGTGTGCTCTCTCTCTCTTCTTTCTATACTATTTGCAAATTGGACCCATCTTATTATTTTAATCCTAAGTACTTTATTGTATATGTCCTAAAAACCAGAACATTCTCTTAGGTAATCACATTTTATTATATAATTCCTACATAGTTTTAAAAATCAGGAAAATTTAGACTATATTTTAGTGTTTTTAAAAAATATATACTAAGTATGAATTATTTCTTAATGGGTTAAACATAGACTTGGAACTAAAAAACTCTAACTAGGGCCACTCTTTCTTTATAGAAGTTATTGACATTTTCTCAAGGAGAACAGATGAAATCCTAGGGGGCATGCCTTGCAAATTCATCATTTAATATGAGAACTGCTACTGGAAGAGCGACAGCTATTTGGCCCTATATTTCAGTGAGGCCCTAAATGGCAACAATTTTAGAATTAATGGAAAATGTAGTCCCTGATTCTTTTTGTTTGTTTTTGTTAATAGACTCACTTCTGCGTCCATCAAATATTCCATTAAAGGTCGTCTTCTTGGTTTCTTGATGTAGTTGCTGTTGGTAATATTTCTTAATATATTAAGTTAGAACAACTTACCATTCCATTTTGAGTCATATTTTAATTCATTAAGCTAAAATGTTTGAGTAAATATAGGGTCTAGCATAGTATTTTGCACAGAATACTTTAAGAAATACAGATGTTTAAAAAGCAATCTTGCTCTTAAGGACCTTCAATGCTAATAGAAAGACCACTCTTATAAGAAGAATATGTGATGTAATGCCAAGTGCACTAAGGATTTTGATGAGGGAAAAATTATTTCTCCTTGGGTTTATCAGAGAAGATCTTGAAAGAGCCGGCATCTGAGATGTGCTGTGAAGTTATGTAGGTTTCTACAGGTGATAATAGAAAAAGAGTGTATTGAAATGGGTATGTGTGTGATGCCACAAAGAAATTTTAGTAGAATTTAAGGTACTGAACAGTTTGATGAGAAGGTGGTTTAGCATGAGCAAGAAAAATGAAATATTACCAGAACAATTTTGAATGGCTATAAATTACTGGCTAAAGAGTTGGATATTTCTCAGAAAATGTAGGGAACCGTGAACATTATTTTATTTTTTGAACAGGTGATGCATTTACATGATACAGAATTGGAAAATTCCACATTCTATCCTTTTCTGTTGTCTGCCCGGTTCTTACCTCTTAACAACAGCTTCTTGGTGTCTCAAGTATTTTATGTATATATAAGAAATAACAAAATACATTATTGATTTCCTTTATTTGGACAGCATAACACGTATCCTTTTGGCACATTGCTTTATTCGTTAGCAATATATCTTGAAAACTTTCCACGTTAATACATATAGAAAATTTTCAGTATTTTTACTGTTGCAGAACATCAAAGGGATGTGTCATCATTAAGTCATACTATATTAAAAACTTTGTTGTTTTCAGAATATTGTTCTTATATATTTTTCTGCAATGAATATAGTCATATATGTCGTTTCATATGTAAGTAGTTATTTAGGATAATCTGCCTAGAGTATATTTGATTGGACATGCACACATGCATTTTTTATTTGATAAATATGTACTAATTTATACTCCAATCATGCGGATGCATGAATGGTAGTACCTACTTCTCTATATGTTTGCTGAAGTTTGTGTTATTAAATATGCTATTCTAATAGGTGAAAGAATATTGATAGAGTTTTATTTGTAGTTTTATTATGGTTGAACTTGAATACACTTTTATATACTTTAAAGTCATTTGCATTTACTTAATTTTTTATTTTTATTTTATTTATTTATTTTTTTGAGATGGAGTCTCACTCTGTTGCCCAGGCTGGAGTGCAGTGGCACAATCTCGGCTCACTGCAAGCTCCACCTTCTGGGTTCACGCCATTCTGGGCTCACTGCAAGCTCCACCTCCTGGGTTCACGCCATTCTCCTGCCTCAGCCTCCTGAGTAGCTGGGACTACAGGCACCCGCCCCCAAACCCGGTTAATTTTTTTTAGTAGAGACGGGGTTTCACCGCTTTAGCCAGGATGGTCTCGATCTCCTGACCTCGTGATCCAACCGCCTCAGCCTCCCAAAGTGCTGGGATTACAGGCGTGAGCCACCGCGATGGCCTGCATTTACTTTCTGTCAATTGTTTATATACTTGCCTATATTTCTTTTGAGTTTGAGTCTTTTGCTCCTAAATCTCTAGAAACACTTCATATAGTAAAGAAATTATACTATATGAAGAGTAAATATTATTCTTTGATTACTTGTAGTTTTAATTTGTTTACAATATTTCACTTGATCTTAGCCAAAAGACTGAGAAGTGAATGTTTACAATATTTTTTCATGAAGTTATTGTTACTGTATTCACATATACCCATTTTTTAATCTTTTAGCTTCTAGACTTTTATTTATAATTACTTATACCTTAACCACTTAAAGGTTATAAAGGAAAAGTCCTATGTTTACTTCTAGAGCCTTTGTGGTTTTATTTTCTACATTTAATGCTTTAATCTCTTTGAAAATAATCTTACACGCAGTAGGGGATATGAATCTACCCATGTTATTTTTCCACAAAGTGGTAACTCATATTTCTTTACTGGTTTGAGCATTAGTATATACTTTTTGGGATATTCTATTCTTTTTTATTCACCAATCTAGACTCTATTAAAATTCTCCTCACAGTCCTGCTTTAAAAAAAAAAAAACTTATTTTTTCTTTTATGCTGTCCTCTATCAGTCACATTTATTTACATCTTTGGCCCTTCTTTTACTACAGCTTATACCCTGCAAATAAAGCCCACCTAAACAATGAAGATATTGTATATTATATATTAAGAAGTAGATAGGTAGAAAAGTTTTCAGCTCTGCTTGATTTATGGTTCAGAGATCTCAGCAAGGAAGCACATTCTTTCTGCCTCTCCACCCTGCAGTTCACCTATTAACTTCATCCTACTTCTGCTTCTCCTTATAGTATGCAATGGCTGGTAAGAGCAATGAGCAGTACAGGATTTCTCATTCAAATCCAGTGAATACAAGGGAAAGAGTTTTCCCCTTTTATGAATAGAAGTCTTTCCTTCTTTATATTATAATAGAAACTATTTGCACTGTCTGCTTATTCCCAGATAACAATTTACAAACACAGGTACTGATTGATGTATGTCTGATTTTTTGAAACAACCAGGAGCAATGGGAAAATAATTACCCACATTGTCTAAGAGTAACTGAGGCCCAACTCTGGAACTGGGGAGTTCTGTTTATTTTATTCAGATATCCCTTCTATGGATAAAGCTGGTCTTTCCCTAAACACAGGGACTATTTACAAATAGAATGGATATCTGAATAAAATATGGATTCTGTTAAAAAAAAAGAAAGATAAGGAAAATGTAAGAGGGTTAGGCAGCCAACTGTGTCCACTAGAAATTGTTTTCTTGAGAATTCCATCAGGGGCATTCTCTGCATTCTCTACTTTACATTTGTGGTTAATCCACTATTCTGTCTCTCAAAGAATGTATCTATGTGTGAACTGGTTTTGTTACTCTAATTTCTGTGTGTCCAGAATGGCAGCTAATTACTTGGTAACTTTCTCTAACCTAAGATTTTGAATAGCTGATAAGACATATTTCTTTTAATTGTGGAAATGAGAAGCTAATGACTTGATTATGATGTAAAAGTGAGTTACTGTGTTCACCCACATTTTATGTTATAGTCTATATTATGACACATATATCCTAAGATTTATTTGCTCAATCCAAAGCTATGAATAAAATGGTAAGTACTTTTACTACAGGAGAAATACTTAAAGTAATATATTTTTTTTTGGATGAAAATTTACTTCATTAGCTCCAAAGTGAATTTTATATTTTTAGTACACTTAAATTCAGGTTTGCATATAAATTGAGTCTGTGATATCACCTCAGAATTCACTAGGAGTAAGTGTTCTTTTTTAACACAGCCTCTGTGAAGCTTTGTCTCTTACTCTTCCTCATTACTTCCCACTTGTTCTTTTGAAGCTGCTCTATTCTACAGACTTTTGAGGCATTTAGGGGCTGAATGATTCAATTTATTTGCTCTCGTGAGATAAAATTCAAGAGTTTTTTGGGTTTTTTTTTTGGAAAACATAAATCATTCTTCATTGAGAAAGAAAAGGATGGGAAGCAGATCTGCTGTCTAGGCTCTTCCTTTATATAAAGGACAAGGAAATAAAAGTCATATCCCTGTTGTTATGAAATAAATCAAGTTCCCCTGTAACCTATATGTTGAGTCTCTAACCCGCAAAGTGACTGCATTTGGAGATAAGGCCTTTAAAGAGGTAATTAAGGTTAATTAAGGTCATATGAATGGGACCCTAGTCCAATAAGACTGGTGTCCTTTTAAGAAGAGGAAAAGACACCAGTGAAGTGCTTGCATCAAGAAAAGGCAATGTGAGAATACAGTAAGGAGGCAGCCATGTGCAAGCAAAGGAGAGAGGCCGCAGGAGGAACCAAACCTGTTGACACCTTGATCTTAGACTTCTAGCCTCCAGAACTGTGAGAAAATAAATTCCCACTCTTAAGCCACCCGGTTGATGATACTTTGTTATAATAGCCCTAGCAGACTAATACATTTGTAAACATGCTAAAAGCAGACTTTTTAGCAAACAAGCTAGTTAAATTAGCTAGTGGGAGGGTTTTTATCTGCAGGGTGTTTTTAGCAGCATGTACTTGATTGTTTAGCATCTCCTGTGTTAAAAAAAAACAACAACAACAACCCTAGAATCTATGGATATATAGGGCATCGCTTCCTGGAAAATATTATGCATCCTTTGTGCCTATTTGATTATAAAATGGAAGTGTTTATTACTGATACTTTTTATCTTTTGTGTAAGTAATGTGCCAGAACTTATTTATTGTAGTAGGAAGAGATCCAGTGAATACTCGACCTCTCACCTTAGTTCTCCCTGGGCCTCTAGACACTAGATTTTTATATCCTAAAAATGATTAAACATTTCTACTTCATATGAGTCTAATTTGACAGTTGAATTCCTTGTACCATCTCACCGATGATAAAATTAGGAGTTATATTGTGTAGAATATACAGATAGGTAGGTTATAATTTTGCTATGTTAAGTTTATATAGAGAAGAACAAATGCCACTGGTAACTGGTAATGAAGCATAGAACAATGACTTTTCTACATATCAAATTCAATAAAAGAGTTTACATGTAGAAATTCAACAAAGTAACTATACTCTGGCAATGAACATCAACTTAACTGGTGGGAATATTTCCTGAGGTTGAAATACTTCAGTTTTATGGCATAATCTACCAAGGATGAGAGTAGTATAATCCACCAACTAAAATAAATTGTCTCCAGTTTTATTAATCAAATGAATATTATGTTGGAAGTGAGCATTTAATATTTATATAGTTATCTACTTCAAGAGCTTCTGATTATATACATCAGAAAAATAAAATTTTTGATAATAAAATATATTCAAAGGAGCCTCCCAAACATCCCATAGTAACACAGCACATGATCTAACAACCCTACTAGTCACAACAGTCCACATAATGTCTCATTGTATATGCTTCTGGTTTTAATTTGAAAATAGCCTGTACTTTCTTATCCTTAGTAGACAGTAAAGAATAGCTGTTCACCATTTCAAGCCTCTCTATTTGTTTGAAAAATGCATTTGGTGCCAGTGAGATTTACATATATTTTTAGTAATAAAAAAGTAAAAGTTTTTTCCTTAATGGCACCAATCAACCTCAGTTACTGTAAACTACCTTATGAAATACTTTTATAAAGTATTAGTAGTATGTGCTTTTAAAAGTTATACTTATGCTGTTCAAAGAGATTTTGAAAATACCTTAATGAAACACAGAAAGTGATTACCTGTATGTTAAAAGAACCATCCTAGATGGAAGAAACAATTTGATGTATGTATTTGTTGTTAAGGATTTTTATCTTGCCCATATCTCTATCTTAACCACCCTAGCTGTATTGTTCTGTTTTCATGCTGCTGATAAAAATATACCCAAGACTAGGCAATTTACAAAGGAAACAGGTTTAATGGACTTACAGTTCCAGGTGGCTGGGGATGCCTCACAATTGTGTTGGAAGGTTAAAGGCAAATCTCACATGGCAGCAAATAAGAGAAGAGAGCTTGTTCAGGGAAAGTCCCCTTTATAAAACCATCAGGTCTCATGAGACTTATTCACTGTCACCAGAGCAGCATGGGAAAGACCTGCCCCCATGATTCAATTACCTCCCACTGGGTCCCTCAAACAACACATGGCAATTCAAGATGAGATTTGGGTGGGGACACAGCCAAACATTATCATTTCACCCTGGCCCCTCCACATCTTATGTCCACACACTTCAAAACCAATCACGCCTTTTAAACAGTCCCCCAAAGTGTTAACTCGTTTCAGCATTAACTCAAAAGTTCACAGTCCAAAGTTTTATCTGAGACAAGGCAAGTCCCTTCCACCTATGAGTCAGTAAAATAAGAAGAAAATTAGTTACTTCCTACATACAACGGGGGTACAGGCATTGGGTAAGTACAGCTGTTGCAAATGAAAAAAAAATGGCTAAAACAAAGGCCCCATGAAAGTCTGAAATCCAGCAGGGCAGTCAAATATTAAAGGTTGAAAATGATCTCTTTTGACCCCATGTCTCATATTTGGGTCACACTGATCCGAGAGGAGGTCCCCATGGTCTTGAGCAGCTCCACACCTCTGTCTTTGCGGGACACAGCCTCCCTCCCAGCTGCTTTCATGGGCTGGCGTTGAGTGTCTGCAGCTTTTTCAGGTGCATGGTGCAAGCTGTCGGTACAGCTACCATTCTGGGGTCTGAAGGACAATGGCATTCTTTTCATATCTCCACCAGGCAGTGCCCCAGTGGGGACTCTGTGTGGGGGTGCCCACCCCACATTTCCATTTCACAATATCCTAGCAGGGGTTCTCCATGAGCACCCTGCCCCTATAGCAAACTTCTGCCTGAACGTCCAGGTGCTTCCATACGTTCTCTGAAATCTAGGCAGAGGTTGCCAAATCAATTCTTGACTTCTGTGTACCCTCAGGCTCAACATGTAAAACCTGCCAAGGCTTGGGGCTAGCACCCTTGGAAGCCACGGCCTGAGCTGTACCTTGACCCCTTTTAGTCATGGCTAGAGCGGCTGGGATGCAGGGCACCAGGTCCCTAGACTGCACATAGCAGAGGGACCCTGAGCCTGCCTCATGAAACCATTTTTTCCTCTAAAACCTCCCAGCCTGTGAGGAGAAGGACTGCCACAAAGGTCTCTGACATGCCCTGCAGACATTTTCTCCATTGTCTTGGTGACTAACTTTCAGCTCCTTGCTACTTATGCAAATTTCTGCAGCCAGCTTGAATTTCTCCTCAGGAAAGGGGATTTTCTTTTTTATCACATTGTCAGGCTGCAAATTTTCTAGACTTTTATTATCTGTTTTCCTTTTAAAACTGAATGCCTGTAACACCACACAAATCACATCTTTTTTTTTTTTTTTTGGAGTCTCACTCTGTCACCCAGGTTGGAGTGCAGTGGGGTATGATCTCAGCTCACTGCAACCTCCCCCTCTTGGGTTCAAGCAATTCTCCTGTCTCGGCCTCCCAAGTAGCTGAGACTACAGGTGCACACTACCATGTCTGGCTAAAAAGTCACCTCTTCAATGTTTTGCTGCTTAGACATTTCTTTTGCCAGATACCCTAAATCATCTCTCTCAAGTTCAAAGTTCCACCAATCTCTAGGGCAGGGGAAAAATGCCACAAGTCTTTTTGCTAAAACATATCAAGAGTCACCTTTGTTCCAGTTTCCAACAAGTTCCTCATGTCCATCTGAGACCACCTCAGACTGGATTGCATTGTCCATATCACTATCAGCATTTTGGTCAAGCCATAGAACAAGTCTTTAGGGAGTTCCAAACTTTCCCACATTTTTCTGTTGTTTTTTGAGCCCTCCAGACTGTTGAACCTCTGCCTGTTACCCAGTTCCAAAGTTGCTTCCACATTTTCAGTTATCTTTAGAGCAGAGTCCCACCCCACTCCTGGTACCAATTTACTGTATTAGTCTGTTTTTACACTGCTGATAAAGACATACCCAAGACTGGGCAATTTACAAAAGAAAGAGGTTTAATGATCTTACAGTTCCATGTGGCTGGGGAGGCCTCACAATCATTGCAGAAGGTGAGAGGCATGTCTCACATGGCAGCAGACAAGAGAAGAGAGCTTGTGCAGGGAAACTTCCCTTTGTAAAATCATCAGATCACATGAAACTTACTATCATGAGAACAGCATGGGAAAGACCTGTTCCCATGATTCAATTACCTCCCACCAGGTCCCTCTGACAACACATGGGAATTCACGGTGAGATTTGGGTGGGAAACATCACTAGATAACAGCAAAGCTGTACAATTCTTAAACATTGTCATGGAAAAGTAATTCCACAACTCTACTTTGAACTATATGTGATGTTGTTTACATTCATCATACCCTCTTTATGCTAAACTAAAATATTTAGCTGTAATTTATGATAACTATTTATAGTTCCTTTTTCTTTCCCTCTCTGAACTTCCTGCAATACCCTGCAGAGTTGGTATATTATCTACCTTTTTCCTTTAATTTTACTATTTTTGTGAACAAAAATGTCAGAAGATTAAGTATTTTAAGTCAATTTTTTTTTAAATGGTGAAAAATTTTAAACACTGTGAGGGGCCAATAAAATAGATTATTTTCATTGTAAGGGACATTTTAGCATGAGTCAAATCACATGGCAGTCAATTTGTTCTTTGATTAATGTACAGGTACAATGAATTTCAGTTATGATAGAACTTCTCTTTCTCCTTTGACTTATTCTCTCAATTTTTGCACTCTCATTTTTGGGTTTTTTTTTTTTTGTAAAGAGTTTCTAGTAAGGACTATGTGTTAATCAGTTTTAAGAACACAGACTTTATCAAAGAAAATTATCTTTTTAAAATATTTGCACTAATGGAAAATATGTGAACCACCCAGTCTTATTTTATTGGACCCCAAGTTAGTTTGTGTTTGTGTGTATGTGCGGGCATTTATCTGATATCAACCATTACCTTTTAACATCAGCATGAAACAACATGCTGGTCTGAAACATAAAAATATATATCACTCTTACCAAAGCCAGTCTGTATTTTAATAGCTTTTTCCTGAAAGTGGAATCATGTAGAACTTAAAAACAGATTGAAATGAAAGGGAAAAATTTGATTCTGTAATTAACTTACCATGTGACCTTCACCACACTGATGGTCCTTACAGATCTAAATTTCTATATCTGTAAAATAAAGAAGGTTGATTTTACATGATTTCCAAAAATATATCATTTTTTTGACAGTCATAGAAATTTTATATAATTTTCTATTCTAGTCTACTGCAAAGGAATAGCAGCAGGTGAAAACTATAATGTTTGACCCTGAAGATTATTATGTGATATGTATAAGGGTCTTAATGTGTACAATTCCATTTTTAGGGGCTCAAGAGATAAAATTTATTTTCCAAAATGGATAAATACAAATCATTTTTGCAATAAAAATGTATTGTGAGGGAATCTTTTGAATCAATGTGATTACTTATTGTGGAAGATACAGGCCGTATCGCATAGCGTCTTGCCTCAAGGATCTTATCACTTAGTGAGTGAAATAAAACAATTACACAGATAACTGCCAGTAGGCAGCACTAAATGTCTTAAGTGATGGATAGAGAGAGAGGTAAGAAGGGTCCAACCAAATGCTAAAATGTTAATAAAGCCCAGATCACAGGCAGTGATGATCAAATGAATTGAACAGGCTTAGGAGAAATCCATGAAAGAAAGAAATCTGTATCCCTGGAATCTTTCCATTTTTGAGAATATATTACATTTGAATCTCTTAGGGATGTGTGGTTCCCCTTCCCTTTAAAATAGTTACAGTATAACTTTCATTAAAATCTTGGATTTTGTCAATCATAGCAGACAATAGCATTTTATGTCCTGTGAAGAATTGTATGCATAATTTTGGAAGCAAGACAAAGGAAAGAGTCTCTCTAAGCTGTTAGAAACAAAGGATTTTTAAAATCTTTCTTCTCTCATACCTCCATTAAGGTTGTCTTTTCTCCTTTAAAGCTATAAGAAATATTCTGAATACTAATGTGACAGAACCAGATGCAATCCCCAAATATCATATTTACTTAATATAAATTCGTAGTCCTTACCTTTAAGGAGATTTGACAATTCACTTTGTCCTTTAGCCTTGGGGTAGTCAGGAAAGTTAGGCACAATGTTTTAATGCTCATTCTTTCTCTTTTGCTCTTAGCTATCATTAATCCCTAATGCCTGGAACTGCATAAATTTCTTCTACAAAGGAAGCCCACAGGTCGTTTTTATTTGGAGCACTTTTATTTATATGCGCCACAATATATTCCGTTATGTATTACCTCATCTGAATGCAAAACTGTTTTATATGCAGATTTAAGGTAATGAGCAGTCAAGTTTAAAAAATGGTTCTTGTATCCTGTAGCTTCTCAATAATAATATACACTTTCATTCCAACAGAGAAGGATGGATTATGGGTTTTTCAATTTGCATCAGGCATATTAATTGCAGAGTAGGGCTTCCACATAAAATATCAATGTACTGGAACAAACTGTTAACATACCAGAATATGAACACTTACATTCATTTCTGGAGCTTCAAAAGGAATCATCCCCCTCCCCTGCTTTTTAAAATCTATACCTCTGGAGATGGTACAGTTTTTTAGTCAGTTAATGAGAACTATGTAACCACCATTTCTCCAAAAATCCCTAATTAGATTAAGTGCAATAGGGCTATTTTAGTCATTTCTGCTGGGGAAGAATACAACAAGCCATTAGGGAAAGAGAATAATTTAGAAGGTTTGAAAGAAACTTATTTTAGAGTTACTTTTAAGAAACATGACATGGAAGATCAACTTTACGTCTTAGTTGGAGGCAGGGAGGCATACTCAACTTTTATTTGCATTATATTTCTCAACTATGAAGAGAATACCTAAACTAGTAAAAGTTTAATTGAAAGTTTTATAAGTAATTTTCAGCTGATGTTTTGCACTATAGGTTTGATTGTAGAGAACTGGTACTTTATTTCATGGGAGTACTTGAATTATATATTCTCTTGTAAGCATAAAATTGTGAATGTCCATATTTTTAAAAAGCATTATAATAATAAATAAAAACACTTGTGTTTTAATTTGTCTAATACATTTGGTAACTAATATAAATTATAGATACTCTGGTTAGACTAGAATATAGATGAAAATATTTTTAAATATGTTCTCTTTTTTCTTTAATGTGAATATTTCTTATTTTTCAAAAAATAAAGCAAGAGGAAGAAATAAAGTTGAGATTTAAACATGGCTACATTTTTTTTTCCTGAAACTTGTACTTAATATGCAAATGCTAAGTATTTGGTAAATATTCATTGAGTAAATATCAGACCTTTCACATTTATATTTCACTTTACATTTTTGATACATGATAAAATTTGTGATTTTATTATTTTCTAACAAAAATAGAATGGGGGCCCACTTTTCAAATCCATTCTGCAAAAGACAATGTTTGAGTTTTTATACCACAGCTGTAAGTAACGAATTATCTCACCAGGGAAGAGAAGAAATGCTAACCACATAATCCAACAGGAGACTTGATTCATTTTGTGTCTGGAACAGTCAGTGCAATGTTACAAACTGAAATGAGTTTCCTTTTCAATCTTCAGGTGAAAAAAGTAGTGAGAATGTCCCGCTTTAAAAAAAAATCAATGTAACCTTTTTTTTTTATCTTCCTTGAGAAATAATGTGTGTTTGTGTGAGTGTGTGTGTTTTATTTTGCAGTATTAGTTTTGACCTCATTATGCTTATTATGCTGTTATAAGGCTAAGTATGTCATGGGTCAAAATGAAGGCAAAATAGACCTTTCTCAGCATTAAAGCACAACCTAATTTATGGTAAAAGTAATTTCCATACTGTTTTAAAGAAATAGCCCTGGACAACATGAATCTTCCTTTGCTGTAGCATGCTGGCTGAAAAATGGGTTAGATATGCATTCCATGAAAAGAACAGGGAAAATCACTAGAACTGTAAACTCTGCATTTGCTGGGTGCTAACATTTTGAGAAATGCTGAAAATGTGTTATTTTGGTTTTGTATTACATTTAGTAGGTGTATTTTAAACTCAAAGAATTTGATTTCCAGTAAGAAGCCCAAATAGTGTTGCAATTGTTTTATTTAAGGTCAGTTCTTTCAACTAAACACCTTTTATTTCCAGATGTGTTTTCCCTCTTGTTTGAAACGCCGCATAACACAAAATGCTGCCTGTTTTGTGTGCTTTTTTCTACTGCATGCGTAGATAGAAAATAGGTTCAAGTGCCTCATTTGAAAATCTTTTACTTAATTCCACCAATTGAAATGATGACATCATGTTTTCAGAGTTTACCTTTCTTGGTAAACATCACCAACAAAAGGTTAATGTTTATGAAGGACATCTTAAATCTTAATTTGATGCATACAATAATTTAAATTTTTATAAACTTTTACTAAATTAAATAAAAACTGCTTTGAGGTTAAAAGTGATAATTCTAGAGGTAATGATTAAAGGCAACTGCCCCTCCTCCTGATGCATCTACCTTCTGTATCCTCTGATAAAAATCAAATGAAAATTAATCTCAGGTTCAAAGTGGTGTTACCTGTATTCAGGAATCTTATGATGTCCTTTACTTCCTTTGAAGCATTACCTGATGACCTAACTACAATTTCAGTATAGCTGTTGATTTTTGATTGTAGGTTTTATTTTGTTTTTTTATTTTTACATTCTTGTGGGGAGGGGGATTTAATCTCTTAAACTTTGTTGGCAAATTACATTGATGAATGTGTTCTGACAGGAAGCTTTACTGAAATGAAAAGGAGTTGTGTGTAAGGGTGGGAATAACTATTCTAAGAGCTTTTTCATGGTTCTCGTTGCCAGGGAAACCACTGCTTTGTCTGCACTTGTTTGGAATGGCTGCCTCATTAGAACTCAGGCTCCTAGACAGTCACTTGTAATACTGGTAAAATGAAAGGAATGAACCTATTTTAGTTGATTAACTTGAAATTAATAAAAATAGCATATTTAAAAGATAGATGTTTAAAAGCTAAACATAGAATTATGGGGGAACAATGAGGTTAATATTGATTAGGCCTATTCAGCCACTTGTGTGAGTGGAAGAATAATTTTATTTTTTACTTTCTCTTTGCCTTTTTACATATTTATGGGGAGTAAGCAAATGGACTATTATATGTTAATGCCACCAAATAAACTTGGGATATGATAGATCCTGATTTTTTCACAAATATACAGATTTTTTTCTTATGAATTCATTTTTTTTTCCTTGCCATGACTGGCCTGTGTCATGGCTAAAATATTATCAAAACAGACCGGATTTACTGGCTCTCAGGGGCACAAAAGGTAGTGAAAACTTAGATTGGAAATCCATCTCTGGGTAGTTTCATTTTTCTTGAAAGAACGAAAGAAGTAGCACACTAAGAAATTATATGAACCAATATTAAAAACAAAGAAGATAATATAACAGATTATTGCTGTAAATTTAAAGTATTTTTAAAAAGACAAGAAACAGGCATAGATAGAAACATCTCAAGTTCAAGGAGCTGAGACTAACTCTCAATATACTACTACTTCTTCCTTTTTTTTACTATAAGCCAAATTTCCTTTGGAAATTTATTGACATTTAAAATGTTTGTTTTTAACTCATGACAAAGAGATGGAATCTTTTTATAAGTTTTTTTCTTCCAATGACAGAAGTTCTTTAAATTTCTTGTTCTATCATTCTATCTAAATATACTCAAAGTACTATAATCTTAAATATTATTATTTAATACTCTTTCCTAAAGGAACAAAGAAAAAATCCAAAGATCTTTTTAAAAAGTCTATATTATTCAAATAAGTTCACTTCAAAAAATTGGCAATATTGATCTTTTATTTGTAGTACTATTTTAGGAAAAGAAATGTCAAAATGATATTTTGGATTTTGCAAGTCCTGTTTTGGTTAGAAATGTCAAAAACTTAATTTTATGTATGTTAAAACTTGAAATGGCCATTAGACATTCAAGAGAAGATGTTTAAAAGGAATATTTTATAAATGTAGGATTCATGGGATGTGGATTTTATTTGAGTGTGGAATAAGAGAAAGGTGGGGATAAAGTCTGGGTTTAACATGACTCCCAGGCCTGGATGAGCAATTGTGTGGAAAACAGTGCCATTCATTGAGATGAAACTGCTAAAGCAATGGTTTTCAACCTTGCCTACACATAAGCATCACGTGGGGAACTTTAAAACAATACGAATTCCTGAAATCTAATCTCAGAGATTCTTATTCAATTGAAATGGGTTTGGGTCTATAATAGTATTTAAAAATTGCTCTCCTGGTGATTCTAATATGAAACCACCTTTGAATACCCTGATACTAAAATTCATTCTTGTGCTTCCTAACTTTCAGGTTGCCTGAACTTTAGGGGCACCTGAAATATTTTTAAAATCTCAATGTCTAGGTACCCCAGATCAATTACATCAACATTTCTGAAAGTCAGTCTCAGAATTTTATTTTTATTTTTATATTTTTATTTTATGAGACAGAGTCTCTTTCTTCCTCTGTTGCCCAGGCTGGAGTGCAGTGGCACAATCTTGGCCCACTGCAACCTCTGCCTCCTGGATTCAAGTGATTCTCCTGCCTCAGCCTTCCTAGTGGCTGGGATTACAGGCGTGCACCACCATGCCAGGCTTAATTTTGTATTTTTAGTAGAGATGGGGTTTTGCCACGCTGGCCAGGCTGGTCTCAAACTCTTGACCTCAGGTGATCCTGTAGCCTCGGCCTCCCAAAGGTGCTGGGATGACAGGCCTGAACCACTGCGCCCAGCCCTGTCTCAGAATTTTAAATTTCCTCAAGTGATTCTCATGAGTGTCAGGGCTGGGGAATCATGATACTAAAGAAAGAATAGTTCAGGTGGAGAAGCTGCTGTTTGACAGAAACATGGTATTTGAGGTGGATCTGGAACGCCATTCTGGAAGGACTTAGTAGGTTCTTAAATATGAATCTGATGTTATACAGCAAAAGTCTATACGGGCTACAGAAACATAATGTGTAATAATGGAACCCTGCAAGAGGAGGGAGTCATGAGGGTGCTTACAAAGAAGGACGAAAAAGGAGCAAAGAGCAGGAGGTTGGGAAACAGTGGCCTTTGAGAGGAAGGAAGGAGAAAAAGAACCAGAACGGAAAACTGAGAAAAATATAGAAATGGATTTGGAAAGGATGTCATAGAAAGCAAGGCTTTTAAAGAAAAGTTGAGACTCAGTATGAAAAAATAATACTAAAACTAAAAATAGTTAACTGGACTTGGAAATCAAGGGAGATATTAGTGCCCTTCAAAAGAACAGTTTTAGGGGAGAAGTAGAAGTAGAAAGTATTTGGAGTACATGAGAGAGGAATGAGAAACCATTGTCTGAGTTAGTAGAACAGTGGTTTCAAAATACGGATGCGTATAAGAATCTCATGGGAAGGGGCGGGCGTGGTGGCTCTCGCCTGTAATCCCAGCACTTCGGGAGGCCGACGCGGGCGGATCACGAGGTCAGGAGATTGAGACCGTCCTGGCTAACACAGCGAAACCCGTCTCTACTAAAAAATACAAAAAATTAGCCGGGCAAGGTGGCGGGCGCCTGTAGTCCCAGCTACTCAGAAGGCTGAGGCAGGAGAATGGCGTGAACCCGGGAGGTGGAGCTCGCAGTGAGTCGAGATCGCGCCACTGCACTCCAGCCTGGGCGACAGAGTGAGACTCCATCTCAAAAAAAAAAAAAAAAAAAAAACCCATGGGAAGTTTAAAAACAAACAAACAAAAAACAAAAGAAAAACAACAACAACAACAACAACAAAAATTATGCCTATCACTGTACCCTAGATCAACGGAATCAGAATTTCTTGAGGAGGGAAAAGGACATCAGCGTGGCTCAAAACCTCCCCAAGGTGACTCTAATGTGCAGCCAGATTTGAAAAACATTTCATAGAATATTCTTTTTAGAAACTTGACTGAAAATGAAAGGCGAGGATTTAGGGTAGTTTCTATTCGGAGGTGGAAATTGTGAGAGAAAAATAAGAGACTTGACTGTAAGAACTATGACAGAGCCACCGTGTCTGAACATTAGTTGAAAATACTTGAGATCAGAATTCAGGTTATGGTAGAAATGAAAGTATAGAAATCAAAGTCACTGGTGGAAAAATCCCCTCTAAAAAGAGAATGGTGAAAAGCTCATCCTGTGGGCCTATAGAAAAAGATGTGAAAATGAGTAAAATTCTAATTCGGTTGCTTTTCTTTTTATTTGTTATATAAAGAGATACAGACAGGACATTGAAGGAATCTTACTAATAACCACACTTTCCCATATGATTATATTCACTCTTTGCATTTGTAGCGGTGGAAATGTGAGGGACCTGAGGTGCTTGGTATCCATTTGGAATAACTTATGTGGGAAATGGAAAAGATGACTGATAAAGATCATGTTTAACTAGTTCATATAGACCAGATGAGGTTTAGAGTGTCATAATCTACACAAATACGTGGTTTCCTCTAATGGCATTCTGATATCAAGATACAGAAAGAGAAAAAAAATTGGTACAGTGATCCAGTACTTGTGATCATCATGGAAGGTAGAACATAAATGAAGAGATTTAAACACTAAGAATGCGGGCATGAAATTTCTGTTTAAAATGGTCCATCATTTGTTTAGATGAAAGAAAAACTATGGGGGGTGCTTATAAACTGAGATAAAAAGGGAAGAATCTGAATCTTTCAATTGTACAAAAAACAGATAGATACAGAAGTACAATCTTCTTTTAGTATTTGTGAAGTATTGGTTTCAGGACCTCTCAGACATTGAAATCTGCAGATGCTCCAGTCCCTGATAAAAAATGGTATAGTATTTACATATAACCCACACACATCCTCCTATATAATTTAAATAACCTCTAGATTACTTATCATGCCTAATACGATGTAAATGCTCTGTAAATAGTTGTTATGCTGTATTTTTTGTATTATTTTTTATTGTTGTATTGCTATTTTTATTGTTTTTTCTCAAATATTTTCAATCTGTGTCTCTTTGAGTCCATGGATATAGAATCCACAGATAGGAAAGACCCACTGTAGCAAAGAGGTGAGCAGGTAAAATAATAAATTAATTTTACTAACAGTCTTTTAGAGATTGAAGTTCTAAATTTGAATTAGTTTGGGATAAAGAATCGTCCAAGATTGTCTAGGAACACCATAATCCAAGATAATGGTTCTAGGATGTAAAGTATGAGAGAAAATTAATACATTTAAACCAAAGAATTTAGAATTTATATTACTGTACACTTATAAACCTAGATACTATTCATGATAAAAGCATAATTCAGTGTGAAAAGAAATAGTAAATGATCAATGAGTGGGGCAGTGGGGGAAGGAGAGAGAGAGGAGATAGGAGTCAGGGGAATGTGAATAATCTGGGTTCTTGATGTTTCAGCTTCCGATAGCACCACAGCTTCCTGCAATGGATTATATACTGCCACTAGAAAGATCAAAAATCACTGGGAGAAGCCATCTTTGGTTAGATCTATCTTTTTGAGTTTAGAAATATCCATAAAATACTGTCTTTCTCATGGAATAACAGTAACTCAAAGCAACTCTGGATTTCTAATTCAAAACTACTCTAGGTTTCCAGCAATAAGAAAAGGTGTTCCCCCCTCCCACCACCACTTATGTATGAGTTTCACTGATGGGAGTTTACAGGGCTTGATTAAGTAGGAGATTTTGATAATATATCTTAAGGTATTAGAGTGATATGAATTTCACTAGAAATATTGATAGTTTTGTTTTATTTTATTTTATTTTTTGAGAATGAGTCTCTGTCTGTTACCCAGGCTGGAGTGCAATGGTGCAGTCTCGGCTCACTGCAACCTCCACCTCCTGGGTTCAAGCAATTCTCCTGCCTCAGCCTCCCGAGTAGCTGGGACTACAGGTGCGCACCACCATGTCTGGCTTATTTTTGTATTATTACTAGAGACGGGGTTTCACCATGTTAGCTAGGCTGGTCTTGAACTCCTGACCTCAGGTAATCCACCCGCCTCAGCTTCCCAAAGTGTTGAGATTACAGGTGTGAGGCACCACACCCGAACAATAGTTTTATAAAACCTGGATTTAAGGCAGAATTTAGAAACAGAAACTCTAAAAGGAAAACCTTTTTCTATATTATTATTTTTTTTAATTTAAAAGTAAACTTTAGTGTCGAAAATGCAAACTTGGGGAGGGCAGAAAGATCACACATAAGGCTGCCACTTCACACCTGGAGGGTTGCATGTTGGCTGGGCAGAGGCACTCCTCACTTCCCAGGGGCTGCGTATGAATCACAATGTAGGGGATAAAGCCGTTAGATAAAAATTTTGAAAGTAAAAGTGGATAAGAGAAAAATGCAAAAGAGTTTAGAGTGATGTGTGAAAGAATTCAATAATAGATTATCTTTTACAGACAAGAATGAAGATAAAAATATGGTTTCAAAATACTTACCATAAACAACGTACAGATTTGTGTAACAGGTTATTGTATATGATAGTTGAAAGAAAATAATGATTTGAGATGGGGGGAAATCATTTTTATTAAGACATAATAATTTTGAATTTAATGGCTGAACATTTATGTGGCTTTTAAAGAGTCAGTGCATTTCCAAAGTGATACTGCAATATATGGAAAATGCCAGTACTGGAGACGTTGCATGCCATCCATGCAGAAGTGGACATTCAAATCTTAAGAATGGATGAGATCTCTCAAAAGGCAATTATAAATGATGACAGTAAGAGAACTGAAGAACGTTGAACCATGGTATTAAGGGGACATGTAGCATGGCGTGACGAGAGAACATAGTCTTAGAAATCAGACTGAATTGTGTTTGTATTGTGGCTTCGGGATTTACTATGTTATCTTGGGCTTTCCTATTAAATGGACAATTTCATTGTATTCTTAGTATAAATTAGAAATAATAACTTTCTAACAGGATTGTGGAAGTGTGTGTGTGTGTTTATGTGTACACACAGAGAGAATATAAATAATTATTAAATAAACATTTCTATTTTATGGTAGATTGTAAATAGAAACTAAGTCAAAAGTTAAGTCAAAGTAGTCAAGAAGATTATAAGGTATAAGGAGATTTCAGTATTTTAAAAACCGAGAGAGAGGGTTTTAATGACAATGGTAGGTCAGCAGTTTCAAAAACCACTAAGAAAAATTGCTCCTGGAAGATAAGAGAATGAGTCTATCCCTTACAATAAGCCTAGGATCACATTTCTTAACTTATTCCTCTCAAAATTGAAACATAAAGTACTTCTATGCATATTGTCTTATTTGCCTCATGTAAAAGAAAAAAGGAAGCAAATGGTTTCCAAATGTTTAAAAACATATATTGTCTCTCTCCCCATTCTTCCCTTTCTCTCCTCTCTCATCTCTCTTTTCTCCCCTTCTTTTCCTCTCCTCCCACTGTATTTCTCCACATTTTCTAGACCTATCAGTTTTACAATAGAGAAGTTGCATTTGAAGATGTATTAGAATATTTCCAAACGGGATTGGTCATGAGAAAAACTAATATATGGGATCCCTAATGCTGACCCAATTAAATTTGTGGTTTTGGCATAGCAAGGTTTATTGATTGATCAATGCTGTGTGTATGGTGGATATGCTTGCCTTGTCTCACAGAAAGGCAAACAAGCAGCCCATTATATTAAAGCATGTGGATTACGTTTTAGTCCCTATGGAAAAATAATATAACTTCCTTATTCTTACTCCAATCTTTAAGGATCTCAAATAAGAGAAAAATAATTGCATAATTCATCGTCTTTTGTGATTTGAGACATACATGATCATGTTATTGGCAGAAAATGAATTGGTTTTATACATTTTGTTGATAAGTGTTCCCAAACATTTGTAATTAGTTGACCATATTCTTGTTTCTCCACCTTCAGAAGAACTGGTTATTATGATTGCTTTTTAGGAAGGTGGTAATTACAAAATAGAAATAAGCAGAATGAAATTAAAGAGAAACTGAAAAAAGAAATTCCTTGCGAGGAAATAATTTCATTTGAATGAGTACAAAGTTCTTTGCAATTCTTGTTTAGCTGAAGTGTATTTCTAGTTGTGTTTCCAAATTTATATCATTATGAAAATAGCCACTTCCTAGGTTCTCATTTTTCATATACAAACAATGTTCACTAGGAATAAATTTCTTCCCTGGATTCAATTTCTGAATATTCACAAGGTGAAAATTGTGTTCACCTCTTTTCAGATGGAGATTCTCTGAACTGTAATTGGGTGACTATTTCATAGATCAAATCTCAGCACATATCACTTTAAAATGATATAGTGTAAAAGGGCCCAAATCGTGTGTGTACACCTAGATGTGTGTGTGTCAGCATGATGTGGAAACTATGTGGATAGATAAATATCTAAAATAATAGATATATAGATAGCATGATGTTCCAATAATTACCAATAAGATCGTGTCTTCAGTGGAGAGTAATACATACCAAAGTTTTAAATCTTTAATTTTTTATTTTCATATCTGATTATTTCTACTATGATCTCTTTTTTATCAGAGGAGTTACTAAAAATATGAGTAGATAAGAATACATTTGAATTTTTATGTGTATGATAACTTTAAAATTGTGCCTACTTTATAGATTTCTCAGTTGGACTTATATTAAATCTCTATTTTTGTTTTTAACTTGGAATAAAATCTCTAAGACACTAATTATTAAATTGTCAGTATTTATAATGTAAACATTTTAAATCCCCTAAATGTCTACTACAGAAAGAATAAATGGTGATGTGTCTGTGTTATGGAATATCCTGAAAACCATGGAAAATAATAATAAAGCTCTACATACATTGACATGGAAGGAATAAATGAATAAATTGTTTCACTGAATGAAAATCATCCAAGTTGTGTAAATAAAAATATGTACCTGTAGGGCTGCAACATTATGCAACTCAAGCAAGTATATAATTCAGCAGTGCTATTAGGTATGCATTATAGATATTTTTGCATACAAATATACAGTGAAGAGAAATAATTAATATTTTAAAAATGTATATATGTTTCTACATATGTAGGAAAAGTTATGAAAGTAAATACTGCAAATTACTAACAGTGGAAACTCTTTAACAGGTAGGTGTGAGGTTAATTTTGCTTTTTATTTTGCATTACACACTTTTGTAGTGACTGAATTTTAAAATTAGATTTGCATTACCTTTTTTTCCCTAAAAATATAACTGTAATTGAAAACCTAGTTTCTGAATTGTACATTCTGTTTAACTCATGTTCTTTCTCTTTAATCGTCAATTTCTTCACTGACATCACAAAAATACTAGGAATTTTCCAATTAAAGTACCAAAAAATAAAATTCAGGAAAATAAAGAAGTATTTTAGAACCAAACCTTCTCTAGAATAAAGTGTCATCACTCTTTATTCTAGGCCTCGAAATGAAATGGCACAGACTGTCTTTGTCTCCTCTCCCGAAGATGCTTGGTTTATTCAGTAATCACCTCCCAACTTTGCAATGGCCCAGAAAGATAGCCTTTACTTTGCATACCTTCTAAAATACTAGCCTGATTCAAGTATTTATCATTCTTGAATTGTAGCTAGTAACTTCTTCACTGGTTTCCTTGCCTGTAATTTCTTACCTTTGCAGTCATCCCCAGATATTGCCATAGGGCTATCTTCCTAATGCAGAGATCAAATCATGTTGTTATACTTAAAATATTTTTGGCTCTATCATCCACAGAGTACGTTTCAGATTTCCAGACATAGCATCATGACCTTTCATGTCCTATTGCCCGATTGCTCTTTTAGCATCACTTCAAACTTCACTGTTTTTTTTTTAATATATATAACTTTTAAGTTAAGGGATAAAGGTGCAGATTTGTTACATAGGTACACTTGTGTCATGGGGGTGTGTTGTACAGATTATTTCATCACCCAGGTGTTAAGCCTAGTACTCATTAATTATTTTTCCTGATCCTCTCCCTCCTCCCAACTTCTGCACTCCAGAAGTCCCCGGTTTGTGTGTTGTTCCCATCTACGTGTCCATGTGTTCTTATCAATACCTCCCACTTAATAGTGAGAACTCCAAATGTCCATAAATATAATATACCATTTTATGCCTTTAAGTCTTGTTGTTTACATCTCTTATTCTTCTAGTCTTTCAAGGCCCACCACAAATATCATGCTTATATCTGACAATGGAAAGAAATATTCCTGCTCTCCTAGGGCACTTTGCTTTACCTATATTACAAATCTTATTTCATTTATACTTACTTTAGTTAGCTTTCATTTGTTTCACTCAGCACAAAATAATGTAGTCTTGAAATCAGGACCCACCTTCGATTGATCTCTGACCTAGAGTCGTTATCTGAATTCAATATATTTGTTTGCCTTCCTTTTAACCAAATATATTTGGAATCCGTTTATCCATACACTTATGAGGAAACAGTATTGAAAAGGCTGCTATCCATTAATATGGCTGTGGAAAAAAATGTCACCTTAGTTCTATTTTAAGATAGGAAAAAGTCATCTATTTTTAATAGATTTGATAATACTTTTATGAGTTTAAATCTTACTGATGCTCTACGGTTGTGCTATCCAATATGGTAGCCAATAGACAGATGAGGTTATTTACATTTGTATTTAAATTAATCAAAATAAAATAAAACTTCCATACATATACCATTTTATGCCTTTTATTCTTGTTCCAAGGTTTCAGTATATTATAGAAATTTTTATCACAGAATTTTCCGTTTAAAAACTCTGCTCTAAAGTTTAATCTCAAAATATAAATTACTCCTGTGCTAACTTGGTAAAATCCTGATACAGAAATGACATAGTTTACAGTAGATTTTTTGCATTGTTTTGATCTAAGTTGAATATAGTCACCAGGCAATTGTTACAGGGAGTCATCATTTCTTTTTTTTTTTTTCTTTTTTTTTTTGAGACGGGGTCTCGTTTTGTTGCCAGGCTGGAGTGCCGTGGCGATCTTGGCTCACTGCAACCTCCAACACTCCCAGATTCAAGCGATTCTCCTGCCTCAGCCTCCCGAGTAGCTGGGATTACAGGCACCTGCCACCACACCTGGCTAATTTTTTTTGTATTTTTAGTAGAGACAGGGTTTCACCATGATGGCCAGGATGGTCTCGATCTCCTGACCTCCTGATCCGCCCGCCTCGGCCTCTCAAAGTGCTGGGATTACAGGCGTGAGCCACCACGCCCAGCCTTATCATTTCTTTAACACTTTAAAACTTATTCTAATGAACTCAGTTGATTGTATATACCCCTTTACCCATCCAGGTCACATGAATCACTGTACTAGAATCAGCTACTCTAGGGAAAAGAGGAGAAGAGGTTGTGCATGTTTGTGGAGTATGTATTATTAAACGAAAGTCCCAGTTCCCTGTGGTAGCAGATCTGACCATTCTGACCATCCTGTGGCTCAATTTTAGGAAATAATGTCTAAGAAGGAATCAAGAATGAATGGATGTACTGCACTCAAAATATAAATTTGTTCTCATCACTAGTGTGGATGTGTTCCATCCTTACTCAATAATTGTATACAGTGTCATGCCTTCAAACCTTACATAATGGTCTGTACTTCATTCATTCTCATCCTTCAAGGTTCACCTTAAACTTTTTTTTTTCCTAGGTTTTCTCCACACTAGCTAGGAAGTTTGCATGTATAGAATGTAATGAAAAAATGAAATTTCTCTATGCAGGAATTCGACGTTGTGTGTTGAATCCTGTGATAACAGCATTTCTTATGCAGACTCAATATATATTTGATCACCTAACATGAAAATTGAAACTGGCATCTGTTTGTAAACCACCACTTTGCTGGCTCAATTTTAGACCTGCAAAGGAATTTGTTGCCCTTTTGTTAACTAGATAAGCTATATATTTCACTTTGAAAAGACATGTCCCTGCAACTTTGATGGTGAGATACTGCCTCATAACATTCATTTTTCTCTATTAAGGTATTATAGTTTTGATTTAATAATTTTCAGTGGAGATTCATTTAACACTAGAGTGAATGAAAATCTAAAAGAGGATCAAATGGTTATTAGTGGAAACATAATAACATTTGCCAATTGACTTTCAGTAATGGAGAGACTCCTCAGTGGGAAGAAATCTTTCATGTTGTCCTGATAGAGAACTCTTTGCATATATAATCAATGAGGTATGGGCATAGCTTCATCTTTGGTATGAATAAGAAAAAAGTTGTCGTAGAAAGCTATAGAATTAAAATTTATTTTTCAGGAGTATTGTTTGCTTCTTTCAAAAGTGGTGGTAAAAATGATACAGGGGAAGGTACCCTCAAATAAATTAGTATAACCAAGTAATAGTTTTTCAGAAATAGATTAGAAAATATTCATCCCCCAAAATTAATGTTTGCTAGTTACATTTATCAATTTCCTTTCTACGATGCTAATTTTAACATCACAATGCTTTCATTAGTGCGTTATATAAAATATCAGGTATATGTAAATTGCTGTTGTTGCAGTAAGGTTTTGTTGTTTAAAAATAAGATATCCATTCAATATACGTGCATTAACACTAACCACAGCAAAAAATCAAAAAGAAAAATTAAGAGCACTTTTTCTCTACTCCCCTTGAACACACTTATCTCTTATGCCTTAAATTAGATTGTATATAACAATTCTAATATATTGGTATCTATATAATTATATAACTTAATTTTAATCAGGGAAGCAAATGAATATTCCTCATCATTTTAAACCTTTTTATTGTTATACCATTTCGTTTTTCCCTGTTTTTATGCTTTTGCATGTTTAACATAATATGAAACCTCAAAAGATATCTCTGGGCAACTTCTGAAGATTGCTATGTTAGGATTGCTAAACAAATGTATTCAAATGCATTTTCATGACTGAATTTTTAATTACGCAAGTTCAGTGTTAACCTTTTCCTTGCTTCTTTGAAAATTGTTTTAGGATGTTTCTGAAAATAACATCATCCAGATTAATATGTTGAAAATACCCCAAAACATATAAGGCCCATAAAGAGTGTGGGATGTAAGCGTGCCGGCTAATCTAGTTATCTTTCTCATAAAGGGCAATAGTGGCACTTAAGAGCCAGTATACCTATTCCTTTTCATTGTAATAAAACCATTCCTGAAAGTGACTTTGTCCAGAGCAAATGACTCTAACATGTTGTACTTCAGAGGTAGATTGTCATAACTCACTAAAGAAAGTGACCATTGTATATCTTAATAAAAAAATTACCTGTTTATTCAAGTATTTTTTTTTCAAGCTGAAGATATTTTCTCCTGCCCTCCCAAAACTTAGCACAACGTTTCAGTAGAAAGGGGTATAATCTAACTGCTGTCATGGCCAACAAATGGAAAGGAATGCAGAAGAAATAAAGAAATGTGTGTTTTTCTGTTCTAATAGAGAAACAAGTTAAATACATTAAATCATAAAAACAAAAACAAAAAACACCCTGACAATATAAAACACTTATGAAAAGTCTACTGGTTAAAAGTGAAAATTTTGAAAGCAGTAGTTGTATATAATCAGTGAATATGCCTTGCTTCTTTTCAAACAAGTGGTTTTTAAAAGTGTATTGCATTATGATCACATAACATGTATTTATTTCATAATTTATATGTCTTCTTAAGCTGAATCACTCAAATACAAAAACTTGGGCTTTATTTTAATATTTTTGTAAAATGGTTTTTTCACATGGATTGCAAATATCATATAAACCGATGTTTAACATGAATATATTAAAGATTTCTTTGGATTATAATTATATGAAAGAGTTATACATTTGTGTTCTCAAGACCTTTGTTATACATTGTATAATGACACTTTCTACCAAATATGAATGAGAAATAGTAAATAACTATTAAGGCAAAAGACCAGAAGAGGAAAACTGTGAGGAAAGACAATATAAATATTCCTAGTTTTTAAATTAATTTTTAATTATGTTCTTTCTGATGACTTAAAACAATGAGGGTCTGCACACCTGCAGTCTGAATTCAGTGTTATCCTCTTTTGTTAAATTGAAAAAGAGGCAAGGATAGAAAAATCATTCACTGGCTAGAGAATGCTTCTGGTCAGGTCATGGATTCATGCTGTTTTCAGTATATAATTTCATTGTCAATTGAAACAAAGTGCTAATTGAGCACAATATTGATGGGTGGTTCAGAGGTGAGACTAGTAGTTCTCTAAAAGGGATTAATAATAACCACTCCTGTTGCAGCTTCCACCAACATGTCTAGGAGAGCCATGCAGAAGGCAATTATCTGTTCCTCAAAGACATTTCTCCTGGTGCATAAATTATCGGGGGCCTAGACTAGTGGCCCTATAGACCCAACCAGTAGCTCTTTCTGTCTCAAAGCGGTTTATATCATGAATGGCCTTTGTTCTGATTTGGTCAAAATCTTCATATACTTTGAAACTGTTATAATTTAAAGACTTCACAAAGGGACACAATACTAGTCTCTCATTGCATTCAGTTCTGTAAAGGCATCTACTGTGTTACTGCTGGATAATAATAACCTTCAAGTGATTCTATAATTTTAATATGTTCATCATCACAAATTTCAAACTTTGGTTTAGGTTTGCCTTCTGAAGCAATACTGAGTACATTGTTTCCATTTTGACAAGTCAAACAACCTTTCAGATATTTGGGGAAAACTAAGTTCTGTGGTTGATTGATAACTATAATTTTTGTACCCCATATTCTTCTTCATTTTGCATTGTCTTTTAACGTTTCCTTTGGAGACCTTATCCCAATGCCAGGTGCTTCAGAGGAAGTTTTCTCAACCTCACCACTATTGATATTTCAGACCAGATAATTCTTGGTCATTGGGACGTGTCCTGTGTATTACAGACTGCTTAGGAACATTCTTGGGAGTGTTTGTGGTGGTATGAAAATGTTGAGAAAACTGTACTTCCCAATTTCCCAAGCAGTTGGGAGAAGCTACTTGATGCAGCTCTGGCAAATGAGAAGCAAACAGAAGATACTAGCCGATGCCTCTGAGAAAGCTCTTTAAAGGATATAATCACTTCTTGTTTGTTCTTTCTCACTGAATCTTATTCCGTAAATGCAATGTCAAGTGATGTGACAACAGTGTTATGCTTCAAGCCCAAGCAAGACTCTAAGAATACTGGAGTGAGAGGATTCCACCAGTCTTGGTCCTTGAATCTTTCTTTGCTCATTTTGGCATTCAGTCTCCAGATATCTTGTTGGGGGAAGGATAGTGGCAGGAACTAACTTTTTTAATCTACTAGTTTTATTTTGTCTTCTATAAAGAAATTGAAATCTACATAATCTCTAACTAATAGTAATAGCTTTGCTTTAGGAAAAAAACAAGTGTCCATATTATAAATATCTCAAGCTTCTTCTTATGTTCAGCTGTTTTCAAATGTATTTTTTTTCAGTCATTCTTATTTATCATTTCTCAACTACAATGGGCAAGGTACCCTACTAAGCTCCAGAGATAAAGATAAAAGAAACTATATTATTATTTCCTCAGAAAGTCTCTGAGGATAGTGAAGACAAAACTAATGGAACTGCTAGTGTTTTGTGATAATTGTGTGTAAACTATCAGGAGAATAGGAGAATATTAGACAAGATAGGAAATGAATCTCAATAAAAAAGAAAATATAATAAAATGTCACTGTTAAATCGTTTAAAACATATGATAAAGGCAGGAGGAGCTATTGCTGACAAATTCCTAATTTTATATCTGTTACCTCAGCATCATATATGAAGACACAAAACAAAACCTGAGTTTTAAATTTCCACAACTATCTGTTGCCTATCCGCATGATTTTTCTTTTACTGTGTCACAGACTAGTATATTTTCAAGTGCCTAGCTAGGCTCAATTTTATTTTTGTTTCAGTTTTATAATATTTAATAACATCTTTTCTCCCCAAAGACCTTTGCTTAGAAACCAAGAGATACACCATGAGGAGCAAGTGTTGTGCTAAGTACCCCGCCGTGGCGCGACCTGTGGGCATGCACCTGCCTTCCTCCCAGTGTGCTGATTGCATTCCTCTCACTCCCATTGTCAGATTTGCTTCATGAGCTCTAGACTGTGTCATTAGTTATGACTCATCAATTGTGGCATAATCATATCAATTCCAGCCCAGTGTCTTCTGTTCTCATTTAAATACAAATTTTTCTTCTATTGCCAAGCTATCAAATATGTTTCATTCACTGAGTCTTTGTAATAAAAGGTGAAACAGCACAGTCTGCACTCAACAGCCAGATTTTTTTAAAAAGGTTGTAACATTCAAATGATTTGCAGGCATTTTTCTAACACATTCTTTATTTTTGAAAACCTAACATCTATGACACCACATATGTATATCTGCTGATTGTAGTTAGCAGTCTCATTCAACACTTATTAAAAAACATGAAATTGTCAATCCTATCAAGTTGTTTTTTGGTTGTTTTAAACAGCTTCTTAGCCATCTTGGAACTGACCCAGAGTGTAAAGGTCTTGAGGATTCTCTTCATCAGTATTACCTGAATACAAGCCTTCTGAAAGGAAAAAGAAACTCTAGCTTTTCAAACCAGAAAGTCTAGTAAAATTCAATATTGTAAATTGAATTTCTTTATTTTTAATAAAATATAATAAATGGTAGACAAATCCATTCTTACAGTTCTATTTACAATCCTCTTTCAGTTTTATCTATGTAAGCACCACCATGTAGGTTTATTATATTTTCTGTTCACGTTTTTTTTCCTACATTTTATTAGTTGCATTTCCCCCTACATTTTTATTTTAGTGCTGACCTTCAATTCCTCAGGGGTCAGTTCCTTGTACATAAATAATACTGCCATGTTTCATGAGGTCAGTTACCGCTCAAATCGGCACAAATGGCAGAAAATAAAAACAACAGAATCCAAAACTTCCCCCTGAGATGTTATAACTTTAGAATTCCCACTTAGGTAGCTTTTACTTTATTGACAGATTGAAGTTTAACTGTAGCCAATTTTAAAAGACAGAAGTACGACTGAGTTATCATATAGTTCAGTGACAAATCATATTAACATTATATTTTGATATATCTCAATACAAGTACAGATAATTCTCTGATATCTTAGACCCATCTCAGATACTTTTGTTTCTACATTAAAAATAGAAATAATTCAGGAAAATAAAATTGGTGAAAATTACAAAGCAAATATCCAATTTTTTCGAAAGAACAAACTTGTCTCTAATTGTCATTCAATGCAATTTCATTTTTGTCTTCTGTAGTTCTTTAAATATGTGTTCAGGAAAAGTTTCCAGATCTGTAAAAAAATATAGCAGCTTTCATGACTTCTTTTGGTTATTGGTATTTAATAGATAGTTATATTATGTTGTAAACCACAATTTTATTTCAGAAATTAGAATATGAATTTCTATATTTTAATTAAAATATAATCCAGATATGTTTTCTCCCCTACCTCTTTCATCTGTAGGCTGTGGGAAGGGGTCATTCTTGGTTTCTTTTCCTTTCCAGCGGTCTTCACCTTACTTACCCCCTCTCCTATTGGATAACTGCTTCTACTGACCACTCTAGGACTGAAGTCTGGAAGTAGGAGTGGTAATGAAGAGAGAAATTTCTTTCTTAACTGATAGTAAGTGATCATTTAATCTACAACTGTCAATTCCCATGAAACTTTTCACTTTCTAGAATAAGCTTGTCCAACCTGCAGCCCAAAGGCCACACACAGTCCAGGACAGCTTTGAATGAGGCCCAATAGAAATTGGTAAACTTTTAAAAAACATTATGGGATTTTTTTTGGTGATTTTTTTTTCTTTAGCTTGTCAGCTATCGTTAGTGTTAGTGCATTTTATATGTGGCCCAAGACAATTTGTCTTCTTGCAGTGTGGCCCAGAGAAGCTAAACAATTGAACACCCCTGTTCTAGAAGTTCATTCCATGCAATGGACTCCCATCCAAGTGTTCTTAAAGAACACTTGGCTTCAAGCCATCTGCCATCTTTCATTGCTCATGTGGATCATTTCTGATCTGGGCTAAAAGGTAATGCATTCGTGGGCCTTGAAATCCAGAAAGTGAAACCCCAGGTCAGCTACTTAATTTGCAGGATCCCTTTTACAAACAAAAGAAAATATAATAGAATTTTTCTTCCTATGGTTTCTTTCTTGACCTGTCATGATGTTTTTTCCTTGCTTTCACTCTGCCTTGGAAACAGGGATGCTCACAGAGCGCTCAAAATTACTCAGGATATGACCCTGAGTCTCCTTGTATTTGGCCTCAGACCCCTGCTGCGTAAGAGGTGGTGTAGTGGTCTCTAGGTATCAGTGGGGGAGCAAGATGGCAAAAGGTGAGATCACATGTGAGCTGAGGCCCCATGATCCTGGCTCATGCTCCATTGTCCCATCAGAGTTCACTTACAAAACACAAATTCAAAGATAAAATTATTAAGGATTTCAAGACAGTAACAGTAAAGTTTTGAAGGATCCACTGAATGTGGGTTCTTATACAACTACAGTGGTCACAAACCCATGAAATTGACAATCTAAATGTATTAGCAGCTGTTCTTTAATTTACCAGCAAAACAGCTTATCAGCCTTTGTCTTTTACTCTTACAATTCTGGAAAATAATTAATTAAACATCAGCTCCTGTGCCACTCCTAAATTTTGGAGATATTCATCGAGATTTATAAATACTCTCTCCTCACCTGAGTGGAGAAACATTGCTACCCTCCCATCCAATGTGGCTATTCTAGAACACCTTTCCCAACTAAACTTTTCATAAGAAAGAAAATTCTTATTTTCCTCAATTCTGGCAATTATTTGTGGTGTTTTGCGTTGTGTCATCTTGAGTAGGCAAAAAAGTACATTTTTTTTCAAGATGTCCTTCTCTGTATTATCCAAAAGAGGAACTTGTACATAACTGGGAAAAAGGAAGTAAGGTGGTGGCCCTTATTCTCTGATGGTCATCATAATCAAATGCAGTATCCGATCAATGCAGAGGTTCCAGCCAGCTTGCAACCTGTCCTAAATCTGCTCTATTCCATGTTCAACACCTTTGCCAACTGTTGCCTCTGTCCATCAACAGCAGCCCAAGACTCACCAAAAGATTCTTAGATGTGAATCCACAGAGGTTGTAGCTACACAAAATCACAGCCTCTCAAAGGGCATCCCAGGAGCAACCCTTACATAAAGAGATATGTTTGGTATTTCATATTGACTTGTTAGTGAGAGGTCCTCTGATTCTTGAACTTCCCTTTCAGACCTTGAGTTTCCCAGCTACTTGCACAGCTCTACACATCTACTTCCTTTAATAAGTCCTTTATCCCATAAAACACATTATTAACTTTGCTCCCCTGTCTGACTCCTGTCTGATATATCATTTTGTACTTGTATTTTGAGTTAAGCAAGTTCTTACCAAGTAATTTTAAAATCTACATCTTGTAATTCTATTGATTTATTTCCTATGGTCTTAGTCAAATTTTTGATTTTATAATCTAACTATACTGGCACTAATTCTTTATGCTGTGGTCATTGTATCGGGGACAAAATCAAAGTGTCATTCATCAAAAACGCGATGTGGAAAGGAGTAAAGAAGTCCCTGGAAATACTAGGTGCTCATATTGTAAAAATTTACTTTGGGCAGTTATCCCTAGGCTTTCTACAAAAAACAGGTTGACATTAGATCTAGCTGTTTAATCTGTATTGTCTTTGATTTGTCACAAATGTGTGTCATGCCTATAATTCCCAGAAATTACACTGCTTCAGCCTCACTGATAGTAAACCTGTGTGCTCATAGCTCTTATGATATATATCTAATTAGTGCCTGCAGGGAAAATACCCCTAAAGGTTCTGTCCTATGTTCTGATAACGGATTCTTTCACTGTTACTTCCATGAAAGACGTTTTCTTCTCTTACAATAAGAAGACCAGGATATTCTGCCTCACTATCAGTTTGTGTAGAGGTTGATCTGTTCTCCATTTTAGAAAATCAGCAGTTGGACCAATATTGCTTCTGAAACTGTGATATATGCACTTTGCATTTTATAATTTTATTCATTCTGAGAACATCAGACATAAAGATTTTGCTTCATCATATATCCCCTGACTTTCTCCCCATTTTTTTTATTCCTTCCTTCAGCTTGACTCAAGCTATGCACACTCTGGGCTTTGAAGACATGGCCCAGCTTTGGTCTCTGGGGACTGGTTGTGCTGTGCCAAACATTTCTTGTGCCATGGTCCCTCTTTCCAGAATAACTTGTTTTTTACTTTTATTATTGGAAGTGATTGTGCAGAATCGATATAATTTCCTGATTAAATGTTTGGTAAGATTTAGCAGTGAACTTATCTAGCCCTGGTGCTTTCTGTTTAGCAGGGTATTAATTATTAATTCAGTTTCTTTAATAGATAAAGGCCTGTTCAGATTATCTATTTCTCCTCATGTGAGTTTTGGTTGATTGTGTCCTTCAAGGAATTGGTACATTTCACCCTCGTCATTAAATTTTTGTGCATAAAGTTGTTCATAATATTCCTTTACTATCCTTTAATGTACATGGGATCACTAATGATGTCCTCTCTTTCATTTCTGGTATTAATAATTTATGTCATCTCTATTTGTTTTAGTTAATCTTGATAGAAGTTTATCAATATTATTGATGTTCTCAAATAACTAGCTTTTTTCTTTCATCAGTTTTTTTTCTATTTATTGTTTGGTTTTAATTTTATTGATTTCTAATTCATCACAATTTTGAAAATGCATAAAGGAAAGCAGAGTATTATAAAAGGTACCAATTCTGTTGAAACATACTTAAATATTTTTTAAATAATTTTTAAAATTATACTAAAAGGTTTTTTCTAATGCATTAATAAGACAACATGTATGAACTATAAGCAATAAATTTTATTTGTTAAAGGCAGATTAGTGTTAAGGTATTCTCTTTAATTTGAAGAAATTATTAAACCATGAGGTAAAATTTGATAAATCCTCATATATATCATGTTAGATATCTAAATGATTTATTTTTGTTGTTTCTTTATAATTTAATTTTATTGCTTGTCTGTTTATCAATGTTAAATATATTGATTTGTAAGGATTTACTCTTCCAAGTGTAACTAAGGTTTTCATAATTCACACTAGATGAAGGCAGGTGTCTCTCAAGAAAACTTCAAATTTTACAAGATTTTTTGGTGAAACTCCAACTAGAGTAATTTTTTTCTGCTAAGATTTAAAATGGAAATTCTTAATATTTTGCACCTTGGAAGAGTAATTTCTAAAACCTCAGTGTGATTTTCAGCTTCCGATTAGGATGTAGAAAGGTGAAAAGAATGATGCTCCCACCCTTAAGGTGAGAAATATTTGAATTATCTACAAAGTCATAAGTTGTTTTCAGCCCATCAGAGATGAAGTTGCATGGCAACCAAGTAAACTGATTCCAGAGAGGGACAAGCCCTCAAGGATGGAAAGGACACATAAAAGTTTCATCTTTGACCAATCAAAAAATGAAGAGGAAGTCACCATATAATCATATAAGAAATCAGCTAAACTTTAATAAATTCTTAAAGGCTAAATGTGGGTAAATTGTAAGTTTAGAATAGCAGGAGGCCTCAGGCACAAGAAATGGTCATTTCTTAAATCTTTTACACGGACCTTTGTCTGTTGAAGGGAAAGACTGGGAACTGGGCAGAAGATGAGAGAGACCCTGCTGCGTAGTGCAGGCTTCGGGTAATAATCAGTTGCTGCTGGGGGACAGGCAAAAAGCCTTGCCCACTACCCCAGAACATTCTTTCTTAGGAAGCAAAAGCTTTAAGCCACTATAGAAGAGACAGCACAACTGTCATTTCCACTAATCACAGGCAAAGATGTACTGAGGCTTGGGAACAAGTGGAAGAATGCATCCTGTATCTTTGGAAGAGTGCTAGGAAACAGTTGTGGCTAAGATTCTATACCAATAACAAGAAGAAGCCTTTAACTACTATAGAGTGGTAAATATTTCCACCCAAAACCAACCACAGATCCAAGACAGAGTTTTATTGTCATAGATGAGTTGGACACAATGCAAGAACACCAAGAATGCCCCATTTTGAGAAAAAAAAAAATTCAGCTTAATTCAATGACAGTAGTCTAAAACCAACACAACAAAAAGACAGAAAAAGGAATGAAAACTTGGACTTTTTTCACACAGGACATACCTAAGATTGAATGAGGCTGAGCCAGGGCAACATAAAACACCCCACTTTTTACCCCTATGCCAAGCCTGATACCAAATAATAAGCATCAGCTGTCTACGTATTGAGTAAGGGAAAGAGGAAAGACAGAGAACACCTCGGCGGTGCAGGAAGGTAAGGATGCTGAAAGCTGAGAGGGGAACAGAGGTACTAAACAAAATCCTCCAACACCCCAGGACCCACCTTAAACCCAGCCAACATCAGCCATTCCTATGGGAATTTGAAACCTGTGTGGACTGAAGGTAATGATAATCACAATAAAATCTATATCTAGCTCAAACCCCTTACTCTCGCTCTCTCATACAAATCATCGGACAAAATGATGTGCTCTTTTGCTGGCATAAATATTATTTTACAAATAATTACTGCTACCTACTTGATTTTGGAATAAAACATATGCTAGCCTTAGCTAGGCAATTTGTTTTTCTATATTCAGAAGTAGCATAATCAATAACAGATACTTAAAATTCTGATAGAATTTACTTATCTGAGGATTTGAAGGAATGATCTTTAATAGACTAAGAAATAATTATTGAAATGATTGTTAGATACTGCCTGTAAAATCCTATATTCTTTATCTTTAGTTCCTATTATTAATATTTCTTAGTTGTTACAGTCCTTACATCTTTCTGTCTCTAGCATTCACATTTATTACAATGAAGCTATTTTAATACTTAAAAATTTTTAATTGTGCATATTACACAGTCTCTCTTATTGTCTTGATTAACCTTCCACAGGTTTCTGTATCCTAAATGTTTTCTCAAAAACTAACTTTTGGTTAGATTAACATTCTTTGTTGTTGCTTTAAAGATTTTTGTTCATTAACTATTTCTATTGGGTTTCCTCCACTGCTCTTTCTCCAATTTTTAATTGAAAAATAGAGCTCATATAATTTTAATCTTTAATAATAAATATATTTCAATGTACATATTTTTACCTTAAATTATATTATGTCATGTTGTCATGTAAATATTGCCCCTCTAGTTTTTTTAGTATTTAAGCCTGGTGTGTTATAAAATAATTTTAATGTTAGTAGTTATATACATATATATCTTCTTTTAAATTTTTACTTATGTCAACAACATTTTTTGGCTCTTAATTATTAAAAAATTTATAAAAGTCAGGATCCTTTAATTACTGCTTTTAACTCATTTGCATTTATTGTCATTATTGTTACATTTAACTTAGGCCAATTTATATCATATTATACATTTACTCACATTTTTTGTTTGTTTCCTTTCCCCATTTCTTCTATTTTTTGTCTATAGAATAGCTCACTATATTAGTTTAACAAGTATTTAAATTTATCTCTGTGGTAATTATCTTAACATTTTAAATAAGAAAATAAATATTACTTTCTTAAACTATTGATATCTGCATATTGTATCTAAAGATACATTTGCTTTGTCATAGTCATGTGTTTCTTAGATTTCAATTTCATCTTTCTCATTATATAGATAATTTCTATAATTTCAATTCTGAATTGCTTTTGTTTTAAAATTTGCATTCTCTTTATTTTTGTCCTTGTTTTTCTCTTTTCTCTGAACTATAAACTGACTCTCTACTCAGCTCTCTTCTTATGAAAATTGTATAAAATATGCATGGAGGTATCAAAAAGATTCCAAGGCATTAAAGATTACAGGGCTAAAATACCGAAGAAAACAGCACTTCAGAGAATTGAGAACAATATTGACTATTCCTTGACCCATGAAAGATTTTCTCACATGTATGTGGCTATTGATAGACCAAAAACCTAAGCAGAAATATTCATAGTCTTATAGTTTTAAGAGAATAAAATATATGGCTCAAGACTTATCAATGAGAAAGGCCGATTTATACACCCCAGGCTTCATTTGACACTTCAAAGGTTTAGGAATATTAATGGAAATAAATAGATTATCATTCACAATAATTGCAGTTCGGTCTCAAACCAGCTTAATCACTGATTTTATGAATATGATCTGTAACACACCTTAGATAACCCTCCAAAAAACAGAGTTAACCAGAATTAACTATTAGCTGCAATTTCATTAGAATATTAGAAATATTAAGGGCAAAAGCCACATTTAAATAGGTAAACTTAACATTTTTCAAAAATGTTGGAAGCCAGGCATGGTGGCTCATGCCTGTAATCCCAGCACTTTGGGAGGCTGAGGTGGGTGGATCGCCTGAGGTCAGAAGTTCCAGACCAGCCTGACCAACATGGTGAAACCCCGTCTCTACTAAAATACAAAAATTAGCCGAGCGTAGTGGTGGGCACCTGTAATCTCAGCTACTTGGGAGGTTGAGGTGGGAGAATTGCTTGAACCCAGGAGGTGGAGGTTGCAGTGAGCCGAGATCGTGCCACTGCACTCCAGCCTGGGCAACAAGCATGAGACTCTCTCAAAAATAAATAAATAAATAAAAAATTTTAAAAAAGATGGAAAAACTATAAGTCACAGTCTCAGGAAGTGCCAGAGTGAAGCATGATAAATACGGAGACAACTACATAGCTCATATTAGAGAATTAATGACAAAGAGACTATCTCAAAAATAGTTCTAGAAAAAGGCATATTACCTTCAAAAAGTGGCAATATGACTTAGGGATGACTTCTCAAATGGAAGCCAACTGGTAACTAGAATTTTATTCCTAATAAAATATTATGGAATATAAGAAAAAATAAATTCATGTTCAGGAAAACAAAAAATAAGGGAACTATCTATATCATCTATACATTACACCAAATGAAATAATAATGTCAAGCAGAAGAAAAATTATTTTAGATGTAAATGTAGAAATTTAGAAATGAAATCAAGAAAAGGAAGGACAAAACACCTGGATAAATCTAAATAAATAGTGACTATATAAATAAAATCCGTCATATAAAATTTAAAATAAATATCAACAAAACTACCTAACAAAATATCAAAATTATTGTAAGATCTTCATAGTCTAAGAAAAGTAATGAAAATTTTACTTTATACTCAGACACTAATAAGTCAAGGAATCATGAAATAATATCTAGGGCAAAATCAAAAGACACTTAAACTTATAGGAGATTATAAGGGCATATTGGAGAAAAAAAATGCTTAATTGCGAAAAAAGGCAAGAAAGAGCAAGTCGAAAATACAACAGATGGAAAAATAGCAAAGTGGTAGACCACAATCAAAATATCTTGAGCTAAATATAAATGATTTTCATACTTCCTCTAATAAAAATATCTAAAATGAATTTTTAAAGTAATTAAATGTTTTTTATTAAAAATAAGAACTGAGGAAGTCTGAAAAAAAAATGTAAAAATGGTCTGTTAGGCTGACATAACCAAAAGAAAGCTGAGATAGATGTACTAATATCAGATGAAATAAATTTAGTGGCAAGAAGCTGTACTAAGACAAAAGAATACCTTTCAAAATGATAAAATGAGCAGTATTCCATGATGTGACAATTTAAAATTTGTATGCATGTAACAATGGGAGAAATATGTGCATCCATATCATACTGGGGACCTCTGCCCACTTTTCTTACACTGTTGGAAGAAGTAGAAAAAAATGTAATTACGAATAATAAAGAATTAGATATCTCTGTTAGCAAATTTGATCTAATTGATATATATAGCATAATATTAAACTCGATAAACTTAAAATTGAATGTAATGTGAATGCACATTTAATATTTATTCAAATGCTCTATGTTGTGTCATAGATCAAGCCGTGACAAATTTTCATAATTGAAAATAGAAATAATACATTTTCTGACATCAGTTAAACTGTTAGAAATCATTTACAAAAGGACAACTTAATCCACAAATATTTTAAAATCAAGCAACATATTCCTAAATAATTCACAAGTCACAAAATTAGTCTCAATGGAAATTAGAAAATATTTTAAGAAAATGAGAAGAAGCCGGGCGCGGTGGCTCACGCCTGTAATCCCAGCACTTTGGGAGGCCGAGGCGGGTGATCACGAGGTCAGGAGATCGAGACCATCCTGGCTAACAGGGTGAAACCCCGTCTCTACTAAAAATACAAAAAATTAGCTGGGCGTGGTGGCGGGCGCTTGTAGTCCCAGCTACTCGGGAGGCTGAGGCAGGAGAATGGCGTGAACCCAGCGGGGCGGAGCTTGCAGTGAGCCAAGATCGCGCCACTGCACTCCAGCCTGGGGGACAGAGCGAGACTCCGTCTCAAAAGAAAAAAAAAAAGAAAAAAGAAAAGGAGAATAAATGTATGACATATTGAAACTCAAGAAAATGGATATCCTTGGTTATGCAAAGTCATACAGATTGGTAAAATGGTCATTGGAGACTCAGAGCGGGGAGGGTGACAGGGGAGTGAGGGATGGAAACTTGCCTAGTGGGTACAGCGTACACTATTCAGGTGATGACTATATTAAAAGCCCAGACTTCACCACAATACAATACAACCATGTAACCAAAAACCCTTTATCCCTAAAGCTATTGATTTTTTTTAAAAAATTATAGCCTTAATGGTGATATTGCAAAGAATAAAAGATTAAATGCCAGTAGTCCAAATACCCACAGGTTGAAAACAGAGCATGCTTAAAAATGGTACATTTAAAGAAGCTGAAAACCAAACAGTAAACCAAATCCAATGAAAATAGAAGTCATACAAGAGATATTAATGGAAAATAATACATTCAAAAAGAATCACATAATCAAGGGGATCAAAAAAAGCCAAAAGTTTTTCCTTGTAATAATGTTAAAATAACCTTTTACAAAATTCAGAGACCAAAAAAAAGTGTGTGAGAGGGAGAGAGGGAGGGAGGGAGCACAGTAATATAAAAAGAAAAGGTATTACTACTGATCCTATAGAAGAAAGAAATTCAAAGTTATGAGCTACATTATTGCAGTACATATTTGACAGTTTAAATAAAATTTGTAAAAAACTTGAAAAATGTCACTTACCAAAACTGACATGAGACGACATAAAAATCGGAATATTCCTGTAACTATTTTTAAAATCCATAATAACTTTTTCTCATATATGTACAAAAGTTCTAGGTCCAGATGTTTCACTAGAGAATTCTTCAAAACATATTAACAGGAAAGAAAACTAACATTACTTACATATTTCCCCTATTGAAAAATTTCTCAGCTTGTTTTATAAGGTTACCGATAATTTTAACATAGAAATGTGACAAGGACATTAGAAGAAAAGACAGTAACAGGCCAGTCTCTCTTACAACCTAGCTAAAAATAATTTAAATTAAATATTATACATAAAACTCAGCAATATATAAACCACAAACAGGCTGGGCTTGTTACAGGGATGAACATGTTTCCATATTCAAAATTTTAAAACTGCAGTGTGTTTTCTTAACAGAATAAAAGCCAAAAATTATATGACATTCTCTATAACTAAAAAAAAAAAAACTCCAAAGTCTATGAGTGACAAAACCTATTACCTAAGTTGCAATGATGAAAAAATATTTACATTATTAAAGGCTACTTCCAAAATGACTGTGATGAACACCTCTGTAATGGCGAAGTGTTGAACATTTTCCTACTGACATTGGGAATGAGAAAATGATACTATGATCAACTTTGCTCAACCTTACACCTGACAAAATTGCTAGTGAGAAAGTAAAGAAGAAATAAAAAAGATATAAGAACTTGAAGAGAAGCAATTAAGCTAATTTTTCACCAAAAAAATGAACAATTTACAGATAAACTATTATATGAATACATTTACAAGGTATGTGACTATAAGATAATATTTGAAATCCATTGCATTTCTTTTTTAAGGAAAGAAGAACTTCTAAAATTGAAATTTGAAAAAAAGATACCTCTAACAATAACATCAGAAATATCAATTATACAGGAATTAATTTACTAACTACAATACAAAATCTGAAAATGAAAACCCAGAAAGCATTATGAGAAAATTGTTGAAAGTCAGGACATTAGTTACCTGGAAAAGGTAGGCAAATATTATCCTAGGAATGAGTTTAGGAGAATTCTGGGTTGTCAGTAATAGCTAGTTCCCTAACTTGCATGGTTATTTATGTTTATTGCAAAATAGTAGCTTACTTTTTAAATTTTATAATATCCATTGAATGTTTATTATGATATACCCATTGAGATCTATGTTTATGATTTGTATATTTTTTAGGGGTGTGAAAAAACAATAAAACATTTATTAAAAGGAAAATTAATGAATAACAGTAAATTTTTTATGACATCAGATGATTTGTACATCTGATAGTTCTTGACATACCATCTATATTTGACTTTCTTGTTTGAATAATTTCTCTAAAAATGTTTTTAGTACCCTGCTTTGGGTAGCAAACCACTTGAGGGAGGATGAGTCTGGGAATATTTTTTAAAATGCTCTCAATGTTCAATAGCATTTTATTTGCATATAAAATTCTACATTATAGCTGTTTTCCTTCTATAATTTTTTTATAAAATATATTTCCATAGGTTATTGGGGAACAGGTGGTGTTTGGTTACATGAGTAAGTTCTTTAGTGGCCATTTGTGAGATTTTGGTGCACCCATCACCCTAGCAGTATACACTGCACACTATTTGTAGTCTTTTATCCCTCACCCCCTTCCCACCTTTTCCCCTTGAGTCCCTAAAGTCCATTGTATAATTCTTACGCATTTTCATCCTCATAGCTTAGCTCCCATTTATGAGTGAAAACATACAATGTTTGATTTTCCATTCCTGAGTTACTTCACTTAGAATAATAGTCTCCAGTCTCATCCAGGTTGCTGCAAATGCCATGAATTCATTTCTTTTTATGGCTGAGTAATATTCTATTGTGTGTGTATACACACACACACACACACACACACACACACCACAGTGTCTTTATCCACTTGTTGATTTATGGTCATTTGGGTAGGTCCCAAGTTTTTGTAATTGTGAATTGTTCTGCTATAAACACGCATGTGCAAGTATCTTTCGTGTAATGACTTATTTTCCTCTGGGTAGATATCCAGGAGTAGGATTTCTGGATCAAATGGTAGTTCTACTTTTAGTTCTTCAGGGAATTTCCGCACTGTTTTCCACAGTGTCTGTACTAGTTTACATTCTCACCAGCAGTGTAGAAGTGTTCCTTGATCACCGCATCCATGTCAACATCTGCTGTTTTTTGATTTTTTGCTTAGGGCTATTTTTGCAGGAGTAAGGTGGTATTGCATTGTGGTTTTGATTTGCATTTCCCTGATCATTAGTGATGTTGAGCATTTTTTCATATGTTTATTGGCCATTATGTATATCTTCTTTGGAGAATTATCTATTCATGTCCTTAGCTCACTTTTGATGAGGTTTTTTTTTTTTCTTACTGATTTCTTTGAGTTCCTTGTAGGTTTTGGATATTAGTCTTTTGTCAGATGTATAGATTGTGAAGATTTTCTCTCACTCTGTGGGTTGCCTGTTTACACTGCTGATCATTCCTTCTGCCTTTCAAAGGCTTTTTAGTTTAATTATTTCCAACCTATTTATCTTTGTTTTTATTGCATTTGCTTTTGGGTTCTTGTCATGAAATCCTTGCCTAAGCCAATGTCTAGAAGTGTGTTTCCAATGTTATCTTCTACAATTTTTACAGTTTCGCGTCTTAGATTTATTTATTTATTCATTTATTTATTTATTTATTTACTTTTGAGATAGAGTCTTGCTGTAGCCCCAGGCTGGAGTGCAGTGGTGCAATCTCAGCTCACTGTAACCTCTGCCTCCTGGGTTCAAGCGAGTCTCCTGCCTCAGCCTCCCAAGCTGGGTTACAGGCACATGACACCACGCCTGGTTTACTTCTGTATTTTTTTAGTAGAGATGGGGTTTTGCCATGTTGGCCAGGCAGGTCTTGAACTCTTGACCTTAGGTGATCCGCATGTCCCAGCCTCCCAAAGTGCTGAGATTACAGGCGTGAGCCACAGCGCCCAGCCAGATTTAAGTTCTTAATCCATTTTGAGTTGATTTTTGTAGAAGGTGAGAGACGAGGATCCAGTTTCACTTCCTACGTGTAGCTAGCCAATTATTCCAGCACAATTTGTTGAATAGGGTGTCTTTTCCCCAGTTTGTGTTTTTGTTTGCTTAGGCAAAGATCAGTTGGCTGTTAGGTATTTGGGTTTATTTCTGGGTTCTTTTTTAATATGCCATTACCTTCTTGCAATCCAGTTGCAGTAAAAGTTTGATAGAATGCTTTGGTCCTCTGCAGGTGACTACTTATTCTCAGTTACTATTATCTTATAGTTAGAATTTTGTTTTGACTTAACCGAATTGGCTTAGAAACAGAAGGCACGTTCTTTTCAAGAGCATATAGGATATTTTCCAAAATAAAACAACCATATGCTGGCTGTATAGCAAGTCACAGTCAATTTCAAGGAATTTAAATCATTCAGATTATGTCCTCTGGCCAAAACATCTGGAGAGAAGCACCATATTTTGTTTCTTTTTTTAAAATTCTGTAGAGCATATATGTATAATTTCTGTTATTTCTGATAAATGTAAGATAGTGTTAAATTGGTCTAGTACTTCTTTTCTGTCCTCCTTGCACAGTCACCCTTACTGTTTTTGGATTTCTTGTGGTTTGTGTTGGGACACAAGCCTAATTTTTCCTCAGGTTTTAAAGCCTGCTACTTGTTTCTGAAGTACTGAGTCATTGCTCAAGCTAATATTTTAATATATATATCCATATCTTATCATTTCACCAAATTTAGATAGTTAAAAATTTTCAAAGTTGACATTGATACATTTCTTCCAGTAGTTACATTTATTATGCCTTAGAAAGTAGTAACAAAATGACTAAAAAACAGACTGGAATTTGGCAATTCAAGAATCAAATAATTAGGTTTTAAAAAGATATTGTCGATTCTCCTGCCTTAGCCTCCTGAGTAGCTGGGACTACAGGCGCCTGCCACCACGCCCGGCTAATTTTTTGTATTTTTAGTAGAGACGGGGTTTCACCGTGTTAGCCAGGATGGTCTCGATCTCCTGACCTCGTGATCCGCCCGCCTCGGCCTCCCAAAGTGCTGGGATTACAGGCGTGAGCCACCGCACCTGGCAGAGCTTACAGTGAGCCGAGATCGCGCCACTGCACTCCAACCTGGGCGATAGAGCGAGACTCCGTCTCAAAAAAAAAATGAAATAAAAATAAATAAATAAATAAAAAGATATTGTCTAAAGAAATGTAGACAAGCATGACATTTGTCACTACAATGCTTATTCTTCACAATTTAGACATTGATTAGGTAAGGGTTATGAGAGCAGGAATGAAATAGAGACAAATTAAAATAATATGAATGTAAACTTAAGGTTGACTGTAGATTTCCAAACCAAAGAAACTGTTATTTATTATAATGAAAAATGAAGAAAAGGTGCAACTTTGTGAGTGAAGTGAATTTACAAAAGACGAAAACACTGAGCCAAGGGAATGTCTCCCAGACTCAAAATAATGAAATAAAATGAGCCAGTGAATATAACAGTGAAAACTTCAAAAATTTGAAGCAGAACTGTAAACCTGCAATGTCACAGAAGACAAAGGCTTCCATGAGTATTGGCTATAGCAAATAAGCAATTACTTATGAACATAAAGAATAACTGACTTGGGACAGTAATGACTATTATTTCCTAGTTCCTGAATATTTCTGACAAGAAAAGCAATAATTTGGATCAACCGTTATATTTTGATAAATACTTTACTTTCTAATTCTACATATTTCTGCATTTTAATTTAGGTGGGATGGCTATAGTAATTTTTAAACTACCTATTATTTCCTTTCTATCTAGTTGAATTGTTTTTGAAGTCAAAGTCAAACCTCTTTTGACTTTATGTATGCCATCTAGTTCTTACTGAGGAGCATCAGCATGCTGGCGAAACCTCTATTTAAATTACCTATTTTTAAAGTTTTTCTAAAATCCTTTCATGAATATTATTTCTTTTTGTTACTACATCACACTTCTCAAAAAATTATATACCAAGAAATAGAGCTGGGCACATGCACAAAGCAATGCAGTAGTATTAAGGAAGGAAATTGAGGAAGAAATACATATATCTAAAACAATCCTTCATTAAACCAAGATAATTAAAAGATAGTCTAAATTTAATGAAATTTTAAAATCACATATTACTAGATGATGACTGGAAAATAAAACCTTTTGAAAAATAAAGACCCATAATTTTGAACTACTTTATATTGAATTAGAAGTTCAGTTAACAATAACCAACCAAGTAAATTTTAGTAATTGAAATGAAGTACCAGAAGGACTAAGTCAAGAAAGAAAGCAGAGAAAATTTAGGATAATTAAAGAAAATTATGATTCAAACTTAAATAAAATTTAGGCATTGAGTCTATGTAAATGGAATAGAATTAAATAGTAAAGAGAAGAGAATGTAAGGAATAACAGATAAAACAGGCACAAGGCCGGTCGCGATGGCTCACGCCTGTAATCCCAGCACTTTGGGAGGCCGAGGCGGGCATATCACGAGGTTGGGAGTTCGAGACCAGCCTGGCCAATATGGTGAAACCCCATCTCTACTAAAAATACAAAAATTAATCGGGCATGGTGGCACGAGCCTGTAATCCCCGCTACTGCGGAGGCTGAAGCAGGAGAATCACTTGACCTAGGGAGTGGAGTCTGAGGTTGCAGTGAGCCGAGATTGTGCCACTGCACCCCAACCTGGATACAGAGTGAGACTTCATCTTAAAAAAAAAAAAAGTAGCTTAATGTTATATTTTAATATCAAATGGAAGATACAGAAAAGAAGGATTTTTTTAAAGAAAAAATAGTTTTATGAGACCTCTTTATAGCCCACTTACAGAGTAAATATGTCAAAGAAATGTTTGCCATTTGGTTGTTTTTATGTTTTGGTCCTATTGTTCAACAAGAAAAAGGAAAATAACATTTGCACAAAACAATTGTACAAGTCATTTTACATGAAAATTCAAATTATAGTTACCAATTGGCTTTTACTTACAGAAAAAGAAGTTTAGAGTAGTATAAAGTTTTGATAATATGGGAATATAACTGTAAGTAAATGTGTTGGTTAAGCTCTATAGAAGTGGTTCATCCTTTGAGAATGTCAATAAATGCTCCAGGAAGAACTTTTTTATTTAGGAAGATAAAAGATAAATAAACTAAAATACTAAAATATGAACTAAAAACAAAAGTGTGAAACAACTAAAAAGTGGAAAGGAATAGATTAGTAAGTGGAGAGGGAGGCAATTTGATGGGGATATTTGAAAAAATTGGAGGATACATGGATTGAGAGAAAGAAAATCCAGGTTGGAGGAAAACTTTAAAAACACTTGAAAACCACATAGAAAACACACAAGAAAAATATGAAAAAAAATATAAAACCACAACTGAGAACTATAACTGAAATTATAATCATTTTTCACAATATAATAATATATGTTTTTACCAACCCTTGGAATAAAGTTTTTTAAAATTTCAATTTATTTATATAGAGAATGATAATACACAACCTTACAACAAAATATATAATTTAAAAATCCTACCTATTTGATTTGAAAGACTTGTAGAAATTAACAAAATTATTACATAGGTTTGATTTCTCATATTTTTTACTTAACATTAAACTCAGTTATTTTCTAACAGTTTTGTACATCAAAAGTCCAGGCAGACTCCACCGGTTTTTTTACTTGGGAACTCACAGGGTGATACTGAAGATATGGCTAATGTTACGTTTTTATCTGGAAACTAGGGGAAAAGTCACCTCTAAGCTCATTCAGGTTGTTGGAAGAATTCAGTTTCTTGTGGTTGTAGCACTGAGGCTCACATTTCCTCTGGATGTCCACTTGGGATTGCACAAGCTGCTAGAAGACACCCTTTGGTTCTTGCATGTGGCCCCTTTCTGTCTTCAAAGGCAGCAACAATACACTGAACCCTTCTTGTGATTCAAATCACTTTGACTTCTTGGGCTGCAAGCCAGGTAAGACTCCTTTTTTCCTTCTTTTAACTTTTATTTCAGGTTCAGTGGTACATGTGCAGATTTGTTATATAGGTAAAATCGTGTCATGAGGCTGTGGTATACAGAACATTTCATCACCCAGGTACTAAGCATAGTACCCAGTATGTATTCTTTCTAAATCCTCTCTCTCCTTCTGCCTTCCACCTTCTAATAGGCTCCAGTGTTGGTTGTTCCTGTCCACGTGTTCTCATTATTTAGCTCCCACTTATAAATGAGAACATGCAGTCTTTGGTTTTCTGTTCCCGCATTAGTTTGCTAAGAATAATGGTCTCCAGTTCCATCCATCTTGCTGCAAAGGACATGATTCCATTCTTTTTATGGCTGCATATATTCCGTGGTGTATATGTACCATATTTTCCTTATCCGATCTACTGTTGATGGGCCTTTAGGTTGATCCATGTATTTGTTATTTTGAATAGTGCTGCAATGGACATATGTGTGCATGTATCTTTATGGTAGAACAATTTGTTTTCTTTTGAATATATATCCAGTAATGGTGGTGGGTCAAATGGTAATTGTGTTTTTAGTTCTTTGAGGAATCACTACACTGCTTTCCACAATAGCTGAACTAATTTACACACCCACCAGCAGTGTATAAGTGTTCCCTTTTCTCCACAACCTCACCAAAATCTGTTTCTGTCTGATTTTTTAATAATAGCCATTCTGACTGGTGTGAAATGGTATCTCGCTGTGGTTTTGATTTGCATTTATCTAATGAGTGGATGTTAAGGTTTTTACATATGCTCGTTGGCAGCATGTATGTCTTCTTTTGAAATGTGTCTGTGCATGTCCTTTATCCACTTTTTAATTAGGTTGTTTTTATTTTTCTTTTTTGGCTTGTTAATTGGTTTAAGTTCCTTATAGATTCTGGATATTAGACTTTTTTCAGAAGCCTACTTTGCAAAAATTTTCCCCCATTCTTTAGGTTGTCTGTTTACTCTGTTGACAATTTCTTTTGCAGTGCAGAAACTCTTTAGTTTCATTAGATCCCATTTGTCAGTTTTTGCTTTTGTAGCAATTGCTTTTAGCACCTTCATCATGGAATCTTTGCCAGTTCCTATATCCAGAATGGCACTTCCTAGGATATCCTCCAGAGTTTTTATAGTTTTGGGTTTCACATTTAAGTATTTAATTCATGTTGAGTTGATTTTTTATATGGTATAAGGAAGGAGTCCAGTTTCAATCTTCTTGCATATGACTAATCAGATATCCCAGCACCACTTATTGAATGGGAAGTTCTTTCTTTATTGCTTGTTTTTGTTGGCTTTGTTGAAAATTAGATGGCTGTAGATGTGTGGCATTATTTCTGGGCTCTCTATTCTGTTCCATTGTTCTATGTGTCTGTTTTTGTACTAGTGTTGTGCTACTTGGGTTACTGTAGCCCCGTAGAAGAGTTTGAAGTCACATAATGTGATGGTTTCAGTTTTGTTCTTTTTGCTTAAGATTGCCTTGGCTATCCAGGGTCTTTTTTGAGGGCTAGGTGAATTTTAAAAATAGTTTTTTTCTAGTTCTGTGAAGAATGTTGTTGGTAGTTCGATAGCAATAGCATTGAATCTGTAAATTGCTTTGGGCAGTATGGTCATTTGAATGCCTAATTTATTGAAGGTATTTAACATGTAGCAGTGTTGAATGCATCTATTGTGATAATCATGTGGTTTTTGCTTTTTATGCATCTATTGAGATAATCATATGTTTTTTTGTCTTTAGTTTACATGATTAATCACATTTATTGATTTGCATATATTGAACCAACCTTGCATCTCTGGGATAAGGTCTTCTTGATCATGATGAATTAGCTTTTTGATGTCCTGCTGCATTCTGTTCGCTAGTATTTTGTTGAGGATTATTGCATCTATGTTCATCAAGGATATTGGCCTGAAGTTTTTTTATTTTTTTTATTTTGCTGTTTCTCTGCCAGGTTTTCATATGAAGATGATGCTAGTCTCATAGAGGATGATGCTGGTCTCAAAGAATGAGATGGAGAGGAGTCCCTCTTCTTCAATTTTTTGGAATAGTTTCAGTAGGATTTGTACCAGCTATTCTTTGAATATCTACTAGAATTCAGCTGTGAATCCATCTAGTCCTTGGCATTTTTTTTGGTAGGCTATTTATTACTGATTCAGTTTTGAAGCTCATTATTGGTCTGTTCAAGGATCAATTTCTTCATGCTTCCATCTTGGGTGGATGTATGTGTCCAGGAATTTATCAATTTTTCCTACATTTTCTAGTTTGTGTACATAGAGGTGTGTAAAGTAGTTTACGGTGATTATTTTTTTTTTTCTGTGGGATCAGTGGTAACATCTTCTTTGTCATTTCTGATAGTATTTATTTGGGGCTTCTCCTTTTCTTACAAGTCTAGGTATCCATATATCTATTTATTGATTTTTTCAATGATCCAACTCTTGGATTTGTTCATCTTTTATTTATTTATTTTTTTTATGTCTCAAGCTCCTTCATTTCAGCTCTGATTTTTGTTATTTCTTTTCTTCTGCTAGCTTTGAGGTTTGTTTGCTCTTGCTTCTCTTGTACTTCTAGATGTAATGCTGGGTTTTTAGTTTGATATCTATCATTTTGATGTGAGCATTTAGGGCTACAAATATCCCTCTGAATACCACTTTAGCTGTGTCCCAGAGATTCCTACTTGTTTTATCTTTTTGTTATTTTCAAAGAATGTCTTGATTTCTTCCTTAATTTTATTGCTCACCCAAAAGTCACTTAGGAGCAGGTTGTTTAATTTCCATGTAATTGTATGGTTTTGAGTGATTTTCTTTGTACTGAATTCTGTTTTTATTGCACTTTTTTTGTTTTTTTTTAATTATTATCCTTTAAGTTTTAGGGTACATGTGCACAATGTGTAGGTTAGTTACATATGTTTAGGTGTGCCATGCTGGTGTGCTGCACCCATTAATTCGTCATTTAGCATTAGGTATATCTCCTAATGCTATCCCTCCCCCCTCCCCCCACCCCACAACTGTCCCCAGAGTGTGATGTTCCTCTTCCTGTGTCCATGTGTTCTCGTTGTTCAATTCCCATCTATGAGTGAGAACATGCAGTGTTTGGTTTTTTGTCCTTGCAATAGTTTACTGAGAATGATGATTTCCAATTTCATCCATGTCCCTACAAAGGACATGAACTCATCATTTTTTATGGCTGCATAGTATTCCATGGTGTATATGTGCCACATTTTTTATTGCACTGTTGTCTGAGAGTGTTGTTTGTGTGATTTCAATGTTTTTTTTTAATTTGCCGAAGATTGGTTTATGTCTGATTGTGTGTTCCATTTTACAGTATGTGTCATGTGGTAATGAGAAGAATGTATATTTTGTCATTTTTGGATAGAGTGTTCTGTAGATGTCTGTTAGGTCCATTTGATCAAGTATTGAGTTCAAGTCCTGAATATCTTTATTAATTTTCTTCCTTAATGATCTGTCTAATACTGTTAGTAGGGTGTTGACATCTTCCACTATTATTTTGTAGAAATCTAAGTCTCTTTGTAGGTCTCTAAGAACTTGTTTTATGAATCTATGTGCTCCTGTGTTGGGTGCATGTATATTTAGGATAATTAGGTCTTTTTGTTTAATTCAACCTTTTACCATTATGTAATGACCTTCCTTGTCTTTTTTGAGTTTTGTTGGTTCAAAGTCTGTTTCGTCTGAAATTAGGATTGCCACCTCTGCTTTTTTATGTTTTCCTTTCGCATGGTAGATTTTTTTTCCATCCATTCATTTTGAGCCTATGGGTGTCATTGCATGTAGGATGGGGCTCTTAAATTCAGTATACCATTGGGTCTTTTTCTTTATCCAGCTTGCCACTCTGCCTTTTCATTGAGGCATTTAGGCCATTTACATTCAAGGTTATTATTGATATATGTGGATTTGATCCTCTGATCCTGTTCTTAGCTGATTATTATGCAGACTGGTTTGTGTGGTTGCTTTATAGTGTCACTGGTCTGTGTACTTAAAGGTGTTTTTGTAGTGGCTGATAACAGTCTTTCCTTTCCATATTTACTACTCCTTTCAGGAACTCTTGTAAGGCAGTCTGGTGGTAATGAATTCCCTCTGAATGTGTTTGTTTGAAAAGGATCTTATTTCTCCTTCACTTATGACGCTTAGTTTGGCTCCATCTGAAATTCTTGGATGAAGATTTTTTTCTTTAATAATGTTGAATATAGACCCCCAATCTCTTCTGGCTTGTAGGATTTCTTCTGAAATTTCTGCTTTTAGCCTGATGGGGTGCCCCTTGTAGGTGATCTGCCTTTTTTCGTTAGCTTACTTTATCACTTTTTCATTCATTTTGGCCTTGGAGAATCTGATGATTATGTGTCTTGGGGATGGACTTCTTTTTTAGCATCCTGTAAAGGTTCTCTATATTTTTTGAATTTGAATGTTGGCCTTTCTGGAGAGGTTGAGGAAGTTTTCGTAGATGATATCCTGAAATATATTTTCTAAGTTGGTTGCTTTCTCCCGATGCGTACAGCACACCACAGCCACCATTTAGAGAAAAATCCCCATTTCTTGCTGCTATGGGCCCTTGACCCCCTATTCCCCAACAAGCAGAGCCTCTAGCTCAAGCAAGCAATGCAGCTGCTTCACCCTCTGGCTGAACACTCCCAGTAGCAGCACCTCCACATTTCTCAGAGATGGAGCTCCTAGGGGCAACCAAAAGTCCCTCTGCCACTGCCTCTCCAGTTTAACTTCCCTGTTTACCCTTGAACTAGGGAAGGAGCAAAGACTCTGAGTGCTTTATCCAGCAAGTTGTAGTTGCTCTAAGGAGAGGAGGCCAGTCTGTCTCCCATGGGTCCTACCCACATTCTCTGCTAGTCACCAGACAGGATCCCCCCAGCTTGGGCTCACAGTACAGCTGCCCCATGCCAGGCTGATCATGCTAATTGATTGCAGTTCTGCATCTTTCTGCAATGGAGCCCCAAGTGACAAGAAAAGACGTTGAGCCACAGGGTCTCCTTCTCTGCTGCTTCCAAGCTGGGGAAGTAACATAAAGCCTATGATCATTTCAGAATTATGGTGTGCAGCCTGGATGCACCAAGCCAAGATCTGCAGCGAGCACTCAAGTGGGAGAGGAGCCTACACTGACTTTCAAAACATTGAGAGGAAGCATAGCTGCAACCCATGAGGAAATACGGAGGAGCCACATGACTGAGCAGGAGCCTACACAGTGACCATTACACTTCAGCACCAGCTACTAGATCACACCCCAAAACTTCAACACCAATAATACTTTGCTATCATACCCCACTGTGAAAAGAAAGACAAGAATTTAGCTACAAATAAAGGCCCTGAACAAAGCCTCAGGACTCTGAAAACATGTAGGAAAGAAGTCTACTGACTGTACTCAATTTACACTGCAATTAAAGGAACACCCACACACACACAGATGAGAAAGAACCTATGCAAGATCTCTGGCAACTCAAAAGGCCAGCATGTCTTCTTTCCTCGCAAAGATCACACTAGTTCCCCAGCAAGGGTTCTTAACTAGGCTGAGATGGCTGAAATGACATAAATTGATTTCAGAATATAGATAGGAACAAAGATCATTGAAATTCAGGGGAACATCGAAACCTAATTCAAGGAAGCTAAGTGTATTAGGCTGTTATCACCCTGCTATAAAGAACTTCTGAGACTGGGTAATTTATAAAGGAAAAAGATTTAATTGACTCACAGTTCTGAATTGCTGGAGAGGCCTCAGAAAACTTATAATCATAGCTGAAGGTGGAGGAGAAGCAAGTACCTTCTTCACAGGGTGGCAGAAGAGAGAGAGTGAAGGGGGAGGGTCACTTTTAAACCATCAGATCTCATGAGAACTCACTCACTATCATGAGAACAGCACGGGGGAACCACCCCCATGATCCAATCACCTCCCACCAGGTTCGTCTCTCAACAGATGGGGATTACAGTTCCAGATAAGATTTGAATAGGAACACAGAGCCAAACCATATCACTAAGAAACAAACACAAAAAATAATTCAGGTGCTGATAGGTGAAATAGCCAGTATAAAACAGAACCAAATTGACTGGCTAGAGTTGGAAAACACACCACAAGAATTTCATAATGCAATCACAAGTATTAACAGCAGAATGGACCAAGTTGAGGAAAGGACCTCAGAGCTTGAAAACTGGCTCTCAGAAATAAGACAGTCGGGCAAAAATAAATAAAATTTTAAAGAGCTCATTGTATTAGATTAGGTACACTTGGATAATCTTCCTGTCTTCACATCAACTGATTATTAACATTAATTACATCTGTGCAATCCATTTTGCTATGTAATACAATATAATCATCAAAGTAACACTGGGAGGCTAAGGTCATGACCATCTAATATTCTGTATACCACACAATCGTATTGCTTTCTGAGGTCATTGAACACTTTCAGAATTCATGAAAGTTGGATATTCACTATAAATAAGATAGATATGGCTAGCAAGAAGAAAAATATAGGGATTCTATACTTAAAAGATACAGCTATTTCCATTTATATAATTAATAGTCACAATAAAAATTTAAATGTGAATAAGTGAATAGCAAGTATAGACAGTTTAGCAAAATAATGAGAATTAGATATATTAAAGAATTTTTAAGGTAGTCTCAGGAAAAGTGTAATATTTGTCATTTATCCTGAAATGTCAAAAATTTTCCTAAGCAGAACTACTCACCACCGATTTCTCAGTTTCATCCCTGAAAAAAAAAAATCATTCAAGTGGATTTATTTTGGCAAAGTGAAACTGTGAATTGCTTGGCTCCTGAACAGCTGCCCATACTCAGCAGGACTGCATTCCCACACTCCATTCACCCCTACCCCATCCCTTCCAGGAACACTTGGACTAGGATCCAGCTCTAGACCTGCAAGAAGTTGTGTTCCAGCTCTTAAATCATTAGTAGGACCAGATTTTACTCAAAAAACTATTCTAGCATTTGAAATTATTTCCACTGCTTTGTTGCTTACACTGAAATCGTCCCTCAAAAAATATAAGAAATAGAATATGAGCCCTGCTTATTCTTTAGGACAAAATTTAGGATGGTGTATCTAACAAATGGATTGTGATTATGAAGATGGTTTTACATTTGTCCCTAGATTCTTCTGTTTTTCTCAGGCCTCTATGAATCTTTCTCTCTGAGAGATCCCGACTTGCTGAGAGCAAGAACTATTGAAAGGAAATGAAGTAAATAACTGATGGTTGCCCATGGCAATTAGGAAAATAAAGAGCAAACTTCCCTCTTTGAATATTACTTAGTGTCAAGACTTAATTATAATCATTGACTATACAAGTCTAAATATTTGGGCACTTATATTTTTGTATTTGGGCATATGATATTACAAAATAATTTTGAGAGCTAAGAGACATATATATGTATTTTAGAACTCCAATACCAGTAGCTTTCTCAGTAGCATATAGTTTTCCAATCTGTTGGAAAAAGCTTGGCTTCAACTAGGAGAGATAAGTAATAGAGCTAGAGTTTCAATTCTGTTCAATATGAATAATAATATTTCACCAGTAAAAATTAAATATGTATAGTCATGTGCCCCTTAGTAAAACTGATATGTTCTGAGAAATGCGTTGTTAGGCAATTTTGTCAATATGCAAACATCATAGATGTTTACAAAACCTTGACGACATAGTCTGCTACACATCTAGGCTATATGAGATATAGCCTATTGCTCCTAGGCTACACACCTGTACAGCATGTGACTATACTGAACACTGTAGGCAATTGTAACATAACAGCAAGTATTTGTGTATTTAAACATATCTAAACATAGAATAGGTATAGTAAAAGTACAGCATAAAAGATGGAAAATGTTACGTCTGTATTGGGAACTTACCATGAATGGAGCTTGAAGACTAAAAGTTACTCTGGATAAGTCAGTGAGTGAATGGCGAGTGAATGTGAAACCCTGGGACATTACTGTATACGACTGTGGATTTTATAAAAATGATACACTTAAGGACCACGAAATTAACATTATCTTACCATACCTTTTAATCTAATATATTTTAACACTTTTATATGTTTCAACGCTTTGATTTTTTATAATAACATTTAGCTTAAAACACAAACACATTGTGCAGCTATACAAAAATATCTTCTTTTATATCTGTTTTATAAGATTTTTTCCTTTTTCAGCTTTGTACACCTTTTTGTTAAAAAGTAAAATGCAAACACACACATTAGCCTAGGCCTACACACGATCAGGATCATCAATATAATTGTGTTTTACCTTCACACCTCGTCCCACTGGAAGGTCTTCAGGGGCAATAACATGCATGGACCTGTAGTCTGCTGTGATAACAATGCCTTCTTCTGAAATATCTCCTGAAGGACCTGCCTGAGACAGTCTTACAGATAATTTTTTTAATAAATAAGAGTATACCCTAAGATAACATGAAATAGTAAAGTATAGACATAAATGAGTAACATAGTAATTTATTATCATTATCAAGTATTATGTGTTGTACATAATTATATGCACTATTCTTGTCTATGATTGGCAGCACGATAGGTTTGTTTATATCAGCATCACCAAATGCACTTGAGTAATGCATTGAGCTTTGAAGTTATAATGGCTATTATGTCACTACATGGAAGATATTTTTCAGCTCCATTAGAATCTTATGGGACCACTATTTTAAATGCAGTCTGTCATTGACCAAAGCATTATTATGTGGGGCATGACTGTAAACGTTTCAAAGAAATTGGTTTTCCCTTTCATTCTATTACTGTTCCACCACTAGCTGTTTTGTACGTTTCTCTTTCTGTGCTGTTCCTTAAATTAGAACTCCTCTAAATGTATTTCTTTTATTTATCCTGTCCCAGAACAATCTCATTAACATTCCTTGGAAATGTTTCCTCTCATCAGGAATGCTCTTCTGAGGCCTGTACCTGAATGACCATTTGTCCCCATTAAGACTCATTTGGGGGCAAGTAACATAAATGGAAAAAAAAAGTAGACTAAAGTAACTAAGCCCAAGGGTAGTATGATTTAAGCTAAAGGTGATTTCAGGCTCCAAGTAAAGTAATCAGGGTTCAGCTTATCTCCATTTGTTATCTCTTCTTCTAGTGGGTTGGACCCATTTTCAAAGAATCCCTTCCCTTACATAGCAGTCCATATAGAATCTCACTTCAAATACAGTTTAAAGAAAAAAAAAATTTATCTTCAAAGGCAAAAGCAAAGTCTGGCACCAGATTTCCATTGACCCAGCCTGGATGCTGGTATTAGATGCTCTATTACGCTCAAGTGAGATAAATAGCCATTTCTGGCCCTCTTTTTAGTTGTTTACAATGCCCCACTTTGGAGAAATGCTGGAGTGCATTTAAGAAGGTTCTATTCATGAATAGAAGAATCTCAGTTGTATAGAAAATGATTTATTTGAAATTACCTGCTATAAAAACTTCCCAGGCTCATTGCTTTTTGGATCAACTCTGTCTCTTCTACTTCCTTGTATTGCTGTCTGGAAGAACCATGGCTCACAATGGTGCAGAACTTTTTATTCTGATATCTGAAGTAAATTGATCTGAGTTTATATTAGGTTGGATCTTAGTGCCCATATTATCTACTGGGAGTTTCCCAGCCTGGTATGATGGAGCTTAGAAGAGAGTAAATTAGCTTTTACAAGTCAGTCTCTCAATATTTATTTAGTGAGTGAGTGGACAAATGAATGAATATTTCTTGGAGGTATTATTCATTTTGTGTTCCCTTCATACTTCAAATTATTTTTTACCTTTAGTAAGAAATGGATACTGACATGGCTTTAATGAATCTCCTCCAAAATTCAAGTGTTGCCAATGTGATAGTCCTAAGAGGTCAGGCCTTTAAGAGGTGTTTAAGCCATGAGAGATCCTCCCTCATGAATGGGATGAGGTGATTTATAAAGGGTCTTGACAGAGAGAGTTGGTTCTCTCTTGCCCCTTCCACCTTCCACCATGTGAGGATGCATCAAGAAGACCTCAGAGCCTGGTATCTTGATCTTGGACTTCCTAGCCACCAGAATGGTAAGAAGTAAATTTCTGTTCTTTATAAATTACTCAATCTATGGTATTCTGTTTTAGAAGCACAAAACGGTCTAAGACACATAATTTTACCCTTTCTAAATCCAAATTGAATGCAATTTTATCATAAAGTTTTATCATTTCTCTAACAAAAATGTTTTTAAATTTTTTGAAAGTCCACAAATGCATATATATTTACATGCATATCTATAGGAAGGTCAAACTTTGATTCTGCTTTGTTTCAGCTTTCTTCTTTGTATTACTTTTCTCCAAAGAGTAAAATACACACTTGTTTTATTCTCTTATTCCTACAGCACCTAACATAATTCTTACTAAAAAATATTATTTAATGAAGAAAATTATTATATAATACATTTTGTTGATACATTATTTTCTACATATTATGTGTCAATTTTGTTCCTTACTGTCCTCAGCTGGAACCCATTTGAAGAGACAGAACTGTATTGTGTAGATTCAAGCAATACATAGTAGGATACCATACATACTGTAGGGTTGGGCTCTGTGTCCCCACCCAAATATCACCTTGAATTGTAATCTCCATAATCCTCATGTGTCAAGAGCAGGACCAGATGGAAGTAAGTAGATCATGAAGGTGGTTTCCCCCATGCTGTAACTCACTCATTACAGTGAGTGAGTTATCTTGAGATTTGATGGTTTTATAAGCATCTGACATTTCCCCTGGTTGCACTCATTGAGTCTTGCCACCCTGTGAAGAAGGTACCTGCTTCTCTTGCATTCTGCCATGATTGTAAGTTTTCTGAGGCCTCCCCAGAACTCTGAGTCAATTAAACCTATTTTCTTTATAGATTACTCAGTCTCCAGTCTTGGGTATGTCTTCATGGCAGTGTGAGAATGAACTAATACTCATATAATGGATACTAACAAGTAAATCTTTATTTACCACTTATTAGAAGCTTGACTTAACCAATTATCAAATTTTATATAAGCTTTAATGTTATTGGGAAATATCCTTTTCCTGTAAAAATAAATGAGATTACCTACCTGAAGTATCTTAGGCCTTTCTAATATTTTCAATTTTCATTAAATGTTTATTTTTATGTATCTATAGATATCTTGAATATGTATTGTAAATATTATATGTATGTAGAATATATGTATTCTAGTATTTCTTCCAGATAGCACTTAAAAACCAGTGTTTGCATTTTTGCATGTGAGCAAGCAATTCCTACTTACAATGATGGAAGAAATAGATACCCTGGAAGAAGGAAAATTAAATTCATACTTTCAAAGCATCCTTCCCAACAAATCCAATTCATCTTTTGCACAGAAGGAATAATTAGATGAAGATATATTTTAAGTCAGATTGTTAGTATTTTGGCCACATGGCTACATCAGAAGTGTAGTTTAGAATTCTCTTCATTTTTATTTTTTAAATCAAAACACTCATTGAACTGTACTTAATTTTTAAATGCAAAATACATAAAACTCTTGCATTTCTTGGAAATAAATTCTCTTTATTCTACTAATAAATAAACATTGTTACCACCATTGAGGCAAATGACAGAAATTCTTACAATTGATTATCCTATATGGGTATGAAAACTTTAACATGCTCCTCTAAGTAACTGAATACTACAGAGTGATTTTGGATCAATGTGGCCTTATTTTGAATATAACATACAAAATCATTGAGTATTTTATGATTTATCTTCATTTTAACTCAAGCTTTGGGATATATGAAGACAGAAGATAAATCAAAATGTGTCATGTATTATACTTTCTGAAGTTATTAATATATATTTAGCAAAAGGTAAAATAGCACAGATATACCAACCAAATTTTCATCTGAAGAAAATATTTTATATAAATAATGTTTCTTCTTTTATATGAAATCACTGCAAAAATGAGAAAGCTACTTTTTATATTCCCCAATGAATATTCCCCAGTCCTGTGATTCCAAGTTCAGTAAAATTTAGAAAATTATGGCCAAGAAATTTAGTAGACCGAATGTACCTTCACTTTCTGGAATGTACTTGTAACCCTACATTCACAGTTAGAAATTTGCCTGAATGAAAAAGTGTTCAAAGTAATTATTATCTTGTATTTGGCTTCTCTGGGTACCTGTTTGGCTTTTATTTCTAAATAAAAAACAAAACATGCACAATGTAAATATTTTTAGTTTGTAAAATTTTCTTTCCAATTACATATTTTGAGATGTTGTATATACTGTAACATTTTGAAGTAATTTTGCCCAAATTAAGAAAAAAAATTCATTCATCTTTTTATCTTCTTTTTATTTTGGTTCACTTTTAACCTGGGTATTAATATGGATGTTGCAGAAAGAATAGCTCCTATAAATGATAGGTTGCTGTATGGCTATGCAACAAAACCATCTTTATTTTACAGAAAGGTCTCATTACTCTAAAGAAGGCCAGTGAAGAAATTTATATTGACCTTTTGGCATGACCTTTCTAAACCAACTGTTCCCTAGTACATAAACTAGTGAGTTTACTGCATAGAGACACCCAAAGGAGTAAAACATGAAGTGGGAGACTTTGGCCCTATTAGAAACCTTAGGGCCAGGTTCTGTTCCTTATCACCTATGAGATTTCCCTTGTTAATGATGCTGAGTTGGGCATATTTATTTTTTAGCCATTTCATCAACAACTTTTGCTTATGACTAAGGATGTCATTTCTTGTTCCCATTACATGGTGTTTTAGTACATTCCTGCTGCTTTAACAAAATATCTTACTTTGAGTAATTCATAGTTTATAAAAATTCCTTATACATTCTTTATAGATTCTGACAATTCCATAAGTGTCATGAATTTCAGTAGGGAAGTGACTTTTCAAAGTGAGCTCTGGACAGGTAGCCATAAGTAAGACTACGGTGGCACGGATATGCTGTGCTTTGATCAGTTGTGTGGTATGCAATTTTTATTATAAATATCACTGAACTCCATATGACAAAAATTACTCATCAACTTTTCTTTTTTTTTTTTGAGATGGAGTCTCGCTCTGTTGCCCAGGCTGGAGTGCAGTGGCGCGATCTCGGCTCACTGAAACCTCCGTCTCCCGGGTTCACGCCATTCTCCTGTCTCAGCCTCTCCGAGTAGCTGGGACTACAGGCGCCCGCCACCACGCCTGGCTAATTTTTTTGTATTTTTAGTAGAGACGGGGTTTCACCGTGTTAGCCAGGATGGTCTCGATCTCCTGACCTCGTGATCTGCCCGCCTCGGCCTCCCAAAGTGCTGGGATTAAATTAGATGTAAAATGTTGTTCAGGTTTATTAAATAAAGAAAGAAAAAGATTGTTAACTAGATGTCTTATTTTGTTTTTCTCTGACAACAGCTGTCTTGTAAATTGGTATGTTTAGATCATGCACATTTAAAGTAATTATTGGGCTGGTAAAAAAGTTGGGCTGGTATTTATTATGTTTATAACTATTTTCTATTCATATCATTTATTCTTTGCCTCCCAACAATCACTCTTTTTCTTATTTCTATTGTTTTAATTAACACTTAAAATAATCCCATTACATTTCCTCTCCTAGCATGTCAGTTATACTTTAGAACAGTTTTAGTGATTTATGTGAGTTTGCAATACACATTTTTAACTAATCTCAATCTACCTTTAAATAAGACTTTGAATAACTCAACACAAATATCACTTTACAAGAGTGTTACAGACTCAATATTTGTATTCCCCTATTCCCCCAAAATGTGTATGTTGAAACCTAATCCCTATGGTAAGAGTATTTGGAGATCGGTCTGTGGGAAGTGATTAGGTCATGAGGGCAAACTGTTATGGATAGAATTAGTGCCTTTACAAAAGAAACCCTAGAGAGCTAATTTGCTCTTCTGCCATGTGAAAACCCAGTGACCCATCCTCTATGAACAAGCCCTTGCCAGACACTTAATATGCACATGGCTTGACCTTGGACTTTCCAGTCTCAGAACTGAAAACTGCATTTTTGTTGATTATAAGCCACCTAGTGTATGGTATCCTGTTATAAAAGCCTGAGCAAACTAAGATACAAGTAATCCCAATTCCTACCATTATTTATGACACTACTGCCATTTATTGTATTCATTTATATACTATATTCATTCAATACATTGTTACAGTTATTCCTTTTAAACAAAATATTATCTTTTAGGTCAATTAAGAATAAGAAAATAAAACATTTTATTTTAGTTTCATTCATTCCTTCTATGATATTCTTCCTTTCTTTATATAGACCAATTTCTGACCTATACCCTTTTTCTTCTCCCTAGGAACTTCTTCGAACATTCCTTGCAAGGCATGTCTACTGACCATAAACTTTCTCAGTTTTTGTTTGTCTGAGAAGGTCTTTATTTCTTCTACACTATTGCAGGATAATTCTATTAGATATAGAAATGTAGGCCAGATGCGATGGCTCACACCTGTAATCCCAGCACTTTGGGAGGCCGAGGCGAGCAGATCACGAGGTCAGGAGATTGAGACCATCCTGGCTAATACAGTGAAATCCCGTCTCTACAAAAAATGCAAAAATAATTAGCCAGGTGTGATGGCATGCGCCTGTAGTCCTAGCTATTCGGGAGGCTGAGGCAGGAGAAATTGCTTGCCCAGGAGGTGGGGGTTGCAGTGAGCCAAGATTACACCACTGCACTCCAGTCTCCAAAAAAAAAAAGAAAAGAAATGTAGATGGTGTGTGTGTCTCTGTGTGTTTTACTTTCAACACTTTAAGTATTTCCCCCCACTCTCTTCTTGCTTTCATCTAATGAAAAACCAACTGTAATTCTTAGCCTTATTTATTTACAGGTAAGTTTTCTTGTTTACCCTTGGCTCCTTTCAGTATGTCTCTCTGTCTTTGATTTTCTTTGGTTTAAAAAATATATACCTAAGTATAGATTTTTGACATTTATTCTGCTTGGTATTCTCTGCACTTCTTGAATCTGTATTCAGTATCTGCTGTTAATGTTGGAAAATTCTTAGCCATTATTACTTTAAATATTTATTTGGATCTGTTCTTCCTTTCTTTACATTCTGGTATTCAGATGTACCAGCTAATATTCTACTAGAAAGAAAATAAAATATAAAATTGAGTAAAATAAAACAAAATAAAATAAGGAGTAGCAACACAATGCATTAAATTCAATGCAACGGATTAAATATGTTTTGATCTGTTAAAAAAATCAATCTGAACAATGATGTGGTTTACAGTTAGTATGCAATATAGAACTCTGAATTTAATTGAGTTTCTATTTTTCTACAGTGGTTTTACAGTAAAAATAATTTGAGTTTAAGTTTGGATTGTTACTTTTAAAAACAGAGCTAATTAGCATTGTTTATTACTTTCTCACCTTAATTTTCTTATATATATGTGTGTGTGTGTGTATATATATATATATATATATATATGAATAAAAAGAGATTATAGATCTGTAATGCTTAGCATAAGTCCTGGTAAATTGTTTCTATTCAATGAACATTTGTTCTCCCTTTAATTCCTGCAATCCAGATGGTGGTTCATGGATATAGTTGCTCGCTAATTTTTTGAGCATATTAAGGACTTAAAAGCTAATGATGGTGTGTTGTTATGTCAAGGCCAGCAGAGCATATCACTTTAAAAAACTGGCAATAGAAACTTCTCTTTAAAAATTGTAAAAGTAAAGTAAAGTTTAGAAACCAACCAAGTACGAGCAATGCAATGTTAGCATCTCATTGGTTCACACCAGTGAAAAGTATTTAAGAACAAAGAAATAGTATACTGTACCACACAGAAACTTGCATGCAAATGTTTATTGCATGTGCAGCTATATTCTTACTTACTAAAACTTAGAAGCACCCAGCTTATCCTTTAATAGGTAATCATTCCTTAATTAGATAAACAAACTCTGCTATATCCATACAATGACATAATTATCAGGGGTAAAAAAATTAGCCATCCAGTCATGATTAGACATGGAGGAAATTTGAATGCATATTTCTATGTGAAAGAAGCCAGTCTGAAAAGTCTACATATTGTATGAGTCCAAGTATAAAATCTTCTAGAAAAGGCGAAACTATAGAGCTAGTGCAAAGTTTAGTCATTACCAGGAGTTGGGCATGTGGGGGATAAGTAGGTGGAGCACAGGGAATTTTTAGGGCAGTGAAATTATTATGTATGATTCTGTAATGGTGGATACATGACATCATGCATTTAGCAAAACCCATAGAACTGTATAATACAAAGAGTGAACCCTAATGTAAACTCTGGTCTTTAGTCAATAAATGCATCAATGTTGGCTTCTTAATGCAATTTCATTTAAAAATATAAATTTCCTTATTTTTTCCACATATTTCTTAGGGGAAAATTTTAAATAATTTCTAGCTTCACTGTTTTCTAATGGATAAAAGCATAAATTAAATATGCTTTTACTACTGAGAGGATATGACATTGTAGTAACAGATTTATTAATAATCAAGAATGTATTAACATATTTATATAAGGTAACATTCTGTGGATTTTTGTTTCCAAATAACTCAGAATTGACAAAATAAAAATATAATTATTCAATGATGAATATCACAATGAGCAATATTGATCTATTTCATAATTAAACATTTCATCCTGTCAATCACAGGGATACTCAGTTCAAATACATCAAAAGAAAACATTCTTCAGGTAAATTGAAATTACAATAGTTTCAATTTTTACAAAAGTTTAGATGTTGATAACAGTTTCAGAGCCACTTCTCTGTATAGAAAAGCTTTCTGGGGATGCCATGGTTGTAACTAAAAACAAAAATACAGATTTATAGATAACAAAATAAGAGAAATCTGTTATAAATATTGATTGTATGATTATGAGGTCTTTAGAAATTACAAATTATTTTATCACTATATTTTAAGTGTAGGATATACTTAATTTGAATAATAATATTTATTACATATGAGCTTAATTGTATCTCTTTAAAAGATACAATGAAGTGCTAAACTCCAGTACCTTAAAATGTGAACTTATTTGATAATAGAGCTATTGCAGATGTCACTAGTTAAGATGAGGTCAGGTGACTGCTGTCCTTATAAGAACTGGGCACAGAGATACAGACATATAGGGAGAATGTCCTGTGATGACAGAGTCACAAACTGATGCAGTTGCATGCCAAAAGATGTGCCAAGAATTGATAACTGGCACCTGAAGACAAGAGGTAAAGAAAGATTCTCTCCTTCAGGTTTCAGAGGGAGCATGGTATTGCTAACATCTTGATTTTGAATTTCTGACCTCCAAAACTGAGAGAATAAGCTTTTGATGTTTTAAGCTACCTAGTTTGTGGTATTTTGTATGACAGTCCTAGAAAATGAATACAAATAGTAAACCATAAGCAAAACTACAAGCATGGAAATTTACCCTAATTCACTTTCTGCGTAACACTTATGATTCAAAAATTGATATTATATTTTGTATTTTTAATTATCTTTCTCACGTAGGAGAACATAAACATCCTGAGGGCAAAATCTTTATTCAGTTTTTATTTTACTCATAACACTTAGAACATCAAGTGGCAATTGATGTGTTTGCTAGTCAGGATATTATTCTGGTGAATACTGTTCATTCTACGTAACAAGAAACCACTGATGTATCAGTGGTTTATGAAAGGTTTAGTTTAACTGATGCTACCTATCCAAAACAGGCAAAGCAGTGGGACTTCCCCTTCCTGCGAGTCAGGTAAAATATTTGATACACGTTTTCATAGCCACAGAGATGGGGGGAAACAGAACATGGCAAAGAATGACTGGACTCTAAAAAGTTTTATATTCTGGATTAGTCAGAATTTCAACAGAAAACAGTTGGTAAATACAACTAAGAATAATTTGAGGAATGCTTCCATACAAAGGAAGGAGCATGAAAGAATTGTAAGCAATAAATCTGGAACTGGCATTCAGTGAGGATAAAAACAAACCCTGGAAAAAGAAGGAGTAGAAGATCAGACCACCTGGAGAACAAAAGTGACCTTCTGTAAAGAGACACATGTAGGGAAGACAACCTCATGGGGAAGAGACCAATAGAATAAACACCGTGACCCTTGTCTCCTCTTCCTTTCTGCCTTCTTACAGGGTTCTCCACAGGCTGAACCTAACCTAAAGCCAGAGGGTGAGGGAGCCTCCTAATGTATTCGTGAGAAGTCAAAAAAAAAAAAAAAAAAAGGCCAATGACAGCCAGGAAGAGTGGAAAGAGTTGCATTAGAAGATATTTTACACATTACTTTCCTTTTTTTATGTTACCATTATAAAGTGATATATCTAGAAGCAATCTTGCACATCAATCTTTATCTACATCTCAGATTGTGTAAACTTTATAGCTTACTGTTTTCCCTCATGAAAAGTAAAGTATCCCATTGTAAGAGTAAGACACTATACAACTATGTTATATAGTGTTAACTTCTGTTAATTGTTTGTAAGACAAATTATTGGGGTGATTACATGAAATAAGGAGGTCTAAATTAAACTTTCAATGGCAGAAAACCAGCAATATATAAGAAACAGAACAAACATTCTTAATGTATTTAATGTATTTCAATCTGTGTATTTAGCATCTACTTATAATTTTTTAAACAATTTAACTCTAGTTTTTAATATAGAGACCATTACACCATTTCTTCTTATATTTTTTAAATTATATTTTATATCATCTTTATCATTAGGATAAGGAGGGGAGAAATGTTGAATATATTGATTGATGTATCTGATATATACACTCATGTGCCACATAATTATGTTTTGGTCAATGACAGACCATATATGTATGATGTTGGCCTCATAAGATTCTAATGGCCCTGAAAATTTTCTATCATCCAGTGATATTGTAAGCCACCTAACGTTGTAGCAAAATGTATTGCTAGTGTTTGTGGTGATGATGGTGTAAACAAATTTGCTCTTCTTTCAGTGATACTAAAGTACACATGCAATTGTGTGCAGTACATAGTATTAGATAATGATAAACTCTGTTACTGGTTTATGTGTTTTATATAATACACTTTTTATCATTAGAATTACCCCTTCTACTTAAGGAAAAAAAGTTAAAACTGTACAGTAGCCTCAAGCAAATCTTTCAGGAAATATTACAGAAAGAAGCATCATTACCATAGGAAATAACAACTCCATGAGTGTAATTACTTCTGAAGCCTTTTCAGTGGGACAAGATGTGGAGGTTCAGGCAGTAATATTGATTATCCTGACCTTATGTTGACATAGTCTAATGTGTTTGTTCGTCTTTTTTTTTTTTGCTTTTTGTTTATTTTTACAAGAAAGGTTTACAACATAAAAGAAAAAAAAAAGAAATACCGAAGTGGTTCCTCAAGACACCAATTTAAAGTGTATATATGCAGTGCAGGGTTACTGGACCAAGGCACAGTGTAATCAGGGAAATTTTATTTTTTGTTTTCTTTTTCCTAAGATGTTCCTTAGTCCCAGTTACATAAAAATGTGTATTACCAGCAAACAAAAATTAACAGGAATAGAAATAACTATAAAGTATATTCACATTAAAATCAGCTTTGCTTTATCTATTAAAGGATGTAACACACTTGTGGTTTTCAGGACCTTGTAACTCCTGGTTCATTGGAAAGCACAGAAATTCTTCAGAGCCTCAAGAGTTGTGTTTAATGCATTATTTAAATAGTGTCCAACCACTAGTTAGATAGCTTAGCACTCAAATAGCTTTTGAAATCTCTGTAGACTCACCTCAATTGAAGAGTCCTGATAATTTACAGAAGTGTGTAGTGCACTAAGAGATCCCTGATGTACGATGTCTGCCTGTGGAGTGTTTTATGGGTTGATCCACTGGAGTGTGTGTGTGTGTGTGTGTGTGTCTGTGTGTAGGTGGGTGAGTATGGGTGGGCGTGGATTGTGTGTGTGTGTGTGTGTGTATGTGTTTACACTGTGGTATGTGTCTGTTGGGGTGCCGCCATTTGGGATTTGGAAGAGTGAGGACTATAAACTTGTCAACATTCCTACATGCCTGCTTCATAACAAGTGTACTGAACGTGGCCAAAATAACTAAATCAAGTAAACAAATTAGACATTAATTAAACTTAATGCTGGGCAGGAAAGAAGTATTCAAGACCAGGTAAAATGAAGAAATATAAGCAAATGAATGAAATTTTTAGATTGATTCGTAGAGTGAGACAGGAATATTTTTTAAAATTTGTAATTTCTAATGACTATCAGTATATAAAACTAAGAATTATATGGCTCTCAATTGACTAAAAACTGTACTTAAGATTTGAGCTAGTGAAACAACCATATATGATCTTCTATTTCCACTTTTCTGTCTCAAGAATGACTTGTGAAAATGTTTTTTTTGAAATTTTACATTCTTATCTTGAAAGAGCTTCACAAAACTTACATGAGAATCTGGATGCTCATAAGAGGTCTGATTTTTTAATGGCATGTTTGTATTTCTGTTATGAACATCAATGTCAAGCATTCGTTTCCTGAGCTGTTCTCTACAACACAATTTAATTTGTAATGGACACTCAATAAATGATTGGTTGGATATGCAAATCAACACCTTAGTTCCATCAATTTTCATTTCATATAAAAATGCCTGATCTTCTATACTCATCAATGAAACAGAGAGAGATGAAGGAGGGAGAGCAGTTGAGACTGAGAGGATGACAAGCAGACCTCATTCTGCAGTGGATTTCCTACACTCTCCACTTCTGAATGCTTGGAAACACTTGCCATGCTCAAAAAATATTGGTATTTCCTAGGCAGCAAATGGGAGTTAAAGAAAGTCCATATTTTATATTACAATAACTTACACTATAATACACAGTCAACATACATTACTAAGCTATTTCAATTCATAGAAAATGTACATAAATATAGGTGAGCAAGGTGTAGGAGAAGGGTTAGTAATCAAGCTGAGTGTGATTGTGAGATTAAATCTAATATTATACAATTATTGTATAATTGTATCAGTTGACATATCTGTTGAAACAAAAGGTGGGAGAGTTTTGCATGCGTTTCCGAAATATACTGGATGATGTTAGGAGAGAGGCGGGTCAACGTGGCTAGGCCAGAAGTGTTTACTAATTGAGGCTTAGGAAAGTTAAGTTCCTAACCAGAGACTGGGAGATAGAGGCGCTCAATTGTATAACATTTATATTTAATATATATTTAATAATATATAGTAAAGTCTTAAAATGCCAATTTTAAGTCTTTTCACTTTCTTCTTAAAAACAGAGGTTTAATTGCGTTTGGTCCACAGTCGGTATTTCACATTATCTCATAGCATAGGGCCCCTGGGGGGAGGGCTCTGTGCAGTACTTGGCGTGGCCTGGGGCCGGGGGAGATAGAGCAGTAGACCTGGTCAGGCCCGGAAGGGGAGAAGGAGGGCCGGGGCTCCTTAAGACCTACTGAGGGGCTGGGCGCGGTGGCTCACGCCTGTCATCCCAACACTTTGGGAGGACGAAACAGGCGGATCACATGAGCGCAAGAGTTCCAAACCAGCCTGGCCAACATGGTGAAATCCCGTCTCTACTAAAAATACAAAAAATTAGCCAGGCGTGGTGGTGGGCGCCTGTAGTCCCAGCTATTCTGGAGGCTGAAGCAGGAGAATCGCTTGAGCCCGGTAGGCCGAGGTGCAGTGAGGCAAGATTACTCCACTGTGCTTCAGCCTGGGCGACAGAGTGAGACTCCATCTCAAAAAAACAAAAACAAACAAAAAACCCTACTGAGGGCCACGGAGGTGGGGGAGCTAGGATGGAGATGGCTCAGGCTTAACCCTGACAACTCAAAATTCCACTACCTTGTACGGGCCTCAGTTTCCTCACGGGGTCCCAGCGTAGGTCTGAGGTCTGTTGGTCTGAGGGTCCTAGGGAAATCCAGCCACTCAGGAGCCTGAGATATTTTAGCATCGTGGCTGGGCCCCCTCTCCCAGGGGACTCATTTCCTAGCACCCTCTCCACTGTCCCCGCCCCATTCCTCGGGGAAAAAAAAATTTTTTTTATTTTGTTAATACTTCCTGAAACTTTTGCAGGTACAGAAACCACTTACTGATAGGCTGAGAAAAGGGGGAAGAGGAGAGGCAACCAGAAACCTTCAGGGACCCGTTCCCTCCATATCCAGGTCTCTTCTCTCCAGCACAGCTCAGCCCACAGCCTGGACATGCCAGCGGGGACCTTCACCCTACACGCATCAGGATACGGCCTTGATCCCTTCCGCCACAGCCCGGTGGCTCAGTCCTGAGAAGGAACCAAAGCAAGGGGAGGTGGGGAAAAAACCCTGCTGCCTGATCCCACGCTGCCACTCAGACCCTCAGTTGACTGGCAGCACTGAACAGGTTAAAAAAAAAAAAAGATGAAAACACAGAAAAACCCAAACACCCAGAAGGGGAGACCATGTGTGGAGAGAGCGTGCTGGGAGCCTCAGTAGCCGGTCTCTTCCTGGTGGTAAGGGAGATATTCAGGGGCCTCCCCTGGCCCCGGGCAGTCGCCGGAGCCCGAGGGAGCGCTGTGGGCCACTAGGCCTCCCCAGTAGTACTTGGGGTCGTATATCTGTGGGCCCAGGCCGAAGGCCTGGCCGCTCTGATGAGCGCCCTGCGTGTATCCCATCTTCAGGGACATGGAGGAGTTGTCACACTTGTCGATTCCCAGCTTGGTGTCATAGATGTACTCATTCCTCCTATCTAGCTGTAAGTTTGTATTTGTTAACCAACCTCTCCCTGTCCTCTCCTCCCTGTTGCTCTCCCCAGCCTATAATAACCAGAATTCTACTCTCCACTTCCATGAGCTCAGTTCGTTTTTTTTTTAGCTCCCACATATGAGTGAGAACATGCAAGATTTATAATTCTGTGCCTAGGTTATTTCACTTAATATAGTCTTCCAGCCTGATCCACGTTGCAGCCAAGGACAGGATTTCATTATTTTTACGGCTAAATAGTACTCCACTGTGAATAGATACTATGTTTTTGGACATTTAGGTTGATTCTAATCTTGGCTACTGTGAATAGTGGCTGCTATAAACATGAGGGTGCAGGTATCTCCTAAATATGCTGATTTCCTTTCCTGTAGATAAATGCCCCATAGTGGGACTGCTGGAAAAAGAAAAAATTCTTTTTCTTTAAACCTGATCATGTCTGTCCTCATAAATGCATGTTACACCCATCTCTCACCATCAATGCCACCCCACCCCCAGCAGTTTTTCACTCTTCTCTTCCCTCGTTCTCTGCACCCCGTGTGCCTCCATACCCCAGCCTCAGGCCTTTCTATACCACTTCCCATTTGAGGCACTGTGTTTTTATTCAACTTTGGTACTGTCCTTTGAGAATCTTCAACGTGATTTGGATATGGCACTTTTTATCAGGATGTTACGTCAGAGTTGATAAATTCAAAGTAATATCGTTCTTTTTCCTGCCAAAGTCAGCTCCTCCTTTCCACTGCACTTTCCTGCCGATGTCACCACTCTTTCTCCTGTTGTGTAGGGAGAACACAGTTCACCTCCCTGGCATGAAATGTGCAGGTGCTCAATAAAGATTTGTTGAGTACATGAATGAATGTTCTTAGAGGACACCCTTGTACCTGGACTGGTCATTACATAGGTGTAAGTTTTATTCTCTAAAAGGAGTGAGTGAGAGTTTATACTAAGGTTGTAAGCATCCCTCAGGGCAGACTCTGGATATATATTACAGAACTGCTGAACTTGTGGAATGTGCATGTTTAATACTGAAAATATTTAATGCCACATGTGTAAGACTTTTGCCAACTGGAATCTGAACATCAACAACTTTGAAGGGCTTATTGTACCTTCTCAGCACCAAAATACTTCCTACGAATGCACAAATTTATGTGCAAACGTATAGAAAATTGACTTTAAAGTGTACAACAAATTTATTTTAGCAATTGGGCCTGGGGCACCTAGAAGGAGAATGAGATTGGAGTGGTAGGGGTGGAACATTAGCTAATAATGCTTTATTTTATTAAAAGTAATTACTGAAAACCAATGCAATAAAATATTAACATGTTAATTGAAGGGGTTGGGAGTATAGTGCTTATATTCTTCTTTACATGTTTTAATATCTTTAAAATTCCTTTTTTTGCTTTTTGTAAGGAAGTCACAGTTAAATTGGCAGTATATCTCTAATGGTACAGGAAATAATGTCTGATTTCTAAACATTGACATTCTACATTAGATGAAATATATTAACTATTAAGCTTTGATATTACACTATAAAATTAATTGAAGAAAGCCATCCCTCTTTGTTTCTTTTTTTTTTTAGTTATTATGTGCCCCATATGATCTGCAGGAATTTTTTTTCTAGGCTTTGATCATTTTAAATAAAATCAAAATTTGTTCAAGTTCAGTTAACACTCAGCTGTGAACCCTATGGTACTGGGGTCTTTTTCAATGGGAGATCTCTAAGCATTATTCCAGATTATTCTATGCTAATTGATCTATTAATAATTTATAATATATTATGAAATACATTAAATTTCTTAAAAAGAAAAAGGAAAGAAGTAAAGGGAAACATTTATTACAATTTAAATAAAGGAATTAGCAGTTGAAAACAAGAAAACCTATTCTGAGCATCCATACTTCTCGGCAACCAAAACAATCAATGAAATCAATGCATTGGGTTAAACAGTTCCCAATTGCCCACTATGTTACCAGGAGAAAAAAACCCTTTATCATAGGGTTAAACTTTGGGAAGGATTTTCCATAAGGATCTTAATATAAAGGTTCTTGAATGACATAATGTACAAGGTCTTTGATAGCAACGCTACCCACAGTGCAAAGATGTTTTACTAGTCCTGTTGGTGTCTCAAATTGGCTCTCGGTAAGTAATCTGGACATATCGTGAAATTATAATTCTGTGTAGACAATTCAACTTACCAGGTTAGAGTGATGCAATCCAAATAGATGGCTTTCTTCTGATCTCGCTTAACAGAAATCTTGAAAAATCTGGAGGAGTAAATGTTTAATATACCCTCAGTTCTCAACCATTCTTCTTCCCCTGAAAGACAACATCACAGGCAGGACATCCTCCCAAGGGTACACACAATATTATGTACAGTTCCCACGTGAGAAAGCACATCATAATCTTAGTGAGAATGATGTTCTCATAAGGTCAGTTATACTCAGTGTGCATAGTTGTCCAAGTGTGAGTATGAAACCAAGTCATTCGCAAGTACCACTAGTCTGATTATTAGTAATAATAATCCACTTGTGACATAGTTTTTCTTTGCTGAAATAAAATATTGTTTTGACACCATGGTTGAAATGTTGGTCTTAGGTCAATGCTCTCTATTATCTGTTGTTGTTGCCAAGCCTTTGAGAGGTGTTTTATGTGGGGCAAAAGGTCCCTTCCTGTGTCTTTGGTCAAAGCAAAGGAGGAGTACAGATGACTGAGAGAGTGATCACGCTGCTGTGCTCACCTATGCGGTAGACCTTGTTCCTGGGTTGGGAGATGTTTTGTGATCAGGGTGCAGTAGAAAGAGCACACTAGTAGCAGTAAAGAGAGGTGACCCTGGATGCAGTTCTGCCTCTAACTTCCTGAGTGACCTCAGGCTAGTCACGCAGTGACTGCTCCCCACATTTCTTTTTGTAAGCTGCAAGGATTGAATCAGACAATAGCCTCTAAGTTTCGTCTCAACTCTCATACTCAGGGATGCCAACGATGTTGGTAATAAAATAATATGAACATGCCAAAAAAATAAAAATAAGGAAGAGAAGTAGGTATGTAACTTTACTCTGGGACTCCTGTGGTATCTCACAACACCATGCTTCATGAACCCCAGAGAAAGCAAAAAATCCAGCTAGTGTTATAAATCCTGATCAGCTGAATTCTTTCACATGTTGCAGGCTGACTCAAGTTATTCATCGCAGAGGCCAGCAGCTCCCTGATGCATCCTTCCTTGTCTCTGGACAGGGTAAAAATAAGAAATTGGCCATTGTGAGACACTCTGAGTTTTGTGGGATTGAGCAGAGCATATTTTATATTCTTCTCTTGGAACTGCCTCTTGTTGGTAGTAAATGGTTGCCAGCACTGTTGTTTCTCAATAGACAAGTCCTAGAAATAAAGATAATTCAATTTTCACTCACTCTTAGCTCTTCTGCTACCAGTGTTCTTCTTTGACACTGACAGGGCTGCACCTGTCTTCCTGGCCTGACATAGCATTTGTGTGGTTTGCCACTTGCCAGAAAATCCACGAGTCATTCTAAAGACCTTTTGCCCAGCAGAGACCACTCCAGTGAGCACAAATTGTCTAGTGGGTTTTTTTAGATGGTCTTCCTCCTTGGCTCATTTCTCTCCAAGAACGAAGATATCAAGGTGTTCATTTAACAGCAGCTCCTGAAAGACAATCCAGCTTGGTTTAAATCTTTAAAGGTTTTCATTATAATAGAAAATATAATAGCAAGAGTAGCATCCTCTGTTACACTGAAATTAAATTACAATTCTTTCACTGTTGGGGTGGCAAGTATAATTCCTATCACTTCTTTGGAAAGCAATACAACTTACTAAAGATCACCAAAATGTTTATACTTTTTGGAACCAAAAACCTTACTGAAAAAAAATTTATTCCAAGAGTATGATTCAACAGAAAAAAAAAACCAAGTAATATACATGTGCATGTTTCTCCCTGTGAAAACAACAGCACAGAATTTACTAGACAAGTTTTGAAACAGTTGGCTATGTGGTAACATGGAACAACATTCTCCTATAATGTTGAAGGATAAAAGCTTAGAGAATAGAATATATTCTATGACTGCAACTATGAAAGAAAACATAGATCTACATAGGGACAAAGATGATAAACATGCGAAAACAGGTGTTAGATTCATGGATTATGTGTATTTTTCCTGCATTCAGATTTATCTTTATTATTGCTTTTTTATGTTCCCCTCTCCTCCCCCCAAAAAATCCTAAAGATCTTGAATATGCCCCTATCAGTATTTAACATTTCTTCTGAAACTGAGTCTAGATACTCAATCTGCTCCAGTTTTTTGAACAAGATGAGTAGCAAAGTTATTCTTTCCATTTTTTTGTTTGTTTGTATTTTTTGTTTGTTTGTTTTTTGTTTTTTTTACAGCCAGACACAGGTCTTGAATTGTACAGCTGACTTCTTTGTTTGGGATACGTTACTTTCAATCATTTTCCTGATCCTCTGCATGATTTACAGAAGCCGAGTGGGAGGCTTTAGCATTTCCATGGTCCTCCTTCTCCACTATCATGAGATTCTTAGGTGAATTTTTTTTAGAGCCATTATTCTCCATTTATAAAGGCAGAATGCAGTGGCAGGAGCTGGGACTCTGGGAAACCAACAGCCAAGAATTCAAACTACAGCATACTATGAAACACTCAGATAAGATGTCCCCATCATATTCTATTATTGGGCAAAATAAAATGTAAACCATGCGCTCAAAACAGCAAATATTGTGGGTGACAGTGGCACTGGTATTCGGAAAGATGAAGAAACGCAATTAAGAAACCTGGCAAAGAAGTAAATATGCCATGTAGCTTACAAAAGACCAGCCACATTGTGTGTATTTTAATATTGTTTAACAGTAACACCTAATAAAGAGAGCATCATGATTGTGTGAACTACATTTTCGGTCATAATGAATGCTACAAAATTAACCTCCCGAGTTTAAATAGGCTACAACGTCTTGGGAAATATGCAAGAAGAGTTATTTGATAAAGGTGACAGTTTTTCACATCTGAAAATAATGTTTTTCTCCCAGCCTATCTTGATCAACAGCCAGCAGCAACACATTGCAGATATAATCTCAAGACCTTGTGGCATGTACTTCTCACTACATGCATAACTTACTATGGACAGAGGATCATGGAGATTTTGAATATAATTTCCCACATGACAGGAGATTAAATAGACCACATTGGAAGAAGCTAGGTCTCTGGAGAACCAAAAAGTAAACTTCAGCCAGTTCTGGAAGCAGATAAACAGCAAGAAATGTACTTTCAGATGGGCTACTTTCTCAATAGTTCTTTCTTGCAAGAGCTCTAGGGAAAGTACGAGTTACTGGGTAAGAATGTAATAGAAAAGGGGCCAGCCTTGGAAAACTTTGCAATGGAAGAAAATCAGTGTCTCCTCATTTACACCTTTCTTTCTCCTCTTCCTTTGTAATGCCACCTTTCTTGGGATATTCCTTCCCCTAGAATACCCTGCCTGTCACCCCACGAGAACCTGCTCTTGAGACTGCATTTCTAATACCTATAATGAGATGTTATGTCAATGCCTTATCTCTCAGTGTGTGTATATACATATTAAGCTTTCTGTCTATGTTGTGCATTCTCATGCAGAAATATCAGACATTAATGAACCAGTAAAGAAGATACTGAGGTGCAGAAGAGCTTTCCCAGTGTCCCAGGAGCCATTCTACACAGCATCCTACAGAATGACTGTGGATCTGCTGTGCTTAGTTTCTTTACTTGTGAAAACAGAGTAATAGTAGCACCTACCTCACAGGGTTGTTCTGAAGATTAGAGGGGTTCTTTCATGGGAAGTTCTAGAGCAGTGCTTGAGACATGGTAAGTGCTCAACATGTGTTCATTATTATTATTATCAATATTTGATATAAAAGCCTTTCTGAAAGAAATCACACAAGAACATGATCAGTTAAAAGATATATATGAATGAAAGTATGTTTGGCGCTGTCACAACACAGAGTGGCATAATGGTTAGGAACATAGGCTTTGGAAGTCAACCATCTGTGCTCAAAGCCTAGTGTCACCACACAGCCATTGTGGGACACTGGGCCTCAGATTTCTAGCCTGAAAAATGGGAGAACAATGTCTGTCATATAAAGTTGCTGTAAAGATCAAACTAGATAAGAAATTTAAAATACTCAACAGTGCCTGACACAAAATAAACACCAATTAATGGTAGCAGGAAGAAAAGAGCACTCTTCACCAACATTTTACCTTCAGAAATTGGTTAAGAAGAAATGAGTGCTTAGGAACCTTCCTGTTAGAGCTGGGAACACAAATAACCCCAAGATATGACCCAACTGAGAAATGAGACACGAGAGTCAGCAGGTCTCAGGACTCGAGAACATATCATAGATCTGGGGCCAAGGGGACCTCCCAATACCCCAGTCTTGAATTAGCCAGATGTGCCTTTCAGTCCTTGGCTGAGCTGGACTGAGGCCTCCTCCAAAGGGAGAAATAAATGCGCATCCTGAAGAGAGCTGACTCTGAAAGAGAGAGAAACCCACAGAGGCTGAGTTTCACCAGTACAGCTACTTTCAAGCACATTCCTCAGTTAAGTCATTTCTCTTCCCAAGGGGAGGACTGAATGAGCTTATGGTGAGAGGCTGAAAGCTTTTCTCCTTTATTTTTCCCTCATGGGAGAGGATGGAAGTGCTATCCTTTCTGTGGGAACCTGCAGACTATGGACGTTTCCCCCAGCAGTTGGCATTGACTGATTTATCTGCATGTTTCTCTGTTCACATCCTCTATATGAAGAATCAAAGTGGGAATAGCTCCCCAAGTAATCTGATAGTACCAAAGCACTGTTCTAGTTTTGTATAATTTTTAAGTCTCTTCTTTAAATTTTTCTTTTTGCAGACTCCATCCCAGACACAGCATACCAGAGTCTCCAAAGGGCTAAGCTCAGCAATCTATTCTCAAGCTCCCAACAGGAGTCTTATATAGTCAGGCAGGCAATGATCATATATGGGGACCATTAGAAATAATCTAATGCATACCCTCTGAACTTCAAATTTTTAGTATTCTCATTTTCTGCTCAAGCTCAATTTCAACACAGTTCACAGTTTCTCATATCCACCATGGCATTCTGCCAAGGAACTACAACTCGTGTTCTCTAAACCCATCTGTTCTAAGAATGCTGGGCTGGTTATCAATTTCTAATGTACCTGCTTAAACTTTCCTCTCTCAATGTGTCCCTGACTGAACTGCAGAAGACAGAACAACTGTACTAGCCATCTCTTTCTGCATATCCCATGTCCCCACAGAGGCCACTGTGTCTTCATAAAGCTAACTGCCACGATTTTCACAAGTGATATTTTTCCTTCATGATTTTCCATTTTCTACTTGAGCATTAAAATACCAGGGAGAAAAGGAAGATAATCGTTTAGCAGCTGGGAAAACAAGATATGTGCCTCAGCACAGTACATGCTAAGTATTCAGAATGTATAGTTATAGTAGATAACTATAAATTAGATAACTATTAAAATAGTTATATTAGATAAGTAATAGTTTTCTCATCTTCAAGACTTAAAAAGTTAACTGTTTTAAGTGGGATTCAAAAAAGGAAGGTACTCACTCACATCAACCCAATTAAAACCACATTTCTATAGCTGGATGTAACAATCTTAATCCAAATCATTCACCAAAGTTGTTTAACTTTCTTAAAGTAAGGCTCTAGACATTTGCTTCTTTACAAGTATCTTGCAAAGCCATTATGTGGTAGAAGAAAAGTTTAAATGCACCACATTTTCCTACTGCATTGTAACTAAAATTACTACTCACAGGATGTGTATAGCTTCTGCATTTTGGTCCATCACATTTTCCACCATCAAATGAGTGTACTCTTAAGGTTCTCACTTTATCATCAGCATAACATATTTTGCTTCCAGAATGCCCAGTAAAGCTGAAATTTTTCATTTAAAGTGATAAAAAAGTTCCCCAAATATCTACTTAACAATTTTAGGTCTGAGTTTTAGCAAGACAGTTTAATGCATACACAATGAAAACACTATATTTCTCACTCTCTCTCACACGCACAGATTAAAACCCCAAAGTTTTCACTATATTTCCTCTTTCTTATACAGCTCAATTTTTAACAGGCAGCTTCCTTATAATCTAAACATAATTTTAAATATGATTATCATAAAAATATTTTAAAACAGAGATGAAATGTATAAAGGCAGATATAGATCATCCATGGTTACATTGGTTACATCACATTTCTTTAGAAACAGAACTGTTTCTACTCCTGTAGACAAACTTTTCTCTCACACATTTAAAGTGAGGTTAGTGCTGACATAAAATTATCGCTCTATTCACTGTCTGAGTGTTTGCGGTACATTTTCTTCATTTTCACAGCCCCACCACTCTTGAGAGTATGAGTCAACAGAAGTTTGCAGGCTAAAACCATTCAATAATATTTTCATCAATACTGGAATGATAGTAAGTAACATTACACAACATCAGAGGCCAAAAATTTTTCTTTGTTGAGCCCAAGATTTTAACTTATTCTTCATTACCTGAAAATACTGTTCATTTAACCTCTTTAGGAAAAAAAAATATTCTGTAGATGAATAATTCCTGCCTTAATGCTTCACCCAAGACAGTTCCTTCATACTTATCCTCTGATGCTTTGTTCTTTTCATCCATTTGATGTAGCAGGCAACAAGAATCACCTTTCCTTTGGTGATCTGACATAGCGATCTCTTATGTTTTTGCTAATTGTTTGATAAATATTTAGTAAATTTTTCCACGGTATGTATGCACTGTTTTTTGTAGTTCCAATTCTAAAGGGTTTATTAATGAATGAACATTGTCATCCTAAAAGAACAATTTCTCAGTGCTTCATAAACAGCTCTACATGCTGGTTGCTTATCATCATAGTAAACACCTCTGTTCCCGTGAAAAATAAAGATTCCTTCTTCTGCTTCTTGGCAACTGCTTCCACATAGACAATGATCTGGATGACACTTCCATTGACACGGAAAGACAAAAAGGCTTTCTGGATTATGAAAAAACATGATATCCAACAGATCTTGATCACCCATGTAATGTTTAACTTGTACATTTTAAGCCATGTCATAAGTATATCTCCTCATTGTGGTCACAGTTGTCATATTATTCTTGAAATACTTCCTTCTCATTCAAGTCATGTTTGTCAACATAACTCCAGAGTTTACTCCAGCTTTTCCACAGTATGGATGCCTAGCAAAGCGACTATACCATCCTATTTGACGTTCCTTTTGTTCTGAGGCCATTGCAGAATTTGTGTGGAATTAAATTTCTTTAGTAAAGACCAAATATTATCAGCTGGTCTTTTAAAAAGGCTATCAGTGTGAGAGTCAACTTCTTTCAGGAATAACGGCAAGGACAATCTCTGCAAACCACATGGTTTAAAGAGTTTTTCCACTCTGCTGCATTCTCACTTGGAAAGGTTATGGAGTATATTGTATAATTAAATATTTGTAGAAATGACCCCTGTCAAGCCTTCCTTTAAAACTATGATGTAGTTGATCTTCAGCAAAAATCTGGAATTGAAGAGGTTTGATCCTGAAAATAATAGCTGACTTCAACATGGTCATAGTTTCTTCCAGTCTTTCACCTAGATGCATTTTCTCAACAGGCTGTATTTTCAGACTACACCTGTCCCACCTGCCGGGATGCGCAGCGGGACCAGCGCTGCCCACGCCTCTCACCGCACTGCATCCGCCTCCCGCCAGCCAGGAAGCCACTGCGGCCTGAGGCTTCCCGCCACCACCGCGCGCTCCTTCCTCTGGGGACATGGGGAGCTGGCTGAAGGCGTAAAGGAGCGAGCACAAGCCTCAGGCCAGACACAGCGCCACCACGCGCGGTAGCGCCGCATGGCCCCAGCTGCGTTCCTCGGTCTCCGTCTCCGCCGCGCCCGCCTGGCGAACTGGAGCACAGGGACCATAGTTCTGGAAATTTATCCTTTTTCTCTCCATGGATTCAGCAGCAGTGTCTAAAAGAAAAAAAATTCATCAATCAATCATTTATATATGTTTTAATATAAAGATAAAACACTGCGAACCAGTGGAAATGGATAGAAAGTAATTCAGTTTTACAGAACACATCTGTTTTTCAGGCTCTTACTTTTCTTAAACATAAAAGAGCCATATATATTTCTGTGGAATTCCCCTTTAACTTAAGAATTCATTATCAGCCAATTAGTTTAACGAGGCTGTTTTGTTAGAGGCTGTGGTTGCATTCAAAAATTAGAATAGGAACAACGACTTGTAAAAATTCAACACTTTATTTTATTTTTGAGACAGAGTCTCACTGTGTTGTCCAGGCTGGAGTGCAGTGGCTTGATCTCAGCTCACTGCAACATCCGCCTCCAGGGTTCAAGCCATTCTCCTGCCTCAGCCTCCCGAGTAGCTGGGATTACAGATTTGTGCCACCATACCTGGCTAATTTTTGTATTTTTAGTAGAGAAGGGGTTTCACCATGTTGGCCAGGCTGGTCTCGAACTGCCAACTTCAGGCGATCCTCCCCCCTCAGCCTCCCAAAGTGCTGGGAGTACAGGCGTGATTTAACATTTTAACATTTTAAACTACCACTTACTATATTCACTGTGTCTGTGATTTAATATATCTTTTTCAGTGGCCACAAAATTATAAAATGGATACAGAATAGTCTCTTCAAAAAATTAAGGAAGTTCTTTCTTTTTCTTTTCTTTTTCTTTCTTTTTTTTTTTGTGTGTGTTTGAGACGGAGTCTTGCTCTGTCGCCCAGGCTAGAGTGCAGTGGCGCGATCTTGGCTCACTGCAACCTCCGCCTCCCGGGTTTAAGGAATTCTCTGCTTCAGCCTCCCGAGTAGCTGGGATTACAGGCGCCCGCCACCATGCCCAGCTAATTTTTTTTGTATTTTTAGTAGAGACGAAGTTTCACCATCTTGGCCAGACTGGTCTTGAATTCCTGACCTCATGATCAGCCCGCCTCGGCCTCCCAAAGTGCTGGGATTACAGGCATGAGCCACAGCGCCCGGCCCGAAGTTCTTTCTTCTTAAAAGGATTATAAATATAATTCGTACTGGCATGACACTTTTACTAATATAGATTGACTTTTTGCTTCAAATAACCCATTCGTACATCGAAACTAATTTTGGTCAGTATGTGTGTGTCTGGATGTATGTGTGTGTGGATGTGTGGATGTAAATGGCAGTAAAGGGTAAAAGGGAAGGTGGAAAAAAGGGAGATGGTCTAACATTTTCCACACATTTTTTAAATACACAAAAGATATGTAGTAAAACAATGGTGTGGTGAAAACAAAATATTGCGAACTAGAAAAAAGACTTAGCTTCCGGTCCTGTCGGATCCGCCCCGCGGCGGCGCCCTCCAGCCATAAGCTCCACGCGTTCAACAAGGGCCCCTCCTACAGGCTCTTGGCGGACGTCCAGAACAGGCTTCTGTCCAAATATGACTCCCAGAAGGAGGCAGAGCTCCGCAGCTGGATCAAGGGATTCACTGGCCTCTCCATCCGCCCCAACTTCCAGAAGGGCCTGAAGGACGAGATTATTTTATGCACACTCGTGAACAAACTGCAGCCGGGCTCAGTCCCCAAGATCAAGGGTTTCCGTGTAGAACTGGCACCAGCTAGAAAACCTCTCCAACTTCCTCAAGGCAATGGTCAGCTACGGCATGATCCCGTGGACCTATTTGAGGCCAACGACCTGTTTGAGAGTGGGAACAATATGCAGGTGCGGGTGTCTCTTCTCGCCCTGGCAGGGAAGGCCAAGACTAAGGGGCTGCAGAGCGGGGTGGACATCCGTGACAAGTACTCAGAGAAGCAGAACTTCGACGACACCACCATGAAGGCCAGCCTGTGCGTCATCCGGCTGCAGATTACCAACAAATGTGCCAGCCAGTCAGGCATGACCGCATACGGCACGAGGAGGCATCTCTACGACCCCAAGAACCGCATCCTGCCCCCCATGGACAACTCGACCATCAGCCTCCGGATGGGTACAAACAAGTGCGCCAGCCAGGTGGGCATGACGGCTCCCGGGAACCAGCGGCACATCTATGACACCAAGTTGGGAATCGACAAGTGTGAGAACTCCTCCATGTCCCTGAAGATGGGCTACACGCAGGTCGCCAATCACAGCGGAAAGGTCTTTGGCCTAGGCCGGCAAATATATGAACCCAAGTACTAGCCGGGTGGCCCAGTGGCCCACGGGGCTCCCTCCGCCGGCAACTGCCCAGGGCCAGGGGAGGCCCCTTAGTACCAGGAGGAGATCAGCTACTGAGGCTCCCAGCACGCTCTCTCCACACATGGTCTGCCCGTCTGGGTGTTGGGTTTTTCTGTGTTTTCAACTTTTTTTTTTTTTTAACCTGTTCAGTGCTGCCAGTCAACCGAGGGTCTGTGAGCGGCAGCGTGGGATCAGGCAGCAGGGTTTTTTCCCCCACCTCCCCTTGCTTTGGTTCCTTCGCAGGACTGAGCCACCGGGCTGTGGGGGAAGGGATCAAGGCCGTATCCTGATGCGTGTAGGGTGAAGGTCCCCGCTGGCACTTCCAGGCTGTGGGCTGAGCTGTGCTGGGGAGAAGAGACCTGGGCATGGAGGGAACCAGTCCCTGAAGGTTTCTGGTTGCCTCTCCTCTTCCCCTTTTTGTCAGCCGATCAGTTTGTGGTTTCTGTACCTGCAAAAGTTTCAGGAAGTATTAACAAAACAAAGAAAATTTTTTTCTTCTCCGAGGAATGGGGCGGAGACCGTGGAGAGGGTGCTGGGAAATGAGTTCCCTGGGAGAGGGGGCCCAGCCACGATGCGAAAATATCTCAGGCTCCTGAGTGGCTGGATTTCCCTAGGACCCTCAGACCAACAGACCTCAGACCCCTCAGACCTATGCTGGGGCCCGGTGAGGAAACTGAGACCCGTACAAGTTATTGGAATTCTGAGTTGCCAGGATTAAGCCTGACCCCTCTCCATCCTAGCTCCCCCACCTCCGTGGCCCTCAGTAGGGTTTTTTGTTTGTTTTTATTTTTGTTTTTTTTGAGATGGAGTCTCACTCTGTCGCCCAGGCTGAAGCGCACTGGAGTAATCTCGCATCACTGTACCTCGGCCTCCCAGGTTAAGCGATTCTCCTGCCTCAGCCTCCAGAGTAGCTGGGACTACAGGCGCCCACCACCACGCCTGGCTAATTTTTTGTATTTTTAGTAGAGACGGGATTTCACCATGTTGGCCAGGCTGGTCGGGAACTCTTTCCCTCATGTGATCCGCCTGTTTCGTCCTCCCAAAGTGTTGGGATGACAGGCGTGAGCCACCGCGCCCAGCCCCTCAGTAGGTCTTAAGGAGCCCCGGCCCTCCTTCTCCCCTTCGGGGCCTGACCAGGTCTACTGCTCTATCTCCCCCGGCCCCAGGCCACGCCAAGTACTGCACAGAGCCCTCCCCCCAGGGGCCCTATGCTATGAGATAATGTGAAATACCGACTGTGGACCAAACACAATAAAACCTCTGTTTTTAAGAAGAAAATGAAAAGACTTAAAACTGGCATTTTAAGACTTTATTATATATTATTAAATATATATTAAATATAAATGTTATACACTTTAGCGCCTCTATCTCCCGGTCTCTGATTAGGAGCTTAACTTTCCTAAGCCTCAATTAGTAAACACTTCTGGCCTAGCCACGTTGACCCGCCTCTCTCCTAACATCATCCAGTACATTTCGGAAGCGCATGCAAAACTCTCCCACCTTCTGTTTCAACAGATATGTCAACTGATACAATTATACAATAATTGCATAAGATAATATTAGATTTAATCTCACAATCACCCTCAGCTTGATTACTAACCCTTCTCTTACATTTTGCTCACCTAAATTTATCTACATTTTCTGTGAATTGAAATAGCTTAGAAATGTATGCCATCTGTGTATTATAGTGTAAGTTATTGTAATATAGAAATATGGACTTTCTTTAACTCCCATTTGCTGCCTAGGAAATACCAATATTTTTTGAGCATGGCAAGTGTTTCCAAGCATTCAGAAGTGGAGAGTGTAGGAAATCCACTGCAGAATGAGGTCTGCTTGTCATCCTCTCAGTCTCAACTGCTCTCCCTCCTTCATCTCTCTCTGTTTCATTGATGAGTATAGAAGATCAGGCATTTTTATATGAAATGAAAATTGATGGAACTAAGGTGTTGATTTGAATATCCAACCGACCATTTACTGAGTTTCCATTACAAGTTAAATTGTGTTGTAGAGAACAGCTCAGGAAACGAATGCTTGACATTGATGTTCATAACAGAAATACAAACATGCCATTAAAAAATCAGACCTCTTATGAGCATCCAGATTCTCATGTAAGTTTTGTGAAGCTCTTTCAAGATGAGAATGTAAAATTTCAAAAAAAAATCATTTTCACAAGTCATTCTTGAGACAGAAAAGTGGAAATAGAAGATCATATATGGTTGTTTCACTAGCTCAAATCTTAAGTACAGTTTTTAGTCAATTGAGAGCCATATCATTCTTATTTTATATGCTGTTATTCATTAGAAACTACAAATTTTAAAAAATATTCGTCTCATTCTACGAATCAATCTAAAAATTTCATTCATTTGGTTATATTTCTTCATTTTACCTGGTCTTGAATACTTCTTTCCTGCCCAGCATTAAATTTAATTAATGTCTAATTTGTTTACTTGGTTTAGTTACTTTTGGCCACGTTCAGTACACTTGTTATGAAGCAGGCATGTAGGAATGTTGACAAGTTTATGGTCCTCACTCTTCCAAATCCCAAATGGCGGCACCCCAACAGACACATACCACAATGTAAACACATACACACACACACACACACAATCCACACCCACCCATACTCACCCACCTACACACACACACACACACACACACACTCCAGTGGATCAACACATGAAACACTCCACAGGCAAAGACATTATCCATCAGGGATCTCTTAGTGCACTACACACTTCTGTAAATTATCAGGTCTCCTTAATTGAGGTGAGTCTACAGAGATTTCAAAGGCTATTTGAGTGCTAAGCTATCTAACTAGTGGTTGGACACTATTTAAATAATGCATTAAACACAACTCTTGAGGCTCTGAAGAATTTCTATGCTTTCCAATAAACCAGGAGTTACAAGGTCCTGAAAACCACACGTGTGATAAAGCAAAGCTGATATTAATGTGAATATACTTTATATTTACTTCTATTCATGTTAATTTTTCTTTGCCTGTAATATACATTTTTATATAACGGGGAATAAGAAACATCTTAGGAAAAAGAAAACAAAAAATAAAATTTTGCTGTTTACACTGTGCCTTGGTCCAGTAACCCTGCACTGCACATATACACTTTAAATTGGTGTCTTGGGGAACCACTTCAGTATTTCATTTTAATAGTGCATCCTGGAGAATATATTTGAGTGGATCACATATTACAGCTGATTTAAATTTTGACCCATATAGAAATAAGTTTTCAAAAATATGTCTGAAGCCTGAATACTGTAAAAATGTTTATCATCATAGAATAATAAAAGGTTAGCCATTAGTTACTCAGAAATTGCTCAGTAAATCTAAGACAACTTAGACATAAATAGTTATGAGTGAATATAGTTCATCATTAATGTTTGTAAAAATTAATGCTGTCTTTTATGGTTGAGAAAAACTAGAAATGTAACAATCTGATAGAGATAAATGACATAAACTTTACATAAAGCAAGAGAATAATAGATGTGTAAAAATGTTTTATAGATAAGATTTTAAGATGAAATTGTGCTGAACAACATGAATCAAATGTGTTTTGCATACTACATCTGCAGCTACAACATCACAGCCTTTTACGTATTTCATTAACTTCAAGATGTAACTTATTGCTGAAACAATCTGATTTAATGAATTGGGATAACGGGTAATGATTGGCGTCAGCTGAAAGCAATGCTACACTTTTAAAGTTAGATTTCTTTGTGTATTAATACAAACACCAGAGAAGATGGTCAATAAAATAATTACTGTACAATGACTATCATAATACTTAAACCTGGAAGAAAATCAGTAAATGTTAAGTGACTAGAATTGGTGAATTGCTTCCATTTTATACAATTTTTTGTTCATTTTAGGGCTTACCAAAACTTGCAGCTCTGAATAAGGCCCAATTATTTACTCCTTCAAATAAAACAAGACTGCAAGAATAAGTGTGAATGCTTTGTTTTGTTTTGTTTTTCACTGAAATATTCCAGTCTGTAGCTGCTCCAAATCACACTGATCTTTCTAGAGTCTGATACAGGTCCTGGTCTCAAGGCCAGTGTTACCATAATCACCATCTTTTGTGCTTCAAGGTTGAGCCCTCCTAATTTACCTGCATGAAATTGGAAAAGTCCCATTTCATACTTTAAGCAACCCAGATGTCTCTTTCACTGAAAGTGGTATTCTTCTTGTGTGTGTGTGTTTTTTTTTTTGCAGCAAATGATGTCAACTTCTACCTACACCTGACATCTCAATTAATTTTTGACATTTTCTTCTTCACATTTCCATTTCAAATCACCAAGTATTGTCAGATTTTACCTTCTCTCTATTTCTTGAATGAATTTTTCTCTTTCTATCTTCATTGCCATCATGGATTCCAGCCCATCACTCTCTCACCTGGGCTATGGTGAGCACCTCTAAAGTGCTCTCCCTGATTCTCTCTCCAAAAATGGTTCTGTGCTATATCTGGAATGATTACTTGAAATGCAAATACAATTTGCATTGTAAATTGCTTTGCTTAAAAACTCCCAAAGACTTCACATTAGTACTAGGATAAATAGCAAGAGTCCAAAAATGGGTTCAAGCAGTACAAAATTTGTTTCCTTTCTCTTTCCCCCCTCTTGTGGCATGAACATTGTTGAACTAAATGATTCAGATATATTTCTTCTTGTCTCCTGGACTTTGGTCTTCTTATTCATATGCTTTTCCCACTACCATCCCAGATTTATATAATTAGCTCTTACTGGGTTTTGTTTGTTTGTTTTTTTTGAGATGGAGTCTTGCTCTGTTGCCCAGGCTGGAGTGCAGTGGTGTGATCTCGGCTCACTACAAGCTCCACCTCCCAGGTTCATGCCATTCTCCTGCCTTAGCCTCCAAAGTAGCTGGGACTACAGGCGCCTGCTACCTCACCTGGCTAATTTTTTTTTTTTTGTATTTTTAGTAGAGACGGGGTTTCACAGTGTTAGCCAGGATGGTCTCGATCTCCTGACCTCGTGATTCACCTGCCTCAGCCTCCCAAAGTGCTGGGATTACAGGCGTGAGCCACCACACCCAGCCAGCTCTTACTCTTATTTTAGTTTGCTCTTCATCTTCCCCATGAAGGGAGGCCTTACCTGATATCCCTAAATATGAAAGGCTTTCATAACAGTGCATAGCTTTTCTCTGTTATTTATAATATTGTTTTTAGGTTTTTATATTTTTATTACTATTTATAATAGATACATCTGAGCATGCTCTTTGATAATAAGTCTAATAAAGTTTTGATGCATTTAGTAATTCAGTACAAAATTGTTTTCCATAAGCCATGATTCTAGAGATTGAGGGGAAAGTGCAGTGGTAATCTGTCCCAAGTGGAAGGACAAATAGCCAAGCAATGTTGACCTACCCATTCATCTCTCAAAAACAGGGTTAAGATATTGATTCTTCTGTTTTCAGGATGAAGCAGGGACAGGGAATTTCTTGTTATCCTCTCAACTCACTCTTTTTATGGAAAAAGTAATTAATCTGATAAATGACCCAAAAGATTTTGATGTTTAAGGTGGTGATTCCAAGAAGTTGAAATAAAAAGACTTCAGAGCCCATCTCTCTCAATCACTATCTTTGGTCTCTTGAAGGTGCTTGTGCACAAAATAGGGAGCACCTGTCTAAGAGCTGCATAGGCTGGCTCAGTCCGGCTACTGGTTTCATAAATCCAACTTTTCCAAGCATGATGGAATGTCAGAATCCCGTGAGCCAAAAGTTTTATGATGAGAGAGGAAGAATGATATTTTACTCCCCAACCTAATTTTAAAATTAAATTTTAAACAAAGTTAATAAAGTTAACAAACCTGAATACACACACACACATGCATATACCCATGCACACGCACACGGGCTTCTTGCATTCTTTTTTTGTTTAATCATTCATGAGAAATGGTTGGATTTTGTATTTTCTATCTACCAATACTTGCGCAAACTCTGGCTGCAAAACTTTTGTTGGTCAAACATCAGCATTTGGGAAACCACATCCCTGCTGAGAGATAGAAGATCTTGATACAGCCTTAACTACATCATCAGTAGACATGGGACTGTTTTTAACCAGAAGGAGGCAAATGGCTTCCAGATGGTTGTGTAGCTGGTTTTAACAGTAGCCTGCAGTGACTTTTTGACAGACATAAACCTTACTAGTTATTATTAGGCTTCAGAGCATTAGTATGAAGTTTTAATTTGCTTATGTTAGGGATGAGAAGGTAGCACTATCCTAGATGCCCTAAATATTGCTCCTTGTCACTTTTCCCCCACTGAATTCAGAGGTAATCTGGGGACTGTGTCTAAAATGGTCTTATATTCATGTGTTTGCCATGGGTTTCTGAAGCTTTCATTCTGAACATGGTCTCAACTTGGCTCTTGAGGACTAATTTCATTACACATGATCATAGGCATGAATTTAAATTTGTGGAGGATTGTTTTGTACATCCCACATGAAGGGGTGACCTGCCCCTCCACACCTGTGGGTGTTTCTCATTGGGTGGGATGAGAGACTGAGAAAAGAAAGAGACACAGAGACAAAGTATAGAGAAAGAAACATGGGCCCAGGGTACCGGCACTCAGCATATGGAGGATCCACGCTGGCACTGGTCTCTGAGTTCCCTCAGTATTTATTGATCATTATCTCTACCATCTCAGAGACGGGGATGTGGCAGGGCAATAGGGTAATAGTGGGGAGAGGGTCAGCAGGAAAACATGTGAACAAATGTCTGTGTGCCATAAACAAGGTTAGAAAAGGTGCTGTGCTTTGAGGTGCACATACATAAACATCTCGGTGCATTAAAGAGCAGTATTGCGGCCAGCATGTCTCACCTCCAGCCTTAAGGCGGTTTTCTCCTTATCTCAGTTGATGGAACATACAATCAGGTTTTACACTGAGACATTCCATTGCCCAGGGATGAGCAGGAGACAGATGCCTTCCTCTTATCTCAACTGCAAAGAGGCCTTCCTCTTTTACTAATCCTCCTCAGCACAGACCCTTTATGGGTGTCTGGCTGGGGGATGGTCAGGTCTTTCCCTTCCCATGAGGCCATATCTCAGACTATCACTCGGGGAGAAATTTTGGACAATACCTGGCTTTCCTAGGCAGAGGTCCCTGCAGCCTTCCGCAGTATATTGTGTCCCTGGGTACTTGAGATTAGAGAGTGGTGATGACTTTTAACAAGCAAACTGCCTTCAAGCACTTGTTTAACAAAGCACATCCTGCATAGCCCTAAATCCATTAAACCTTGAGTCAACACAGTGCATGTCTCTGCCAGCACAGGGTTGGGGGTGGGGTTACAGATTAACAGCATCTCAAGGCAGAAGAATTTTTCTTAATACAGAACAAAATGGAGTCTCTTATGTCTACTTCTTTCTACATAGACACAGTAACAGTCTGATCTCTCTTTCTTTTCCCCACACCACAGAATCCGGATTCACTACCAAGAAACTGTAGCATTTATCAAAAAGAAGATAAAGAGAAATAAGAGTTCTTGTTGTCTAGGGAATATATCATCTTCTTTGGGTAATGCCTATTAATGCTCCTCAAAATAGCTAGAGCATTCAAGCTTTGTAACGAGTTCACAATGAGAGAAGTAGCTTCTACTAGAAATTAAATATGTTACTTCTTTCAATGAGTAACTATTGCTACAAGAATATGTTTGCTGAATAAATTAGCACATTTATTGACATAATTGATTTGCATACTGTGGCAGCACTTCATGGACCAAACCCTAAGTCCCATGAAAAATTGAATAGAATTATTTGACAGTGAAGTATCATTGGAAAAGCCTGGCTCTAGTTCTCAGGAAGCAATCTGGTTGATTATGTGTTTTCAGTGTGTAGTCATAATACAACTGTATATCACTAGTGTACATCAGACACTTTGTGCACTCTACATATATTTTCTCATTTGATCCTTCAATACATGCATAAGAGAAGAAATAGACGTGGATTTCATTGCTCCGCTAGGGTCAAAGACCAAAAACCTCATTACAATGCCAATGTTAGAAATTCTTCTTCCAATTAAAATAAAGTTACCAGAGACAATTGTTCCTGCCATAATGAGAAAATATTGGATGAACTTTAAAAAATTGTTATTTTTTTGTTTAAAGCCATCAAAAACTTGTGGGCCTAAAGTTTCAATGAACTAAATTTCAGAGAAAAACAAGCCCTTCCTTGGTGATCACAGATTAGCAGCAGAGCCCATCTCTGAGGACATTTGCTGGATCTGGGGCCTTGAGTAGGTAGAAGAACAAGCCTACAATGTGCAGAGACAGCTGGAACACTGGGAATAAGCAAAATAATCTACAGGGAACTGCAAGAGGGACTGAAAACTAGAAAGATCACATGTTCTCCTCGCACTTACTTATTTCCACTTAAGAGACAGGGTCTCATTCTGTCACCCAGGCTATGGTGCAGTGGAATAACCACTGCTCACTGCAGCCTCAAACTCCTCCCTCAGGTGATCCTCCTGCTTCAGCCTCTCCAGTACATGGAACTACAGGTGCACGACATCATGCTTGGCTAATTTTTAATTTTTTTTGTGTGGACACAAAAACCGACTAGGTTGCCCAGGCTGGTCTAGAACTCTTGGCCTCAAGTGTTCTTCCTGCCTTGACCCCCACCCTCTCCAACCAAGCACTGGGATTACAGGTGTGAGTCACCACATCTGGCCTCCCCTAGCATTTAGATACTAAACTGTTGGAAAAATGAGTAAAAAATAAATATAAGTAGCATTTTGAGTATTTTCTTCCCATACACCCATGGATTGTTTAGTGTATCTTACTACTTCATAAAGGAGACCATTCCTGCATCAAACTATATAAACTAAGTATTTAAATTTGATTTTTGCCCTACAATAAGCTCTATGCTAAAGCTCATTACATTTGATTTTGACAATCTGTTTTTATACCACAGTTGCAAAAAATTAATCACATTCTTTATTTCATGAGACATTATCATTATTGTTTCCTACAAGTTTCTCTGGTTTTACTTTTTTCATTTTTTTATTCCTTATCCCTTGTCACAGACAGGCATGCTAATGTGTTTGATATAGGTTCTTTACTCTTAAAGAATTCTTACAAGATAAGAAGGTTGTTTTCTGAGTGTATGTGTATATACATGAGTGTATACATTTTGCTTAAAGAGTATTGTGCTATAAATCTAATTTTATTTCTAATTTTTTCACAGAGCATAACATCCTTCATACATTCCCACATTGCTGTAGGTTATTTTTGGTTGTTTATTCCCCTGTAGCTGCTGCATAGTTTTCAATAAAATGAATCAACCACATTTTCCCTATCCAGTCTTGCTAAGTAGAATTCACACTGATATCCTGCTACTGAAATATTCACTTCCTTATGGTATCCTTATGAAAACACTTTTTGGTTATGTGTCACAGTTTGTCAGGGGCTGTGTTAGTCTCTTTGTATTGCTATGAAGACATACCCAATGCTGGGTAATTTATTTATTTATTTATTAATAAAAGAGGTTTATCTTGGTTCAGGGTTCTGCAGGCTGCACAGGAAGCAATGGCATCTGCTCTGGGTGAGGCCTTAAGAAGCTTACAATCATGGCAGAAGGTGAAGGGGAGCCAGTGTGTCACATGGTCAGAGAGGGAGTAAGAGAGAGAAGGGGGCAGTCCCAGGCTATTTCTAACAATCAGATCTCTATGAACTCACTGAGAAGAACTCACTCAAGTGGATTGTGCTAAACCAAGCTTGTCCAACCTGCAGCCTGTGGGCTGAATGCAGGTCAGAACAGCTTTGAATGTGGCCCAAATTTGTCAACTTTGTTAAAACATAAGAGTGTGTGTGTGTGTGTGTGTGTGTGTGTGTGTTTAGCTCATCAGCTATTTTTAGTGTATTTTATGTGTGGCCCAAGAAAATTCTTCTTCCATTGTGGTCCAGGGAAGCCAAAAGGTTGGACATTCCTGTGCTAAACTATTCATAAGGGATCCACCCCATGATCCAATACCTCTCACTGGGCCCCACCTCCAACATGGGGGATCACATTTCAGCATGAGATTTGGAGGGGACACACATCCAAACTATATCAGGGATATGTACCCATCATCGAGACAGGTTGTAGAGTACGCATACTTTCAAATGGGTCCTGTCATGTTATTTTCTGAAGTGGTTAATACCATTTAATTTCCCATCCATTGCCTATAAAGGTTGTTTTCCTCATATCCTCATCACTCAATGTTACCTAGGATTCTTATATTTTCTAAGCAAGTGGTGAAAATACAGATCTCATTTTATTTGTGTATATTTGCATTTGTCAGATTGTTAATAATGTATTGGAATTTTTTGGCTCATTTTTCTATTGAGTTTCCTATCTTCTTTGTTCATCTGAATATCAATCATATTCACTTTGCCCTAAGCAGTGTCAACATTTTCTATTACTCTGTCATATATCTGATAACTTTGTATGCCAGCCTTTATTGAAATGAGTCTATGATTTTTCTACTTCTTCTAAAGTTTATGTATTTAATTAAATTTGTTGGTTTAGTATATCTTTAAACTGTAACAACAGCCCCAAATCTATGTTTTGTTGGGTTCATTCAGATTTAGAATTCAGATAACTTTTTGGAGGATAAATTCTTTGTATCAAAATGAAGAATGGCTATCATAATGCAATATGATTATTTCTGCCAACGCTTATTGTTTCATAGTCTACTTTGTTTATGTGCTCAGGAGGAAAAGACCTGAATGCCCTTGACCAACTCAGCTTTCTGTACCTCCTAATTCTCAGGATAATTTTAGAATGTTCCAAGAAGACAATATCCTGAGATGAGTAGAAACTGTCTGGGACAGTCTGGGCTCTGTCCTTGTTGTTCCTCGAAGAGGATATCCCTGCAACTCTTAAACTCAGAGAGCCAAGGTGCACATGGGGTGTGAAACCTAGGGTGGAGCACTCAGGGGTTCCTCAGCGCAGTACACAGTGGGGCATGTGCAGAGGAGACTCCGTCAACCCTGGGCAACTTTTCTGACCTCAAGGGTCAGACTTGCCATAGAACTTAGGCTTTTGCTGATTCTTCCTGCTCCTCTGTGAGTAATAAATTTGGTTTGCCTGACTTACTGTGTCAGCATTCTTGTTTCTGGCAGCTTGGTTTACATAAAAAACCTCCTGCTAGACCTATGAATCTATGCAATGTGGAAGTGTCATAGAGGTAAGTAAGCAACTTAACTGAGTTGAAAACTAACATACATAACATGGGGCCACTGCCCCATGGGGCAAAATGATCCTGCCAAAAAATCACATGTGACCATTCCAGACATATTGTGGAAGAAGAAGGATGTGGAAACTCAGAGAGATCTGAAGATCTTATCCAAGCCAACAGGAGGCTAATAAAGCAAGAGAATTCCACTGTACTCTGAATCGAGAGTACAAGCTTCATCTCAGAGAAGAGCAATGCAATGGCCCCAGCGATCAGACCAGAGAGACCCTCTGCCACAGAGAAAGCAGAGGTCTAGAGAACAGCATGAAGACAGTAAGAGACTTCAGATTCACTATCCCTTTGCCTTGAGGCCACAGAAAGCCCAAAGCATCTGAACATCTTCCTAGAGGCATTTAACTAAAAGAGAGCTATTGAAACTTGAAGAAAAATGTGAACCAAGAAGCTAAATTTAAAGATATGTTACTTTCTCCAACCCTCCCCCACCAATTAACCATAGGATGAGTCCAGTGAGATAAAGCATATCATTTATTCAAAATACAAAAGTTGTATGTTCTTTATGTGAGCAGAAATATGTTCTAACTTTACTCAATAAATGTATTTTGTTTTACTACTAGAAATAGTAATTTTCACTTGGTCATTATTTTATTTTATAATTATCTCTATTTAAATTAGTATAGCTCACTCCTGGGTACCTACCTAGAGGAAAAGAAGTCATATGAAAAAGACACATGTACACACATTCATAGCAGCACAATTCACAGTTGCAAAAATGTGGAACCAGGTTAAATGTCTATCAACCAATGAGTGGACAAAGAAAATGTGTTATAGATACACCATGGAATACTACTCAGCCCTAAAAAGGAATCAAATAATGGCACTTGCAGCAACCTGGATGGAGTTAGAGATGATTATTCTAAGTGAAGTAACTCAGGAATAAAAAACAAATATTGTATGTTCTCACTTATAAGTGGGAGCTAAGCTATGAGGGTGTAAAGGCATAAGAATGATTTAATGGACTTTGGGGACTCCGAGGGAAGATTGGGGGGTGAGGGATAAAACACTACGCATTGGGTACAATGTACACTACTCGAGTAATGCATACACCAAAATCTCAGAAATCACCACTAAGTAACTTTTCCATGTAACCAAAAACCACCTGTTTCCCAAAAACTATTGCAATAAAGTAATATATATGAAAACAATCAACATGATAGTCTTGAGGTGCAACATTCACTGGGTTTCATATGGGAGAAAAATAGCTAAAATCAAACACATGGACAGGCAGTCAGAACAATGTCCATCATATACATAGTAAAATTAATACAAGAACAAACATTCATGAGTGGAGTCCATTTGGAATAGCCCACAGTGGAGACATATGCCTTAGGGCACACATAACTCAGGGAGAAAATGTATAATTTTACTCAATGTGAAAACATCTTCAGAAATAACTCAGTCTATGCTGTCCAGATGCAGTCCTGTACTGTAGAGATGAAGAATAAGAATCATCAAAGTGGAAAAACCTCTGTCCCTGCTCCAAATTCTGGTTCACACAGGAGTAGTACTACGGGAGAGAAAAGCTGTACATGTCCCAAATGAAGGAAAGCCTTTAGGTATCAGTCATTTCTTATGCGACATTATGAAAATTCACACTGGGGAGAAACCTTATGAATGTAACAAAAGTCAGAAAGGCTTTAGATCTTCCCTACACCTTAATAAACATTTAAGAAAGAACACTTTGGAGAAGCCCTATGGATGTAAGGAATGTGGGAAAGCCTTCAGCAAGCCTCAAAACATGCACATATAAGGAGTCACGCTGGAAAAAACCCTATAAATGTGGAAAAGACTTGCAAAGTCATCAGAATTAAAAGGCATCTTAAGATTTACAATAGTGAGAAGCCCTGTGAGTGAAAGGCAGGGAAATCATCATTAATTTTTCACCAAACTGAACATGTGAGGGGTACATACTGGAAGGGAGCTCAATGAGTTAACATGCATGAGAACATCTTTCCTGAACTCTCCTATCTTACACAAGTGTGAAAAGAAACCCTCTGAAGCTAAAGTCTATGGAAAGCCTTTCATCTTCCTTCATCTTGAGTAGGTATTTGTTCTCACTAGAGAGAAGCTATGAAAGTAAGGAATATGAAAAAAAGCCTCAGTGTTGCCTCAGACTCATAGTTCATACAAGAACTCACACAGCAGAGACTGCTTATGGAAGTAAAAAATGCAGAAAATACCTCTTTAAACACTATCCCTCCTTTATACATGATTCCACACCCTGGAGGGAGACTACAATTGAATAAATATAAGAAAGCTTTCAGTTCCAGCTCTTCACTTATTGGGCATGAATGAGCACAGGGTAGGACTGAAGCACAGTAAATGTTAACAATTGTTGCCTTTATCATTGTCTTATCCCTCAATTAGAACTCAAATTCATAATTTTGTTTTTCCTTTCTTAAAAAATGGTATGACAGATATCTGTCTTAGCACCCTTTCCCCTCTGCCACCTTAATGTTGCTATGTGATAGCTTTGTTACAAGTCACTTACATACACATGGTTTCATTTTCAATGTGAAGCCCTTCTGAGCTCCATTCAATTTAGATTTAGAATTCGTATGCTCCATGATACCTTTTTTGTCAGTTTGTTTTTGTTGGTCACAATTTGACTGCATTATGGTCACATTATGTGGTTTTAATGGTACTGATTTGGGGTACCTGTTATGACTTTCATTTTGGTCTAATGTGGCCAATGCTGTCCATTTCCCTGCTATATCCGTTATTCTCATCTTCTTCACTAAGGGAACACAGATTCACTTTATCCAAGGAGCACTGTTTAAATGTATTTATGTGTTTATCCACATTTTACTATTTAATTTATAATTTTTTGAAAAATGGTCTCACTCTGTCTCCCAGGCTGGAGTGCAGTGGCATAATCAAAGCTCATGCAGCCTTGAACTCCTCATGTGATCTCCCAGCTCAGACTCCTGAGTAGGTAGGACTGCAGGCATAACAGGTGTGCACCACCGCACCCAGCTTTTGTTTTGTTTTGTTTTTGTAGAGACTGGGTCACGTTATGTTACCTGGACTGGTTTCAAATTCCTGTGCTCAAGTGATTCTCCCACCTTGGCCTCCCAAATTGCTGGAATTACAGGCATGAGCCACCATGCCTGGCCCTGGCTTATGTCTTTAAATGAGTTTCCCAGTTCTTCTCGTAACTGTAGTGAGCAGAGCTTATAGTCCTGGCCAATGTGAAATGCAGAATTCACTGCTTTGGATTTCTGAAAATCTGTTTGGAAAGGGGAGAGTTATTGTTCTTCTTTTCTCTTAACCAAGTTCCCTTTGCTCTCTGCTTGCTGCTCTCTTCAAATAAGATGAAGTGCCCTGAGTTGGGTTTAGCAACTTGAAGACAATTGGAACGATTGTCCCTACAACAAAACCTTCAATCTACAAGATTTCTCCCTCCCCAATGGCATGTAGGGTATCCCTGGCTGCCCTGGACTATTTCTGGACTTATTTCATGAAACTAACCCCTAGTAGAACTAAGAAACATTTTAGGAGAGATGTTTATAACAGATTAAATGATAAACCTAAAAAATGAATAAAACATATTATAAAAATAAAGAGAATAGACAAAATGGGCTTGCAGATGCTGACTGGCCACACTCATCTTTGGCACTCGCCCCCATGGATGCCTCACCGACTGTGACACTTGGAGAGCTGGCAGCCATCACTCAAAAAATCAGAACACAGTGGCCTCTACTGCAGCATCAGGGAATAAAAACTAAGCTTGTCAGCTCTCAAGAAACATACTTATGTGTGTGTATATATATGTGTGTGTGTGTGACAAATTTATTCAGTGACTTTGAGGTATCTCATGCTAAACAGATAAAATGAATTAAAACTAGTGCAAAGTTATGGCAACAGTACTCCCCATTATGTATCCAGGGCATTGAAAATTGGCACACATCACAGATCCTTAAGTCATTCTCTGAACCAGGAGGAGAACAGAGAGAGCTCACTGTATGTGCCAGTCACTGGACTGAGTGCTGTGCCTACAGGATCCCACTTGATGCTTGCAATAACCCTGCAAGATGAAAGTAAAAACTCACACACACACACACACAAATTCACACACACATACACACACACACATAAACACACACACACACAAACACACACACACATACTCACACATAAACACACACATACACACATAAACTCACACACACACAAACACATATAAACTCATACAAACACACATATAAACACACACATATAAACTCACACACACATAAACACACACATATAAACACACACAAACACACACACACACAAACTCATACACAAACACTCACACACATAAACACACACATACACACTCAAACACACATACACAAACACACACACAAACACACACGCATAAACACACATACACACAAACACACACAAACACACAAACACACGCATAAACACACATAAACACACACACACACATACACACACAGATACACACACACACATAAACACACACACACACATAAACTCACACACACACACACACATACTCAAGCACACACTAGAAACTACAGAACAAAAAAGCACTGACAACTAATAGAAGTACAGTGCTGGCCAAGCAAAGTGGCTCATGCCTATAATCTCGGCACTTTAGGCCAGGAGTTCAAGACAAGCCTGGGCAACATAGCAAGACACCATCTCCACAAAACATTTTCTTAAACAAAAATCATTTTCAAAAACAGGTATAATGCCTAAGGACTCAGGGAAGCAATACCCCTGCGGCTGTATGGTAAGCAGCAGGCAAGGCTATTTGTGAGACCAAAGTGGTAGTGACTCCAGGGTTCCTTTGCACACTTAGCCAGGAGACTGGCTAGCTCAGCACTGCCTGGGTTCACTTTACCCTTCTACAGCTCTAAAGCTCTGGCAGGTGGGACCTAAGCATCAGAGAAAGTGCTATTATGCAGGACTCTCTTGACTGCAAGTGACTGACACCTAACTTGATCCAGCAGAACATTGAACTATTTGGCTCTACTTACTTAAAATGTCCATAAGTAGATGGGCTTCTGGCTCAATGGGATCAGGGGTCAACTAATATCAACCAAGGCTCATTCTGTTCCTTCATTTCCTGTGTCAGCTCTGCTTTTCAAGTGGCTGTTTTGAGACAGCAGCAAAAATGGCCCCATAAAGTTCACATCACTTACTTCCTTGCAAATAGCTATGCCAATAAAAAGAAAGCACCTCATTCCCAGCAGTTTCATCAAAAGTTCAGGGATGACTTCCATGAGCCCAGCTTGGATCACATGCCCACTCCTGAATGAATTACCCTGCTGATTGCCCAGGGTGGGTCAGCCTTCCCAAATGACATGGACTAGACATGGAGAAGTGGTCCTCCCATGGGAAAAAAAAAAAAAAAAAGGAAGGATAGTGGCAGAGGAATATGAGTGGGAGGGCCTCATCTCTATATAAAAGTATGAGTGTATTTGTGTTCTTTTGTACATTCATTTGTAGTCACTGGGAAGAAAATGAGAAAAACCCACACATGACTTTCTACATGCCTCTGTGCTTTGTTTTGAACACTGAGCTGTGAGAAATTTAGTTATTAAAACAAAACTTTGAAACAATATAACAATTTGGGACAATGGAGACACTTAGCTGATGCAGCACAGGTGAGCAGTTCTTCTTTTGTGCCCATGAGGACACAATTCCCAGGAGGCTACCTGGGGTCTCCTAGGACAAGCATGTGGGCACCCACTGGCTGCAGTTCCACCTTTCCTTCCCTGGACTCTCAGGAAGACACGAGTTCTGGATTCAGCTGAACTGAGCTCAAGTTCAGGCTCTGTGACTCACTGGCTCTGTAATTCTGGGTAAGTCTCTTGCTCTCCTTGAGTCTCATATAATCCTTGGTAAAATGGAGAGGTAGAGTTATTGTTAGGTTTTGAAGGCAAAGCTAGGGTTAAAGAAAGACAGAGAGACATGGTTGGTGGCTTCAACAGCAACACCTTTATTACTAGCAAAACCCTGCAGAGGAGGAAACCAGCTTAGTGCCATCACCAACTGCCGCTCACAGGCTGGGGCGATCATGGGACTGGGAAGGAGGGGTCTGGGCGGTAGAGCTTGCTGCCCGGCAGGATATGGCAAGGATGTTCCTGCAGTCAGGCTGTTGGGCCTTCGCCCGGGAGGATGCGATAAGGATGTTTCCGCAGTCAGGTGGTCAGGAAGGATGCTTCTCATGGCCCGAGTTCCCAAGGAATGTTTCATTCTGACCAGGGTCTGCAAAATGGCTGCAGGTTTACAAAATGGTACAGGTTAGACTAACAGCAATGTCTCCCAGGTAGACAGTTCTATAAAGTAAACTTCCCTTGAGCATCTACACTGTACCAGACATGGTGCTAGGACCCAGGCCACAGGAGGAACAGAACAGATGAGGTCCATGTCATCCTAGTGCTCATGTTTGATGAAAGAAGCTAACAGGTCATAAGACCAGCTCAGATGGTGGTGGTAATGAAAGACATTACCAGAGTGAGATGAGCTAGAAAGAAACCAAAGGAGCTGTTCCAAACACAGTGACAGGGAGAGACCCCTCCAAGAGGTGACTTTTAAGCAGAAACCTGAGATATGTGGAGGGGGCCATGGAGAAGGACCAGCCCCTGAAGCCATCTCAGGATTAAAGACCCAGCAGCAGGAGGGCAATAGAATGGCCTGACCTCTGCGTCCTTCATGCTTCCTTCCTCAGTGGTGCCCAAACAGAAACATGGGACAATTCTGTGCAGGTCCATGGAGGGAGCAGGAAGCAGCTGCAATGAAAAGCCAGGGTAGGGATAAAATCAGGCCCAACAGTAAAGCTAGAAGCAGGTGCTGTTTACTAATGACCGCAACACAGGTCATGAAGCATAACCAGTCCCTGAAGGCACGTCCAGGGCCAGACCAGCTGGTTGGGCTGCCAGCATCTTAGTAGAGATCCCAGGAGATCAGATGAGCTGGTTAGGGGGAGAAGAAAACAGGAAACCTTCAAAAAATTCCAGAGGATCCATGACACTTAGAATGAACTTCCCCGGACTGGGATGTGTTTGGCATTGCTGGTTCTAAAGAGTTCGTCCCACCATCCCCACCTGCCCGTTGTCCCACCAGGGGAAAACTCAGGGTGGGGTCCACAGAAACAATCCCTGTGGAAGGGAAAAGGTTGTTTCCCATCCTAAACCAAGGGAGGACACCCACAAAACACCACTCATAAGGAGCAGAGGGACCTGCAGGGAGAGACAGGATTCTGCTTCTCATTTGGGTATCTGCTTCCCAGTGGGGAAGGGGACCGTACAGGATACAGGGGCTAAGTGGACCCTGGGCTGTGGAGCTAGGGGAGCTGCTGCTGACTCACTGTTGGAGGTGAGCCACAATAGGAGGCTTAGAACCCCACTCTGCAGCCTCTCCAATCTAATAAGGAGATGGTAGTGTGGTCGGTGGGGGCATCCACACGCAGTCAAAGGGCACAGGGAGTGATGTGTCCCCTGGCCGCCTCTTTCAGCTGTAGATTCTCTGAGTTATTGGAACAGCTTCTCCATGGCCCCACCAGCCTGGAGTGTGGTGACAGCTCCCAGATGACGCTAACACCAGGGCCCTGCGCCATTCCTCATGGTTCCCCTTGGCCCAGCCCACACCTTTGTAAACAGCTTTTTCTTAATGATCCTTCAGCCACTTCGAGGTCCCTGCCAGCACCTGACTGCCACATTCCCCAAAGGGACCAGACTCCTCGGCACAGTAGCTGAGGTTTCTATAGGCACAGAGAAAACACTGTCCCAACTGTTGGAATGGAGTTGGGAGTGGAAAAAAGAATGTTTTTTCTCAGTGCTTAGACTTACCAATTGCTTCATTTTATCACATGAAGGCTGTGTGGCACTTTGAAGTAGAATTAGTAATTTACATAATTACAAATTATATGTTTTTTTTGAGATGGAGTCTCACTCTCTCACCCAGGCTGGAGTGCAGTCACGCCATCTCGGCTCACTACAAGCTCTGCCTCCCAGGTTCACGCCATTCTCCTGCCTCAGCCTCCCAAGTAACTGGGACTATAGGCGCCAACCATCGTGCCCAGCTAATTTTTTGTATTTTTACTAGAGACGGGATTTCACCAAGTTAGCCAGGATGGTCTCGATCTCCTGACCTCATGATCCGCCCACCTCGGCCTCCCAAAGTGCTGGGATTACAGGCATGAGCCACGGCGCCTGGCTACAAATTATGTTCTTAAAGAAGCTGTTCAGTGCCATGCCTGACACAAGCTGGAACTCCACGATGAGATATGTGTGAAGCCAGGGTGCCATGGTTACAAACAAGGACTCCAGGTGCAGACTGCTTGGTTCAAACCTGGACCAGCAGTATGAATTTTTGCAACTCTCTGTATTGCTCTTTGCCTCGGTTTTTTCATCTAACAACTAGAAGTAAAAACAAGGTTATTGTGAAAATTAAATGAATTAAAGTAAGCGGAATGCCTACAACAACACCCCCAGGCACACGGTCAGCACTGAGCATGTTTTTCATTACTACTCTTAATGAGGTAAGAATGAGAACACAGGCACCAGCCATGAGCCTGGGGTTTCTCTGGCAAAGGCCTCAGAGACCCTACTTTTAACATCCTCCATTCATTCATTTGACCCTGATAAGGGAGGAGTCTCATAGGAGAGGAGCAAGCCTCCACCTTGGGGCCAGACATCCCATGGTCAAAGTTGAACTCTACCACTGTTCAGCTGGGTGACTTTGGGCAAGTGACTTTCCCTCTCTGATTCTCATGTTCCTTTTTGATAAAAACAGCACAATGTCAGGCCTATGGGGATTGAAGGAGCCGATAGAAAAATGTGTGTCTTAGTCTGAATTTCCTAGAAGTAGATCCTAAGGCAAAGATTCAAATACAAAAATTTTATTTGGAGATAACTCTAGGATATTAATTTGACTGCCAGTTCTTCCTTAGGGTGCTAATCCCAGGAAACACCAGTAGAGGAGTGGGGAACAGAGATAGGAAAGGAATGCAGCAGTTAAAGGGACTTTCATCAAGAAAGTTTCCACTGTGGCAGCCAGGACTCAGCCCTGCCAGGTACCTCTGAGAGACAGCATAGAACATGTGCCTCAGAGTCATCATACCCAGAACAAGGGAACTGGGGTATTTATCCACCAATACCCACCAGTTACTCCTTGGGGATCCTTCCAAGGTCATGATTGCTCCAGAATGTCCTGCCTGCACTGCAAGGGTCAGATCTGGGGTTGACGGCAAGGCCCCTGACAGCACCTCCAGCAATGAGCAAAAACACAGCCTGGTGTGCACAGTTTCAGTCATGCAGTGACTCCAACACACAAACACACACACATTCCCACACCGCACTCCAACACCAACAAAGTATATATGTATATACACATAAATGCATACATGACTGTTACCCACATAGATCCTAGTGACTCCATGGGATAGATGATAAGCTGGGAATCAGAGGAAAGAGCAAAATTAAGGGGAGTGAAAGTCTTAAGAACAAAATGCAAATTTAGGCTGAAAATGAAGGCGGAAGAGGAGTGGTCTGGACACCAAATGCCTGCTGCGTGGCACCTGCTCTACACACACTGTCACTAATTCTCCAAGCAGCCTCGTGGTGTAAAAGAAATTCCTCTCAATTTACAAATGACAGAAACATAGCTCAGAAAAGAAAACTGATTTTACTAATGTCTCAGCAAGTTAGTGGGTGATATGGACTCCCAGATCTTTCTGTCCACAAAGCCTACAAATTCTCCCTTGTTAGGCAGGCTGGGTACCAGGCCCTGCTTCTGGGCTCTGCTCCTTTTCCTGCTAGGCAATCATGGCAGAATTGACAGAGACGTCATCCCCCTTCACCACCTGGAGCAGAGCCTATGAGAGGGGCTGGGGAACAGCCACGAGGCCTGGCACCCACCATTCAATGTCTTCAGAATTGCGGTCCCTCAGAACTCTTGCACCACATGGTGGCAGCACTCCCAGTGTCTGGGTGTCTTCTGAGGTTGTACAGGATCTAGTAGAGGCCACTGGCTGTGCTGTCATATCCTGAGTGGCAGGCTTGGGTCTCTCGGCTGCTTCAGCACCAGAGGTTGGACAGCGCCCATGCACTGAGGCCCTCAGAATGGGAGGGAAAGGAAGGGCAGAATGGAGTGATGTAGGGTCCATCCACCATGTCCCTGGATGGAGAGACCCCTATTCCCACAGTAGTCCACACCAGGACAACGATTGGCACTCACGAAGATGCCAGCCTTCATTTATATGTTCTTGTCTGACAACTCCTTCTCATTTTCATCCTGGAGGCAAGACCCCTGAACACACTAGCTCTGAGGACACCTGAGTGTAACCTGAGACATTCCCTGAAGACCTTTCATCCAAGCAGGATCCCTCCCTTGTCATCTCCAGACCTGCCCCACAAGCTCCCTCCCTGGTCTCCTGGCTCTTGTTCACTCCTTCCAGGCAGCCTTCCACAGTCATCTCTAAAACATATACGACTGTCCCTCCTTTATCCAACAACTTCTATGGCTCCTCAGAGCTCTCCAGATCAAGTTCAAGTTATTTGATCAGACACTTGATCTCAAGCTGCATTCTACCTCCTGAACTAAAATCCCAGAGAAGCCCACCTTGCTCAGCAAAAATGCATCACTGAAGTCCAAAATCTTGACTGTGGCCTTAGCCTTGAGGAAGTCATCAACACCCCGGCTAGTGAGGGTGAGGTGCTGCTCCAGGATGATGGTGTCTAAAGTTGTGCACCAGGTCATAGGCCCTGCGGAAGCATCTCCCCTCAGGAATGAGGTAGTACAGGAAGTCTGTGCACAGGCAGATCTGCTGGTACCATTACACTAAGAGGGCACTGAGCCCCAAGATGGTAGCAATATATTCACTGGGATTCCTGCAGGGTGAGCCTGGAGAGAGGAAGCAGCTCCAGAATACATATGAAACGCTGGAAGCGCTTCCCAGCCAGAAACTCATGACCACATTACATCCAGATACGGGTGCCCTCTGAGCACACTTGTCTGTTTCCCACTCTGAGCTGCTTCCTGGCCCCATATGCCCCAGCCTGGCCCAGGGCTTGGAGCCCAGTGGGTGTTCAGTCCATGGTGTTGGCTGCTCCCTGGGCCAGGAGAGCCCTTGGTGGCTCTGTGACTCCTCCTGTGGAACCCCTCCCTCTGCCTTGAGACCTCCCAATTCCCATGGAAGCCCCCACAGCTCTGGATTGCCCCACCTGCCCTGGGATCCTCCAGCCCCATAGGCCTTACTTGATGCCTTAGCCCTCCCAGAACATGATATGTTTCTCAGAATGTGGCTGATGTCCAGGGCCATCTGTAGATGTTTGCTGGGGACCTCTTGCTGTTTTCCTTTATGGTCTGTAGGGCAGGGCCAAGAGGAGAAACCAGCCCAATCTCAGAATGGACAAAAGGCTCACTGCCCCAACAGCAACCACCAAACAGTCAGCAGTGCTTCTGGATGGAAAAGAGGTTTCATTCTGCAGAAAGCTCCTTGTTTGGCTTATTTTTGAAGCCAGGGAGGGGTACCAAGCTCAGCTTACCTGCGGTGCCTACATTAGCATCTGTGCCTAGGATGTGTGATGGGCTCCCACTGCAGGGTTGACATTCCCTCCAGCTGGAGACCTGGGCTCCTGATACCACCTGGCCTGTTTGTCCTGCTCTGGATGAGGGTGGAAAGGCTGTACCTGGTATTTCCCTAGGTCCTTGGTTTTCACCTTCCAGACATCCAGCAGGAGTGACCATGCCCAGCCCCACACCTGAAATGGGACTCCCTTGTAGAGCAGCTGAAACATCTACGGATGGAAGAATGCTCTGGTGAGACAGGCCACAGGGGTCCCTGGGGAGGATTGGGGGCGGGAGGATTGGGGGTGGGAGGATTCTGGAGGTTTCCAGCCTTGGGCACTGTGGTTCCTCAAAGAGGTTAGGTTTACCTAGGACTAGGCCTCCCCTCCCATGATTCAAAGAGTGGATGAGTGCCCAGCATCAGAAACTCTGTTCTGCACCTATTTTTTCATTTAGGTCACCAAGAGACAACCCGTAACTCCCAAGCTAGGGACGGTCCAAGCTCTGGCATGAAATTCTCTTCCAGCAATGTGATGCTTGCAGGGACAGGGAGAACAGCCGGTGGCCAGGCCTGCTGTCCCCCAGGTAAGGACAGTGTGCTACCCAGAGGCAGGTGGTGCCAGGTCACTGCACTGGGTGCCTGTACCCCTGGCTCTGCAGACACCGGTCATGGAGGTCCTCCCCTCTCCACATTACCTTCTTGCTGCTCCTCGATTTCTTCTAGTCATTAAGCACTTTGAGACATTTTTCTGTGCAGCTGATATGATATTTTCGTTATCAGATGAAACATGACAAAATAAGTCAAGCCACCAGGATTTCTGGAGGGAACCTTGGATGCTGCATCTTGGGCTCTAGGGCTCTGATGGGACTGAACCAGAAGAAGCCAGGGAAGGAAAAACACTGGGGCTCAGGCCGTATGACCCAATGGCCATTGGTGGCCTGTCCTCATGGCCCCAAGACACCCTGTCCTCAGGCCACAGACACCATGGGCATTGGTCAGGTCCCAGCTTCCCAGTAGTGCCCTGGCACTAGCGGGTGCTGACCCCCAAACCACAATCACAGTTGTGGGTTATGGGTTTGGTAAAACCACCTCAGGGAGACTTCTGGGGTTGGGTTTGGCAGGTGCCTCCAAGGTATGGTGTGTCACTCCTACTTGCCACGAAATGTGCACACAGGCTTTCCCACTTCCCAGCCCATCCTGCTGGACAGGATGGAGGAAGTCAGGGAACAGGCAGGGTGGACATCTGGGGTGCAGGGAGAGGCAGGTGCATGCTGGGAGGACAGACCCTGTGAGGGCTGTGGGGGCATCAAGTGGAGTGGGCTCCAGGTGCACCCTCAATGCACTGGGCAGGTCTCAGGCCAGGCTCCCTGGACCCCAGCTGGGTGATGTGGTCACTCCCTGGGGACTGCTGTCAGGCCCCAGCCACCCACCCTGGGCAACACCTTCCTATCTCAGGACTGGACTTTCTGAGTCCTGAGACAGGACAGTGCTGTCCAGGCCTGACAGATTGGGAGGACCTGTTAAGTCCTCCATCCCTAGACCAGCCTCGCACACAGCAGAGACAGTCTCTTACATTTACCTTCAGAGCACTGACTGATCCATCTCACTCTAAGGCAATCAAGGCAGAGCTGAGGACCTGTGCCAGGCTGGGAACCAGTCCCCTCCCTAAATGGGCCTAAGGAAAGCACCATCCCTGTCCCAGTGCGCCGCAAGTTTCAGCCCAGGAGACATATAGGGAAGGGAGGACTGGGCCTCCCTGCTGGCTGACACTGGAAATGTGGGACCTGGGAGAAAATGGAGCACAGGGCTGGCAGGTGATGCTCCAGGACCATGGAGAGCTCAGGCTCCACCAAGGGGCTGCCCCTCCTGGGCTGGAGGCTGTGCCCTCTGCAGGATCTGAGGAAGTCCAGTCCTGAGATGGGACAGTGCTGCCCATGGTGGGTGGCCGGGGCCTGACAGCAGTCTCCCAAAGGAGTGACCACATCACTCGGCCAGGGTCCAGGGAGCCTGGGCTGAGACCTGCCCAGTGCACTGAAGGTGCACCTGGAGCCCACCCCACCTGACGCCCCCACAGCCCTCACAGGGTCTGACCTCCCAATATGCACCTGCCTATCCCTGCACCCCAGCTGCCCACCCTGCCTGTTCCCTGGCTTCCTCCATCCTGTGCAGCCCATAGACTGTGACCATCTCTCCGACCACTCTGGCCCTTCCTTTACATTTGTCTTGTGAGAATCTCTGAGCAAGATCTCCCAGGTCCATCCAAACACCTGCTTTGTCCACTTTTGACTGGGCCATTGGACACCACTGGGCCATCCCAGCTGTCCACAGGGACCTTGATAACATGCATTTCCCCTGACATCTCCCATCAGGGCTCAGCAGTCCCCACTGACCAGGTCCCTGCTGACCAGATCCCGCATATCAGGTCCTCCTTGACCACATCCTCAGTGATTAGACCCCCATCACCAGGCCCCACTAACCAGGCCCCCGCTGCCACGCCCACAATGACTAGGACTCCATAAACCAGGACTTTACTGACAAGGCCTCACTGACCAGGTCCTTACTGACCATGTCCTTACGGACAAGATCTCACTGACATGGCCTCACTGACAGGGGCCTCACTGACATGGCCTCACTGACCACATTCTTCCTGACAAGGCCTCACTGACAGGGGCCTCACTGACATGGCCTCACTGACCACGTTCTTACTGACAAGGCCTCACTGACAAAGGCCTCACTGACAAGTGCTCACTGACCACGTTCTTACTGACAAGGCCTCACTGGTCATGTTCCACCGATCATGACCCTATTGCCTGGCCCCACAGATGAAGTCCCACTGACCAGGCCTCCAGGGAATAGGCTGCCAGTGAACAGGCCCCTACTAACCAGGACTGAGGTGACCAGATGCCCCTGAACGGGACCCTAATGAGTAGGTCCCACTGAACAGGCACGCACTGCTCAGATCCCCACAGACCAGGTCACCCCGTAGACCAGTGCTACAAAAGCCACCACTGATCAAGTCCTCTCTGACCAGGCCCCCACTGATTAGGTTCCACTGACCAGGGCCCCACTGACAAGGGCCTCTGCTGACTAGGTCCCATGTGACCAGGCCTCCACTGAGTAGCACCCCTTAACCTGGTCACCAGTGACCCAGCCCATGCTGAGAAGGCCACCACTAAGCCCCAGCTGACCAGGTCACCACTGACCAAGTCCCACAGCCCAGGTTTGCACTGACCAGACACCAAACATTTGTCTGCCACTAGGTCCCCACTCACCAAGACCTGCACTACTAGATCCCCCTAATGAGACCCTCTCTATGCAGACCCCTGCTGACCATGCTCCCAACTAAATAGGCCTCACTGACCAAGCCCCAACTGACTAGGTCCACTGAGCAGGCCCACACTGATCAGGGCCCTCCTAAACACACCAGAAGGCCAAGCGGCAATGAGATGTTTCACATGGCAGGAGTAGGAGCAAAACAGAGAGAAGAAAGAGGTGCCACATCCTGTTACACAACCAGATCTCATGAGAACTCACTATCAGGAGATCAGCGTCAAGAAGATTAACCACTGGTGAAGGATCCTCCACCCACACCACCGCCCACTGTTTCCAGGCAGAAGCCTCCTGCAGAGGCAGAGCCTCTTGAGAAACTTCCACTATGGCAGTGCAGAAGGAAAATATGGGCTTGGAGGCCCCACACAGGAGGCCACCATCCTCCAGACCCCAGATTCATAAGCCCACCAACAGCTCAAACCCTCAGTATGGAAAAGCAACAGGCACTTAACACCAGTCCAGCCCATGAAAGCAGCCATGGGGGCTGAAGCCTGCAAAGCCACAGGTGCACTGTCCTAGTAGTTTTTCCATGAGCCTCTGCCTCTGCAGCAGGTTAGTCCCCCTTCCTACTACCCCCTACCCTCCCACCACCCTACTGACAGCCTACTCCTCCCCACCCTACCCCTCCTTTTCCTTCCACCCCAACCCCCTCCCATCCAACATCAAATCGCCTCCCACCTGGCCCCACCTCCAACATTAAGGATTACAATTCCACGTGAGTTTTATAGGGACACACAGCCAACCCATATTATTCTGACCCCTGATACTCCAGAACCTCATGTCCTTCTCACAGAGCAAAACACAATCATGCCTTTTCAAAAGTTCCAAAAGTCTTAACTCATTCCAAATGTAAAAATTTCAAAGTCTCATCTGAGACAAGGCTATAGTCCCTTCTGTCAATAAATCCCTGAATTTAAAAGGGATTTCTTTTCTTTCAAGGTACAACAGGCATTGGGTAAAGTTTCTCAATCCAAAGGGAAGAAATTCCCCGGGAAAATAACACAAAGGCAAGTCCAAAACCCAGCAGGACAGTATTTACTCAATCTTTAACCTCCATAGTCATCAAGAGAACTCACTATCACACAGACAGCATTAAGGAGATAGTGTGTAGCCATTTGTGAAGAATCTGCCCCCCACCCTCATCTTTCACCCTCATCCACAAAATAATCTCCCCCATTCTCCCCACACCCCTACCACCAACACCGACTCTTCTCCATGATTAAATCACCTCCCGCCAGGCCCCACTTTTAACATTCCCCATCACTATTCCATGAGAGTATTGGTAGGGACACAGGGCCAAATCATGTTATTCTGACCAGGGTCCCCCCAAATCTCATATTCTTGTCACACTGCAAAATACTGTGATGCCTTCTCTCCCCGAAGTCTTAACTCATTCCAGCATTTACTGAAATGTACAAAACCCAAAGTCTCATCTGAGACAAGGCTGCCTTCCCTTCTGCCCCGAGCCTCTGAAATACAAAGCAAGTTAAACGCTTCCAAGATACAATGGTTGTACAGGCATTGGGTAAGCATTCCCAGCCAAAAGGAAAAATTTTGCCAGAAAGAAGCACAAAACACAGATGGGACTTACAGACCCCATGCAAGTCAAAAACCTGGCAGGCCAGTCATTGAATCCAACAGCTCCAAATCATTTTTTCTGGATCTACATCCCACATCTAAAGCACAGGGGTGGATGGCTGGGCTCCCAAGGCCTTGGGCAGCTCAGCATCTGTGGTCATGCAGGGTCTATCCCCCACAGCTGCCCTCATGGGCTGGGCTGGTGTTGAGCACCTGTGGCTTTTCCACACTGAGGGTGCAAGCAGCTGGTGGGTCTATGAATCTGGGGTCTGGAAAATGGTGCATCCCTGTGTGGGGGCTCCAACCCTATGTTCCTTGTGTACTTCCCTAGTAAAGTTTTCCCATGAGGCTCTGCCTCTTGGAAAAGCTCCTGCCTGAACACCCAGGTTTTTCTGTACATACTCTGGAGTCTAGATGAAGGCTCCCAAGCCTCTAGTTTTGTGCTCTGTGCACCTGCTGGCTTAACACTATGTGAAAGCCACCAAGGCTTGAAGCTTGCACCCCTGAAGTACTGACCCAAGCTGTACCTGTGCATCTTTCAGCCATGGCAGGAGCTGGAGCCGGAGCTGGAGCTGCAGGGATGCAGGCAGCAGTGTCCTGAGGATTGACACAGCAGCACAACCATGGGACTGACCCAGGAAACCATTCTTCGGTCCTAGTCCCCATGGCCTATGACAACAAGCTCTGCTGCAAAGGTCCCTGAAATGCCTTCAAGACCTTTTAAACACTGTCTTAGCTATTAGCATTGGGCTCCATTTTATGCAAATTTCTGAAGCCTTCTCAAATTTTCCCACGGAAAATCAGCTTTTCTTTTTGACCACTTGGCCAGGCTGCAAATTTTCCAAACTTTTAAGCCCTGCATCTCATTTAAATATAAGTTTCAACTTGAGGTCATTTATTCAGTCACACAGAAGACCACAGGCTGTACGATACAGACAAGACACCTCTTGAGCTTTGCTGCCTAGAAGTTCATTTCACCAGATATACCCTAAGTCATCACCCTCAAGTTCAAAGTTTCGGAGGACTCCAAGGGAGGGGCACCATCCAGCCAAATTCTTCGCTAAGGCAAAACAAAAGTAACCTTGGCTCCTGTTCCCAGTAAGTTGTTCATTTTCATCTGAGACCTTCTAAGCCTAGCCTTCACTGTCCAACCTTCAGTCACCATTTTAATTGTAACTATTTAACAAGTCTCTATAGTCACTCTTTTAATTGTAACTATTTAGCACATCTCTACAATAGTCTAAACTTTCCCTCATCTTTCTGTCTTCTTCCAAGCCCTCCAAACTGTGCAGCGTCTGGTCGTTACCCACTTCTGAATCTGCATCTACATTTTCAGCTATCATTGTGGCAGCCTGGCAATGTGGAAAAAGAAAAGTTCATTTTCAGGGGGAAAATTCAAGAAGGTTTCAGATATTTGCATATAAAAGAAGGCAAATGCTAATAGTAAAAAAATAAGGAAAAAAACCTTGAGGGCATTTCATAGCTCCACTCTACAGTACAAATTCTCTGTAATATTATTTTTAAAAAAGGTTTAAATGGCTCATGGTCCTGCAGGCTGTAAAGGGAGCATAGTGGCTTCTGCTTCTGGGAGGATTCAGGAAGCCTCCCAATCATACCAGAAGGTCAAGCGACAATGTGATGTTCCATACGGCAGGAGTAGGAGGAAGACAGAGAGAGAAAAGAGGTGCCACACCCTGTTATACAACCAGATCTCATGAGATCTCACTAACAGGAGATCAGCATCAAGAAGATTAACCAATGGTGAAGGATCCACCCACACCACATCCACTGTTTTCAGGCAGAAGCCTCTTGCAGAGGCAGAACCTCTTGGAGAACCTCTAGTAGGGGAGTGCAGAAGGAAAATACGGGCTTGGAACCCCAACACAGGAGGCCACCACCGTCCAGACTGCAGATTCATAGACCCACCAAGAGCTCACACCCTCAGTATGGAAAAGCTACAGGCACTCAACACCAGCCCAGCCCATGAGAGCAGCCATGGGGGCTACACCCAGCAAAGCCACAGGTGCACTGCCCTAGTAGAGACTTTCCATGAGCCTCTGCCTCTGCAGCAGGCTACTCCCGCCTCCTACTACCCACCACCCTCTCACCACCCTACTAACAACCTACTCTTTGCCCTACCCACCCCTTTCCTTCCACCCCCGGCCCCCCTCCCATCCGTGATTAAATCACCTCCAGCCAGGCCCCACCTCCAAAATTAAGGCTTACAGTTCGCATGAGTTTTGGTAAAGAAACACAGTCAAATCATATTATTCTGACCCTGATCCCCCGCAGTCTCATGCCCTTCTCACAGAGCAAAATATATTCATGCCTTTTCAAAAGTTTCCAAAAGTCTTAACTCATTCCAACATTAACTCAAATGTAAAAAATTCAACATCTCATCTGAGACAAGTCTACAGTACGTTTTGCCTATGAGTCCCTGAATTTAAAAGGATGTTCTTTTCTTTCAAGCTACAATAATAGTACAGGCATTGGGTAAACTTTTTCAGTCCAAAGAAAAGAAATTTCCCAGGCAAAGAATACAAATGGGACCACAGGCCCAATGCAAGTCCAAAACCCAGGAGGCCAGTATCTGTTCAAGCTCAGAGCTCCAAAATCATGAAGAGAACTCACAGTACAGCAGTAAGGAGATAGTGTTTAATCATTTGTGAAGGACCCACCCCCCACCCCCAATTTTCACCCCTAACCCCCACCATAATTCCCCCATTCTCCCTAACCCCCATCTTCCAATCCCCAGTCTCCACTGTGATTAAATCACCTTCCACCAGGCCCCACCTTTAACATTCTGATTACAATTCCACATGAGTTTTTGTAGGGACACAGAGCTAAATGTTATTATTCTCTCCCTGGCTCCCCAAATCTCATGTCCGTCTCACATTGCAAAATACAATGCCTTCCCTACAGTCCCCTAAAATCTTACATCATTCCAGCATTTACACAAATGTTCAAAGTTTAAAGTCTCATCTGACACAAGGCTACAGTAGCTTAGGCCCATGAGCCTCTGAAATACAAAGCAAGTTAACTACTTCCAAGGTATAATGCTTGTACAGGCATTGGGTAAGCATTCCCAGCCAAAAGGAAGAATTTTGCCAGAAGAAAACAAAACACAGATAGGACTTACCGGCCCCATGAAACTCCAAACCCAGAAGGCCAGTCATTCAATCCTACAGCTCCAAAATCACCCTCTTTGAAACCTTGTCCCACATCCAGGGCACAGGGGTGTGAGGGCTGGGCTCCCAAGGCCTTGGGCAGCTTGACACCTATGGCTTTGCAGGGTTTATGCCCCACGGCTGTCCTCATGGGCTGGGCTGGTATTGAGTGCCTGTGACTTTTCCACATTGAGGATACAAGTTGTTGGCGGGGGGGGATCTATGAATCTGGGATCTGCATGATGGTGACCTCCAGTGTGGGGGCTCCAACCCCGTATTTTCCTTCCGCACTGCCCTAGTAGAAGTTTCATATAAGGCTGTGCCTTTTTGGGATGCTTTTGCCTGGACACCCAGGCATTTGCATACATCTTCCAAAATCTATAGAGAGGATCCCAAGCCTCTAGTCTCATGCTCCATCCACCAGTGACTTAACACTGTGAGGAAGTTACCAAGGCTTCTAGTCTGTACCATCTGTAGCTTGGGTCACCCAAGCTGTGCCTGTGCATCTTTCAGCCATGGCTGGAGCTGGAGCTGGAGCTGGAGCTGGAGCTGCAGGTATGCAGGCAGCAGTATCCTGAGGCTGCATATAAAGGGGGGTCATGGAACTGGCCCAGAAAACCATTCTTCTCTCCTAGGCCCCAGGGCCTGTAGAGCAAGGGCTTCTGCAAAGGTCTCTGAAAGGCCTTCAAGGCCTTCAAGGCCTTTTCCTTATTGTCTTGCCTATTAGCACTGGGCTCCTTTTCATGCAAGTTTCTGAAGCCTTCCTCAATTTTCCCCCGGAAAATCAGCTTTTCTTTTTGACCACTTGGCCAGGCTGCAAATTTTCCAAATTTTTTAGTTCTGTTTCTCATTTAATGTATGAGTTGTGACTCATTTAATGTAAGTCCCATCAAGAGGTCATTTCCTCCATCACACATAAGAGCACAGGCTGTTCCATGGAGACAGGACACCTCTTGAGCTTTGCTGCCCAGAAGTTCATTCCACCAGATACTCAGTAAGTCATCACCCTCAAGCTCAAAGTTTCACAAATCTCCAGGGCAGGGTCACTGTGCAGCCACATTCTTTGCTAAGGCAAAACAAAAGTAACTTTGGCTTCTGTTCCCATTAAGTTCCTCATTTTCATCTGAGACCTTCTAAGTCTAGCTTTCACTGACCATTTTCCCGTGAGCCTTCTGATCACAAGTATTTAACAATTCTTTATAAAGATCCAAACTTTCCCTCATCTTCTTGTCTTGGAAGCCCTCCAAACTCTCCCGAACTCTGTCTGCTACCCCCTTCTGAATCTGCTTCTACATTATCAGCTATCTTTGCCACAGCCTGGCAGTGTGGTAAAGGAAGACAAGTCCATTTTCAGGGGGAAAATTCAAGAAGGCTTCAGATACTTGAATGAAAAGAAGCTGAGTGCCGATTGCCAAGACAATAGGGAAAAGGCCTTGAAGACATTTAATAGTTCCACTTTGCACTACTAATTTTCTCTAGAATCATAAAGGAAAGATGTTTAATTGGCTCACGATTCTGTAGGCTGTAAGGAGGCCTAGTGGCTTCTGAATCTTGGAGGACTCAGGTAGCCGCCCAATCATACCAGAATGTCGAGGGGCAATGAGATGATTCATGTGGCAGGAGGAGGAGCAACACAGAGAGAAGAAAAAGGTGCCATGCCCTATTATACAACCAGATATCATGAAAACTCACTATCACAAGGTCAGCATCATGAAAATGGTGCTTAATCATTGCTGAAGGATCAACCACTCACCCCCAACTCCCACTGTTTCTAGGCAGAAACCTGATGCAGAGGCAGAGCCTCTTGAAAAACCTCTACTAGAGAAGTGTCGAAGGAAAATATGGGCTTGGAGCCCCCACACAGATGGCCACCAACCTCCAGACCCCAGATTCATAAGCCCACCAACAGCTCACACCCTCAGTATGGAAAAGCTACAGGCACTCAACACCAGCCCAGCCCATGAGAGCAGTGGCAGGGGCTAAACCCTGCAAAGCCACAGGTGCACTGCCCTAGTAGAGATTTCTCATGAGGCTTTGCCTCTGCAGCAGGCTGCTCCCCCTTCCTACTACCCACCACCCTCACACCATCCTACTGCCAGCCTACTCCTCCCCACCTTAACCAACCCTTTTCCTTCCACTCCAACCCCCTCCAATCCATAACTAAATCATCTTCCCCAGGCCCCACCTTCAACATTTGGAATTACAATTTCACATGAATTTTTACAGGGACACACAGCCAAACCATATTATTCTGACCCTGCTATCCCAGAATCTCATGTCCTTATCACAGAGTAAAATACAATCATGCCTTTTCAAAAGTTCAATAGCTCCACTTTGCAGTACCAATTTTCTCTATGATCATAAAGAAAAGAGGTTTAATTGTTAATGATTCTGCAGGCTGTAAGGAAGCACAGTGGCTTCTCCATCTGAGAGGACTCAGGAAGCCTCCCAATCATACCAGAATGTCAAGGGGCAATGAGATGTCTCATATGGTAGAAGTAGGAGCAAGAACAAGAGAGGAAAAAAGATGTCACATCCTATTATACAACCAGATCTCAGAGAACTCCCTATCACAAGGTCAGCATCATGAAGATGGTGCCTAAACATTAGTGAAGGATATGACCCACACCCCAACTCCAACTGTTTCCAGGCAGAAGCCTCCAGCAGATGAAGAGCCTCTTGGAAAACTTCTATTATGGAAGTACAGAAAGAAAATATGGGCTTGGAGCCCCCACCCAGGTGGCCACCAACCTCCAGACCCCAGATTCACAGACCCACCAACAGCTTGTACCCTCAGTGTGGAAAAGCTACAGGCCCTTAATACCAACCAGCCCATGAGAACAGCTGAGGGGCTAAACACTGCAAAGCCACAGGTGCACTGCCCTAGTAGAGGCTTTCCATGAGCCTCTCACTCTGCAGCAGGCTACTCCCCCTTCCTACTACCACCCACCCTCCCACCACCGTACTGCCAACCCACTCCTCCCAATCCTACCCATCCCTTTTGCCTTCCACCACCACCAACTTCCTGTCCATAATTAAGTCACCCGCTTCAACATTAGGGATTACAATTCCACATGAGATTCATAGGGACACACAGCAAAACCATATTATTCTGACTCTGATATCCCAGAATCTTATGTCCTTATCACAGAGCAAAATGCAATCATGACTTTTCAAAAGTTTCCAAAAGTGTTAACTCATTCCAAATGTAAAAAATTCAAAGTCTCACCTGAGACAAGGCTACAGTCCCTTCTGCCTATGAGTCCCTGAATTTAAAACAGAGTTCTTTTCTTTCAAGGTAAAATGATGGTATGGGCATTGGGTAAGCTTTCTCAGTCCAAAGGGAGGAAATTTCCCAGAAAAATAACACAAATGGGCCCACAGGCCCAATGCAAGTCCAAAACCCAGCAGGACAGTATTCACTCAATCTCACAGCTGCAAAAGTCATCAAGAGAACTCACTGTCATGTGAACAGCATTAAGGAGATAGTGTTTAAACATTTGTGAATGATCTGCCCCCCCACCCTCATCTTTCACCCCCAACCACAAAATAATCTCCCCCATTCTCCTCACACCCCTACCTCCAACCCCCACTCTTCTCCATGATTAAATCACCTCCCACTGGGACCCACCTTTAACATTCACCAATACAATTCCACATGAGTTTGGTAGGGATGCAGAGCCAAATCCTATTATTCTGACCCTGACCCCCCCATATCTCATGTTGTTCTCACACTGCAAAATACAATGATGCCTCCTCTACTGTTTCCCAATGTCTTAACTCATTCCAGCATTTACTCAAACGTCCAAAGCCCAAAGTCTCTTCTGAGACAAGGCTGCCATCCCTTCTGTCCCTGAGCCTCTGAAATACAAAGCAAGTTAAGTACTTCCAAGGTACAATGATTGTGTACAGGTATTGGGGTAAGCATTCCCAGCCAAAAGGAAGAAATTTGCCTGAAAGAAGCACAAAACACAGATGGGACTAAAAGACCCCACGCAAGTCAAAAACCCAGCAGGCCAGTCATTGAACCCAACAGCTCCAAATCACTTTTTTTAAAATCCAGATCCCACATCCAGAGCACAGTGGTGAGCCCTGGGCTCCCAAGGCCTTGGGTAGCTCTGCACCTGTGGCTTTGCAGGGTCTAACCCCCACAATTGCACTCATGGGCTGGGCTGGTGCTGAGTACCTGTAGCTTATCCACAATGAAGGTCCAAGTTGTTAGTGAGTCTATGAATCTGGTGTTTGCAGAATGGTGCTCCCTGTGTGGGGATTCCAACCCTATATATTCCTTCTGTACTGCCCTTGTAAAGGATTCCCATGAGGCTCTGCCTCTTGGAAAAGTTTCGACCTGGACACCGAGGTTTTTCTGTAAATACTCTGGAGTCTACATGAAGGATTCCGAGCCTCTAGTCTTGGTCTTTGTGTACCTGCTCGCTTAACACTATGTGGAAGCCACCAAGGCTTGTAGATTGCACCCTCTGAAGCAGTGACTCAAGCTGTATCTGTGCATCTTTCAGCCATGGCTGGAGCTAGAGCTTCAGGAACGCAGCCAGCAGTGTCCTGAGGATGGACACAGCAGCAGGGCAATGGGGCTGGAGAAGGAAACCATTCTTTTATCCCAGGCCTCGGGGCCTGTGACAGCAAGGGTTGCTGCAAAAGTCTCTGAAATGCCTTCAAGGCCTTTTTAACATTGTATTGGCTATTAGCACTGAACTCCATTTTATGCAAATTTCTGAAATCTTCTTGAACTTTCCCATTGATAATCAGCTTTTCTTTTTGACCATTTGGCCAACCTGCAAACTTCCCAAACTTTTAAGCTCTCCTTCTCATTTAAATGTAAGTTTCACCTTGAGGTCATTTCTTTGGTCACATGTAAGACCACAGGCTGTTCGACACAGACAGGACACCTCTTGAGCTTTGCTGCCTAAAAGTTCATTCCACCAGATACACTCTAAATCATCACCCTCAAGTTCAAAGTTTCACAGGTCTCCAGGTTAGGAGCATCATGCAGTCACGTTCTTTGCTAAGGCAAAATGAAAGTGACCTTGGCTCCTGGTCCCAGCAAGCTCCTCATTTTCATGTGAGACCTTCTAAGCCTGGCCATCACTGTCCATCCTTCTGTCATCTTTTTAATTATAACTATTTAACAAGTCTCTACACTGGTCCAAACTTTTCCACATCTTCCTGTCTTCTTCCAAGACCTCCAAACTCTCCAACCTCTGGCTGTTACACAGTTCTCAACCTGCTTCTACATTTTCAGCTATGTTTGTTGCAGCCTGGCATGTGGTAAAAGAAGAAAAGTCCATTTCAGGAGAAAAATTCATACAGGTTTCAGATATTTGTCTGAAAAGAAGCTGAGTACTGATTACCAAGACAACAGGGAAAAGGCCTGGAAGGCATTTCATAGCTCTACTTCACAGCACAAATTTTCTGTATAATCAGAAAGAAAAGAGGTTGAACTGGCTCATGGTTCTGAAAGCTTTAAATAAATCACAGAGGCTTCTGCTTCTGGGAGGACCCAGGAAGCCTCCCAATCATACCAGAAGACCAAGCAGCAATGCTATGTTTTATATGGCAGAAGTGGAAACAAGACAGAGAGAGGAAAAAGGTGCCACACCCTATTATACAACCAGATTTCCTGAGAACTACGTATCACAAGGTCAGCATCAAGAAGATGATACTTAACCATTGGTGAAAGATCTGCCCCCACCACCCCCACCCCCCACTGTTTCCAAGCAGAAGCCTGAGGCAGAGGCAGAGCCTCTTGGAAAACCTCTACTAGGGCAGTGCAGGAAAAAAAAAAAAAAAACCAAGGGCTTGGAGGGCCCACGCAGGAGGTTTCCATCCTCCAGACCCCAGATTCATAAGCCCACCAATAGCTTGCATTCTCAGTATGGAAAAGCTATAGGCACTCAACACCTGCCCAGCCCATGAAAGCAGCCATGGGGGCTAAACCCTGCAAAGCCACAGGTGCACTGCCCTAGTAGAGGTTTTCCATGAGCCTCTGCCTCTGCAGCAGGCTACTCCCCCTTTCTATTGCCTACCACCCTCTCACCACCCTACTGCCAGTCTACTCCTCCCCACCCTACCCACTGGTTTTTCCTTCCACCACTATCAACCTCCCATTTATGATTAAATCACCTCCCACCAGGCCCCACCTCCAACATTCAGGAATACAATTCCCCATGAGTTTTTTTGGGAAACACAGTGAAACCATATTATTCTGACCCTGACACCCCCAAATCTCATGTCCTTCTAACAGAGAAAAATACAAACATGTCTTTTCAAAAGTTTCCAAAAGTCTTAACTCATTCCAGCAGTAACTCAAATGTGGTAAGTTCAAGTCTCATTCAAGACAAGGCTGCCATCCCTTCTGCCTATGAGTCCTTGAATGTAAAAGGGCGTTCTTTTCCTTCAAGTTACAATGATGTACAGGCACTGGGTAAGATTTCTCAATCCAAAGGGAAGATTTTCCCAGAAAAAAAAACACAACTGTGACACAGGCCCAATGCGAGTCCAAAACCCAGCAGGACAGCATTCATTTATCATGAGAACTCACTATCACACAGACTGCATTAAGGAGATGGTATTTAACCATCTGTGAAGGATCTGCCAACCACATTGTCCATCATGATTAAATCACCTTCTACCGAGCCCCACGTTTAACATTCCTCATTACAATTCCACATGAGTTTTTGTAGGGACACAGAGCCAAATCATATTATTCTCCCCTTGCCCCCACCAATCTCATGTCCTTCTCACACTGCAAAATACAATGATGCGTTCTCTACAGTCCCCCAATGTCTTAACTCATTCCAGCATTTACGCAAATGTCCAAAGCCCAAAGTCTCTTCTGAGACAAGGCTGTCATCCCTTCTGCCCCTGAACCTCTGAAATACAAAGCAAGTTAAGTACTTCCAAGGTACAATGATTGTACAGGCATTGGGTAAGCATTCCAAGCCAAAAAGAAGAAATTTGCCAAAAAGCACAAAATACAGATGGGACTTACAGACCCCATGCAAGTCAAAAACCCAGCAGGCCAGTCATTCCATCCTACAGCTCCAAATCATCTTTTTGGAATCTATGTTCACAGCCAGAGCACAGGGTGCTGTGATGGCTGGGATCCCAAGGCCTTGGGCAGCTCTACACCTGTGGCATTGCAGAAACTTTCCCCTACAACTGCCCTCATGGGCTGGGCTGGTGTTGAGTGCCTGTAGTTTTCAACACTAAGGGTGCAAGCAGTTGGTGGGTCTACAAAACTGGGGTCTAGAAAATGGCACATCCCGGTATGGGGACTCCAACCCTATACTCTTCTTCTGTACTGCCGGAGTAGAGGTTTACCATGAGGCTCTGCCTCTTGGAAGAGCTTCGGGCAGGACACTCAGGCTTTCTGATACATCCTCTAGAGTCTAGATGCAGGCTCTGAAGCCTCTAGTCCTGTGCTCTGTGCACCTGCTGGCTTAACACTATGTGGAAGCCACCAATGCTTGGAGCTTGCATCCTCTGAAGCAGTGATGCAAGCTGTACCTGTGCATCTTTCAGCCATGGCTGGAGCTGGAGCTGGAGCTGGAGCTGCAGGGATGCAGGCAGCAGTGTCCTGAGGCTACACACAGGAAACCATTCCTTTCTCCTAAGCCCTAGGGCCAGTGACAGCAAGGCTGCTACAAAGGTCTCTGAAATACCTGCAAGGCCTTTTTCCCATTGTCTTGAATTATTAGCACTGGACTCCTTTTTATGCAAATATCCAAAGCCTTCTTGATTTTCCCCCTGAAAATCAGCTTTTTTCACCATTTGGCCAGGTTGCAAATTTTCCAAAGGTTTAAGCTGTGTTTTTCATTTAAATGTAAGTTCCAACTTATGGTCATTTCTTTGATCACATGTAAGAGCACAGGCTATTCAATGTATGCAGGACAACTCTTGAGCTTTGCTGTTTAGAAGTTCATTCCACCAGATACACCCTAAATCACCACCCTCAAGTTCAAAGTTTCACAGAGCTCCCTGGAAGGGTCGCTGTGTAGCCAATTACTTTGTTAAGACAAAACAAAAATCCTTGGCTCCTGTCCCCAGTAAGTTCCTCATTTTCATCTGAGACCTTCTAAGCCTGGCCTTCACTCTCCATCCTTCTGTCAGCCTTTTAATCGCAACTATTTAACAAGTCTCTGCAATGGTCCTAACTTTCCCTCATCTTCCTGTCTTCTTCCAAGCTCTCCAAACTCTCTAACCTCTGGCCATTACCCAATTCGGAACCTGCTTCTACATTGTCAGCTATCTTTGTCGCAGCCTGGCAATGTGGTAAAAGAAGAAAAGTCCATTATCAGGGGAAACTTCAAGAAGGCCTCCAATATTTGCATTTAAAAAAGCCCAGTGCTAATAGCCAAAAGATTCAGGGGAAAGCCTAGAAGGCATTTCATAGCTTCACTTTGCAGCATTAATTTTCTGTATGTACATAAAGAAAAGAGGTTTAATTAACTCACAGTTCTTCAGGCTGTAAAGAAAACATAGTGGTTTCTGCTTCTTGGAGGACTCAGGAAGCCTTCCAATCATACCAGAAGGCCAAGAGGCAATGAAATGTTTCATATGGCAGGAGCAGAAGCAAGACAGAGAGAGGAAAGAAGGCCCATATCCTGTTATACAACTAGATCTCATGAGAGCTCACTATGAGGAGATCAGCATCAAGAAGATGGTGCTTAACTATTGGTGAAGGATCCGCCCCCCACCCCATATCCACCCCCGACTGTTTCCAAGCAGAAACCTGAGGCAGAGGCAGAGCCTCTTGGAAAACCTCTACTAGGGCAGTGAGAAGGAAAATATGGGTTTGGAGCCCCCACACAGGATACCGCCATCCTCCAGATCCCAGATTCATAGACCCACCAACAGCTCCCAAATTCAGTATGGAAAAGCTACAGGCACTCAACACCAGCCCAGCCCATGAGAGCAGCCATGGGGGCTAAAGCCTGCAAAACCACAGGTGCACTGCCCTAGTAGAGACTTTGCATGAGCCTCTGCCTCTGCAGCAGGCTACTCCCCTCCCACTACACGCCACCCTACAGCCAGCCTACTCCTCCCCACCTAACCCACCTCTTTGTACTTCCAGCCCCACCCCTCTCCCATCCATGAATAAATCACCTCCCACCAGGCCCCACCTGCAACATTCGGGATTACAATTCCACATGAGTTTAGGTAGGGATACACAGCTAAACCATATTATTCTGACCCTGATCCCCTGAATATCATATCCTTCTCACAGAGTGAAATACAATCATGCCTTTTCAAAAGTTGGCAAAAGCCTTAAGTCATTTCAGCATTAACTCAAATGTAAAAAGTTCAAGATCTCAGTTGAGAAAAGGCTACAGTCCCTTTTGCCTATGAGTCCCTGAATTTAAAAGGGAGTTCTTTTCTTTTAAGGTATGATGATGGTAGAGGCATTGGGTAAGTTTTCTCAATCCAAAGGGTAGAGGGTTACCAGGAAAATAACACAAATGAGATCACAGGGCCAATGGAAGTCCAAAACCCAGGAAGCCAGTATCCATTCAATCTTACAGCTCCAAAACCATCACGAGAACTCACCATCATGAGGAAAGCATTAAGGAGATGGTGCTTAACCATTTGTGAGGGATCACCCCCACCCCCACCTCTCACCCCTCTCCCCCACCATAATCCCCCCATTCTCCCCAATCCAAACCTTCTAACACCCACCACCCTCCATGATTAAATCACCTTCCACCTGGCCCCACTTTTAACATTTTTATTACAATTCCGCATGAGTTTCTGTAGGGATACACAACCAAATCTTATTATTCTCTCCCTGCCTCCCCAAATCTCATGTCCTTCTCACTTTGCAAAATACAGTGATGCCTTACCTGCCATTTCCCCAAGCCACTATGCTTTTTTTTACAGCCTGCAGAACCATGAGCCAATTAAACTCCTTTTTGTTATGATCATACAGAAAATTAGTACTGTGAAGTGAAGCTATGAAATGCCTTCAGTGACTTTTCCCCATCGTCTTGGCTAAGACCCCCAAGGTCTTAACTCATTCCAGCATTTACTCAAATGTCTGAAGCCCAAAGTCTCATCTGAGACAAAGCTGCAGTCTCTTCTGCCCCTGAGCCTCTGAAATACAAAGTAAGTTAACTACTTCCAAGGTACAACTGTCCAGGCATTGAGTAAGAATTCCCAGCCAAAAGGAAGATTTTCACCAGATAGAAGAATAAAATACAAGTGGGACTTACAGGTCCCATGAAAATCCAAAACCCAGCAGGCCAGTTTTTCAAACCTACAGCTCCAAAGTCATCCTTTTTAAATCCTTGTCCCACATCCAGGGCACAAGGGTGTGAGGGCTGGGCTCCCAAGGCCTTGGGCAGCTCTGCACCTGTGGCTTTGCAGTGTTCAGCCCCCGCAGCTGCCCTCATGGGCTGTGCTGGTGTTGAGTGCCTGGCGTTTTTAACCCATGGAGGGTATGAAGCTTTTGTTGGGTCTATGAATCTGGGATCTGCACGATGGTGGCCTCCAGTGTGGGGGCTCCAACCTCATATTTTCCTTCTGCACTGCCCTAGTAGAGGTTTCCCATGAGACTCTGCCTTTTGGGCAGCCTTCTGTCTGGACACCCAGGCATTTTCATACATCTTCCAAAATCTATATGGAGGCTCCCAAGTCTCTGGACTAGTGCTCCGTGCACCCACTGGCTTAACACTATATAGAAGTCACCAAGGCCTATAGCTTGCACCCTCTGAAGCAGTGACCCAAGCTGTACCTGTGCATCTTTCAGCCAAGGTCAGAGCAGGAGCTGGGGCTGCTGGGATGCAGGCAGCAGTGTCCTGAGGCTGCACACAGCAGCAGGGCCATGGGGCTGGCCCAGGAAACCATTCTTCTCTCCTAAGTCCCAGGGCCTGTGACAGCAAGGGCTGCTGCAAACATTTCTGAAATGCCTCCAAGGCTTTTCCCCACATTGTCTTGGCTATTAGCACTGGCCTCCATTTTATGCAAATTTCTGGAGCCTTCATGAATTTTCCCCCTGAAAATCAGCTTTTCTCTTTGACCACTTGGCCAGGCTGCAAATGTTCCAAACTTTTGAGCTCTGCTTGCCATTTAAATAGAAATTCCAACTTGAGGTCATTTCCTCAGTCACACATAAGAGCACAGGCTGTTTGATGCAGACAGGATCCCTCTTGTGCTATGGTGCCTAGAAGTTCATTCCACCAGATATGCACTAAATCATCACCCTCAAGTTCAAAGTTTCACAGATCTTAAGGGCAAGATCGCCCTGCAGCCACGTTCTTTGCTACAGCAAAACAAAAGTAACCTTGGCTCCTGTTCCCAGTAAGTTCCTCATTTTCATCTGAGACCTTGTAAGCCTGACCTTCACTGTCCTTCCTTCTGTCAGCATTTTAATCAAAACTATTTAACAAGTCTCTACAATGGTCCAAACTTTCCCTCATCTTCCTGTCTTTTTTCAAGCTCTCCAAACTCTCCAACCTCTGGCTGTTACCCACTTCTGAAACTGCTTTACACTTTCAGCTATCTTTGTTGCAGTTTGGCACTCCTGCCTTTCACGCGTAAACCCAAAAACAATCCCCCCCAACTCTCCCCACCCCCCCAATACCCTCCAACTCTCCCCATCCCCCCCATCCAACCTCCACTCTCCCCCAGGGGAAACTTCAAGAAGGCTTCAGATACTTGCGTTAAAAAGAAGCCCAGTGCTGATAGCCAAGACAATGGGGAAAAGTCCTTGAAGATATTTCATAGCTCCACTTTGCAGTACTTATTTTCTGTGTGGTCATAATGAAAAGGGGATTCATTGGCTCATGGGTCTGCAGGCTGTAAAGAAAGCATGGTGGCTTCTGCTTCTGGGAAGACTCAGGAAACCTCCCAATCATACCAGAAGGAAAGCAGCAATGAAATGTTTCATATGGCATGAGTAGGAGAAAGACTGAGAGAGGAAAGAGGCATCACAGCCTGTTATACAACCAGATCTCATGAGAACTCACTGTCACTAGGTCAGCATCAAGAAGATGGTGCTTAACCATTGGTGAAGGAGCCACCCCACAACACACCTCCACCCCCTATTGTTTCCAGACAGAAGCCTGCTGCAGAGACAGAGCCTCTTGGAAATCCTGTTCTGTGGCAGTGCAGAAGGAAAACAAGGGCTTTGAGTTGCTATGCAGGAGGCCACCATCCTCTAGACCCCAGATTCATAGACCTACCAACAGTTCACAGCCTCAGTATGGAAAAGCTATAGGCACTCAATACCAGCCCAGGCCATAAGGGCAGCCTGGGGGCTAACGCCTGCAAAGCCACAGGTGCACTGCCCTGGTAGAGGTTTTCCATCAGCCTCTGCCTCTGCAGCATGCTACTCCCCCTTCCTACTACCCACCACCCTCCCACCACCCTACAGCCAGCCTACTTTTCCCCACCCTACCCACCCCTTTTTTCTCCCACCCCCACACCTCCCATCCATGATTAAATAATCTCCCACCAGGCCCCACCTCCAACATTTGGGATTATAATTCCACGTGTGTTTTTCTAGAGGCACACAGCCAAATCATATTATGCTGACCCTGATCCCCCCAAATCTCATGCACTTCTCACACAGTAAAATACAATCATGCCTTTTCAAAAGTTTCCAAAAGCCTTAACTCATTCTCGCATTAACTCAGATGTGAAAAGTTAAGTCTCATCTGAGACAAGGCTACAGTCTCTTCTGCCTATGAGTCCCTGAAGTTAAAATGGCATTCATTTATTTCGAGGTACAATGATGGTACAGGTATTGGCTAAGTTTTCTCAATCCAAAGGGAAGAAATTTCCAAGAAAAATAACACAAGTGGGACCATAGGCCCAATGCACACCCAAAACCCAGCAGGACAGTGTTCATTCAATCTCACAGCTCCAAAATCATGAAGAGAACTGACTCTCAGAAGGGCAGCATTAAGGAGATGGTGTTTAATCATTTGTGAAGGATCCACCCCCACTCCTGCCTTTTACCCATAACCCCAACCAAACACAATCCCTCCCAACTCTTCCCACCCCCCCAATACCCTCCAACTCTCCCCATCCCTCCCATCCAACCTCCACTCTCCACCATGATTAAATCACCTTCCACCAGCCCCCACCTTTAACATTCCCCATTAAAATTCCACATGAGTTTTGGGAGAGACACAGAGCCAAATCATATTACTCTGTCCCGGGTCCCCCAAATCTCATGTCTTTCTCACATTGCAAAATACAATGATGCCTTTCCTACAGTCCCCCAAATCTTAACACATTCCAGCATTTACTCAAATGTCCAAAGCCCAAAGTCTTATCTGAGACAAGTCTACAGTCCCTTCTGCCATGAGTCTCTGAATTATAAAGCAACTTAACTACTTCCAAGGTACAATGATTGTACAAGCAATGGGTAAGCATTCTCAACCAATAGAAAAAAGAATTTCTAGAAAGAAGCACAAAACACAGATGGGACTTATAGGATACATAAATGTCCAAAACCCAGCAGGCCAGTCACTCAGTCCTACAGCTCCAGAATCATCCTTTTTGAAACCCTGTCCCAAATCCATGGCACAGGGGTGTGAGGGCTGGGCTCCCAAGGCCTTGGGCAGATCTGCACCTGTGGCTTTGCAGTGTTCAGCCCCTGCAGCTGCCCTGATGGACAGGGCTGGTGTTGAGTGCCTGTAGCTTTTCCATACTGAGGGTGCAAGCTGTTTGTGGGTCTATGAATCTGGGGTTTGGAGAATGATGCCTCCCTGTGTGGGGGCTTCAATCCTATATGTCCCTTCTTTGTTCCCCTAGTAGAGGTTTCCCAAGAGGCCCTGCCTCTTGGAAAAGCTTCTTTCCTGGACATCCAGGCATTTCTGTGCATCTTCTGGAGTCTAGACAGAGGCTCCCAAGCCTCTAGTCTCTTACTCTGTACACCTGCTGGCTTATCATTATATGGAAACCATCAAGGCTTGGAGCCACCTCTGAAGCAGTAACCCAAGCTGTACCTGTGCATCTTTGAGCCATGGCTGGAGTTGGAGCTGCAGGAATGCAGCCAGCAGTGTCCTGAGGGTGCACAGAGCAATGAGGCCATGAAGCTTCCCCAGGAAACCATTTTTCTCTGCCAGGCCCTAGGGCCTGTGACAGCAAGGGCTGCTGCAGAGGAACCTGAAATGCCTTCAAGGCCTTTTTCCCATTGTCTTGGCTATTTGTACTGGGCTTCTTTTTATACAGATACCCTAAGCCGTCTTGAATTTTCCCCCTGAAAATCAGCTTTTCTTTTTGACCACTTGGCCAGGCTGCAGATTTTCCAAACTTTAGGTCTCCACTTCTCATTGAAACAGAAGTTCCAACTTGAAATCATTTCTTAGGTCACACATAAGAACACAGGCTGTGCAATGCAGGCAGGACACCTCTTGTGCTATGCTGCCTAGATATTCATTCCACCAGATATATCCTAAATCATCACCCCCAAGTTCACAGTTTCACAGATCTCCAGGGCAGGATCACCGTGCAGCCACGTTCTTTGCTAAGGCCAATCAAATGTAACCTTGGCTCCTGTTCACAGGAAATTCCTAATTTTCATCTGAGACCTTTTGAGTCTGGACTTCAGTGTTTATCCTTCTGTCAGCCTTCTGATCGCAAGTATTTAACAATTCTCTACAGTGGTCAAATTTTCCTCATCTTGCTGTCTTCCAAGCTTTCCCAATTCTCCTGACCTCTGTCTTTTACCCACTTCTGAACCTGATTCTACACTGTCAGCTATCTTTATCACAACCTGGCAGTGTGGTAAAAGAAGAAAAGTCCACTTTCAGGGAGAAAATTCATGAAGGCTTCAGATATTTGCATGAAAAGGAGCTGAGTGCTTGTTGCCAAGAAAAGGGGAAAGGCCCTTGAAGGCACTTCATAGCTCCACTTCATAGCACTAATTTTCTGTATGATCATAAAGAAAAGAGGTTTAACTGGCTCATGGTTCAGCAGGCTGTAAAGGAGGCATAGCAGCTTCTGCTTCTGGGAAGTCTCAGGAAGCCTCACAACCATACCAGAAGGCCAAGGGGCAAGGAGATGTTTCATATGGCTGGAGTAGAAGCAAGACAGAGAGGAAAGAGGTGCCACACCTTGTTATACAACCAGATCTCATGAAAACGCACTGTCACTAGGTCAGCATCAAGAAGATGGTGCTTAACCATTGGTGAAGGATCTGCCTCCCACCCCCACCTCCCACTGTTTCCAAGCAGCAGCCTGCTGCAGACACAGAGTTCTTGGGAAACCTCTACTAGGGCACTGCAGAAGGAAAATACGGACTTGGAGCCCCCACATCGCGGGCTACCACCCTCCAGATCCCAGATTCAGAGACCCACCAACAGCTTGCACCCTCAGTGTGGAAAAGCTACAGGCACTCAACACTGGTCCAGTCCATGAGAGCAGCCATGGGGGCTCAAACCTGCAAAGCCACAGGTGCACTGCCCTAGTAATGGTTTTCCATGAGGCTCTGCCTCTGCAGCAGGCTACTCCCCCTTCCTACTACCCACCACCCTCCCACCACCCTCCAGCCAGCCTACTCATTCCCATCCTACCCACCCCTTTTTCCGTCCACACCCACCCCTGCCCATCCATGATTATTAAATCACTTCCTCCCACTCCCTCATCTTTCTGTCATGCTCTAATCCCTCCAAACCCTCCCAATCTTTGTTTGCTACCCACTACTGAGCCTGCTTCTACTTTTTCAGGTATCTCTATAGCAGGTTGGCTATGTAGCAATAACACAAAACCCCATTTAAGGGGAAAAATTCAAGAAGACTTCAGAAATTTGCATATAAAGAAGCCCTGTGCTAATAGCCAAGACAAAGGGAAAAAGGCCTTGAAGATATTTCACAGCTCTCTCTGCAGTTCTAATTTTCTGTATTATTGTAAATGAAAGGGGTTTAATTGAATCACTGTTCTGCAAGCTGTGAAGGAAGCATAGTGTCTTCTGTTTCTGGGAGGAATCAAGAAGCCTCCTAATTATACGAGAAGCCAAGACAATGAGATATCTCCTAAGGCAGGAGTAGGAGGAAGACAGAGTGAGGAAAGAGGTTCCACAGCCTTTTGAACAACCAGATCTCATGAGAACTCACTCACTATCAGGAGGACAGCATCAAGGTGATGGTCCTTTATCATTCGTGAAGAATCTACTCATACCCTTTTATAACTAAATCTTTTTCCACCTAGGCCCCACCTCTAACATTAGGGAGTATAATTCCACATGGGTTTTGATAGGGACACAGAGACAAACCATATTATTCTGTCCCTGACCCCATGAACGTCATGTCCTTCTCACATTGCAAAATACAATCATGCCTTGCCAGAATGAGTCTTAACTCATTTCAGCATTAACTCAAACTTACAAAGTCCAAAGTCTCATCTGAGTCAAGGCTACAGTCTCTCTTTCCTACGAGCCTCTGAAATAAAAAGCAAGTTCACAGCTTCTAACGTATAATGATGGTACAGGCATTGTGTAAGCTTTCCATATTCAAAAGGAAGACGTTTTCCAGAAAGCTTCTTATTTCTATCTGAGACCTCCTCAACCTGGCCTTCACTGTCCATGTTTCTGCCAGGATTTTTATCACAACCATTTAACCAGTCTCTAAGATAGTCCAAAAATTTTCGCATCTGTCTTCTTTTGAGCCCTCCAAACTCTTCCAACCTCTGCCCATTACCTAGTTACAAAGCTGCTTCCACATTTTCAGGTATGTTTATAGCAATGCTGCAATCGTCATTTGCCATTTTCTGTTTGATTCATTTTGAAAAAGAGGTTTAATTGGCTCATGGTTCTGCAGGGTTGACAGGAAGCACAGGGCTTCTGATTCTGGGAGGCCTCAGAAATCTTTCAATCTTTGTACAAGGCAAAGAAAGAGTGAGTTGTCTCACTTGGCAAGAGGAAAACACGCAGAGTAGGGAGGTGACGTAGAGTTTTCAGTGGCCAGATCTCAGGAGAAGTCACTCATGATTGTGAGGATGGTACAAGGGGATGGTGCCGAACCATTCATGAGAAATTTGCCTTCATAAATCAATCGCCTTATACCAGGATCCACCTTCCACATTAGGAAATATAATTAAATATGAGATTTGGTGGGGACACATATTCGAATTGCATCATCAGTCTTTGAGTATAAAGACATGCACAGCAGGCTTTATCCAGCCAACTTATTTGAGACTCTTTATACGGTTTGTGGTCTACAGAATATACACTAAAATATTCATACTTCAAAAAGCAGTAAAGTGGTATGATCATTCTTCCAAAATTTACAATGGTAGTTTAGGCATTCATGGCATGATTTGGTTCATGTTTTCTACTGTTTCTATTCTATCACCATATTAACTGTTTCCTACACAATTCTGTATTCAGCTGGATTTCAGTTGAGCACAAAACCATCCTTGTGCTACCACGGATAGCTGGCACTAGCTCTTTGCTAGTGTTATCATTCTGTGTAGAAAGTATCCTTGAACTGGAAACAGTCCACAATCAAATATCTAGTCATTCAACGCTATCGATTACTGGATGACTTTTTGAAAAATTTGTATCTCTTGTTGCAAGAAATGCTGCATCTGTGATTTCATGTCTCTCATTCAAACTGGATGGAAGTGGTCAATTTCCACTGAAGTGGTGAAAGAATTCCTGTTCCTGTGATTCTGACGTCATCAGTCTCTGCATCGCTGTCTTCCCTTCTGCCACATGTTGCCTGCCCTCCGTGACTTTGGTAAGAACTTCCTTGTGTACGTGGATGATGTTCAGGATGTTGGTCTGGTGTCCCTGAGACAGCACTAACAGGTCCATGACTGGGTCCAGGTCCTGCCTGGGCTGATTGGCAAAGAGCTCACTGACAGTGTTGAAGGCATCTGTGGTGAAGTGGATGGCCTGGTCCAGCTCCAAGGCCTGGCTGAGGCTGAAGAACTGGCAGCTTTCTGATGCTCTTTCTCAAAGCCTGTCACCATCACCTGCTTGCATGTCAACTCATTGGCTGTGAAGTTGAGCTGAGTGCCCTGTTGTCCATCTTCTTAGTGAAGCACTTGAAGCCGTCAATCTTGCTCTCCCACTCCTAAAGTTTGAGTGTCACCCTGGGGGTGGGCTCAGGGCCAGGGAGAATCTGGCACTCATCGTCTCATCCTTCTCAGCCTTCCTCTTGCCCTGTCTCCAGGCTGTCTCTTCAGTGCTGGTGGGGCACATCAGGAAGTGACAAAAGATGTGGCACTAGAAGCTGGCCTAGTGGTTCATCCACCAGATTAGGCCCTTTCTGCACTTGAACACAGAAGCCTCCTCAAGAGGGCCTGTGGTCTGCCTCTTGGCACCCAAGAAGCCCACAGTGCTGTAGGAGCCCTGATGCATGGACTGGAGCCCCAAAGGCAGCGCACACCCTGCTCCTGAGCCTGCTGCTCATTTCCTATATGTGGCTCCATTTGCAGCACAGTTGTTGCACTGAGGCCTGTGCATGCCAGGCAAGGCCAAGCTGGCTCAAAGAGCAACCAGCCACCTCTGCAAGGGTGTGCCAGGAGCAGGTAGACCAGCCACCAACCTCACTTGCTGCCAGTCAGAGTAAATCAGTTATTCTGCCCTAGAGGTAGGGCCCCAGTGCCATCTGCTTTTCCTCAGGCCTCCACTCCATCAGCTGTCAGGTGGTGGTCACTCAGGCTGTGGGAACCTGGCCATCCCTGTTTTCCTTGAGTGGGTGAGGTTAGTGGCTGGTCCACCTGCTCTTGGCACACCCTTGCAGAGGTGGCCAGTTGTTCTTTAAGCCAGCTTGGACTTACCTGGCATGCACAGGCCCCGGGTACTGACAAGCTGCTCTGAGTGAGCTTGTCTTGTCTTGGGCCAAATTCTAAGTCTGCCCAGGGCTACAGAAGGCTGAGTCCCCTAGGTGGTAATCCTGGCTGCTGCAGGGAGGCCCATGATGCTCCTCCCCTCCCAGGACTCAGGATGAGGTTCAACTGGGACAGGACCCTTTAGGTATGGGACTTGTGCCCCAGGAGGGGGCCTCTGTCACACAGGTTGGCTAAGATGTATGGCATGCTTCTGGCTTCCAGGGATGTTGGGATGACACATTCACCCTTCCCTCCAGGGACCTCAAAATGACCAGCTTCCCCTTTGAGAATGACTTCCCAAGGCCTAGGAGCCATCTGGGGCTGCAGGGCAGCTGGCCGCATGCTGCCCTGGCTTCTTCCATGTTGTGCTGGTCACTCCCACCAAGGGGGGTCAGATGCAAGCACCATGAAGGGTGGTTGTCTCTGGACCTGCTTCTTGGTTATCATGGAGCTGGACTGGGCCTGGGTGAGAGGGCCTGATGGGGTTGTCCTGGGTCATCACAGGGGTGATCAGAAAAGATGCAGAATGGAATTGCTGCGAGGATGAATGAGATGACTGTCAGCACAGAATAGGCACCCAGTGAGTGTTCAGGGATTACCCTCAGCAGCTGCCCAGAGGCCAAAACCACCCACCTGATAGCGACTGTCCCCAAGCCAGGAGAAAGAGAAGAGAGCAGGTCCCACTCACCTGAGTCTGATCAGTCAGCTGTGTTGAGATGTGCCTCTCACCTAGAAAATGGTCCTTCACGCAGAGCCACTCACAGACACGGCTGTGTGTCTCTAACTTCTCCACAACACAGAGGCGATGGGGGCTTAGCAACAGTGACATTGTGGGGTGACACAACCCACCACAATGGGAGCCTGCATGGGTCAACAGGGCCCAGAGTCAATGTCCTCTATCCCCTGAACTGACATGTGTGGATGCAGTGTGTTTGTGCATGTGTGTGTGCCTGTATATGTGTGCACTTATGTGTGTGTGTGTTTCTCCTGCTTCTCTGGCCAGGCCTAGCTTCTCCACTCACGGGTGCACCCAGGTCATCACTGAGGGCTCATGGCCAGCATTAGAGCTTCTATAGGTGCTCCCCAATCTCTGCCTTCCCCACCCATGGTGGTCCTGGGGATGCAGACAGAGGAGGGGCACCAGGCACAGCAGAGAGGGCTGGCACCCCCTCTAGGTGAAACACAGGTCATGTGTAAAGTTGTAGGTCGGCCAAGCAGTGCTGGATTCAACACATCTTCTCACCTTCTCTTTCCAGCCACCCTCCAAGGTGCCCTGACTCACCTTCTCTGCAGATGGAGGCAAGGAGACTCCACAGACAAACCCCCTGCCTGAGGTCACACAGTGGCCAGCTGGCCAGGTTCCTACTGATCAGCTGCCCAGGACCAGGTTCCCACTGATGAGGCCTCTAATGACCACTCCTCCATTTACCAGTTCCCACTGACCAAGTCCCCACTGACCATGTCTTCCTAACCAGGCTCACACTTAATAGGCCTCATAGGCCAGACCTCACTGACCAATTTCCCACTGACCTGGTCCCCACTGACCAGGTTCCCACTGACAAGACCGCAATTTACCAGGTTGTTGCTCACCTGACCCCCACTCAACAATTTTCCATGGACCAGTCCCCAGCTGACCGAGCCCCCTCTGACCAGGCACTCACTGACCAGGCTCCAAGCCACTAAGGCCCCACACTGACCAGGCACCTAGTATACTGTATAGGCCCCACCAACCAGTTTTTCATTGTTTATGTTCCAACCCATCAGGCCTCACTAAGAAGACCACCACTGACCAGGTCCCCATGGACCAGGCTTCCAATGACTAGGTCACCAGGTCCCCACTGATGAGGCCTTTACTGAGGAGGCCACAACTATCCAGGTCCCAACTGACTAGGTCCTGATGACCAGGCCCCCTGACCATGGTCCACTGACAAGGCCCCTGAGCAGCGTGCTCAAAGTCTCATTACAATGCCCCCCTCAGCCCACAGACCATCCCTCCCTGTATGTGTGCCCAGAGGTCAGGCCCTGGGGTTTTTTTTGGGACATGGCTTTTCCTCCAAGACAGAGGGAGAGACAGTTGGCCTCAGGCTCCAGGTGCCCAGCTCCACACTCACCCCAAAAGCCCTCTGGGCCAATCTTAAAGGAGATAGTGAGGTGGCCTGGCACTGCCTGGACATGCCATGTAGCCTATTCCTGAGTGTCAGAGTGGGAGGAAGGCAGGGACATTTGGCAGATGAGATATCTTGTGCTGTTGGGCCTCCCAGGGCCCTTCCCACAGAGTCCCGATCTACAGACACAGCACAGAGGCTACAGGAAGACTAATGCAGAACCCTTGAGGCTGAGCCAGGGACCACTTGAGGACTGTGCCCAGACAGCCAGAAGGCCCTTTGCTAGTTTCTTGGTACCTCATGGAGGCGGCAGCGGTTCTTCTGTTGGGGACCAGTGAGCACGTGCTGGGGAGGGCTCGCCTGTGCTTCCTCAGTGGCTCCACCTCTGCTTCTAAGAAAAATCACTCATTCCATGGCTGGAGCAGAGAAAATACAAGATGAGCTTAGAACATCTTGTTCCAGAAACTAAAAAAGTGCTGACAGAATAATAAGGACAAATAAAAAAGACATGAAGTCAGCTTGAAATGTCTACCACTGGCCTAATCTTGGGGAATGGGAGCACCAGAATCATGAGCTTTCCCTTCTCAGTTATTTATTGGTTTTACTTCTCCATGTACAGCAAAGAAGAGAAGAAAATAATCATCTGGCAACCATCATAGTAATAATTGTTCAAACACAAGTCATCCATGAAATGCTAAATCTAGTGGGTTCTGAGGAGTAACTGGATATTTACAGAGCCTCAAAATATCTCCCCACAAAATACGGTTCAACTACAAAAAGAAAATTGTCACATTAGCATGGACAAGCCTGGCAGGTACTCCTTAACTCCCCTAAGTAGTAAAAGCTGTAAAATGCAAAGAAGCCTTCGATGACCTTTACTAAAGTATCAATGATGACTTGGTTGTTTGGCTGTTTAAACAGCTGACATTTGGGCAATTTGAGTACGTCAAACTCAATAATACTGGTGTTCATTTGCAAGATCCACTTAAAACTTAAGGAGGCTAAAAAACATCATTTAAATTACCCTATAAATTATCACCATACATGTGATACAAAAACATCCTACTTCAGTAAAGATTGTAATGTTATATATTTTATGAGAAACAATTAAAATGTTGTGTAAATAGCCCAGTAATAAAGTTTTATAATCTTTTAAAGAATAAAATTTTTCCTTAAGACTTTATGGTTAAACATTCTCTTCATTAGATGTGGCTTACCAGTGGATTATAGAGAAGTAAGTAGATGGGAGCAAGTGTCCAACACAGCAACAGCTGGAAAGAAAAAGAAAGAATTATGTTCTTTACCTAAAACACTTCAGTTAACTAAATGTGAGTTTAAATACTAAAGAGTTGAGAACTTTATCGGAGTTAGTAAGAATGAGAAATATGTATGTACATTTACAATATAAAATTACTATTAAATAATTTACACGACATTAATTCTATTGTGTTTAAATATCAGAGGTTTTTCATTCTTCATTCATGTAATCAACAGCCACGTGCTAAGGTCCTAGAACCAGCACTGGAATTCCAAGATGAAGATGGTATGGGCCACCTCTCAACAGTCATATGCTATAACCTAAAAAAACAGACAGGCAGGCAAGGTCCACATAGTGTCATAGATACTATGACAGGTATACAGCAGGGCACTACTGGAACACACAAAAGGGACATCTATCCCACTTTTATGTCAATATCATGGGCTTTCTGGTGGAGGAGATAACATAGGTTGATACCTGAAGGAGAAGGAAAAGCTTGCCAGATAGAGGGAAGAGGTGAAGGCCAAGAGTCTGAGATGAGGAAGAGCCCTGCGGAGTTCTACTCTGTCCACTTTGGTGCTAGAGCAAAGGGCAGAGTGCGGTAAGTGGCAAGAAGCAAGGCTGAGTAACTTGACAAGAATCACATTGATGTGGGTGTTTTTACTTCATGGTGAAAAATTTGGAACTTTTCCTGAGAACAGATGTAAGCCAATGACACAGTAAATGACAGGAGATTTAAAATGTCACCTGTCAAGTGACTGCTTATGAAGGGTTATTGCCCAGCTAAGGATTTCAAAATGAGTCTCAGGTCTGTTGGCCTTCAATCTCTACCAAAACCCTGAGAACTTGGTGATGGCTTTGTTTTCTGAGAATCGTTTCAGTGTGCTGGCTGACAGTTCCATGAGAATGGCAAAACTTAAGAAAGTGTAGAGCCAGGAAAAAATGGATGCATAGACTTCTTGGGAATTTTTTAAGCTATGGAACATGATGAATTTATGGTGCATAAGTACAGTCTTCTCTGTGAAAGATTTTGTTTTCACATCTCGCATTAGATGTGTGTAAGATAAAAAATACTTGACATAGTATCTACTAACCAAACAATGAAAAGGAATGCCATTTGTTATTTACACTTTATTTCTAAAATAAACCTACATGTAATTAATAAATTTTGGCAACATACTTCTCTTTGTTTCTCTAGTTATTTGTTCTACATAGTCCAGCTCCATCTAAAATAAGTAAAAATAATAATAATGTTTAAGTTAAACAAGAAACATTATCATGCAAATAATGTATCACTTACAAAACGTGGCCTTTAGTATTTTTAGCGACTAGACATAACTTGAAGTTTGCTTAAATAGAAAAATAATCACATAAATATAGTAAAATTTCTACTTATTTTAAGTTCAGATAACAGAGGATGCATCTGTGTAATGCTGTTTAGAGTAATCGGACAAAAATACAGTTAATATTGGTCTATTGCATATACATGATTTTAGAAAGGTAGTGTTATTAGTACAAAGGTTAAACAATGGCCAGGTGTGGTGGCTCACGCCTGTAATCCGAGCACTTGGGGAGGCCAAGGCAGGCAGATCATGAGGTCAGGAGATCGAAACCATCCTGGCCAACATGGGGAAACCCTGTCTCTATTAAAAAGACAAAAATTAGCTGGGCATGGTGGTGCACACTTGTAGCCCCAGCTACTCGGGAGGCTAAGGCAGGAGAATTGCTTGAAGCCAGGAGGTGGAGGTTGCAGTGAGCCAAGATTGCACCACTGCACTCCAGCCTGGTGACAGAGTGAGACCTTGTCTCAAAAAAAAAAAAATAAATAAATAAATAATTAAAGTCATCTTTTGCAATGAATGCATTGCTTTGAAATTCTTAGCAAAACTCTGCCCTTTATACAAGTTTAATCCATTTTTTTACATCAATAAATTTTATCTTAAAAAGAAATTTCTATTCTCTACTCATAGTAAACTTTTTTAATAGTAAATTTTTCTTGGTTTTTTTTTGTTTGTTTCTTTTTTTCTAGTTTGTATTCTAAATTAAGATGGTACCTGTGTAGGCTTCTTCCAAGAGTATACTGAGGGAGGCCGAGGTTTGGAGTACAGTGGAACCCATCACACAGGTAGTAAGCATAGGACCCAATAAGTAGTTTTCCAACCCTGGCCCACTCTGTCCCTCCCTGTTCTTATTTCCCAGTGTCTATTGTTCCCATGTTTATGACAATGTGCACCCAATGTGTAGCTCCCACGTAAGTGAAAACATGAGATATTTGGTTTCTGTTTCTGTGTTAGTTTGCTTAGGATAGTGGATTCCAGCTGTATCCGTGTTGCTGCAAAGGACATGATTTTGTTATTTTCTTGGCTGCATAGTATTCCATGGTATATATGGAACTTTCCAATCTACCTTGGATTTTCAATCTGCCTTGGATGCACCTGGATTGACTCCATGTCTTTGCTGTTTTGAATAGTGCTGCAATGAACACACATATGCATGCATCTTTTTATTACAATGATTTATTGTCCTCTAGGTATACCCCTAGTATAGTAATGGGATTGCTGCATCCAACGGTCATTGTTAGTTCTTAATTTCCAAACTGCTCTCCATAGTAGCTGAACTAATTTACATTGCCAAAAACGGTGTGTGTTCCCTTTTCTCCACTGCTTCCCCAACATCTTTTTTGTTTTCTTTTTACTTTTTAACAAAAGTTATTCTGATGGGTGTGAAATGGTATCTCACTGATGTTTTGTTTGGCACCTTTCTGATGATTAACAATGGTAAGCATTTGTTAATATGTTTGTTGGCCACTTACATGTGTTATTTTGAGAAGTGTCTGTTCATGTTCCTTGCCCATTTTTAATGGTGTTATTTATTTTTTGCTTGTTGATTTGTTTAGGTCTCTTATGGATTCTGGATAATAGGCGTTTGCTGTATCCATAGTTTGTGAATATTTTCTTCCATTCTTTACTCTGTCTGTTTAATCCTGTGATAGTTTCTCATGCTGTGCAGAATCTTTTTAGCTTAATTAGATCACACTTGTCAATTGTTGTTATTCTTGCAATTGCTTTTGAGGACTTAGCCATAAATTAATTGAGAAGTATGATGTCCAGAAGAGTATTTCCTAGGTTTTCTTCTAGGATTTTTATAGTCAGAGGATGTACTCTTATGTAAGAAAAGCACAAACCTTTTTTTTTTTTTTTTTGAGACAGAGTCTCCATCACCTAGGCTATAGTGCAGTGGTATGATCTTGGTTCACTGCAACCTCTGTCTCCCAGGTTCAAGTGATTCTCCTGCCTCAGCCTCCCGAGTATCTGAGATTACACATGCCTGCCAACATGCCGTGCTAATTTTTGTATTTTTAGTAGAGATGGGTTTCATCATGTTGGCCAGGCTTGTCTCAAACTCCTGACCTCAGATGATCCACCTGCCTCGGCCTCCCAAAATGTTGGGATTATAAGTGTGAGCCACGGCACCTGGCCAAGCACAAAGCTTTTAACATAAAAATGGAAATGAACATTTTAGTGTTTTGTTTAATTCATAAAATGCAATTATTTTGGATTCTACTAAATAATAAACATCTATATGTGGTAAAACTGTTTGGATGCCAATCATTCAGTTGTGATTATGGGTGGGAAGAGTTGAGACAGTGCAAATAAACTTTTTAAAAAATGTTTTATATTCAAGATGAAGTCTCACCCTGTCACTCAGGCTGGAGTGCAGTGGCACAATCTCGGCTCACTGCAACCTCTGCCTCCTGGGTTCAAGCAATTCTCTGCCTCAGCCTCCCTAGTAGCTGGGATTACAGGTGCTCTCCACCACACCTGGCTAATTTTTTTTTTTGTACTTTTTGTACTTTCACCATCTTGGCCAGGCTGGTCTTGAACTCCTGACCTTGTGACACACCTGCCTCGGCCTCCCAAAGTGCTGGGATTACAGACATGAGCCACCACACCTGGCCGGTGCAAAGAAACTTTAAAAGTGATATGGGCTGGATGCGGTAGCTCATGCCTGTTATCCCAGCACTTTGGGAGGTTGAGGCAGGCAGATCACAAGGTCAGGAGTTTGAGAACAGCCTGGCCAATATGGTGAAACCCTGTCTCTACTAAAAATACAAACATTAGCTGGGTGTAATGGCAGGTGCCTGTAGCCTCAGCTACTTGGGAGGCTGAGGCAGGAAAATTGCTTGAACCCGGGAGGTGGAGGTTGCAGTGAGCCAAGATGGTGCCATAACACTCCAGCCTGGGCAATAGAGTGAAACACTGTCTCAATTAAAAAAAAAGGCGGGGGGGGGGGGGCAGTATGAACCACAGCTAAACTATAATCAATTAGAGAGTAAGCCAAAGCATCTCAAACCATATCATCAGTTATCAGGCAATAATATGCAATTTCTAAAACCTAACTTAAATGCAGCTTTTAAAGACATTTTAAATGTGTCAGTTTAGTCACATTTATTGAATAAAGTTAGTAAACGGGTATCTCTTGACAATGAGAGCTCCAGGGAATTAAAAAATGTAAAGTTCCCATTTTCTTTCTGTGTTAACACAGCTAATTATGATCTTTACTAAACATGCATAAGTCAACAGAACTCAGTATTTCACCAAATTAAAAACAAGAATTATATTAGAGAAATGAAACCCAAAAGAGAAACGGTCATGTAACTAACCACGGTCAAGGAGTTCTTGAAGTTATTTGAAGTCTGTGGGCTTGAAATAGGAATTCTTATGGGTGTTTGGAAAACATATTTTCTGTTGAGTCCTATACTAGTAAGATTTTCAACACAAGGTGACTCTGGGTCTCGCCTTGTAGGAAGAGTGCTGAGAAAATATTTCATCCGCTCTTTCTCCATAAGGAGCTCCATGCTGATCGTTGCTATTTTCTTATTCGATCTGTAAAGATAGCAAAGACAAACGCTTAGTATTTCATCTTTCCTCTAATGATTCTTAATGACTTGCAGTTTTTAAAAACTTGCCCTGAGAGCAAACCAAATTATCCACTCAACAGTGTTTTCACACCGAAGATGTGTGAGAGCATACCTGTGGTAAGCAATTATAATTTTAACATCATTCTAAAGAAGCACCTGTGTTTCTAAGGTAATTTATACTGAACAAGCAGTACAAAGTAGACAGGGAAGAGAAATGGCTATCAGTGATGTATGGCTCAACAGGTAACACTTGCTGCCTTCTAAAAGGGCTCTAACTTGTGAGATTCTGAAGATTCCATTAGAAATACTCGTATTTAAAGGGTAACAATGTGGGAAAAGAATATGTTGATTTGCTTGATTATAAGACCCACTTCACTAGAAATAATTGTATCAAAACATCATGTTGTACTCCTTAATGTAGGTTAAGAAAACTAAAATGAACTACAACAAAAAAATCTAGGAATACTTGTGTTTAGCAAACAAATTTTAGGTTTCACCCTTGTGCATTTCACCCATTATCTAGGAACAATTAACCATTTGGCTCTGAGGAATAATTCAGAACAACAACTCCTGGGGGAGAACTAGATTGGTTGGTTGATGATCAAAAAGAACTAAAGCATGTCTGAAGGCAATTAGCCCCCAGCACTGTGACCAAGGCACTAGAGGTGGGGTTTTTCCTTCTGCCTTCCACACACCCTTTCAGGCTGAACAAGGTTTTATGTTTTTTGTTTTTTTATACTTTTTTAGGGTACATGTGCACAATGTGCAGGTTTGTTACATATGTATACATGTGCCATGTTGGTGTGCTGCACCCAGTAACTCATCATTTAACATTAGGTGTATCTCCAAATGCTATCCCTCCCCCCTCCCCCCACCCCATGACAGGCCCCGGTGTGTGATGTCCCCCTTCCTGTGTCCATGTGTTCTTATTGTTCAATTCCCACGTATGAGTGAGAACATGCGGTGTTTGGTTTTTTGTCCTTGCGATAGTTTGCTGAGAATGATGGTTTCCAGCTTCATCCATGTCCCTACAATGGACATGAACTCATTATTTGTTATGGCTGCATAGTATTCCATGGTGTATATGTGCCACATTTTCTTAATCCAGTCTATCATTGTTGGATATTTGGGTTGGTTCCAAGTCTTTGCTATTGTGAATACTGCTGCAATAAACATACACGTGCATGTGTCTTTATAGCAGCATGGTTTATAATCCTTTGGGTATATACCCAGTAATGGGATTGCTGGGTCAAATGGTATTTCTAGTTATCTTTTAACCACTTTCTGAATTACACTTCTTTAAATTCCTTAATAATTATTCCCTATTTCACAAGGATGCCTTTCTGTAACATCTTGAAAATGTTACACAAATAGTCTTTCTTGAGGCACCCTCTAGTGGTAATACTAAAGATCACAATCAAAAAAGATTGTGCCCAGAGTAGCAGTACCACTTGACACTTTGGGTTTAGGTTGTGATCTACCAAAAAATAAATTAAACTCATTAATATTTCTATTTAGGGAAATTCTGACAAGCAATTTTATAACAAGATCACTTTATTAATTATAAAGCTTCAAAAATACTTAGTGACAAAAACTAACAGATCAGGTTAACTACATGAGACTTTTCAGGGGAAAAAAGCCATACAAAAGCAAAAAAAAAAAAAAAAAGGGAGAGAGAGAGAAAGAAATGGGACAGAAACTATCCTTGACTAACATTTTAAAGGTAAGATTATTTACTAACATTATTTTCTGAAATTACATTATTAGATTAGCATTCACTTCCTACTAATCTCCTGAAGCCATCTCACTAAAAATTATGCTTTCAAAACAAATTAATGAGCTGAATTCATTTTCTATGAGTGTACGTTTTGACTTACTTCATTAATTTTTTTGACATGGAATTGTTATCTTTCAATGCTGCTGCAAAGGCTTCCTTATATTCTTCTAATTCGGTTGTAACCTCTTCATAAGCAGTTTTCATTTCTGAGAATTTACATTCCACATCTTTAAGTGTGAGTTCCTTCTTATTTAGTGAAGCCATATTATCCTTGTTTAACTGCTCTAATTGTTTTTCATATTGTGCTCGTTCCTAAAACAAAGGAAAAGAATACACTTTTAAAACAATTATAACCTAATTATTGTATGTTTGTTGCCTTTCATTTTGAGTCAGTGATTCAAAGAGCGATTTTGAATATGTTAGTAAAAGAGGCTGAAGCTTAAAATATTTATCAGCAATATCAAAACTAATAACTGAATTCAGAATTGTCTGATTTATAAAAATTCAAAATCATAATTATGTTAGTATTAATGTAATCTGGTCATATAAAAAGTAATAGAATCCATTCATAATTTTAAAAAGTGATTAATGAACGTAGCTTATGACCAATTCAAAAGTGTCACATAATTTCTAAATCACAATTTTTTCTTATGCCAACTGATCTTAATCATCAAATGACTCCACAGTGAGTCGTTACTCTGAAAGATTGATTTTGTTATAATAATAATGGAAACGTAAATATTTAAAAGAAAAAACAGATGTCATTTTTTTTTCTAGAACTCTACAAAGCAAATTGCTGCAAGAAAGGCAGAGGAAACATAATATATACATATCCAAAATATAATTTGTGGTGAAATAAATGAAAGCACATTACAGATAAACTTACCTGATTTAAAAAACTAACCTGTAAGTGGATTTCTACTAATTTTTCTACTGCCTGCATTGCCTTTTCATCTAGCTCCGATTTATATTCTTGTAGTTTACTAAGTTCTACCATATTGTTTTCCATATGTGTCTTAAGATTTAATATTTCTTCTTTCAACATCTTTTTATCCTCCTCAAGTTTTTCACATTCCTGTTGTACTTTTTTCATAGATAAAAACTCCTGTTGAAGAACTTGATTGTCTTTAGCCAAATTGACACATTTTGAAGATAAAGCTTCCTTCTCTGCTGTAAGATCATCAAACTGCATGAATAAAATAATATAGCTTGATAATGAAGTAGGCTGAGAATAATCTAATACAAAACCAATAGCAAATTTTGAAATGCATTTACTTGCAATAAAATGTTATCTGTAATGCAGTGGATTCTTCAAATGTGAACCCTTAAATTACTCAGAATTTTAAGAACAAAGTTAAAGTTACCATGAGTCACAGAAATATATTATTTACTATCATCATCTTTGCCACAGAACTTTTGCACTTCATCTTACTTTTATTTTTCTGATAATTCATTTTTGTTCCTCCTTAGATGGCACTTAAGTTATCTCTTAGTAAAAAGTGTCTAACCACCTTCCCTCATTATCATTCCTCATAATATGTCAAAAAAAGTTGCAGAGATATCATATTGAGTTATTTAGGCCAAAGTCAATAAATGGCTCTCAGAATAAGACTTTGAAAATAATATAACACTCTATACTAGGTATGGTGGCTCATGCCTGTAATTGTAGCAATTTAAAAGCCTGTGCCAGAAAGATCACTTGAGGCCAGGAATTTGACATCAGCCAGAGCGACATAGTGAGACCCCCATGTCTACAAAAATTTTTTTTTAATTAGCTGGGCATGGTGGCTCATGCCTGTAGACCCAGCTAGTTGGGAGACTGAGGCAAAAGGATGGCTTGTACCCAGAGTTCAGGGCTGCAATGAATTATGACCACATCACTGCACTTTGCCTGGATGACAGACAAAGACCATATCTCAAAAAAACACAAAATAATGAATCCTGTAAATAAGGATTCTGATGCCATAAGCCCTTCCTTAAACTGCAAATGTTTCATGCTAATTTGAATTGCATTTTAAGAAGTAATGATTCTTGGGGTAAAGGCCATAGAATACACACCCGGAAATAAATCCGCATATTTACGGCCAACTGATTTTGGACAAAGGTGCCAAGAACATACACTGGGGAAAGGACAGTCTCTTCAAATGAATGGCACTGAGAAGACTAAATATCCATATGGAGAAGAATGATACTAGCTTCCTATGTAACAGCACATAATGAAATAAACTCAGAATTGATTGAAGACTGAAATGTAAGGCCCAAAATTATGAAACTAACTCTAAGTAAATATAGGAAAAATGCTTGAGGACATTAGGCTGTACAAAGATTTTTATGGGTAAGACATCAGAAGCATAGGCAAAAACCAAGTGATAGACAAATGGTATTACATTAAGATAGTTTCTGCCCAGCAAACTGAGTGAAGAGAAAACCGGTGGAATGGGAGAAAATATTGTCAACTATTCATCTAATAAGGGACTAATATCCAAAATATACAAGAAACTCAAAAAACTTGACAGTAAAAAAAAATCTGAGTTCAAAATTGGGCAAAATATCTAACTATACTTTTTCTTTAGAAAAAATAAATACAAATAGCCAATAAATAAATTTTAAAATGCTCAGTATCACTAATCCTCAGGGAAATACAAATCAAATCTTCAATGTGATACAATCTTGCTTCAATCTGAATAAATTGCTATCATTGAAAAGACAAAAAAATAACAAATGCTGGTGAGGTTCCAGAGAAGAGTAAACTCTTACATGCTGTTGGTGGGAAGGTAAATTAGTGCAGCCACTATAGAAAACAACATGAGGGTTTCTCAAAAAACTAATAATGGGACTGCCAAGGGATCCCGCAAACCCACTATTGGGTATTCAGGCAATAGAAAAGAAAACAATAGATCAAAAAGATACTTGTACCTGTATGTTTATTGTAGCACTATTCACAATAGCTGATGTATGGAATCAACCTGCATGTCCATCACCAAATGAATGGACAAAAAACTGTGGCACACAAACACAATGGAATACTATTCACCATATAAAGGAATTCAATCCCGTTATTTGTGGCCATGTGGATCAGTCTGAGGGATGTTATGTTAAGCGCAGACACAGAAAGATAAACACTGCACAGTCTCACTCATGTGTGGGAGCTAAAGAAAAACTGACGGCTGGGCAACACGGTTATTGCCTGTAATTTCCTAGCACTTTGAAAGACCAAGGCAGGAGAATCACTTGAGGACAAAGTTCCAGAGCACCCTGGACAACATAGGTAGATAGCTCTACAAAGTCAAAAATCAGACAGATGCAATGGTGCATGCCCATAATCCTAGCTGCTCAGGAGGCTGAGGTGGGAGGATCACATGAGCCCAAGAGTTTGAGGCTGCAGTGAGCTATGATCAAGCCACTGTCTCTAGTCTGGGTGACTACAGTTGCCCAGAGCCCAGACTAGACTAGCAAGGCCCTGTCTCTTAACAACAACAAAAAAGCTCACAGAGGTAGGGGAGGGGAGGATGGTTAAGGGATACAGAATTACAGTTAGATAAGAGGAATGAGTTCTGGTGTTCTGTGGCATTGTAGGGTGAATATGGTTAACTATGATTTATTGTATATTTTTAAAAAGCCAGATGATTTTGAATGTTCACAATTCAAAAAATGAAAAATGGTTGAAGTAGTAAATGTGCTAGTTAGCTTGATCATTACACACTATATACATGTATCAAAATATCAACTCTATTGGCCAAAGTTATGTATACACATGTCAATTAAAACAAAAGAGAAGCTATATTTATCCCATTAAAAAAACAGAATATGGGCAATCCTTACAGACTTCCTTCTAATGAATAGAATGCAGTAAAAGGGATATCACGTGGCTTCCCTATCTCAGACTGCTTTCCCTTTGAACTCAGGCCCCAGATTGTGAGAGAGATCAGGCCACAGAGACAGCCTGGGAGTGTCAGTGTCAATGTTCACGCTGCCTGCTCCAACCAAGGTTCCAGCCAATGGCCAGCATCAACCATCAAACATATGGGTGAGCAAAGCTTCAGATGATTCCATTTCCCCAGCTGATCAGCTGTTCCTAGGGAAGCTGAGGGGAGCAGAGATGACCTGTCCTGGCTAAGCTTTTTTCAAACCACAGGTTCATGAACACAATAAATGTTTTTCTTTTAAGCCACAAAACCCTGGATAATTGTTAGAAAAATAAGTTTTAAAAAGAGACAACAGGAAACATAACTTACGCAGAGAAAAGAGTCTCCTTTAAAGTAGGATCTAAAAAATGCTGAGATTAATTTATTGATGGCAAACATTATTGAGAAGCAGTAGATAACCAGGAGAGAGACATAAGCTGCTGAGGAGGAACATTTCCTAAAACCCCCTTCAATTATGAACTCTGATATCAAGGCAAGGGTGTCTCCTTACAATTTCCCCTTAAGTTAGGAAATAAGACTGCAAAGCAAGAAGATGTATGACTTGAAAAACAACTAGAAATACTTGGTTAGATAACCAAAATCAGACATTTACCTGATTTCAGTTAATGGAAATTCTAAAAGAATAAACTTTGAGTATTTATTAATCAATCTAGTATTCAATTTTCCTTTTCCTTTTCTCCATGAGGAAATAAGGAGAACATTATGGAATGATTTTTAGTCTTCACAGTATGCTTTGAGTGTTAAGACATCAAATGCAATTTCTCCTTTACCTTACTTCAAGCTTGTTTGTATGGAGAAGTTAAGACCGTCCCATCTCTGTTATGCCACAATGCTTCTCTACAGCACACAACTTGGCTCTGAAATTTCAAAAGTCAAAATACTAATCTACTATTTGTCTCTGACAAATTGCCTGAACATTACCTGATTTTGAAGTGCTGCACTCCTAAGACTTTTTCTTGGAATGAGTTAAACTTTATATTCCAAGAATCCTCTACTGAGCTAGAAAGCAGAGCTGTGCATCTCTGTTTCAGTAAAAGGAGGTCAATACAGGGAACTGCGGTTTCTGAGAATGCAAGATCTGCATCAAGTAAAGGATTAGATGCAGTGCTACCCAAGAGAACCAGCTACCAGGTGGAAAGAGGATCTGCGAACTACAAGATGATGACTTCACTTGATTTCCACTGAGGAAAGCTGGCAGCTCAGACTTCTCCTTCCTGGATGGTAAATATCTATGGAAGATTCTATGAATTATAATGAGTTAGCAAAACATAATACACTAAATATTAGACTACGTCAGCAGATCCTGTGACCAAAACTTACTGAAAATATTACTATAGAGGGAGGCGATGGAATAGAGACTGAAGGTTTGAATAGAGAAAAAAAGAAAGTGTGTCTTGTAAGCCTGACTTGCCATCATGTCTTAGAGTAAGTAAGGTATAAGCTGGCCAGAGACTCCTTTGTGACACAAAAGGTGAAGTTAAAGATATTCCACTAAATTTAATTTTTATTATGATATAAGACAACTGGTAATATGCAACATGATTGAAAAAAACTTCTCATTAAATTCAATTTGGCCTTGGCATAAGAATAGATATAAACAAACTAAGAATTGATAATCTACAAATAAACCTGCACATTTACAGTCAATTGATTTTATACAAGGTTAACAAAAGAACAGAATGGGAAAAGAATAGTCTTTTCAACAAATGGTGCTGGGACAACTGGATATCCACATGCAAAAAATAAATAAAGTTGGACCAAATATCTTATTTAAAAATTACCTCAAAATAAAACAGTGAACTGTAACAGCTAAACCTATAAAACCCTCAGAAGAAAACCCTGGCATAAATCTTTGTGACTGCATTTGGCAGTATTTTCTTAGCTATAACTCCAAAGGAAAAATGGATTCAATGGACTTCAAAATTGAAAACTGCTGTGCCTGAGAAGACAGTATCAAGAAGTGAGAAGGTAAGACACTGAGTAGAAGAAAGTATTTGAAAAGCATGTATCTGATAAGGGACTTACATATGTAGGATATATAAAGAACCTTTGCAATTCATAAATAACAAGATAACCCAATTTAAAAAATGGGCAAAGATTTTGAATAGATATATTTGCAAAGAAGATATAAAGATGGGTAATAAGCACATTAATAGATGCTTAATGTAATTAGTCATTAGGAAAAAGTAAATCAAAACCACATGTGTTATCACTTCACACCACAGGATGAAACATTTTTTCAATAAAAAAGAGAAAATAAGTGTTAGGAAAAATGTAAAGAAATTAAAACCCTTATCCAATGCTGCTGGGAATGTAAAGTGATGCAGCCACTTTGGAAAACAAACTGGCAGCTCCTCAAAAGGTTAAGCATGAAGTTACCATACGACCCAGAAATTCCAGTCATGAGTATACTCCAGAAAATCAAAAACATACGCAAGCACAAAAACTCATACATAAATGTTTACAGCAGCATTATTAATAAGAGTCAAAAAGTGGAAAAAACCAAAACGTCCATCACCTTTGGGTGGGAAAGAACCCAAAGGTCCATCACCTGGTGAATGGATACATAAAATGTTTGTTGTATCCATACAATGGAATATCACTCAGCAATAAGAAGAAACTGAGTACTGATACTGTATTAGGACGAGACAGCAAAATGCCTAGGCAGATATGGAAGGGTCCCCAGAGAATCCCCAACCAGCCCCACAAGTGTTTACACCAGATGTTATGTGCAGATAAGGGAACCTGGACTTGTCTTACCTGGACATGCCAGCAGCAGACCCGAGGCCCACAAGCACTGGGGGGATGGGGTGGAGTCACCAGGAATTCACGCCTTATGCAGAGGAGGAACCTGGCCGCTTCAGCTCCTGTGCTCCTGGTATTCAATTGTGAGGTGGAAACCTGTTTGCAGGACCCCCCCCTCTTTGCTGAGAGCTTTCCTTTCACTTAATAAATTCTGTCCTCCTCACCCTTCAATGTGTCTGTGTGATTAATTTTTCCTGGTCATAAGAGAAGAACCCAGATTGAGCTGAACTAAGGAGCAAAAACCCTGCATCAATACCTGCTACAGCACAGATGCAGCATGGAAAATTATGCTAAGTGAAATAAGCCAGTCACAGTAGACCACTTGCTTTTCATTTCAGAGGCTTATAGGCAAATCTATACAAAGAAGGTGGGTGGTTACCTAGGGCTGAGGGAGGAAGGGAAAACTAGTGAAGATAGCTAAATGATGTGGGGTTTGTTTTTAGGGTGATGAAAATGTTCTACAATTGATTGTAATGATGACTGCATAACTCTCTGAAAATACTAAAGTTAGTATATTGTATATTTTAAATGAGTGAATTGCATGGTGTGTTCATTATTTCTCAATGAACCTGTTACCCCCCACCCCAAATTAATTTGGTACTAGTGATTTTGGTACTAGTGATCTGGAGACAGGTACTGCTTGGTTTCAGATCACTGGCCAGGGTTCAAGGCCTAAGAGAATCAACAGCATGTCCTTTTCATAGAAAAAGAGATTTATATTTTAAAAGCTATCCTTTTCATTAGTTTCAAGTCTGTAAAATTAAATGAAAAATCTTTCACTGCTTAAAGCACTGACAGATTTATATTGAGGAATAAGACCTTGTTTTCTTTAGCTCCAATTTCTATCTAAAGGGTCTGGGAATCACACCCTTCAAACTATCAAATCTAATCAGATGGGTTTTATTAACTCTTATAATGTGGCTTCCTTTCTAACCTGATTCTGGTGCAGCATCACAGAGAGAAGAAGCTGAAGGAAATCAAAATATTTTACCCCCAAATATATTTTTTTGTCATATTTTGAAATGGCTGCTGCAGGGCCAAGAGATTGAAATGGCCCTCATTAACGTAGCCCAATCTCTCCCCTTCTAGGTCTTCCCAGATCTGGGGAAGATTAACTAAGAGTCTGAGGCATTGAAAGTCTGAAAAGATATATTTGCCCTCTATTTTCTCAACATATTTTGGCAGAATTTGGGTTTTCCATTATCAATATTTTCCAAAATTACATGATTTTTAATACCAAAACTGATTTAAAATTACCATATGTTGGAATATAAATTATTCTATTATAAAGATACATGCATTTGTATGTTCATTGCAGCACTATTCACAACAGTAAAGCCATGGAATCAACCCAGATGTCCATCAGTGATAGACAGGATAAAGAAAATGTGGTACATATACACCATGGAATACTATGGAGCCATAAAAATGAATGAGATCATGCTTTTTGCAGGGATATGGATGAGCTCAAAGCTGATATCTTCAGCAAACTAATGCAGGAAGAAAACCAAACACTGCATCTTCTCACTTATAAGTGGGAGCTGAATGATGAGAACACATGGACTCGGGGAGGGGAACAACAAACACTGGGGCCTGTTAGGGTCAGGAGGGAGAGCATCAAGATCAATAGCTAATGCCTGCAGGGCTTAATATCTAGGTGATGGATTGATAGGTGCAGCAAACCAACGTGACACACGTTTACCTATATAACAAACCTGCACGTCTCACACATGTAATCTAGACCTTAAGATAAAATAATTTTTTTAAATTACCTTCTGTTTTAGCTTCTTAATCAGAATATCCATTTTCAGTTGATCTGTTTTTAAGTCTCCATGGCAATCAAAGTCTTCATTTCCAAATACATTTAACATATTTATTGTCATTTCCAGGAGTTTCTTATATCTGCAGAAATGTACAGAATTAGTAAGTCAAGTACTTTTGAGTAAATATTTAATAATTGTTTAAACATCTGTTACGGCATATCAAAGAAACAAATCTATAAACTATGTTCCTTTCAGTTTCAACTGAACATAGTTTGAAAGCATTCTATATGAAATTATAATCTTAGATAAATAATATGAAGAACAATTTTATGGCATATATAGCAGGTAAAGTGATATTATAGCCATATAGTGTTTTTGTTTTGTTTTTTGTTTTGTTTTGAGATGGAATTTCACTCTTCTTGCCCAGGCCAAAGTGCAATGGTGTGATCTCAGCTCACTGCAACCTCTGCCTCCTGGACTCAAGTGATTCACCTGTCTCAGCCTCCCAAGTGGCTGGGATTACAGGTGTGTACCACCACGCCTGGCTCATTTTGTATTTTTAGTAGAGACGGGGTTTCACTGGTCAGACTGGTCTTGAACTCTTGACCTCAAATGATCCACCCACATTGGCCTCCCAAAGTGCTGGGATTACAGGTGTGAGCCACCACACCTGGCCTAACCATACACTTTTTGTAAACAAACTACTCATATCCATGTTGGTATGCTAAGTAAAATAACCTATTACTAAATATAAGCCATAACCCAGAGATGAGTAACCAAGATAAAAAAGTAAAACACATACGTTTAAAAAGACACAAAAGTACATTTTGATACCCATTGACCACAGTCTATCAGAAGAAAAAAAAGTACACACAAAAAGCATCAAGGAGATCATTCAATGTAGAAAAAGAGAAGAAAACATCTTTAATATCTGAGTTGAGGAGAAAAAGGATACAGGCAGTTTTAGAAAAAAGGAAAGGGGCAGAGAGATGTATGACGATTTAAAGACTTTGAAGAAGAGATCTAGACATCTTTGCTGACATAATGTCAACAAAATGAAAGAGATACAAAACCATGTAGAGAAAGGCAATGACAGAAAAATGTTGATTCGAATCAGAAAACCAAATTAAGTGCTCAGTAAATAAATAGAAAAGTAGCTGTGTTCAGGGCTTCAAAGACAGATTCCATTCTTTTAAAAAAAATCTGTGATCGAAACATGAATGTTCATTTTACTTTTTCTTTAAGTTATACATATATTTTTATATATATGAAATTTATTTATGTAAAACAAGTTTAATAACATGTATACTTCATGTATACAACAGAGGTACTCATGTACAATGAGTAAATTTCCATATGTTTTATATCTAAAAGAAAAAGAAGCAGAAACAAAATATAAGCTACATATGAAGATAAATTTGATGTTAAAGTATGACACAAACAGGTCTTCTTTAAACAATTTGAATGCAGCAGACGATACTACAAAAGGAAGAAAAAATGACCACAGACAGCAAGAAATATCTTCAGAAATAAAAATTCAAACTAGATAATGAAGAGTGCACTGGACATTATATGTCCAAGGCGTGGTCATTGTTTTCAAAATCATTAAAGAATAAGTGGCCGGGCATGGTGGCTCATGTCACTTTGGGAGGCCGAGGCGGGCAGATCACGAGGTCAGGAATTCGAGACCAGCCTGACCAACTTGGCAAAACCCCATCTCTACTAAAAATACAAAAATTAGCCAGGTGTGGTGGCACATGCCTGTAATGCCAGCTACTCAGGAGGCTGAGGCAGGAAAATTGCTTGGAGGCATAGGTTGCAGTGAGCCAAGACCACGCCATTGTACTCCAGCCTGGGAAACAAAGCCAGACTTTTTCTCAAAAAAAAAGAAAAAAAAAGAATATTTTGGCATTCAAAAAAAATTTCACCTTGCCCCAGCAGCTCAGCTGACTCCCGCCCCCATGACACACATGTCTAAAAAGTTGTGCTGTGAGTTTCTGAAATACATTTTAAAATAGAATTCATTTAATTATGAAAATGCAAACATAAAATGAATTTGTATCTGTTTTAGTCAAGTAAAATTAGCATTAAATCAATTAATAAATGGTTAACATGTTCTACAATATGAAAACCATACCCAGTTGCCTCTTCTTCTAATTCATCATTTTTCTTTCTTATTCGATTCACATTATACTTCAGTGATGATATTAACTCAAAAAGTTTTCTTAATTCTTCATTTTCTTTTTTAGGCTTAAAAAAAGTGTTTAAAATTATTTTTGTAAAATCTGTAGACCCTCTTTTATCTCAAAAATATTATTTCTCATAAGTGGATGAGTAATATGTATTTAGGCAGGTGTATAAAGTGCATTTTATAAACCTGATGCCAATAAGGTCAGATTTCAATAATAGTCACTTTTCTTAAAACTGCTAAAAATGATTCAAATTTTCATCATTATCTTTTGTGAAATTTAAACTGCCAACAATGTTTGTTACAAATGAGGGTTTTTACACACAAAATACTAAGGGTTAGTTAAAAAAAAAAAGAGTAGTTATATTTACATTTTAGTTTTTAAAGATGCTCTAGAAATATTGTTTTTAATAGTTTAAGATATTCCAAGTTTTCTTAAATTATATCTTACTAAGACAAATTTTAGAAAACTCTTATCTAGTTCCCATTACATTTTTCATCCTCATCTGTCTTCAGGCTGAGCTAAATACTGTCATTCTAAGTATTCACCCATAGGTTTCAGTTTTTCCCTTTCTCTTAACCATTTCTCTTTAAATAAAGTTTATTTTTTCTATAATAAACAAAAACAACTTTTGTCTACTTTTTGTGGCTTTTCTATTATCCTGTTTCTCCCCTTCCATTGGACTCTATGACACATGGTCTCATTCAGAAATATTTTTTCATCAATTATTGTGTTTTTTATACTGAAATCTGATTTTTAATAATTCCAATAAAAAAGTCCAAGGGTCATGAAGGACTTTATCCTACTTTACTCAGCAGAGCAGTGACCAAATGCTCCCTCTGCTCCTCTGACCCCACTTCCTTTCTAAATGCAGTGACCTCTGTTCTTCAGCCCTATCCCTTTCTATTCCTCTGACCCCGCCTCCTTTCTAAATGCAGCGACCTCTGTTCTTCAGCCCTATCTCTTTCTATTCCTCTGACCCCACTTCATTTCTAAATTTAGCAACCTCTGTTCTTCAGCCCTATCTCTTTCTATTCCTCTGACCCCACTTCATTTCTAAATTTAGCAACCTCTGTTCTTCAGCCCTATCCTTTTCTGGTTTTTTGTTTTGTTTTTGTTTTTTGTTTTGAGATGGAGTCTCCCACTGTCACCCAGGTTGGAGTGCAGTGGCATGATCTCGGCTCACCGGAACCTCCACCTCCTGGATTCAAGCGATTCTCCTGCCTCAGCCTCCCAAGTAGCTAGGATTACAGGCATATGCTACCACGCCCAGCTAATTTTCTGTATTTTTAGTAGAGACGGGGTTTCACTATGTTGGTCAGATTGGTCTTGAACTCCTGACCTCATGATCTGCCTGCCTTGGCCTCCCAAAGTGCTGGGATTACGGGTGTGGCCACCACACCCGGCGGCTATTTCACTTTTTAAATTCTCTCAGGACTCCTAAAATCTCCTAAACTTTTACCTAGATTCCCTAATCTACATTTCCAGCTCTGACCTTTTTCTTGAGGTCTCTTCCTTCTAGAACACATATCATAGACAATATTCTCCACCACATGCTCATACATTGCTACTTGGTGCAGATTACTTTTGTAGATAGTGAATCTTGTCTATTTTATGTTGGTTCTTATTGATGTTACTTTTGAGTATACTGTTATTTTCTAATCTCAAAGGGGGACTATCTCACTGCTACGATACTAACCAGTATACTTTGTCCTTTTTTTCATTCTTTCTTCTTTTTTGGACCAGTATACTTTGTCCCTTTCTTTTCTTTTTTTGAGATGGAGTCACACTGTGTCATCCAGGCTGGAGTGCAGTGGTGCCATCTCAGCTTACTGCAACTTCTACCTCCTGGGTTCAAGTGATTCTCCTGCCTCTGCCTCCCAAGTAGCTGGGACTACAGGTGCACACCACCACGCCTGGCTAATTTTTGTATTTTCAGTAGAGACAGGGTTTCACCATGTTGGCCAGACTGTTTTTGAACTCCTGACCTCAGGTAATCCACCCCCCTCAGCCTCCCAAAGTGTTGGGATTACAGATGTGAGCCATGGAACCCAGCCCTCTTTTTCTTTGATAATGAAAACTTTCCCATGAGAATCAGATTATCAATTGTTTGCCTTTGTTTTCTTTTAAATAATTTCCTTTTCCATAGAGATATGGCATGATGAACATCTTGTTCTAAAGTTCCTTTTGGGGGACACTTAACTATGTCATTGGGAGGCTTCAGTAAGTAGAGATCTCCCTTCTTCCCATTCAAGATTCTTCATCTCAAAATGGTGTCTACCCAATGTCTTAATCCAGGTAGTCCCTTGCTTAGAAATTCATGAAATAAGAACCTTCTCGAGAAGTTAGAGGCATTGATTAAGATGGTTTAAAGCTGCCCCTTATTATATGTTTTACTCCCAAGGTAGACATCAAAGTGGCTAATAATTCTATGTCTGATATCTAACTCACTTCTATGGGAATCTATACAACATGTTTTATTTATGAGACAGAGTCTCCCTCTGCTACCTAGGCTGGAGTGCAGTGGCTTGATCACTGCTCACTGCAGCCTCAATATTCCAAGCTCAAACGACCCTCCTACCGCAGCCTCCCAATGTAGCTGGGACTACAGGCATGCACCACCATGCCTCAGCTAAGTGTTTAAAAATTTTTTTTTTTTTTTTTTTTTTTAGAGACAGGGTCTCACTATATTGCTCTGGCTGGTCTCAAACTCCTGGGCTCAAGCAATCCTCCTGCCTCAGCCTTCCAAAACCAGGTGTTTAACTGGGGACTAACATGAAGCACTTAGAAGACTACATGGAACATAGTGAGCTACATAAAATATTTGCTATTAGCATAATAATTTTATTGTGTATCTTAACAAAATTGTGTGTTTTACGCAGGTGGCATGCCAATGGAAGTATTCTCCTATAGCTGCACTGAATCATTCTTACCACTGAGAGTGGCAGCAAATGGGGGACATAATTTATAACTTACTTTTCTCTCTGTATGACTCATTAGGCAATGACTATGTATGTACTACAATGTAAATAGCACCTCCTGGATGGAATAGTATGTAACTGACATGACCAGCAGAGACAGGCTAAAGACACTGAGCTGAAAACCCTGGACTCTATTGCTAAGTCAAGGCTCCTGAATCCGTTCACTCTGAGCAACTGTTGCTGTGGTGCTGCCTTCACAAGCACTCTGCTGAGCACTGAGACTGAGGGGCTGTGCTATCGTTCATCAGACAAGCTGCACCCAGAACTGTTCAGCTGACAGACTGGGAGCAGTCCAGAAACACAGTAATGGCTACATAGTGAAAAAAGGCCAATTTAGATTCTTTTTCATAGAGAGAAAAACATAAACACGCGATTGAACGCGTCTCCTGTGTTAGACTAATTGCGTTAGATTTGATATTTAATTGCTAAAAATACATTTAGAATATAACCTTACTGTGTCAAGGTCTCAAAGAAGAAATACTTGGTATGGTATAAAGGATTGAATTGTATGCTACAAACCTCTAAGCTAAAATATTTTCAATGTATGCAAGGATAGGTGGCATACATATTATATATTATTCCCCCATTAAGCAAATTTATAATGAGAGAAAATTATCTTCCATAAAAAAAAAGCCATGTAAAATTAAGGACTAAGTTTTTCAGCACAGACTAGACAACGATTGCTAACACATAAGGTCAATGAGAGAACAGTCAGAGAAAGCTTCATGAAAACAAAAAAATTGTCTGCCAGGTCTGAATGAATGAGGCTAGATGAACAGAAACTGAGAAGGCAGAAAGGATAGCATGAGCAAGACAAGTGCTGAAATCTGCCCAGTTAACTCTGAGGATAAAGTCCAATGGCAGGGAAATAAAAACCCGTGTCCACATAATAACCTGTAAGTGAATGTTCACAGCAGCATTTTTCATAATAGCTAAAAAGTGGAAACTAACCTAAAGGTCCATCAACTGATGAATGAATGGAAAACCAGTATAGCCATGGAATAGAATATCATTTAACTATAAGAAGAAATAAACTATGAATGTGTGCTAAAACATGCATGAATTCTAAAAACATTATGCTAAGTGAAAAAGCCAGTCACAAAGGACTACATATTGTATAACTCTATGTATATGAAACATGCAGAACAGGCAAACATATGGAGACAAAAGTAGACGGTGGTTGCCTACAACAGGGGTAGGTGGAGGGACATGGAGGAAGGCTGCAGTCATGCCTAGGAGATGTGGGGTCACTTTTCAGGGTGATGAAAATGCTGTGAACATACTAATAGATACTGAGTTGTACATTTTAAATGGTTGAACTGTCTGATATGTGAATGACATCTCAGTGAATTTTTTAAAATCCAAAGGCAGGATCAAGATAATTTTCTCAACTCTTAATTTTTGATGTACATGCTATATCAAATCTAAATATTTCTACAGTTTTACAGTATATTTTAAATAAAAGATAGATAAAGAAAATGCCTAACTTTTCAAATAGTTTGTAAATTAACCTAAAACATGCACATTTCAAAGAATAGTATAATGGCCTTTCTGTACAAGTTAACCTAGAATCTGTGAAACAAATAGACACAGATTCTGTGTCCATTCACAAAAGTGAAGAAATAAGACAATTTTCTGGAACATTCCATGAAACATTCTCCTCTGATTTAATCTGGCCTGCTTCATCAGAGCAATACAAAAATTACTTAAAAATACTGTTTAACAGGAAAAAAGTCAATTTTCTATGAGGAATGATGTATAATTCTCAACTTTTCCAAGGGTACATATTGTAAGAGAAAAGGTATGCAATGGTTTTTCAAAATGGTAGAATGAAAGTCACAATATAAAAAAATAAGTACATTATAAAGATAGTAAAATGGAAATCATTCATTATAATGAAAATAAAAAATCAAGCTTCTGCCAAAATTAGTATCCTAAAACATGTTATATAATTCAACTAGCTACAGAATAACTGTTGACATGTTAAATTCCATACATACTTGACTTTCCACTTGAAATAATTTCTTCTTTGAGGCCTGTGTCTCATCCAAATTAATGTGACAACGTGATATACCTTCCAGTGGAGACTCTAACGTTGTTAATTTTTTTACGCTGTCAGCCACTTCTTGTTGAAGTTGTCTCACAACCACCTGATAAAATATTTTTGTTACTGATTTTATAAATTGCCTTATTATTAAATTATGTTAATAATGTTTAATTCTAACATATCTACTTTGAAAACTATCACCACACATATCAATTCACCTTCTTTTAATCACATGTACACATTTTTATTTATTACTGAATTCAGTGAGGGATGCAGAATATGTTCTCTTCCTGCCAAATTGGTATTCTCTTACTTACACAACAGATTCACTCCAACATTCAATCATCTCAGAAGCTCAACTCAGCCTCAAAGTTCCTAACATATTCAATCACCTGTTCAAATCCTTCCAACAGATTCCTATCTCAGAATAAAAGTAAAATTCCAATGGCCTTTGAGGCCCTAGGTAAAAAGGCCTCTACCTCCCTCTCTGACTTCAAAGCTCCTACAACTCCCTCCTGTAATTACTCCATTCCCACTGTATGTGAAGCCTGCCACCCCTCAGTCTGAAAATGGAGATGTAATGCCTAACTCGTAAATCACAGACAGCTACAAGTATCTTTGTACTGAACAAAATTATATTCCAATGACAGTCATTAAGCCTTGAAATAAAAATTATGAGCTAATTATTAATATAAATATTCAAAGTAAACTATAAATACCAGTGGGAAGACTAAACCAAATATAGTTTTGCAAAGTTTTACCACATTTATCCTAAATTATGATTTTATAACAAGTAGGTGCCTTTAAAACATTACGTGGTCATAAAAATACGTAATTTGACATATTTTCAGATTTGTTAAATTAATATGAATAATAACAAAGCTATACCAACTAAAATACATAAAAAGCTAGTTAAAGCAAGGTATTACAAGACACAGCAATACACTTCAATTCATCTGGGGAATCTAGAATTAAGTGTCGAAGAAAATCACTTAATTAAATTTTAATTTGAAAATACTTCAGGTGTAAACATTTCCATTTATAACTACATTATGGTCTTAACATGTGGCAACATAAAGACATTAAAATTACTATTTCAGCAGTACAGAACTATCTACCTTAAAATATGACTCTGTGCCTAATAAAACTTCATAGGTGACACAATGTCTTTTCTCAAAGTAAATCATCTCTCACCTCTTTTATTTCCTAGAAATGAGGCATGTTTCTAAGCCGATATAGTAAACACATTTTTCCTTTTTTTATTAAAACAGCTTTGTTGAAATATAATTTACATACTATAGAATGTATCTGTTTTAACTTAAAGTTAAAAGATTTTTAGTACATTTACTGAGTTGTGCAGCCATCTCTACAATCCAACTTTAGAGCATTTCCATCACTGTAAGATTCCTCATGCCCATTAGCAGTCACTACCAGCTTCCAGCCCCAGCCCCTTGCAAACATTAATCTACTTTTTGTCCCTATACATTTATCTTTTCTGGATGCTTCATGTAAATGGAATTATACAGTATGGTAAACACACTTTTTATCTAGATTTTTATATTCAACTAAGTTCAACATGTATCCAGAACCAAATGTTTAAATTTTCTAGAAGTTTGAAAATATTTATCTTCCTTGATACTTACTACTCCTTCTGCTTTCTCTCTCTCATACTGAAAGAGACTTTCTTTTAAATGATCACATTCATTCATTAGCTTCTTACTTTTCTCTTCTAGTACGAGGTCTTTCTTTCCACTCTCAATAAAGCCTCTTTGGATATTAGTTACTATCTCTTTATGATCCTCTTTCTGATGAACGTCATCTAGTTGCTGTACAAGCCACGCATTTTCACGTTGGAGGTGACATATCCTCTCTTCTACACAGTTCCACTTTCCAGTGGAATTATTCACTTTAGCTTCTGCATTTTGATACATCTCTTTCATTTCCTGTGTTTGCTGCTGTGTTTGCCTTAGGTCGTTTTGTACAGTTTCTAAAGCCAATGACTTTTTTCTGAGACTATCTCTTGTCTTACGGAACTTATCTTTTAAGGCATTGAATTTAATGTGTGTTTCAGAAAGTTGTTCAGTAAGAAACTCATTCTCGTCTTTCACTTTGGAAATAGCAGAACTCATTTCTACTTGTACAGAAACATCTTGTGTTCTCTCTAAAGCAAGTTTTAGGTTTCTTTCTGTTTTCACACTTTCACTGTGTTTACTTATAGCAGCAGCCAGTCTAGACTGATAAGATTCAATGTCAGCTTCCAGTCTTTTCTTGCTTTCTTTTTCCTTCAACAGTTCGGCATTGAGCCTTGTATTCTCAGCCTTGAGATCATTAAGCTCTTGTTGATACCGGAATGCTGTTTCTGTTATCATTTCCTCATTGAGTTTTATATACTTTTCAAGGGCAGCATTTGTTTCTTTAACAATTTTAATGTCCTTAAGATATTTATTTTCTTTTTCCAAGTTGTCATTTTTCATTGTACATATTTCCTGTCTGAGTATGGCAATATCTGCCTTCAAAATGCAATTTTCATCCATCAGACCTTTCGTTTCTTCATGATTATGAAAATCCTAAATAAAACAAAAGAAAGTTTTAGCTAGTACTCAATAAAATAACATATCATGATTACCTCTGAAGTTAAAGAATAACCTGCACATCCGTACACTAAAAAGTTCACCATAAGTGGATATCCACCTGGAGAAAAAGTTGAAGCAAAACTTTGAACCTTATAGAGCATAAATTCCAGAAAGTTCAGAAATGTATTTAGAGTCAATGAATTTATAAAAGTAAACACACACACGCACACCAGAGAATTTTTAAGAATATCAGAATTGGAAAAGCCTTTCCCTGAATTACAACAAACTCAAAAGCATAAATTAAAGCATTAACAAATTTGACTAAATTAAGATATATCAAAAAATTGCATTTACACTTTGATATCTAACCCATACACCACCCTATAGTAAGAACTTTTGTTCACACGTATTTGGACAGATAAAATTTCCCAGAGTTATTACAGTTCTGTTTCACCGATAACATTCTATTTCAGTTTGACTCTTTTAACACTTTTATAGTCAGTTATAAGAATTACATTCACTAAATCATAAACTAGACATTATACTAGTCACTCCTATATACATTCATTGATGAACTCATCTAGTTACCACAATTTTGAAAAAGAAATGTTAAAAATATAAGCAAGCTACAGGATTTTCCCCAGGACTTCTGACTCTACTTCTAGTTCTCCAACAGATCACAGTTACTTCTGTGGTGTAAATACATCAATACGAAAGAAAACTTTTATTTCAAAACACCAACAGTAAATAAGATAAAATTTATAGCGCTCTTCTTAGAATATCATGAGATTATTTGTGATTGCAATAATTTCTGTTTCCTCTTTATAATATTAGGTGCAGTAATCAATATGAAATAGGGGAAAGTACAAGGAAAAATTTTACCTGGAACAAAATTTTTATCAATAGGTTATCACTAAGTATATATTATGGCATATTATTGTTTTCAAAAGCTCTTTGTAATAAAATAATATCCTATGTGGATGCCAAGATTTATAATAAATATTAATAATTGTACCTGTAAGTGTCATCATTCATTTTTAAAAATGAGATAACATTTCTGGTTTTAGACCTAAACAATATATATTAAATCAAGTGGATATTATAAGTAACAGTGATAAGATAAAGTTTAAAATATAGAATTTTTACCAAAGATTGATTTACCCGATTTGGAGTATTTCTTGCAGTCTTTGATTTCATCTCTAGTGACTGAACAGTTGGTTCAAGTTGTTTTGCTTCAACTTCTTTCTTATATTGTTTCTCTTTCCTTTCTAATTGTTCTCTATTTTTTTTGTACAGCATATTAACATTTGTTTTTTCTTCATTTTCTTGTTTTAAGGTGCATCTGCAGATAAAGACATTTATCTTAAAATTCATTTTGTTAAAAAATAAAGAGTTCATCCTGTGATATACCTCTGCAGATGTTGTTTATTATCCTAATAAAATTTCTATGTTCTGGATTATTTTTCCTTTGCAGTTCTCAGATATTTAATTTCTCACTTCAACATCTTCAAAAGAATGCATATACTTGAAAAGTAGTAAGGAAAGAATATTCTGCTAAAGTTTTTGTTACTAGTCACTCTAATATATATTATAAAAAAGGATACCAGAGATAATTCAGTAAAGTTACAGGTTCAAAATTACCTTTTTAAATCACACAGTCATAATTACTCCCTAATTAGAAAAGGTCATTTACAATCAACTAAATTTTTAAAGTTACTATTTATTGACAAGCGTATAAGTTCACTAGAAATAAATTTTCATCTTTATGAAATATTGCAGGTGTTTCTCCAAATGATTTACAGAGTGAGATGACACCTTCAGATGTCTCTCACACAAACTATATCTGCAGATGACTTTCATCCAAAACTAGGCTAAAGAGTCTAACATCTGTTTCCCCACACTTTTTATAATTATTTCTTAATACTTTCAATTCACCTTCTTATTACATATATTTTATATATTCATTAACCTATTGTTCATTATGTGTAATATATAATTAATGCCCTTAATAAGTGTGTGTATGTTTACACAAGTTATGTTTTCCTGTGAAATCTAGTCCCAGAAGTGGAGTTGTTGAGTTAAAGGGATGTCAGGCTATTTGAAATTTTGATACACAGCACTAAGTTACCCTTCAGAAATAATTTACTAATTTCCTATACCAACAGTGTATGAGAATGCCTTTTTCCTCACATTTGCCAACACTAGTAATTACTTCTTAAATATCAGCATGACTTTACAAAATATATCTTATTTTATGTTAATTTGCATTTTTCTGATTACCAGGCAGGGCTAAATACCCCTGGTAAAAATATAAAACTTGTTAATCATAAGGAATATTAGTCCAATTTTGAATTAGTTTATAGCACAATGACAATTATCTCCTGTGAAATACTACTATAGGCGGCCAGGCACGGTGGCTCACTCCTGTAAACCCAGCACTTTGGGAGGCCGAGGTGGGCAGAACACCTGAAGTCAGGAGTTCGAGACCAGCTTGGCTAACATGGTGAAATCCTATTTTTACTAAAAATACAAAAAATTAGCCGGGCATGGTGGCACATGCCTGTAATCCCAGCTACTAGGGAGACTGAGTCAGGAGAATCGCTTGAACCCAGGAGGCAGAGGTTGCAGTGAGCTGAGATCACACCATTGCACTCCAGCTTGGGCAACAAGAGAGAAACTCCATCTCAAAAAAACAAAACCAAACAAAAAAAACCCAAAACCAAACAAAAAAAAAACACACTGCTATAGGCTTACTTATCATGCTCTTCCTTCAGCTTCTTGGGAAATTGCTGAGGATACGTTTTCCCAATCTTTCTTTGTTGGGTTAATCTGCCAGCAGCAGCAGAAGATGTACTATCACATATATTTTCTGAAAGTTGTATTTTTTCACTTTTGTTTGTATTACTTCCTTCTTTGACCTTTAATAAAAGATGAAGATAATTGTTATTATTTTATTCAATAAAAAGAACTTTTTCCCTGATTTTTTTTACTTGATTCAGGTTATCACCACTTTAATGATAAAAGTATTTTGTGCTTACTTTAACTTTATCATTATACATAATTATTATAATTATAAGATACTCTTATTTTATCATCGAAATTTTTGTCAAATCTGCTCATTTCTGTTTGAGTGAATAGAAGAATTTTCTAAAATTTCAAAAAGGGCTCTTCTCCATTTTGTGCTTTTATTCCCATCCACTCTTTGCTATCTGGTATAAATTTTTATGCTATCTGGCTGGCAGAAACAGAGAAATAAAAAGACACAGGCATAACATATGTCTTCTGTCTTTACTACCTGGATTTTACATGAAATAGCCAGATTAAGAGGATGTGACATTGTAGGCCTTCAGGAACAGTAAAGTAGTTTTCCCTTTTCTGTACTGAGCTACTCTTTTCCCCACTGCCTTTTATCTCTTTTTTTTTTTTTGAATCCTGTGATATCAAAAAAGTAAAAAAAGTAAAGGTTCTCTTTGAATTATGGGAACCAACGTTTGCCACAACACAAGAAGCAGAGTGAAACTGCTGAGTTTCTAGTGCAGAATTCTGGAAAATGAGATGCTTCCCAGATTTCACATTCAATTACCACAAAAGTTTATAGGTGGAAGACATATGGTACAGTTACCTACTTTAACCGCATTATCTACTGATAATGGGAGTCAAACCAACCAAGACATATTAAATGTTTCATCCAGAGCTCTTGAGGTGGCATTCACTAGCATTTCATGGCACCATATAACATGATACAATTCCATATTGCTGAATTACATAAATTACCAGATAAAATTATCAAATTAGTCAGATATATTAAAAGTCTAACTTGAGCAAAGCAATTTAATGCCTCAGAGGGTGGAAAAAGGCCTCATCTCTTTTACTTTGAAAGAAGAAAATCTCTAGATTTTTGTCTATCTTTAGAACACAATGTACAGAACTCAACTTTCTACTAAAGAGTCAAAGGCTAAATTTTTGGCTAAGAAATTATGCTTCTTATATGATAAAAATCATACATGCCAAAACTTACCATACTTTATTAAACAACATAATGTAAGGTCTGATTCAACAGAAATATTGCAGAATGGTGATTTTTAAAAATATGTGTAAGTATATGTTTGTTTTCAAAAATATTGGAAATAACTATGATGGGACTGTAAGTTCAAACAGTTTGAGCTAAGCAGATAAACTTGCATGCATGAAAACACATTAAACAGACTCATTTGGCTGGGAATATTCGTTGCAAATCTCAAGGCTAGACGTGTTTTTGTGGCTTGTCTCAGTCATTGCTTCCCTCCCATTGTATTCCCATTCTATCATTAAATAAATGTAAATCATCTCTAAATGAATACAGAAAAAAGAATCTAGAATCTAGAGCTTGTTTCTTTAGCAATTTCTTTATGTTGATCTGGTTCAGAAGGTCACATGGTATGTGGCTGAATTAGTTTCCCAGCTCATACGCCACTTGGAAGACTGATAGTGAGACATAGGTTGATTAATGAACAAACATTATGAGAACATTCTCCAGAACCATTATTTAGATAGCAGAACTAATCTACTTTGACACATAATTACACATTTAGATAACCCCACTGTAACTGTACACATGAGATTTTCTTGAATAGAAAATTTGACTAAATCAAATAATTGATAAAGAGGAAAAAGAAGCAGCAAGTGAACCTCTGTCTTTTTGAAGTTGGACTTGCTTTTCTCCAAAGCCAGGAACTCAACTTGTAACATGCCTACCTCATTCTTTTATTATTATTATTATTATACTTTAAGTTCTGGTACATGTGCACAACATGCAGGTTTGTTACATATGTATTCATGTGCCATGTTGGTGACCTTGGAATATCTTCCCATAAGTCTTCTAGCTATATTTTTGATGTTCTCTCACTATGTGGCAAAGAATAACTCACATTTTATAATTCAAGATTCATGCTTCTGTAGTTGTTAGCACTGGGATTGCCATATAGTGGCTTCTGGAATAAACGCTGTATTGGTTTTCTGTTTTCATAAGTATCTGTAGCAGCAGAAATACTGTGGCTTTCTATCTGAATCATATGCTTCATTTCTTTGGGGTGGGTAAACAACAAATCAAAAAGACTTTCTGGATCTCTAGACTGAAGCCAATGCCTAATGTCCAATTTCCAATTAGTGGTATCTGGGTTTACATTTTTTGCCATTTGCATGTCAAACTCTTAATCATCTTTCATTTCAATCATAATTACTGGGTTCCTTAATTTTTTGGTTTCTGTATCATTACAAAATTTTCATCATCTGTGTTAGAAACAAGCTATGTGTCTGGTCTGCTATCATTTTTATAGTCTGATTTATTTTCATTTAAATGAAGCTTAGAAGATGACTGGTAACTGTATTTCAGGGACCTGGAGTATGAATGGAATAAAAAGACATTTGACATGGGCTTCCTCTGTTCAGGCGCTGCCTGGACTGCCACAGAGTTAGACCCTCCAGATGCATCTTCCTCCTCACAATCAGGGACCTGATTCGTCAGATTAGAGGGCACTCCTTTTTTGTTCATCCCTCTTTAGAGTTACTATGTAGGAGCTCTTCCTCAGGGCAAGCAGTAATTCTGGAGTTTTCAAAACTTTCACCAATGTTCAGCTTGAACTTGTTTGTAATGAATTTTAAAGGAAGTCGTGAATATACAGACAGATTATTCCCTTTATCACAATTCTTACCCAGTTCTGGTTCTTGAGACTTTTTTTTTTTTGGCAGGTGCAAAATGGAAAACAAATTTGCTTGTTTTGTTTCTCAGATGTCTTTTCTGTCAGAGTGCATGTTTTAAAATTAGCTTTAATCAAGTATAAACAAAAATACTAGAAAATAATTAAAATTTAACTGTGAAACTTAATCTATGTGTTGCCACTCTTAAATTATGGGATTGTAACTAAAAAGTGAAAAATAATTTGCCTTGGCTTAACATAGGACAGAAATATGAACTGGCAAGCTGAACTCTTAGCATTTGTTTGGATTAAACTTAATGCATTATGTGTAAAATCTACCAGAAATGAATTCAAAGCTGATAGGTAGTACTATAAAATCTTCCTCTCTTACAAAGATTTTACCTCAGCATACCAGAAAAAGTGAGCCCCTACAGTGTGTGTATATTTCTGAAGATTAACTACAGACTAGGCAAACACTGAATTATTAAGAGCCAAACTGAACACCAATAAGAAAGGGAAGCAAAATTTTAAATTCTAATTCAAATAATATACTATGATAGTGTTATGTACACCTAGATGGATTTTCTGCTTATATCCACTTCTAATATATTTTAAGTTCCACTAGTGATAGTGGATGGATTTTTTAAATTTTAGTAACATTTACTATGCATTTATGTCAAAATAAAGTTATTGTTTGTACCCTGACACCAAAGGTCCCATTCCACAAGGTAGGATTCTCTTAATAGGCAACTGGGTTGATTTTTATGACCCCATTCACTCCCTGAACACAGACACAGAACTCAACTGGTGACCACAAAACAGAATAAATCTTTAAACTCGGCACTGGTGACCAGCAATATAAAACTGCAACATTTGAACCACTGGCAATGATGACTCCTTTAACACTACTTTAACTCAGTGGCCACTGTTGTTAAACTGTTCATAATTTCTATTCCTTAATAATATAACCCAATATTTCATGTTACCTTCTGTATTATGAGTAAGGTTATACAAATAAAAGAGCAAGATAATTCTGAAAATGTCTTGCCTCAATTCCAAGGGTAAAGACAGCTATGAGTTACTAGAGATAGTAAGAATTACCAGAATAACTAATAGTTACTAGAGATAGTAAGAATATCTTAAGTTTCATAACTGGTTAAAATATTTTAAAAATTAAATATAAAATTATGATCTATTGGATTCTAAAGGTATAGTCTAAAAGGTCATGTCATTTGGACTATGCCTTGTTACTAAAGCAAAAAAACAAAACCCAATATTAAACAAGAAACTTAAATGTTCATATACCTGTAGTTGCTTCTTTTCACTTCTTTCATGCCTTTCTTGCTCTTCCTCTGAAGCCACTGGTAAGGCTTGTTCTGTTGACAAATTCACTGGTTTAGTTCAAATGAACTAAGAACAGTTAGATAAAGACTATAATCTATATAAAAATAAATGGAGAATAACATTTCTTTGTATTTTATATTTTGAGAGTTTCAATGAAGCTTAATGTTTACTGAAATATTTAGTTCTTTAAGAAATACTTCTAATCATCCAAAACTTCAACAAACCACTTGGGGAGACACTAGATATCACCAGGTTCAAGCCATATGAAATCTCAGGGTCACTCACAAATTGTTCCACCCAACATAAATCAACAAAACTGTTAAAAACAAAACAAAATTTTGAAATAGTCAAAATATACAATGTAACACTTTACTATACTTCATAACAGTATCTTTTTAACAGGACACTAATTGAGTTGGCATTTACTAATAATTTGCAAAATTACTGTTGTTTATACCTTAATTAGTGTGCACCCCATTTTTTACATTGCAAATGTTTTCCCCTACTATTCTGAAAAATTTATTTTCATCTTTTAAGACTCAGAAAGTAGGCTGGGCATAATAGCTCACATCTGTAATCCCAGCACTTTGGAAGGCCAAAATGGGAGAATTGCTCAAGGCCAGGAGTTTAAGACCAGCCTAGGAACCACAGATAACCTTGACTCTACAAAAAATTGGACAGGTATGGTGATATGTGCCTGTAGTCCCAGCTACTCAAGAAGCTTAGGTGAGAAGATTCCTCGAGCCCAGGAGTTTGAGGTTGCAGTGAGTCTCGATCACACCATCGCACTCCACCCTGGGTGATAGAGTAAGAACTTGTCTCCAACAACAGAAAAAGAAAAAAAAAAAGGCTCAGAATGCTGTGTGAAGTCTTCCTTGATTCTAGCTATCTTTCTCCACACACACGGGTGTCTGCTTCATTGGAGTCCCCTAGTACTTTGTCAATTTTTCCAGTGTCACTTTACCACCTGAACTGCACATCATGTCTTTACATGTCGATCCCCTTTGCTGCTAGACTGTAGAGGACAATCTTTTGAATCATCTTTGTATAAACAGTCTTAATTTTGCTAAATAATTACTTATTGAGTTCCTGCTAAGTGTTAGGCACTGGGGTATAAGGAAGGAAAATAAAAGCTGTCAGGGATGGCTTTCCTAAAGATCATGCATGAGCTGAGACTTAGAGAGTAAGGTTAGCCAGATTAAGTGAGGCAGAGGGCAGGAAAGGGTGAGCACATGCCAGGCAGCAACAAGAGAGGGAGAGAAGCCTCCAAGAGAGTATGTATTTCTCTGCAAAAGAGGAATGGTGAGGGGGCCATTACCAGCAGCTCAGTAATTCCAGAGAAAAAGGCAGATGGGGAAAGGGCTACAGATGGAGATTTGGGCAGAAATCAGTTTCCTTTTCTTTTCTTTTTTTGGGACAAGGTCTTACTCTGTCTCCCAGACTGGAGTGCAGTGGCATGATCTTGGCTCACTGCAACCCGGCCTCCCAGGTTCAAGCAATTCTCCTGCCTCAGCCTCCCAAGTAGCTGAGATTACAGGCATGTGCCATTACCACCTGCTAATTTTTGTATTCTATTAGAGATGGGGTTTCGCCTTGTTAGCCAGGCTGGTCTTGAACTCCTGACCTCAAATGATCCACCTGCCTCAGCGTCCCAAAGTGCTGGGATTATAGACACGAGCCACCATGCCCAACCCAGAAATCAGTTTCTGAAATCCTTATATAAAACTTTAAGATGCTTGGACATAGGTATTCAGGAGTGGTTCACAGATCTATTTGCATTAGAGATAATTAACTCTAATTATTGTGAGGAGCATAAAATTCTGAGGCATATAAATCAATGAACAAAGATAAAATATAAGGCAGTGTTGCAAAGATGATGCAGTCCTGAGGAGATGTTTTCAGAAATATTTAGGATACAAGTATCAGTGGCCATTATAAGAATGAATTTTTATTGAATGAATAAATATATATATCTGGGTCCCTGGAGAAATACACTCTGCTCATTACTTTACAAATTTTATCAAATGAGAAGTAAAATAATATACATAAACTGTTTCAGTTACTTGTATTTACTTTACACTTTTTCTGTTTCAGTTTTACTGTGCCAAGGAAATGCATTTGGGTTTTGTGGTGGTTGTTGCTGCTGCTGCTGTTGTTGTTGTTGTTGTTGTTGTTGTTGTTGTTTGAGATGGAGTTTCACTCTTGCTTCCCAGGCTGAAGTGCAGTGGTGCAATCTCAGCTCACCACAACTGCTGCCTCCCAGGTTCAAGTGATTCTCCTGCCTCAGCCTCCCGAGTAGCTGGAATTACAGGTATGTGCCACCATGCCCAGCTAATTTTGTGTTTTTAGTAGAGATGTGTTTCTCCATGTTGGTCAGGCTGGTCTCAAACTCCCAACCTCAGGTTATCTGCCCGTCTCAGCCTCCCAAAGTGCTGGGATTACAGGCACGAGCCACCGCGCCCAGCCACATATGGGGATTTTGTTTTAAAAGTTCTGTTTCCTGGATCTACCAAGCTCATGAGAAAATAGAAGCAAACAAGTCATTTGCATAGGTAAGAAACCTTGCATTTATACTTCGTCATCACTACTCTAGAAGATTATCATCATGTTTTGTAAAATAAAATGTTAATTCTAGACATAAGGGGAAAAAGAAATTAAAACTATAGGGGTGAAAAAATATTGCATAATTTATTACTGTTGACCTGATCATATGACTGATTAAGGGCACTGAATTTAACTTGTATGTGAAGTAGACCCCATATTAGCTGCAGTTAATCAATAGACCAGGTATTCTAGCAGAATTAAATTTGATGCTCCTGTGTTATCTTTAAATGATACAGCTCTTCTGAAAACCCATACTCATAGTGCATGATTATCCATTAAGACAAGGTGATGGAATGTGTGAATACAGCTGAGGAGACACCACAAGGCAAACGCTCAATGGTTCCCATTAATATTGGGGAAATCAACATTATAATACAGAAAGCCATAGGCATTATTTAATATTTGGTTTTGCCATAGGCATTATTTAATATTATTTAATATTTAATATTTTTAGTGACAATGCATACAGTTGTACCTAATAATTGCAAAATTAGAGATGTAAAAATAAAACAAAGGCATATTGTGTTTGAGTAGGAAATCTGTAGACGTCTAGCTGGTTTTCTATTCCAGGCCCAAAATTCTAAATATAATCATGGTACCCGCACACAAATTTATGTTAAATACCAACTTCAATGAAATTACTCTTTCTCCTCATTCTCTTTGTTATTTATATGTTGCTTTCTTTAAGGGAAGAATACAAATGCCTTGCTAAGAAGCATTCTGTTTGGTTGTAGGCTGCATAAAGGGAGTAAACACAAAGTACATTTGACCACAAAATGACTTTTTAAAAGCTAGAACTATGGTAGCATGAAGCCAACTGAGGTAATCTAGAATAAAATTTTCTATGTTTGTTTCCCTTCTTTGCTCTCTTTCTACTCTAATAACTGCGATTCACAGAGGTAATAAAGAGTATAATTCCCTGATAAAAACACAGCTCCAAGATTAATCCTTTCTTTAACTATGAAGTTCGCGTGTCCAAAGTCTTGTAGTTGCTGTCTGATTTTTGATCATGGATGGTGATACAGATATTTATCATCAACTCATAACTTCCCAAATCTTTGAAAAGTCTTACTATTATGGTTCAACTAGTAGAAACATAATCTAAAATATCTGAAAATAAAGTTTTTATTAGAATGTAAATAGTAATACAAATTGTAATAAGGTGTAAAAGTTCTTTCTTCACTGAAGCAGGACCATGATGTCCTGTACCCCACAAACACACTACTCCCTCATGGTCTAATGTATTTTAAAAGTCCTGTAATTGCTATTAACTCAGACAAGTTTACTTAACTTGTTCTAAGCTTCTGTTATTTACTACAATTTACTTTATCACTCAACAATCTCTATTATATATGTTGTTTTCCATGAGAAATTTTTTTATTAATAATTAGGATTCTTCAGGGATAAGAAAATATTTGAATAACTAAGTTTGTGCATAAACACATTAAGGTCAAATACCCATGACAATATTGTGTGTTTGTGTACTAGAGACAAAAAATTCAAAAAAAATTTTAATGAATATACATTAAAAACTGCTTTCATTACACTGAGATGATCTTCCCTCAATGCATGAATACCTTCAGAATTCACATAGACCAAAGAATTGTATAAAATATAATAGCCTTAAAAATCTTATTTGTACCTGGCACAGTGGCTCCTGCCTGTAATCCCAGCATACTGGCAAGCTGAGGCAGGCAGATCACCTGAGATCAGGAGTTTGAGAGCAGCCTGGCCAACATGGTGAAACCCCATCTCTACTAAAAATAGAGAATTTAGCAGGGTATGGTAGCACATGCAGGTAGTATCAGCTACTCGAGGGGCTGAGGCAGGAGAATTGCTTGAACCCGAGAGGCAGAGGTGGTAATGAGTCAAGACCGAGCCACTGCACTCCAGCCTTGGTGACAGAGCAAGACTCTGTCTCAAAAACACAAACAAACAAAAAACCTAATTGTTCCCACGTAAGTCTATGTTCACACAAGATCTGAAGAGTACACAACACCGTGAGACAGGACAGACATAAATTTTAAAAGTTATATTCTGGTTTCTGTAAAAATAAAACGGTTGAATTTAAGCTTTTAAGACAAGTCAAGGAAAAGAGCAAAAAATGCAAAAGTGAAACTTGAAAGGTCATTTTCCCATCAAGGGCTCATGATCCACTGGACATTCACAAACTATATTGTTCAAAACATTAGTTCTGAATTTTGATCTGAGTATCCCTGGAGTTGCAGTTTCATTCAAAGATGTCCAAGAGGTCAAATAAGACAATATCATTTGCTATTTTCAGTTTTCTTTTCTGAGAACAGCACAACAAACTTCTTCAGAGAAATGAATCGTCCTAACTTCACAGGCTAAAGGCTCATGAGTCACAGTTCTAAGGGCATTCATAAAATATGGTGGTGCATGCTTGTATTCTGAACTTTTCAACTTTAAAATCTCATATAGTAAATATTAATAAATACAAACTGATTAAAGAAAAGCCCACTTAATCTGACATTATTTTTATTTTTCTTTCTTTCTTCATTTATCAGCAACAGGAGAGTCTAACTAAATGTGGTAAAGTGGTATAAGGGAATACAATGAAAAGTGTAAAATGAATTAAACCAGAGATAATCATATCAATGTGGATACATCTGGAAAATATAATACAAAATACACCAAAGAAAGTGGCAGAAAGGTATGTAAAGTGTATAACCACTCACATACCATTTTGGGACACAAATAAAAAATCCTGCATATTATTTCTGAGCATCACAATATAGTTAAAGATTTCAAAAGGGCATTGAAATGAAAAACAACCAACTTATGATGTCGGTAGCCTCTATGCAATCATGTTTTAAAAACCTTAACACCAAAAAGTCTCAAAATCACCATTTTAAAAGACTGTGTCTACCAGTTACAAATGAATCATTACTTTCCTCATTTTTAATAGTCAAAGATGCCACAAACACACACATACACACAGCTATATATACACCTACACACACAGTCTTGCTCATTAGAACATCTGATTGGCTTCAGATCATCAGTGTAATAACACTAGCAGCAAGCCTCTAAAGTTAAAACAGAATCTGACATATTAATAAGTAAAGCTTTCCTCTAGGTAAAGATCAGAACTCCAAGTAGCACTTAACTCACTGGAAATATCTTAGAGTCTCAAAATTCACTGCTTTGAATCCCTGACAGGTATAAAAATTTTATACTGAAAACTTCATGCTATTCAAAACATTAAAAGAGAAACATCTGAGTTAAAGCTTACATTTTTAAAATCTTTTTTATGCTTCTAAATTTATTTTTATTCAAATATGGATACCAACAATAACATTTATGTCAATGCCTTCCATTCAATTTTGAACAAATAGAATTAGGAATAAGAATAATGTGAGTACTTCCAATCATTGAATGTACTTATTTCCAGTATTCCATTAAATGTACCTGCTCTCAATGTCTGTACATTCTTTCTTTGTACTGCTCCTTTCACAGCAGGATCTTCCACTCCAGTGCTAGGCTGAATGGGTTTTAAAAGAAAATGATTCATAAATCATATATATTTTATACAACATGGAGTTAGTGATTCAAAAATATACATAATTAATTACCTTCAAGGAAGGATGTTTTGCAGGAGGCCCTACAAAGCAAAGGGGATATGTCATCAATTATATGTAAGTATGACAGGGCCAACCAAACATTCATGCAGTGGTACTATCGAGCTGAATTCTCATGCCTGGCTATAAAAATAATTACTTAAGGTTTTGAGGGTTCTTCTTGGCTTCTTTTCATTGCCTAGGACAGCAACATGACAGAAACATAATGAGGAAAATAGGAATATAGGATTCCTAAAATGCACAGTTTACATTTCAGTAGTGAGATTATGTTTCAAATGCCTATACCTAAAATAGAAAAGCATGGATATCACCGTGAACACGTGGACTGATGAGGAGAAAAGGGACCATTAAACAGAGGAGCAAATCAAACCTGAGGGAATCGACGTCAAAGCTCATGGTGAATGTACAGAGTATTTTAACTCAACACATCAGAGGTATTGCTGCCAGCATGCCACAAACAAATTCCCCTTGTCTTGTCACTGAGGAAATACACAGTTGGGATGACAGTTCAGGTGAATGTGTGATTCACCTCTCATCAAAGAAAGTGTTCTACATTGATCAGCTAGTATACACACTTACGAAATGACAGCTAATCAAACTACTCATTTTTCCCATGATCACATGGGCTACTGCAGCACCTACATTTCTCCTGTCCCCTCATTTGGCCTTGAATTAGAGCTCCTTGATCCACTCATGCAAGGCGGTCCATAAAACACATAAAATAAACCATGTCGAATAAGCTTCCGATATCAAAATATTTATCAAAAAAGAAAACACTGAATTACCACAGACTTGCTGGATATGAATACATATTTATATTTCAAAATCAGTGCAGTATTTATTGAAAAAGAGAATTTTGGTATTCACAGAATGAATTTTATAATATGATTGCTTCTAAAATTAACTAAGTTTGGTGTATTATCTTACACTGTAAAGGACTTTTATAAAACAGCTATCATATCAAAGAACTGGCTGTCTCAAAAAAAATTAGCCAAAGCATCTATATGCAACTTAATCACATCTTATTCCCTCATGTCAGTGAAACTTCTCTCTCTGAGGCCTGACAGTTATCAAGTGAAATGAGCTGCTGTGGTTTACCCCAACTCTAGCACTCCCTCCTGCCTCCAGTACTCTCCACAGCAATAACCTCTTTTGTGAGACTGGGCATATGCTGAAGCAACTGGAAGTGAGTTGTCTCAAGTTTACTTGGCTTCAACTCCCAAGACCCCAGCAAATGTCTTTCTTTCCTCCCTCCGTGTCCTTTCACAATCCCTCTTCCTTTGAAAAACTGATTTTTAGAACTGTCATCCTGATGCTTCCCTTCCTAACTGCTTTTTATGGATAATTGTGACCACTTTTTTCATCTGTATTCAGCAGTAGTATACACCTGTAATCTCTCTGTTTTCATCTCACTCTCCTTCCTCTGTGGCTAGAATCATGCTCAGAAATAAAAGGAAATTAATGCTTTCCCTGGATTCTGTTATTTTTTAAATTGCTCTCCAATGGTTCTTTTTCCAGAGTTCTTTAAAGGAAGGCTATTCCCTTGCTATTCAGAGCTGTGTCCAAGGACCAGCACCAAAATCACCTGAGTACTCATGAGAAATGCAGACTCCCATACCTGCTGAATCAGAATGTGCACCTTCCAGAAGCTCCTCAACTAATTCATGACAATTTGAATGCCCTGTTCTACACTGATGTGCTTCCATATTGGTTTACCCTAATTGCCCTTTTGCCCTAGCCTCAATTTCTTCCCTATTATGTCCCTCAATTTAATACTACATTGTAAGCCATAATGTTTCTAATGAACTTTTAATCAGGCAATAACTTCTCAAATTAATTTCTTCTCCATAAATCACCCAACACTATTCAATTATGTTAATTTGGCCTATATGATACTATCCTATGAGGTTACAACATTTTCTATAAAAACAAATTATAGCTATACATGGCTGACCATTTTTGGTGATGTTCATCTATGGTAGACAAAACACAGGTCTGTGTGGTGAGGTGCCTCAATCCTTAATGCCTCCCCAGTAGTGAGGATGACAGCAAGAGAAGGAAAATGTTATTCTAATTCTCTGACACATTTTCGTACTGGAAGCTCACTTTATCTTCTTTCCTGTTTCTAACACCATGTTCTTCCTTCTTCTACAGATCAATTTGCCTTTACTATCCTCTATTACTTACCTCTGCATATGCTTTTTTATTTATTCCATGTACACTCCGCTCTCCTCATTCTTTCTTTCTCTTTATTCATTTCCTCTTCCCTCTCTCCTGACTTGCCTCAGGTCTTAGAGTATCTTAAAATGGAACTCATAACTCAGCTCCTTTAGTGGTACTCCCGATAGAATCAACTGCCGACCCTTGGTTAGACACACAACTTATCACCATTTCACTTCTCCTTTACTTATTATACAGTTAATAGGACACTTTCTTTAGCTATTACACTCTATTAGTGCTCATATTTTCAAAGAAACATTCCATCAAATGACCTTTTTTTGTTTTGTTTTTTCTGAGACGGAGTCTCGCTCTGTCGCCCAGGGTGGAATGCAGTGGTGGTATCTCCGCTCACTGCAAGCTTTGCCTCCCGGGTTCAAGCCATTCTCCTGCCTCAGCCTCCTGAGTAGCTGGGACTACAGGCACCCACAACACCACCTGGCTAGCTTTTTGTATTTTTAGTAGAGATGGGGTTTCACCATGTTATCCAGGATGTTCTGGATCTCCTGACCTCGCGATCCGCCCGCCTCGGCCTCCCAAAGTGCTGGGATTACAGGCGTGAGCCACCGCACCCGGCCTCCATCAAATGACTTTTTAAATAAAATACGGTTCTCACCTTCTCCTTGTCCATTGACTATTCTGTTTCCTTTTTCATGCGAAGGTCCAGGTAAAGGCTCTGACACTTTCTCGGGGACACACTGCTAAGGTAATATCAAGAATTAGTTTCCATTTTAAAATTATAATGAGTTGCATCAAGAGTTTCTTATCAATCTCTTTTTATGAAACTGGGTCTCACTCTGTCAACCCAGGGCTAGAATGCAGGGGCCTGATTATGGCTCACTGTGGTCTCAAACTCCTGACCTCAAGCAATCTTCCCACCTCAACTTCCTGAATAGCTGGAACTACAGGTGCGTACCATCATGCCATGCTAATGTTTTTATTGTTATCTTTGTAGAGACAAGGCCTCATTATACTGCCCAGGCTGGTCTCAAACTCCTGGGCTCAAGTAAATCTTCCACTTCTGCCTCCCAAAGTGTTGAGATAAGCAGTGTGCACCACCACACCCAGCCCTAATCAATTTCTTTAAATCAGTCTCAATGCTGCCCAGGCATGGTGGCTCACACTTGTAATCTCAGCCCTTTGCAAGGCCAACGTGGGTGGATTGCTTGAGTTCAGGAGTTTGAGACCAGCCTGGGCAACATAATGAGAACACATCTCTGCTCAAAAAATACCAAAAGGAGTCAGGCATGATGGTGTGTGCCTGTAGTCCCAGCTGCTTGGGAAGCTGATGTGGGAGGATCACTTGAGCCTGAGAGGTGGATACTGCAGTGAGCCAAGATCATGCCACTACACTGCAGCATGGGCAACAGAGCAAGACCCTGACTCCCCAAAAATTTCAATTTAAAATGTGAGAACGAAGAGAGATACAAACAAAAAACAAACCTAATTGGTCAATGAAATATGAGCTTAAGCCAAGAAAGAGAAGAAACAGCATGAAGTACAATAAAGTACATGGGGAAATAGATCTATAACAGAGCCTTTTGCTCTTTCATATCCCTGATAATACTAATTAATATTTATGCTACAATTAGTTTTTTGTAAGTACTTCTGTGATAGAGTTTATTACTATAAGACATTCAATTAGCTAAATATGGTCATCGACCACTACCTGAAAGAACATTATTATAACAGAAGAGAAAACTAGAACTTTCAATCAGCTTTCCACCCAGAAAAAAATTGGTCACCAGAATTCTAAAGAGTAATGTATGGCAGACACATGAAAAAATGATCATCATCACTGGCCATCACAGAAATGCAAATCAAAACCACAATGAGATACCATCTCACACCAGTTACAATGACGATCATTAAAAAGTCAGGAACCCACAGGTGCTGGAGAGGATGTGGAGAAATAGGAGTACTTTTACACTGTTGGTGGGACTGTAAACTAGTTCATCCTTTGAGGAAGACAGTATGGTGATTCCTCAAGGATCTAGAACTAGAAATACCATTTGACCCAGCCATCCCATTACTGGGTATATACCCAAAGAATTATAAATCATGCTGCTCAAAGACACATGCACACGTATGTTTATTGCGGCACTATTTACAATAGCAAAGACTTGGAACCAACCCAAATGTCCATCAATGATAGACTGGATTAAGACAATGTGGCACATATACACCATGGAATACTATGCAGCCATAAAAAAGGATGAGTTCATGTCCTTTGTAGGGACATGGATGAAGCTGGAAACCATCATTCTGAGCAAACGGTCACAAGGACAGAAAACCAAACACCACATATTCTCACTCACAGGTGGAAATTGAATAATGAGAACACTTGGACACAGGATGGGGAACATCACACACTGGGGCCTGTCGTGGGGTGGAGGAAGGGGGGAGGGATAGCAATAGGAGATATACCTAATGTAAATGATGAGTTAATGGGTGCAGCACACCAACATGGCACATGTATACACATGTAACAAACCCACACATTGTGCACATGTACCCTAGAACTTACAGTATAATAATAATAAAGAGTAATGTATGGCTTGAAAAGGTATATTTAATAGAACATGAGTTGGAGCTAATAAAAAGCTTAAGAAATGTTAATCTAAAATCTCAATGTTAAGATTCCAGTTGAATTATACTAGAAAATATATTGTAACCCTCTTTGCTACTGATGACCTATTTCTATTTTATTTCCTTTTTAATTACGGCATAATTTCTCAACATAACATATCAAAACTTATACACCCTTAAATATTAAAAAATACAATGTAAGCAATATTTTAAATACAATATTTAATTATTAGATACATTAGGTTTATTATATTACTTATAACATTCCATTATATAAAAATTCATTTGTCTATTTATTCAGATTAAACAACTACTAAGGCTGAATGTCTTATGCCTGTAACCCAGCACTTTGAGAGGCTGAGGCAGGCAGAACACTTGAGCCCAACAGTTAAAGACCAGCCTGGGCAACAAGGCAAAACCCTGTCTCTACAAAACTCAGCTAAGCATGGTGACACAGGTCTATGGTGACATAGCTCTATTGTTTCAACTACTGGGATGGCTGAGGTGTGAGGATCACCTGAGCCCAGGAAATGGAGATCGGAATGAGCCAAGCTCTCACCAGTGCCCTCCAGCCTGGGGGACAGAGTGAAACCCCATCTCAAAAAACAACAAGTAAAATGCTTCTTACATGGAAGACTGTATTCTAGGTACTCCAGGATACACACAAATATGTTTACTGACCTCCAGTAGCTTATGGTATGCAGGAGCTTCCAATGATTATTTAAACAACTAAATAGAAAACCTTCTGAAATTCAAAATTTCAGAATATGATATGAGGACTTTGAGTGGCTATTTTATTTTTTAAGATGTAGTCTTGTTCTGTCACTCAGGCTGGAGTGCAATGGTGTGATCTTGGCTCACTGCAACCTCTGCCTCCCGGGTTCAAGCGATTCTCCCACCTTGGCCTCCTGAGCAGCTGGGATTACAGGCATGCACCATCACGCCTGGTTAATTTTTCTGCTTTTGTTTTGTTTTGTTTTTGGTTTTTTTTAGAGACAGGGTTTCACCACGTTGGCCAGGCTGATCTTGAACTCCTGAACTCAGGTGATCTACTGACCTCGGCCTCCAAAACTGCTGGGATTACAGGTGAGTCTCCACACCTGGTGAAATAAATATTTTAAATAAACTACAATGACAAAATTATGATGATAAAGTCTTACCATCCGTTGGTATTAAGAGTCTCTGCTTCTAGAACTGGTTATTTGCAGCAAAATACATGTTATTCAATTAGATGAAGTGCCTTATATAAACTCTTCATGGACAACTCATAAACCACACAAAAATTCCTTTGCAATACACATTTTGAGAACATAAATTTAAATTTCTATATTTCCACAATTTATATTTTTAAATCAGATACAATGTTGCCCAGGCTGTTCTCAAACTCCTGGGTTCAAGCAATCTTCCTGCCTCAAATTCCCAAGTAGCAGGGACTACAGGTGTACACCACCACACTCAGTTATTTTTCTACAATTTTTAATTTTTTTTGTCTCACTACAGAACCAATAATATAAGTAGAAAAACAATCTCTCGTAAAAACAATATGATACCAAAATAATAAGTTTCCAAGAACAAAAGCTATATGCTATGTGCTGAATATTTTTGCCACTAAAAATCACCAGGAGGATCCCATGATTACTGCAAATAATTTGATCCACTGAAGATTTATACAGGCATAAATATTAAGAAAGTCACACTCGTATGATTTAAAAGTCAAAGTATTAGTATTTATCCAAATAAACCTTAACCAAATTTCATATTTCCTCTATTGGAGAAAGCGTTTCCTAATGTGATTTTCCTGTCACTACTAATTTTCCAATTCATGTTTTTTCAGCTCCCACCCTGTCACAGTACTTATCAATCTTTGTTAGTTACCAAAGTTAAACACATTTTTTGAATCAACTAGCCATATGTATGTTTTTCTCTGACCAACTTTCCATTACCACCATAAAACAATGATAGGTAAACCACTGCTAAATTTGAAAAGTAAATACTCTGCAAAAGTACATTCAGAGTGAGAAAATTAATTTTACAAGAGACCACTTTACCTTAGTAGCAATACTCAAGTCTTTGTCATCCGATGCAGGCAATGAATCCACACGCAGTTCATGGAAAATGCTTGAGAGCGAAAATACACAACGAAAATAAGCAAGTTGATTTCTTTACAATTTTTTTAACTGCCAGTTTATATCCAGCTTCCCCCTCAAAAAAGGAAACCATAATCTGGGGAAAGGTCAGCAATCTATATATTAAATAGTGATTCTTGATATAATTAAAATATGTCCTCTGTTCTAAAAATAGATTTTAGTTACCTATTTCTGCCTCCACCTGTCTAAATCTATAAAATATTCAATGAAAACTAACCTTGAGCTTTATAACAAATAGTGACAGTCAATAAATTGGCAGAGCCTGACAATGATTTGCCCTCACAAATTATCTGTCCTGAAGCTAAACTTAAAATTCAATTAATGGATGACATAAATTTTGTTACCTAAACTGGAAGAAAACTGATGACCTAAAACAAGGTAGAAAGATCCACTGTCTCTTTTCCATGATCTGTCTCTGGATAAAAGACTAATCTGCATCACTTCAGAATGGCAGTCTTGATTCCTCAGCATGGAACCCACTTAGGAAGGTCCTATTGCTTTCCTTTGCCCTAAATCAGTACAGGAAAGCCCCTACAATATTTGAAATGTATGAAAGCTAAATGTACAGAAGTCAAATAACAAAGGTGTATGTTCTTACTGAGAATACTTTTCCCAGAAAGACTGAAATATTAACAATTATAAAATCCCATTATTTTCACCCTATAGGTCCTACCTTATTCAGGTCCACATAAACTAGCAAGCCCTTAAAACTTTTCATAGGCACTCAGACACCCAAGGAGAGAGACTGCCAGAAAAAAACAGAGTCCTGGTAGTTGCACCTCTATTTCCCTAAGTACTCTCTAAGTATCTGTCTTCCTATGGGCTCCCACTTCCAGATTCCACTTCTGCAGGGCTCCACAGAAGTCTTCAATCTTTAAATCTTCAGTCTATGAAAGCAAAGATTCCTGAAAGGATGGCCTCAAATGACCAGGAGTAGGAGCTCTCTATATCCCTGCTCCTGAAAAACAAGCTAACTGGAGTCTCCATCACCTGCCCCCAGCTAGACACACTACCAACTACCCAACTGAACTCCATGACTGATTTGCCAGCCAATCATGCCCCTGACCCAGCCCACATGGACATGGGAAGGACATCAGTGAATCGGGAAAAGAGGCAGAGGTGAGGAGACACTTGTACTGGGCCACAGTTCTATGTAGTTCAGCAATCTCCAGCCCCTTACTACTCCAGGGGCTCTAAGCCACCCCTTTGTAAGTCAGGATGGAAATAGATGACACCACATTTCTATCTGCTGCAGACGCTCCTCCCAGTGTCTCAAAATGTTTTAGCATCTTTCAGTAAAAATCTTCAAGTTTGTCAGTCCTTGATTTAAAAAAAAGCAGCAAACTTTTTAGAGCTCCCTTGAACCTTCTATTTTAATGTGCCTTTGTAGATAATTCCCAACATCTTGTGTCCTTCATTTTTATAATTTATCTTTATCAAACTTGTCATAAACCCCAATATTTTGATCTCTTATAGAAGAGTCTGTACTCCTATCCAATCCAGTGTTGTTTATCTTCAAACTTGGACTTCCCCTGCTCATTCCATTCTTATCTACTTCCATTGGGTTCACCAGCTAATTCCATTCTCATTCTACCCACAGACTCACTCCCGTTTGTATTATTAAAACACACGCCAATAGGATATAAAAAGAAGCAAGAGTACTGGGCTTTAACATGAGTTCAAATCTCATTTCTGCCAATTCCTATGTCTAAAAAAAAGCATCCTAATCTCTTTGAGCCTCACATTCTCTATCTAGAGAATCATTTGACCAGAATGTTCAACACAGGTAAAAATACTAGAAGGTATTTTAATTCATTCCAAGATTCCTTAAAATTCTGTAATTCTACGTCCTCTTGATACTATCTATAGAAAAACTTAGAATACATAGCCAGCAGAGTTTGAAAAAATAATAGAACAAAAGAAATACCAAGAAAAGCAGAGAAGAAAGTTTTAAAAAATGAAGACAAGATTATAGAAAAGTCATGGAAAAAGCAACAAGACTAAAAAATGTATTATGGAAGTAAGCAGAAATACTTGCCTAAATGGAAAACCAAACTGGGAAGTCAAATAATTTGTCTCTAAGACTTGCCTAAACTTGCTTTTGTAAAACTTACACCCCTATGGCCAAAGCTAAGTAAGATCTGCCCTAGAGCCTTTGATGGTAAAAATAAGATACTGGTTACCACTGAAATTGTCAAATTTATTAGGACAAACTCTTGGACTAACCACGTTCTAATGATAAACTTAAATGAGAGTTCAAGGTATTTAAACTCTCATTAATTTAGACATTAATCAAATGAATGAATCTGACTAATCTGATTCAGACCTATACCTTGATCCAAGGGCTGCACAGATATCTGTCAATCTATGCTGAGGAGTGAGAGACAGGATTTGGAAGGCAGGCAGGCTGATGGTCAAACTGTAGGCCAGCTACTTTGTTAACTATGGGATCATGAGGCAATTAATCAGCTCTAATCCATAGTTGTTTATTTAATAAACAGCAGGTTATAGGAAGACAGATGTTGTGATGGCTTTATGAGATGATAAATGCATAGAACATATTAGGATGTCTAGCCCACAATACAACACTCAACAGATATTCGTTTCTTCCATCTATATTTTCTTAGTTAACATAATTTTTTAAATCTATAAAATCCTACCTGACTGCAGATTCATCAGAACTTCCAACATCTATTAAAGAAAAAGGTAAAATGCATTTTAAATCAATAATAAATGTACAGAATATTAAAAGCATAAGTATTCACAGTGATGCATCCCTCTAATCCAAACTACTTGGGAGGCTGAGGCAGGAGGATCACTTGAGGAGCCCAGAAGTTTGAGACCAGCTTGGGAAACACAGTAAGACTCTACCTTCATAAAAAAATTCTGCACACTTGTATATATGCTTTAGATCCTGTTTTTTGTTGTTGTTGTTTTTGTTTTGGTTTGGTTTGGTTTTTTAAAGCATAAGACTGATGCTTTGTTACAAAGCATTCCTTTGGGAGCATGCCTGGGACCTTATTAGAATTAACATTCGTTATACATATTGGTAGGTAATTAATGCAGTAAGAACTCTTCCCTTTGTATTTATTAGATGCAAAGAAGAATAAATTTATTAAAATTTGGTATCTACAAGTGAACTGAAGTATGCAAGTCATCCTAGCCAAACCCTATGAGATCGAGTAAAAATGGTATTGTTAGCAGAACAGGTGTGATGAGTCAACAGTGTCAAAGAGCATGATTTCTGGACCAAAATATGAGGTGCCATTAAAACAGAGTATACAGTAGTATCCCTTATCCACTATATGTGCAGAAAGACATACTTGACACATTTTTCTCTGCTGTCACACCACAGCAACAATCATCAACAAAGAAGGCTTCTGTGACCAAATATGTGGAGGGTTTTTCCCCACCAACAAGTAAGCAATCATTCCTGCTGATGACACAATTCAATTCTCACACCCTATCTGCTGGTAACATCAGATTCAATTTAATTTATAAATTAAACTTTAGCATAGATATGTATGTATAGGGAAAAACAGTTTGTGATTCAGTACTATTCATGGTTTCATGCATCCACTGGGGGTCTTGGAATGTATCTCCCACAGTTAAGGGGGAGCTACTGCACTTATTTTGTTATAACACAACACAGCCTCTCTAGCTCTTCAGTTCAAGCTGCTCAGTTCAGAATAAAACACCCTATCACCAGAAGTCAGCAAAACATAGGAATCAGACCAGAAACAGGAATCCTTGCAAAGACTTTCCAGCTGCTAGTGGAAAAGAGCTCAAAAGAGATCAATGTATTACTCTGGCTACTACTCTTTGGGGACGGTGCTGGGTGGTTTACTTAGTTGTAGCTATTTGCTCTGCCCTACATATAGCAAGGCCCAAATTCACCTGCCATTTTACCTCCCACAGAAAAACCGCTGGGAAGATCACTCCTTTAAGAGCTTATCTGCTAGGAACCACACCTCACATTCAGAGAGAAGCTGAAGAAACACCAGGGAGGTGTGGCAGGCTGCTGGGCAGTACTATATGATGTGAAAAATATATAGAAAGAAAACCATCAATGCCCTTTTACTACCAGAATGTTCCAGTGTTTGCCCTTCTCCCTAGTAGGGGAAAAAAATTCTTTTTCACCTCACAGAAAGCAAAACTCTCTTGCTATCCCTCATGACAGAATCTAGTTGTAGGTGAGTCACATCATCATAATACAGGCTGTTGTCAACCTCATCCCTCAAAGGAAGAGGATCAGTGAGGAACATATGTATTTACCTATGGCATTCACTGCCTGGTCTTATTTCCAACCGAAGGTAAGTATGAAAGACTTTGTGATTCCAGTTTTATAAAGTACAACCCCTTGCACTTGTCCCCTTCCATTACTAGAGAGTCTATCTGGACCCACCTCACAGAGCAAGATGCTCCAGTTTGTGCTGTGTGGTACAGCACGGTGTCCTTTTCCTCAACCCTTTCTATTATGTGCCACATATCTATACAAATCACGTTTTCTAAGTATGTAAAGCATATGTCATCAGAATATATCATTCTTTACAATGATAAAGAAGCAAAAGAAAAACAAAAGGACAAAGAACATCTTAAATGACTACATTCAACTGCCATGGAGCTTTAATTTTTTAACTATTCAAAAAGATATCCACTGTATTATTCCAACTATGTGACTCTTCTGAAAAAAGTGAAACTATGAAGACAGAGTAAACATCAATGGTTGCCACGAGTTGCTAGGGAGAAAGGGAAAGATGAACACGCATAGCATAGAGAATTTTTAGGGCTGTGAAACTGTTTTGTCAATAATATTACAGTAATAGATACATGTCATGTCATTATACATTTGTCCAAATTCACAGAATGTACAGCATCAAGAGTGAAGCCTGATGTAAACTATGAACTTTGAATGATTATAATGTGTCAATGTAAGTTCATCAGTTGTAACAAATGTACCACTCTCTGGTGGAAAATAGTAATAATGGGGGAGCCTATGTGTGTGTGGGAGGCATGGGATATATGAGAAATCTCTGTACCTTCCTCTCAATTTTGCTGTGAACCTAAAACTGCTCTAAGAAATAAGATTATTGATTTAAAAAAGATATTCAGCTGGGCTCAGTGGCTCATGCCTGTAATCTCAGCACTTTGGGAGGCAAAGGTGGGTGGATCACCTGAGGTCAGGAGTTCAAGACCGGCCTGGCCAACATGGCAAAACTTCATCTCTAATAAAAAATACAAAAATTAGCTGGGCATGGTGGCTGGCACCTGTAATTTCAGCTACTCAGGAGGCTGAGGCAGGAGAATCACTTGCGCCTAGAAGGCGGAGGTTGCAGTTAACTGAGATCGCACCACTGCACTGCAGCCTGGGAGACAGAGTGAGACTCCATCTCAAAAAACAAAAAAGATATTCACTGTCTATGCATCCCAGGATCTCCAGAACAACAATTAAAATAAATAAATAAATGGCTGGGGGCAGTGGCTCATGCCTGTAATCCCAGCACTTTGAGAGGCCGAGGTAGGTGGATCACCTGAGGTCAGGAGTTCGAGACCAGCCTGACTAACATGGTGAAACCCCATCTCTACTAAATACAAAAAATTAGCCAGGCATGATTGTGCATGCCTGTAGTTCCAGGTACCTGGGAGGCTGAGGCAGGAGAATCATTTGAAACTGGGAGGTGGAGGTTGCAATGAGCCAAGATTGTGTCATTGCACTGCAGCCTGGGCAACAAGAGCAAAACTCCGTCTCAAAAAAAATAAGTAAATAAAATAAAAAATAAAGATATTCACTGAACCTGTTACTATGATATATTTAAGCAAGACACGGTGATCCTAAAAATTAGAGATCATTGAAGACCAAAGTAACAACATGTGGTCATTACTTCTCAAATTGAACTATATAAAATATATAAAATAAATAAATTTAATTGCATGCTTAAGTAAGAAAATATTGATAAAAATAATTGAATATTTTATCTTATTTCATAATTCTAAACAGGGATTTAGCACAATATGAAAACTAGACTATTCATGTAATCAAAATAAAAGAATTTTTATTCTAATTTTAACTCAGAAATTATTTTGCTCATTTAATTTAACAATTTTACTGAAAGGTTAATGAGATAAATAGGACAGATAATAATTACCTAACATTGCTATGGTAACTTATATACAAATAGCTGTTCATCACCAAAAGTCAAAAAAGTAACCAGCACTGCAACTTAAGATGGATCATACAACAGAAATTAGTACCAAGTTACCTTATCTTATAATATTGTTATTAAAATGAAATTTTAAAACAACACCAAAAATTAAGTTGGGGTTACAAGTGTTGTGCAGAAAAGATTTCATATAGCAGGCAAGAGGCTGCCATCCATCCTTAGAAAGGCCTGCATGCAAGGCTGGCCCTTGGCTGGTGTTTAGGAAATTGGAAATGGGAGGGTTTCCACCATTCCCTGAGAAGAATGGCTCACTGTGTCTAAAGTGCTTATAGAAACAGTGTATTTACTCTAAACAGCTGCTTTCCTTGTAAGAGTCTGGAATTTGGGTACATGTGAGGGAGAGTAACCTCCATAGAAAAACTTGGGCACTTAGTCTCTAATGAGACTCTGGTACTGGTAGACATCACTGCACATATGTTGTCAAAATGTGAGCCTGGGAGAATTAAGCATATCCCGGGAACTCCACAGGACAGAACTCCTGGAGGCTTGTGCCTTGTTTCCTCCAGAATTGACCACATGCACCTTTTTCCTCTACTAATTTTGCTTGTCCTCTTCCTTGTTATCAATTAAAGATCTGAGTATGACTATTTGCTGAGTCCTGTGAGTCCTTCTAATGAACCACCAAACCTGGGGTGGTCTTGGGAAACCTTGACACAAATTCATTGTGTAAGATTTGTATTAAGTTGATATGATACATGTAACTGTAATCAGATGGTTATTTCACAGAATAACTTTCCCTAATCTGTTTTTCTTTTCTTTTTTTGCCTTGATATTTGACTTGGAGATTCTTGTATTTCTATATCTATCCAATTGAATAAAGCCATAGAAGGAATAAATGAAAAAATAATGTCAGAAAATAATGTGAAATAAGCAGCAATCCTCTTTTATCCGAAAAAAAAATAGAGAATCTGGGTGATTGACAATATGTTCTACAATATGAATGTTTCTAGAAAAAAAAATGAAAAAGTGGTCAATTTTCTGCAACTAAACTGGGCTTCATTCCTTTTTATAATAATTTTGAAGGCCAGGTGCAGTGGCTCACACTTGTAAATCCAAGCATTTTGGGAGGTTGAGGCAGGAGGATCACTTGAGCCCAGAAGTTCCAGACCAGCCTCGGCAATATAGTGAGACCTCATCTATTAAACAAACAAACAAACAAAAACCCTTAAAAAGAAAATTAGCCATGTGTGGTAGTGCATGCCTGTAGTCCCAGCTACTTGGGAGGCTAAGGTGAAAGGATCACTTAAGGCCAGCAAGCAGAAGTTGCAGTGAGCCAAGATGGCACCACTGCACACCAGTACTGACAACAGAGGGAGACCCTGTATTAAAAATAAATAAACAAATAAATAATTGTGTATCAGGCCAGATGTAACCACACAAAACTGTAGTCCCAGCTACTCAGGAGGATGAGGTAGGAGGACTGCTTGAGCCCAGGAGTTCAAGGCTACAGTCAGCTATGATTGCAGCAATGAATAGACACTGTATTCTAGCCTAGGCAACATAGAGAGACCCCATCTCCTATGATAATAATAATTAATTGTGCATCATTCAAGTAAATTGTATAACTGGAGAAAAACATATGACTATTGAATATACTATTATAGTCTACTACTGACCACAGAGTTCCTGTTTACTTGCTTCTAATCTTTTTCTTCATTTCTCATAAAACTAAAAACATGATTTAAACCCATTAAAGGCAGTTCATCATAAAACAAGTCAAAAAGTCAAAAGAATTGCATCCAAACAGTAGGATGCATTATCCACCGCTCTCTGTGAACAGTTGGATTTGGTCATTAAGAATCAGCAGGACTTTTAACTTTGTGTCTGTGTGCACAGGTGTGTGCACATGTGCATGTGTGTATGTGTATGTATGTAAACTATGACAGATAAAATCATTTTGCTTGTGTACGAATATGTAATATAACTTGTGCTTCTCACAAAGGAATTGCTTTTCCATCTTCTGTGCTCAGTAGCTATCTTCAAAAAATAATCTCCTATTTGTATGGGTGCACACTGGTTCAGTTCTACAGTTCTTATTGCCATTTATTTATGGTACCAGAAAGGGATTGCTGAGTTCCCGGTTCTAAAGATAGTTACTTTCTTAGTGACACAAATCAATATGTAATACAGTTCACCCTTGAACAGCAAGGGTTTCAACTGCAGGGATTCACTTATATGCAGATTTTCTTCTGCCTCTGCAACGGAGAGACAGCAAGATCCACCTCTCCTCTTCCTCCTCAGCCTAATCAACCTGAAGATCATGAAGACCTTTGTCAGGACTACTTATGCTTTATGAAAAGTCAATATGTTTTTCCTGATGATTTCCTTTCTAACAGCTTCATTTCTCTAGCTTATTTTATTGTACGAACACAGTATATAATAATGCAGCACAAACAAAATAGGTGTTCATCAACTGTTTATGTTATCAGGAAGGCTTCCAGTCAATTGTGGGCTATTAGTAGCTAAGGTGAAGGAATCAAAAGTTATACTCAGATTTTCAACTGCACAGGGATCAGAGTCCCTCACCCCCACATTATTCATGGGTCAACTGTAGTTATTTATTTACTAAATATAAACAATTTATTATAAAAATGAAATCGAAGATCCATTTGTATAACAAGTCCAATTTGTTATAATGTGACTATAGAGGAAACATACAACATACTAACTTAAAAATCTTTTTTCTTATTTATGCAAAAATATTATATAGGATTTTAGGGATCATAATTAAATAAATGAATGTTTTCAGACAATAATGTTTGAGATTATAAATTAGCTACAACTACCTTCTTAAATAAATCTGAATTTCAAACTAAACAAGTTAAATTTTAAAAATTTACATATGTATATACATATATACACATTCAATTTACACATATTTTTAAACTGGTCTTTTTTGACTGAAACTACCTTAATCTTACATCTTACTTTGTACTTTCTTATCAAGAATAGGACCACCAAGAGAAGTAAGAAATTCACAATCAGAAGTCTTACCTGATTTCTCCTTTTTAAGTATCTTCTGTTTATGTTCCAAAATTTGTTGTTGAATTCTACGTATACAAAAGTAATAAATAAAATTGCTATTTTTATACTGAAATAAAAAATATTTACCAAACATATTAAATTCCAAAACCCTTTCAGGCAATATCAGACCTAATATCAGAATTTTAATGTCCCATACACTTCAAATTTGTAAACCTTACAAGCTTATTAAGCTTATAATTAAAAAAGAAAAGAAAGTGAAGTACTCATAAATGGAGGAAGCACAGCTCAGTACATGAACCCTAGTTAGCTGGATTTCATGCAAAGTGTCCTGCACTCAGAGTAAGTCCTCACTCTGTAACCAAAATACCTCGCTCTGTAGGTATTTTGTCTTCAGACAAGTTGCTTCTCTTAAGCTTCTTCTAAAAAATAAGGATTCTGCTACCTTACTTCACTAGGTTGTTTGGAAGATGTAATGAGATTACATGTTTAAATGTTCAGAGAAATAGTAAAGCAATGGAATAATTTATTCTTGAACTTTATTGCTGAAACCATTTTGGAATCCCAAATAATGCTCGGTGTGTGTTTTTCTATAAGTTCTAATATTCAAATGTTGCAGTTTTCAGAAAATGTTATTAAGTGCTAATTTTGGTTATTACTTGTATTCATTGTGGCTTGTAATTCAGGGCATTTTACCTAATTCATGACTTATTACTAAATTTATATATATATACATAAATTTAGTGGGCTCATCACTGAGCTCATCAATCACACCAAGGGCAGAAAACTAATAGGTGTCAAAACCTGGCTTGGACAACTACCACTCCTTCTCTACCTCCCCAAACTCTGAGCCAGCAGATCTGTGCTTGGCTGCTGGATCTCCATGGTCCTCTCCAACTAACAGACAAGACAAAACCCTGCTTTGATTGTTTTTCAGCTCCATGAAGGAAATACAAGTTGACATTTTCTCATTTCCAAGACATGTACTAACAACATGTAACATCCCCTTATTACTCAGCTCTGTTCCCATTTCAGAGATGACCATACATCAATAGTTTCATAGCGATAATCACAATTTCAATATTGCGTGTCACCTGTTTTGGTTTTGCTCACACTGCTTCCTTGGAGCTACTCAACAAATAGTCAAATGGCCTTCCTGGGACTATGTAAAATATGGAATGTTTTCTGAATTTGTGTGCCATCCCTAGGCAGTAGCCATGCTTAGCTGCTCTGTATTGATCCAATTTTAAAATATGTGCTGTTGAAATAAGTACAAAGCCCTGTTTGATACATGGATACTCATGAGTCATGGATGAGGCTTAGCTCTATTAAATCCAACTCACTTACTTCAGACTCAGAGAATTTTATTCAATGGCTTCCTGTGAGGTAGAATTTTAAAATATATTTAAAACTTGAGGAAGAGCTGCAAGTAGCCCAGGAGATTTTCATGATTATAGAGACACATTACTTGAGGGGCCAACTGCAAGCTGGTTCCCACTACTCAGTGGAAAGATAACATGGAACATTCCGCTATCTAACCAAAGCTGCTGCACAGGATATAAAAAAGCCTCAAGGTACAGATCTGATAGCAAAAGAGACAGGGAACTCTGATCTCTTCCTGCAACGTTATTTGAACATCCCTGACTATTGAGAACAATCCCAACTAATATTGGTTAAAGGAAAGACAAACGGCAAAGTCTAGCTAAGACGTGGGCTCCAAATAAGGGTTTTAGTGTACGGTGAGCATCAACTTGCTCAATACTTGTGTGGATAAAGCTAGGAGGCCTAGCTGCCAGAGCAGGGTGCTGGGAACAATGACCGAGCACAAGTACATAAACTAAGAAACACCGTAGCTTTGACCTCTATATATGAATCACCATGAAAACTGAGGGGTCTGAATCAGTGAAGGCATCCTGGTGGCAAAGGTCAATCATTATCAGATTGCAGGACCGGTTATAATGGCAACAATACAGCAAGTGAGTCCATGGAAACAACAGAATAATCAGAATGGCCTTTTTTCCCCTTCTTCTGACTTGTAAAGAAAGATTGCCTTCCTTGGACTTAGGAAACCCCTTAGCTTCTTGGAAAATTCAAAGAAGGAAGACACAGGAGAGAGCCCCAGGGGACAAGATTTTCTGTTAAACTGGACATTACAAGACTCAATAACTAATTAGAAAAGTCAGGCCAGGCATGGTGGCTAGCACTTTCAGAGGCCGAGGCAGGGGGATTACTTGACCTCAAAAGTTCAAGACCAGCCAGGGCAACAGAGTGAGACCTTGTCTCTACAAAAAAAAAAAAAAAGGAAAGGAAAGGAAAAGAAATCAAAGACATGGCTCCTTTTATCCCATGCATGGGGATTATACTTAGAATAAAATGAATAACATTGAGATCCCTAGGGATAAAGGTCTCAAAAATCCAGAAAAAATCTCACACTCTACTTCTAACTAATCTAGACTTCTGCTTGATTTCTGGCTAAAAGGTAGACTAACTCTTCGCTATTTCAAACTATCTGAACCAAACTATGAACTCTCACCTAATGTATAAGATGGAGTAGTTGCAATTATTTTAAACTTCAATTTAGCATTAACTGGCCTTTTAACATAAACACTTACTTTGTCAAATGATGAGAAATAGCGTAATCTTCTGCATCTCGTCCACACATGTCTTGAGCGAAGACATCAATATTTTGCTTAAGAAGGATATTGACAATACCTGGTGAGTCATAGTATACAGCAAGCATGAGAGCTGACCTAAAATAACAAAGAAATAACTCCACTCAAGAACTTTAATAAAGACTTTTTTAAAAAGCTAGTTTGATACACTTTACCAATTTAATATCCGCCTGTCAGTGTAGATGTAATAACCATTTGCATGTACTAGCTTGGGTCTATAAGCATCTAGGGTGCTCAAGTGTTCATCTTTGTAAATTGTCACCAAGGCTAAAAGAAAGGGACAACAGGGAAGCCTCTTGTCCCACTGGGGTAAGACATAATACAAGTTGCTAACTTATAGTCCTTTGATGGCCAAGAAACTGTGCTGAGGTCACTTATCTAAAGTAGGCAAAGATTTAGATGAAGATTTCCCCGTTGCTTTCCTAGTCAAATCAGCTAGGGGTCAGATAAGAGTTATCTGCAGGCTGAAAACAACAACAACAACAATAATAATAATGACAATGCTAGTAGTCATAAACTAAAAGTCCACACTTTAAAAATGAATAAAACTTGTCAGGTGCAGTGTCTCATACCTGTAATCCCAGCACTTTGGGAAGCCAAGGAGAGCAGATCACGAGGTCAAGAGATCGAGACCATCCTGGCCAACATGGTGAAATCCCATCTCTACTAAAAATACAAAAATTAGCTGGGCATGGTGGCGTGCACCTGTAGTCTCAGCTACTTGGGAGGCTGAGGCAGGAGAATCGCTTGAACCTGGGAGGTGGAGAATGCAGTGAGCTGAGATCACACCACGGCACTCCAGCCTGGCAACAGAGCAAGACTCCATCTCAAAAAAAAAAAAAAATTAATAAAACGAATACAAAACCCTTTAGCTAATAAAAGATTACAGTACCAAAAACATCTGATTATAAATACCAAACACTGTATATTATAAGAGAAGATGAATCCTACTATGTACTATTCTTTATGTTACTCAGTCCAAATATTTGCTGGTCTATCTGATTATTCATGGTGATATTTTTCATTATATGCCAATAATTATGTTAATCTTCTTCTTAATATTTCTGACTTGAGTGACCACTCTAGAATACTCAGGTTTTATTTGTAAAAAAAGAACTACTGTACCGTCTCAGCCTATCAACGGCATGTGTACTTGCTTTCTTTTTCAATAACAATTCCACCATTTTCTCTTTCTTGCAAATTGTAGCGAATAAAAGTGGGGTATTACTGTCCTATAAAACAGCAGAAAAAAATTAATAATTCACAAAATTAAATATTTCTCAACTGAACTGAAAATCTTCTCTAGGATGCTTTGAACTTCAACATACAATATAGAAAGGAAGTAAATGAAAAGCAGTCCCTTCCTTCTCACTCCTCTGTGCTTTCTGATGTGCTGCGCTTTGCCTTGCAAACAACCCTCCTCTGTCTCCCCGGATTAACTGTGGTGATTGCCAAAACTCACTTTAAACATTTACTAGTCCCAAGAATCCTTGCTTTGATCACAGCACTTAGCATGGTACATTGTAGTCATTTCACTGTTTCCCACTGAAACCAAGAGCTTCTTGAGGCAAGGGCCTAAAACCCTAAGACACAGTAGCAAATATTTTAAGTTTTTTACATAAATTAATGATCTAAATTACTATCTCTAAAGCAGTGTTTCTTAAACTATATTCCAAAGAATATTTGCTTTATCAGAAGTATTATACCCCAAGAGAAAGACTCCATGACCATCTGTATTTGAGAAGTATTACAAAACTGTATTTTATGTCCAATAATCAAGAAATCTCTTTAATTTTACCTAATCCCCCTTTGACAATACTATTTGTGGCAAACATTAACATTTGAGGAATTAAGAGTTTCAGAGATACAGTTGCCAGAGCTTCCCAATACAGGTGGCGGTTTCCTCTGGGTGGTACAAACTTGCTTGATTCACTTCTATCAATGCTGTCAGGATCCCAGATGCCAATGTCAGGCACTCCTGCTCCAAATGGGTCACCATGGAAATGAGCTTTGAATTAAGAGAGATTGCCTTCAAATGCATTTATTTTCCTTATTATTAAATAGTCCATGGGTTTTCCCCCTAATACAAGAGAAGAGATTTTCATCTTTACTGTTAGAAAGCTCAGTATATTCTGTGTAAGAGAGATAGGTTTAAAAAACTTAAGAACAAATATTTTAAAAACCAAAACTCAGTAAGAAATACTATTCTCAATTATAATGGTAATCCCGGGACCCTAGTGCAGCTCTACTTTTTAAATCCATTTTTACTGGCTTCCACTTAAATGGCTACTTAAAATTATTTTTTATTTTAGACAAAATATAAATCGGAAATAAAAACATAATGGCTTATCAATAAAAGTTCTCATACTGATCCATATGGATTATTTCTGGCATTATACAAGCCAATAAGTCACTTGCATCTTTAAGGAAGAGCACTGAGGAGAAAGATGTACTGTCTGCAATATTCGTAAATTATCCAACTATAACCAGGAATAACCTAAAAAGGCTTCTAGGCATTCTTATGGGCAGAGAATTATTTGTGGTATATATAAAGAAAAGAGTTAAAAACTTCTAAACTCTAAAATTCAACTCCATAACTGAGGGACTTATATACTCTATAGACTATATATTATAAACAAATACATGCTGACTTAAAAACCTTGAAATTTTTATCAAAATATACTATAACATAAGAGTTGTAAACTCAGATACTTACAAGGACAAAGGAAGGTTGCCTGAGTAAGGGAAGTACTAAGGTGGGCACAGTAGCAAACTGGAGAATACATGCCTTCTATAAAGGGGCAACTTCTGCACAGCAGACCAAAGAATGATAGAAACTCAGGGGACACCAGATTTGATTTTTTAGGATAAGCCTGAAGTCCACATTTCTTCACGAGTCTTCTAAATTTTACATGTTGATTCAACTTATAGAGGAAAACAAACAAATCTGTGTACCACATTAGAATATGGCCCTTGTGTTTTTATATTTGCCATTAATGTGTTACTAAATGGTTGGGTATAATCCAAGTATTTGCATGTAAAATATTTTCTTTCTCTGGTATCATATGTTCTACCAAAAAATCAGGCTCTCATATATAATAAAAATTGCTAAAAAGACTCACAATACCTGCTTCAAGAATTTTTCCAACATGTATTCATTTAAAATATGTTTGTATATAATTTTCCCAGATTGTTAACCAAATAGATAATTGGTTCACAAGACTGCTAAAACTAAATTATTAAAAGAATTCCTATCTATATTCTTATTAACTTCATGGATTTCAGTGTTTAAAACTGACATTTTGGGTATGCTAAAGTTCTATAAACTTAAACATACTCAGATAGTTCATAATAAAACTTCAACTAAAAAAAATAGTTTAGGATTTGCTACTATTCTAATTGAGAAAGCCCAACTTGTAATGAACATTTGTTGACACATAATCACCTGCGTGGTGACAAAGGGACATGAAATCATGAAAGGGTCAGCCTCTACCTATTGAAAGATTACCCATAAGCAAATTTCTGAAGACTCTCTGAATGGTAGTGAATGATTCATGGTGGGAAGGAAAACATGTTATTCTGTAAGCTGAGAGATATTGCCAATGATATTTCCTTTCACTTCCCAGTCACAGATGTAGAGAAAGACAGATAAGTCAGGCTAATATTATTGAAAAGGAGAACTTTGAAGGAAGTGGCAACTATCAAATGCCAACTCTTCTAGAGATTTCTTACATTTTTGAGATACAGAAATTTATATATTGCACTTATCTATTCTGGGGTTTTTAATCAAGAGTGTATCCCAACCTTGAAGGTTTTTTGTTTTTTTGTGTTTTTTTTTTTTTTTTTTTTTGGCTATTATTGTTGTTAGAGACAAGAGTCTCACTATGTTGCTCAAGCTGGATTCAAACTCTTAGGCTCAAGCTGGGACTACAGGAATACACCACTGTGCCCAGCTTCAAGAAAACATTTTTAAACACGTTCAGGCCTTATTAGGTCTATTACATCAAAATCTTCAGGGGAAAGCCTACAATTGTAGATTTTTAACAAAATGTCCTCAGGTCACTGTAATGCACAATTCTGAGAATTAGTGCAGCAATCACTTCAGTCTCACCTCTCACCCACATGGCTAATTCCTTTGTCAGTTGGAGATGTGGCCAAAAAGAGAAAAGAGTAAGAGATAGTGTCATTTATTAAAACTCCAGTTAAGTTTCCTGGCTATGGGTAGAACAGGGACAAGTAAACTCAAAATCCCACTTGATTTTGCTATTTACAAGCTCCTTATCTCCCACCTTCCCACTAAGACATTCTAGATTTGAGAGGAGGCTTTAGGTTCTTATCTAAGTGGCTGTTTCTGCCAGGATGAGCAATAAGTCAGTTAATAATTTGTTCCACCTTCTGCTGAAGTGTTTCTCACTTCGTCACCACATATTCACTGCCAATCTGGTTTCCTCAGAGTCCTCCTAAAATTCGTCTCTAGGCAAGTTGCAACTCATTCTTTTTCAAACCAAAAATTATTAGACCCAAAGCTAAACAGCACCTTGTCTCAACACATAAAACAAACTTAAAAACAAAAGAAAAACCTCTTCCTGGCATTTTCCCTCATTATCTAATATCCAAGTGACCTGCATATTTCTGATTGCTCTCTTTCTCCCCTCCCATTTTTCCCTCTTAAGCCTTGCCACTGAGAGATAATACATCAGTTTTTCAGAAAATTAGCAGCAGCAGCAACATGTCCACTTTTTGTAAGTTGCTTTAGTTTTGTTTGAGTTTTAAGATAAAGCCTATTTCCAGGGAATATTTTCTTTCCTGTGTTGTTTTACACTAATTAAGAAAAAAAAAAAAAAAAAAAAGAATAACCCTGTGTAGAAAAAAAGTTGAAAAGGTTTTACCTTTAACAAATGCACAAATATTTTCCAAAGTGCATTTTATAAAGCTGTGCCCTTTAATGCTTCTTTAAAAGTATCAATATTTAAAATAAAATCTTAGACAATTAAGTTATTTCAAAATAACTTAATTTGTATTTGCATTCAGGGAATGGTTGAGCTTCCACATATAAAAAATTGACCCTTACCTATGTCAATGTTAAAACAAATATTTTGGAAAGAAAGTTGACTGATCTATACCTTGTCCAGTGCTTCAATGTGTGCACCATGGGAAAGCAGTTTTTCTGCCAGTGAGGTGCTCTCACTATACACAGCATAATGGAGAGCAGTGTTGCCGTAGATATCCTTAAGGTTTGGATTGGCGCCATGTTTCAGCAGAATAACGGCACAAGCCTCTTCCTGGCAATGGACAGCCTGTCCGTGTTAGACCAAGAAACAAATTGTAAATTCCAAGAATTCAAAATACACATTCCACAGGTTTCACTAACTAGTTACATGTAAATGAGATCAATTTATTTTAATTCTATATATGTAAATCAAATCCATGTCATGCTGAAAGAGTTGGCTCTAATATACCTGCATCAAAGGCGTTCTGTTTTCTTTGTCACAGATATCAATCTGGCATTTTCTGTTAACCAGGAGAGTGACCACTTGCACATGGCCACTGGCACAGGCCAAGTGTAAAGCAGTTCTACGAGAGTAAGAGGATTTTTTAAGAAACTGTAGTACAATATCTCAAAACATACAATCATTCATGTAATTGTAAAAATTGAATAGCATGTTTTTCCTCTGCCTTCAAAACAAATAATTTTTTTGAAGAAAGTACAATACTTACTAGCTCTTATTGCTCACTGCCTTAATGAAAACAGCAGCCTATTTGAGTAGAAAGAGCTCAGTCTTTGGATTCCGTTAAACTAGGGCTTGAGTCCTACTTTAAGCCTTGACACTTACCAACTATTGCTTAGCCTTTCTGTGCCTCAACTTCCTCATTAATAAAGATGACAATAGTAGCTATCTCATAGGACGCCATCGTGATGCTTAAATGAGAAGCTATGTAAAGTATGTAGAACAGTTCCTACAACAACTCAATAATTCTAAGATTTTTGTTTTTTGAGACAAAGTCTCACTCTTTTGCCCAGGCTGGAGTGCAATGGTGTAACTATACCTGGAACTCCTGGGTCAAATGATCCTCCATCCCCAGCCTCCTGAGTAGCTGGGACTACAGATGAGCACCAGCACGCCCAACTATTTATTTAAAAATTTTTGTAGAGTAAGAATCTCACTTTGTTGTCCAGGCTGGTCTCAAACTCCTGGCATCAAACAATCCTCTCACCTCAGCCTCCCAAAGTTCTGGGATTACAGGTGTGAGCCACTGCACCCAGCCAGATATTATAATTATTACTATTACCACTAAACAAAACCATTTTAATTAGGTAGAATGATACAATTATACCTACTTTGCAGGATGACTTAACGAGTAGGTCACATTTTAACACCTCTGACATTGGAATGCCACTTATAATTCATGATTTGTTATAACTATAATTGGTAGCATTTTAAAAATTATCTTATTGATATATAAAATAGTGGGGCATCACGCAATCCATGAGACCTTACATTAAGTAGAATATGGTATACTCAGCAGGTCTAGGGCAGTTCTAGGCATGTAACTGAAACTTAAATACATTTTAGTTCTTAAAGGTACTATGGGGAAAGAGCACTGAAATAACAATAATGCATTTTTTAAACAAATTAATTCTTTGATTTTCAAACAACTTGAAGCCAAAGAAAACTCATGATTCAAATGAATACATATGGCTCATTGTATTCAGTATTTATACTTAGAGAATATATGCAAATAAGACTTTCCAATGATTAATATTAGTATTTAAGACTGATAAACTTTCGAAAGAGCAGTTAAAGGTTATCTTCTACTATTTTCTAACTTCAGAAATGCTTTTGTTTGAAAGGTGGGAGATAAAGTTTCAAGGAGATTAAGTCCCAATATTCCTATTTTAAATCTCTCAGCTTGTGCAGGCGGGGCAGGTAAACATGAAGTGTTTAAGGATGGACGGGTCCTGAGAGATGGTAGAATATGTCTGCTACATAGCAGGTACTCAGGTTACGCTTGATCCATAAATAGAATGAAAGAATGGATAAATACAGTTGGGGAGTTCAATATTTTTAAATAAACTCCTATAAAGCAATATTTTTGCAATAGTAATTATTATGTGTTATTTTATTTTTAAAGAATACAATTAAAATGAAATGATTAATCTATCTTTGTTTGCATAAATGGAATGAGTATATAAGAAAAACATGTACGTAATAAAATATATAGATAATAAAATCTGGAAACAGATAAAAACATTCCCTTTTTACTTCTGAAGAGGCTAAAAGCTCAAAGAAGATAACAACACACACAATAATGATAAAAAATAGAAAGTGAGAAATTATTTTCATCAGCGCAAGATTCATATTCCTCTCTTCCCAAGGATTACTCCATTAATAATAAACTTTTACTAGAAGTTTTGTACATGCTCACTGCAGCAATCACAGATAAGAAAAAGGAAAAAAACTTTACTTAAAATACAAATGCTCAGAAATTACAAATTTTATATTTTGTACATATTTTTGCTAAAACAAGACCATAGTATGTTTGTGTATGTATAATTTAACTAATTTTTTTTCCTCGCTAGCTATAACAAAATACATCTTTGCACATCAATGTACTTCTGTATCTATTGCCACCTTCAGTGGTCACATATTCCATCCTATGGATGCAACTGAAATTTATTTATAGGATCCATTCTACGGGTTCTTTTTAAAGTAAGTACTGTGAAAAATAAAGTGCATGTATCTTTATTTCCTAAGGGTATTTTAGTATAATGGAATTGGTGGGTAAAGGGCATACACACTTTTTAAATGTAGTACTTACCATTTTCAAATGAGTACTTTGAAAAGTAATCAGCAACTTAAACTTTAAGCAGCAGTATAAAACATCGTCACAAATATTGTGGATAGAAAACTGTTTCATTCCTCTTTTAAATTCTTATACCAGAAATGCAAAGGATTTTTTCCTATGTATATAAATAACTTGTAGATCTGGAAAAAGGTACTTTGCCCACTTTTAGAGTGTTTGATGATTTGATTTGAAAGAATTCCCTGTAAAATGAAGATGTACTTTTCATCTAATGTGTATATATAACTGATATATATAACATATCTGTTATATATATATATTACTGATATGTATACATATATATCTTATGATATATAATAAACAACATAGGCCAGGCGCGGTGGCTCACACCTGTAATCCCAGCGCTTCGGCAGGCGGAGGCAGGCAGATGACTTGAGGTCAGGAGTTCGAGACCAGCCTGGCCAACGTGGTGAAACTAAATATACAAAAATTAGCCAGGCATGCTGGCACCTGCCTGCAATCCCAGCTACTTGGGAGGCTGAGGTAGGAAAATTGCTTGAACCCGACAGGCAGAGGTTGCAGTGAGCCAAGATTGTGCCATTGGACAGCAGCCTGGGCAAAGAAGCGAGACTCCGACTCAAAAAAAAAAAAAAAAAAAAAAAGAATATAATGAATTCCCTATAAATGAAAACATACTTATCATCTGAATATATATATATATATATATAATATAGTAAATATTTTTCAAGTAAGCTCTCTTATCTGAGAACTTTTCGCCCACTGAAATAACTCACGGTATTTTTGATAGGGGAACGAGTTCTCTCATTAGGCACCTCCTATAATGTATATAAACCATGTTTTAAAAGTGTACGTTAAAAATAACAACGCTGTATATGCTTAACTTTGTGAGTTAAATCACTCGAATTCTCCAACTGCTCCAGCCAGAGAATTATGAGGGATGGAAAACAGCTGAGAGTCCGCTTGGCTCCGCCGCTCCGAGGGTGCCCGGCGCCCTGCAAGGCCCCGTCCCAGGGTCTGCGGGGAAGCCGGGCCTGGGGACCCCCTCCCACCCCGGGCTGAGCCCCCGCTACCTGTGCTGCTTGTCCCGGGCGTCCAGGTCTCCGCTCCTGCGCGCCAGGCAGCGCTCCACCTCCGCGGCGTCGCCTTTGACAGCTGCCCTGTGGATCTTCTGCAGTTCGGAGTCCCGAATTCGGTATCCGGAACCCGTGTAGACGTGGTCTATGGAGCCCTGGGCCGCCTGGCCCCTGCGGCTCCCGAAGCCGAATAACTTCATAGCGGTGACTACTTCTCAGAGCCCCAACCACTGGCTCTTGAGCGGGGGCAGCTCCCTGTCACCTTTTCACCACCCCCCTCCCCCGACCCCGGCCGACCCAGCCCCAAATCCCCTATCCAACCCCAAAGCCCCGATCCAACCCCAAATCCGCTATTTCAAATCTATGATCTACTCCACAATCCGCGATCCAGCCCGGTCCACCACAGCCTTCAGCAGCTACACTGGCAGCCTCCGACCTCTGAGACCGAGTGAGCCTCGCAAAGCCGTTGGGCGCGCGCCTGCACCGCGGTTGCTGCCGGGCTCCCGGAAGACGCTCCCTGGCGGCGCGCGCCGGCAGGTGGGGCTGCAGCTCTGGGCGGGCGCCGATGGGCTCGCCGGTTCTCCTGGGATCGCCCGGGCGGCCCCAGAATCGCAGGCGCGCAGCCAGCCCGACCTGAGAAGGAGGGCCTGTCTGGCCTTGCAGCCCGCCCCGCTCCTCCTCGGAAGAGAGATAGGGTGCTGGCAAGGGCACTCCGCGGCCACCTGAGTGGCTTCGCGGATTGTCTGGCTGAACGCTGAGGCTCTGGCCCTGGAGTCTGTGTGGCTAGTGTCAGGTAGCTAGAGAGGCATGGAGGCAGAGTCATGGGCTGCTCCTTCCCCCACTCGCCCTCACTGCTGCCAGTGCCACGCGCGGTTTGCAGCTGCAGATCTGGCAGTGGCGCAGGATGGCGGAGCTTCCCTTGGATGGCCTCAAGGTCCGCTCCTCTTGGACACCTTTCTGGATCCTGGGCCCTGGCGCTGGGCACTCTGTATCCACACGGATGAAACAGCGGCTGCTGGCGGGGGTCTCAGGTTCGAGACCAGCCTGACCAACGTGGAGAAACCCCAACTCTACTAAAAATAAAAAATTAGCTGGGCGTGGTGGCACATGCCTGTAATCCCAGCTACTTGGGAGGCAGGAGCTACTTGGGCTGAAGCAGGAGAATCGCTTGAACCCACGAAGCGGAGGTTGCAGTTAGCTGAGATCACACCATTGCACTCCAGCCTGGGCAACAAGAGTGAAATTGTCTCAAAAAAAAAAAAAATCTCAGACTTCTGGGAGACACTGAATTTATGAATGCGTACAGCATGTCACAATAACTTTTTTTTTTGAGACCAAGTCTCACTCTGCTGCCCAAGCTGGAGTGCAGTGGCCCATCTCAGCTCACTGCAACCTCTGCCTCCCGGATTCAAGCAATTCTCCTGTCTTGGCCTCCCCAGTAGCTGGGATTACAGGTGCTGCAACCATACCTGGCTAATTTTTGTATTTTTAGTAGAGACGGGGTTTCACATATTGGCCAGGCTGGTCTCGAACTCCTCACCTCAGATGATCCACCTGCCTCAGCCAATGGGTGGATTGTTAACTCAAAATACGCACCATTGAATACTGAGGAAAAGGTATAGCCATCATCACCAGCAGCTGAGATGCCAGTTGAGATACCAGAAATGCCCCAGCATGTAACTCTTTTAATTCACACACACACACTCATGGTAACCACTTCAGGATGGACACAGAAACAGCCATATTCTTTTTTGGGAGCACATTCCCCTATGACACTTAGATCCTAATACTGACTCCAATTCCCTCCCGGGACCTCCCCTCTCCTTGCAGCATGCTGGGCTTTCCCTTAGAAAACCCCATGTCATTTCCTGCAATGGAACATCCATCAGCTTCACCCACAGTGTCTGCATGTCTCTGTCCACAGCAAATGTTTTTATTACTTTAAAATATAGATTTTTACCTTAACTAGCCAAAGACTTAGGACCCTTTTTCCAAGCTCTTTTAGATGAATAAATGCAAATATTAGAGATGTGTATATGTGTATAAATATATGGGGAAAAGATGTTGCCTAGTTGTACAAATTAGCTTTAACAAAACTCCTGATTTAAATTATTTGTGAGAAGGGCGATTCTAACTCAACACACCAACAAAATAAAAGCCTTATCCCTCTGCTCCGCCAAGATATCCCATTCAGAGCCTGCGCGTGTGTGTACACACACTTGTGCACTCATCCCCACCTGACCGTATCAAATTTTTATTTAAACTAGATATTTTTACTTTGTTGCATAGTAGTAATGGTTTCTGGAATGAAAAAAAAAAGCAGGTAAAAATAATTTCTTTTAGAAAATGCTAAAGTTTGTCTTCTGAAATTTAATAACAAAAAAAGAACACTAGATGTCAGTAAGGAAGTGAGACCAGAAAAGACAAACTAAATTATCCTTACTAGGTTGGAATGGATGGGGTGGAGTTCCCATCAGGCTAGCATTCTGGGCAAAGTGTTTTTTTTTGGGGGGGGGGATGGAGTCTCGCTCTGTCGCCCAGGCTGGAGTGCAGTGGCGCCATCTCCACTCGCTGCAAGCTCTGCCCCTCGGGTTCATGCCATTCTCATGCCCCAGCCTCCGACTAGCTGGTACTATAGGCGCCCGCCACCACGCCGGGCTAATTTTTTTGTATTTTTAGTAGAGACGGGGTTTCACTGTGTTCACCAGGATGGTCTCGATTCCTGATCTCGTGATCCGCCCATCTCGGCCTCCCAAAGTGCTGGGATTACAGGCATGAGCCACCGCGCCCGGCCAGATTTCTTTTTAAGAGATTCATCATACCTTGACCTGTGCCCCATTTCCCTCCTCCACCTGTCTGACCTGGTGTCCCTATTTCGGGAGACCAGAAGTAGGGGGAAGAGAAGGGATGACTGTTTCTTTGCTTTCACCATTCCTGGATGCCATGCAAAGGAAGGAATATTGCACTTTTATGTATCTGTTTTATTAAGTGGTTACTCTTCCAAGGACAAAAAAAAAATGCAAATTGTTACGAAACTGGTAGTATTTGTAAGTGCAAGTACTACATGCTGCCTTGTTCTTTTACCAATTGCATTTGCATTTTAATGTACTACTGGTACAGCCATGATTGAGAACAGTTTGGAGGTTCCTCTAAACACTGAAAATAGAGGTTTCACATGATCCAGCAATCCCACTGTTGGGTATATACCCCAAAAATAGGAAATGAGTATATCGAAGAAATTATCTGCACTCCCATGTTGGTTGCACCACTTGTTAACAATAGCTAAGATCTGGAAGCAACCTAAGTGTCCATCAATAACTTAATGTATTAAAGAAAATCTGGTAGATACACACAGTGGAGTATTATTCAGCCCTAAAAAAGAATGAGATTCAGTCATTTGCAACAACATGGAAGGAACTGGAGATAATTATGTTAAGGGAAATAAGCCAAGCACGGAAAGGCAGACATTCCATGTTCTCACTTGTTTGTGGGATCTAAAAATCAAAACAATTGAACTCATGGACATAGTAAGTACTAGGGAGCTGGGGGGGGAAGGCAGGGGATGGGTAATGGGTACAGAAATAGGCAGAAGGAATGAATAAGACATACTATTTGATAACACAACAGGGGGACTCTAGTCAATAATTGTTCATTTAAAAATAACTAAAAGAATGTAATTGGATTGTAACACAAAGGATACATGCTTGAAAGGATGGATACCCCACCCTCCATGATGTGATTAGTTCACACTGCATGCCTGTATCAAAACATCTCATGCACCCCATAAATATATATGCCTATTATATACTCACAAAAATGTTTGAAAATAAAAATAAAGGAACTACTGAAGGTTAGGTCAGAGTCGAAATGCAAAAATACTAATTAGAGAATAATGTGAATACAACAGGAATCCTGTTGGTGTTCTATTTGTATTGTAAACAGCAGCAGTTCAATTGTTTTGTCAAAGCAATTTCAATTTTAATCACTGAGCTAAAGAAATGGGCAACACTGACTTCCATAATATAGGTTCCACCTAACCATCTCTAACACCGCTGTCAAGGAGGACCAGTGTTAGGGTACATTATTAACAACCACACAAATTTTTAAAAGAAAAGAACACTCTTAGCAGCCTATGGTACTTTTAAATGAAATATTGCCTCTCACTCTAATTCTCACTTGTGTTGCCATTCTAAAAGTTTGAATTTGCTGAGGGTTATATTCTAGGTATTATATAACCATTGGTTCTACTTGGCATAACCCTACTAAATGGTGCTTAGAGCTGAATTACCTACAGAAACTTTCTGGTTTAATTAGCATAAACATTAGTGAGCCCATACTTCTGTGATATAATTATTAAACCAACTTAATGATTCTCACATAAGGTGTGAATTTTACTAATGCATTCATAATCTATGCTTTGTAGCAACATTTTTCAAATGTTTAAAATGCTAAATCTTCTCAATTTTCCAATCTTTTCTTGAATCTATTAGATACCTATAGTTACTGAAAAGCTGGGTAACAAATACACCTAGTTAGAAATGGCACTGCTTTATAAAAGGCACTCAAGACGAGACTATTTCTATACTTAAATGCTGCTGGCAAGTGAATTCCTTTGTATATAAATGAAAGATACCATTAAGATGAAAGACTTGTTTTAAGTGTGGTTCTTACATTTCATTCATGATAGAGTAAATGGCTTTATAATTACTTTAAAATTTAACTCACTAGTATATTAAATCTGTTCATTGCAAGATTAGAATCAACTGTTACGGGAACTAATTTAAACAAGCCCTTCCTTAGTCTTTTGAGTCTCATATTTGCTGAAAGTACCTACAGCTTGCAGGATAAGGGAGTTCACGGACCACAGGGTGAGTGAACCCATGCACAAATTGCAAACTGCCCAGAGCTACAACATTTAGGATTTTCAGACCTTTAGTTTTCCAAGTCATAGAAATTTGTTACGAGTTCATCACATCTTTATCTAAATGGCAACTGAATTTCTTTAAAGATAGGTTAAAAAAAAGGCATAAAACTATGAACTGTTATCCATTTGTGTGCCTCTATTTTTGCTTTAGAATTATGGAAGTGGACCCTGCGCATTTGGGAAACACTGTTATGCATACACATGGGTGAAAAAAAATCTAATATTGTGTAAATTAAAATACTTTTTTTGAAGTTGAAAAGCATCCATTTGTTCTAAATCTATATATATTATGTGTATCTAGTACAGAATAAGCTGTAACTTCTCATTGAGGAGTCTTAGGTTTTTACAGATATGTAAAGCTAAAACAACTCTAAAGAGTAGACACTTCAGAACAAGAAGGTTCTGGTCAATGTTGAGAGCAGACACTTTCACTGAAGGTTCTGGTGAAATGTGGGTAACTAATTGCTCGAAATCTGTAATTTGCTATATAGTTAACTATTAAGTTAAAATGTCATTTACCATGCTTTTTACACTAAAAGCTTTAACTTTTCTGATAAAATAATATTTTAAATGTTCAATTATTACTTCTGAGGAAAGCTACTTCTAGCATTCTTTGTCATGATGCGCTTGTGTGCAGTAAGTGGAGCATTTTCAGCTACTTACCTCTACATTCTTCCAGTTTTTCAGTTTCTGATTTAGCTTATAAACGGCAAATGATCAATTTAATTTGATACTCAGAATTGTGTTTACCTTTAATGGACAAATATATGTCAGATACTTTGGTGTTTATTGGTATGACACTGTGTGGTTAAACAACGCAAGTATGTCCATGTGTTTCTTACAGGGTACACTTGAAACTAGTAGTGTTTATGCAGCTCACTTATGTAACTTGAAAATCTGGTACTATTGCATTCAGGACTGAAGTCTTGCAGTTTAGGTGTCTTGTCTCTCATTTTGAAAGTAAGTGAAAGTTGAGAATGTAAAATCTATAAAGTTCATTTTTTTAACTAGGAAAAAAACACAAATTAATGACAGACACCAAATTACAAATCCAAAAAGCTCAGAGAACACCAAGCAGGATGAATATTTTAAAAATATAACTAGGAATATCATATTCAAACTGTAGAAAACCTATAACAAAGATAAAATATTAAAATAAGGCAGAGGAAGAAACATATTGTCTACAGAGAAACAGACATAAGAATTACATTGGACTTCTGTTTAGAATCCATGCAAGTAAGAAGTGTTGAAAAAAATTAGAATACAGTGGGTATTTATTATCCAAGTATTCATTATCTAAAACTGCAAAGCAAAAATAATTGTAACAAGAACATATTCACTAGCAATCTGAGCACTCATGATATTAGTGACTGTTCTGGAGAGAATTATGTCCCCCCAGAATTCCTAACCTGAAGCCCTATCTCCCAGTGTGACTGTATTTGGAGAAGGAGCTTTTAAGAAGGTAAAGGTTAAATAGGGGCAAAAGGTTAAGGCCCTAATCTGTTAGGACTGGGGTCGTCATCCAAAAAGGAAGACACACCAGAGATATCTCTCTCTCTCTCTGCCTCCCTCCTCCTCTCTCCCTCCCTCTCTCCCTCTCCCCACATGCATTTGTTAAATTGAGGTTTTTTGTTAGAACATATATAGTGGCATTTTAATAAAGTGTTACTCTACTTAAAACACTCACACACACATATACATACAATTTTGATAAATTCTTTTTTGAGAATAAGGCCGGGCATGGTGGCTCACACCTGTAATCCCAGCACTTTGGAAGGCTGAGGCAGGTGGATCATCTGAGGTCAGGAGTTCAAGACCAGCCTGGCCAACATGGTGAAACCCCATCTCTACTAAAAATACAAAAAATTAGCTGGGCATGGTGCCGGGCACCTGTAATCCCAGCTACTCAGGATGCTGAAGCAGGAGAATCCCTTGAACCGAGGAGGCGGAGGTTGTGGTGAGCCAAGATTGTGCCATTGCACTCCAGCCTGGGCAACAAGAGCAAAACTCCATCTCAAGAAAAATAAAACAAAATAAAAATTAAAAAACACAAAACTGGGATGTGTCCCTGTCTTTTAGGAAGATATAACTTCACCATTACTAAAATTGAGCCTCAGAAACATTAATCATGCTACACAAACTTAGCTGGAAATGAATACTGAAATGGAACTTTGAATCCAAGATGATTTATTTTGAATCCCATGCTAATGCCGTTAACTCCTATAGACCCTTCTCAGGTGCAGCCAGAGACACACTAGCCCACTGATGGATGGACAGACGTGGACAGGGTCCATCTCACTAAACCACCCACCACTGCCACAGCTGCCTACAACAGACACATCAGATGAGACTCCAGGCAAATACATAATTTTCACTGAGGACTTATTGGTTTTAAGAGTAGGTCCTGGTGTAGAGAAGTCCCTCAACCTACAGTGCAACATGTTTTGAGAAGCGGGTAAGCTATATGTTTTGTGGTTTTGTTTCATAAATGCATCTACAAGAAGACCAGTATTGACTGAATGAAGCTTTTGTTTAAAGGGCTAAAATATGCTTTGTGGTTTTATATGCGGAAACTACTTTAAACCTAATGACTATTAATTGTATCATAGCTTGTGATGTAGTCTGCTCATGGCTTTTAAGGTAAATTGTGCCATGATCCACTGCCATTCTAATTGCTTTAATTAACAAGTCATTACCACACTACTGTTACATCTTAATTACGCATACAGACAGGTAGACTTATTTTACATATGTGAACTAATAGTTGTCAAAGCAAATGCAAATTGTATTCTGCAAGTAAAGTCTCTCTGAAATTTCTAGGGATGTTCTTTAAGTGAAATTAATATTCAAACTGAAGATTTTAGTTAGAAGAACTGAGTGCAGATTAAAGTCTTGTTGTGATTTAAACATAGTCAAGAGTACAACTGCGATATTTCATGGAAGTTATGCAATAAAATGTCTCTAACCTGCAAACAAATCTATCAAGCAGACGGCACAGTACTGAATTTGAAACCAGAAATACTGGGTTTTTATATAAATGCTTCATAGATTTGTTTTATGATAAAGGGTACATAACTCTCCTAAACCTCACACCACCTCTTAAATAGGGACAGTAAGTCCACATCAACACGCCTGCCTTAGCTATTATTAAACTCTTACAGTATGATGTAAAGTGAAAGTACAATGTAACATCATTCCTAGGCCAATTTTGTCCAGTTTTATACAGAAACGTGCCAACTTTTCTGTTTGCAAGGATAATATCAAAGCAAACACCAGAAGGTTGTATCTTTGATGCATTTTTTCTAAATCATACACATAATAAACCAAAGACAAATGATGAATATTATTTCAGAAAATATAAAGTCTTCCCCTTTCTTCTTTTGCCAAGGAAGTCCAATATTTTCACCATTTTTATGCACACAATCAACTTTATTTAACCTGGAAGTTAATGTCTCATTGTTTTCATTGTTCTAAATAAACACCTTTTCCCTTGAGTATTGTTCTAAAAATTTTGAAGTCGTCTGAAAAATCTTTTTCTGATTTTTCACGGTTGTGTTGATGATATGCGAAAAGGAATACAGATGGTATTTAATTATGAACAAGAAAAGGTGTTAAATATCATTAGTCATTAGAAATTTGCAAATTAAGACCACAATGACTAACACATATATATCAGAATAGCTAAAATAAAAATAAAACATCAAACGCTGAGGAGCATGAGTCAAAACTAGAGCTTTCACACATTACTGGTGGGAATGTAAAATCGTACAGCTATGCCAAAAAGGAGTATAGTAGTTTCTTAAGAAACTAAAGGAACCCAAGTCCCCAGGCCTGCAGTCTGGGCCAAGGTCACAGGCCCTGGATCAATCAGGATGGGGTTCAAGGGCCTTCCTGGGGCCATCCAGTGTCCAAGGTGCCCTTTGGTAGCCTCATCTGCCCCTCAGCCCCTGAGCACGCCCCTCTGTCCCTCCAATCCTCCCTGTCACAGGGACATCTGTCACAGAGCCATGCCCCACCTCCTGCTTTCCGGAGATGCCAACTGCCCTCCCCATCTCTGGGTCCTGACCAAGGTGCTCTAATGGACACCCCCTGACCCAGGTCTCAGGGAGCTGCCAGCACGCTGGGTCCCTAAAGCTGAGATCCAGCAAGACACATGTGGCCTGAGGGTCCCACTCTCTGGCTGGCAGAACCCAGAGGTGGGAGCACACTGGAGTGTCCTTCAGGGCATCTTCACCCCATGAGAGGGCTGGGGGCTTTGGGAGTTTGCACCTGGCAGGAGTGAGGGCCCAGTCTCCTATCTCTGATGCGTCCTTGGTCAAATCCTGTGCCTCAGCCTGCAGGGCCTATCGTGGTCACCATGTGAATGTGTTCCCTTAGTCTGGGAGCCCCAAGCAGGCAGCACCCCCTGCCAACGACTTCAGGGCATCTGGAAGTGGAGGCTGAGAGGTCTCCCACTTCGCAGAGCTGGGCTCTGGCCCAGAGGCCTTCTCGTTGGCTCAGGTGGTCTCTCGGGCTCCTGGGGCCACAGATCAGGGGACAAACACGGGCAGCTCTGCTCTGCTCTGCCTAAAGAGAGATGCCCAGTGAATGCAGGTTCCAGACAAAAGGTGGAGCCTGGCATCCTGCCCTGCGTGGGCTCCAGCCTGCTGCCATCTGGGGAAACTGAGTCATGGCGAGGCTCAAGGATGTTTCTCAGACCACACCAGTCCCTGAAGGTCCCCTGACCTCCCAACTTTGATGGACAGTAAGAAGAGGTTCCCAGGCTGCCTGCCACAGGTTCTGACTCGGCCTGGGTTAGGGTAAGTCTCCAGACTGCTGTCCTCAAAAGCCCCATCAGGAGGCTGTGTCAGGCCAGGCGCACCGTGGTGACAGCAGCATGGACTGAGGGTTCTGGCCGCGGGAGAGGTCAGGACGCGGGGAGGTCAGGTCCAGGAGGAGGGCACTGGCCGGCACATGGTGGGGCTGGAGAGACCCTGGGCGGGGTGGTGGGAATGGCCCAGGAGGAGCTCCGACTCCTGTGGCTGGAGTGAGGGTGTGGGCTGTGGTGGGAGAGGGGGTGAAGGTGGAGAGAACAGGGGCCCAGAGGCCTGTGCTGTAGGAAGGACTAGTGGGGACTTTCTGGTGGGGGGCTCTCAGAGACGAGGAGGCCGGAGGGGCTGGGGGTCCCCAGGACTGCATGCGCCAGGCAGACGGAGGGGAGGCCGAGCCAGGAGCTGCAGGCTTCTCAGTGCCAGACCAATGCCGCCCTCCGCTGGCCGTGTGGGGAATCGCGCCTAGGCTGGGGCTCCCCTGGCCCCAGGTTAGGGGGACTCCGATGTGTCCTGGGGCGCTTCCTGCCCATCCAGCCTCCGCCAGGCAGCCTGGCCCTGAATGGCTTTGAGGGCAGCCTCCGCAGCATAGTACCTGCCTCCGCCCTGTGGGGCAGATTTGGGCGTCTGACTCTGGACACTTACCCAGAGGCTGAATTCAACTCCCCAGCGAAGAGCACACTCAGACTCCCTCCCCGCTGTGCCCAGCCTGAGGGGACCCTGGCTGGGACTTGGGAGGAGAAGGCCAGAGGCCAGGGCCTGGCTCTCAGGCACTAGGTGCAGGAGAAAATGGAGCAGAGTTCCTGCAGGAACTGCCTCAGACTGCCCCCGAAGGGACCTGGCCTGGAACCCTCCCTGTGCTACCAGGCTGCTGTTGGGGCCAGGAGGGCAGGGAGAGCAGCCACCTGTACGGCATCAAGTAACACTATCGGTCAGCACACCCAACACCCACACGACAGCCACAGCCCTCTGCCCTGAGGCGGCTGCAAGTAAGCAGAGTCTCCTGTCTTGTTCACCCTGAGCGCGGAGCTCCGCACAGGACAGGATCAGAGCGCAAACCAGGAACAAATGGATGAACCAAGGAAGGGACCAGGGCAGTAGGTCCCCACCCACACCCTGAACCCTAAGGGTGGGACTCAGAGGCTGGAGACGGGCTGGCCCCAGGATCCTCTAAGTGACAGGAACCCTTGGCCACTGTTGATTGCCCCGAGGCGGGGACAGGGATGGTGGGGCTGGGGCTGCCTGGCCCTTTAAGAGGGCAGTTCTGCCCGCCACCCTGAATGCCCCTCCCCTAGCTACTGGAGAAGAGATCCCGTTTCTTGGCAACAGGAAGCTCTTGGTTTACACAGTGTCACCCAAGCGACTGGGAGCCGCGTCCTGCTCTGGGACTGAGCCGTTGGAGCTGCCCCGCTGACCGCACTAGGCTGACCACAACCGGCTGACCACACACACTCCTCACTCCCCTGGCCCTGGTGGGCGGCAGGCACCATGGCGCAGACAGTGCCGCCCTGTGAGCTGCCCTGCAAAGAGTACGACGTGGCCCGCAACACGGGCGCCTACACGTCCTCCGGCCTGGCCACCGCCAGCTTCCGCACCTCCAAGTACCTGCTGGAGGAGTGGTTCCAGAACTGCTATGCTCGCTACCACCAGGCCTTCGCCGACCGCGACCAGTCGGAGCGGCAGCGGCACGAGAGCCAGCAGCTGGCCACAGAGACCCAGGCGCTGGCGCAGCGCACGCAGCAAGACTCCACGCGCACAGTGGGCGAGCGACTGCAGGACACGCACGGCTGGAAGTCGGAGCTGCAGCACGAGGTGGAGGCGCTGGCTGCGGAGACCAACTTGCTCGTGGCCCAGAAGCAACGGCTGGAGCGCGCCCTGGACGCCACGGAGGTGCCCTTCTCCATCACCACTGACAACCTGCAGTGCCGTGAGCGCCGCGAGCACCCCAACCTCGTGCGCGACCATGTGGAAACGGAGCTGCTGAAGGTGCCAGCACCCTTGGGTGGCCGGGATTTGTGGGCGCAGAGAGGAGGAGCCCCCCCCACCCGCAGTTCATGTGGACAAGCCACGTGGCTGCTGCAAGCACGCGGGAGCCCAGCCCTCTGCATGTGAGACCCCTGAGTCCCGAAATCTGGCCCCTTAGTGACAGGAGGCAGCTTTGCCCCAGAAGACCCCTGACTTCCAAGCAGCTGTTTCTCCTCTCCTCCTCTAATCCCTTTGAGTCCTGGCACAGTCATCCTGACCCTGGGCTCCCTGGGCTAAGCCACAAGGCACCTCCCCAGAGACCCTACCTCGCTGGGACAGTTGCTCCCAAGGTGGAAACCCAGGTCTGGGCCAGCAATGCAGGTGTGGACAGGTAAGGTGGGGTGAGCTGGGAGCCACTGCTCCCATTCATCCTATACAGAGCCGGGGACACAAAGATCTGCACCCACAGGTCCCCTCTCCTCCATGTCCCCTATAACTTCCCAATCCAGCCCAGCTTGTCTGTGGGGCAGCCCCATAGGGTGAGAGAGTAACCCAGTCCTGGCCCAGATGCTGGCTCTGGAGAATTCTCTGACCTCTCAGAGCCTGGGGCCTCCCTGAGAACCACTACAGGCCTGTAGACATTCGTGAAAGATGTGGGGTGGGGGCAGCTGGTCTCCTGCCATACCCCAAGCTCAGGCAAGAACCCTTGAGTCCCTCCCTCCCCTCATGCCTTCCCTCCTCCCTTCTTTACCCTTCTGCAGGCCCTTCCCCCTGCACTCTCTCAGTGCCTCAAGAACTCCTGCAGCTCCCGCAAACTCTCTGCCCGCAACAAGGGCGCCTGCCAAGTGATGGAGACACTGACAGTGCAGGAAGAGGCAAACCCAGGGATAGAGGGGCGCAGGACCCGGGCCCTGGCACACAAGGAAGTACCCAGTGGTTGAGGCAAAGACCCCAATCACAGAGAAAAGGCTTGTTCCTACACACAGAAAATTAAACTGGCCAGGCAGTAAGAAGAAACACAGGGTCCTTCTCCTGTTCTTGGTGTGAGGATGGCCTTTCCCAGCACAGAGCCCTGAGGGGCAGCCTGGGCGGGCATCTGGGCCCCCAGAGTTTGGGTCCTCAGGGGCTGTCCAGAGGCCAAGGGCAGGCCAACGTTCCCAGGTGCACTGAGTGAGCAGCAGCGATGACTCCTGAAGCCTGGGGGGTGGGAACTGCCGCTGAGGGACCTTCCCAGCAGCCCACAGAAGGCCCTGGAGGAAAACACCCCACTTACAACGCACCAAGGAGAATGCCCAAAAGCCCAAGATAAACCCAGTGAGAGAGCAGAACTTACACAGTCAGAGCTCAGGCCCGGCATTCAACTCCTTGTGGTTGCTCAGGTGTTGACCAAGGCCTGCAGCAGCTGGGCCTCCTGGGATCCTCACCAGGGACTGGCTCTGGTGCTCAGGGCATCTCCTCCCTCAGGAAGCCGAGCTCATCCGGAACATTCAGGAGCTGCTGAAGAGAACCATCATGCAAGCAGTGAGCCAGATCCGGTGGGTAGAGGGCTGCCCAAGGGATGATTCCTGACCCCACCCACGGCTGGTCCTGGGGCAAGGCATTGAACGACAGGACCCTGAGACTCAGAGCCAGCAGGGGCTGCCCCAGGTCACAGTGGAGCGCAGGGCTGGGTGGGGGAGGTTCCAGCGCAGCCTGAGGTTGAGTGGCCAGAGCCCAGTGCCACATCTGATCTGCAGCCTCCCAGCCTGGGCCGCAGCTCCTGGTCACTGCTGAGCACGAGAGCTGCCCGGCGGGACAGGCCCACCCAGAACTCCCTCCTGAGGCAGGCATTGGGGCCCAGCCTGCAGCACAGAGGGTCCCCAGCAGGGCCCTCCCTGGGCACACATCAAGGCCCTGCCCCACCCCGCCCCAGACTGAACCGGGAGCACAAGGAGACCTGCGAGATGGACTGGTCGGACAAGATGGAGGCCTACAACATCGACGAGACCTGCGGGCGCCACCACAGCCAGAGCACCGAGGTGCAGGCTCATCCGTACTCCACCACCTTCCAAGAGAGGTGGGCCCCAGCTCTGCCCCTGCACTTGCCCTGGCTGTGGTCTCGCCTCCCTCTGCCTGGGGGCCCCAGCGGCGCTGCTTTCACCAGCCTGGCCCGGAGGCCCTCGCCCCCGAGGGCACTTGGGCAACTGTCTGCCCCTAGCATGAGCAAGCGACCAAGACCTCCTCAAATGTCCAGCGCGTGCACAGCCTGGCTGCCGGCAGACAGGACAGAGTAGGGTGGGGTCAGACCCAGGCGCCGGCAGGATTGCGTTTCCGCCCAAGGCCAGCAGAGGGAGCCTGACCACCACCCACTTGAGGGCAGCAAACTCCTGGGAGCAAAAAGAGGACGCAGGCGCTGGGTACTAGGGAAGGGAGGCTGCGGGGGCCGGAGGTGCTGCAGAGGGGGCCTCCGGGGCAGCGGTGCTGGGAACGGGGTCGCGGGGGCACGAGGGGACTAAGTGCCCGAGGTGGGTAGGGTGTGGGGGGACTCAGGGAAGTTGTGGCCAGGCGGCACTCGGGAGCAGGGAGCCTGAGGGACTGGGCTTTGTGGGGCAGCACGGGGTGCATCGGAGTCCATGCACGTCCTCCAGGAGCATGGGGCGCGGACAGGGCATGGGGGCGCAGCAGGGCTCCCAGCCTTCGGCAGAGCCTCCCCGACCCTCTCCTGGCTGTCCCCCGCCCCGCAGCGCCTCCACCCCGGAGACCCGGGCCAAGTTCACGCAAGACAATCTGTGCCGTGCCCAGCGCGAGCGCCTGGCCTCGGCCAACCTGCGAGTGCTGGTGGACTGCATCCTTCGCGACACCTCCGAGGACCTACGGCTCCAGTGCGACGCCGTGAACCTGGCCTTCGGGCGCCGCTGTGAGGAGCTGGAGGACGCGCGGTACAAGCTGCAGCACCACCTGCACAAGGTGGGGCACCCTGAACCCCGAAGACGGCCCCCTCTCATCACCTGGCCTGGGCCCTCAACACCTTTCTCCTCTGTCCCATTTATCCCGAGGGACCCCAGAAGCAAGTGTCTCCTCTCCGTAAACCTATGTAAAACGAGGTGACACTGGGTATGATCGGCCGGTGTTGCCACCCCTATGACTCAGCAGGAGGAGCTGTGGGGAGGATGGAGGCAGGAGGTGGTCTGGGGAGCACTGACCGCCCGGGAGGTCCCCAAGAGGCCTGGCCTGGCAGGCAGGGCTCTGAATCTAGGGTCTCAGTGTGGCCTTTACCACCTCTGAGTCCCCAGTCCTTGAGCAGGATTCAAGTCCTGGTAACCGCCAAGGATGGGGGTTCTTGGACCAGAGCTAAGGGACAACAGGCTTCCTGACTCTCCAGAGCCCACTGGGGGCCCCGTGCACATTGTTCCCCTCATCCACGCCTCCCCAGGGCCACTGGTCAGGACTGCCCTCTGGACACAGCCCCAAGACCTGGGTAGGACCAGCCTGGTCTCGGCGTTCTATATACCCGGGCATGGGGGCACAGGCCCAAGGAGCACTGTCCTGTCTGCAGACGCTGCGGGAAATCACAGATCAGGAACACAACGTGGCGGCACTGAAGCAGGCCATCAAGGACAAAGAGGCACCTCTGCACGTAGCCCAGACCCGGCTGTACCTGCGCTCGCACCGGCCCAACATGGAGTTGTGCCGTGACGCAGCCCAGTTCAGGTGCTGCCTGGGCCTCTGAGGCAGTCCCAGGTGGCCCTGTCCACCTCCTCCCTGTGACTCTCTCCAATAAACACTCCAACACCCCGCACACACGTCCCCCGCAGGTGCTGAGAGGGGAGGGAGACTTTGGGGCCACACACAACAAGCAAGCACGCCTTAAACACACAGACATACACATGACACTGGGCAGGTCATGGGTCGGGGGGCTCCCAGTGCCAGGGACCTGTGCCCACGTGGTCTCACCCCACCCTATGCTACCTCATCTTCCCGGGAGGAAGCTCCTTCAGACAAGGTGAGCTCCAGGAGGCCACAGGGCCAGAGAGGCCAGGCAGGGCCATTCCCTGCTGCCCTGAGGGTGCTGTCCACACCTCTGGTGGGAAGTATGACCTACGCCTGCGCTACAGGCATAGATGTGCCGTCCTTTTGTTTCCCTTGATAACGGATGCCCGGTGGCCCCTTCTAAGTACCTTTCTTCTTTCCCTGCCCCTCAGTTCCTTCAAGGAACTGGGGGCCTCCTTCCATCAAGTATCAGGAATGGAAAGAACTGAGCCTGGTCGGCTGAGGCCAGTCCTGTCCTGCCAGGGTCGAGATTGCACACGGGTCACTCATTCCCACTCAGGCCCACGCTCCCTGGGAGGACCCTCATAATTTATGCTCTGCCCTAGAGCCGCTTTCCTGGTGGGGTTCTTTCATGGAGTCTTCCCAGGACCTCCTGCCAGCTCCCATTGGGAGTTTTGGGTCCCCTACACCCCGGTAGGTGCATACTTCTGCCCTCCCCAGCCCCGGCTCACACCTCCCCAACACCCCCAGGCTGTTGAGTGAGGTGGAGGAGCTGAACATGTCCCTCACAGCACTGCGAGAGAAGCTTCTAGAAGCGGAGCAGTCCCTGCGCAACCTCGAGGACATCCACCTGAGCCTGGAGAAGGACATCGCCGCCATGACCAACAGTCTCTTCATCGACCGCCAGAAGTGCATGGCCCATCGTACTCGCTACCCCACCATCCTGCAGCTGGCTGGCTACCAGTGAGCAGCGGCACGGTGCTTCCCCCCAATCCCCCAAATAAACAGCGCGTTAGCTTTCTGCAGTGTGTGTGTGTGTGCACGGTGGGACCTCGAGTTGCTGTCCATCTGAACTGGCCTTTGGGTCCCCTGTGAGGCTGGCTCTGCCTATGGACTCATCATCCTAACAGCTGGAGATGAGGGGTCAGAGCCAGAACCAGGAATCCCTGTGCCTGAGAGGACAGGAAGTGCCCAGGTGGGGACTGGGGCTCCACAGCACAGCTCAGGTGTGGGCGCAGACCGTGTGTCCAGCTCAGAGCCAGGCCATCCAGCTCCTCCCTCCCCACTTCCCCACCAGTGCTGGCTCCTCCATTCCTTCACCAGGGTCTTAGGACCATGGGACATCTTTGGGACCTCTGCATCTCCCCAACTCCTCCCCCTGCACCTCCAGGCCCCCAGCCTCAGCTCACATACTCCTGTGGACAGGGCGCTTACTCTGCTAGAAGCTTGTCTGGCTGCTAGGTGCACCTGCTGGGGTGATCCTCCAGGCAGGCCCCACCCAGAAGCGCCCGCTTCAGCATCCCCTCTCTGTTCCCAATGACAGTGTGTACCTGAGCTCAGCCCAGCCCAGCTCTCAGCGCCCAGGACCCCTGAGGCTCAGATGGGCAGATCGGCAGGGGTACATGGAGTTCCCTCCTGGGTGTAGGCCCAGTGTGGGGAGAGGGGCCTGAGAACAGCCCAGAGTGGGCATCCACCTGGAGAGCATGTGGGTGGGGGTCCCATCTCCAACATCCAGGCCCACAGGGCTCTTGTCTCAGCCTGGAGGGGACCGGGAGGTAACAGCCCCTTCCCCCCAATCAACCACAAGGACACCCAGCTGGGCAGCTCTGTGAGCTGGGTGGGGTCAGCCAGGTGGAAGTTGCTGCTGGGGGTTGCTGGGAGGAGAGGCATGGGCTGCCTTTCACGTGGGGCTAACTCAGACCTCTCTCCCCAACCTGCTAGGACCCCTCCAGAGGCCACTGCTGAACACAAAAAACACTACTGCTGTTCACTGGGGGAGGTGATAATGTTGACTGCAGGCAGTTGCCTCGGGGAGGAGCCCTCTTGGGAATCTTACTCAGCCTGGATGGGGAGAAATCTGGAAGAGGCTGTGTGTGAGCAGGCAGTGCAGGGAGGGCTTCCTGGAGGAGGGAGCCTGGCTTCCACCGCACAGGCCAAGGCACAGGGGCTGGGACCAGGGAAGGAGGTGTCTGGGCTGGGTCTCTCGCTTTATCTCGCTCTAGTTCACTTCAATAGGCTCACTGCTAACCAGGCCCGGCCCTCCCCAGCTCCAAACCCGACTATCAGGCAGGGAGGATTCTTCTACCCACCTGGCCACTCTCGGAGATGCAGACCCAGACCCTGGAGGGTGGGCCCCAAAGCTTCCAGGACCTTCTCTCCAGTGCAGATTCAGGGGGAAATGTCACTTCCTGTCACCACGGAAGCCACACTACTACTTGTCGCAAACCACCAGTCACTACAGTAACACCCAGGCCCACTCCTATTCTTTGGGGTGCCATTTAAATTCGCCCTGGATGCTGTTACCATGGGGCTTTGACAGCCAGGAGCAGAGGCAGTGGGACACAGCAGCCAAGCCTCACCTGGGGGCTGCAGACAGTTCGTGTCCTGTCCATGTAGCTCCTCAAAGCTGCTCCAGGACACCAGGCAGGAGCTGAGGCAATGACCTGCCCAGGGAACACCAAAGAACCATCTCCCTGCAATCACCCCCAGCACAGGGAAAACCTGTAGTGAAGCAGATGGTGGTGAACTCAAAGGCCCCTGAGCTGGGGGAGGTTGTTGGGTGGGGGCTTCACTCCCTGCCACCCTAGACACGATGGCCAGGGAGGGGTCAGGTGTGTGTGGGTGGTGGCTGCAGAGCCCTCCCTGCCTGCTGCAGGGGGATGCAGGTGGTCCAACACCATCCTGGGCCTGGTTAGCCCCGGTGCCAGCCTCAGCACAGTAGCGAGGAGTCCTCCAGGAGAGCCAGGAACCTCCATGGGAGGTGGGTGGGGGAGAGGCCCCCCCATGCTGTGCCCACCCCAGCCTCAGAGGGAGCTGCTGGCACTGTCCCCTCTTGAGCAGCAGTGCTTTTCCCGGACTCTAGGGAAGTAGCCATTAAGAGGCCCAAGAAACAATGGCTCCCTCCATGCAGGCCCCACACTCAGGCTCCCATTATCGCCCAGGCCCAGGTGGCACTGCCCAGCCCTGTCGGGTCCTCATCAGGCTCAGGACCTCCTTGTCCCACCCTGGAGGGGGTGGCTGATGGAGAGCTGAGTGTGGGGGGTGCCAGGGGAGGGGGCCTGGGAGAAGTGTTTCATCTCTGATGCCAGACAGTGGCACCAGGCTAGGAGGCACCGAGCTAGGTGCCATCCTGAGCACATGGCAGGTTTTAACTCCTTCAGGCCTCATGACAGCCTCACTATCACATGCATTTTACAGCAGGGAAAACTGAGGCCTGAGGGTCCCTGCGCCCACTGTGCTCCCACCCCAGTAACAGGTTGATGCAGGGGAGGCTAATGACAGCAGTGATGTAGGTCACTCCCAGCTAGAGAGAGGCCAAAGCCCCTGGCCTGTAAGCTTCATGACTCAGTGCAAAGCCAGCACCTGGGGCTGCTGGGCCAGAACTCTGAGGGCCGTCTCCTCATGCTGAATTCCCTACAGACTTCCAGATTGTCCAACCCCAACCCCTGAGGCCATCTGGACACTGGCAGCTGCTGCTAACCCACAGGCCCCTCTGTGGAGTCCCTATCGGCCTGGCCTTGAGCTCCTACCCATGGTGGAGAGCAGGTGTGGCTTGCTCCAGCCAGGAAGCCTCTGGGCTCCTGGGGATTCGGAGAGTGGCCGGGGGTGATTCAGACCTCCAAAGTGGGCAGGAAGGTGGATGGCCCACACTGGGCTGTTCTCAGGCCCCTCTCCTCACACTGGGCCCACAGCCCAGCCACCCTGGGCTTCTAGCACAAGGATAAAGGAGGCTCCAGCAGCTCTTGCCTGGAAAAGACTGTGGTACCTCCTGTCCCCGGCAGTTCAGGGAGGGAGGGGTTGCTGGGGGCTGCTGGCCCGTGGCTGTTACTGACCGGGTCAGGGTGGGAATGGAGAGGTCCAGGCCCTGACATCTGCGGGGTGCAGGTGGGATGTGCCCCAGCTGCAGCATGGCCCTCTCCCAACCCCAGCCTGTCCTGACCCTCAGTGACCCACACCCTAGAGTCAGAGCTGTGTTCTGTCCTCTGCGGAATCCACTGGAGCCTGGACACAGCTGCCCCCCTCCGTGTTGGGGTCACCCTCGGCTGTCCCACGTCGGGGTTCCCTCATCTGCCCCCTTGTGCAGTGGTTCCTAGAGATCACTCTCACAAGCATAAGATGCATGGCTCAAGGTCGGCGCCAGTGCCCCTGGTGCAGTGCCCGCTGTCCAGCCCACACCGGCCACCCTGGGAGGCGCAGTGGAGCCTGCGGTAACAGCAGCCTCGCTCCTTCAGGCCCCACTCCCCTTCCACACAGGCTGGCCGCTGGACTGAGGCTCATGGGCTGCCTGCCTTGTGCTAAAAATGGATCCCCAGACTTTCTGGGTTTAATAATACAATCCTGACCTCCCCAGGGCCCTCCCCATTTTGTGGGAGCACCCCAAACATCTTCCACTGGAAAAACAGGCCACATAAGCCCAGGCATCCAGGACCCCAAGGTCTGATGCCCAGGGAGGGAAGGGCTTTCCAAGGCTCTTCCCCCAGTGCCCAGCACCTCTGCCAGCATCCCACAGTACAGTGGGGGAGGTGCTGTTGGGTGTCCATTGGGAGCCAGCCCCAGGGGCACAATGTACAGCAGCACTTTCCTGTCGTCATGGCTACACTGCAGCCATGAGTGACCAGGGCTGTTTCTGTCCAGGAGACACGCTGTCCCGCCCCGTACACCCACCCTCTGCTCTCCCTGCCCACCCTACTCTGGCCTGGGGTCCCCGAGCCTCAGTGGCTCAGCCACCAGCCCCGCCAGCTGCCTGCCCAAACGGATGCTCCCCAGGCCACCCAGACCCGAGGGACTGGAGAGAGCTCTTCTCCCGGCCATTCAACCACCCCTCAGCCTCCCTCCACCCTGCCCTGCATTTGGAGAGTCTCTGTGACCCATCCTCCACACAAGGAACTCACAGGAATGCCCCTCTCTTTTCGGGGACAGGTCTGCTGGCATCAGGGAGCATTGAGGGAAGCAAATGGAGAGGGGGACTGGGGTCCCCCATGACTGTGCCCCAGCAGCCTCCCCCACTACCTTCCCCAACAGGGGATGCTCCCAGACACTTCTGAGCTGCCATGGGTGCCCATTTCACAGGTAGGGAAACCAAGGCTCAGATCCAGGGAGCTGCAGTATGTGCGCGTCCACCCGTCTTTCTCCACAAGCCCCAAGAGCTCAGGGGCAACAATGGGGACAATGGGGAGCCCGTGCCCTGCCTGCCCCAACCCTGCCACAGGCCCACAGGCTCCCCCTGGGGATGTGGCTGCCCACCTGCGAAGCTGTGTCCTCATCACTCAGGTCTGAGCTGTGCAGAGCTGGTTCCAGTGGCTGCAGGCACCACAGTCGCAGACCTGGAAGAAGCAAGGATCCTCCCCCCAAGAGTCTGCAAAGGGAGCGCATTTCTGCCCACACCTTGATTTTGGACTTGTGGCCTCCAGAACTGTAAGAGAATAAATTTCTGATGTTGTAAGCCATCACTACAGTAGCCCCCGGACACTAACGTAGCTCAATACGTCCAGGCTCCTCTCTCTGTTTGTTGTTGTTCTAGGTTTTTCTGAGACAGGGTCCGGCTCTGTCTCTCAGGCTGAAGTGCAGTGGCACAATCACAGCTCACTGTAACCTCCATCCCCTGGGCTCAAGCCATCCTCTTGCCTCAGTCTCCCCCACAGCTGGGACTACAGGCAGTGTTGCCATGGCTGGCCAACTTTTAAATTAGGTAACCCTTCCCAATAACTTTCACGATCAGTTAACATCTTCTACATTCCTATTTATTTTCCCCTTTTTAATACAAACACATGCCCATTAAATAAGCAAAATAGGAAAAAAATTTTAATCACCCAAAGCCCTACCATCTACTTACCAGAGAGACAATAATGGCACAAGGATATACTGCCAAATTACACTAACTTTTAGTAATCCAAAGCAATAGAAAAATCTCCAGTTTTCAATTTATTCTTCTTAGATTTCTAATCAAGAAAACCTATTTTCTATACTAAAGCAAATACATACAAAAGGAAAAGACACACTTATGAAGCAAAGGGATGAACTGGAATCCTAATGTTACGAGAGGCTGGTAGTCATTTATTTGTCATCACTGAGGTATTTTCAGAAAATAGCCATGGTTCCCAGAACTTTAACAAGCACAATGATCCACTCTTAGATACCTGAAAGTCAGATAAGAAGACATCTATCCCTTAACTAGTTATTATACACTATATGTGAATAAAACCATATAATTTAAATTTCCTCAATTAATTCTCACAGACAGTACGCAACCTCACATCACCATGATCTTTTACATAAATGTCAATGTTCTATTGTAAATCGTGACAGACTATCTACATAGAACACTCATGATTTACAGTTTGAGATTGTCAACCCAGCCAGTAACCTGTGTAGCACTGAATTCAAATACCAGAAAGAGGACCCAGATTCCCTCACCACCTAGGAGAGCTCAAGTGAGCTACACAGCCCGGTAGGAAATGGGGACTAAGTAAAAGGTTGTAAGCAGGTACTACTATAGTCAGATGAGTTTTTGACAGGTTATTCTAAAAGCACTGAGAAAAGAAAACTGTTGTAATATTCCAGATAAGATCACTTGGTCTGTAAAAGGACAGTGTCAAGGATATAGAAAAGAACCATCAAGGAATTTCGGAGGGTAACCTGGATGTGATTATATAGTACCACATCAAATGATCATCAAGCTCAAAGAAGGCACAGGGGAGCAGGAGGCTGCTTTCCCCAGGTACTGTCTTTCCCAGGCTTGCCCAGCAGTCCTGGAAACTGACATACACACACACACACACACGCACACACATATACACACACACACACACATATATATATACTTGTTCTTTGCCATCTGATCACACTAGAAATGCCTGAAAATAAACCAGTTCCAGTATTAGTACAAACACTGTGACTAGTGTCCTGAGGACCTCTTTGATTGATCTCATTATCCCTGCTTTCTAATCTAACCTCCATCTCCTGGGCTCAAGCCATCCTCTTGCCTCAGTCTCCCCCATAGCTGGGACTACAGGGAGTGTTGCCATGTATTAAATATTAAATCTGAAAATTAAGTGAGAAAAGATTTAAAGAATGGCAAAAAGAGACAGGGAGAGAGATTTTAGGATGTTACTGCTGTGTTGGTAAGAGATAAAAAATAAATGTCTTCCTCCAGTGTGGCGATACCTCAAGGATCTAGAACTAGAAATATTTGACCCAGCCATCCCATTACTGGGTATATACCCAAAGGATTATAAATCATGCTGCCATAAAGACACATGCACACGTATGTTTATTGCAGCGCTATTCACAATAGAAAAGACTTGGAACCAACCCAAATGTCCATCAATGATAGACTGGATTCAGAAAATGTGGCACATATACACCATGGAATACTATGCAGCCATAAAAAAGGATGAGTTCATGTCCTTTGTAGGGACATGGATGAAGCTGGAAACCATCATTCTGAGCAAACTATCGCAAGGACAGAAAACCAAACACCACCATGTTCTCACTCATAGGTGGGAATTGAACAATGAGAACACGTGGACATAGGAAGGGGAACATCACACACCGGGGCCTGTCATGGGGTGGGGGGAGGGGGGAGGGATAGCATTAGGAGATATTCCTAATGTAAATGATGAGTTAATGAGTGCAGCACACCAACATGGCACATGTATACATATGTAACAAACCTGCACATTGTGCCCATGTACCCTAGAACTTAAAGTATAATAAAAATAAAAAATAAAAAGTCTTCCTCAAGTTTACCATCGAAAAGTGCTATACATGATTTGCAAGTATTTTCTTCCATCTTGTGGGCTGTCTTTTCAGTTTCTTGATGGTGTCCTTTGAAGTGCAAAAATGTTTAATTTTGATGAAGTCCAATTCATCAATTTTTATTCTTGTTGCTGGTCTCATATTTAAGAAAACTTTGCCAAATCCAAGGTCATGACAACTTACTCCTGTTTGCTTCTCAGGATTTTATAGTTTTAGTCCTTACATTTATGTGGATTCACTCAAAATGGATCCATTTGATCCATTTTTTTTTTTGCATCCATAGTTTTTGTACATGGTGTTGGGTAAAGGTCCTACTCCAGGTTTTGCATATGTCTACATATCTAGTTGTCCCTGGGCCAGTTTTCAAACTTCTTTCCCCACTGAATAATCTTGGCACCCTTGTCAAAAATCAGTTGGTTTTATATGTATGGGTTCATATCTGACTGTCAATTCTATCCCACTGGTCTATACATCTACCCTTCTGCCAGTATTATATTGTCCTTATTACCATTGTCTTGTAGTAAGTTTTTAAAGTCAGTAAGTATGAGTTCTCCTACACTGTTCCTCATTTTCAAAAGATTATTTTGGCTATTCTCAGTCCCTTACAATTCCATATGAATTTGAGAGTCAGCTTGTCGATTTTACAAAGAACTCATCTGGGATTCTGACAGGGATGAAGTTAAATCTGTAGATGAGTTTACGGAGGACTGCCATCTTAAATGTTAAGCCTTCGGTCCATGATCATGGGATACTTTTACATTTATTTAGATCTTCTTTCACTTCTTTCGACAATGTTTTATAGTTTTCAGAGTACAAGTTTTACACTTCTTAAATTTATTAGTAAGTATTTTATTCTTGTTGATGCTATGATAAATGAAGTTGCTTTCTTAATTTCATTTTCTGATTGCTCATTGTGAGTATGTAGTACTCAGTTAAAGTGTGTCAAATACTATTGATTTTTGTATATTGATCTTGTATCCTGCAACCCTGATGAACACAAGGGATTTGTATCTAGAATACATATGGAACAATTACAATTCAGTAATAAAAAGACGAAACAACCCAATTAGAGATGGATAATTCAAGAATGGATAAACAAACTGCAATACATGCAAACAAATGGAATATTATTCAGCAATTTGAAAAATGAGCTATCAGGCCATGAAAAAAACACAGAAGAACCCTAAATGTATACTGCTAGGTGAAAGAAGCCAGTCTGAAAAGGATACATACTACATGATCTATTACATGACATTCTGGGAGAGGCAAAATTAGAGAGAGTGAAAAGATCAGTAATGACCGGGGGTAGGAGGAAGAGGAGGAGGAGGAATGAATCAGTGGAGCACAGGAGATTTTTAGGGCAATGAAACTGTTCTACATAATACTGTAATGGTGGGTACATGACATTATACATTTGTCAAATCCAAAAATCTATGAAACACAGAGTGAACCCTAATGTAAACTATGAACTTCAGATATAAGTATCAGTTCATCAAATCTAATAAATGTAGCACAGTAACGCAAGATGTTAAGAGTCGGGAAGACTGGGCGGGGGCATTGTAGGGGAGCATATGTGAACCCTCTGCACTTTTCTATTTTTTCTGAAGCTGCTAGGAAAAAAGAGTCTACTATGTTTTTAAAATAAAATGATCCCTAGCAGGAAAAAAAAATGGCAAAAGATCTCAACAAATGTTTCTCCAAAGAAGATATACACATGGCCAATAAGCATGCAATAAGACACTGGACATTACTGTCACCGTGAAAATACAAATCAAAACCACAATGAGATACAATTTCACATACATTACAATGGCTACAATTAAAAAGTCACAGTGCTTGTGAAGATGTGGAGAAACTGAAATTTTAATACACCGCTGGAGGGAATAAAAAATAATGCAGCCATTTCACAAAGTAGTTTGGCAGTTCCTCAATTAGACAGTTATCACGCATCCGAGCAATTCCGCTCCAGATATACACCAAAGAGAATTGTCTACACAAAAACTTGTATACCAATGTTTATAGCAGCATTATTCGTAATGGCCAAAAGGGGTTAACAATGTCCTAAATGTCCACCAACTGACAAGTGGATAAACAAAATCCAGTGTATCCATGTAACAGAATATCATTCGGCCATAAAAAGTAACTACTGATACATGTTATAGCATAGACAAATCTTGCAAGCATTATGCCAAGTGAAAGAAGCCAGTAACAAAAGCCCGTATGATATATAATCCCATTTATATGAAACACACGCAATAGGGAATCCAGAGACAGAAAGATTGGTGATTTCCAGCGCTACAACTGCGGGGGTGCAGATGAGGGATGTGGAGAGATGGAATTGAAAGCTAAAGGGCACAGGAGGCAGGGTGTTGTGGTCCATGCCTGTACTCGTAGCTACTAGGGAGGCTGAGGTGGGAGGATCATTTGAGCCCAGGAGTTCAAGGCTGCACTAAGCTATGACTACACCACTGCACTCCAGCCTAGGCTGGTTGACTGAGCAAGACCCCATCTCTTAAAAAAATAAATAAATAAAAATAAAATAAGGTAAAGGGCATAGGATTTGATTTGGTTTTTTTTGAGGTGGAGAAACAATTCTAAAATTGATTGGAATGCTGGTTACCAACATCTGTGAATATGTTAAAACCACTGAACTGTATACTTCAAGTGGGTGAATTACATGGTGTGTGAATTACCAATAAAGCTGTTTTAGAAATCCTAGTATTTGCTGTGCTGTTACTGTGGCAAAGTACCGCAGGGCAATAATTGCACAGCCAGCCCTACCATTACAGTATGACACAGGAAAACTTAAAACTGCACTTGCGATCAAGCTAGATGCAGAGCATATTAGCACAGCAAAAAATAAATGACTACACTAAAGACCCATCCTTCAAGGATTACAGAATTTAAATGCTGAAAAGGAGAGTACAACTCCTCTGTTTTTTTAAAAAAGGTAAGAACTCATAACTCAGTCACTTGTAAAATTCTGGATTGCTAAGAGATTTTCAAATAGAATTTAAAAGAAAACACACGACCAAGACAATAATGAAAATCTATAGATAAATTTACTATTACCTTTAGCTTCTGAACATACAGCCAAAAATCCATCTTCTGTCACTGCTTTAAACGAAGGTCTGACTCCTCATGTATCTCTGCCCAGGAACACTTTCTTATTGGCAGAATCCAGTAAAACAAATGCAAACACACCATCCAACACACAAATTGTTTGCTCAATTCCTCCTTTGTCATAAAGATGAAGGATTATCTCACCGTCCACTTTGGTCTGGTATTCAAATTCAAAATAGTGTTGCACCTTAGGAAGCAATAGCAAAACCAAAACGTTATAGACTCCTTGTGCATTCACTAATAATTTTTTATTGCAAAGTTGCTTCAGTATTTCTGGAGCTCTAAAATCATTTCATGCACTTTGGTGATTTAGGAGAATCATAGCATTATCAAACTAGGGTTTGCTTCAATTCATAATTCTGCAAATTCTGTTCAACATAAAGCTGAACCCATGAAAGTTTTAGTTGCAGTCTGATAAACAGAATATAATGGGAATGTACCAGAATAGCAACCTGTAGAGGAACGGAAATGCATATTATATACATACTATGTATGTGATACATAAATATTTATATATATGCAGATTGAGTATCCCTTCTCTGAAATGTTTGGAACCAGAAGTATTTTGGGTTTTGGAATTTTTTTTTGGATTTTAGAATATTTGCATCTACGTGAGGTATCTTGGGGATGAGACCCAAGTCTAAACGTGAAATTCACTTATGTTTCATATATCTTATACACATAGCCTAAAGGTAATTTTATATAATATTTCAAATAATTTTGTGCAGGAAACAAAGTTTGTGTACACGGAACCATCAGAAGCAAAGGTGTCACTATCTCAGCTACCATGTGGAACATCTGTGGCTGTCTGACATCACTGACCATCATTTCTGACTCCGAATTTATATGCTACTGATGAGCAATCATTTTCACACACTTATTCACACAGAAGTAAAAAATATGGCATGCCATTAATACAGTAAAAAATAATAAGCAACACAGTAGCATCACCAGAATACCTGCATCAGCTGTTAAACAGCTGTACAAACAATGGCAGGCTTTCAGGCTCCACCTACAAGGTTGTGTTTTGATTAAACGGTTACTGTACATTGTATTTTTTTTCTTTTTTTAGGTGAGAAGAAATATCAGAAGAGCTGAGCAACTAAGGAGGTGAGTCCTCTGAGGCTGAGGAGGCATTCTGCCAGATGGCTTTTTATAATGTTTCTCCAGAGTCATCTGCCTCATCATCACGGCTTTTGTCTTGGAAGTCTCTCTTTAATTTTATAAACTGACATGACCTCTTGTTCTGTTATGAATGCAGGTAGCTCTAGTCCTTCAATATCTCTATCACACATTTTCACCATGTCATCCATACCTTTACACTACAGTCCAATTTCTCCAACAGCTTGACTTTCTGTGTTATAAGCGATTCTACTTTTCCTTATCATTGCCGCTCGTAGGGATATCTACAGGCCTTATTGACATTTTCAGTATGTTAATACCACAGAGCAGAGAATAAGCAAAAATACACAACGGGTAATGCACTTATGTCCCATCTGTGGGGATCCTGCCATTGGCGTGTCCAGCTTGCACATGTGCCATTCTGTGACCCTTTGTGGGTGTGCTTGCATGGAGAAATCTGAGCACATGTAGACAAGTTATACTGCAGCTGAAGGGGGCTGAGAGGGTCTTTTTTCACTACGGAACGTCAAATAATCTCTGTGTTGTACACCTGCATTTTGACTGGGACATCAAAATCCACACGTAGTGTCATGTCAGTGCTCAAAAAGTTTCAGATTTTGGAGCATTTCAAATTTCAGATTTTCAGATTAGGGATGCTCAACCTCTAAAGTTAAGGTAATAGGTTGCTTGGTTGCCATGACACTAAAAAATGTGTCTTCTGCAACTGTAAACTTTGGGTTTGAGAAGACAGTATTGGCTAAGAAGTTCCTCCAGTTCAGCTTCAAAGACCTAGCTATAAAAATGCAAAGCAAAGGGACAAACATTATTTGGCATCATTCCCTGAAAAATAAATGGCTCCATCACAATAACAGATACATGATCCAAAACAAAGCTGCTTGTCCTCAGGGGTGGATGACAACTCCCAGTGCTTCCACCACTGCAGTAGCATTAAAACTACCCCTCACTGAGAGATAAAATGATGGTGGCGCTTTATTAGTCTGCATGCCCCAAAGGAACAGCAAAGGGACTGTCTGCCACTGCATGCAGATTAAGAAGGTTTGATTAGGATACTCCCCAATTCTGACACTCTCCACCATCACTGGCAAACTATGAGGATGAAAAGTCCTTGATGTATTACTGTTTGTATGTCATACTCACATTTTTGGCTGACATTAGAGAAAGAAGAGGTTTAAATCAGGTGGAAATCCTAGGTTAAGTTTAAAACATGTTTTCAAATCTCAAAAACTAAACCTATTATGTATGTGCACGACCCATAAATATGCTTCACACTCCATCCGGCTCACTCCATAATTTGTGAACCTTTTGTCTGTAAGCCCTCAATGAACTGTCCAAAAATGGGCTTTGCCTCCAGTGACTATAAAGCCACTACCTGGTCACCACTCTCTGCTCTATCAGGGATGATCTGTAACTAGCAGGTGGGGTCTGGAAACAGTCTTCTGCTGACTGTCCTGGGCTGAGCTGCCTGAAGGGTAAGTGACCATAAAGCATGGAAAACTGTCATTAGCTGAAAAAAGAAACCCAGCACCTAGGACAATAGATACATGCCATATACTCCAAAATAGATGATGGGTCTCCAACTTGTTTTCTGCCTCTTAGGAGCTTATAAAACTAAGGTCACAATTAGTGGGGAAGGGAGGAGACAGATGATCTTCACTGCCTTAGTTATAAACTTGCTTTGGTCTATGGTGATCCTGTGTTAAACTGTGAAATAGAATCTATCATCCTGGCTCTCAGAGGCCCTTGACTTCATCCTTTTAGTGCTTTTCTTACTTATTTTCAAACCTTCACGTCTCTCACATTGAAAATCCCAACTCTTAATACCCTCTCTAACAAACTACCCCTTCCCACCAACCACCACCACCTACCTCACTCTATCATCTAAATCTGTTTCAAGATATAAAAATCTTGGTAATTTATATCTTAACACAAATTACATACTACCTCTTCAAAAAGCAAGTTAAGCCTGATTCTAATTGTGGGATGAAAAGCTTTTTCCCTATGAAGAAATTTTAAATATCATCAAGCATGTGGAGAGGTGCTAGCGAGGGCATGGAGCAAGGAATCAAATTCCATAGGCGATTGTTTTCTCTATTTTTGTATAAAAATGTCCTTGCCCCAATTACAGCCTCCACCAAGTAAAAAAAAAAAAAAGCATTTGGTGATATTAGCAAGCAACAGTTTCCCAACTCTCGCTTGCCCACCTCTTTGGCCTAAACTCTGCAGGTAATTTATTTAAAAAAGAGAAGCGTCCTTTGGGTAACGGATGTATCACTTCCTACTCTCTTAAACCAAACTCCAATGCTGCATCTTAGATAAAAGCCCTCAAATCTGGCCTCCTGAAGTCATGCTGTCATTTAACTTGGCTCCAGGCCCCCGATACTCCCCTGCAGGGAGAGGGCCTGCTCTTTGCCCCAGCCTTTATCCCATTCCTACTTTCTTTCACTCAGTCCCCCTCCACATCCAGCACACCTCTGGCTATATTTTATTAGTAGTAGTAAACTTTATTTTTTATCAAAAAGGGGTGGGGGTATTTTTGAGCTTATGTTGCAGAATACTTTATATAAGCCTACAATATACATTCTGTTCATTAGATTTATAGCTGCCCCAACTACATAAGCTGAGACGCTTGGTAGAAGCAATAGAACAAACTTCTCTAGTTTTGCAAATATAACATTTGACTAATTTAGAATGGAAATTAATTATTTTCAAAATATTTAACTTCTTGTAACTTTTTAGCAAAAAAAAAAAAAAAAAAAAAAACACTACTGTCCCAGTAAAACAGGGCACTTCCTATTTCATTTAAGGAGAAAGCCAAGCTGATAACGCCATCATACCGCCTAGCATTCTCATGTATATGACACTGATTTGACTTAGAAAGAAAAAAGTTTTAATACGCTCTTCTACTTCCCACTAGCAGGAAATTCCATTCTTGCCTTTCCTTTTCACCATTTCATCTACGATCACCTAGAAAAATGACGTCTGGTGCATATTAGGCCCCTAATAAAGGAATAAAGAAATGTGTGAAAGGAATTTCTTGAATAACTATTTCAAAACTTTTTGAGCAAGAAGACAATTATTAAGAGTGTTCCCATGAGCAGGCAACAAACAATGACAAAAGCTATTATTCAGAGAGAAAAATGTCCAAAACATAGATAGGATATAAATCTCTATCAGTGCATGACAGGTATCTATCAAAAAGTCTCAAAAAAATACCAAGAAACATCACAACCAAATGCATGAAACTTGAATGAAATCTGGATCAAAACAAACAAAAACCAGCCATAAAGATATTCTTGGTAGCACTTTGAGAGGCCAAGGTGAGCAGACTGCCTGAGCTCAGGAGTTCCAGACCACCCTGGGCCCCCGTCTTTACTAAAATACAGAAAATCAGCCAAGCGTGGTGACAGGTGGGCCTGTAGTCCCAGCTACTCAGGAGGCTGAAGAAGGAGAATCGCTTGAACCTGGGAGGCAGAGGTTGCAGTGAGCCAAGATCACAACACTGCACTCCAGCCTGGGTGACAAAGTTGAGACTGTCTCAAAAAAAAAAAAAAAAAAAATCCTCCAGACACTTAGAGAAATTTAAGTATAAACTGGATATTAGGTGGTATCGTGGTTTGTTTTTTTTTTTTTTTTTTTTTTTTTTTTTTGAGACAGAGTCTTGCTCTGTCTCCCAGGCTGGAGTGCAGTGGCTCAATCTTGGCTCACTGCAAGCTCTACCTCCCGGGTTCATGCCATTCTCCTGCCTCAGCCTCCGGAGTAGCTGGGACTACAGGTGCCCGCCACCACGCCTGGCTGATTTTTTTATTTTTGTATTTTTATTGGAGACAGGGTTTCACCGTGTTAGCCAGCATGGTCTCAACCTCCTGACCTCGTGATCTGCCCACCTTGGCCTCCCAAAGTGCTGGGATTACAGGTGTAAGACACCGCGCCTGGCCAGGTGGTATTATGGATTCTTAGGTTTAATAATGGTATTGATGTTATGTAGAAAAATGTCCTTATTTTTAGGAGATAAATGCTTATATATTTAGAAGTGTCACAAAATCTGCACCACACTCTCAAATGATTTGGCAAAAACCTGTGTGTGTGTGTGTGTGTGTGTAGAAAGAAAAATCAAGCAAATATGGCAAAACATTAATGATTATTCAATCTAGGTGCTCACTATTCTGTTCTTTTCTGTATGTTAGAATTTTTTTCAAAACAAAAAGCTGGGGAGAAGGAGAAAAAATTCTAAGAGTCAAAAAAACTGTGTAATCCCCATTTTTATCACTTTTTTTGTGACCAAGTCATTTCAATCACCATTTTATTGATCAGTTCCCTATCTACATACTTAGAGCAAATGAGATAACATAGAATGCTTTGCAAAATAAAAAGCATGATACAGAATATATAATATCATCGTAACCAACATGCTCTGAAGTTTAATCGCATCCAGACATCTGGTTTCTTTTTCCTTACCTTCTTATGGTTGTAGATTTCACCATTGTAACAGAGCCACGTGTATGGATATTTCTTCACTTAAATTGGCTGCATTCCAAACAGCGGGTCAACTACCACCAACCGGTGAAATCCAAAGCAGCAGCTAGTGTATCCATTGACATTCTCAAAACAGAATGCATCTGGACCCCTGTGTGCAATCTTCATAGCACACAGACACTAAACAGAAAAGCAGTCATTGCTGCCAAACAGGACCCAAATGCCACACATGGTGCAATGAAGCTATAAGCTCCCTATGGAGAGAAAAGTAGACAAATCAAAAATATTCAATACCCAATCCAAGTCTGCATTAAATCTTGATTCCAAAAATGTGCATAAACCACTTCAAAGACTAAAATTTAAACCATCTTTTCTACAGCGATCTCCCATTAGGTTGGCAGGCATGCAGGAGAAGAGAATGATTTAATTTACCTACAAGTATTCAGAAAAGATAGTGACCTCTACATTCAACCAGCTACAGCAGCTTAGCACCCAGCCAAAGCCTGCATCTCTCCCACCTTAAGATTTAGTGGTTGGCTAGAGTTAGCAGCATCCAGGCCACATCTATCTCTACATTCTAAGTTTGCTTCCAAGATAGAGAGACAAATGCAGGCTGGCTCCAATCTAGCCAGAGATCCCAGCCCCAGTCTCTGCATCCCAAAATTGCTCAAAGATCCGAGAGACTATCTGGATTTCTACAGTCTCCTCTGCGGTTCCCTTGACAGTTAAACGCCCTCTCTTTACCTCAACTAGCTGCAGGTAGAATATAATGGGTACAACAGAAAATCACTGTAAGTGTAATATGAAGATACACAGCTCTTTTAAGCATTTCATTATATTAAATCTAGCTTACTTCTAAGTGATTTATTCAGATGTGACTGAAGAAAGTCTAAAGGGAAAAAAAGCAATTTAATTTGATAAATTAAATTATCAATTATAGCCAAATTATTTGGCTATAACAAATTAAACATTTTAAGTTGACAGAAGACACAAAATGTTTAAACATTTATATTATACAATGTTTATATAAATTAAACATTATAGCCAAATTATTTGGCAATAACAAAATTAAACATTTTAAGTTGACAGAAGATACAAACATTCTAAGTTGACAGAACATATAAAATGTTCACTATCAAAATGTCAAAATGTCGCAACTGATAAAAATGTTCTCAAATATTTCTGTCTCAAACTTGCATTGTTCAGTAAGCAAGCAAAATAGGTGGGACATATACAGCAACAACATCCCTCAAAAAACAACTTGGCTCATTCCTATAAGCCAGACAGCAAATACATCATCCTTACATATGTTAATTACCTTCCAATTTCAAATTCTCAACTGTGAAATAAAGGGCTATTTTATTTGGCTGCTGCCAACTCAAAATGACTGTTTTTATTAAAACAACTCTAACTTGAAAAATATTTGGTGTTTTCTAAAAAACTGCAAATTGCAGCAAGTGGCCAGATAATTTGGGATAAACACCCTACAGAAAAAATATATATTCAAGTTGCATAAGTCACTTTGTGCAATCCTTTGAGGATATTTCATTTATATCTAAATGAACCACAGGTTTAGCTGGCTTTTCTGGAAAACCAGAAGCAAATAATGTATGATTATAATGAAAATCATCTCAAGCAATTTGGAAATGAAATACCACATGTCCTATGCTGTCCCTTCCATACACTTGACAAAACAGCCTATAACAAATTTACTTTGAGATTTAGCAGGAAAATTCCATGAGATTTAAATGAGATGACTACTAATAAGCCATCTGCCTTTGACTCTATACCAATTAAAAATGGGTTAGGAAAGTGCTTTGAAAATCAAGTGTGTTCATCAGGGAATCATTTACTAAGTCGTCTTAACACTGCTTAGTGAATATTAAGCCTGATATAGTAAATACATGCTAACCACTAAACTGAAGGGGAAAGAGGGAGAACAAAGAGGCATGTAAAGTACACTTACTTTTTCTAGTAGGAAAAAGCCAATTAGAACTATCATCTATTATTTTTATTAGAATCAGTCTTGTAAGCGGGCAAACTTCCTACTGCCCCTACCTATTCTCTTTTTCTTATTTCTTCCTAAACTAGAGCTGTGCTGTCCAATAAATATGTGAGCCGCATATGTAATTTTAAATGTACTAGTAAGCCCCATTAAAAGAAAAAAGGTGAAATTAATTTTAAATATACTTAATATGTCCCAAATAGTAATCGTAGTAATAATAATTTTAACATGTAATCAATATAAAAAATCATCAAGCAGGTATTTTACACTGTTCTTCCTACTCCAACGACAAAATCCAGTGTATTTAACACAACACATCTCAGTTAGGACTAGCCAGCATTTCAAGTGCTCAACACTTACAGGTGGCTAGCGCCTACTGAACTGGACACTGCAGTTTCAGTGCACTGAATTTCTATCCCACTTAGCGCTACTTAGAACTTCACCCTCTCACCTGACAATTATGCTAAGATCTCAGTAAGTAACCAACTACAGGCAGTTTCAAGCCCCACTTTACCTCTGATTACTCTTACAGCAATGCAATGAATCATGATTTAAAATTTAAAAAAAAAAATTGCTGTTAAATTATTAGTCAAGCGCCCAGGGCAATGGACAGTAAAGAAATAATGTAGGCCACGGGCTGAGATGACAAAACGGTCCTTTTATTTAAAGCTATAACAACAATCTGAAGCCAGCCCTGTAAAACAGACATCCATTGAAAAAGGCATGCTAGTTCTTTTGCCTTTTTGTGTACTTGGCCTCCCGTGTCCCTAAACAGACCTCTTCTCGGCAGGCTTTGCTCAGCAAGTCACTTGTTGAGTCTTGCAGTCTACAGAGGGGGTGGGGAATGGCAGGGGCTGGCATAGGAGTGAGAGGGGAGGAGGCAAGGTGAGGGGGGCCAGGTGAGGAGGGGAGCAGTTGAAGGGGAGTTCAAGACCAGCCTGGGCAACATGGTGAGACCCCCCCTCCTCCCTGCCGCCACCATCTTTGGTCTCACTAACATACAAACATGCACAAATTACATTTAAAAATTAAAAAATTGTCTAAAAAGTGAAATATTTACATGGATTATGTATATATTCATTTTGTAGAACTATAGATCCCATGGAACTGGGAACTCTTTACTCTTCCAACACAACATTTATTTAGCCACAAATAAAAGAAGACCAGTGATATAGCCTGTACACAAAAAATAAGAAAACACTGGTTAGGCTGGGGCAGGGGTGGGGGGAAGAGATCTACAAAATTAAAATTTTATTGGGAAGGATCACTAATTAGAATCAGAACAATTACTGCTTTAAAGTAGTTAAGAACAGAGCACAAGGAACCCAGAGAAGAAGCAGATATGATTCAGAGCAGAGCTCACAGAGCAAATGGTATCTGAGCTGAGGCTGATAGAATAACATTAATAAGGGCATTCATGGCCATTTATCATCACTTAACTGCAATGCATTTTGCATAAGTTATTTCTACTCTTCATATCAACCATGGAAAATAATAATTATTCTTCTCTTTTCAAGTTAAGGAAGTGGTAAGTGGTCTAAGAAGATAAATTAACATACCAACACCAAACAGCCCAAGTTCAGTGACTCAAGAGTGCCCGTGTCTCCCCAAGAGGTTGCTCAGCAGGCAGACGAGGTAGAGAGAGCCCAAGAAGTGACAGTGAGATGTAAAAGGTCTCAGTGTGCCTCTGAGAACAACAGAAAGCAGTACGTAGACCAAGAGGGAAAAGCCACAGAAGAGGCAGGGATTTCCTCTTAAGAGAGCAAGAATAAACAGAGCAGGGCTGAAGGAAGTCATGGAAAACAGGCAGAATACCATGCATTTAGCAAGAAAAAAACAACTTTTACTTTAGAAAAGGGGAAAGAATGGTGGTGGTCTAGGTAAGCCTAGAAGAGGAGGAAAGGGCAGCGGAGAAAAAATAAAATCTATTAGTCAGGGTTCTCCAGAGGGACAGAACCACCAGGATACACGTATATGTATAAGGGAGTTTACGAGAGAGAATTGGCTCACACAGTTACAAGGTAAAGTCCCACAACAGGCTGTCTGCCAGGTAGGGAAAGAGAGAAGCTAGTAATGGCTCAGTCCAAGTCCAAAAGCCTCAAAACCAGGAAAGCCCGCAGTGCAGTCTTCAGTCTGAGGCCGAGGGCCTGAGAGCCTTGGGGAAGCCGCTGGTGCAAGTCCCAGAGTTCAAAGGCGTAAGAACCTGGAGTCTGATGTCCAAGGGCAGGAGGAAGGGAAGCAAGCGTCCTGCATGGGAAGAAGAAAAAAAGAGAGCCAGAAGCCTCAGCCAGCAAGGTTATCCCACCTTCCTCCGCCTGCTTTGTTCTATACAGTGCAGCGTGTGTACACCACTTCTGTGATATTGTTCCTAATATCCATGGGAAGAAAGGGTGATATTACTCCCAACAGCGCATGGGAGTGTACACCCCGTGATATTCCTAGTATGCAGGGGCGGGAAAACGATGACATTACTCCCAAAATCGCAGTGTGTGTACTCCCTGCCTTGTGATATTGTTCCTAATATTTAGGGGCCAGTGGATGATATTACTCCCAATATCGCAGGGGGTGTACACCCCCCCCCGTGGTATTGTTCCTAATATCTGGGGCGGGGGAGAGGATATTACTGTCAATATCGCAGGGGGTGTACACCCCTTCTGTGATATTATTCCTAATATCCAGGTGGGGAGAGGATCATATCACTTTCAATACCGCCAAGTGTTTACATCCCCCTTGTGATACTGTTCCTAGCATTTAGGGTATAGTGGATGATATTACTGTCAATATCACAGGGGGTGTGCACCCCCCCGTGGTATTGTTCCTAATGTCCAGCAAAGGAGAAAACACTACTGCTCCCAATGTGGCGGGGGGTGTACACTTCCCATGCGATATTGTTCCTAATATCCATGGGGGGAAAAGATATTGGGAACAATATTACAAACAATATCACAGGGGGGTGTACACACCCTGTGATATGAGGTGTAATATCATCCTCTCTCCCCTGGATATTACAAACTATATCACAGAGGGGTTTAAACCCCCTGCGATGTGGAAAGTAGTATCATCCTCTCCCCCACTGGATATTACAAACAGTATCACAGACGGTGTACACGTGAGGTGTTTATGATATTGGGAGTAATATCATCTCCCCCAGTGGATATTATGAACAGTATCACAGAGGGGTGTATACACACACTGCCTTATAGGGAGTAATATACTCCTCTCCCACCCTGGATATTACAAACATCATCACAGAGGGTGTACACACAGGGTGTTTACGATATTGGAAGTAGTATTATCTCCCCTATGGGTATTACGAATAATATCGCAGGGGGATGTACATCCCCTGTAATATAGGAAGTAATATCATCCTTTCCCAGCCTGGATATTACAAACAATATGGCAGGGGGCAGTACACCCCAGCGATATGGGTAGTAACATCATCTCCTCCCCCCGTGGATATTACGAACAATATCCTAGGGGGTTGTACACCCCCTGCAATATGGGTAGTAACATCATCCTCTCCCCCACTAGATATTATAAACAATATCGCAAGAAGGGTGTATACTTCTTGTGATAAAAGGAGTAATATCATTCTCTCCCCCCCCGAGAGATGATATGAACAGTATCTCAGGGAATTGTTCTCCCATGCTATATGGGGAGTAACATCTTCATCTTTCCCCTGGATATTAGGAAAAATAACGCAGGGGAATGTAAATCCCCTGTGATATGGGGAGTAAAATCATTCTCTCTGGCCGGGTGCAGTGGCTCACACCTGTAATCCCAGCACTTTGGGAGGACGAGGCAGGTGGATCACGAGGTCAGGAGATCGAGACCATCCTGGCTAACACGGTGAAACCCCGTCTCTACCAAAAACACAAAAAATTAGCCAGGCGCAGTGGCAGGCACCTGTAGTCCCAGCTACTCAGGAGGCTGAGGCAGGAGAATGGCATGAACCCGGGAGGCGAAGCTTGCAATGAGCCGAGATCACACCACTGCACTCCAGCCCATGCGACAGAGCAAGCCTCCGTCTCAAAAAAAAAAAAAAAAAAAAACACCGAAACAAATCATTCTCTTCCTCCCTGGATATTATGGACAATATCACAGAGGGGTGTACAACTAGTTTCTAGAATATATTTGAGGAGGGTGATGGGCGGTGTGTGCGTGCTCATGGCCTTATTCAATTAAGCACTCTGCTCTCAATTTATTGCTAAATCCTCCTTGAGCCCTTAGATTTCTTAAGGGTTGTCGTGAGATTTTTCTGGGTGTAGAAAACGTACCCATTTCTTGCCACCTCATGGGCTACACCTTGACCTAACGTTTTTATGTAGATACTTGTGCTTACCCTGCAGCCTTTCCAGAGTTTGCTGAAGATGGAGGTATATAGGCTGGGCAAGAGGTGGTGAGGTAAATTGGGGTTTATCGATTATAGAACAGGCTCCTTTAGAGGGATATAAAGCACCGCCAAGTCCTTTGAGTTTTAAGCTGTTGCTTGTAGTGTTCTGGCAAACAGTTTTGTTGATCTAACTATTCGAGTTTAGGGTTAAGCATAACGAGGTAACTACTCCCAGTTTGGGTCTTAGCTATTTTGTCTTCAGAATATTAAAGGCACCTTCGCAGTTATTTCAGCTTGGGTTTTTTACAACTTTTTTACAACTAATTTACAAACTTTCAGGTTTCTAAATATATAAATGAACCATAATATAAGCCTCAGCCAACACAATGCCAGTTAGGCCTCCTACTGTAAAAAGGAAAATAAATCCCCAGGCTCAGATCATTGCGGGGGATCATTTGATATTCCCACCATGAAGTGTAGCTAGCTAGTCAGCTAAAAACTTTGACGCCAGTAGGAATAGCAATAATTATAGTAGCAGAGGTGAAGCAAGCTCATGTATCCACATCTATCCCTACTGTAAATATACGGTGGGCCCATACGATAAACCGTAAGAACCCAATTGATCCTATAGCTCACACTAGGCCCATATACCCGAATGGTTCTTCTTTTTCCAGAATAATATGTTACAATGTGGGAAATTATCCCAAAGCCCAGTCGGATGAGGATGTAGACTTCAGGGTGACCAAAGAATCTGAATTAATGCTGATATAAGATAGGATCACCTCCGCCAGCCAGGTAGAAAAAAGTAGTATTAAGATTGCGGTCATTTAACAACATAGTAATGCCGACGGCTAGGACTGGGAGACAAAGGAATAAAAGAACTGCTGTAATTAGGACCAATCAGATGAAGAGGGGTGTGTGATATTGGGACATGGCTGGGGGTTTTATATTAACAATTGTGGTAATAAAGTGAATAGCCCCTAAAATAGAAGAAACATCTGCCAAGTGGAGTGAAAAGATAGTGAAATCTACAGAGGCGCCTGCATGTGTTAGGTTTCCTGCTAAGGGAAGAGAGACTGTTCAGCCGGTTCCAGCGCCGGCTCCTACTATAGTGGATGCAAGTAATAACAGGAAGGAGGGTGGGAGGAGTCAGAAGCTCGTGCGGAGAAGTGCTATATCGGGGGTGCCAATTATCAGAGGGACTAATCAATTGCCAAGACCTCCAATTATAGTATTACTATAAAGAAAATTATGACAAATGCATATGCTGTAACAATGACATTATAAATTTGATCATCTAGTAGAGTACCTGGGTGACCCAGTTCAGCTCGAATAAGGCCTAAAGCTGTATCGACTATCCCTGCTCATGCACCAAATAATAAATATAATGTCCCGATATCTTTATGGTTGGTTGAGAATAGTCAACTGTCGGCGAACATAAATGAAGTGAGAAAAAAGGGTAAAATGACTGAGTAGGGCTTACATCTACTAGATGTACATCTAAAAACGGAGTCTGTACATCTGAAAACAGAGGTCAAGGCCTCTTTTTACCAGTCCCGAGATGATTTTCATGTTGAATTGTAAATTCAAAGAAGCAGCTTCAATCTTGCTTCTCTCACCTTTTTTTCCCCCAGCGGCTGGAGAAGTAGATTAAAACCAGTTGACTAGGGAGTTTAGCTGTTAAGTTTTCGTGGGTTTAAGTCTCATCAATTTAGTAAGGACTTAGCTTACTTAAAGTGATTGATTTGTATTGAACTGACCAAGGGTGATCTGTATCTGAGAAAGTACACTTCAGGGCCACCACACAACAACTGTTCAAAAAGGCCTCCGATATGGGATAGTCCTATGTATTATCTCGGAAATATTTTTCTTCGCTGGATTCTTTTGAGCATTCTACCATTCTAGCCTAGCCCCTACTCCAGAATTAGGAGGACACAGACCCCCAACAGGTATTTCTCCCCTCGACCCCCTGGAAGTACCTCTCCTGAATACATCTGTATTACTTGCATCAGGAGTTTCAATTACTTGAGCCCATCACAGCCTAACAAAAAATAATCAAAAACATATAATCCAAGCACTACCTATTACAATTATATTAGGTATTTACTTCACCCTCCTACAAGTCTCAGAATACTTCAAAGCTGCCTTTGCTATTTCTGATGGTATTTGGTATTTATGGCTCAACATTTTTTATAGCTACAGGCTTTCACAAACTTCACGTCATTATTGGATCAACATTCCTCACTGTCTGCCTTTTCCGCCAATTAAAATACCACTTTACATCTAGTCATCACTTTGCCTTTGAAGCTGCTGCCTGATATTGACACTTCATAGATGTAGTGTGACTATTCTTGTATGTTTCTATTTATTGATGAGGATCTTACTCTTTTAGTATAAATAGTACCATGATTTCCAAAGTTTCGATAGCATCCAAAAAACAGTAATTCACCTAACATTAACCCTAGTAATCAACACCCTATTAGCCCTGTTACTAGTAATTATTACATTTTGGCTCCCATAACTTAATATATATATATAGAAAGAGAAATATATATATATATATAAAATAAATATATATAGAAAAATCTAGCCCTTACGGATGTGGATTTGATCCTATCCTCTGCCCACATTCCCTTCTCCATAAAATTCTTTCCAGTAGCCATCACATTTCTTCTATTTGACTTAGAACTCGCCCTACTACTACCCTTACTGTGAGCCCTTCAAACAATCTGATACTAATAATCCCTGCGATATGTGTAGTGACATCATACTTCCCCCCCTGGGTATTACGGCCAATATCAGAGTGGAGTGTGCATCCCCTGCAATATGGGGAATGACATTATCCTCTCCCCACTGGATGTTACAGACAATATCACAGGGGGTTTACTTTCCCTGCGATAAGGGGGAATAATATCCTCCTGTCCCCGCTTGGATGTTAGATATATTTACAGGGGGGTGTCCACCCCCTGCAATATGGGTAGTAGTAATATCCTCTCCCGCCCTGGATGTTATGGACAACATATAGGGGGGTGTACAATCCCTTCGAAATGGGGAGTAATATCATCCTCTTCCCCCTAAATTTTACGAACAGTATCACAGGGGGATGTACACCCCCTGCGATGTCTGTAGTAGTATCATCCCCTTCTTCCCTAAATGTTACAGAGACTATCACAGGGGTGTGTACACCTCCTGAAACATGGGAATAATATTTTCTTCCCCTCTGGATGTTATGGACAACATTACAGCAGTGTGTACACCCCCTATGATATGCGGAGTAATATCCTCTCCCCCCGGATGTAAGGGACAATACCACAAATGGGTTTACATCCCCTGTGATATGGGGAGTATATCATCCTCTTTCCTACTGGATATTACAAACAATATCATACGGGGATGTACAACCCCTGCGATATTAGAAATATCTTCTAATCCACTGAAAATTATAAACAATATCACGAGTGTACACTCCCTGCGATATTGGGAGTAATATTATCCTCTCAGCCCCTGAATATTACGAACTATATTGCAGAGGTGTTTACACCTCCTGCCATATTGGGAGTAATATCATCCTCTAATCCCCTAAAAATTACAAACAGTATCACAGGGGAGTGTATACTCCCTACGATATTGGGAGTAATATCATCCTGTCCTCTTCTAAATATGAATAATATTACAGGGGATTTAACACGTCTTGCGATATGTGGAGTAATATCATCCTCTCCTCCCCTAAATATTGTGAACAATATAACAGGAAATTGTACACAACCTGCGGTACTGTTTGTAGTATCCAGTGGGAAAGATGATGTTATTACTCCCCATATCGCAGGGGGTGTACACCCCCACTGTGATATATTCAATAACATCCAGAAGTAATATTACTGACAAAATCGCAGGGGGTGTAAACCCCACCTGTGATATTGTTCCTAATATCCCGGGGAAGAGAGGATGATATTATTCCCAATATTGCAGGGGGTGTACACCCACCCTATGATATTGTTCTTAATATCCAGGAGGGAAGAGGATGGTATTACTCACAATATCAAAGAGGTTATACAGCCCCCCCGTCACAGTTTCTAATATCCAGGGGGTGTATCCAGCCCCCTCTTGTGATATTGTTCATAATATGTAGGGGGAAGGACCACGATATTACTGTCCATATCGCAGTGGGTGTACAACCCCTCCCCAGGATATCATTCCTAATATCCATGGGAAGAAAGAATATTACAATATCGCAGAAGTTGTACACCCCCTCTGTGATATTGTTCCTAATATCAAAGACGGAAGTGTATGATGTTACTCCCAAAATCACAGGGAGTGTACACACACCCTGTGATATTTTTCCTAATATCCAGAGTGAGAGAGAGCATTACTTCCAATATCGTAAGGAGTGTACACTCCCCCCGTGATACCAGGTGGGGAAATGTTGATATTACTCCAAATATCACAGTGGGTGTACACACGTTTTGCCATATTGTTCCTAATATCAAGTGGGGGAGAGGATTATATTACTTCCAATATATTACTCCCCCCCATTATACTGTTCTTAATATCCAGATTTGGAGAGGATGATATTACTCCCAAAATCTCAGGAGGTGTAGACCCCTTCTGTGATATTGTTTCTTATATCCAGGGGAAGACTAGATGATATTACTCCCAACAGCGCAGGGTGTTACACGCCACCCCCCATGATATTGTTTCTAATATCAAGTTGGGGAGAGGGTGATATTACTCCCAATAGTGCAAAGGGTGCACACCAGCCCTGTGATATTACTCCTAGTATCCAGAGGGGGAGAGAATGGTATTATTTTTAACATCGCAGAGGGTGTACACCCCCCCCTTGTGATATTGCTCCTGATATCCAAGGGGTAGAGGATGAAATTACTCCCAATATCACAGTGGGTGTACGTCCCCCCGTGGTATTATTCCTAATATCCAGGGGGTATAGGATGGTAGTACTGTAAATATCACAGAGGGTGTACACCCCTTCTGATATTGTTCCTAATATCCATGGGGGGAGTGGATGATATTACTTCCAATATCACTGTGCGTGTACACCACCCTTGTGATATTGTTCCTAACATCCTGGGAGGAGACGACGATATTACTGGCAATATCACAGGGGGTGTGCATTCCCGTGATATTGTTCCTAATGTCCAGCAAGGGAGAAAGTATTACTCCCAATATAGCAGGGGGTGTGCACTTCCCATGCGATATTGTTCCTAATATCCATGGGGGAAAAGGATGATATTACTCTAAATGTTGCAGGAGGTGTAAACCGCCCCTGTGATATTGTTCTCAATATCCATGGGGGGAGAGAATGGTATTACTCCCAATATCACAGGTGGTGTACACACCTCCGGTTATATTAATCCTAATATCCAGGTTGGGAGAGAATAATATTACAGACAAAATCGCGGGGTGTACACCCCGCCTGCAATATTGTTCCTAACATCCCGGGGAAGAGTGGACAATATTACTCCCAATATCGCAGGATGTGTACACCCCCTTTGTGACAGTGTTCCTAATAACCATAGGAGGAGAGGGTGATATCACTCCCAATAGTGCAGAAAAGGTACAGCCCCCCACTGTGATATCATTCCCAATGTCCAGAGGGAAGAGGATTATATTACTCCCAATATCACAGAGGGTGTACACCCACCCTGTGATATTGTTCCTAATATTCGAGGGAGAGACAATGATATAGCTGTCCATATTGTAGGTGGTGTACAAGCCCCTGGGAATTTGTTCCTAATATTCAGTGGGGAAGATTATATTAATTAAAATGTCACAGGGGGCATACACCCCCTTTGTGGTATTATTCCTAATATCCAGGGAAAGAAAGAATATTATTCCCAATATCGCAGGGGATGTACACCCCTCTTTGATACTGTTTCTGATATCCCTGGGGGAGTCTATAATACTACTGGCAAATCACAGGGAGTGTACATCCCCCGTTATATTGTTCCTTATGTCCAGCAAGGGAGAAAATGATATTAATCCCAATATGGAATGGGGTGTACACACCCATGAGATATTGTTCCTAATATCCAGGGAGGGAAAGGATATTATTCCCAATGTTGCAGTGGTGTATAACCCCCCAGTGATATTGTTCCTAATATCTAGGTGGGGAGAGTACAATATTACTCCCAATATAGCAGGGGTTGTATACTGCCCTTGTGATATTGTTCTCAATATCCATGGGGAAAGAAAATGATAGCACTCCCCAATATCGCAGGAGGTGTACAACCCCGTGATATTGTTTCTAATATCCAGGTGGGGGGAGGATATTACTCCCAATATTGCACTTGTTGCACAGACCCCCTTTGATATTGTTTCTACTATGCAGGGGGTGGGGGGAGAAGATGATATTGGGAGTAATATCACCCTCTCTCCCCGGGTATTAAAAGCAATATTCAGGGTGGTTGACACCTCCTGCAATATTGAGTGTAATATTATCCTCTCCCAACCTGGATATTAGGAACAATATCACAGGGGCGTGTACACTCCCTTCCTTTCACCATATACAAAAATCAACTCAAGACGGATGAAGGACTTACATAAGACCCTAAACTATAAAAACCCTAGAAGAAAACTTAGAAAATATCATTCTGGACATAGACGCTGGCAAAGATTTCATGATGAAGATTCCAAAAGCAATTGCAACAAGAAGAATTGACGAGTGGGACCTAATGAAACTAAAGAGCTTTAGCACAGCAAAAAGAAATTATCAACAGAGAACACCCTACAGAACAGGAGAAAATATTTTCAAATTACACATCTGGAAAAGGTCTAATACTCAGCATGTATAAAGAATCAATAAGCAAAAAACAAACCCACTACAAATAGGCAAAAAACATGAACCCCCACATTCACCATCCTCAAGTCCGTGTGCAACTTCTTTCCTGGATGCTGGACAAGGACTTGGGTACCAAGGGCACTGAATGGGTTAACACTTAAGCTGTCTGTGGATTCTTTTTTCAAAAGATGACGTACATGTGGCAAACAAGCATATGAAAAAATACTCAACATCACTAATCATCAGAAAATCAGAACCATGAGATACTATATCACACCAGTCAGAATGGCTATTATTAAAAAGTCAAAACATAACAGACGGTGGTGAGCTTGCGGAAAAAAGGGAATGCTTATACACTGCTGGTGGTGATACAGACAGGAGACAGGGAAATACTGGATAGAAGAGGGCGGTTCCCTGGCAAAGCCCTGCCCACAAGCCTGGAAACCCATGGCCCTAAATGGGAACAGGCATTCCTGCTTTTGCACCCAAAAGTTGTCTTTCAGCTTACCATGCCCCTCTACCTTGTACCCGTATAAACCCCAGACCCCAGGCTCCAGAAGCAGACAAGCCGATGAGGAGATGAACAGAAGAGCAGAATTGCAGAATGATGTGGCAGAAAGAAGAGAAGGAGCATCTGAATGCCAAGAGGAGTTTGGCTGGCAGTGGTTGGAGAGATCAACCTCTGGATGGCAAAGCTCCTGGGGAAGATCATCTTCCCATTCCATCCCCTTTCCAGCTCCCCATCCATCCCATTGAGGGCCACCTCCACCACTCAATAAAACCCCCACACATTCACCATTCTCAAGTCTGTGTGCAACTTAATTCTTTCTGGATGCTGGACAAGGACCTGGGTACCAAGAGGGCACTGAACGGGTTAACACTTAAGCTGTCTGTGGATGGCAAAGCTAAAAGAGTGCACTGTAACACATGCCCACTTGGGCTGTGGGAGTCGCAGGCACCCACCCCTAGACGCTACCATGGCCACTTGCCCTGGCTTTTGCACCTGCCTGTCTGCATGCTCTCCTGCCCAGTAGGGGTTTAACAGCACACACGGTGGCCAGACAAGCCACACCCCTGTTGCACATCCCTGCCAAGGGGAGTCAGGGAACTCTCCAGTTTCATCAGGAATGTAATTAGTTCAGCCACTGTGGAAAGCAGTTTGGAGATTTCTGAAATAACTTAAAACAGAACTACCATTCAACCCAGCAATCCCATTACTGGGTATATACCCAAAGGAATATAAATCATTCTGTCATAGACATATGCACACATATTTTCATTATAACAATATTCACAACAGCAAAGACATGGAATCAACTTAGATGCCTGTTAACAGAAGACTAGATTAAAAAAAAAATACACCATGGAATACTACACACCTATAAAATAGGATGAAATGACTTTTGCAGCAACATGAATCTATCTGGAGACCATTATTCTAAGTGAATTAATGCAGGAACAGAAAACCAAACACACACTGCATGTTCTCACTTATAAGTGGGGGCTAAACATTGAGTCCACATATGTGGACACAAAGAAGGGAACAATAGACACAAGGTCTACTGTGGGTGGAGGGTGGGGGGAGAGTGAGGATCAAAAAACTCCCTATTAGATACTACGCTCACTACTTGGATGACTACGTAATCTTTACACCAAACCCCACTGACACACATTTTACCCACATAATAAACCTGCACATGTACCCGCTGAACCTAAAATAAATGTTGGAAGGAAATAAAGTTACAACCAACTCTTGTACTGTTGTGAGGAAACAATCATATATGTTGACAAAAAATCAACTACTAATAGATTTATAATAGTATATATGTAGCAGGAAAATATCAGATATAACCTATGTACCCAAAAGTATGACTTAAAAACAGCATGACAATCTTTATGAAGGGATATTGTGCAACTACCAGAAGCATATTTTCAGAGATTATTTATTAACATACGATAATGACTACATTGAGTGGTTTTTAGAAGCATGAATTGAAACTATGTACAAGCATGACTTTATTGAACTTACAAATAACATTACACACACATTTACATAATTGTAAGTATGCTTACGTTAATTTTTACTTATTTATATTCATATGTAAGGCCAATAGGAACTAATCTCTATATCTGAGTGATTATTTCATAGATAATTTATGTTTGTTCTGTAAAAATATAAACACTGGTATGGCTCTTCCAAGTATCCTGAAAGGATACAGTTTATAATTAAACAGTAACAATTTTAGAAATAATTATTTTAAATGAGGCTATGATGAATCTAGTTTCATTGCACACTTTAACTTTGGAACATTTCATGAAGCATTCCTTGATCACGACTCTCATATTCAGGAGTTTTTTGAGATCAAAATGGGAGAATCAGTATGAATCCATTTCTTAGACATGCAAATGGATAACTTCAAATAACAGTAGTGATTTAATCAGCGTGCACAGTTGCTCTGGGACAAAACTTGGAAATGAGCGTATTTTTAGATTCTTAATGTTTTACACACTTTAGCAGTCCACAGCACCATTACATACTTATTTTTCTACTAAAATACCTTGGTAGAAATTCACAGTAGAGATCAGGCTTGTCCTTCATACATTAACTAATCAAGTAGGAAAATGCAAATGAGAACACAGTGCCAAACATAGGCACCACATGGAAACAAGTATGAGGCTGTCAGGAAGCCATTTTTGTAGCTCTGTAGCCCAATTATATTTTTCCTAATGTATTGCACACAAAACTTGGGGGAAAAAAAAAAGAGGCAGAGAGAAAACAGGTTCTATCAGCCCTGTCTCACAATCCACAAGTTCATCGAGGAACTATGTAAAACAAATTTTATTGATTGAATGTCCTATTTAATCGCAAAACTGTATGAGAACACGCTTGTGACTTATTTAGCAGCTTGTTTGCTTTCCACTGGCTTCACGAGTGTCCTTTGGAAAAAGAAAGTACATTTGGAACCCTGTACACCTTTTCTTTCTCCAGTACCCTCTTCTCACTTCCATCACTAAGGTGATAGAAGCAACTAGGGGCAATGCATTTGTAGCACACCTGAGTCAGAGGTATCCGCCAGGGGAAGGATCAGACCTGCTTGAAAGCACGTCGTTGGAATTCGGAGGCTTCTAGTAGCTGTAACATAAGCAATGATGTTTACTGTTCCCTGCCCTCCACTTTGATCACTCTGGGAAACGTTTTTTTAAAAAATCAATTGTATTGAAACGTAATTTACATAAAATAAATACTCCTATTTTAAAGTGCACAGTTTGCTGAGTTTTGCCAGATGTAACCTCCCAGGTGAATAAAATTGATTAAACTGATCTTTCAAATAATAAATTAACCTTGCAATCTTGTTAGAAATTTCATTTGCTCACAGTTTATTATCCATTCTATGTACTGCTATATTCAATTGGTTATTATGTTTTAAGAACTTTTGAGTCTATGTTTATGAGGAATAAATATCAAAGTTGTATAATGCCTTTGTCTCGATTTGGAATCAGGGCAATACTGGGTTCATAAAATAAGACAGTAAGGGTCCCTTTAATTTTTTTTTTTTTTTTTTTTTTTTTTTGAGACAGAGATTCACTCTTGTTGCCCAGGCTGGAGTGCAATGGCGCAATCTCGGCTCTCTGCAACCTCTGCCTCCCAGGTTCAAGCTATTCTCCCTGCCTCTGCCTCCCGAGTAGCTGGGATTACAGGCATGTGCCACCACGTCCGGCTAATTTTGTACTTTTAGTAGAGATGGGGGTTTCTCCACGCTGGTCAGGCTAGTCTCAAACTCCTGACCCCATGTGATCTGCCCGCCTCGGCCTCCTAAAGTGCTGGGATTACAGGTGTGAGCCACTGTGCCCGGCCCTTAAATTCTATTTCTTAAAAAGAGTCCGTTCAAGATTGGCATTATAGATACTCCTCAACTTACAATGGGCTTGTCTTAATGAACTCATCCTAAATTGAAAATATTTTAAGTCTAAAACGCATTTAATACATTTAACCTACTGAATATCATGACTTAGCCTCGCCTACCTTAAACTTGCTCAGAACACTTTTATTAGCCTACAATTGGGCAAAATCATCTACCACAAGGCCCATTTTAAAATATTGAGTATCTCATGAAATTTATTGAAAACTATTCTGATAGTGAAAAACTGGTCATATTGATGCTCATCATTAATGTACACACATGAAAGCACCATTATCAAGTCAAAAGAGCACAAGGTCAAACCACTGTAAGTTGAGGACTCTCTGTACTTTCTTAAATGTTTGATAGAATTCACCTAAGAAACCATGCAGCCCGGAATTCTTAGAGAAATTTTTAATTAAAAAAAATTCTTCAATACATAGAGAAGCTATTATTTCTTTCTTTTTGCATCAGTTTTAAGAATTAGTTTTACAAATAATTTCCCATGTTATTTGTCAAATTGTATTGGCCTAAAGTTTTCATAATTATATTGATGTCTATAGGTTCTGTAATTACAAACTCTATTTAATTCCCGTTATCTAAATTTTGTAGCTTCTCTAATTTTTTTCTGTGATAAATCTTGCTAGCCATTGTTTATTAAAAAATTTTTGTCAAAGAACCAACTTGTGGGTGTATTAATTAGCTCCACCTTTGGTTATTTTCTATGTTGTTGCTTTTTTATCTTTATCTCCTTCTTAATTTGGATATACTTTGCTCTTCATTTTTTTAGCTTTTTAGAGAAGAACCTAGAGGTCATTGATTTAAGCCTTTTATTTCCAATATTACATCTAAATTTACCTTTAAGAAATGATTTATCTGCATCCCATGTTTTAAGTTTTTAAAAATTTTTCTTTCAGTTTAAGCTATTTTGTGTGTGTGTGTGAAACTTTTCTTGGCCCATGAGTTTTTCTGAAGTATTTTGTTTAATGTTCAAATGTTGGGGTATTATTTTATACATCCTAGTGTTGTCCATCTCTGGTTCATGAAACAATCCATGTTCTCCATTGCACTTAGTTGACATGTCTCCATGTCTCTGGAGAATTCCTCAATCTTTCTAAAATGCTTTTGAAGAATACTGGCAGTTATTCTGTAGAACGCCCTTCCTCGATTTCAATTTGTCTGATGTTTTCTCATGATTAGGACTAAAGTTATACATTTTGTGTAAGAATACCATAGAACTGATGTTTTGTCCTACTCAGTGCATCATATAAGAAGTTACATGAAGTTCATTTATCTTATTATTAGTAATGTTAACTTTGATCACTTGGCTAAGGTAGCATCTCCACTTTGAAGTTACTATTCTGTAATTATCCTGTGGGAAGATACTTTCATATTATGCAAATATGTTCTTTCCCAACATATATTCACCACTAATCTTAGCATCCCTCCAAGGTTCTTTCTTGCTACAATTACTATATTTGCAAAATGATGATTCTTGTATTTTATGTCTCCTACGTTTAATAAAATCTTACTGTAATAAAATACTGCCCATTCTCCCCCTTTGGTTTATATTTAATATATTATTTATGTCAATATGGATTCATTAATTTTTTTTTTTGAGATGCAGTCTTGCTTTGTCATCCAGGCTGGAGTGCCAAGGTGCGATCTCTCAGCTCACTGCACTTCCACCTTCCGGGATTCAAGCCATTCTCCTGCCTCAGCCTCCCAAGTAGCTGGGACTACAGGCATGTGCCACCATGCCCAGCTAACTTTTGTGTTTTTAGTAGAAGCGGGGTTTCACCACACTGGTCAGGCTGGTCTCGAACTCCTGACCTCAACTGATCTGCCCGCCTCGGCCTCCCAAAGGGCTGGGATTACAGGCATGAGCCACTGCACCCGGCCTGGATTAACTGAAAATTTTCTTCTGTAGATTGTAATATATTACTATTGTTATTTATTTTATTGCCCCAATTTTCTCAAATTTGGCTATGTAACTTTATTCAAAGTGGATTCTGTTTCCTTTTCACATTTTCCCCGTTTTGTATTTCCTTACTTTCTAGCATGACAAAATATTTCAAACTAATCTTCTATTTTTCCTGCCTAATCCTCATGTCAAATATGTTCCCAAGGAGCCTTGGTTCCTTTAATTGGAGAATGGTTTTCTCATTGTTACTGGGATTATGTTTCTAGGCCCTTTTGTTAGAGGAGCTAGAAAATGCATGTATGTATACTCACACATTTATACACATCTATATGTATACAATTATCCGTCTGTACATATACTAAAAACAATGACTTCATATAATACTTTTGATTCCAATCCAACACTACAGGATGCATTATAGCCTTTCTCCTTCCCTTATTTGTAACTCCATGCTCTGATGGTAGAAAACCTGGCTCTCATCAGACCACCATCACGAACGTCACCGCTAACTATCCACGCTAGAAAGTTCATGACCAACAGACTACTTCCGAGGAAACAAATGCTCACTGATGTCCTTCACCTCGGGAAGGCAACAGTGCCTAAGACAGAAATTCGGGAAAAACTAGCCAAAATGTACAAGACCACACCAGATGTCATCTCTGTATTTGGATTCAGAACTAATTTTGGTGGTAGCAAGACAACTGGCTTTGGCATGATTTACAATTCTCTGGATTATGCAAAGAAAAACGAACCCAAACACAGACTTGCAAGACATGGCCTCTATGAGAAGAAAAAAACCTCAAGAAGGCAATAAAAGGGAACGCCAAGAACAGAATGAAGAAATTCAGGAGAACTGCAAAGGCTAGTGTTGGTGCTGGCAAAAAGCTGAAGGAGTAAAGGTGCTGCAATGATGTTATCTGTGGCCATTGTGGATTTTTCATGAGATTAATAAACCAAACACTTCCAAAAAGAAAAAAAAGAAAGCCTGGTTCTCATCCACAGTATATTTACATTTTGTTCAATCCTAGCATACACAAAATTTCACATTTGCAAACTCATACCCTTGTGAAAACACATTTGTAAACTATAGTGAAGTATTTGTGCAGTTCTTTTTGTCTTTAGCCTTAAAGATACAGTCAAGAACTCTTGCTTTTTTAAAGTTACTTTGTTTAGCTCTTTTGTGCCCCAATTCTGTGTGGTTCTAATAATAATTTGTAAGAGTTGAGTTCATTTGTTACTGTTTGTATTCCATTCCCCCATATCTGGTAAATTTAAATTATTTATTTGAGGGCATGTGAAATATTATAACTCTTAAGAATTAGAGCTAAAAAAAATGCTCAGCAAAGTGTCATTCTTCCCTCTTTTGTGCTATTGTTTCTATTACCCCATTCTTTCCACCCCATTCACACTCACCCTCTGTAGGTAAACAATCTGTTTCTGGATTTTATTTCCCTGTATTTATTTTGCACAAAAGATCATACATGCATATTTCCTTAAATCCTATCCTTTTCTACATGAAGCATAGTACACTATACATACTTTTTGCACTTTGCTCTTGCTTTTAACACTAGTGCATTATATTCATTTTAAAACAGTTAAACATAGTTTTATGAACTCTAATAACATTTTTATCTTCTAGTTTCAAGATCCTTCACATTTCTGATTTTGTTTCTATTGTCTAATTTACTCCTGATTATGCTTCACATTCTCCTGCATCTTGGCATGTCTAGGAATTTTTTTTTTAATGCTGGAAATGTGAGTGGTTGCACTGTTGTTTTTTTCCTTTAAAAAATGCTATACTTTCCTCTGGCAAGCAGTATGAGTTACTTGTATCAGTTTGATCTTTTAAGGCCTCTTTTTAAGCTTTATTATGGTTGGCATACAAACAGCCTTCATTCCTGGTGTACTTTAGCTCGACTACTAAGGCATAGTCCCGTGAGCTATCACCAGGGACTCTCAGTAGCCAGATTGCATATATCTTTCCTCTTTGTCTCAACTCTGGGTATTATTCAGGTTGCATATTCCTAGTTATCTTATGCCAGTCTCATGGACTTGAACTCTATGCACGCACTGATTAGTTCTCAGCAAAAATGCAAACGGTACTCCAAGGGTATTACAAGAGCTTCTTCTCTTCATACTTTCATCCTTTCTGGAGCTCTGCCATGTACCCTCTGTCTCTCCAGTCTCTGGTCTCCTCCTTAACTCAAAAAGCCTTTGAGGTTCTATTTGGGCTCCTTTCTGTGCCTGTGATTCAGAAATTGCAACTATGCAGAAAACTGTGGTGATCATATAGCTGGCCTTGTTTGTTTCCTTTCACTGTTTTGTTCCATTGTTCAATACCTGAAACTAATTGATAAATATATTTGGTCCAGTTGTCTAGTTATTTACTTCTAGTTATTTACTTCTAGTTATTTGCTTCAAGAAAAGCAAGCTTGATCCTTGTTATTCCATCAGACCTGAGGGCAAAAATTTGGTCATTCTTATCAAATTGTAAGTTTTTGATATCAAATTATAAGTAGCACTCACTGGCCAGAATGCCACCTTTGTGCAATATAGGAACAGCTGACCATTATTTAAGGTACTTTGTTACCATCTTCAAATTGCAGCAGTAAGTAATATACCAATCTATTATATGATGACTCTGAGGTAAAGAGTGCCCCTGGAGCTGTGCAAACTACAACTTGCATGATCATGAACTGCAACTCTGGAAGAATTCTAGAAATATGGAGAAAAAAATGCTGCTACATGTCAGCTGGCAAAAGAAAATGGGGTAATGATCACACTTTTTCATTAGAGGCTAGAATGGCTTGAAGGGAGTCTTAAGATAAAATTAGAAATATGTCAACTACTAAAGGAAACGTAATTCAAGAAGCATGACAAGCTGGTGAATGTATACACTGAGAAGTAGTTATGGAAGACCAAATGACTGGATGCTTGACACTAAACCACAGTGTGTGATACAATCAAGAAATTAGAAATCATCAGAATGTATGCAATTACACATTATTTGTACACAGATATGATATGTATATTTAGGGTATGTATCTACAAAATAATACATAATAGTCCCTCTATCTAGAAAAAAACCACTTAAATAAGCAACAGGAAAACTACTTAGTGGGAAAGAGGAAACAAAACCTGAGTATGAGAGTATGGAGGATCTATTCTCTTGACACTCACAGGGATGATAGATAAGACATGGAGCTAAGACCTTTTTTAGACTCAGTAGCAATTAAATAATTCTGTCTATGAGACAGTCAAGTTCCATGCCTTTTCATCTTCTAAAGCCTGCCTGTATTCCATGACTCACAGCCTCCTTCCAGCTTCGAAGCCAGAAATCACATCACTCTGACTTCTGCTTCCGTCATCACGTCTCCTTCTCTGACTCTATTTCATACCTACCTCTTTCTCTTATGAATATTCTTGCAATTACTCACCTAGGTCATCTTCCTATCTCAATCACATATGCAAAAATCTTTTACCATGTAAAACAACAAACGTAGTTTTAAAAATATTTGGGATATAATTACATGCTCAAGTGTTCTATGAGGAGTATTGTGTGCCTCTACAGCGTATGCTAAATTAAATGAGTATCTTCCAAGGACTTCTCCAGAAGTGGAGAATAAAGTATAGTCCCTGAAACCTGTGAATATGTTACCTGACATGGAAAAGGAGATCTTGTAAATGTGATTATCTTAAGCACCTTGAGGTAAGATTATCATGGATTCTTCAGAGGGCCCAGTATAATCACAAAGATCCTTTGAAGAGAAGGAAGGATGCATAGGAGAGTCACAAGGAAATATGAATAGTAGGAGATTTAAATTGATGTGATCTAAGGAGGACTCAACTTGGTGTTGTCTCATTTGAAGCTGTGGGCAGCAGGGCCTGAGCTAAGGAATGTAGTCAGCTCATACAAGCTGGAAAAGGCATGAAAGCAGATCATTCTCTAGAGCTTCCAGAGGAAGCCCAGCCCTGCTAACACTTTAATTTTAGACTCATAGAACCATTTAGACTTATGAATTCCAGAACCAAAAGGTTAAAAATTTACATTATTTGAATCTACTAAGTTTGTAGTGATGTGTTACATCAGAAATAAAAAAACTAATACACATGAACAAGAATATATCAGAACGATTAGTATCAAGTATTAGGAGTGGTAAAATCAACCTCAGACAGAGGTTGCAGTGAGCTGAGATTGTGCCACTGCACTCTGGCCTGGGCGACAGTTGAGACTCCGTCTCAAAAAAAAAAGTATCCCTGATCCTAGGACAAATTCCTTAAGCTCTCCTATAAACTGCATAACCAGAACCCCTCACTGCAGACATACCTAGACAAAGCATCCTTTGTCTCCTTTCTCCCAATAAGATGAAGGGCAGCCCCCACTGTGTGTACATCCCCTAAGAAATGCTTTGGGCTCATCATCCCAAAGTTTAGAGCTTATTTCTTTGGAATACTAACCACCTCCATCTCAGAACAGTCTGGGGCAGTCCCTTGTGGAAATTCCCCTGTGGTCACCTTTGGGGCAACTCCAGCTAAGTGCTGGACTAGAGGAAGAAGTCGGGGAGTCAGCAGAATTTTAAGGAATGGGCTGGCGCAAAGAGGATCCCACTGGGAGATCCTGAGATGCCTGCAAAGGTCTATGTGGGCTTTGTTGCCTGCCCCTCCCTGATGCCTGTGGGCTGCCCCGGGGATGCTGAGATGCTCCAAAATCTCCAGCGGGATACAGAGGGCTGATGGAGGGTCTGAAATTGCAAACAGTCAGCAAGGAAGTCCGGTGCTTGGATAGACAGGGAAAGGATTGGTTGGCATCAGCCATGGGCGGCCTGCCAAGAAACAGGCTAAGCTGGGGGCCCAGAGCAAGGTGTCAAGGCATGCAAGGCTCTTGGGAAACAATGATGAATAAGATGATATCCTCAAGGGACACACGGTCTAATAGAAGAGATAATTATACAGAAAGATGATTCTGGTTTCTATGTTCTATGCTGGAGTAGAATTACATACCAGGGACTGAGGTGGGCAAAAAAATGGAGTGTTTAATTCTGGGTATGGTAGTCTGAGAAAGTTTCCCAAAAGAGAAGGCAGACTGATAATAATTATCAGTGAGAAATGTTTCAATAAAAGTGGCTGCCAAATGGAGGGAAGGATTTCCCCTCTGAGGGAGTTGGGGTGATGGTAGGAGTGGTGGACTCTGGAAAGCTTCACAGAAGAGCTGATGCGGTAGGCTTTGCAGGATAATTATGGGTGTGTAATTTTGAAAAGCAAAGGGAACCAACCTGGCAAACGGTTGGCAGCACAGAAGTGTACAGCGAGTTTCGTAAATGGTGTGTAGTACAGTGGCTAGGATGTAGGTGTAGGACGGAAGTCTAGTGTAGTGCCCAAGTGTAGGGGGCTTTGATTTTTATATGAAGGACTGTGACTATTACGGCAGGTCCTTGAATAATGTCTTTTCATTCAACATCATTTTATTGTAACGTTGATGAGAAAAAAACAATTATCAGCCAGGGACTGTCTGTGTGGTCTTTCCACATTCTTCCCAGGTCCCTGGGGGTTTTCTCTGGGTACTGCAGTTTCCTCCCACATCTCAAAGATGTGCCCGTTATGTGAACTAGCATTTCTAAATGGTCCCCATCTGAGCCGTGTGTGTGTGTGTGTGTACACTCTGACATAGGATGGCATCCTATCCAAGATATAGGGCTGGGCTGGTTCTGCCTAGCGCCCTGAGTTGCTAGGGGACACTCTGGCCACCCACGACCCTGAACTGAAACACGTGGGTAAGTAATAATCTTACTTGTTTTTGTCACTGGTAATTAACAGGTTTTTCCCTGCTTTGTATTAGTTGCAAAGCAAGAAAACCCAATGAGAAACAAAGTCAAACAGGTTTTCTTCCTGGCTGAGCACGGAAAAGACAAGACTTCTTGCTCTAAAGACACTCTCCCCCTGAAAAATAGAAGGTATGGGGTTTTGAAGAACTGGGTACAGGGAGGGAGAGCAATGTTATAGCATGTGCAGGGTGGGACTCCAGGTGCACAGGTTCAGTGCATAAACATACATCCTTATGCAACCCACGACACAAAATGGCAAGATTTTTTGGGGGGAAGGAATTTTAGTATTATAGTGATATGTTCATGATCTAGGCTGGTCGCTCTGGCTCATGCCTGTAATCACCAGCACTTTAGGAGGCCAAGGTGGGTGGATCACCTAACGTGAGGAGTTTGAGGCCCGCCTGGCCAATGTGATGAAACCTGGTCTCTACTAAAAGAAATACAAAAAAAAAAGTTAGCCAGGCTAGGTGGTGCACACCTGTAATCCCAGATACTCGTGAGGCTGAGGCAGGAGAATCGCTTGAACCTGGGAGCCGGAGGTTGCAGTGAGCCGAGATGGTGCCAACTGCACTCCAGCCTGGGCAACAGAGTGAGACTCTGTCTCAGAAAACAAAAGCAACTAGAGGTCACCTGTTCAAGTTTGTGCTGGTTGTGGTTGGGGATGTTACCTCCTTCTAATATCTGGTTGGGGTGGAGCAACTCTGGTGCTGTTGGGCCATCTGGTTTCTTTATGCATTTGTGCCTACAAATAAAGAAACTAAAGACAACACAGTAAGAAAAAAAACTTCCCCAATTATTTCATCAGGGCGGCCCTGGTAACATTTTTATTGATTTTTTTATCTCTTTTTTTTTTTGAAACGGAGTCTTGCTCTGTTGCCCAGACTGGAGTGCAGTGGCTCGATCTCAGCTCACTGCAACCTCCACCTCCCAGGTTCAGGCAATTCTCCTGCCTCAGCCTCCCAAGTAGCTGGGATTACAGGCATGTGGCACCACGCCCAGCTAATTTTTTGTATTTTTAGTAGAAACAGGGTTTTGCCTTGTTGGCCAGACTGCTCTCAAACTCCTGACCTCAAGTGATCCTCGTACCTCGGCCTCCCGAAGTGCTGGGATTACAGGCGTGAGCCACTGTGCCCAACCTAATTTTTCTTATATGTATGTAGAGCTCACATTTATTTCAGTGTTTAATACTGGAAGTGTTCTGGGCCTAAGTTTGGTGATGTTTTCATGACCAGAAATATGTCATGGAAACAACTATTTCTATCAATTAGGCTATGGTAAAATTGGCGTAATTACAAGTCACAGTTTTCAAGAACATATTAAATCCTCACACTATGTGAGAACTTACTGTATTCAATAGGCAATGGAGAGTCAGAAAAGTTTAAGCAAAAATGTGTAATTCTTCTATCAGAACATACTTGATAACACATAATTTTATGAAACATCATGTTTGTAACAAAGTTTTTAAATTATGTAGATATTATTAGGGTTGTGAAGATGAAAACTATATAAGCCCATTTATTTGCAAATCAGCACATAAACATAGTAGGATTAACAATATAAGCTGTAGCTTATGCTAAATGTTGGTGGCAGCAGACAATAAATTATGGAGAACTTCAGAGGACACTAAGGTTGGATGGGATCTTGGAAGTTTTTTTGTTTTGTTTTTTTTTATTGATCACGGGATCTTGGAAGTTTTACAGGTCAATGCCACTCCATCTATTGGCTGAGTTTCACTAGATTAATATATGAACAACAAAAAAATAACCTAGATCAGAAGTTAAAGATCATTTTATTGAGTATCTGCCACGTCTGTGCCGTTGCAGTGTACTAGGTGCACTTATGAGTCCTCTACTTACAAATTGCTTTTCACAAAATATGAAACTCCAGGCAAAGGTTCAGACATATGACATTTGTTTTTAAAATATGTATACAGCCTTGTATCCTTTTTCCTTTCCTTCCTTTTACCCTTTTTAAAATGTGCTATGGGTTTTATCTTAGACTAACATCTGTAATGTTGCTATACGCCAGGATTCAGTTGCTGTGTTTGATGAATCATAAAATGGTGTAAAACTTCAATTAGTGTACTTTTTAAATAAAGTATCTATTAATGTATCCAGCAAAATGCTTATGATTTGAGTATTCACAAAATATTAGTTTTCTCTGGATCTAACAATAATGTGAAAACCCAAAATGAATATAAAATATTAGCTAATAGATTTCAAAGTATTCTAAAAGTACAAAAAGTATATGACGTTATTACTTTCATATACGTAAAACATTAATTTTTAGTCAACATAAACATCAACTTTACACCTAAACTTGTATTAATTCAATTAAGAATAAATTTAGTATCCTAAAGTCATCAAATATTAAAAAACAGAATGTATTCTGACTTGGAATATACATAAAATTAACTATTTTCAGCTGAGCACAGTGGCTCATGTCTGTGATTCCAGCACTTGGGAGGCTGAGATAGGCAGACTGCCTGAGATCAGGAGTTTCAGACCAGCCTGGCCAACATGGTGAAACCCTGTCTCTACCAAAAATACTAAGTTAGCCAGGCATGGTGGAGCCTGCCTGTAATCCCAACTACTGTGAAGGCTGAGGCAGGAGAATCACTTGAACCCAGGAGGCAGAGGTTACCGTGAGCCACGAATGCACCACTGCACTCCAGCCTGGGTGACAGAGTGAGACTCCTATCAAAATAATAATAACTATTTTCTGCAAGTCCCAAGATAAAATAGCATTGCAGAATACCTAATAATCCTGAGTTTGGTTTTCTTGGTTTTATTTTGTTTAGTTTTGTTCACCTTGACCCGGTGGGCTGGTGGTTCTTAGGTGCACCAAGGTTTTCATTTCTCTGTTCAAGATTTTAAAATCTTAATGTGGTAATTTCTCTAATTTTTTTTGACAGTTACATCCCAGGTTGCAAATTAAAATAAAATTCCCATTTTACTAAAGTCCTTGGTTTATTAATGATTTTATAATGACTTAATATATAATTTAATGAGTAATGAGGGGCACTACATTTCAGAAATCAACACTGAAGAACTTATTCATGGACCCAAACACCACCTGTTTCTCAAACACCTATTAAAGTAAAAATACATATAAATAATTTTTTAAAATAAACACTAAAAATAAAGTGAATATGAAAAAATATACATCCAGGTTTTAAAAAAAAATTATTTCAGTTAAACAACAAATACTTTTTGGGGGGACTCAACTCTACTACAAAATTATTTGTTGTTTATTATAATTAATAATACAGGTAAAAATGTATTTAAAAATGAAAATATAGTAAAAAATAAAAAGATATTAACAAATATTGGTATACTGGTGAAGGCCAGGCTCAATGGCTGTTTTCCAAAGTGGTTACACCAGTCGGGTTTGGTGGCACACACCTGTAATCTCAGCACTTCCGGAGGCTGAAGCAGGCAGATCACTTGAGCTCAGGAGTTTGACACAAACCTGGGCTACATGGCAAAACCCCATCTCTACCAAAAACTGTAAAAATCAGCCACACATGATAGCATGCACCTGTAAGTCCCAGTTACTTAGGAGGCTGAGGTGAGAGGATCACTTGTGCCTGGAAGGTCACAGCTGCACTGGCCGTGTTCATGCCACTGCACTACAGCCTGGGCAACAGAGCAAGATTTTGTCTCCAAAAAAAAAAAGTTGGTAACAATGTGGAATAATTGGAACTCACATACATTACTGGTGGGAACATAAAATGGTGTCATCAATTAGGGTGTTTTCTTGGCATTTGACTTTTTTAAAAATCAAGATATTGTCTCCCTATGTTGCCCAGGCTGGTCCTGAACTCCTGGGCTAACACAATCCTCTAAACTCAGCCTCCCGAATACCTGAGATTAAAGGTGTGAGCTACTGTGCCTGACTGGTGTAACCACTTCGAAAAACAACGTGGCAGTTTCTCAAAGGCTAAATGTATAGTAATCACATAATGCAACAATTTCACTCCTGGGTGTAAATCCAAGAGAAATAAAAATATATTTTCACACTAAAACTTACATATGAGTGTTCATAGCAGCCTGACTCATGACGGCGAATACACAGAAACAACACAAATGTCCATCAACTGATGAATGGATAAACATAAACTATTACTCAGCTATAAAAGGAAAGAAATACTGATACACACTAACCTGAAAGAAATTTGAAAACATTGTGCTAAGAGAAAAAAAAGCAAACCACAAAAGATCACACATTGTACAGTTCTATTTCTATAAAAGGTCCAGATTAGGAAAAACTACAATGACAGAAAATAAATCAGTGGTTGCCTATGAAGACACAGGAACATGGGGGAAGTAGGAGGTAGCGGCTAAGAGGTGAGGGTTTCTCACTCACAAGTGGCTAACTCATAAGTGGGTAATCACTTCTAAGAGAGACTATGGTGATGGATGCCAGCTCTGCGAATATTCTAAAAACCAGTGAATTGTATACTTTTTTTCTTTATTTAGAGACAGGGTCTCCTTCTGTCACCATGCTGTAGTGTAGTGGCGCCATCTGGTCTCACTGCAACCTATGCCTTCTGGGCTCAAGTGATCTTGCAGTCTCATGTCCCCAAGTAGTTGGGACTACAGGCATGAGCCACCACACCCAGCTAATTTTTGTATTTTTGCTAGAGATGCTGTTTTCTCATGTTGCCCAGGCTAATCGCAAACTCCTGAACTCAAGCAATCCACCTGCCTCAGCCACCCAAAGTCTTAGCATTATAGGAATTAGCCACTGCGCCTGGCCTGAATTGCATACTTTGATAAATGAATTGCATGATATGTTAATCATATTTCAATATTATTATTATTTTAAAAAGAGCCGGGTGTGGTGGCTCACGCCTGTAATCTCAGCGCTTTGGGAAGCCAAGGCAGGCGGACTGCCTGATTTCAGGAGTTCGAGACCAGTCCGGCCAACACACTGAAACTCCGTCTCTACTAAAAATACAAAAACATTAGCTGGGAGTGGTGGTATGTGCCTGTAATGCCAGCTAGTCGGGAGGCTGAAGCAGGGGAACTGCTTGAACCAGGGAGGTGGAGGTTGCAGCCAGCCGAGATCATGCCACTGCACTCCAGCCTCCGTGACAGAGCGAGAGTCCATCTCAAAAAGAAAGAAAAAGAAAATGGGCATTGAACACAGGTGGCTCCCACCTACATATAATCCAAGCACTTTGGGAAGCTGAGGCAGAATGATCACTTGAGGCCAGGAACTTGACACCATCCTGGACAACATAGCAAGATCCCGCCTGTACAATAAAAAATAAAGAAGTCAGCTGGGCATAGGGGCAAATGTTATGTTAGTCCCAGCTACTTGGGAGGCTGAGGTGGGAGGACTATCTGAGCCCGGGGTTTCAGGCTGCAGTGAGCCATGATCACACCACTGCACTGCAGCCTGGGTGACAGAGCAAGACCCTGTCTCTAGGGGGGAAAAAAAAGAAATGCAAGTTTTTATCACCTACTGAGAGTAATCAACGTTCAGGAGGAACAGAGAAGAACAAAAGACCACTGAATGGTTGAGGGTGGGTTGCTGGTTAGGCTCAGTCACTAGCTGAGTAGTATCTGAAAAATTTATTAGTAAAATTATGGCGCTAGGGGTGAGTCATGCAGTCGAATGATGAATACTAAATCCAGTACCAACGCCCACGTTCTTTCTTTACATGAATTCCAGTGAAAAATTCCTAAGTGCCTAAATAGTAAGTAGTCAGAAACGATGGCAGCAGTGGTTTATTAAAGACTGAAAAAAGAGGCCGGGCGCAGTGGTTCATGCCTGTAATCCCAGCACTTTAGGAGTCTAAGGCCGGTGGATCACAAGGTCAGGAGTTCAAGACCAGCCTGGCCAACATGCTGAAACCCTGTATCTAATGAAACTACAAAACTTAGCCGGGCGTGGTGACATGCACCTGTAGTCCCAGATACTTCAGAGGGTGAGGCAAGAGAAATGTTTAAACCCGGGAGGCAGAAATTGCTGTGAATCGAGATTGTGCCACTGCACTCCAGCCTGGTGACAGAGCAAGACGCCGTCTCAAAAAAAAAAAAAAAGAAATGGCATCTTCAAGAACCACAAGAGAGTTCCACGCTGAAGAAGCTCTAATTCTGCATTTGCTCAACTATTGATTTGAGTTAACCAATATGACACTATCTTAGGTAAAGTGTACAAATAACTCAATTTCATCTCCTCGTTAATAACTGATTAGGTAGTTTAATATCAATTCTGATTTTTAAAAAGCCAATCAGAAAAAGAATTAATTATGGAACCAATAAGAGGTTTGAATAGTTACAAACTGTTCAAAGGAGAATTCAAAAAACCACTCAGGTATGAGGCCATAAAGTATGATGAAATGAATTTCATTAATGTATTTTAAAATAAACTGACAGGCAACAACAGCTGGGCACGGGTCTCCTCACCTCCAGCAACACAAACCCAATCACTCAGCTATGGGGTTGCAAAGGCTGCATAGTCACAAAGAGACTGGTCTGAGTTGAGATTTCTTTACTTGTATTTGTATTCTAAGACAGGGTCTCGCTCTGTCACTCTGGCTACAATGCAGGGGTGCACTCATAGCTAACTGCAGCCTTGGGCTGCAGGGATCCTCCTGCCTCAGCCTCACCATAGCTACGACTACAGATGAGCACCACAACACCCAGATAATTTTTTTTTTTTTTTTTTTTGTAGAAAGAGGAGCCTTGCTATGTTGCCCAAGCTGGCCTCAAACTCCCACCCTCGAGAAATCTGCCCACCTCGACAACCAGAGTAACTGGTTCTACAGGAAAATACCACTATCCCTGGGTAATTATATTTTATTAATTTTTATTTGCATAGACAGGAGGTCTTGCTATGTTGCCCAGGGTGATCTCAAACTCCTGGACTCCAACAATTCTCCCATCTCTGCCTCCCAAAGTGCTGACGCTACAGGCATAAGCCACTGCACCTGGCCCGACTTAAGATTTCTTTAATCTAGCATCCCATACTTCATATAATTGGGAAAATCGGTAGTTTTTTTCTTAATTACTTAGTATTTCAACAAGAATCAACCATCTCTCACCATTGCCAGGACCCTGGTCAGAACCACTATCATCTCCTACCTGGATGTTGCCACAGCTTGGCCTCCCTGCTTCTACCCAAATCTTCCCACAATCTTTCTCAACTCAGCCACCACGGGATGCTTTTAAATCAGTAGACAGTTCATGTCACCTCTCTGCTCAGAACCCTTCCGAATCTCCCATCTCAGACAGAATAAAAGCCAAAGCCCCAGCAATAGCCTCCCAGGGCTTACACAATCTGTACTGATCTGAGCCCAACAACTCCCTGGCCTCCTCCCCTACCTTCTCTCCCTCTCTCTGCTCCACAGGCCTCTTTCCTGAGCTTCAGACACACCACGGAGTTCCCTCTTAGCATCTTTATTCTGTTGTTTCTGCCTACAATTCTCTTCCCTCAGTACCTTGGCCAGCTCCTTCCCCTCCTTCAAGTCTTTGCTCAATTTTCACTTAGGAGGCCAACCCTGACCACTCTGTTTAATATTACTATGTGTCCCCATTCCTGCCATGCTCACTCATTTCTTTTTACTTTCTTTTTTTTTAAGATATGATCTCACTGTGTCACTCAGGCTGAGGCACCATGGCACCATGGCACGATCACAACACACTGAGACCTGGAACTCCTAGGTCAAGAAATCGTCCTGCCTCAGCGCCTCTAGTAGCTAAGACTACAAGTGGATGCCACCACACCCGCTAATTTTTTTTTTCCATGTAGACAGGGTATCACTTTGTTGCCCAGGTTTATCTTGAACTCCTGGGCCAAAGCAACCATCCTGCCTCAGCCTCCTAAATAGCTGGAATTATACGAGTGGGCCACTACCCCTGGCTTCATGTTCATTTCTTCTTGCTGCTGTTACAAACTACCCTACACTGAGTGGCTTAATACACCACAAATCTACTACCTAACAGGTCTGGGGGCCAGAAGTCCAAAATAAGTCTATTAAGGCTAAAGTCAAGGTGTCAGCAGGACTGCATCCCTTCTGGAGGTTCCAGAGAGAATGTGTTCCCTTGCCTTTTCCAGTTGCTAAAGCCACCCCTATTCTTTGGCTCATGGCCCCTAACTGCATCTTCAAAGCCAGAAGCAAAGCATATTCGAATCTCCCTCTGTGACCTGTGCTTCCATCATCAAATCTCCTTCAGTTCTGACTCTCTTACCTCCCTCTTTCACTTATAAAGACCTCTTGTGATTGCTGGACACAGAGGCTGTGGTTCACAACCATAATCCCAACAGTTTAGGAGGTCAAAGCAGGAGAAACACTTGAGGCCAGAAGTTCAGAACCAGCCCACGAAACACAGTGAGACCCCCTCAATTAAACAACAAAAAGAAGTAAGAAAAAATTAGCTGGGCATGGTGGTATGCATCTGTAGTTTCAGCTACTTGAGAGGTTGTGGTGAAAGGATCGCTTTAGCCCCAGAGTTCAAGACCAGCCTCAGCAATATAACAAGATCCCACCTCTACAAAAAAATACAGAAATTAGCTGGGCATGGATGGTGTGCACCTGTAGTCCCAGATGCTTGGAAGGCTGAGGCGGGAGAATTGCTTCAGCCCAGGTGTCTGAGGCTGCAGTTAGCTATGACTGCATCATTGCACTCCAGATTGGGTGAAATAGACTCTGTGTCCAAAAGAAAAAGAAAACAAATACACATTTGGTTTCTGCCCCTCGTCCTGGCACAGAGCTTCTCAAGTTCTTATAAAGGCCTTGGTGATAAAGATGATAGGAGCATTTTTTGTTTGACTATTTGGTCTTAGTCCCAGGTTTCTAACACAAGAGCCTCTAAGACCTTTGGGTTCACCATAGTAAGAATGCATTTGGTGATATTACTAAGATGACTGGGTGACTGAAAGCTCCTAGACAGCTTCAGAAAAAGGGCTGGTTGCCAGAAGAACAAACCATGCGATTGATTAGAGGCTTGGGGTCAGCCTCACCTACTGGGCTCCAGGAAGAAATAGCGGCCTAAGACTGACTTAATCGCCAATGGTCAATGACTTCATCTATCACGACTGCTTAAAGAAGCCTTCGTAAACGCCCTCAACAACTGGATTTGGAGAATGTCTGGGTTGCTGAACACAAGGGAGATACCAGGAAGGTAACATGCACAATAGAGGGCATGGAAGTTCTGTACCCCTCCCAACACACCTTGCCCTGTGTTTTATTTTTTGTTTTGAGACAGGGTCTGGCTCTGTCTCCCAGCCTAGAGTGCCGTGGCACAATCGTGGCTCACTGTGACCTATGCCTCCCTAGCTCAAGCCCCATCCTCTCATCCTAGCCTCCTGAGTACCTAGAATTACAGGCACTGAGTAGCTAGAACTATAGATCACTGCACCTGGCTAATTTTTAGAAAAATCTTTTTGTAGAGATGCGTTTTCACCATGTTACCCAGGCTGGTCTTAAACTCCTGAGCACTTAAGCGATGCTCCCGCCTCAGTCTCCCAAAGTGCTGAAATTACAGGCATGAGCCACTGCGCCCAGCAGGTACATCTCTTTCACTGGTTATTTCTGAGATATAGCCTTTAAAATGAACCAGTAAAAGAAAGTAAATTGGTGAAATGCAGTGGCTCACGCCCATAATCCCAGCATTTTGTGAAGTTGAGGTGGGAGGATCATGTGAGCCCAGAAATTTGAGACCAGCCTGGGCAACATAACAAGACCCCATCTCTACAAAAAATAAAAGAACTTAGCCAGATATGCTGGTGCGGGCCTGTAGTCTCAGCTATTTGGGAGGCTGAGGTGGGAGGATCACTTGAGCCCAGGAGTCCCATGCTACAGTGAGCTTTGATCACACCACTGCATTCCAACCTGGCAACAGACTGAGACCCTGTATCTCAAAAAAAAAAAAAGAAAATCTGTTTTTCTGAGTTCTGCAAGCTGTCGGAGCAAATGATTCCACCCACCAATGGGGTCATGAAACCCTGTTTTCTAACTGGTTGGTCAAAACTACATGTAACAACCCAAGACTTGCAATTGGCATGTGGAGTGAGGGTAGACTCCTGGGACTGAGCCCCCATCCTACGGGTCAGCACTAACTCCAGGGAGTGTCAGGATGGAATTGTGGGATACCCAGTTGGGATCCAGATTGTCTGAAAATCAGTGTAGAAACTCCACACGCACATTTGGTTAGAGGTGTTTAACCCTAACTACTGTTCACGAAAAAGGTCTACTCATTAGAACTGAAAATCATAAAATTGTAAGTTCTACAAAAATAAATCAACCTTATCTACTGGCCAGTCCTACCAAACTACAGAATGTGAGAACGGAAGGTCTAACCGTGGACTCGAGAGCTGACATTAGGAATGTCACCACCAACCTGCTCTCCAAGGACTCCTCATCTTCAACAGACTCCTCATCTTCAATGGGCAGGGTGGAAACTGCAACTTGTGCCATGATCCTTGCACAAGAAAAGAAGTAAGAAAGTGAGTGTAGAAATCCAGTGTCCTAAACTCACATCCAGAGCTGTGAGTTTTTCACCGGCTGGATAATTCACAGTTTTCTTGAATCAGGGGAAAAATAAGACTCAGAAACTAGGAATTCCTTTTGCCCAAAACTCTCATCAGATAGAGAATCCATCCACTAACTTTCTATCTAGTATTATTTCCATAAATTAGATCAATATCACTCCCAAAACAAATGTACATGGCACCCAAAATCTGTGCATTTCTCCCAAGTAAAAGAGGAGGCGGACGTGCGCAGTGTCTCATGCCTGTAACCCCAGCACTTTCGGAGGCCAAGGTGGGCAGATCACTTGAGGTCAGGAGTTCAACACCAGCCTGGCCAACATGGTGATACCGTCTCTACTAAAAATTAAAAAAATTAGCCACGTGTGGTAGCACGTACCTGTAGTCCCAGCTTCTTGGCAGGCTGAGGCAGGAGAATCGCTTGAACCCAGGAGGCTGAGGTTGCAGTGAGCAGAGATCGCACCACTGCACGTGAGCCTGGGTGACAGAGTGAGACTCTGTCTCAAAAAAAAAAAGGAGGGAGGGAAGGAGGCAAGGCACCTTACAACCCAGTGATGGGCTACCACAACTCAACACAGCAAAGAGGTGCCAAGCTCCCTTTCTCCCCTGCACAACCCGACACAGAAGAGTTGGTGCAGTGGAATGAGGCTGGATGGAGAGAAGTTCCTCTTCTTTCCCTTTTTTTCTTTTTTTTTTTTGAGATGGAGTCTCGCTCTATCACACAGGCTGGGTGCAGTGGCGCGATCTCGGTCACTGCAACCTCCGCCTACCGGGTTCAACCAATTCTCTGCCTCAGCCTTCCGAGTAGCTGGGATTAGAGGCGCCCACCACCACACCCAGCTAATTTTTGTTTGTTTCTTTGTTTGTTTAGTAGAGACTGGGGTTTCACTATGTTGGCCAGGCTGGTCTTGAACTCCTGACCTTGTGATCCACCTGCCTTGGCCTCCCAAAGTGCTGGGATTACAGGCATGAGCTGCTGCGCTCAGCCAAGAAGTTCCTCTTCTTACTGAGAAAATAGATCACAGGGCATCAAGTAACACATCAAATTCTTTATAATAAGCAGTATTATTTTTGGAAAACCTTTCCTAATATTTTGGTATCAGCAAAAACCCTCAAATTAATTTCAAACACTATAAAAATACAATACATAAACAGAAAATATTAACTGTCAGCAATGCTATAGAGAAATTGGAAGCTGTATGCATTGCTTTTTGGAATGTAAAATGGTACAGCACACTGTGGAAAATGGTTTAGCAGCTCCTTAAAAATATTAAGCACAGAATTATATGATCCACCAACACCCTTTAAGTGTATATACCCAAAATAACTGAGAGCAGGGACTGAAACAGGTATTTGTACACCCGTTTAACAGCAGCATTATTCACAGTGTCCAAAAGGTAGAACCAACCCTAATGCCCATCAGTAGGTGAATGGATAAAGAAAATGTAATATATACATACACAGAGTATTATTCAGTCATAAAAAGAAAAATATCTGGCCAGATTCAGGGGCTTACACCTGTAATCCCAGTATTTTGGGAGGCCAAGGTGGACAGGTCTCTAGAGCCCCGAATTTTGAGACCAGGCTGGACAATATGGCACATTTGGTTAGAAGTGTTTGACCGTAACTACTATTCAAGAAAAATATCTACTCATTGGAACTATAAATCATAAAATTATAAATTCTACAAAAACAAATCAACCTTATCTACCACCCAGTCCTACCTAATTATAGAATATTAGAACAGAAGGTCTCACCGTGGACTCGAGAGCTGATATGAGCAATGTCACCAGCATCCTGCTCTCCGCGGACTCATCTTCAACGGACTCCTCGTCTTCAACAGACTCCTCATCTTCCATGGACTCCTCATCTTCAATGGGCAGGGTGGAAACTGCAACTTGTGCCATGATCCCTATGCAAAAAATAGTAAGATATTGAATGGTAGAAATCCAGTATCCTAAACTCACATCCAGAGCTGTGAGTTTTTATCACCGGCTGGCAAATTGTTTTTTTGCATCAGAGAAAAAAATAAAACTTGGTAACTTGGTATTCGATTTGCCCAAAACTCTCATCAGATAGAGAATTCATCCGCTAACTTTCTATCCAGTATTATTTCCATGAAGTTAGATGAATATCACTCCCAAAATAAATCCACGTGGCAACCAGAATCAGTGCATTTCTCCCAAGAGGAGGTGGCCAAGCGCCCACATCTGTAATCCCAGCATGTTGGGAGGCCGAGGTGGGTGGATCAGGAGGTCAAAAGATTGAGACCATCCTGGCCAACATGGTGAAACCCTGGTCTCTACCAAAAATACAAAAAATAGCTGGATGTGGTGGTGTGTGCCTATAATCCCAGCTACTTAGGAGGCTGAGGCAGGAGAATCACTTGAACCAGGGAGTCAGAGGTTGCAGTGAGCCGAGATCGTGCCACTGCACTGCAGCCTGGCGACAAAGCAAGACTCCCTCTAAAAAAAAAAAAAAAAAAAAAACAGTAAAATACAAAATGTCTTTTTCTCCTAACCTTCTTAGCCTTCTGCTGGTACTTCAATTTCTGCTGGTACTGCTTGGTCATTGCCCTTTAAAGAATGATGGCTTCCTAAAAAGAAAATAAACAACATACAATAAACCAATAAAAACTCACATTGAAAGACAAAAAATAATCTAGGTGACGATGCAAGGCCAGGTGCGGGGTCTCACACCTGTAAACCCAGCAGTTTGGGAGGCCGAGGAGGGCAGATCACCTGAGGTCAGGAGTTCGAGACCAGCCTGGGCCAACATGGTGAAACCTCATCTCTAAGAAATTAGCTGGGCGTGGTGGCGGGTGCCTGTAATCCCACCTACTCGGGAGGCTGAGGCAGGAGAATCACTTGAACCCAGGAGACGGAGGTTGCAGTAAGCTGAGATCGCACGCCGCTGCACTCCAGCCTGGGTGACGAGAGTGAAACTCCGTCTCGTGAAAAAAAAGAAAAAGACATAATAAACATAAAATATGATTCTATTAACTATTAATCCAAATAACGTTTTCTAATTCAGAAGAAATATATAACATGTCTATTTGGTAGCTTGAAAACATTATTTTAAAATACAAATACAGTACACCCAAGTAGGCTTGGGAATTTAATATTAGTTACTCTAGCCACATGATAAAATTACTGGATATTGGAATCTGAAGAAGCACAACTATGCTTCAAGTACCATGCTCATCTGTCACTGACACACACACATACACAAGTGTGAATGCTTGCTTTGCTCAGACAATTAACTGTAAATAAGCTCAGGGTTTGCTGTGGAATGTTCCCTGCTTTCCATTTTCACTATGGTGAAAGTTATGGAAACTCAATCTCCATAATTTAAAAGCAAACCTGTACTTTAAGTAACTCGTAAGTAAAAATTTAAGGTACTACCCTTTAGTGTCAAAAACATTTTAATCCAGGTAACATAATCTGTCTGCCTCTAAAAACTGGCATATAAAGCAACAGGTCTATTAGGCAGTCACAAGGTAAACAGGCTCATCCTACTGGAACAGAAGTTTTACTCACAAATATGAAAGAAATAATCTAAAATATCAGAATGCCAGTTAGGATTAAGACCACAAGCTGCCCCCAGTACACACCCTCTGTCCTTAAAGATCTGAACTACTAACATGGAAAAGATTGAAAAACACTGTCTTCAAGTATAAATAAAAATATATTACATTTCAGTAAGAATACATTGTTTAGGGGGAAGGGAAGCAGATGCTCATCTATTTTGTCCTATCTATTGATAACTAAATTCAGAAGCTGTACTAAAAGTAAAGTAAAAGTTATAAATACATCTCTTAATTTTTAAAGAGCAATGATTACAGTCAGAAAAACTCATTTGGTGGCTTGTATTCTTGAATTAAAAGTGCCATACTGAAGTGAAATCTTTTTGGTTTTCAACATCTAGCTTTTTCATGGCACAATTACTTTGCGATTCTTTTCCACTTACTGCATATTGTGAAAACTCACCTGAACTCAAAACTCTAGGTAAATCTATAAACCTGTATCTCAGAATCCATGTTTAATTCATTTGTAAAGTATACTTTCTCTGCACACATTTCCTCTCTCCTTTTAACCTTAATATTCGGATTTAGGGAGCATTAAGTTCCTTGACTGTAAAGTCAACGAAAAAAAGAGATAAGAAGTCAAAGGAATGGGAGATAATGTACAAGAAGGCAGTAGTTAGAAAGTAAAATTTCAATAGAGAGTAACAGTTAAGATGGTTGTTCATGTTATTACCCAAACACCAGGAGTTTTGTCCAGGTCCTCCTGCTCACAGGACAGAAAGCCAGTCACTGAGGTGACAAGTACTGCCAAGGAAGAAAGCTTTAACCTGGTGCTGCAGCCCAGGAGCTGGGAGCTCAGTCCCAAATCCATGGGCTTGACTAATAGGAGCAGGAAAGAAACGTAACAATGTGTAAGAGAACAGAAATTAGGGGAAGGGCAGGAGGCATGTGGTGCTGTGATCTGGTATGTTTCAGTTATCTGATACTTCCTGAAGGTCTTTTTTTGAGGAGAGAACTCAGATAAAACAGATCCAAGTTTCAAGCTTTAACAGCAGGGTCAATTTTTACATTCATCCAAAAAAAAAAACACATCCATCAAAGTGGGTGCATGATGCACTTTCCCATTCAATTGTGTCAATGTAAGCAATGATTCTGTAGTTCCTCTTTGTTCTTTCAAAATCTGAAATAAACAATTGAATTTATATTATATGCTAAACCTAAAGAAAATACATCTTGTGTACTTGAGGCCAGAAGAGATAGAAGTAAAACTTATTACTAATAGCCTATGAGAGAGTCAACTTTGGGAACACTATAAAAAACTCAAAAAAAGTAATAAATGCATAAAACTTACAGATTAACAGGTGCTATTTCAGAATTCTTCTAAATACCAAGTATCGACATGACCTTATCAATATTTGCATTACCAACCATAAAATAAGAACCTGACTTCTGACTATACTGAGATAACGGATAAATGTGTACTTTACCTTAAATGGCAAAGTGCATCATGTACCCACTTTGAGATTCACAACAGGGAAAACTGATTTGAAAAATTGTTGCTTGTGAAGTTCATTTGTATGTTAAAAAAAGGCCAATACGTTTTCCCTTTTCCACATAGAAAACGAATACTATACTTATAAATACTAAAACACAGTCTGTGGAATACAAGGAACCATTAAATAGAAACAGTATGTAGGAAAATGGAAGTGAAAAGATTATACATTGCAAAGACTTCAGTAGAAGGAGTTTTTCGTCAATATCATCAGTTTCAGAAGGGCCTGCTTTGGGATACAAAGACAATACTTCAACAGTAACTCCCCCAAGCCAGACGCAGTGACTTATGCCTGTAATCCCAGTAATTTGGGAGGCCAAGGCAGGCAGATCTCTTGAGGTCTGGAGTTCGAGACAAACCTGGCCAACAGGGTGATACACCGTCTCTACCAAAAAATACAAAAATTAACCAGGTGTAGTGGTATGCACCTATATACAGTCCCACCTATATGGGAGGCTGAGGCCAATGTACTCATTTTTTCATTCCTGCACCCAAGAAACTGCTACCAATCTACTCTGTTAAGAGCAGAGATAAAGGGTTTAGACTCCATATTACATGTAAAATAGAAGAAACGAATCAGTTTAGTATGAACTTGTATGCACTGTTGGAGAGGAAAGTAGGTTAAGAAGCCATTAAGATACATGAAGGAAGGTCAAATGTTAAAGAAAACTAGAAATTCAGATTTATTTATGTAGCTCTAGAAGGAAGAACCAGGAATGGTGGAGAATGAATGTAGAAAACATTTTTAGTGAATGAAAGCATGAGATGATAACACAAGCAGCCACCAATGGAACAAACTGATGTGAAACAGTGGATTTGCTGTCACTGAAGCTATCCAGTCTCTGACTGTTGCAGGTATTACAGAGCTATCAAGAGTTTTAGTAGGCGGCTGGGGTTCCTTTCAGATCTAACATGCCATGATGCCAAAATGCTGTACATGCTCTCACCTTTTTCTGGCTCATTTTTTTTTCCTCTCTTCAGGTTTCTTAACCTTTTATCTACTTCCCTGTATTAATAATCACCTAAACCATGCACTCAGTCTTCTGAAGTAAATTTCTTTATCTTTCACTTCACAAATAAACATCTTTGATGGATGCAAACACCGCAAGAAAGCCACCTAAGCAGATATGACTTCTCAACTTTTTTTAAAGTGATTTCCATTCATCACTAGTTCCAAACAAAACAATTGCAAACTATCATAAAATTATTAGAAAGTGAAAATGGGAGGCATTGGTTAAATATGTGTTTAGTATGCTTCACCATGTCCTCAAACATATTTAAAAAGTTAATCCACACTTCTTTAAGTGCATTGGGGAACTTGCTTTAGATTAAGAAATATGTTAACTATTTCAGGACACTAAGGACCTTACAAATCTGAATTAGCTCAGATTGGCTGCTATCTCCTCAATTATTTTCTGATAAATAAGAAACAAACAGTAAATAGCAACTTCCACAAAATCTACCAGTAGTACACAAGGGCAGCCAAACTTCAAAATTCTTGCCACTCAAACTCTAGATGGTTACTATTTACTAAAATGTAAATAATAAAAAGACTTTTCTCAATCTTGTCCTCCAGAAAGAAAAGCCATAAAGTTCAAACACTAACCAAAAAAAGGGTAAGGAGAAACATTTATATATTGGTGTTCCTTTTATTAGTGTCTTCACATACAACACTCCTCAATTTTAAACAGCACTTTCTTTCAGAAGACAAAACCAAGACAAAATGGTAGAAATCAAAGGGTTACAGACTTTGATTTAAAAGGCATAACCTTTTCAAAAATGAGAGTTATCGATGGATCACTTACGAGAACAAATTCCCTGGCACTAGGATAAACAGAGGTTGGAAAACCATCTTTCCAGGTGCTATAAAACAGAATCCTCTCATGGTGCAAGAGTCCTAATTCTAGGGGTCTAGGATTATTTTTATTATTATTGTTACCTTTCCCGTTCTGGAAAATCTTCAAGACTCTCTTGTAAATGTCACCAACCCAGTAGGTTCTACAGAAGCAATAAAAGAAAAACATACCCAAAATAAGTTTCAATTTTGAAAACATTATACACGCACGCGCGCACACACACTCGGTAAAAGAATAGGTCTAACATTGACTATAAAACTAACCAGGAAATACAAAGCCTAGCATTGGAAAATAACAGAATATTGATTGAAAACAATATTCTCCTTACAGTAGAAACTCCTTGTATAAAACTCCTTCAGTAAGACTTCACTAAACGAAACTATACAAATAACAGCACAACATAGAATTTGAGTGCTAGTACTTTTTGCTAAAGTTTTGAAGCTGAATACACTTTTTTTAAAAAAAAAGCATTAAAAAAAGGATGTATAACTGGCACAGCTTATGCAGTAAAGACAAAATTGAATTCAAATTTGTAGACTCCTTTACAAAGAATGGACTTAACCCTACATTCAAAAACTGGTGAATAAATACACATTTATGTACTTTATAGTAAACTGAAATGCCACAGATTTAAAAAGAAAATCATTTGCACATCCTCTGGAGTTAGTACAGCTAAGTCTCAGGCTTAGATAGTGGGCAATCACTCTACTTGTTAGTAGCAGTCTTAGCCAGAGAAGAAATTACTGGTTCTAAGAGTTTACAGAACAAAGATGACATATTTTTCAAGGAGCAATAAATTTGGGAAGATCAAAATGGAGTACTATTAACGTAGTCAATAATTTTAAGAGGATGAGATCCTTTTCTAGTCAGATTTATTTTTTAAAGCTAGTAGCAAAAGAAACAAACAAATCAGCTGGCCAGAAGTAATCTGTCTGATTCAAATCAAAGAACAAACTAAAAAGGCCATGCCATTTCTGTTTTCTTGAATAGAAAAAAGCTCTTAAGGAAAGAGAGAGATGTCAGGAACTTAGTGATGACAGTGTATAACCCAGTGAAAGCCTGGCCATCATTTCATTCCTATGCACACAATTCCACATTTCTCCTTGTTCTCAGTCAAAAGCAGGAACCACTCAAAAACCATATGGAGCAGTTACAGAAGAAAACAAAATTTTTTGTTAACATGGGTCTTACATTCTTTAGATACCTAACTTTAAGATAAATGGATAACATATTTAAAACTCACAAGTAAGTGGTCAAACAACTCAAACACTAGAGAAGCAATTCTATGAATATAATAGAAAACATCTCTCTTGTCATTCAGTAACTTAGCAGAGAAGTAAGAACATCCAATGTCCTTCATACATACTGAGAGATGCTAAGAAAAATTCATAAACACTGCTGGCAAACCAAGAAAAGGCAGAAGAACATGGTTTCTTAGATTAACAAAAAATGCCTTGAGAGCACGTCTGTTAGCTTTCTTTCATAACAAGGCAACTTTCATCTCAGAATAGGATACTTTAAATTCATCAAATACTTCCCATAATAAAATCACAATATATACTACATTCAGGTCATGGATACTTTATCTAAAACTATACAGAAAATAATTTAATTCAGAAGGCTTTTAAAAATATTTCAGTCTCAAGATCTTCATCAAATATAAAATACACATGTTTAATAACACTGAAAAGTTGGTCCTGATGGAACTCTATTTTATCAATTCTAAAAGCCAGGTTTTTTCACATACTACATTTCTGAAACTGGAATACATCTTTTATAATGGAGATATCTTACCATAGGTCTAGACTAGAGGAGAATTTTCCCAGAGAAGATGTGCATCTGCTTCTGCTGTCGTCTGGGAACACTATCAGCCCGATACCATCTGAATTAATCCTTTGGGGCAGGCCTTTGTAGACCACACTGGTGGTAAGGCTGCACACCCAAAGCTTAGGGCTTGTGGTTCAAATTCTCAGAGAAATTTTTTTTTTCCATTCTCTATGTAGTGTCAAGGTTGAGACCTGCATATGTTTCTTTATGGTCCCTTTTCTGGATGACCAAGTTAATTTCTGATTTATCCCTGGGTGTACCAGCCTTGTGGGTTAGGTCTCCTACTGAATTCCCTGTCCTGAGTGTTTTTTCCTTCTTAGAGGTATATAATGTAATAGCACTTTTTAAAAATAATCTATGACATCTTAGATTCGATGAAATATGGTACCTTAAGCTTCTCAAGTCTACTGAGTAGGCTCCAGAACTTCTACACAATGACTCATTATACTGCAAACCTCTTTTATTCTCTTTAGTATTTCCTCTTTAAACCGTTAGCTTTACATACTGCAGACCAAGAGCAATGTTGTACTGCATTTCTACAAAGAACTTTATTAACATATACAGTGAAAAAGTCAGAAAATAAAATGTCTAGTTATAATTTATTTCTTCAAATTCCCAATACTTATAATGGCATATACATTTCTAGTTGAAAAAACAAACTTTTAGCTTTTTCCTCGAAGTATCTAAAATCCTAAAATTTAGAAAGCCAAGTTAGTTTTTAGAGAAGACATACATGATTTGACTCCCAGGACAAAAAAGTAAACTCTGTACTACTTATAGTAATTCTACATAAAACGGCAACTCAAAGTACTGTAAAAACCAAACAAAAAAGAACAATAGTAATAATTCTAACTAGACCTAGAATAGCCAAAAAAAGTAGTCATTTTTTTTTTTTTTTAGACAGAATCTTGCTCTGTCACCCAGGCTAGAGTGCAGTGGCACAATCTCAGCTCATTGCAACCTCCGCTTCCCGGGTTCGAGTGATTCTTGTGCCTCAACCTCCTGAGTAGCTGGGATTACAGGCTCCGCCACCGCACCTGGCTAATTTTTGTATTTAGTAGAGACGGGGTTTCACCATCTTGACCAGGCTGGTCTGGAACTCCTGACCTCGTGATCCACCAACACCTGGCCTTATGTAGTCATCTTTTTAACAAGTCATTACAAATTCTAATTTGATTTTGTGTCTCAGAGGTCCAAATGATTCTGCATTTTAATATTTCATTCAGTACAGGACACAAAACTGAAATTCAATAAGCTATGAGATAAATAATTCCATATCAAAGAAGCATATAATTTTCCCTTAAATATCAAAATCCTGATAATTGATTTCATTCTAAAAATTTAACAATGTCCAATAGCAATACATTCAAGGGAGAAGATGCCAAGTACATTGTAATGCAAGAGTAAAAGGAGGATATGAGAAAAATGATCTTAAAATTATTCGAAGACATGTTTTCAGACAATCCTACAACCCAGAACTGAAAAAAAGCCATTTCACTTGACCAGGTTGACATTACCTACTTAGCACAAAGAAACTTTTGAGGTTTTCTGGTTTACATCCACTTGTAGGAAAGGCTACCAATTGACAATAGCTTACATTTATTAAGCATGTATCTTCTTAATATCTATAACTACCCTGTAAGGTAATGGCCATTAGTATATTATTTCATAGATGATACAACTGAAGCTTAGAGGTGTCAAGAAACTTGACCATGGTCATTCAGCTTCTGAGATAAGAGTGGCAATACCAATCTATTATCAGCTGGTCATTACCAGTATTTGTTGGACATTTACTATTACTGTCTCAGCTGCTATCGGGTTTTGGGGAAGCAAGAATGTTAAGGTTCAACAGAGGAAGAAGGAGATACAAAACTCAGTACAAAAGTTTTTATAAGAGCTCCACAAAGGGCTTAGGAGGGCACAAAAGAGAGGAATGGGTAGAAAAGCAACGTGTCAGATGACTTATGCAAATAAACTAGTGAACGTTTCTTTAAATAAAGAGCATCCAAAATTTATTTCCTGGTCAATATACTTTCTCTGGTTTTTATTCATGAAAATCTTTTGATGTATACTACAGATTTCAGAGAATACGGGTCCAATTTCAGAGTATGTAAACCCCGCCCCCTTACATTTATAGCACACATTTATGCTTATACACAACATAAGCATAAAATCTAGGTTATCTTGTCGCATCATCACTACTGTTTCGATGTGGTTGGGAGAGGAAGGTTTACGTTAAACACAAAATGTTCCTCACATGTCACTTGACTTGAACTGTTCCCATCAGCAAGAAAAATTACGGTAAGAATGAAAGGAGTTTACTTTTCTCTGTGACTGTTCTAAAGAAGCAGAAGAGCGTTTTAAGTTTATCTGGTTTCCTTGATGAACGTCCCTCAAACAACCTAAAAGAGTTGAAAAATAAAAGAGAATGGAAGATGAATTAAAAGGCCTTAATGATTCACAAAACTACATCCATATTGCTACCACATAATAAAAAGAAATAATTGTTCCAGAAGACAATTCTGTAATAAGAACTAGAAAATTCGTTTAGATTCAAACGGCATCTGGAGAGAACTGAAACCAACTAGAACCAGACTTCTCCAAAGCTGTTCAAACCAGACAGCATTTGCTACCAACCACATTTCTCCAACCTATCTTCCACCACAAAGAAGGCACCATGCACCATCTAGCCCTCCCAGTCAACTGAGGTCAGTCAGTGCACAGCTACTTTCTCAATGGCTAATAACATTTATAATTCATAATGTTACTAGTTTGGTAAGTAACAAAAACAGTATCTGAAAAAAATCCTTATCTGAGTGTTTGTGAGGAAATTAGAGTGGAGGGGAATGGGGGAAGGGACACAGGCAGGTATAACAAGATATCAGGGCTCAACAATCCTTGTTAATTATACTAGATTCTTTTATGGACTGAATGTTTCTGCCCTCTCAAAATTTATATATTGAATCTTTAAACCCTAATGTAGCTAAATTTGGAGACAGGGCCTGTGAGAAGGTAGTAACAGTTAAATAAGGTCATAGGGGTGGGACTCTAATCTGATAGAACTGGTGTCATTTTAAGAAGAGAAGGTGAGACTACGGTACTCTCACTCTGCCACGTGAGGACAAGATGTTAGCAACCTATAAGCCAGGAAGAAAGCCCTCATCAGGAACCGAAGCAGCAGCACCTGATCTGCAGCTTCTAGCCTCCAGAACCGTGAGAAAATAAGTTTCTGTTGTTTAAGCCACCCAGTTCTATGGTATTTTATTATGGCAGCCCAAGCTGACTAATAGAGATCCTTGGCATGGTAACCAAAACAGTGCCTACCCTGTGTCATCTAGTTTTCAGCAACCTGGACTTGGATTACTTAATTCAGTTTCCTTTGAAATGATGTGACATTGTTATTGGTAACATGTAATTCAGTTTATTCTGAGAAAAGCAGGGCTTTAAAAGCATTATCACCCGAGTAGGTAGTTCACTAAAAGATTTCTAACACAAAAGCATGCTTTTGAGTATAAGATCTAGCTTTCCAAAGGCATTTAAAAATTATACAGACTCAGTGGCCATGAATGATGAGGTACTCTTCATCTGCCTCTAGTCATGTGCTCTAACTTTAAAACCAGAGACCCTTCAAGTAAAGTCCACGTTAGTAAGTGCTGAAATGGGTAATTATTTTTCATGATTACAAGAGTAAGCTTATGTAACTACGCTGAGAGAAAAGTTAATTCCATGAGAAAATCCTATTGAGTGACTGAAATAAATTAGGTAAAGGAAATGCAGTTTTCAAATGGTTCCGTTTTCAACGATCTGAAATCTGTATTCAGGGTCAATTTCTGGAAAAACAGTTTATATGAGTATTTATTTCATAAAAAGAATACTTATGTAGGCTAGTATTTTAACAAAATCTAAAATCAGATCTCTTTTTAAAAAGTTTAAGACATCCTGTGTGATAATTTTTATTTATTTAAAAGAACCTATCCTTCTAAAATATTTAATACACATACTCTTATAATCCAGTCGCCAGCTTAAACAGGGTACGGATTAAATAAGATAGTATTTCTAAATTGATTCTGAATGGATTAAAACTCAATAAAATGGACATTTTATTGAGTGAATGGAGAGAGCTAATACATCTGGCAAGTCAGTTAAGAGAGCTTCTGCCATTTTTGTTGACATGTAATAGTGTAATAAAGTCACATGTAATACCGTAAAGCTCTGTAAAGAAATTTTAACCTAGCCTATTTGTTTAAAGGAGATGTTAACAATTCATGCTCCCTTGAACCACTTCATTTTTGCTTTTAGGACAGGAGCGTTCATTAACACAATCAATTACTAAAATAAATATTATCAAGCAGTAACCAAAAAATTCAACATAAGGCTATCATACCCAAACTCAAATATCCAGAAGCCAATTTAACTAATCCATGCCTCCTTGGCAAAAGTGTATGGATATTACCTTTTCCTTGTGATAGTAAAACCTACCCATTTTCTTACCTCACCCAGTATCAGGTTTTATGTTTCCACAAATAAAGCAGACAATGAACATACTGTGTAGAAATCTTGAGCTCTTAATTAAAAAGTACTCACCGAGTTGTATCTAAATAATTGGCTACAATGATCTAAAACACAGTTATATCTGGATCATTTGCTACAATTATCTAAAACCACTTTATTTACATCTTAGTATTAATCACAGGACAAAAACGCTAATATTTTCAGAACTACAGCCAGTGTTGCTATCTGGCGCAGGCAACATGTCTTCAAAACCCCATGATACTATGTGTTTGCCCCCAAGTAAACAGGAGGGAGATCCAGGCGCCCCTTCCAAAAGCAATAGCTTAGAGGAGAGAAGGAAAATCAAAGACACTGAGACGATTCATGTTAGCAAAAAGTGAACCTGCCACCCCAAACAGCAGAAAACAAAATCTGAAAACTAAGATGTATAATATGTTATGTACTATTCACAAAATTTATTCACAATATCTTTAAATAATTACAAAACTGTGTTTCTGAAAATGTTACAATAAAATTATATGTGTGTAAAGTGTATCTATTTTATGTGTACATTTGTGTGTGAGAGAGAGAGGGGATTATGAATTAGGAAGAGTATGTACCAAAATATTAGAAGTAGTTATCCTTGGGTAATGAGATGAATGATTTTCACTTTCCTCTTCATACCTTAACATCTCAAAATTTACAATCAGAATTCATTATAAGCTATTGTATTTTTATTTATTTTGTGAGACATGGTCTCACTCTGTCACCCAGGCTGGAGAGTGCAGTGGCACGATTTCAGCTCACTGCAACCTCGGCCTCCCAGGCTCAAGAAGTCCTCCCACCTGAGCCTCCTGAGTAGCTGAGACCAATCAAAGTTAAGTTTTCTTCGGTTTAAAGTAACTTGTTGTAATTATGTTGTTTAGCCTCATGGTAACCAGAAAGCAAAAATCAATAGACACCCTAACGTGAAAAGCAAGTTATTAAAACACACCACCAAAAAAAATTACTTTACTACAAATAAAGACCGGAGGAAAGGCAAGGAGGAAAGTAAAAAAAGGAAGAAATAAAAAGAGAGATCAGAGAGAAAAAAAAGAGGAAGGGAGAAAGAACACAAGAAAAAGTAGCAACACAATCAAAAAAGAAGTAAAATATGGCATAGTATGTTTTTACCTGTAATAATCCTGAATATACATGAATTAAGACAGAGTGGCTGAATGGATTAAAAGAAAAGACCCAATTATGTACTGCCTACAAGGAACTCAGTTCACCTATAAAGACATACACAGACAAAGTGAAGGGATGATAAAAGATATCCCATACAAACGGAAACAAAAAAAGGAGTAGCTATACTTAGATAAAATAGCCTCTAAGTCAAAAAAAGAAAAAGATCATTATATAATAAAAAAAACAGTAGCCGTTAAATGCATATGCAACCAACACTCAAGCACCTAAATACAGATGCAAATATTAACAGGCTTTAAAGGACAGATGGACTGCAATACAATAATAGAGTACGTCAACACTCCACTGTAATCGTGAACGGACAGATCATCCAGACAACAAAACATCATCAGTTAAACTGTATTCTATACAGAATGGACCTAAACAGACATTTACACAGCCTTTCACTCTGCAACTGCACAACGCTCATTCTACTGAGTGGCACACATCAATTATTCTACAGGACAGACTATGTGTTAGGCCAAAAAAAACAAGTCACAACACATTTCTTTTTTTTTGAGGTGGAGTCTTGCTGTGTCTCCCAGGCTGGAGTGCAGTGGGCTATCTTGGCTCACTGCAAGCTCCGCCTCCCGGGTTCACGCCATTCTCCTGCCTCAGCCTCCCAAGGAACCCGCCACCACGCCCAGCTAATTTTTTGTATTTTTAGTAGCGACGGAGTTTCACTGTGTTAGCCAGGATGGTCTCGATCTCCTGACCTTGTGATCCGCCCGCCTCAGCTACCCAACACATTTTTAGAAACTGAATTCATATCAACTATCTTTTCTGACCACAATCGAATAGTATTAGAAGTCAATAAGATAGAACTTTAAAAACTGTACAAATATACGGAAATTAAAATACATGCTCATGAACCGATAAATGAAATGAAAAACAAAGGAAATTAAATATTTATTGAAACAAGAATAGAAACATAACAAATCCTGTGGGATGCAGCAAAGGCAATTCTAAGAGGAAAAGTGCATAGCTATAAATGCCTACATCAGGGAAGTAGGAAGATCTCAAACAGCCTGACAGTATACCTCCAGTAATGAGAAAAACAAGAACAATCAAATGCTAGAATTAGCAGAAAAAATATTGTAAAAATTAGAGAAGAAATTTTAAAAACAAACAATACAAAAGGTCAATGAAACAAAGAGCTGGGGTGTTTTAGAAAAAAAAATCAAAATTGACAAGCTTTAACTAGATGAAGGATAAGAAAAAGAAAACGAAATCATAAAGAAGACTTACAATTGATAACCCTGAAATACGAAGCATTTTAAGAGGTTACTAAAAACATCTATATACAAATTGAAAAATCTAGAAGTGAATAAATTTCTAGACACATAACAAATTCCCAAGATAGAATGATAAAAAAAATGAACAGACCAATAATGAGTAATGCAATTAAAGCAGTCATAAAAAGTCTCCTGGCAGAGAAAAACACAAGAATCATGGTTTTCCTGCTGAATTACTGAACATTTTTAAAAGAGTTAATATCGATTTTACTCAAAATATTCCCCATAAAATGAAGAGAAAGAAAGGCTTCCAAATTTGTTCCATGAGGACAGCATGACCCTGGTACAAAAACCAGACCAGAACACAACACAGAAAGAAAACCACAGGCTTTCCCTGATGAACAGAGGTGCAAGAAATCCTCAACAAAATGCTTCAAAACTGCATTTGACAACACAATAAAAAGATGATCTGCCATGACCAAGTGGATTTCATCCCAGGAATATGAGGATGATTCAATAAACACAAATAAATATGCGACATCACATTCAGCAATCAAGAACAAAAACCATATAGTCATTTCAGTAGACGCTGAAAAAAATAAAAATCAACATTCCTTCATGATAAAAACTCAACAACATGAGTACAGAAGGAACATATCTCAGCGCAATAAAGGCCATATATGACAAACCCACAGCTAACATAGTAAGGAGAAGTTAAAAGCTCTTCCTCTAAGATCTGGAACAAGTGTGGCTACTTTTACACCACTTTTATTCATCATAGTACTGGAAGTCCTAGCTAGAGCAATTAGACAGGAGAATGCAATAAAAGGCATCCAAATTGGAAAAAAAGGAGTCAAATTGTCTGTTGCCAGGTGACATGAACATATATAGAAAGAACCCTAAAGATTCCACAAAAAACCTACTAGAAATAATAAATTTAATCAAGTTCCAAAATACAATATCAAAATATAAAAATGAATAGTACACCAATGCACCAATAGTGAAATACCTAAGAAAGAAATCAAGAAAGCTATTTCATTACAAAAAAAATGGTATCTAGGAATAAACTTAACCAAAAAGGCAAGAGATCCCAAAATGAAAACTTCATAAAACATAGATGAAAGATATTAAAGCAGACACAAGTAAATGGAAAGATATCCCATGTCCATGCACTAAAAAATGTTAAAATATATATATCACCCAATGTGATCTACAGAATCAATGCAATCCGTGTTCGATTACAAGACATTCTTCATTGAAATTGAAGAAGAATCTTAAAATTCACATGGAAGTTCAAAATACCTCAGATAGACAAAATAATCTGGAATAGAAAGAAAAGCGGGAGGCATCACACTACCTGATTTCAAAATATACTACAAATCTATAGTAAGCATGGTACTATCAAAACAGTATGGTACTATCAATAAAAGGGGTGGGAGAGAGACAGAGGTGAACGAATGACAGACAAGTGAAACAGAATAGAGAAATCAGAAATAAATTCAAGCATTTACGGTCAATTCTTTTTTAACAAAGTCCCCAAGAACACACATTCGGGAAGGACAATCTCTTCAATAAACTGTACTAGGAAAACCCAACCCCCACATGTCCAAGAATACATCTAGGCCATTACCCTTACCGTATGCAAAAATCTACTCAATATAAAGATTTAAATGCAGGACCTGAAACTATTAAACTACCAGAGACGAAAACAGGATAAATGCTTCACGAAATTGGTTAGGACAAGGAATTTTCAAATAGACATCAAAAGCACAAGTAACAAAAGCAAAGATGTAATTACATTAAACTTAAAACCTTTTCCAAAACAGAGTAAGCAATCAGTATAATGAAGACAGAACCCAGAGAATGGAAGAAAGTGTTTGCAAACTATGCATCAGGCAAGAGGTTAATACACAAAATATCTAAAGAACTCAAACTACTCAAAAGTGAAAATACAAATAATCTTATTTTTAAAAATCTACCCAAAACCTTTGTCCCCCACCATTTCCCCACCTTCTTTTCCCAACCGCATTTGGCCCTCTCCCTCTCACCACCGTTTCTCTTCCTCTACCTATCCCCAAACTTTCTCACCGTTTTCTCCCCACCATCATTTTGCAAAGCCTTCTCGACTCTCCCGCTCACCACGCTTTTCCCCATCCATCTACCCAAACACTTTCTCCCGTTTTTTCCCACCGTATTTTCCCCTTCTCTCTGGCCACCCTTTTTCCCCCTCCCGATGTCATCACGCCCTTTTGCTCCTTCAGCTACGCAAAAACATTGTCCCCCCATCTTTTCCCAAAACCTTTTCCCTACTCCTGCTGCTCACCATCCTCTTTTCCCCCTTCATCTACCCAAAAACTCTTTTCCTCATCGTCTTTCCCCCCGCTCCTCCTTGCCACTCTCTTTCCCTTCTCCATCTACCCAAAAACATTTCCCCACCATCTTTTCTCAAGGCCTTCTCCCCACTCCTGCTCACCTCCCTTTTCCCCCTCCATCTACCCCCCAAAATTTCCCCATCTTTTCAGTCTTCCCTCCCTTCCCACTCGTCCTCTTCTCTCCCCTATCCTGCTTGCCACCCTCTTTTGCCCTCCATCTACCCCAAACTATTTTCCCGTCTTTTTCCCAACCTTCTTTCCCTGCTCCCTTCTCGCCACCCTCTTTTCTCCTCCTCTTCACCCTCTTTCCCCCCTCCATCTACTCACTTTTTACCTACCATCTTTTCTTTCTCCACCATCTTTCTTTTCTGCCACTGTCTTTTGGCAAAACCTTGTCTTCCTCCCGCTGGTTACCCTCTTTTTCCTTCCCCCACTTGCTATCTTCTTTTGCTCCTCTATCTACCCAAATACTTTTCTCTCCACCCTCTTTTCACGAAACCTTCTCTCCCTACTGCTCGCCCATTGTCCCCCCTCAACACTCTCTTTCCTCTTCCCAATTGCCACCCTCTTTTCCCCCTTCATCCACCCATAAACTTTCTACCCACCGTCTTTCTGCAAAACCATCCCTCCCTCCCGCTCTGCACCGTTTTTCCACCTCCATCTACCCAAAAACTTTTTTCCCCACCATCTTGTCCCCATCGTCTTTTTGCAACGCCTTCTCCTCCTCGCTATCCTTTTTTCCCTTTGCACTAACACCACACTCTCTACCACTTCTTCTATCTATCCCAAAACTATTTTCATTCTCCTACCCCTTCAGCCGCGCTGCAATCTCCATCGCCACCACCAACCGCAGCAAGGTGAATTGCGCAACAGTGCTCAACAAGAAGGTACGGAAACCTAAAGAAACCCTAACCTCTCTTCGGCATTATATATATACTGAGGTTTTGCGCATGATGGTTCCTGGACTGCATGTTCTGATTGGATGAGAAAAAAACTCCAGGCTTACTCGGATTGGACTTTATTATCATGTTCTGATTGGATGAGAGCAAGTCTTAAGATAACCAATCACAGCATGAAAATAAAGTCCAATCAGAGTAGGCCTAGAGGTTTTTCTCTCATCCAATCAGAACATGTAGTCCAGGATCCGTAACCTCAGTATATAAAGCATGCGGAGGCAGCCGCACGTCATTTTTGGCTTTTCTGTGTTGGTGTGTGGGGCTGCTACATGCTCGGCTTAGAGAATTAGAAGGGTCCGTCTCTTTTTGCCCACTGGAGTCTGGCGCTTGGGGCACTGCCTCCCTGTTGGTGGTGGTGGTGACGGAGCTGTAGGAGGGAGGCTAGCAGCGGGAGCTTCTCCTGCTGGGCTGGAAGACAAGCAGAAGGAAGAGGCACCACCGCATGCTGGAGGCTGGAGCCACGGCGGCTTGCCTCGCTGCGGTTGGTGGTGACATCGGAGACCGCAGCTACGGTAATACAAAGCCGTGTCCTCGGCTCTGAGGCTGTTCGTTTGCAGATACAGTGAGTTTTTTGCATTGTGTCTGGAGGTGGTGAATTGGCCCTTCACAGAATCTGCGTAGTATATGGTACCACCACTGCTAATAACTGAGACCCACTCCAGCCCCTTCCCTGGAGCCTGGCAGACCCAATCCATGGTATAGCTACTAAAGGTGAATCCAGTGGCCTCACAGGAGAGTCTCAGGGACGCCCCCAGGCTGTACCAAGCCTCCCCCAGACTCGACCAGTTGCCCCTCAAACTGGACACCTGCAAATAAAGAGACATCCTGGTCAGAAATTGCCACACATATTCACTGTTTCTCTCACTTATATCCACTCACACTCTAACTCCCTAGTTTTCCATGAATCACCTTCTAAAATAGCAACAAGGAAAACTCAGCTCAGCCCGAACTCCATGGTGAGTCCTTTGTGTTCGGTGCTGATCGCCAAGTGGAAATGCCTTGGAGTCCCGGGGTTAAGGCTCCTCTCAGAGCTGCAGGGTCGGGGTTGGGTTGGTTTTCATCAGTAGAGGGAGGGCACTAATTTCATATCTCCAACTATATAGCAAGTGCTAGGGTGGGACACTTGAGAAGTAGGCTGTATCTAGATAAGAAGCTGTTACCCGCAGAAGTTGGCTGGTAATTATGGTATTTGGAAAATATGCTGTCTTATTATGAAATTGTGCTGTGATAAACATTTTGCCTTTATCACCCTATTTCATTTTAAAATATTTGTGTAAATTATGTTCTGTAGGAGTCAATATTTTTTCATTTACAGATGTGGAAGTAAATCCACACATGGAGGGGGCTCTGTGTGTATCTAAGAGCTCATGTCTAGGATGAGTGAACCCTGGTATCTAGCCCTGTGCTTCTCATCACTGGCTCCGACTGCTCCCTAAGCCAACTCCAGTACAAAGCTGGATGTGTCTAATGTTTTTTTTCAGAGCCCACTTTCCGTAGTAAGAGCATGTGTGGTTTTGCTGCACTCCAGCACTCATCTGAAAATACGGGGAAAACTAGGGTCCAGGCACATTAATTTTCAGGTACTTCTGACATTTAACATATTTGTTCTCTCTATTACTCCTTGTCTAAGGTTCCATTTGTTTGCTTGTAATACAATTTATGAGGCTTATTTGAAAGATAATGCATTTCACATATTTAAAATGTACAATTAATAAACATGATAGAACTGTCATCATTATCAAGAAAGTGTACATGGGAATTCTTCTCAACATTTCCTCTTGTTCAGCTATATTCCTCCTCCTTTCCCCTTCCCTTCTTCTACCAGTTTCCCGGGCAACTACTGATCTTCATTATTTTATGTTAGATGCATTTTTATTTATCAGGATTTATAACAATGAAATAACATAGTATATATTCTTATTGGTTTAGCTTATTTTACTCAACACAAATACTTAGATATTTTAGCTTTTTCTTGTGTGTATCAGGCATTTATTTGTTATAAATGATAGGTAGTATTACAGTGAACACATTTATCGTAATTTGTTTTCGTATTAAGCACCTTAACAATATTTGCATTTTTAAATTATACTTTAAGTTCTAAGGTACATGTCCATAATGTGCAGGTTTGTTACATATGTATACATGTGCCATGTTGGTGTGCTGCACCCATTAACTCGTCATTTATGTGAGGTATATCTCCTAATGCTTTCCCTCCCCCTCCCCCAACCCCACAACAGGCCCCAGTGTGTGATGTTCCGCTTCCTGTGTCCAAGTGTTTTCATTGTTCAATTCCCACCTATGAGTGAGAACACTCAGTGTTTGGTTTTTTGTTCTTGTGATAGTTTGCTGAGAATGATGGTTTCCAGCTTCATTCATGTCCCTACAAAGGACGTGAACTCATCCTTTTTTGTGGCTGCATAGTATTCCATGGTGTATATGTGCCACATTTTCTTAATCCAGTCTATCATTGATGGACATTTGGGTTGGTTCCAAGTCTTTGCTATTGTGAATAGTACCGCAATAAACATACATTTGCATGTGCCTTTATAGCAGCATGATTTATAATCCTTTGGGTATATACCCAGTAATGGGATGGCTGGGTCAAATGGTATTTCTAGTTCTAGATCCTTGAGGAATCGCCACACAGTCTTCCACAATGGTTGAACTAGTTTACAGCCCCACCAACAGTGTAAAAGCCTTCCTGTTTCTCCACATCCTCTCCAACACCTGTTGTTTCCTGACTTTTTAATGATCACCATTCTAACTGGTGTGAGATGGTATCTCATTGTAGTTTTGATTTGCATTTCTCTGATGGCCAGTGATGATGAGCATTTTTTCATGTGTCTTTTGGCTGCATAAATGTCTTCTTTTGAGAAGTGTCTGTTCATATCCTTCGGCCACTTTTTGATGGGGTTGTTTTTTTCTTGTAAGTTTGAGTTCTTTGTAGATTCTGGATATTAGCCCTTTGTCAAATGGGTAGATTGCAAAACTTTTCTCCCATTCTGTAGGTTGCCTGTTCACTCTGATGGTAGTTTCTTTTGCTGTGCAGAACCCCTTTAGTTTAATTAGATCCCATTTGTCAATTTTGGCTTTTGTTGCCATTGCTTTTGGTGTTCTAGACATGAAGTCCTTGCCCATGCCTATGTCCTGAATGGTATTGCCTAGGTTTTCTTCTAGGGTTTTTATGGTTTTAGGTCTAATATTTAAGTCTTTAATCCATCTTGAATTAATGTTTGTATAAGGTGTAAGGAAGGGATCCAGTTTCAGCTTTCTACATATGGCTAGCCAGTTTTCCCAGCACCATTTATTAAATAAGGAATCCTTTCCCCATTTCTTCTTTTTGTCAGGTTTGTCAAAGATCAGGTGGTTGTAGATGTGTGGTATTATTTCTGAGGGCTGTGTTCTGTTCCATTGGTCTATATCTCTGTTTTGGTACCAGTACCGTGCTGTTTTGGTTACTGCAGCCTTGTAGTATAGTTTGAAGCCAGGTAGCGTGATGCCTCCAGCTTTGTTCTTTTGGCTTAGGATTGTCTTGGCAATGTGGGCTCTTTTTTGGTTCCATATGCACTTTAAAGTAGTTTTTTCCAATTCTATGAAGAAAGTCATTGGTAGCTTGATGGGGATGGCATTGAATCTATAAATTACCTTGGGCAGTATGGCCATTTTCACAATATTGATTATTCCTATCCATGAGCATGGAATGTTCTTCCATTTGTTTGTATCCTCTTTTATTTCATTGAGCAGTGGTTCGTAGTTCTTCTTGAAGAGGTCCTTCACATCCCTTGTAAGTTGGAAACCTAGGTATTTTATTCTCTTTGAAGCAATTGTGAATGGGAGTTCACTCATGATTTGGCTCTCTGTTTGTTATTGGTGTATAAGAATGCTTGTGATTTTTGCACATTGATTTTGTATCCTGAGACTTTGCTGAAGTTGCTTATTAGCTTAAGGAGATTTTGGGCTGAGATGATGGGGTTTTCTAGATATACAATCATGTCATCTGCAAACGGACAATTTGACTTCCTCTTTTCTTAATTGAATACCCTTTATTTCTTTCTCCTGCCTGATTGTCCTGGCCAGAACTTCCATCACTATGTTGAATAGGAGTGGTGAGAGAGGGCATCCCTGTCTTGTGCCAGTTTTCAAAGGGAATTCTTCCAGTTTTTGCCCATTCAGTATGATATTGGCTGTGGGTTTGTCATAAATAGCTCTTATTATTTTGAGATACGTCCCATCATTACCTAATTTATTGACAGTTTTTAGCATGAAGGGCTGTTGAATTTTGTCAAAGGCCTTTTCTGCATCTATTGAGATAATCATGTGGTTTTAGTCTTTGGTACTGTTTATATGCTGGATTACATTTATTGATTTGCATATATTGAACCAGCCTTGCATCCCAGGGATGAAGCCCACTTGATCATGGTGGATAAGCTTTCTGATGTGCTGCTGGATTCGGTTTGCCAGTATTTTATTGAGGATTTTCGCATCAATATTCATCAGGGACATTGGTCTAAAATTCTCTTTTTTTGTTGTGTCTCTGCCAGGCTTTGGTATCAGGATGATGTTGGCCTCATAAAATGAGCAAGGGAGGATTCCCTCTTTTTCTATTGATTGGAATAATTTCAGAAGGAATGGTACCAACTCCTCCTTGTACCTCTGGTAGAATTCAGCTGTAAATCCCCTGGACTTTTTTTGGTTGGTAGGCTATTATTGCCTCAATTTCATAGCCTGTTATTGATCTATTCAGGGATTAAAGTTCTTTCTGGTTTAGTCTTGGGAGGGTGTATGTGTCCAGGAGTTTATCCATTTCTTCTAGATTTTCTAGTTTATTTGCATAGAGGTGTTTATAGTATTCTCTGATGGTAGTTTGTATTTCTGTGGGGTCGGTGGTGATATCCCCTTTATTATTATTTACTGCACATATTTGATTCTTGTCTCTTTTCTTCTTTATTAGTCTTGCTAGCAGTCTATCGATTTTGCTGATCTTTTCATAAAACCAGCTCCTGGATTCATTGATTTTTTTGAAGGGTTTTTTGTGTTTCTATCTCCTTCAGTTCTTCTCTGATCTTAGTTATTTCTTGCCTTCTGCTAGCTTTTGAATGTGTTTGCTCTTGCTTCTCTAGTTCTTTTAATTGTGATGTTGGGGTGTCAATTTTAGATCTTTCCTGCTTTGTCTTGTGGGCATTTTGTGCTATAAATTTCCCTCTACACACTGCTTTGAACGCGTCCCAGAGATTCTGGTATTTTGTGTCTTTGTTCTCATTGTTTATAAAGAACATCTATATTTTTGTCTTCATTTCGTTATTTACCCAGTAGTCATTCAGGAGCAGGTTGTTCAGTTTCCATGTATTTGTGCTGTTTTGAGTGAGTTTCTTAATCCTGAGTTCTAGTTAGATTGCACTGTGGTCTGAGAGAGAGTTGGTTATAATTTCTGTTCTTTTACATTTGCTGAGGAGTCCTTTACTTCCAACTATGTGGTCAATTTTGGAATAAGTGCGATGTGGTGCTGAGAAGAATGTATATTCTGTTGATTTGGGGTGGAGAGTTCTGTAGATGTCTATTAGGTCCGCTTGGTGCAGAGCTGAGTTTAATTCCTGGATATCCTTGTTAACTTTCTGTCTCGTTGATCTGTCTAATGTTGACAGTGGGGTGTTAAAGCCTCCCATTATTATTGTGTGTACTTAACCCATTTTCTAAACACGTTTAAACCTCATAAATCCTGTTATCTTCTCATCCCCAGCACAGCTGCCTCCTTCCTCAAGGTTTCTCACACTCTCAGTATCTGGATTTTCACACTGTGTGTCTTGCACTGTAATATATGGCCGTGTCCTCAGATCTCACGCTGCTCAGCTCCACATAGGCTGTGTCTGTAGACATGCCTGCGGTCATGGTGACTCTGCCCTGGAACTTCTGTGCATATATTGTTTCACCATCTTCAGGATCAACATGTCCCATCCACTCAAGCCCTTTTCCAGGGGCCTGTGGCACCCAGTGCATGTAGTGGAAGGTGAAGGTGTAGCTGGAAGCCTTGGGTAGACTTTCACTAAGGCCCCAGGTTTCCTCACCTCAGCCCCAGACTGCACTGGCTGGACCTGGGACTGGGCACCTGTGGAGAGGACAGAGGAGTGAATGAGACCCCACTTAACTGGACCCAGTCCCGTCATCAGCCATGGAACTTAGAATTCTCTTACCTGTAGCTGCTGCCACCAAGAGGAGGATCCTCCAGGTCCAGTCCATGGTGATGTGCTGTGCTCTGGGGACTTCTACAGAGGAGGGATGTGGTTGTTGTGTGATGCTCCCTGGGCAAGGACAGATCTGTATTTACCTCGGTAAACACCAGTGCATTTGCATATTCATGAGGCAGCTACCTATTTCGTAGCTCAAGCCCCCCAACCTGAGGAAGAAGTTAGGTGACACACAGACCACGCCACAGTGGGATGCTGAGCTCCATGCCCTGTACTTTGTTTAATGATATTTGTCCTCTGACATGCTCAGAAGTCCGTGAAGACAGAACTCGTCTCACAGAAAACCACAGTCTCCCAGGACATTGTCCTCAATGTGATTCCTTGTTCCTATGGAACTCTGACAACCTGAACATTTCCTGGTCCTTCACCTCTGCACCTTAACTTCTAGGATGAGTGTATCTCCCAGTAGTAACACCCATTGAATTAATAAAACAACCACTCAATTCCTAACTATAAATACATTTGAAAAGACTAGACATTTCTCCATTTAAATATGGTTTGCATTAAATTATTGGGTTAGGTATCGGCTCCATATACGATAAAATACTTAACGGTACCTCAGTACTTGCTAAATTCTTATTTAAATTTTAGGTCATTATTGCTTTGAAATAAGAAACATTCAATTCCTGAGAGAAAACCCCACCCCGTCCTCCTGTGCACCTGCTCCAGGGCTAAATCCTGTGCTGGGTGCACCCCGAGGACCCCCCTGCAGCTCAGCTCCTGCCCTGCATAGAAGTTCCTGTCTGGGCTCACAGAGAATTCTCCACCCAGCATATCAAGCCCAGTATGAAGTGGCTATGCCTTGGCTCAGAATGAAGTTTTAGTGGCAGCAATTGCTTCTCCCACCATCTCTTACAGTAGGAAATAGGCCTTACAGTAGGAGTAGGCCTTATCCTACAGGGAGACCTCAGCACAGCAAGCAAGGGATCACTAAAGCCACGAGGGAGCCCCTTCCCTGGAGCTCCAGGTGCACTGATACGGTCCAGACACATGTCGAGTCCAGGAACTGATGGGGACTTTGGGGCAGCCTCTTTTTTAGGATTCTGTGTTTGAATATCCCATCAGATTCTAACTTTACACACAGACCCTATGTCTCAAAGTCCCCCAACACACAGTGGCATATTTGCACAGTAATGGGCCTCGAATTTGCCCTCCTTCATAGTGTCTTCCCAAAGAAAGGTGCTTCCAACACTGACCTTAGTCCTGCTTATGTTTGTTGTTGTTTTGTTTTTTCCAGAGCTAAAGCAAGCTCAGTACTACTGGTGATTTGGAAAGTGCCTTCATATTGTTTTTGCCAGTTCTCACCTGAGAACCCTGCAGATGCCCCATGAGAGGTAAATCTAAGGCCATTTAGGGAGGGGCTGTGATCTTGGTTCTGAAGCTGTTGGTCTCAGAGGCCTGATGGTCTCACTTCCCTGTCCTTGATTTGTTCTCTCCTACCACCTTTGGTTTCCCTACATTCTAGTCGTTAGACGGAGTCTGTGCCTTGCCACACTTCTCTCTTTAATCCATATTAATCCTAGTGGTGAGAAGGTGATGTGGTGGGCAGGGAAGCAGTAAATGTTCTTGACATTGAATTCCAGTGATTTCTTGCTGTACTTTCTCTAGGCTGTGCCCTTTACAAGGAGTCTCCAGTGATACAGCTGATTTTCCTCCATACTCTAATCCCCTTCATGGCTGCAGCATCAACAGATTGCTCTCTTGAATCTGACCCCAGTTGTTTTATTAATTATACCCCTTTTCGTGACACAGGAAGGCTAAGATGAAGCTGTCTTGGATGGAAAAGAATTCGTTCTCCTCACATGGAATAAAGATCTTGAAAAGTATTTTTTCTATGTAGGGTCTGTCCGGGCAAAGTTCTGGGCATATTTATCAGAGAACAGTTCTCCTGATATCAGAGCCATGAGGGAATCTGTTTGGATTCTCATCTTGAGAACCCAGAAGTTTCTGGAGGGAAATTCCATAAAAGTGTGGGGTGTGTGGCCCCCAGGAGTTCTTACCCTACCCTATCCACACTTGTCTGCTAGGCATTTATGGAATTATCATGTAACTGTTTCCACCAGCTTGTGCTTTCAATGGAAGAGTCACCCAATTTATAAATTTAGAAAAGAAACTTTATTTCTGATAAATGGGTGAAGCTGCAGGATGGCCATCTTAACAGGCCGGAAAGCAAAGTCTCCCACAGAGACAGTGAGCAGGCACTTCAAGAGAGGGAAAGGTGAGAAATGAGTTCATGCAAATGGATTAGCCAAGTGCACATACTCAGCAGGCTATAGAAGGAGCTATGAATATTCACATGGTGGGCAGGCTGTCATGCATAATAAGCAAACACAAATGTTACATGCATTTCATGTTTGCTTTGGGGGGAGGACTTAAGAACTAAACAAATTACAATTGGGCCGTGTACATCAAAAGGGCTTTGTGCAGAGGCAGAAGGACACACAGTGCACAGCCTCCATAATTTGGCAAGGACAAGTCCATGGTGAGTGGTCTCAGGAGAAAGTTACTGAAATCAGTCCTTCTCCATTCAAAGCTCTTTTTATGGCTGTGAAACAGGGGCACAGTTACCCAGTGTCTTGAGTTCCATGAGCTGCAAATATTTTAATATTCTTATCTTAGGACCAGTGTTTTTTAGCTGCTAAAGAAAATGAAAAGCCCTGTGGCAGTTACAACATAGTCTATTTTTTAAGTGTAGGAGTGAGTGACTTAATATTTGCTTGATGTGGCCTTGGGTCTTGTTTATAATTTGGTATCTTATTGCCACAACAAGATTGTTCCATCAGTCTGATGATCTCTATTTTAATGTCTTTCTAGTTTTTGGGTCTTGGTTTTCCCTGCAATTTGATTTCTTAAATAGATCCAAGAAGTTATTGATAATCAATTTTCCAGGCTTTCATTGTTGTAGGAATGTAGGGGATGACTGACATGCTCTTTACATATTAAAGTGGAAAACAGAAGTAGCTTCAGAGATCACCATTGACCTGACAAGCAGCAGGAATCTCATCTCATTAAGTGTAAGTGGCACCACAGATGTAGCTGAACATGCAGTGACACAGAAGACCCACACCACAGAACACATGAAAAATTTTTTGATTCTGAGGTTTTCTCCAGGAAGCTGGAACTCAGGTGGTACTACAGAGATGGACTCAGTTATCTCTCAGGTGATACTATGTTTTGGAAGCTTATTTCCACTCCTGCACTGGACTCATTAGCTGCACATCGACCAGCACACCTAAAACAGAAACTCTCAATAATTAAGCACAAAACTTACCAATAATAAAGCTGTCCCCAGAGAAGGTGCAGAGCAGGGAACTCTGCTTTTGGGAACATGCTGGTGTGCAGGGAGTGTCAGGAGTGTGACCCATTTCCTTCTGCTCCCCCTGCTGGCTTCACAGACAACTGCATCCAGGAGCTTTATGTTGCAAAGTATATAAAATATGTTATAATTGTAGAGAAATGTAATACACAGATTAAGGAATGAGGAACGTACATGAAATTAAATGCACACGTATGTTTATTGCGGCATTATTCACAATAGCAAAGACTTGGAACCAACCCAAATGTCCAACAATGATAGACTGGATTAAGAAAATGTGGCACATATACACCATGGAATACTATGCAGCCATAAAAAATGATGAGTTCATATCCTTTGTAGGGACATGGATGAAATTGGAAACCATCATTCTCAGTAAACTATCGCAAGAACAAAAAACCAAACACCGCATATTCTCACTCATAGGTGGGAATTGAACAATGAGATCACATGGACACAGGAAGGGGAATATCATACTCTGGGGACTGTGGTGGGGAGGGGGGAGGGGGGAGGGATAGCATTGGGAGATATACCTAATGCTAGATGACGAGTTAGTGGGTGCAGCGCACCAGCATGGCACATGTATACATATGTAACTAACCTGCACAATGTGCACATGTACCCTAAAACTTAAAGTATAATAAAAAAAAAAAATTAAAATAAACATATAAGATTATCACGGATAAGACAACAAACAAATATTAAAAACCTGTGTGTGTACGTGTTTGAGATAGTATTCTTGTAAATTAAATCATAATTTGTTTATAAAGTCCTTCAACTATGTACAAAATCTTTTCCTTTGATTGCCACAAAGATGAAGAAGGATGTGGCACCAGGACTCCAGGGCCATGCTAGTGATTTCCCCTCCTACCTCCTGAGGACACGGTGCTTCCAACTCTGAGGATCAGGATGCTGAAATTGGCTGTGTGAGAAGAGAAAGTGGGGTTTTCTGTGGGAACAGACTAGTGTGAATGTAACTTTCAAGCAAATAAGTTTATTCTACCGTGAGACACACAGCTATCATGCTGACTGTGTGTGTGGCTTTTGACATTAATATGATTGTTGTCAGTATTGGGTTGTTCCATGGAAAATGACCAATTGTCTCAGAATTAACTGGAGTCGTTTTCATTTCAGTTTTTTCACACTTGTAGCTAAATCACCTAATTTTACTGTGTTTGAGCTTGGAAAGTTTCAGGGCGTGGGTTACAAATGATGGAGTGGAAGGTCTCCCGAGGGTTAGATGTGGTTCCGCTAAAGGATGACCCAGGATTTGTCCAGAAGCTCCCCTCCTTGTCTGTCCCAGCACTTGCTCCTCAGTGCGCCCCATCCTGCCAGAGTGCTGAGCTTCTCTGTGTTCCTGGACAATGCACGTCTGGGGCATCTGCTTCCTAGATGTGCATACATAGGGCGGTTGCTCTTCATAATGGTTGAGAGGGAGCTGGGCCTGGATCCACCCAGGTGGCCCTACCACTGTGAACTGGGCTTCCTCCCAGCAAGGAGACAAGGTCAGTTGAGTGCCTTCACTTCAGACAACTACTAGGAGGTGATTTTAGTCAAATTATCACATCCTTTGTCTATGTAATCCAGCAATCATGCTTTTAAGTGTTTATCTGACTGCAAAAGTAAGTCCACAAAGAAAACTGCACATGAGTAATTACAATAGCTTCATTTACATTTTCCCAAAACTATAAACATTCAGAAAGTTTTTCTGTAGGTGAAAACCAAACTGTGATAAATTCATATAATGGAATGATATAGCAATGATAAAGAAGTGCTAGCAAACCATGAAAACACATGAATAAATCTTAAATGCATATTGTTAAGTAAAATAGTCTGATAAAGCTATACAATATATAATTTAATTTATTTGATCTGGAGAAGGCCAAACTTTAAACAAAGTGAAAAAAAATTATATTTGCCAGCAATTTGGGGAGAAGGTGAGAATAGATTAAAAAAAAGAAGACTTTAAAGGATGATGAAACTATTATGTATAATATTGCAATGGTAGGTATGTGATGTCATAAATTTGTCAAAATCCACAGACTATACAGCATGAAGGCTAGATTTTACTTTACAAAAAATACAAATAAAAGATGAGGGACCCCAAGATGGAATGCAGATCGTACAGAAAATATCTGATGTCCTTATAAATGCACGAAACAACTTTGTCGAATAAAGTATGTGAAAAAGGCTGCTAAATCACTTTAGAAATAGTGACGCCAATAAGACTAAAAAATAAACCACGTCAGCACTGTCCTCTAGTTGATGATGATGTTCCACAAGGAGCACAGCTTACCAATTGTGATTCCACGCTACAAGAATCCTAGAATTGGACAACACAGGGCATAGATGGTGTGTGGTGGGAGGGGGTTCCTCACACTTGGAGTGGGAGGTTACAGACAGCAAGGAAGAACGGTGAGAAATGTCCATGTAGTACTGGATTAGAGTGAAAGTGCTAGTAATTTTGTATGATTGACATAATCTGCATGCAATAAATTAAACGAAAATACTTCTTTGAAGAAAGTGCAAAATAGGCTATGACCTAAATAACTTTGGAAATGAGGGAATTCTGAAAGTCTAAAGTGTAAGTAAACTGCACATAATCACTGTACTCTAGTGGATAAACATGTTTCCGGCAGAGTTACAGCTTCACAATTTTGATTCCGCTATGCACGTTTCCTGAAATTGTGCTGCTAAGTAATACAATGGAATACGGTGGGATGGAGTTCCTCATTTGGCAGTGGGTGGTGATTGACAGGCAAGGCAGGCAGGCTAGAAATGTCCATGTGGTATTGTAATTGGGTGGAGACAAGAATGTGTTCTCATTTTTAATGTGTTACAGGTACAGAAGACTAGATATGTAAATAGTTGAGATGTATCTCTAAACGTGGGTTAATAAACACCTGCACATTTTCTAAGCCATTTAGTTGAGAGGTCCTTGAGGCACTTACATCCCACTAACAATATATACACCCAACTTCACAATTCTCTATTTTAATACCATTCTTCAACACCAGAAGCCAGTAATCTTCAGAAAAACAGCAGATTCTATGTATGGAAAAGATAATACGGAAAATAAGCTTACGATTTCTTATAATACCAGAAAATGGGGAAGTGTTCAAAAACAAAAGGAAGAGATGTCATGTAAGGATACAGGATCCAAATTAAATGAACTCCAAGCACATAAAAAAAAACTGTGATGATTTGAGCAAAAGCATAAATAATGAAGCATGGATCTTCCTCATAGTATAAAATAAGCATCTTTAAGCCAATACTGTTATAATAGATGAGTAAATAAAATGTGAAAAGAAGGACGAATCTTCCTTACAGAGTTATTCAAAATATTTTAGGCTGATAATATTCTCATCATGTAGGTGAGGTTTAAACACTCGTGTTGATTGTGGTCTGAGATTATAGACATGGGGAAAAAAATCACTGCCAGTTTATTTTATAACCAGTTTTTAGAAATAATGCCAAAAACATGGTCTCTGAGTGAACACAATTATTCATGGTAATGTATCCAAATTTGCAAACACACATTTTTCTGCAATAAACACTGATAAGCAACTAAAAAGACAATCACAGACTTGGAGAAAATATTTTCAAGTAGCATTTTTGTTAAATAATTTCTTTTAATTCAGTAAAGAATTAATTGACTTCTATAATGAATATGCAAGTAAACTCAACAACATTATATAAAAATTGTTAAATATAAATTTTTCATTAGGGATATGAGCATTGAAACAAAAATTAGATTCCATTGCTCACCTATTAGAATGGTTAAAATGCACAATCCTCATGGTGAAAAATGGCCGTAAGAATGTGAAAAAACAAGAACTAATTTGCATTTATGTTGGGAATCCCAAATGGTGCATGCACAAAATGAAATACATTTTGACTTTTTTTTTTAACAGAGATAAAAAAGTTGAAATATGATCTAGTGGCTGTGTTTCAAAATATTTAAAACACTGATTCAGAAATTGATGTTTACACAGGAAACCAGCTTCTGCTCTCTGACATATATCACCTGGTTTGTGCCAAGAGCATTAACCCTGGGAGCTCTTCCCAAAAAATGGTTGTGCACAGGGGAGATGTTAAGCTATGGCTGCTCCTGGGACTCATCGGAGATTCCTGATGGGCATCTGTAATCAGGAAGTCATCAACAGCCTTGCCGGACTTAACTTGCTCCACAGGTTAACTAGGAAGCACCACCAAACTCCCACATTTCCCCATCACTAGTTGTAAGACTGGCATCCTGGCCTGACAGTGTCTACAGCCTCACCCAGCCTCCTGTGTGTTTTTCTGCCTGCCTTACATCTCACTTTGGGACAAATAAGAAATTTTTTAAATAAACTTTTCTAATCTAGAGACCTCAGTGGTAGGCACAGAAACACAAATATAGAGAGGCTCCCAGGGAAACTGTTCGATGCAGAGGAAGCCACAGACCCTGAAGGAAAGCGGCCCTTGACCTTCAACTGCACCTGCCCTGGGGATGCCCCTAACTTCTGTGGGAGTGAGTGCCCTCTGCAGCCCAGGCTCCTTCCTTCTCGCTGCAGGAAATTTTGCGTTTTGGCTGACACTGGTGTTCCCTCACTTGGTACCTTATGTACAATAATACGAGGCCATGTTCTCAGCTCTGACTGTTCATTCACAGCTACAGTGAGTTCTTGGCATTGTCTTTGGAAATGGTGAATCTGTCCTTCACAGATTTTGAATGGTATAACTGATTCATCATACTTCGTATTTACTGCTCACTCCAGCACCTTCTCTGAAGCCTGGTGGACTCAGCTAATTCAGTAGCTTCTCATTCAGTAGCTACTAAATTTGAATCCACGGGCTGCACAGAAGACTCTCAAAACCCTCCAGGCTGTCTCAGGCCTTCTCCAGACTCCACCAGCTGAACCTCACTTGACATCTTCATATACATAGGCATGGTTAGAAACTGCCAAATGTATCCACTGTTCCTCTCACTCACATCCACTTATACTCACTATCTCTAATTCTCCATGAATAAGCTTTTAAAATAGCAACAAGAAAAATCTAGTATAGCTTAAAGCCCATACTGAATCTTGTGTTCAGTACTGATTACCAAGTGGAAACACCTGGAAATCCCAGGGCTGGTACTCCTCTCCCAGAGATGCAGGACCAGAACTGGGCTGTTTTTTATCAGTAGAAGGAGAACCCAATTGGAATGTCTCCTACTACATAGCAAGCTCTAAGGTGGGATGCCTTAGGATAGGACAGGGCCCAGAGCAGATGTGAGACTCCTGGAGTTTAGTGGCAACAAAAGAGTTTAGAGAAGCATAATTACTTAATATGTGATTGTGCCATGAAAATCACTTAGCAATATATTTTACATCTTTTTAACATTTTTAAAAATATAAGTATATCTGCATTAAGCAAACTTTAAGAGATATAAAGGGTGAAATAGAAAAAAATACAATAATAGAAAAGTATCTTAACATCTCACAGACCCCCACAGTATCTTAGCAGAAATCGGAGGCAGTGGAGGTCACCCCACTTGAATGAGAAAACAGCTGAGTTTGTAAAACTGCACTTGGCTTCTCCACAGGCTTTGAGGTGTGCAGGACCAGCCCCTACCCCAGACTCAGGCATAGCCCCAGTCTCTGCTCTTCAATTTACACAACTATACAGGTTAATAATATATTTCAGAACTTCATAATCACGCATACACATACACACATATGCCCAGTACTTACAGGTACATAGGGAAATACAAAAATGAACACATCAAATACCAAAACAAAACCTGAATTTATTTACTATTGTTATAGTTATTGAATTTAATTGAAATTATTTTGTTTTACACTATGATGTAGTGCAAAATAATGTTTTTCTATGTGATTGTTTCTCTATCCCAATGCCAATAAACAAATATATCTAAATGCATGTTTTGGTAAAACTAAATGTAAATGCCATTCTTGCCAAATACATTAATTAAATGTACATAGTATTTATGCATAAACTCTGTGTTGGTTTATTTGTCATTTACATTTTTTGTGTATATATAAAATACATATACAATATATATACGTGTATATATTCTATATACACATATATATATGTGTGTGTGTTTGTGTGTATATATGTATTTTGAGATGGAGTCATGCTCTGTCGTCCAGGCTAGAGTGCAGTGACACAATCTCGGCTCACTGCAACCTCCACCTCCTGGGTTCAAGTGATTCTTGTGCCTCAGCCTCCTGAGTAGCTGAGATTATAGGTGCCCGCCACCACACCCGGCTAATTTTTTGTATATTTAGTAGAGACAGGGTTTCACCATGTTGGTCAGGCTGGTCTCAAACTCCTGACCTCTTGATCCACCCACCTCAGCCTCCCAAATTGCTGGATTTACAGGCATGAGCCACTGTGCCTGGCTGACATAATTTTTAAATATCAGTCAATTATTAATACATGTAATAACCAATAAGATAAACACCTTTAAAATTGTATCACATTATTGGTTAAGTTCACATTGTATTTTTTATAAAACTCAGGATAAAATACCTAATGCTAGATGACGAGTTGGTGGGTGCAGTGCACCAGCATGGCACATGTAAACATATGTAACTAACCTGCACATTGTGCACATGTACCCTAAAACTTAAAGTATAATAATAATAAATGAATAAATAAAATTAAGAAAAAGAAGAAATTAGGTTTGTTTTTGACAATTGTTTTTGCATGAATTTTCAATACAAATTCTAGATGTTTATTTGCCAATACTCCTGGATGCTAGAGAACATCCAGTAATATGGAACTGAAATCAGCCCAGGATTCCCAGAATGCACTCACAATGGCAGCTTGCTAGAGTGTCGTCTGGCAGTGTTTCAACGCATTAGGAATTTGGACTTCATCATCAAAGCACTAGTGAGTCCCAGGGATGAGCACACAGGAGGCAGCAGGAGCTGCAGAGTCCGCTCTGTGGTACTTAGGGAAGAGACGGGATGGGGTGGGGTGAGTCTGAAGAACTATAAAAAAGGGTGAGGAGGGCGGAGAGTCTACAGGTAGATGAGCATGTTCTAAGGATAACTGTTACCCTACTAAACATGGTTGGCTTCAGTGATCATGAAGAGAAGTGAACTGATTCACCAGACATGGAAGAGAGAAAATAAAAGGACTTGCTGTTTCCTTGCCAGGAAGCTGAGGAAGACAAAAGGCAAACAGAAGAAGGAAAAGTAGAGAAACAGTCTGAAGAGCAGAACATCAGAACCCAGCGAAGACAGAGGAACTGAGCATTTAAGGTGGTGTTTCAACTCCACAAAGGCAGATGAAAGGAAAAGAAACTCAACACCATGCATATGCTGTGTTACAGTTAAAAAGGCATTTACAAGAGTGTGACGGACACAGCACAGAAATCAAAAACCCATGCATAGAACAAGAGTTTAAATTAGGCATACGCAATTTCTTATTATATTATCAAAATCATACTGAGTATTGCTAGTATTAGTATTGCTAGTATTGTTCTAGAAATATGAAAGATCAAAAGTTGAATTAAATCCCTCTTCTAAGTTAATGATTTGTAGTTGAAAGAAACCATAGATTACAAGGTGAGAGCTCCCGAGAAAACTTTTGCTTGACCAGCTCAGGAATCGGCAAGATCAAAAAGCAAACCGCACCCTCCCCAGGAATCTGATATGAAGCTGCCTCCTAAGAGAACCCTGGTGTCCTGAGCAATTCCCTGGTGGTTGCTGAGAGCTGCATGGTGGCCTGAGCACTCCCCGTTGGCCCTGAATTCCCCCTGGTGTCCTGAGTGCCTCCTGATGGTCTTGTGTGCCTTTAGGTGGTCATGTTACCCCTGGTGGTTCCTGAGAACCTCTTGGTGGTCCTGCGTGTTTCTTGGTGATCTAGAATCCACCATCGTGATTCTGTGTCCCCTGCTTGTCCTGAGCCCCCTGGTGTCCTCAGTGCCCCCTGGTGGTTCTGAGCACCCCCTGGTGTCTTGAGTACCCCCTGGTGTCCTGAGCGCCATTTATTACGAGGTCCCCTCCTGTCTCCCTGCAGGGAGGTTTGTGTCCGGGCTCACACAGATGTCCCCTCACTGTGTCTCTCACAGTAATACACTACCTACTCCTCAGCTCTCAGGCAGATCATTTTAAGGGAGACTGTGCTGGCAAGTGTTGTCCCTGGGAATTCTGAATCTTCTTTGTACTGACGCAGGGCATCACTGAGAACTTTCACTTGAATCACTCACTGCTACCATCCACTCCAGCCTCTGTCCTGCAGCCGTCTGGGCCCAATTCATGCTGTAGTCAGTGGAGGTGAATCTTGATGCTTTGCAGAAGAGGCGCAGAGAACAGCCAGGCTACTTTGCCAAATAAAACAGTATAGATCTAGCAAACCTTTAAGGTTTTCCAGGAATTTGGGGAGAGGGTGTGTGGAATAGGTGAAACACAGATGCTTTTTAATCACAATGAAACTATTTTTTGTGATAGCCAATGATGAACACTTGGCATAAATAATTTGTGAAAACTCAGAATTTTTTGAGACAAAGTGTTAACCTAAATGCATAACAGCATAAAAAGTATCTAGCAGGTCATGAAACACTGCAGGAAATGAAAGCTGTGTGAAAACATCTCACAACTACAAAAATGTTTGTTTGAACTAATTTCATTGAAGAAGGTCGGGCATAAATCTCTGACACAAGTAACTTTGGAAAGAATTCAGTTTTCTGTTTGTAAAATATAAATAAGCTGCACATAAGCACTGTATTCTAGTTGATAAACACACTTCCAACAAGCATCAGTTAAACAATCCTAACACAATTTGTGTATCTTGAAATTATGCACTAAGTAAATTAATGTCATATGGTAAGAGAGGCTTCCTCACCTTTGAGTGTGGGATTATGGACAGGCAAAGAAGGAAGGCTATGAATGTCCATGTGGATCACAGTAGGGTGAAGACACCAGTGTATTCTTATGTTTAATGTAATGTGGATACAGAAGATTAGATACATAAACACTTTAATTTTTGCCAGTAAATAGTATATGTATATATTTATGGGTACATGAAATACTTTGATACAGCATGAAATGCATAATAATCACATTTTGGTAAAGGGGTTATACATCCCTTCAGGCATTAATCCTTTGAGTTACCAACATTGCAATTGTACATTTTTAGTTATTTTATTTTATTTTATTTTATTTTATTTTATTTTATTTTTTGAGATGGAGTCTTGCTCCGTCACCCAGGCTGGAGTGCAGTGGTGCAATCTCAGCTCACTGCAAGCTCTACCTCCCAGGTTCACGCCATTCTCCTGCCTCAGCCTCCCATGTAGCTGGGACTACAGGTGCCCCCCACCACGCTCGGCTAATTTTTTTTGTATTTTTAGTAGAGACAGGGTTTCACCGTGTTAGCCAGGATGGTCTCGATCTCCTGACCTCGTGACCCACCCATCTCAGCCTCCCAAAGTGCTGAGATTACAGGTGTGAGCCACTGCGCCCGGCCCATTTTTAGTTATTTTAAAATCTACAATTAAATTATTAAGGACTACACTTACGCTGTTGTGTTATCAAATATTAGGTTTTATTCATTATCTCTAACTACCTTTTGTACTCTTTACCATCCCCAATAACCCCCATCAACCACAGACCTTCCCAGCCTCTGGTTACCATATTTTTACTCTCTCTCTCCACGAGTTCAATTGTCTCAATTTTTACCATCCAGAAATAAATGAGAGCATGTGAAGTTTGTCTTTCTCTTCTGGGCTTATTTCAATCAATATAATGAACACCAGTTTCATCCATGTTGTTGCAAATGACAGAATCTGACTCATTTTTATGACATAATATTAACCCATATCCTATATGCACCACATTTTATCTATCCTTTCATCTGTTGATGGACACTTAGGTTGCTTTCAAATTTTGGTTATTATAAAAAGTGCTATAACAAATATGATAGTGCAGATATTCCTTTGACATATTAATTTTCTTTTTGGGGGGCACATATACCAGCAGTAGAACTGCTGATCATATGATAGCTCTATTACTACTTTTTTAAGGAAATCAAAACTGTTCTTTATAATGGTTGTACTAATTTAAATGCCCACCAAGTTTATGAGGGTATGAGGATTCCCTTTTCTCCATATCCTCACCAGCATTTGTTATTGCCTGCCTTTTGCATAAAAGCCATTTCAAATGGGACAAGATGATATTTCCTTGTATTTTTCTTTTGCATTTTTCTGATGATCAGTGCTGTAGAGCACATTTTCATATGCTTGTTTGCCATTTGTAAGTCTTATTTTGAGAAAAAAACTTTGCCTGGTTTTCATTTGGTTTAATAGATGTTTTTCCTGTAGAGTTGTTTGAGATCCTTGCATATTCTCAATATGAATCCTTTGTCAGATGGGTAGTGATGTCTCTTTACCTTACATTATAAAAGGCATGATGTCATTATTCACAGGTGCATCCCTGGATATATACACAATAGCCATGGAAAAGCTGTCATTCGGCAGTGTTGCCTTTGACAGCCTGTTTACCTGATGTCTCTGTTTGGGCGTCTATATCTCTTAATGTAACAACTAGATGTTGTTTTCCGCACTCATTGCTGGCATGGTGTCACTGTTTTGTGTCATAAATTGATCCACAGTCAAATGCAATTAAATTTGTTCCTATTTGGAGGATCAGGTTTTGAGATTTGTCATGACCCACAATTTTTTTTTCAAGAAATTGGGTCTAGCAATATTTCACAGGCTGGCCTTGAAATCCTGGGCTCAGATGATCCTTCCACCTTAGTGTCCTGACTAGTTAGAAATACAGGCACGTGCCACAGTGCCCTGCTGATTATTCTTAAATTCTGATCTTTCTCATTCTCTCAGCTAAACCGAGTGTATTATTGTTTAACATATTGCTCTTATGGAGCTGTCAGCTTTCCATTAATTATTTACCATAAAAATACATCACATATTTTAGGAGAACCTTGTGGTAGAAATTATTCACATTCAACTGCAAATAAAGTGGCACCCTTTAGAGAGAGTTTTGTATCTCTATTTTTCATGCCCTGCTACTTTAACTATAAAAATATAACTGCCCCTTCCTTGTTGCAGAAGAAAAGTTTCCTGTATCTCAGAGGGACACTCCTGCTTTAAGAACAGAAACCCGCATGAGAATGGAGGACTCCTATAACCCCATTGTGCCTCTCCCAGAAAGCTACCCGGATCCTCTACCCTACAAGTGGGCTGGAGTGAGAATAATTGGGTGCCCCCTGGTCTTGTCCTACAGCACATGGCATAGAAGCTCTGTCTTGTAAGTGGGGCTGGGAGGAGATAGGAATCCATCACATCTCAGACTGGAATTTAGTCTCTGCCATAGAGATCTGACTCCAGGGCCTCAACTGAGATCTGTGGAGAGGAAGCACCATCTTCTTGTCAGATCAGTTCAACGTCAAGCTTCTGTCATCCTGAGTTGCAAATGAGAGAGTAATTCTCATCTCACAAGTATGATGGACCCTCACTGCCCTTACTGAGACTTGGTAAATGTTTTAGTCTGTTTCAGTTGCTATAAGAGAACTCCATAAAGTGGGTGGCTCCAAAATAACAAACATATTTTTCTGAATTCTTAAGGCTAGGAAGTTAAAGATCAAGATACTTTTGAAATTGGCATCTGGTGAAGACCCAATTCCTTATTCATAGATGACCATCTTCCTACTGTGTCCTCACATGGGGGAAGAGGACAGAAAAGTCTCTGAAGTTTCTCATAAAGGCACTAATCCTACTTACAAAGATAGCACCTCGACACCTCCCCAAAACACCTATTCGTTTACCAAAGCCCCCACTTCCTAACACCATCACGTTGGGTTTAGAATTCCAACACAGGCATTGTCGGGGGTTATAAACATTCAGTCTACAGCAGTACATTTTATTAATCAATAATTTTTATTTACTGCATTTTCTTAGAATAATTTGCATTGATTTTTTTTTTGGACTTATTTTCTTTTTTTTAATTATACTTTAAGTTTTAGGGTACATGTGCACATTGTGCAGGTTAGTTACATATGTATACATGTGCCATGCTGGTGCGCTGCACCCACTAACTCGTCATCTAAGCATTGATTTTTAATGGTTGAGATTTACGGGGTTTGTTGTTGTTGTTGTTGTTGTTGTTGTTGTTGTTTTACCAGAAGTGATTGTTTCGGTGGAAAGCTTAGGGCTCCTCATGCCACCACTCTGGTAATTAGATGACTCTATTCATATTTGTGTTTGAAGCTTCTTCACGTTCTGAATGTCTTTCTCTTAAGCCGATTGCCATGGTGGAATTAATTTGTTCTCCCTCGTTGGTATTACCATTTGCTTGGAAACACACTTCTCTAAGTTTTCATGTAGTGAATCCACCTGTCTTTTATTTGGCTTTATTATGGTACATTTCTGCATATTTTAAACTTTTTAGGCAAATATTTTGTATATTTTTGGACAGTTGTATATTTTGAAGACAGCTCCCTCTCGTGTCCAACTTGCCCTGTCTCCCACACACTGATCTGCACTCTATCAAGCCTGGGTCTCTCTCCTACCTTCTGTGGGGCTCTCTCTCTGAACGGTGTTCTGCAATCCACTGTCTATACTGGGGTCTTCACACGTCTTGGCCTATCTGGGTTTCCAGCTCCCTTTCCTCAACTCCAAATCTACCTGATTCTATGCCAACACTGTGGCCTGGAAGCTCCCTTAGGGAAGTATCTGATTGTGCATTCATCACAGGGCTCTTTTTGATTATTTTCCCCATCTCATTGGCCACTGTCTTTATTGCCTGACGTCAAACAGCTTAAAAATGTGTTTAAGATATTTCACTGTGTTTTCCAGTTATTTCTGGTGGAAAGATACATCTAGTCTCACTTGTTATACCTTGTTTGAAAGTCATCATCTTGCCTACGGATATTCAAACTAATTTTATGATGTCTACTGAGATTTATCTTGGAATATATACATATAGATATTCAACCCTAAATTCCAACAGACATTTTTGTAGACATCATAAAGCATATATATATATATGTAATATGGTATTTGGTAAAACTGATATTATACAACTGTCACATGAGAAAAGCAAAAGTTCTAAAATTCCATAATAAAAAAAATTGATTTGTCTTTCAATGAATTTCTCCTATGGAAATACTGAGGTATTTTCTAGGACACTGCCCCAGGGGTGCTTCACGAGGCCCCACTCAGAATTTGACCCAGCAGGGATGTGAGGGATTTCAATCCCTGTGCTTGGCATTCTGTCTCCTCCATAGGAAAATTTGAGATCTTCCTCCATTCCTTTGTTGGGCTGCTTCACCATTCTGGACACTGACGGACAGACAGAGGGTGTGGCAGGCCATAAATATCAATGACGCCAGTGTCTTTGAGGATGGAGACACTAACCTGCACCAGAAAAGCAGGGACCCGCATGGGGCATAGCCTCAGTGTATAAGCCTAACCATGTGGTAATATGTGTGCCACTCTGAGAGAAGATTCCACATGGAAACAGGTTGTGCCTTTCTGAGAGTGAAGGCTCATTCAGGAAGGTGTGTACCTGGACTTCAGTTGTGTTTGGTAAAACCTTTCTCAATCAAGGAATAATAAGAATCCTCAGAATGATTTGTTTGTGAAAAAGAAAAAATGGATCACGAAAGGAACTGATATAGAAACAGTCACTGAACAATGTTCTTCATAACACAGTGGATTACCGATTACTTAGGACATGCCCATATAAAAAGAAAAACACTGCCTTCTTATAGACTAAATACTGCCCAAACTTATACTAGACCTCTCACAAAATGAATATTGATATGACTTCTAGGATAACTGCATACCAAAGACAATGGTGCCATTAAGTTTTCTGATTCTTTGGTACTACCTCATTAATTGATCAGTTCTCACCTAGAGACCCATTCCCATGAAATGTAATTTTCAATTCAAGAAATAGTTCTTCTGTGAGACAAATTGTCTTCATGGTGACTAAATGTGCATATTGATTTTGACATCATGAACATGATGCTGATGATATTGATGGCATTCTCAGAAAAAACCCAGGTCCAAAAAGTTAACTGCAGAGTCATATTTATTTTAGTTTGGCTTTGGGTCAAGAAGGGCATACATTGCAAATGACATCGTGGGTGGTCTCCTGAGGATTTGATGCTGTTAAGAAAAACAAGACAACCCTAAATGGTGGTCAAAGGCTCCCTGACTGGTTCCTCTCTGCACCTGCTCCTCGCTGGACCTCTGCTTTGGGTGGTCTCTAAGCACCTCCTTCTGGTCATCTGCTACCTGTGCACCCAAATAAAGAAAGCACGGGGGAATCTGCTTCTAAAACGTTTACTTGTACATCTGGCCTCCAGCAAGCAGCTCAGCCAGGACTGGGTGCTGCGCCTTGGATCTCCCCCATGTGATCTCACCTTGTGCGCTGTGCTTCCTTGCAGCAAGGTGACAAGGTCAGCTGAGTGGCCTCCCTTCACAGACATTACTGGAAACAATTTTTAGCAAATCTAGTTGTAGTTTGACAATAGGATTCAGCAATCATGCTCATAAGAAGGTGCCTGACTGAGTTATATCCATACAAAAAAACTGTGCGTGGGCATTCATTTACATTTCCCAAGACCTGGAAACTTTTTAAATTAATTCTCATTAGTTCAGCCATTCTCAGATTTTAATCAGAAAACTAAACAATAACATTTTCTTTAACCAAACTTACAACTGACTAAGATGAGAAAATGGGGTCAGAAAAATCAAGACTGAGTTCTTACCTGCAGTCTAATGGTGGTAAGTTACATAATGGAGCTATGGTGAGATAAGCTGCTAGGTGCTCTAATTCTTAACCTCTCAATTACAGCCATCCAGCAACGCCCGTTAGCGAGGCATCTAAAGATCCCCCAACATGGGAAAACTCTCTGACTCCATAAAACTACACTGGGAATCTCTCCAGGCTCTAAGGTGTGCAGGAGCAGCTCCTATCCCAGGTTATGCAGTCAGACTAATCTCTGCTATTTTCCTGGGAAAACAAGTGATGGTTAGGATAGGCAGAAGACATGCTCTACTCAAAGTCTCTGCACAAAGAGAAAAATCAACAAAAGTGGGAAACGCATTTTCCCGACACACTGAACAACATCCGTGAAAAACGCAACTCTGTGCCATGATGTCTTGCAAAATTAAGACACAATGCAATTGGAGTAAATGTGAAAATCACAATTGTTTGCAGACTGCACATTTGTTCATATAGCTTCCAATAAAATAACATCAAAGCCAGTGTTCTCCATAAGAACTCAGAAACAGTGAGCATTTCAGAAGGCATTTTCCTCCCACCTTCTACAGGCAACACAATGCGCATGGATCAGGTGCCCACCTGCTGCTTTCTGATGTCCATGGTGTGGCTTGTGCTGAAGCCCACATTATGTGGTCAACTTGAATGAAAGGACTGACTGCAGTGATTCTGAGTCAGAGCCATTGCTGGGAGTCATGGAGGTCCCCTGCGGGGTAATATTGACTTGCAGAAGACTCAATTATATTCTGCACCTTATTTTCACAGCACAGAAATATAGGAAAGTTCTACCCAGTCCTGCCTCCCTCTCTCCTTCACTCAGGGACACACTTCCCTCATATGCCTTCAGCTTCCACAGCTTCATTTCACCCTTGTGCATTTTCCCTCAAAAAGGACCCCCTAGGCTGTACCAAGCCTGCCCCAGACTCCACCAGCTGCACCTCACACTGGACACCTGCAAACACAGAGAAACCCTGGTGGGAAACTGCCCCATATATCCACTCTTTCTCCCACTCACGTCCACTCACATTCAATATTTCTAGTTCTCCATAAATCACCTTTTATAACAGCAACAAGAAAAACCCAGCTCAGCCCAAACTCCATGGTGAGTTCCCTGTCTGATCACCGAATGGAAACACCTGGAAATCTCAGGGCTGAGGCTCCTTTCCCAGAGCTGCAGGTTCACGGCTGGGCTGTTTTTCAACGGCAAAGGGACGGCCCTAGTTGCCTGTCTCCTACTATGTAGGGAGTTCTGGAAGGGATGCCTCAGAGTGGGCTGTGTCCCAGAGTGGATGTGAATGATTATACTTCATAAATAATTAATTCTCATTAGCATTTCTACTTATAGATGCACATGAAGTATGTTCCGTGGGAGTCAAATTTTCCTTTATTTACAGATGCGAACGTAAACCCCCAAGCATGGAGGGACGGATGTGTCTAAGAGTTCACATCGGCTGGGCGCGGTGGCTCACGCCTGTAATCCCAGCACTTTGGGAGGCCGAGGCGGGCGGATCAAGAGGTCAGGAGATTGAGACCATCCTGGCTAACACGGTGAAACCCCGTCTCTACTAAAAATACAAAAAATTAGCTGGGCGTGGTGGCGGGCGCCTGTAGTCCCAGCTACTCGGGAGGCTGAGGCAGGAGAATGGCGTGAACCCGGAAGGCGGAGCTTGCAGTGAGCCGAGATCGCGCCGCTGCACTCCAGCCTGGGTGACAGAGCGAGACTCCGTCTCAAAAAAAAAAAAAAAAAAAAAAAGCTCACATCTGGTAAGAGCCAGTCTCAGTGTCTGGCCTGTGTTTCTCACGACTGGATCTGACTGCTCCCTAAATTAACTCTAGGACAGAGCTAGAAATTCCGTGTAAGGTTTACAAAACCCTTTTCTTATAATGATATCATGATATTATTTGACTGTATCTTAGTGTTTTTCTAAATAATGTAGAAAAACTGAGGATTAATTGACGTGTGTATTCAGAAGTCTATGACTTTTCTTTTATTAGTTTTATCTCTCTCTTAATCTTTTTCTACCAAATGATACACTTTTATTTGTAATCGTGACAAATAACAATATTCACATAATATGATCTCAATTTGACAAATATTGGCATAATCATTACCACTCACAGAGAAAACAAATCAATTAGCCTCACAATTTTCTCTTTTTCTCCTGCAATATCCCTTCCTACATCTTCCCTCCTCTTACCAGGTAGAAGTTAGTTAGGGATCTTTGTTATGTAACTTGCAATGAGTATTCACTTTGTACAGTTTATAAAATGAAATCATATGTATGTGCTTTGGCTTATTATACTCAGCATAAGTACTTGTGAATTTAACCATGCCTTTGAGCGTATCCAACGTTAATTGATTGTTGTAGTGGGTAATATTCCAGTAAGTGACTTTTCCACAATTTGTTTACTGATAAAGCTGCTGATTAATATTTGGATTGTTTTCAGTTTCTGTGTATTTCCCATAAAGCTGCTGCTCAGCTTAGACAAGTACACAGTTGAGAAACATGTTCTTAATCTTACGACAACATGAACAACAGCTAAACTGGTCAAGTTGCAAATGAATAAATTTTCTTTAATATATCAGGTAATTAAAGTTACAGCACCCCGTGTGTTTGTCAGTGTATGTGAGAGAAAGAAAGAGGGAGGAAAGGAGGCTGGGAAAGAAAGAGGAAAGGAGGCTGGAAAAGAAAGTGATTCTACGTAATTATTAATTTATGAAATCTTCAAATACAGGGACTTATTCCTAATGAATGGGGTCCATATAAGTTGATGAGGGTAACTTGATGTGCCCCCATATGGCTATAGATTTATAATATAAATATTATTTTCTAAACACATAAACACTCATATTCATTAGAATAGATGCAGTGGAGGGAGTCTATTGGTGCAATGAGAAGGTGACACAAAACCCTATCTCCAGTGCCTTTCTCTGCTTCCTACACCTGCCCTGATGCTGAGCCTTGAGCCTGCCTGATCACTGAGCCCCCATGTGGTGCCAAGTGCTCCCTGGGTTTCCCTACTGGTTCCTGAGTGCCTGCTTCTGTCCTCAGCACCCCCTGCTGTCCTGTGAACCCCCATAGGGAGATGTGTGTCTGGGCTCACACTGATGTCCCCTTACTGTGCCTTCTGCTTAAAAATGCATGGTTGTGGCTGGGCAAGGTGGCTCACACCTGTAATCCCAGCACTTTGGGAGGCAAAGGCAGGCGGATCACCAAGGTCAGGAGTTCGAGACCAGCCTAGCCAACATGGTGAAACCCCGTCTCTACTAAAAATACCAAAAATTAGCTAGGCATAGTGGCGGGCACCTGTAATCCCAGCTACTCAGGAGGCTGAGACAGGAGAACCACTGGAATCTGGGAGGCGGATGTGTCATTGAGCCAAGGTGGCACCATTGCACTCCAACCTGGGCAACAAGAGCGAAACCGCTTCTCAAAATAAAATAAAATTAAAATAAAATAAGTAAATAAATAAAATTAAAAAAATAAAAAAATACATGAAATACATGGTTGTGTGCTTGTTGCTCAGGTAGCTCGGCCGCAGGAAGAATTGTTTTTTGGACACAGATCTGGAGGTGGTGACTGGACTTTTGAGGAGTGGGTTGGAATTTGCGCTCCCTTCGTGACCTGTGCAGCTGACCCACTCCAGTCCCTCCCTTGGGGGCTGATGGATGAAGCTCCAGCAGGAAGTGCTGGTTGTGACGGGGAATCCAGCATTTAAACAGAAATGTTATTGTTGTTGATTCACTAAACAAAATGTACTCATTTTTATTTTGTCAAAATACACAAAATATAAAATTTACCATTTTAGCCCTCGTTAAGTGTACGTACGGGTCAGTGATACTTTACACATTCGCAATGCTGTGCAACCATCACCACTATTTGGTTTGGGAACATTTTCATCACCAAAAAGGAAACCTCACCCCCATTGAGTGGTCACTCTCCATTTCCCCTCCACTGACCTCCTGAGATCTGTGTCTAGGGGTTTTCCTGCTCTGCATGCTACGTGTCAACGGGACAATTCTGGATGTGGACTTCCATGTGTCCCTCAGTTCACTCACCCAATGTTTTTCAAGGCTCATCCAAGTTGCAGCCTATGTCAGTGCTTCACTCCTCTTTAAAGCTGGGTTACAGACACACAGACGCGCTGCAGCGCCTTCATCCCTGTGGCAGTTGATGGGTACTTGAGTTGTATTCTCCATTTGGCTACTGTGAGTGGTGACACTGGGTACACTTGTGTATGAGGTTTTCTGTGAAGACCATTTTCCAAACTTGTACCATTTCAATACCAACCTGCAACCTATGACCATTCCAAATTCAATGTCTTTACCTACAAGTGATTATGTTTTTCTATTTAGTTTTGAATACTGGTTATCTTAGTGTGTGTAAGGCAGTAATTTACAGGGATCTTAAATCAGCAACATAAACCAAATAACCCCATTAAAAATGGGGAAGGGACGTGCACAGAAACTTCTCAAATACAGACCCAGAAGTGGCCAACTAACATATAAAAATGCTCAGCATCCTCAATCATCAGATACGTGCAAATCAAAACCAAATGAGATACTATCTCACATATGTCAGAATTGCTATCACTAAAAGATCAGAACTTGACAGATGCAGGCAAGGCTATAGAGAAAAGGGACCACTTACACTCTTTTGGTGAAAATATAACTTGGCCCAAGCACTGTGGAAATCAGTCTGGAGATTTCTCAAAAACTTAAAACAGAGCTTACCAGTCCATTCAGCATTCTCATTACTGGGTATATGCCCAAGAGAAAACAAATTATTGTAACAAAAAGACACATCCACTCAGGTGTATCACCATGCAATTCACAGTACCAAAGACATGGAATCAACCTAAATGCCCATCAGTTATAGACTGAATAAAGAAAGCGTGGTATTTGTACACAGTGAAATACTACGCAGCTACAAAAAAAGAATGAAATCATGTTTTTTGCAGCTAGCTGGATGCAGCTGGAGTCCAAAATTCTAAGCTAACTGACACAGAAACAGAAGATAAGAGTCAATGGGTCAAATGGTATTTCTAGCTCTAGATCCCTGAGGAATCGCCACACTGACTTCCACAATGGTTGAACTAGTTTACAGTCCCACCAACAGTGTAAAAGTGTTCCTATTTCTCCACATCCTCTCCAGCACCTGTGGTTTCCTGACTTTTTAATGATTGCCATTCTAACTGGTGTGAGATGATATCTCATAGTGGTTTTGATTTGCATTTCTCTGATGGCCAGTGATGATGAGCATTTTTTCATGTGTTTTTTGGCTGCATAAATGTCTTCTTTTGAGAAGTGTCTGTTCATGTCCTTCGCCCACTTTTTGATGGGGTTGTTTGTTTTTTTCTTGTAAATTTGTTTGAGTTCATTGTAGATTCTGGATATTAGCCCTTTGTCAGATGAGTAGGTTGCGAAAATTTTCTCCCATTACTGGGTATATACCCAAATGACTATAAATCATGCTGCTATAAAGACACATGCACACGTATGTTTATTGTGGCATTATTCACAATAGCAAAGACTTGGAACCAACCCAAATGTCCAACAATGATAGACTGGATTAAGAAAATGTGGCACATATACACCATGGAATACTATGCAGCCATAAAAAATGATGAGTTCATGTCCTTTGTAGGGACATGGATGAAACTGGAAACCATCATTCTCAGTAAACTATCACAAGAACAAAAAACCAAACACCGCATATTCTCACTCATAGGTGGGAATTGAACAATGAGATCACATGGACACAGGAAGGGGAATATCACACTCTGGGGACTGTGGTGGGGAGGGGGGAGGGGGGAGGGATAGCATTGGGAGATATACCTAATGCTAGATGACGAGTTAGTGGGTGCAGCGCACCAGCATGGCACATGTATACATATGTAACTAACCTGCACAATGTGCACATGTACCCTAAAACTTAAAGTATAATAAAAAATAAAAATAAAAATAAAAAAAAAAGAGAGAAGTGTCAGAAAAAAAAAAAAAAGAGTCAATGGGAGACGAAGTAAACATTTTGGTTGCTTCTCTGTGTAAAATTGAGAAAAGAAATCACCTGGGTGCATGAACTCTTGAAATAGACAAGCCTAGAGCCACTCATATCCTGACTTCCATTTCATTATGTTGTGATTTTTCTCGTTTTTATTCAGTTAAAATTGCTTTCCTTCACTCTTGGCTAAAATAGCCACACATAATCATCTAGAGGCATTACAATAAAAATAATATATTTGAACATAAGAATAAGTGATAACTTTTATGTCAAAATTATTGCAGATTCAGCGTGATAGACAGATGCTCTGGAGCCCATCTGAGCTGCAGCGGCATCCGTAGCTCACTCCTGCTTACTGCTGAGTAGCGTTCTGTGGAATGGATTCACTGGTGTTCATTCCACCATCCACCTACTGAGAAATAGTTTGCTTGTTTCCAGTTCTTGGCTGTTCCAAATAAAACTACTGTGAACACTCATGTCTAGCCTTTTGTGTGGGTGTAATATTCACTTCTCTGGGGAAAATGCCCTGTATGATTGCTGGGTGTAATAAGTGTGTGTTTTATTATGAAACTGACAAACTATTTTCCAGAGTGGCTGGAAAATAACTTTTGCATTTTACATTCCCACTAGCAACATATGAGATTGTAGCATTAAAGTTCATGTTTTATGCAGTTTACTGGTGAATTTTTTGAATGGATGACTGTTAAGATGAGAACAGACATGCATTTATTTTCTCTCTCCTTCATGCAGCAAGTGTGTGTGCCTTGGAGAAGCCTAGGGAAGGTGCAGCTCACAGACCTGCCCTGCTCTGGGCCAGCTGTCTACAGGTGCTAAGGGACGACCACGCCGTTACCTGTGTGGTGCAAGTCAACTCATCGGCTATTTTACAAGCTGAAGGGTGGAAGCTGACAGCTCACCCAGTGACTGTGACCAGGCAAATGCTTTATGAACAGGAGTCCAGTAAATTCCTTTATCTGTCAACCTTGTCACTAGTTGACTTATGAGATTTTTGACTTGTTAAGAAGAAACAGCTAAGAAGATTTCTACAGGCTCAGAAAGTTAAAAAGGGAGAGGATGCAAACACTTCGATGTTGGATGTTTTCCTCTGAGCTGCTTAACTCGCCTGCACGTGGGTCAGAGGGAAATCCTCTGAGGTCTTAGAAGTTCATCCCGAGCCATTCCAGCTCGACACATTTATCATGTCTTACCCAAATGGCCAGTATCGCCTTCATTCCAACCGGCGGCTGCTTCTACTCTGTTTAAAGATCCTGTTTGAAGTTCACTGAAGCCAGTCCTGTGGGCCTCCCAGGAGCCCCTAGGGCTCTGTGTGGACTAAAGTCACTGAGTGGGTATGCAGGAAGGAATTGGGGCTCCTCTTAGGCCTGGACTCAGGCAAGTATCTTCCCCTTCCTTCTAACATTTCCTTAGAAGGTGAGTTTTCCAAAAGGAAAAATCATCTCCCTTGCTTTCCTCTGTCCCCGTCAGCTCTCCATACTTCCAGGAGCAGCAAAAGTTAACTCAATTTACCCCAGTTTTATTTCATCATTTGCCTTTCACGCTTCTGCCTTTTTGCTTCTTTCCCTGTGTTCACTCCTCTCACCGCCACGCAGCCTCTTCCCAACCTGGGCCAGGCTCCAGCAGGACGCTGCTCTTCCTTCCCTCCTGTTCTCCTGCAGGACATGGGAGCCACCAACCTCTGTGCCCATGGGACCCCTGGGTCTGGTTGGACTGATTCCTGAGGGTGTTCCCTGGAAGACAAGGAAGGGAGAACACGGGGAAAGGGAAGGCCTCGGGCTGGGAAAGAGCAAGGCCTTCCAGGAGGGAAGATGAGAGGAGCCCTGGGATGAGAGTCAAGTGTGAGCCTCCCACACTGCCTGTGGCCACCCACACTGCCTACGGCCACCCTGGCCTTTTTCCACTAGGCCCAGCCCCTACTCTGGGAGACCATAGTGTGTTCAGGTTCAGTAAAATAGAGTCAGTCAGGATGGGGTTTAAAGCCTGGCTGGCTCTGCTGCCTCATCGCTGTGAGACCCTGGGCAGGTTACTTAACCACTCTGAGCAGCAGTTTCCTCAACAATGGAAAGAGTAACAGGAAAGAGAAACAATGATCCTGTAAGACAGCTGCAGGGTTTGGATACAGACTTCACAGGACATGTCAGGACAGGGTGAGTGAGTGCTCCATGATGTCAGCCCCTATGACTTTGTTGTTGGTGGTTACTGGACCTCTTATTAGAAAGTGCAGGTCTCAAATGAGACCTAATTAAACTGAAGAGCTTCTGCTCAGCAAAAGAAGCTATCAACAGAGTAAACAGGCAACCTACAGAATGGGAGAAAAGTTTTGCAAACTATGCATCTGACAAAAGTCTAATATCCAGTATTTGTAAGGAACTTAAACAAACTTATGAGAAAAAAAAAAACCGCATTAAAAAGTGGGCAAAGGAAATGAACAGACACTTCTCAAAAGAAGACATACATGTGGCCAATAATCATATGAAAAAAAGCTCATCATCACTGATCATTAGAGAAATGCAAATCAAAACCACAAAGAGATACCATCTTACCCCGGTCAGAATGGCTATTAATAAAAAGTCAAAAAATAACAGATGCTGGTGAGGTTGTGGAAAAAAAAGGAACACTTTTACACTGTTGGTAGTAGCATAAATTAGTCCAACCATTGTGGAAGACAGTGTGGTGATTCCTCAAAGACCTAAAGACAGAGCAATTCCATTACTGGGTATGTACCCAAAGGAGTATAAATCATTCTTTTTTAAAGACACATGCACACATATGTTCATTGAGGCACTATTCACAATAGCAAAGACACAGAATCAACCTAAATGCCCATCAGTGATAGACTGGATAAAGAAAATGTGGTACCTATACATAACGGAATACTATGCAGCCATAAAAAAAGAATGAGATCATGTCCTTTGCAAGGACATGGATGGAGCTGCAGGCCATTATCTATAGCAAACCATCACAGGAATAGAAAACCAAATACCACGTGTTCTCACTTATAAGTAGGAGCAAAGTGATGAGAACACATGGACACACAGGGGGAATGACACACCCTGGAGTCTACAGGAGGGTGGAGGGTGGGAGGAGGGAGAGAATCAGGAAAAATAACTAACAGAAACTATCAACAGAGTAAACAGGCAACCTACAGAATGGGAGATACTACAGGTACTAGGCTTAATATCTGGGTGATGAAATAATCTGTACAACAAACTCCCATGACACACATTTACCTATGTAACAAACCTGCACATCCTGCACATGTACCCCAGAATGTAAAACAAAAGTTAAAAAAAACCACAGATCTCTTATAAGACAAATACCAAATATTAAGTCAGCAAGTGTTTATTGAGATGCTACTACTCTATGCTCTGCTCTTAGGGGGATACAAAAATAAGACAGTCATCAAGGGATAGGGTTAGGCATAGGCCTCTACTGAAGGAATGGTGCAACTAACACACACTGAGTGTGCAACCAGCACCCTAGGGCAGGAGGCAGATGAAAAGCAGGGGCTGCACAGCCACAGCTGCCCGGAGGCCCCAGGAACCAGAATGGCATCAAGGCAAGCTGACTCAAGGAGGAGCTTGACATTCCTGAGGGGCTTGGATTGAGGGGTCACACATTTGCTTGTTCAGATGAGGACTGTCTAGGACCAGGAAGTTAACAAATATAAAGTCAAGATGTAAGGAAAAAGGAAGACTTAAATCCCACGTGTTCATTCAACCAATATTTGTTGAGCAGCTACTGTCCCTCTGCCAAGCACTGGTGATACAAAGATAAACAAGACAGACATGGACCCTGCCTTGTGGAGCCCGATGTCTAACAAGAGAGACGGAGAACAGCCAAGGAAACCAATAAAGGGTGTTGTGCCCGTCACAGTCCAGCAGGAAACAGAAGCCACGACAGGTATGTCACATAGAGGGGATTCAGTACAGGGACTTGTTGACACAGCTGGAAGGCAGAAAGAGCAGAAACGGGGTGCTGAACAACCCAGAGAATAATAATCACTGGCAGCGGCTGCCACCCACCCCCAGAGTCAGGGACAGAAGGGCAACCAGGGCTGATGCTCAAACCTCTAGACGGGGCCATCCCTGCCTCACTGGCACCCAGACCTGTGCGGGGATGCTGGAAGACAGTGGTCACCCCAAAGAAAGGGCACAAGGACCCTCATCTCCAGCGACTACTGCTGCTGCTACTGCTGCTGGAGAGACAGTGGCAAAGCCTGGAAAAGGTGGCAGGAAGCCCCACTCCTCTCCTAACATCCCAGCCTCCCTCCAAGTCCTCCACTGCCAGAATCTAGCAAGGACCCAGATGCCAAGGGAGCCCGCGTCACAGAGCAGAGACACTCAGAACCAGCTGACCCAGTCCCGCATCCACGCCCCGCTCTGCCCGTGTCTGAATTTCCAGCCCTGGTCTTTCCCTGACCATGCAGCCAGACCACAAACAGCCTTCCCTTCCCTCTCTGCTCAGCCAAGACAGACAACCAGGCATGCTACCAGAAGGCAAGCCCGCCTGGAGGGCCCACAGAAATGACGGGTGCCCTGAAGGAAGCCGCCGGCAGCTATGGTGGAGCCTCAGGGAGAGGGCCCAGGCAGTCGAACCTGCTGGACCCGGGGCGAACCCCAGAGAAGGAGCCTTGTTAGTTAGAAGCGCTGCTTCCTTCCGCCATTCCCAGGGGCTTTTTCCCTGGAGAACTTTCCCCTGGGCAGGGCAGGTATGTGGGGGTCAGGAGAGGCTTCTAGAGTGTTGTCTAGCAAGTGAAGGGCCAAGGGCCAGAGCTGGGAGGAGTTCTGAGGGCCCCAGCAGTTGCCCCCTCACCTCCTGGCCCCATCTCTCTCCAGCCCCTCCCCTGCCTCATCCATCCCTGCCAGCCAAGTCCCCAGCCTCGGGCCCCCATCACCTCCTGAAGAGACCAGCCTGTCCCTCAGTCATCACTTGGTCAGGCCTTCCCCATCTCGGCCATAAGGGACAGCTGCTCAAGCCCCACACAGGCCCCACCTGGTGGAGCAGGGCCAGCTCCTACCCACCTTCCACAGCACCAGCTCCCTGCAGCCACTTCCAGTCTCCTGGCCCCTGACAAGCTGTTCCTAGAAAATACTAGCTGGGCCCCAGAGTGCAGCCTCAGTGGGGCCAGGTACCATGGGTCTGGGACTCCAGAATCTTTAGGCCTCAGCCCCTCACCTGGGCTGGATTTTCTGCGCTTTGCTTCTCTACCTCGGCACTGTTCGCAGCTTCCCCCCGCCCGCCCATAGGGACCCTGTCTCTGCCGCAGTGACACTGGGGGACGTGTGGCAGGAGTGTGTGTATCTGAGCGCCATCCTCTATGACAGCACATTTTTGTGTAGTCCATCCTAGGTACCAGGGCGGTAGGGTGTCTCAGGATGACGAGGGGTGCAGGTGGGGTCGGGGACGGGGCAGAGAGGTGGGAAAAAACCTTCCCCGGAAGTTCAGAGGGAAGATTGCTTCCTACTGGGAGAATGTCTAGGGGCTGGGTGGTCATGGAGCAGGAAATGGGTGGGGACGAAACAAATAAGCATCTGTCCCCATCTGGTCCAGGCTCCTGACAGGAACGGGATCTGAGGCTGGGCCACAGTGGAAGGCCCAGAAGGCACCAGGTGATGCCACCTTCACAGGCATCTGTCCCAGGAAGCTGAAGCTGTGAGTTGCTAGTGAGTGGCGTGTCCAGCAGCTGCCTTCTCCTTTCTTGAGTGGGTGAGCGACACGTATCAAACACCTGCTTTATGCCAAGCTCCATGCTGTACTCCAGGGACACAGGGACCTCAGGGCATAGTGCTGCCTCCAGGAGCTCAGGGTCCTGGCAGGAGGCAGGGAAGAGACAAAGAGAGACAATGAAAGTGGAGAGTGACCCAATGAAAGTGGAGGTGTGCTGGGGGCTTGGTAGTCAAGGGTGGCTTCCAGGAGGAGGTGACATTGGTGACACTGGCCCTTGCCTTGCAGGGTCTGGTCATAGATAGGCTGGGGGTGGGCTTGGGGAAGCAGAGCAGGCAATCAATCAATCAGGACTAAGTGACCTGGGGCCTAGTGAAAGGCAGGAACATGATTACTGGTCACAAAATGTCTGTGGCTTCCTGGGAGAAGAGGAGGGAATGGGGACCTCCCCTAAGCCCGAGTCCAGGGCTCATCTGAAAACTTCCTGGGGACCTGGGAAGGGATATGAAGTTAATCCATGCAACTGGGCCGAACAGGGAGAGTGGGAAAGAAGAGAGCAGGCAGGAGGCCAGGGTGAGTGGGATCCCGGCCTCGGGGCCACTGGAGGAGCAGGATGCCTTTGCCTGGCTGCTTTACTGCCTTTCTGTACTTTCTAACTTTTCTAAGGTACACGGGTAGAAAAAAGGGGAAAACGCCCCCAAAATGCTCACTGTTTAATTTTGTCCTTTTTTTTTATTAAAGGGACTAGAAAACAAGGCCTTTAAATATTAGATAGAAAAGAATGTTCTAATTAATCCTTTTTATGTGACTTTGTAAATATGTGCTGTTTAATAAAAAGCTGGGGCAGTCCATCTGAATGGGCTGATGTGCTCCTGGGGGAGGAGGACGCAGGAAGGGGAGGCCTGGCCCTGACTCCTGGCCCCTCTCGGACTGCACTTCCTACACACCCCAGGAGGCCCGGGGCACTGGCAGCCCCGTCCTTGGAGCACTCATAGGTGTCAAGGAACCCCTTGTGTGACTGGTTCTGCCAGGAGCAGGTGCGATGGGAGCTCCCGCCAGCACTGTTCCTCCAGATGAGACAGGGGCCCTCACTGGAGGCCCAAGGGGACTGGGCTGGCAATTTCCTGCCAGTCTTAAAGCCACAGAAGGAGAAAATTCTCCCTCCATGAGTCAGGGCACAGTGACTTGGTGTTTGGAAGTATCCTAGGTTGAACTGCGGAGTGCAGGAAAGTATTTTATTTGCTAATTCAGTGTTCACTGGGACTTTACAAAACATAGCTACTACAAATAACAAGAATCAACTATATCGTTAAACCATGTAATAAATATATATGTATATATGTTTATGTACATATGTGTATATATATAATTTATGTGTATGTATATATAAAGTAGAATACAAAATGCATGTTCACCATAATTTACAACTTTATAAAAAATGTATGTGCATAACGATGAGGTCTGGGAAGGAACATGCCATAGGTAAAACGTCTTTACTGTTAACATTATTTTTACAATGAGCTTAAAACAGGTTAAAAACTAATAACAGCTCTAATTCCCACTATGTGGTTTCATCCTAAGCCATTAAAATCTCCCTGGAGTTGAGGCATTTTGAGTGAACAGCACCCAACTCCCAAGGGATGCCACGGTGGCGGGAACGTGGGCACATCTGTTTAACGGAGCCGTGACTCTTGAGGCAGTTTGCGTGGGAACTGCCTGATGGGTCTGAAGCACAGCCCCAGGATGGCCTTGTCTTGTTTTTTCCTTTTCTTTTCTTTTCTTTTTTTTTTGAGACAGAGTCTCCCTCTGTTGCCCACACTTGAGTGCAGTGGTGCGATCTCGGCTCACTGAAACCTCCACCTCCCGGGTTCAAGCAATCTCCCCACCTTAGCCTCCCAAGTAGCTGGGACTACAGGCATGCGCCACCATGCCCAGTTAATTTTTGTATTTTTTGTAGAGATGGGGTCTCACTATGTTGCCCAGGCTAGTCTTGAACTCCTGGGCTCAAGTGATCCACCCACCTCAGCCTCCCAAAGTGCTGGGATTACAGGTGTGAGCCACCACGCCCAGTTTTTTCCCCTTGATTTTTATTTTATTTTATTATTTATTTATTTTGAGATGGAGTCTTACTCTGTCACCCAGGCTGGCATGCAGTTGTGTGATCTCGGCTCACTGCAGCCTCTGCCTCCCAGGTTCAAGTGATTCTCCTGTCTCAGCTTCCTGAGTAGCTGGAATTGCAGGCATGTGCCACCACACCCAGCTAATTTTTGTATTTTTAGTAGAGATGGGGTTTTACCATGTTGGCCAGGCTGGTCTCGAAATCCTGACCTCAGGTGATCCACCCACCTTGGCCTCCCAAAGTGCTGGGATTACAGGCATGAGCCACCGCGCCCGGTCATGTTTTTTCCTTTTAAAGCGTGTGTATCAGAGAGCTATTTGGACACTCATGTTCACAGTAGCACTAGTCACAACAGTGGAAAGGTGGAAGCAACCCAAGAGGTCAGCAGCAGGTGAGTGGATCAACACAATTGCCATACATGTGCAGTGAAATATTATTTGGCCCTGAAAAAGAAAGAAATTCTAACCCATGCCACAACACAGATGAACTTTCAGGACGTTATGCTAAGTGAGATAAGCCTATCACAAAAGGGCAAATGCTGCCTGATTCCATGTATGTGAGGCACCTAGAGTGGGCAAATCCATAGAGACAGAAAGTAAATGGTAGTTGCCAGGGGCTCGGGGGAGGGAAGAATAGAGAGTTGTTTAGAGTGGAGTTCCTGTTTTGCAAGATGGAAAGAGTTCTGGAGATGGATGGTGGTGACGGTTGCATGACAATGTGAACGAATATTAATGCCACTGAACTGTGCACCCAAAAATGGCTAAGATGGTTAATTTTGTGATGTGTATTTAACCACAATGTTTAACAAGGGAGGTATATAATGGACAAGAGACCCTGGGAAGCAGCATGTACTGTGTGCACCTGAATGCGAGCATCAGTAGTTTCCTTCATCTTGAAACATTACACTGTCAAAGGGAGACTTCGCGGCGTCCGGGTTCCCTCTGTGGGCAATGCCCGTGTGTGCCCTTCATGGAGCCCAGTCCTCCTGGGCCCTGGGTGGGACCAGGAGACCCCTGCTGCCTGGTGTGCTGATGACATGATACTTGCCCATCTGGATTTGGGCCTTTTTCTCCCAGCCGGAAGTTTTTGAGGCTTCCTGGTACAGCCTGCGGTCACCTGAGTACCAGAGAAGGGAAGGAGAGGCAAAGCTGTCATGGTAAGGAAGACAAGTAGTAGAAAAGGAATCTGGGGTTGGCAGTGCATGAAACCTGCCTTGCTGAAAGAATGCCTGGCTATGCAGAAAAACCTGCCACCGGGCTACCCGCCCCTGGTGCTCCTCCCTATTTCTCAGCTCCTCCTCTGCCCCAGCCCAAACCCATACTTCCCAGCCACAGCCCAAAGCCCTGCCACACTGACCTGAGAGTACGCATCTTCCTGACACCTCATTTGCCCTTCCCATGGAGTCATTACTTGGATAGTGTCTGTCACAGCGTGTAAAGTTCACTTTTCAGCAGCAGTCCAGCCCCTGCAGCAGCCCCCGCCTGCCCATGAGAGGCTTCCAGCTGCTCTGTGCAACGGAGCAGATCCACTCTCCCCAGAGGCTATCCTCCTTATTCTTTCCCATCTCAATGCTATCTCGCCAACCCAGCTGATTGGTCTCCCTCCCCTCTGTCCCAGGAGTGAACTTCCCATCCCTTAGGGATATTTCCCTCTCTGGGTCTTTCTCAGGGAACCTCCCCTCCTGCCATCTGTGCCATTCCAATGGTTATGGTTATTTTGGCCAAAACTCACCATGTACCAGAGAAGCTTGTTAAGCCTTCATGAGGACCGGATGATAGAGGGGCCAGCGAGACCCCCACCTCCTCTATTTGATGGACAGGGACACAGAGGCACAGGGGAGTTCAATGACCTTGCCACCAGGCAGAGCTGGGATTCAAACCCAGGAGGAACACTCTTGCCTGGTGCGTGGATTGAGGGTGAGAGTGGAGGCAGAGAGCTGGCCTCAGGCTTCCTCAGCCCTGGCCACCCTGCCTGGGGAGCTTTCAACAATGCAGCCTCCCTTACCTGTTCAAGCAGAATCTTTGGGCAGGAACCCGACCCTCAGACTTTCTTGAATTCCGCAAAGGGTTCTAGGAGGAGCAGGACTCAAACAGTGCTGTCCAGAGGATGGTGCTCAGGTATCCATGGTTGTTTTTTATTTGTTTGTTTGTTTGTTTTGAGATGGAGTTTTGTTCTTGTCACCCAGGCTAGAGTGCAATGGCACAATCTCGGCTCACTGCAACTTCCACCTCCCGGGTTTAAGCAATTCTCCTGCCTCAGTCTCCCGAGTAGCTGGGATTACAGGCACCCAGCACCATGCCTGGCTAATTTTTGTATTTTTAGTAGAGACAGAGTTTCACCATGTTGGCCAGGCTGGTCTTGAACTCCTGACCTCAGGTGATCCACCAGTCTCAGCCTCCCAAAGTGCTGGGATTACAGGTGTGAGCCACTGCACCCAGCTGTATCCATGTTTTTAACAAGCTCTTTGCCCCATATCATATTTTTTGCTTGCTTCTTTTTCTTTTGAAACAGTTTTCAAAATAATAAGCATCCTCCAAAAGTGACCAAAGAAGTTTTTGTTTTAAGTATCATTTTGAACTTGTGGATTTCAATTTAGTGCATTCCAATCCATTGCAGTGATAAGAAGCTCATGTGTTCCCATCTTTGGCCAGCAGGAGGCTGCTGAGTCCTTTTGACCAGAGCCCAGTAGCCTTTGGAAGTTTTCTCACCATCTGCTGTGGTAACATTCAGGCTCAACCTCCCTCTCCAAACCTGGCATCAGCCATTTCTTCCTGGACTCCAATCTGGGGGTTATTACCCCAGTTCTTATATTCTACTCTTAACCAACTCTCTAAATATAGGAGGCTCTTCTCCGTGTTCTAGAGAAGAATGGGTTAACACACCTGTTGTTAAGCTCCATCCTTCCTTAAGAAGTCCTTTCAAGTTTAAGTTCAGCCTTTTGGGAAATGTATACATGACTGTGTGTATTTGCTTATTTTTTAAAAAAAAGGATTCTGCCAAAGTTATACTTGAAATATACTCACTCTAAATGGCTCACTGCAATCAAATATTTCTCCACTTTGAGGGCCAGTCCCAACCACTAAAAAATATCTCCTGCTCTGAGAAAATACACAAACAAGCATTAAAATGAGAGGGCCGTTTAGGCCACCAGGAAATTTGGAAAACTAAGTATGAGTTTTAATTAAAAAGTAAAAACAAATACTCAAAGGTTTCACACCTAAAAAGAATCCAACCTAGACTACTTGAGACAGAAATGAGATAACAAACTCTACTACTGGGTTTACATCCACCTGTAGTCCTTGGCTGTGGTCCCTCCTACTGTTTAGGAGCTAGAGGGGTGTGGAAATAGGAAGTGACTTTCTTCCGCACAACATTGATTCTGCAACACTGAAGCCATTGCAGGAAGGCTCCCACGATGTTTGAGTAGATTCCCAAATGCTCAGGGACCCCTGGCATGTCATGAAAGGTAGGACAGGGATCCCTAAGCCATAGCTGGAACCCGGAGAGAGGAAGCCACTGATGGGCTCCGTGGCACTGCAGGCATGATGCCCCATCAAGACTCCTAATTCCCCACACCAACCTTGGCTGAGGCTCTGGCAGGCCACCCTCTGGGCTCATTCTAGGAGCCTCTACCTGCTCCTGCCCTCAGGTGTGAAATCTGGTTTTGGGGGGAGACCCACAAGTGTCCTACACCATGTCCAGGCAGCACCATGCCCTGCTCGTGTGACCTTGGGCCCCAGTCCCCTCCAGGACAGCACCACCTCCTGGACTATGGTGAAGATTAAATGTGCAAATGTAAGTAACGTGCATATGGCTACATCTGGCCAGGGCAGCTTCTGATGGCAGGAAGGGGACTGCGACCCCTCTGCAGACACTGGCTGGCAAAATGGGGCCCAGGTGCCATTGCTGGCCCCACGCCTGGCACAGGTGAGCTGGCAGTAAGCAGCGGAAGGTAGCAAATGGCAGTTCTCTGGTCTTGCCAAGGGAGTTAGAGTTGCTGCGTGGACTAAATGAGACAGTCAGAGTGAGTGCATCTTATAAACTGTAAAGTACCTGGTGAATGTGAGGAGGTGGTGGTGTCATTGCAGATTCATTCAAAAGAATGTACTTTGATGTCCCTCCCTCCCCACCTATTTTTTCAGACCCTGGGCTGGGCACCAGGAATACAGCAGTGAATGACACAGACGGCCAGGCTGCTGGAGGTGTTTCCCACCACCACCTCCTCACATTGACCAGGTACTTTACAGTTTATAAGATGCTCCCACTCAGACCATCTCATTTAGTCCACATGACAACTCTGACTCCCTTGGAAAGTCCAGAGAACTGCCATCTGATACCTTCTGCTGCTTGAATTCCTTGCCGAGGAGTCTCTGCCTTGCGGTCACCTTCCTATTCTAGTCTGGCTTTTCATTTCCTTTTACCTTTTTCTCCTTAACAGCCCATAAATCCAAAAGTGTTTTTTCTCCTCAGGACAACCACAGTGGAAGCTTGAGAAAGGAAAGGGTGACATATCTATATCTATTTATTGGCCAGTTGTAGGACACAAACTGTTAGTCCCAGAAAACCAGGGATATACTTTGAAAAGCAGAACCTGAAGTTGTGTATCTTTTGGCTGAGATACACAGAAGGGAGTGAAGGTTGAGCACAATGGCTCACACCTATAATCCCAGCACTTTGGGAGGTCAAGGCAGGAGGATTGCTTGAGGCCAGGAGTTCAAGACCAGCCTGGGCAACATAGCAAGGCCCTGTCTCTACAAAAAATAAAATTAAAATTGGCCAGACATTGTGGTGTGTGGCTGTAGTACTAGCTACTTGGGAGGCTGAAATGGGAGGACCACTTGAGCCCGGGAGTTGGAGGCGGCAGTGAGCCATGATTGCACCACTGCACCCCAGCCTGAGTGACAGAGAAAGACTCCAAAAAAAAAAAAAGTAAGTATTTGGACTAGAAAGACTCTAATACATCACTCAGAACTGAGCTACCTCCACAGACATGAGCTCCCAATGAAAACTCACCACAAATAGGAAGAAACAAGTGAACAGGAATTGAAGTTAATGGAAGTAACTGCAGAATCAAGCTACTAAGACCAAGTGGGGGAATTTTCAGATATTGAATGTACAGTGAATACTAAGCAGAAGTAAAGAAAAGATATCTGCATCTCAACATCTTGTATCACTATTTCACAAACCATTGAATGTACAATGAATACTAAGCAGAAGTAATGAAAAGATATCCGCATCTCAACACCTCGTGTAACTATTTCACAAACCACAGAACACCAAAGACAGAGTGAAGACTCTGAATGCAGCCAAACATCAAAGACAAATTCCTACAAAGCAGCAGGTCAGCTGACAGCTGGCCTCTCAACAGCAACAGTGGAAGCTAGAATACAACAGAATAATGTGGAAAAATATAGAACACAGCGAGAACATATCTTGGAAGTGCTGAGAGAAAATACTTGTCAGGGGAAATGTAAGGATGTTTTCTAACAAATCAAACTGACGACTTCCAACTGACCTTCATTAAAGAGACTACTAAAGGCTGCAATTCAGGAAGAAAGAAAATTATCCCAGAAGAAAAGTCTGGGATGCAAGAATATCTTCGTGACTCAAGGTAGAGAAAGATTTCTTAAACTTAATAAAAAGCATAGTCAATAAAGGAAAAGACGGACATATTCAATGGCATTAAAGTTAAGGACTTAGTTCTTCAAAGGACACCATAAAATATGTGAGTGCCGGCAGAATATATGTGCAATGTTTATGACAGTCAGTGAGATCCACGGTATCAGCCAGAATTCCCATAAGTCAATAAGAAAAATCTATTTAAAAAATGTAACTGATAAAAACAATGAAAACTTTACAGAAGAGGAAATATTAATGGCTAACAATTTACCAAAGAACAACAACAAAAATCCTCTTTAAACTAATAATAACTATACACTAACTAATAAACTAATAAGTAACCTTAGCAAGTTGCAGGATACAATGTCAACACACAAAAAATAAATTATATTGCTATCTACTAGCAAAGGACAATCGAGAAATAAAATTTTCTAAAAGCAATAATATTTACAATAGCTCCCCCAAAATGAAATACTTAGGCATAAATGTAACAAGATGTATGCAGCCACTGTATGCTAAAAACTACAAGCGATTGATCAAAGAAGTCAGAGAACACCTTAATAACTGGAGAAATACATCATGTTCGTGGATTAGGAGACTCAACATAGTAAGGATGACAATTCTCCCCAAATTCATCCAGAGATTTAACACAATAAGAATCCCAGCAGATAGATATTGTAGACGTTGACAAGCTGATTCTAAAATTTATGGGGAAAAGGCAACAAAACTAGGGAAGGAGACGAGTTGTCTCCTGAGATAGGCAAAAATGTGAGTCACCTGCGCTGACAACTCTTTTGATTACCTAACTTTATAGAAAGCTTTAAAACATGGTAATATAATTCCTCCAAATCACAAATTCAGGAGTCATTCCTGGCCCCCCACCCCATCACCCCAAACCTCCACTGGTCTCCCAATCCAATAGACTCTTCTTTTTCAAGATTATTTTATTGCTTTATAAAAAATAAACCCCTGTGTATCCACTATGAATGGAAATAGAACATTATCATTATCTTTGGAGGCCTCTGTGCTCCCATTCCCCATCCTACAACTTTCTCTCTCCCAGATGGATCATTTTCAGCAGGGGTTGAGAAGAGTGGATTCTGAAGGCATCGGGGAGTGGTAATAAGTTCAGATTTTGTAACCTGTTAAATGTGAGGAGTTTTAGGGCAAGAATCAGGATGGGAGTGAGGCAAGCGAGCTGCCTAAGCTACACATTTTAATGAGATACTCACTCTTGAGATTATGCAAGTGCAGGATATAGCCCTGGCAGAGGGACATACAAGCAGAGGTAGGCACTGGACAGGTGGGTATGTGGGGCCACAGAAAGACTGAGCTCGACGTGGGTTCCGGAGATTACCAGCCCATGTGGCTTAAAAGCACAGATTTAACAGGAGAAAGGAGGGAGAACCCAGGAGGGCTGTAGTGACCTCCTAAGAAGGCCCCAGGAAGGAGAGGAACTCAAAAAGTTGGAGACAAACTGAAAACAAAACTACCTGATGCCTGTGCCAACCCTTTCCTCCAAGCCCCTAACTGGACAGCCATCTGCTGGTCATGTCACTCCCTCCCCTGAGCTCACCAACATGGGTGCAAGCCCAGCCTGAAGGCAAATAAAAGCAGAGCTCAGAGCTTTGGTTTCTCCACCAAGTGGATAACAAACAGCTGGACAGAGTTGAGAGGTGATGGACCTGGAACTATATTGCCCAGTTGGTGACCGGCCCCAGAGCATCAGATGCTATGATCTGGAGGCTCCAAACCAAATGTTCACAGAGCCACCAGGCAGGCACTGTCAGTGGATAGAAGGAGCCGAGAAAAGAGTACTATTCCACAGCGTCAGCGAGAAACAGGGAATGTGCCACAGCAGAGTATGGGGTTAGTAGGGCTGGGGGATGTGGTCCACTGAGGACTTCAGGTCCTTTTAAAGGGGAAATGTCAGCCTGCTCTGACCTGGGAAATGGGTACCCTGTGGCTAGAACCATCGATTTCTAAAGCAATGTCCCAAATCTGAATTTTCCATGTGAAATATCCTGTTTTAAACGTTGGCGACTTATTCAGAATTGTTTAAAAGTGTATATGCCAACACTGCTTGGGCCAAGAGGACACATCCTCAGGCCAACTTGGCTGAAAGTCCCTCTGTTCACAACCTCTACATCAACCCCTTGAATTTTCTAACAATAGGACCTGACTACCGTGACTCAGGGGGCCAACCTTCCTTCTCATTTCCTTCTTGGTTCCCCCCTAACTTCATCTGAGCTATTAACCAGAGACAGAAAAGAGACGCCCTGCAAAGGGAAACATGCCCCACACTAGCTACTGAAGCCCCTTCTTTGATGTTTTTCTTTTCCAGATATTTGGGTGCTGGGTCTGGATCCTGGTAGCCACCACCCAGGTTGCAAATCCATTGCTGCAAGGATGGGTGATGTATGTCTCACTCACCTCATTTCTCATCTCCCTCAGCTTCCTGTTGTCTTCCTTGTTTGGATTTTGCAAAAGAAATCATTCCTGGAGAGTTCCAGTAAGAACCGGCAGCGTGGCTCCTCCTGGGTGGACATCCTGGGTGGGGTGAGGACAACTGGCACTTCTGGGCACAGAGCAGAATCAGAGACCCTGGGGTAGGCTCCCATGGAACCAAGACTTTTGATTTTAGTGTGTTTACTACTAGGCCAAAATGAAGACATTTCCCTGCGAGAGTAGATCTTTCATTCCATTCCCCTCCACTGCCTTCCCTGTTCGGAAAATAGCACCCTGTAATCGAGCACACTCTGATGTGTTTCCCCTAAATTTTCTTCCTGGTAAAATCTTAGAGCAACACTGAGGAAAATGCTAGTAAGAAAGAGAAATTACTTCAGTCTCAAGGCCTTGTCACAATCCCTGCGACAGGTTCTTTCTTCCATATTCCACGTGAACTTTATGCAAAGAATATATACAAAGAATATAGTTTATGCAAAGAATATACACACTTTAATTGCACTCTACAAATCATTTTGGATGTAGATGCTTTCATTTAATGTTACATCATTAATTCTTCAAGTTGTTGCATCATCTCAATAAGCATTTCAAAGTGTCCCACGTTGAACAATTGAAGACATATATGAAAGTACAGAATATTGTACTATAGGCCCTCACGTAGCCATAGCCCAGATTCCAGCATTACGAAGATTTTACCATATTTGTCTCATCTTGCCTTTTTTCCCCCTAAGGAATTTTAAAGCAAACCTCTTTCCACACACTTCAGTCTGTTTCCAAAAACATATGCAAACTTTCTCACATTATCACATTTATGGAAAGTTAACAACAATTCCTCAGTATACCTAAGACAGTATCCAGTGGTCCCCCTTGTCTCTGGGGGATGTGTTCCAAGACCCCCAGGGGAAGCCTGACACCTTGGGTGGCACTGAACCCTGCATCTACTATGCACGCACTTCTTTCTCCTTCACTGCAGTTTCACCGATGGACAATTCATCCTCACTGCACATCTTAACAACCTCAGTGGATGATCTTTTTCTTTCCTTGTTAAGTTGAAATCTTTCATTTTTTCACTTAAATGAAGCACTTTCTGGCTGCTTGTTGGCATATCCATATTGCCAGCGTCACCACTCTTGCGACTTGGGGACGTTGTGGAGGACATAAGGCTTCCTCGAATGCACGCACTGCAACACCGCAGCAGACCATGTGATCGCCGGGACAGCTATGAAGTGACAGCATACGAGGCATCTACAGTGTGGGTGGGCCGGGCAAAGGGATGATTTATGTCCCGGTGGCACAGGGTGGGAAAAAGATATTTGCTGATTGAATAAATGAATGAGGAGCGTGTGAGTGGACAGTGGGGCCGAGTGAGGCTGAGACGGCCGGTGGGGCCTGGAAGGCATGTTGAGGGTGACAGCCCTACCCCGAGAAAACAGCAGCGCCATCGCATGGCTTCAGCATGGGGCACACGATCGTGTTTTCCTCTGGGGGCTGATTCGAGGGGCAGGGCAGGCAGAAGTGGATGAGTGAGGCCACAAGGAGTCCTGGTGGGGTGCTGGTGGCTGAAATGAGGGAGAAGTGCATGTCCCCAGAGACCGGCAGGAAAACCAGTAGCCTTTGGAGTGGCTTTGCACATGGCTGGCAAGGGAGGGAGGGGAGTCGGGGCGCAGGCGTCTGGCTCAGGGAGCTGGGTGAGAGGAGGACCCGGGGGCCCACTGGGCCCCTTAGGCTTGTGAGGAACATCGGGAGCTCAGTGTGGGCCGGGAAGAGCTGGAGCGGCATCTGAACATTCACAGGGAGCTGAGGAGCAGGCGCTCAGAGCACAGTTCTGGGCCAGCAAGTAGAGCTGAGGGAGGCGTCAGAACACAGGCTGGGCAGAGGTGGGCAGAGGAGAGCGGGCCTCGGGTAGGTCAGCGAGGGATGAGGACCCAATTGGGGTGGAGATGAGCCTGCTTCACGGCCCGGTGCAGATGAGATGGGGACTGTGCAGTAACGGCAGGACACCAGGATGGCCCCAGGGATGCCCTGGGGGCAGAGTTTCCAGGAGAGGGAGTCATTGGCCAGTGGTTGCTGTCTCAGGCCAGGCAGGAGGCTATGAGACAGGGTTACGTGTGGCTTCCCGGGCTTCAGGGCTGAGGGTCCCTGGGGTGGAGCAGGAGCTGGCACTGCCATCTTTAACAGTCACTCTGCCTCCTTCCAGCTCTTCACCACCTTCAACACCATCACCTTCATCACCACGCTGCTCTACATTCTCCAGCCTTCAGCATCTATTACCACTGACGCACAGGCGCCAGGCTGAGGGGAAAACGCTCTTTGAAAGCCGGGATTGTTGGTCCCCAAAAGCAGCTTCCAATGTTTGCTGTCTGGATGATAAACAGAGTCAGGCAGCCCCGCCAAAGACTTGAGGCCAGTCTCTCAGCTGTGGGTCAGATTCTGCCCATCTCTCACCCCAAATCCTTTCCTGCCCTCAGGATGAAGCCCAAGCCTTTTGAAAAGTGACCTCCCAGGTCTTACTTGCAGATCTGACCCTGCCCTATGTCCAGCTGCATCTCCTGCTACCCTGCTGCCCAGCCCTGATGGTCCAGCGTCAGCACGGCTGCTATGGCCAGCTCAGCCCTGCTGCTGCATCGGTGCACGCTGTGGACATTATGTCCCCTCTCCCCGGGAACACGGAGGCCTGACCCTCCTCTTTTCTACATGAAAAACTCTTCTTACCCGAAAGTTTTTCTCAAACTGCCCCCCACCCTCAGGGGCCTCTGAGCCTGTGCTATATGCTGTGCTGTGTGTGTGTGCTGTGTGGGCTGTGCTGTGTGTGCTGCGTGTGTGTGCTGTGTGTGCTGTGCTGTGTGTGCTGTGTTGTGCCGTGTGTGCTGTATGTGCTGTGTGTGCTGGGTATGCTGTGTGTGCTGGGTATGCTGTGTGTGCTGGGTATGCTGGGTGTGCTGGGTGTGCTGTGTGTGCTGTGCTGTGCTGTGTGTGCTGTGCTGTGCTGTATGTGCTGTGTGTGCTGTGTGTGTGTTGTGCTGTGTGTGCTGTGCTGTGCTGTATGTGCTGTGTGTGCTGTGTGTGCTGTGTGTGTGTTGTGCCGTGTGTGCTGTATGTGCTGTGTGTGCTGGGTATGCTGTGTGTGCTGGGTATGCTGGGTGTGCTGGGTGTGCTGTGTGTGCTGTGCTGTGCTGTGTGTGCTGTGCTGTGCTGTATGTGCTGTGTGTGCTGTGTGTGCTGTGCTGTGTGTGCTGTGTGTGTGTTGTGCTGTGTGTGCTGTGTTGTGCCATGTGCTGTGCTGTGCTGTGTGCTGCACTGTGCTGTATATGTTGTGTGTGCTGTGCTGTGTGTGCTATATGTGCTGTGTGTGCTATATGTGCTGTGTGTGCTATATGTGCTGTGTGTGCTATATGTGCTGTGTGTGCTGTGCTGTGTGTGCTGTGCTGTGCTGTGTGTGCTGTGCTGTGTGTGCTGTGCTGTGCTGTGTGTGCTGTGCTGTGCTGTATGTGCTGTGTGTGCTGTGCTGTGTGTGCTGTGTGTGTGTTGTGCTGTGTGTGCTGTGTTGTGCCATGTGCTGTGCTGTGTGTGCTGCGCTGTGCTGTATGTGCTGTGTGTGCTGTGCTGTGTGTGCTGTGCTGTGCTGTGTGTGCTGTGCTGTGTGTGCTATATGTGCTGTGTGTGCTATATGTGCTCTGTGTGCTATATGTGCTGTGTGTGCTGTGTGTGCTATATGTGCTGTGTGTGCTATATGTGCTGTGTGTGCTGTGCTGTGTGTGCTGTGTGTGCTGTGTGTGCTGTGCTGTGCTGTGTGTGCTGTGCTGTGCTGCGGTGCCCCACGTGCAGTGCTGATCTCACCCACAACACTATGAGAATCCACAGGCAGGGGTTTGGCTCTTGGATGTTTTAGTCATCTTTGCCCTTCACTAAGTCCCATGCCTAGGAACCTCCCCTGACCCCACCAACCTCAGCTCTGAGTGCTTTGCTCACACCATTGACAGAAATGAGGACTTCAAAAGCCACAGCCAGGGTACAGGGATTGATGACAGAGCTGGCTCCTGAGCCCTCCCAGTTCTCACCCACAACCCATGGTCTACCTCCCCTGGGCAAAAGGATGTTTTCTGCCTCCTTCCTTTCCTTCTTGGTCTGTGGCGGATCAGCTTCTTTCACCCTAGAATCCCACCTGCACAAAGAGGAAGAGCCTAGCCCGCCACTGCCAGGACCCAGTCCAGCTTTGGTGGCCCTGTGGGGCCTGGACCCATGCACAGCCAAGGCTGCCCCAGCTGTGGAGAAGGCTGGCCCACTGAGGAGGGGCCCAGCTACTAGTAGGTGTCGACCTAAAAGGAAGAGGCTGAGGCACAAAAAACTAAAGGGTTGACTTGAGCCAAAGTGAGGACAGCTGCCTGGAAGACTCAGACCCAGGTAACCTTGGAAATGAGCTTCGTTGGGCCATTGTAACAAGCAGTTTTTAAAGACAAAAGGGGTGGGCAAGAAGTGGGATGATACAAATCCGTCAGGAATTCTCATTGGTTTACAGAAATAATATTGATTCATGATTGGCTCTACATTGTTAAGCTATAGGGTGTGGGTTATGGTGTCTGGTGTGGCATTATTAAGTTGATCTATAGCTCCTTGTGGCAATAGCAAGCAGTTTCCAGAGATGAATATATAGTTCAAGGCTGATTGCTGTCTCATTTTACTGTCTCTCTGGGACTGGTAATTTAAATTTTCTTTCTTCATAGGGCTAATAAGAATGCGTTAAGTGCCCCCCAGAGCCCTGAGCTCCTGTATATCATTGGGAATCTCTTCTGAGGGAACTGCTGAAACAATGCTTACAAAAATGTCGGAGCCTAACTCTGGATTTGGGGGCCGGGAGTGGCAATCCTAGCCTTTGAGTGAGCCCGAGCAGGGGTCTTCACTCTTCCGCTGGAGAAAGCCGGAGCTGGTGGTAGCAGCGCTGCGTGGGGCGCCTCCTTCCTCTACCTTTGCTTCTTAAGTGAAGACTGTGACACTGTGACTTATAATAAGAAACAGAACTCCTAAAGCCCTTGGAATCTCCAAAGTGATACATGCCTTTTTGTAGCTAATGAGATGACTGGGGCCTGGGGGCTCCTGGAGGGCCTCAGGATGGCAACGGCTGCCAGGGAAACCAACCATGTGATTAGAAGGTTGGAATGTTTAGCCCGACCGCCCGCCGACCTCCAGCTGGGGAGAGGAGCTGGGGATGGAGTTAATCACCAATGCCCAGTGATTTACTCAATCATGCCTGCAAAATGGAACCTCCATTTAAAAAATGCCAACATAACGAACACTTCCAAAAGGAGGGTGCTGGGAGAGCTTCTGGGTTGGTGAACACGTGGAGGCGCTGGGAAGGCAGTGTGCCCGGAGATGGCAGGCAAGCCCCATGCCCCTTCCCCATACCTTGCCGCATGCATCTCTTCCACTGGCTGTCCTTCGGTTGTATGCTTTATAATAAATAACAGGAACTAAACTGTTTTCCCATGTTCTAAGAGCCATTCTAGCAAATTAATACACACGAGAGAGGGCCGTGGGAACATATAGCTGATTGGTCAGAAGCACAGGTGCCAACCTGGACTGGCAGCTGGCATCGGAAATGGGGGTGGTCTTGTGGGACCGAGCCCTTAACTTGTGGGATCTGACATTAATTCCGGGTAGACAGTATCAGAATTGAGTTAAATTGCAGGACACTCAATTGCTAGTCTGAGAACTGAAGAAGTGGCTGGTATCAGGTATCAGAAGGGAGGCATTGAGAGCAGTAGTAGGAAGGAGAATGGTTTACATTGCAGAGACACACAGGGAACTACTATCTCGGGGCCAGCTCCATGAAGCTACCTGACCCAGGCCACAAGTTTGGGGATCAGGGAGGCGAGAAGGAGAACATGGAGGAGACCACTTCTGCTTCTTTTTCTGACCTTGCCAACTCAGGAAAGCTATGTCACTGCTGCAAGAGTCAAATTTTTTTCCATAAATTGGGATGCATGGAGACTACACTGTATGTCAAGGTGTAGTTACATCACGGTGGGTAATGCCACCTTGCGTAGGGGTTATGTCAAGGGGCACTTAGGCTAAGGGTAATTACAACAAGGTGTAGCAATGCCAAGGTTTGGATATGGCAAGGGATAGTTATGTCAAGGGATCATCGTGGTAAGGCGTAGTTATGTCAAGGTGGGTGCTACGGACTGAATTGTGTCTCCCCCGCCCCAAATTCATATGTTGAAGCCCTAATCCGCAATATAACTGTATTTGGAGATAGGGTTTTTAGCAGATAATTAAAGTTTAGTGAGGTCATAAGGATGGGCCCTCATTCAATAGGGCCAGCCTTTGATCTTGGACTTCCAGCCTCCAAGACTGTGAGGAATAGAAGTATGTTGTTTAAGCCACCCAGTCTCATGTTTTGTTATGGCGGCCCAAGCCGACCAAGACGGTGGGGTCATGCCAAGTTGCCGTTAAGAGGTACCTGTGCAAGTGTGCCAAGGTAGGTTTGGGAGCCCAGGAAGAACTATCATCACTGATTGGCATCGTCAACCTGGCGGAAACCTGCACGGTGACATTCCTTCAGCCATGAGAGGAAACAATGCCACCACCTTTCCATTAAGGTCACGCAACTATTTCTCGCCGCAGAGCAAGGCTCTTTGGAAGGGAAAGTAACTGGGGCGCCCACTGGAAGCAGGATTGGGTTGAGAGCTACGTCGGCCACCGAGCGCCCCACTGGGTGGCGCGTGGGCTCCGCGCGCAGGCGGGGAGGGCGGCCCTTGGTGGGGTCGACTGGGCGGAGCCGCCGCCTCCTATCTTCCCTTGAAGGCACCTGCGCAGGGGGACCCGCGGTGCCTGGGAGGGGAGGGGGACTTTCGCATGAAGCCCCTCCTTGTCAGTCCGGTCACCGCGCGCCCGCTCTGAAGCAGAACACCGGCTGGTGCCGGCGGCTTCCAGGGCGGCTGAGGGACCGTGGCCAGGGACATGGGCTCGCAGAGCTACGGGAGATGGATCGAGACTGTCTGCACATTATTAGAAGCCAGACTGTTTCTTTCTTCAGCCGCTGCTGTCTGATGTACGCCCAGATCTCTAGAAGCTTCCAGGGGCGCCCTGACTTCGCGGCTCCCACCCTCCTTCTCCAGGGCCCTCTGAGAGGCGTTTACACAGGCGTTTCTCGCACCCGGGGTCCTGTTATTCGGCCCTAGCCACTGATGAAATTCTGCCCCTGGGTCCGAGAAGGGGCTGCTCCAGCGAGCACCTACACCCCCCATCCTGGGCACATGCCGTTCCCTCTGTGCCTCAGTTTACTTCGCTGTGGACTGGTGGGCATGCAAAGATCCCCTCCAAGGACCTCCCAGGCCACTACCACCTCTGAGAGAGGGACAGAGGGAGAGCGGAGGGGAAATTCAAGAAGAGCCCCTGGACCACTTTCGTGCACTGAGAGGGCAGGTCGTGTCATGAGGTCCCGGTCAAATCCAGGGTCCATTTTCTTTTTCTTCTTTTTTTTTTTTTTTTTTTCTTTGAGACGGAGTCTCGCTTTGTTGCCCAGGCTACAGTGCAGTGGTATGATCTTGGCTCACTGCAACATCCACTTCCTGTGTTCAAGCTGTTCTCCTGCCTCAGCCTCCCAAGTAGCTGGAACTACAGGCGCCCAACACCTTGCCCGGCTAATTTTTGTATTTTTTGTAGAGACAGGGTTTCGCCATGTTGCCCAGGCTGGTCTTGAACTCCTGAGCTCACGCCATCTGCCCACCTCGGCCTTCCAAAGTGCTGGGATTACAGATGCCTGCGCCTTCCCCTGGGGTCCCTGCTGAGCCAGGCTCTGCTGGTGTAGATTCATGAGACACAGATGTGGGAGAGGCTGAGATCTTCAGGGAAGGGCACAACCCTGGGAACACATGCCTGCTGGGACAGCCATGGTGCTCAGCAAAAGTTCGAAGGCTTAGTTCTATTGCACACATATCTGCTGAGCATCCGCTGGGTGCCTGGCCCTGGACCAGGCCCTCCTCCTCTCAAGAACCTGGAAGGCAGGCACAGAATGAGGCAGGGCCAGGGGCCTCACTTCTTAAGGTGAGGGGTCACTGGTCCCAGCTGGAAGTGGAAGGCAGAGACTTACAAGGGGCCTCCTAGAAAGTGGGACCTCCAGAAAGTTATTAGAATGATCACTGGTCAAGCACGTGGACCAGAGTCACCCTGGCTGGCGCTCTAGAAGTTGAGGGCAGCCTATAGGGAGAGTCGGCTGGGAAGAACGTGAAGAGGAGCACAGGCGCAGCAGCAGCCAGGTGGCAGGTGACTGACCGCAGGGCCTGGGCCGGGTCTGGCTCACTGGCATTGGCAGTTCCTATGACTTCCCACAGTGGATGGGGGGCTCCCCATGGGTGGGGGTTTAAGCAGGGAGTGGCAGATCTTTGTGCCTGCACTGGCCACCTGGGAGGGTGGCAGCTGCAGGAGGGGACCCAAGTCTCTTTAGGGGCTGTGTCCTTCTCAAGAATCTGTGTACTTTGATTCACCAAGAACTAAAAATTGCCATTTCAGGATTCCACATCATGATGTAAATGGAGATGATTATACTTTTTATTAGGCTCAGTGACTATTTTAATAGCAGTGTTATAGAGCCTCAGAGGATCTAAGCCCTGGCACAGACATTTTTTCCATGGCCATTGGGATGTCTACTTGTCAGTTGATGTGGCAGGTATTACGCGACACCCCCACAGGTTCCCAGGGATTGCTGACTTCTGCAAAGGGGTTGGCCCTAGTCAGAACCCTGTAGGTCCAGTGGTCATATCTCTGAGGGCCCAGGGGATTTTCCTTGATGACTTGTGAGCTCTGAGCAGGCTCCAGCTCTGCAGTGTTGGGGGAGGGCTCCAGACGTTGGCTTCTGTCATCCCTGCATAGAGCCCACATCTCCAAGAAGGCCAGGAGGTCCTGATCCTGTCTGGGGGTCGATTTAAATGTGAAGGAGCAGAATGAGGAGAATTTAGGAACCTAAGGAGGGAACAAAAGACAGAATCAGTCCCCAGTCTCAAATACTCTTTGACAGAATTGCTGGGACCCTACTCATGCCAGGCTGGGCCCTGGTTGCTGGGTGTTTGGATGAATGAGGAATGGCCTCTGGCCTTGAGGGGCTCACAGACACCAGAAAAGACAAACCAGGGGAGCCAGAAAGAGGCAGAGAAAGGTGCTGGAGAGCAGGACTGTGAACCCCATTTTTTATACCTACCACCCATGCCCTTCACATTTGATCATGGCCAGAATTTGTCTCTGCCTTGTGCCTTTAACTGTGGGAAATCCTGGAGTGTTTTAGAAGTCCAGTTTCACAGAATCTAAGTTTTTCTTTTTCAGAGATGATCCACTAAAACTATAACAATATAATTTCATTTTTATGCTTCTTTAAACTTTTTCATGTAAACAACTTACAAATTTAAAAAAAGCCAAATTTAGTTTTGGAAATAACAGCCTGCATAGTTCACATGTATGTGTGCACATACACAGACACACACACAGACACACACAGACACACACACAGACACATGCACAGGCACACACACAGGGTGCTACCCACTGTGGGATCTCAGCCTGTACTCACACATATGGATACATGTGCTTGGGCTCACACCCCAAGCAAAGGCTAGAAGAGCACCTGTCACTGTGTGAGAATTGGCTGGAAGCTGCAGGGAACCCCTGGAGATGCTGGGAAGCCCTCCTGCCACTAGCTGTCTCTGTTAGGGTGGTCAAGTAAGGAGCAATGGGGATGGGCATGTCCCCACACATAGCCTGCTGCTTTCCTACTGCTTCCCACGGGCTCCTTTCAAAGGTGCCTGTGGAAGCACAGCCCAGTGGGTCACTGGGTCCCATTTCCCTGGCAGGGAGGTTTGGGCCCAGCTCAGAGGAGGGGGTCATGGAGGGTGAGGGAAAGGACATGAGGTGGAACTCCGGATGTGCCAGGCATGTGACATCTGCTCCCTCTGCCCCACTACAGCACTGGGCAGGGTTCCTCACCCACCTGTGCTAAGAGAGGTGAGGCTGCCAGCCCACAGCTCACAAAGTGGGTGGCTGAGGGGGCCACATTCAAGCCTTGGTCTCACGGAAGCGCCCATGGCCTGCAGTACCAAGAGGAAGGTTCAGAGGAGCCAGGGCCCTTCCCCAGACCTCGGAGGCTCCTGAGTCCTCAGACAGTGTGTGTGAGACATGGGGCTGGTCATATTTCCCATGAGTTTGGGAAGAAGGTAGGATCAGCAAGGTTCCCACAAATAGCTCCCACCTTGGGAAACCACTGTCCGAAAAAAAAAAAAAAAACTTTTTTTTAATGCATTCCATGATGTGTACAAGATTGGGAAGTAAAATACAAGAAGTTTCTACTGTGTGTCAGGCTGTTTTTTTCTTGGCTCTCCTCCTGCCCAAGTGCAGTCACAATACCCAAAGCAGGTGGCTCCTTGGCCCAAGGCTTCTGTCTTCATCACTGAATTAGGCCAGAGTATTCCGCAGTGCCAGGTAGAAACACTTGCACAGCTAGAACCAGCCAGCCTTGTAGGTGTCTCTTACTGCGGCAGCTTAAGTGAAACATTTACCTTTCATTTCACACACAAAGTGGAAATAAGGCTCTAGAAATACATTCACACTAAAGTGTCAATGGTAGGTACAGGCCATTTCTTCCTTTGGCAAGTGTCTCTTGAGAGCCAACTAGTTAGGAGTCAGAGACTTTGTCCTGGGCAATTCACTTCTATTGTGAGAACTAAATAAGCCTGGCACAGGCTTTTGATCCACATTTTATATTTTACTTCCCAATCTCTTCCACATCATGGAATGCATAGGAAAGAATACAATATTTTACTTCCCAGTCTCTTACACATCATGGAATGCAAAGAAAATAATATAGTATTTTACTTCCCGATCTCTTACACATCATGGAATGCATAGAAAATAATACAATTTTTTGCACAATGGGATAAAGTAGGTAATTGTATGGGGCTTCATGAAAAAATCATTATCTTTTGGTATATATTTAATTATGATAAAAATAATTTTAAAGGTATTGGGGAGGTATTAAAGGTGGAATTGATATAAAATATCAAAACAAAGGCTTTTTAAAAAACTTAATAAGAAACTTGAGCTTGCATTTATGTACATACTTTTTTATGTCAGTCTGTTTGCTCAAACTAGCTACAATTACTGAACAAGACTTTTAGATTACTCCTTAGGTGAGGGAGTGAAATTGCCAACAAGTTCCGTGGGCAACTGGGAAGGCAATGGGCCTTCACAGCAGGCACACACATGCCAGTCTCAGAAGGATCTAGGCGAGCTCAATAATGGTTAGGTGTTAGTATCTGGGTGTTAAGAAATCTGCACATTTGGAATTTTCTGAAGATAATATGTTAGAGATTTGGAACTCAGACTCCGGTGTGGAATTGCATCGTTGCTTTAGCCTTGTGGCTTTAGGTTAAAATCTAAGTTCACGAACAGTGTTGGAACATTAAAGAGAATGTAAAATTCAACATACTTCAAATTCAATTTACTAGATACAAAGACTCATTTAATTAGCTGGGCATGGTGGTGCATGGCTGCAGTCCCAACTATTTGGGAGGCTGAGGCACAAGAATCGCTTGAACCTGGGAGGTGGAGTTTGCGATGAGCTGAGATGGTGCCACTGACTCCATCCTGGGTGACAAAGCAAGTCTCTGTCTCAAAAAAAAAAAAAGACTCATTTAAAGGACTCAAAACCAATTTACTATCAGACCATTGACATAATTAAAAAAGAAAATGAGTATATTAAATTTATAAAGCCAGTTTAGAATGTTGGAAGATGTTTCCTTTATTAAATTTGTGATTAAAATCAAATGTTGGCCAGGTGCACTGGCTCAAGCCTGTAATCCCAGAACTTTGAGAGGCTGAGGCAGGAGGATAGCTTCAGCCCAGGAGTTTGAGACCTGCTTGTGCCACATAGTGAATACCCCCCATCTCTAAAAAAAAAAAATTTTAATTAGCTGGAAGCAGGAGAGAAGTGGGTGTGGCCCTAAAAGGGCAGCATGAGGGATCCCTGTGGGGAAGGAGCTGTTATGCATCTTTTCCTACTTTTACATTTTTTTAAGAGATGGGGTCTTGCTGGGTTGCCCAGGCTGGAGTACAGTGGCCATTCACAGGCGTGATCCCATGACTGATCAGCACAGGAGTTTTGACCTTTTCCATCTCTGACCTGGGCCAGTTCACCCCTCCTTAGGCAATCCAGTGCTTCCCTGCTCCCAGGAGGTCACCATATTGATGCCCAACTTAGTGTGGATACCCAATTGGCACAGCACACTACAGCCCAGAACTCCTGGACTCAAATGATCCTCCTGCCTCTGCCTCCTGAGTGGCTGGGACTGCAGGCACCTGCCACCATGCCCAGCAGATGTTTGGCCTCTTGAGTGTGGTAGTGGATACAAAATCTATTCTGCGTGTGTGATAAAGCTGTACAGAACTAAATACACATGCACACACACACACACACACACAAATGGATACAAGTAACACTAAGGAAACCTGAAAATTGGCGGAGTGTATCAGCATCAATGTCCTTGTTGTGATATTGTACTATGGTTTTGCAACCTGTTATTATGGAGGGGAACAGGGCAAAGGGCACACAGGATCTCTCTGTATTATTTCTTACAACTGCCTGTGAATCTATAATGATCTCAAAATAAAAAGTTTCATTTTTGGTTTTTTGTTGTTGTTCCAAGTCAGTCACTGTGTGACCTTGGGCAGTTCACTTCTCTTCGCTGCTTCTGTTTTCCTTAACTGGAAGATAAAAGTTTAAATTTCCTAAAGGTGTCCTCCAGTGTGGACAGCCTGGAGTCAAGGCTGTGGTGTTGCTGTGACCTGAGGCCTCAGGTCTAAGAGGCTGCTCCTCAGCTGCATACAGTGTGCAGGCCTCTATAGCATGCCCTGTCCCCTGGGGGACCGCAGTGCCAGGCACAGCACAGGACGTTAGGTACTAGGACCAGGAGTCCTGGCCTGAGGGGTCACTGGCTGCCACAGGCTTGGCCAAACTGGCCTTAGGCCAGATGCTCCGTGTTATGACCTGCACCTGCTCTCTGTGGGAGGCAGAAAACAGAGCTGGGGCATATATGAGCTGGGGCATATATGAGCTGGGGCACATATGTGCTGTGGCACATACAAGCCACCCGGGAGCTACAGAGAGAAGAGCAAGGAGGAGGATGTCGCGCCAGGCTGAGGTCAAAAACTGCGTGCCTGAGTCAGCCAGCGTCCAGTCTGGAAAACAGAAACCATGCTGGGTATTTCACAAAGAGAGGATTTAATTCAGGGGCCTGATTACAAATAGTTTCCAGGGCACAAGGAGTACAAAAGGAGATGAGAGATAACCCAGAGAATTAATAACCACAGGAAGTGAGCGCAGCCCTTAGGGCTGGAGGATCACAAGGCAAGAGGTCCTGGTGTCTGAGCAGAGGAGTGCGCTGCTGCCGACAGCACCGACCCGCGGGGGTGGGGGTGGGGGAGCACTAAGCTTCTGCAGTCAGTGCCCCACCAGAAGTAGAGTGAACAATGGTTTCTTTCCTCTACCCACCTTCCTACAGCCTGCCAGAGCCCACCACTGGCCAAATGTAACTAAACCCCAGCAGCAAGGCGCCTGGGAAATGAAAAAGCAAGGCCACCAAGTTGCTCTTTGAGAAGTCTGACTCCAAATACACCACACCCTGTTTACCAGGACCTGTGAGCACGGACACGTGGACGCAAACACTTGCTATTTACTTCCTTCTTGATGTATATTTTTTGGACAACATTCACATTCTTATTTTATTTGACTTTAGGGAGTTATTGGTTTTTCTTTTTTAAAAAAATTCCTTATAGAAATAATAAATAATAGAATTTACAAAAATATTTTAGAAAATTCCATGACTCATAAAGCAAAAGTAGAAATCACTGGGAATGCTCCGCTGCCCCCATGATGGCCAGTGTGAATATTTTGGTGCTGGTGTGGCGTGTCCTTCCTGGCTGTATCTGTAAATCTGTTGGGTTAAAATGGGATCTTGGCTTCTCCATGGAAAGCAGGACATGCCAAAGGATCCCCATGACAAAGGTCCAGCCACATAGGACTTTCCAGGGGGCATTCTGCCACTTTTATTAGTGCATTGCCCATGCTGATGACAGAGAGGAAGGCAGGAGGGTACCCCAAGCCAAATACAGGGAGTATCAAGAGAGTGCTCTGAGAACTTGGCTGGGTCCCTGGAGGTGGGGTGGGGAGCACCAGGACCCAGTACCAGATGTGTGCCTGGAAAAACCTAAGAGCGAGGCCTGCAGCAGCTGCTGCCTCTACAACAGGGGGAGGAGGGAGTGAAGGCAGAAGCACGTGGCCTTCCCTGGGCAGCAGGGTCAGCTGCACGAACTGGCTTCTCTAAGGGGCCTAGATGGCTTGGACAGACAAGGCGAGTCCCCCACCAGGGGAATCCCAGGTGAGTTGGCAGCCAACAGGCCAGAGCTGAGAGCTAACAGCCCGCAAAGGAAGGGCGCCATCAAGGAACCAGAGGTGCGGCCCCTAGCACAAAAGCACCACGGCACGAGAGAGGGCGCCTCAGGGCACAGCCTGGCAGAGAGAACCTCAGAAAGCCCCGGCGACCTAGGGTTCAGCCTTTGCTCCGCCCACTGGTCCTGGGCAGAGAAGGGGTGGAGAGAGGGGGTGGGGCCAAAAGCACAGTTGTTAAATAGGAGAAAAGGTAAAGTGAGAAAGAGAGAAAAGCCCCCACACAGAAGCTGCCCCTTCTACTGAAGTTTTTCAAGCCTGGGCTGGGGAGGTGGGTGTTTGGATTGGATAAAAGATTGCAGCTTTGGTTTCAGACTGGGCTGGATTTTCTAATCTTGAAAAACAAAACCATTCCTGGATACCCGAGACCCACGTGTGGCAACTGAGCCCTCAAAACAAGACTGGTCCAAATAGCAATGTGCTGTGAGTGTAAAATACACATTGAACTTCCAAGAACTGGAACAGAAAGAACGTAAAATATCTCAAAAATTGTTCTATTAATGTATATGTTTAAGTGATAATGTTTTAGAGATCTTGGGGCTAAACATAATACATTATTAAAGTTAATTCTACCTGTTCCATTTCACTTTTTCTAATGTGGCCACTAGAGCATGGAAGCTTAGGCATGCAGCCGCTGGGCTCTGATCATCTTTCTCTTGGACGCACAGCACAAGAACACAGCTGAGGTTTCTTCTGGGGCTGGGAGGAGGGCTCTCCTTGGCATTCAAAGGGGTGAGTGGAGAAGGTTGAAAGTTACTTTTCTGTTTTCGCTTCCAACAGACTATGCAGTGCCTCGGTGGCACAGGACATCGGCAGCAGCCGCACAGGAATTTCCCACCGCCCCTTTACTTCACTCCAGGGTAGTTCCTGTTCTGGTTACTTACTTCCAGGGCAGTTCCTGTTCTGGATGAAAGCACAGCAGGGGATCTGTTCATTCTTGGGTGATAAAAACTGGATCCAGTGTTGAGTCCCCTTCTCTCCTCACCCCCTAAACCCCCTCCAGCCTGCTGCAGCCAGGGCGGGGCGGCACAGTGGGCTGCCTAACTCTTCTTCACACCCCTTCTCCTCAAAGCCATTTCTAGCCCTTCCAGTATGGAGACGGGAAAGGGAGAAAGGAAAGCAGCAGGAGCGCTTTCACCCACTGGTGCCTGTGATGGGATCTGGCCCTGGCAGAGGTGCTTTCCTGACTCCTTCGGAGATTTCCCCCACCACCCCCCACTCCAGGTGCTGCACGGCGCACCTTTGGCTGCAGACCCTAAGGAGGAGAAGACCGCTCTGTTCAGATTGGCCACTCCCTCCTTCCTCGGCCCCTGGGCAGCCAGCCTCCCCTCCAGCCCCTGGGGTGGTCTCTTCCCACAGGAGCTGCCACCACCTTGGGCCGCCTCACTCTCTCACCTGGCCTCTGGTCAATGGGAACCCTTTGGCTCTTCTTTCCCATGACCCACGTGGGCTCCAGCATAAGAGCAGGCTGCCAGCCTGCCTTCACCCTCTGGATCATCCAAGCCTGGGTCTGAGGCCAGTCTCTATGTCCCTCATGCTGCGGGGGTCCCAGGTTAAACTCTCCCAGCAGGCTCCTTAAAGCCCTTACTTCGGATGGACTAGACCAGTTGCACCCCTCTTCTACCCCCAGGATGGCTCCTGCCCCCACGAAGCTCTTTCTGAGGCCCACCTCTCAGCCTTTCCTCCCTCGATGAAAGGGAGCTTTGAGGGATCATGCAAAGCATTTCCCCAGCCCCTCCGTGGAGATTCTGCAGGTGGTTGCCCTAGGAGAAAAACACAATCTCAAAGCGCTCTCAGGATATTTGATAGGAAAGGAGACGCTAATGGTGAGGAAAGCCAGAAGCACTGTGGAATTGGGGTTCCCAGGACAGCCGCCAGCCCAGTCCTGGCAAAAAGCTTCCTTATAAGGGTATCCTACTGCAGCGCTGCCTTGCAGCCACCTCTAAAGGCCCTTTCTGGGCCTCATCAACCAGCAAGCGTGTGACACGCCTGATGTCACAGGGCTGTGGTCATGCACATGGAGACAGCTCCGCTCTCAGCAGGCGCTCTTGTCTCTGTCACAGAACATTTTCATTCTGGCACAGCTGTGCACCTGCTCAGTAATGTCTCCTGTGCCCTCAGAGGGTCAAGTTGAGAACCCGCTCCTCAGCTTCCAGTTAGTTGTATCTGGCCCTCCTCCTTGGTCACTGGAGAGGTCTGCTCCTCCCTGAAATGTGGAGCCTCTTGTCTCTGTCTGTCTACACCAAACTCTCCGTGTAAGCATCTATTGCACACAGGCAAAGCAAAAGGGATCTCTCCCTTTCATGTGTATATATGTATAGAGTGTAATTGAACATCTTTCCATCTTATTGTAGGTACACATTGTAGTGTGTCCCCATGACAAATCCCAGAATCCCTACAAGGCAGGTGTAATGCAACACCCGCTCAGCTTGGCTTAAGGCCACCCGTTTCTGTTACAGTCACTTAAAGAGCAGTGAGGGGAGCAGGCTCTGGCCAGCAGCCCTCGACAAGCTCTGGATGCCCTGCTCTCCACGGGCCCAGCCTGTGCACTGACCCTGTCTCTGAGTCACCATGGCCCAGGAAGGGTTAGAATAAAGTAGAGAATTATTAAATAAACCAAACCCAAAATAATAATATTTCATGTAAGTTTGCACATAGTTTACAAATTCTAGGTGTTTCGTCAAGTTTAAAAGAAATTAGCCCGAATGGAGTAAATATTCACCTTTTTTGCTTCTAATTTAAAATATGTCATCAGCTGAGATTTGTGATTTTTACTTAAAATGTCCTAAATTTATAAGCAGTATAGAAGACTTGAGAGAACTCAAAATACACCATATTCCTAGATTTAATCTATTGGATTCATAAGTTGTTTAAATATTCAGGAATATTTTAAATAATTCAAATAATTAGAATACTTAAAGGAAAAACAGAAACTATTACATTTATAAATACAATTTTAAAGGTTTAACGGAATTTAATCCTTAAGAAATTATTAAGAAATAAAGTTGTCCTTAAAATGATTGCCAAAAATGTTAGACAAAATATGTACAATTTTCAAAATATACACGTACAATTTTACAATTTGCTGGCTGAAATTAAATGCCTGAGTAAAAACTGGGTTTTTGAATGTGTGGGTTTAATGAGTGAGATATTAACTCTATAAAGCAGAGTAACCTCTGGTTAACCTTTCCTGTAACAAAAACTTTCTTCAAGGACAACAAAAGGTGCCATGAAGGAGGCCTCCTTTCCAGGGCCGGTCAGAGGAAGCCAGAGTGACCCTAAAGCCCACAGCACTGTGGGCAAAGAAGTGGAATAAAGAATAAAAAGAGTAACCATAACTTAAACAGGGCAAGTCTAGTCAAGGTAACACCTGCCTACCCAAGGGGTCACAATCTTTATATATTGCTCCAAAGTTTCATTATCTGGGCAATAATTTCAAAATTCATCACGTATCCCATTATTAAATAAATCTACTCTTCAATTCTTTGTAAGGTTGAACCCTGCTCAGCGCAGGGAGGTTTTGCTGTGGGGCTGTGCAGCCTCAGCAGCTGGGCCCTTGCTGGCCAGTCCCTTCCATGGCCCTGCAAGGCGACCTGGTAGTGTGTTCACATAATTATGTGTTGTGTAAATTTCACAGACTGTGAGTATTTCAATAACAAGTTTAAAAATGGAATTGCTGAGACCCAGAGGCAACTGAGCTGGTTTGGGGCAGAATCGAACACTGTAGTTAAGACCCTGGACTCTGGGCGGGGCACCATGGCTCACACCTGTAATCCAAGCACTTTGGGAGGCAGAAGCAGGAGGATCACGAGCTCAGGAGTTTGAGACCAGACTGGGCAACAACTGGCAAAACCCCATTTCTACAAAAAAAATGCAAAAAACATTAGCCGGCTATGGGAGGTCGAGGCTGCACTGAGCCATGATCGCCACTGCACTGCAGCCTCAGCGGCATAGTGAGACCCTGCCTCAAAAAAAAAAAAAAAAAAAAAAAAAAAGGACGGTGAACTCTGGAGCCCAAATCCCTCCTCTGCCATTTTCTAACTGTTGTGATTCTAGGCAAGTTGTTCCATCTCTCTGTACCTCTGATTCCTTATCCTTACAGTGGGCATGCCAGCATGACTGCCCTGGTAGAGCTGATGGGAGCTCATCTACATCAAGACTTGGCCCAGGGACTGCTGCACAAAGACATGAGAGCTCTGAGTGCTGCTGCCGCCACTTCCCAGTGGAAATCGGGGGTGTGGGCTCTCTCCTTGGGTCTTAGTCAACTCACGCTGCCGTAACCAAATACCACAGGCTGGGTGGCTGAAACAACAGACATTTATGTCTCCCAAGTCTGGGGGCTGGAAGCCTGGAGGCTGGGTGGGAAGGCGGCTGGGGCGGCTTATGCAGAGAGAGGAGAGACAGGAGGCCCTCCCAGGGGTAACGAATGCTGAGGCCGTCCTTTAGTAGCCACTCATATGGGGTGGGCTCAGGACAGGAAAGCCTCCCTTAACCCCTCAACCACCCCACGGGGAAGTACCACCAGGATGCCTGCTTCACACATGAGCATGAAAGAACTTGCCAGTCTCCAGATGGTAGAGGGGTCTGGTGTTCATGCCATGTGATCCAGCACCCAGTAGGCCTCATGGAGCTCACTGAGGGCCCATTCCTCAGGCCCTGTTAAACACCACTCCCTCCGCCTCGAGGAGGCCATTAAAACAGTTTTCGTTTCTAATGCTGCTGGAGCCTGCAGAGCTGCAGGAGTGGGGGCCTCGCCTTTCCCTCCTCTCCACTCCATCAGTCCTGCCTTGGGTTCCCTGGGCTCTAGGCCTGGCAGTCTGCTGTGAACAGAGGTCTAGAGGTCCCTGGTGACCAGCAGTCCAGCCCAGCGCAGGCTGGCAGTGACCTGCCCTTCTCCAGCTGCAGAGTGATGAAAGCCCAGATTACATTCCAGGGTCTCTCACTAGGCCATAAAGCCCTGCCCCGCACACACTGCTGCCTGTGTGCCTCCAGCTCCAGCACTTGGAGCTGTGAGGGCAAGAGGCCCTCTGTGCCTTGGGCTCTGCAGTGGGCAGATGACGCGACGCGGTCATCTGTGACTTTCTCTAAGACCTCGGGCTTGACTCCATGCTGCCATCATTCATTATTAGCTCCATCCTCTTCTTTGCCTCCAGTCTATGGAGAGAGATTTTTTTTTTTTTTTTTTTTTTTTGAGACAGAGTCTCTCTCTGTCGCCCAGGCTGGAGTGCAGTGGCGCAATCTCCGCTCACTGCAAGCTCCGCCTCCCGGGTTCATGCCATTCTCTCACCTCAGCCTCCTGAATAGCTGGGACTACAGGCACCCGCCACCACGCCTGGCTAATTTTTTGTATTTTTAGTAGAGACGGGGTTTCACCATGTTAGCCAGGATGATCTCCATCTCCTGACCTCGTGATCCACCCACCTCGGCCTCCCAAAGTGCTGGGATTACAGGCGTGAGCCACCGCCGAGATTCTTAAAGGCCCAGAGGCGGGTCATGCAGAGGGGCTGGCATCAGTAGTCAAGAGCTGCTTTGTGCCAGGCACCAGGCACCTCCTTCTCAATTCTTGCGATCCCAATTTACAGATGAGGGGACTGAGGCTCAGGGAAGCGGTAACAGCCCAGCCTGCCACTGAGGCAACTGCTCAAAGCATTGGATACATGGGATGGTGGCCAGAGGGAAGAGCAGGCTCTGCATTGAAGAAGGAACCCGGGTTCAAATCAGGCTCCACCATTTCTTTGCTGTGTGGGCTTAGGAAAGTCACTTACCCTCTCTGAGCGTCACTTCCTTTGTTTATAAGGAAGGTTGTAAGGTTTAGAGATCACGAGTAAAAAGCCTTTGGCAGTTAATACATGTTCAGTAAGTGGCCACGCCCATCTTCTAATCCTCAGAAGGGCAGGTGGGGCTTAGAGGACAGAAGTGGCCATCAGATGACTCTAGCCACCAACCAGAAGCCTGACAAAGAGCTCCTTGTACCAGCAACCTTGCGTGTAAGTCATTGGTTGCAAGGAAGAGCCCCCAAGCCCCAACAAGCTCACAGGTAAGTTATCATTGGCCATGAGATAGGCTGCCATCCTTCAGAGGGGCTCTCTACCTTCAGGTGCAGTGGCTCATGGTGGCCTAGGTCACAGGTACCAGCATCTTGTTCTCTTGGTCATCAATCAGCACTTAGATGGGTCTTCAGGTCACCAGAGACAACAACAGAGGGGACGCTCCCCTCTTCTAAAGCTTCCTCGTATCTGTCTCCCCAGTGTGGGTCACTGACTCTGACCTCCCCTGCTGCCAGAGTGGCCCAGGACTCACCTCAGCCCTGCTGGTCTCCAGTCTGCAGACCAGGTGGGACATCCCTCCTGAGAGGCCCACACTCTGGCTCCAGGACTGGCCAGCCCCTCCATAGACTCCTCCTCCTGTTACCCTCCAATGAGACATTGGGGCTTGTTACATTTTTTCAATAGAATGCACATCCGGCCAGGCACAGTGGCTCATGCCTGTAATTGCAACACTTTGGGAGGCGGAGGTGAGAGGATCGCTTGAGGCCAGGAGTTCAAGACCAGCGTGGGCAACATAATGAGACTCTGTCTCTTCGAAAAAATAAAAATAAAATTATCCAGCCATGATGGCATGCACCTGTAGTTTTAGCTATTTGTGAGGCTGAGAAGGAAAAATCACTTGGACCCAGGAGTTCGAGATTGCAGTGAGCCATGATTGTGCTACTGCACTCCAGCCTGAACAACAGAGCAAGACCCTGTCTCCAAAAAAAAAAAAAGAATGCACATGAGATATCATCACATCTGCACAGAGAAATGCACAAACACAGAAGAAACCCACATCTGCTCTGTGCTCCTCAGCACCGTGGAGCTGGGGCCACTGATACACACAGGATCACACAGTATGAGCACAGGACCAGGCTACTTATGAGTGGCAGGAATAGAATCCCAACCCAGAGAGGCCTAAACAATGAGGAACTGAGTGCCACATCCCACATAATGGAAAGGCTGGAGGCACGGCACCCCCAGACTGAGTAATTCAGCAGCTCCACCCTAGTCAGGGCCCGAGTCAGCCTCTCTGTTATTTCTGTGGCTTTTCACTCATCTTCTCACAGAGGCTGTGGCAGCTCCAAGCATCATATCTTTACACAATAAGGCCTAAGGACATAAAAAAGCCACATCCCAGAAGCAGCCCTCTGTGGTGTAAAGCCTAAAACTAATATTATTAATGACATTATGCACTGCCTTGACATCTGGTGAAACCGGGAGGGCCTCGAATGGCCTAACCACAAGTTCCCCTCTGCACACCTGTACCCTCCTTCTCAAGGGGGCCGGTCACAGTTCCTGCTTGTCCCTGCATTTCCATTCCCTATCAGCCCACAGAATTATTCAAACAAGCCAATCACATCATCAGATAGAAACTAGGGCCACCGCATCCTCTTAGTACTGCAAAGTCCGCCTCCCCCAGCCCGTGCCAGGTCCTTCTGCTCCCACCGCAGCTCCCATGGGCCCTGCGTCCTCCTCTCCCAGGCTGTGGGCATATAAGCCTCGCAAACTTTTGTCTGTGTCTTCTGTCCAGTGTGTCAACGTTGTGTTTTGGGCCATCCCCATAACCCTAGGATGAGAATCCCTCCTTCACCAGCAGGGTGAGTGGGAGTCAATGAAAACACCCTGACCAACAGCAGAGCTCTCTCCCTAGGGCAGAAGCTCCCTGAGGAAGGGATGTTGTTCTATCCCGTGTGAATTCCCTGTTCACACAATAGTGCCTAGAAAAGAGCAGGTGCTTGATGCAGATAGAGTAAATGTGCCAGTGGAAACCGAGCAGATCAACTCTATCATTGGCAGGGGCTGTGTAGCATGCCCACGCCTGAGCTAACAACCGTCAGGGAGACTGGCATCACCAGGACTGGCCTCGACCTGGGGTCCTTCTCTGGTGTGCAGGGGTGGGCAGGTCCAGGGTGCTGAGGTGCTGCTTCCTCAGGCCTGGAAGAGGCCTCTGCCACCAGAACCAGTTGTAATAAAATTATATATATATACTGTCTTGAACCAGTTTTGAGGCCCTGGTTAGATGCCAGTTAATTTACTTTCCTGAGCAGTTAAGTCCACATTCCAACCCCTTCCCTTAGGGGGCTGCCACTATGACCATCTCTCCAGACCACCATGCCCCTGCCCTAACTGCCTGGTGTCAAGTTCCAGACCAACCCGGGATGGCTCCCAGCCTCCTGAGCCTGCAATATTGTGTCAATGAATCAATTCCCAGGGATCCCATGAAGCCCACCTAAGCCACCCCGCTTGCCGTGTACGAGCTGCCCAGATAGTCCCAGCGTGCTGGTCTGTTGTCCCTGGGTGAGTCCCCTGTGTGGCCCTGCCTGGCAGCTGGCTCTCTTTTGGAGCTGTAAGTAACCAAAAGCTCCGCCTTTCATCTCTTCCAGAGTGTTTGTGTTGTGTCCACCATCAAAAGAACATTGAAATCCTACAAAACAATTGGCATTGTGAGCAGGATGGCATGGCCGTGACACTGGCCCTTGGACAGCTTCGTCAGGGACTGCCCTTGGCTTGTCATTTTCTCCCAGGCCACTTCGAGAGGGCTTGGGGCAGAACTTGAGCCTACACTTCAGCCCAGTTGCCTGCTGCTGCGTCTGCCAGAGATTGCCAAGTCTCTCCCCACCCAAATGTCCTCAGCGTGGGACTAATCAAAGTGAACAGAGCTAACTGACTAAACTTCAGGACTAGACACCAGCCCAGGAGGCTCACGTTAGGGTGAGGGGAGTGATGAGAACCAGAGCAGCTCTTCTCTTCCTGGGGGGAGGCGTTCCAGTGTGTGTGGTGGAGGCCTGTCCTAAGGCTCATTACATCTACAGCGTCAGTGTTTATTATTATTTGGGGCAGAATCCTGGCTCGTCTGTGTCTTTCGAGCAACTCCTGTGAAGGAAGGTGTTGCCAGATTCCCCCCTGGTACAGAAGTGAAACCCTGGCCTCAGTTCTGACGCTGTTCAGGTGGGGGCTGCAGCCTACGTGTCTCCTTTGTGCTGCACACCTTGCTGCTGTAACCAGCAAACTTCACACCCTCCTGACCCCGCCACCACTCCCATTAGTGCACTTGGAGACTCCTTCCCTGAAGATTCTTTGGCAGCCTCCTCCAGCCTCCCAGAGTCTCTGGACCACCAATGCAGCCGTGAGTTGCCTGTGGGCTTCTGTTGAGAAAAAGCTGTCCTCCTTGGCTCCACGCTGTACACCTTAGAGAAAACATTGCTGGTCACATACTGGGCTCTCCTGAAAATAGAGGCTTTCAGAGCCTCTGAGCCTGTGGGCCTCCCTACAGTTGCCCATTATTCTTTGGATCATGACAACCACACCCCACAAGCTTGGCACAGCTACCAAGTCCTCCCTGATGTTAGATGGAGCCAAGCCTGCACCCGCTGGTCCATTTCACCTGCGTGAAGGGTGGTCTCCCATGTCCTCAGTCCCTTGTGAGGTCACCCTCCCCCAGACCCCTTAGCTATCTGGAAGCCTCTTGGACTAACTGAGTGAGGCCATCTCTAGACACGAGCTCTTGGGCCAGGGCTTGCAAGGTTTTCAGTGGCTGCTCACCAGACTTGCTTCTGCTTTCCCACGCAGGAAGAACGTGATGACCATGCAGACCACGGTGAAATGGAAATGATACATCAACGCAGGAACAAAGCCATCCACAAAAGAAAGCAATAAATCTCTCTAAGGCTGTATTCATCAATATGAGTGCAGGAGCAGCTGGAAACCATGAGACACTCACGGCAACAACGCTTGTGATATCGAGGCCTTTCTCAAAATCGCAGAAATTGTAACCGTGTGTGTGTGCACACTCGCGTATGTGCACACTCGCGTATGTGCCTGTGTTCAGGCCCAGAAGCTAGACACTGCTTTCCAGACAGATTTCTTAGGGAAATCCTGAATTGGAGCCTCAGAAAACTCTGGTACCAAACTTCTCATTTGTGAATATCAAATTTAGCCAAGCGCAGAAAGTCCCTGAGGACTCTCTTCATTTGTCCACAAGTTACTCAGAAAGTCCAGAAATCCACTGACCTTTGTTAAGAAGCACCACCAGGGCCAGGTGCGGGCTCGCACCTGTAATCCCAGCACTTTGGGAGGCCAAGGTGGGCAGATCACTTGAAGTCAGGAGTTCAAGACCAGCCTTGCCAACTGTGAAACCCTGTCTCTATTAAAAATACAAAAATTAGCCGGGCGTGGTGGCGCGTGCCTGTAATCCCAGCTACTGGGGCTGAAGCAGGAGAATCGCTTGAACCCAGGAAGTAGAGGTTGCAGTGAGCAGAGATCACATCACTGTACTCCAGCCTAGGCAACAGAGAGACACTGTCTCCAAAAAAAAAAAAAAAAAAAAAAGGAACAAACACCCGCCTGGCATGGTAGCTCACACGTATAATCCCAGCACTTTGGGAAGCCAAGAAGGGAGCATCACTTGAGCCTAGGAGTTTGAGACCAGCCTGGGCAACATGGCAAAACACTGTCTCTATAAAAAAAAAAAAAAATACAAAAATTAGACAGGTGTGGCGGCGCACACCTGTACTCCAGACCCCTTCCTCCCCAACACAGAAAGAGCAGAAAGAACCGAGTCCCTGAATTAGTGCAGCAGGTCCAGATGCATGGGCAGGACTTCTGTGAACCACATTCACTTCCCAGCGATGAAATGGAGCCTCTGGGCTTTAAGCCATCCCTCAGGACCCCTGAACCAGGCCTGACCCCAAGCAGAACGTGCCAGTGGTGAGCCTGCCCTGTCATACTTCTGAGCTGGGCGGGCTCCAGCCCTCCCTCACAGGCCCGAGAGGCCACCGGAGGTGAAACCCTCAGAGCCACCTCAGCAGGTGACTAAGGGCTAATGAGACCCCGTCAGTGCACCAGGCAGTCTGGTGAGCCGTGGAGACAGTGAGCCCATGAGAACTGGGTTCCCATGAAGGCTGGGCTTCCACTGGGGCTGAGAGACTTTATTTGCTGATGACAACTCTGGAAGCTTTTTGAATTTGCTTTCCTTCCCTAGCATTGCAAGGCCACAGCAACCCCTTGTAAGAGCTCACAGTGAGGCACTCACGTTGTGTCAGCCTTGGGTTTTGCTGGAGGCTCAGCTGTCAGCTGTGGGGTTGGCTCACGTGGCCGTCCCATCTTCTGCTGTATAGGAATTCACGGTGCGGTGCCTCCTGCAATGAGCAGAACAAGAACTGCCACTTGCTAGGAGGGTAGGTACAGAAATAGCCTTAGGCCTGGGAGGTGACAGCCTGGAGATGAGGTGGGGATCTGGGTGTGTGTGTGAAAGCTGGAATGTTCCCTAACAGAAGCTGCATTCAAACAGGTGAGAAAACTTTTCTCCTGAGAGTGAAGCTGTGAGACAGGGCATGGCACGTGCGGGACAGCAAAGAATCCTGGGGGAGCCCAGGGGGCCTCTATTTATGTCAACACCAGCTGTCATGTCCCGGGCGCTGCCTCATGCCAGACACTGCCAAGGGCACTCACACACATTATCTCGTTTAATCCACAGACTGCCCTGGGAGAGAGATTAGCATCACTATTGTGTAGACAAGGAAACCCAGGCACCGAGAAGTCAAGTAATTTGTCTAAAGTTGCACAGCAAGGAAATAGCAGAAGAGAGAGTTCGTTTGTTTGTTTGTTTGTTTGTTTTGAGACAGAGTCTCACTCTATAGCCCAGGCTGGAGTTCAGTGGCATGATCTCGGCTCACTACAGCCTCCACCAACCGGGCTCAAGCCGTCCTAGAAGGGAGATTTTTAATCCAGGCCCCGAGGTCACTCTAATCTGAGTGCTCTCTGAGGTCTGGCAGAAGGGAGGAATTCTGTGGCACATTCATGATGTGATCAGAGGGAGGATGGTGCCCGTGAAGAAGACAGAGGTGCCGCGCTGACCCTGTGTGCAGCCAACTCTGGGGAAGGCAGTAGGCAGAAGAGAAAGCCAGGGGCCCCAGGTCAGAGGTGTCAGGCACCGAAACAGGCAACCCCTTCTTGGGAAGGAAGGCTAAGGCACAGGGCAGCGAGGCCAGCACGGAGGGGCCGCTCACCAGCCCCGGGCCGCCCCGGGACAGCAAACATGCAGCCCTTTCTGCCTAGCCCTGCCTCTAGCCCTGCTCTCAGAGGATGGGACCATGTGAGGGTAGGGAAAAGAAAGAGGATGTCCCCAGAAATGTGGCATCCGAGGTCTCCTGCCCAGCTCTGCAACACACAGGAGTTCCCGGCCAGGCAGAAGGAGGCGACCTCCACAGATCAGCAGGCTGGAGCCAAGGTGTGCGTTCCTTTAGTGGGTTTTCAGTTGCAAATTCTACATCCTTTGTCCACTGTTTAACGAAAAAATGACGTTTCCTGCCCTCAGCCCAGTGCTTTCTCACCCTCCAATACCATCCTACCATCCTCAAAGGGAGCCGTTGTGAGGAGCGCAGTTTCTGTCCGTCCAGGTGTGCATTTACCTCTGTATCTGCAGACACATTTTATTAGAAGCAAAAAAATGGATTATGCTTTAAGCACGGCTCTGCCACTTCCTCTTTTACCTTGAAAGGACGCTGTCCCGGCATCCTCCGGTGTCAGCACATGGACATCCACTGTCCCTTTTCCACCCACGGCAGGGTGTCATCCCACAGCCTGGACACAGGCCTCCTATGCCAAGTGGATTAAACACTTCATGAGAAGGGACTGTCCTTTCCCACATAAAGAGCAAGTGATCGGGCCTGGAGCTGATGGGGAGAGACTGTCATGTCTCAGAGGACCGGGTAGCGCCAAGATTCTGACCTCTCTGATTTTTTAAGGGGTTTGGGGAAGGTGATGGATCGAGAGGTGACGGGTTCTGGCAAGTGAGAGTTTGGAAAGATGGTGGGGTCTGGAAAGAGATGGGCCTGGGGGGTTTGGGGTCTGGGAGGTGATGCAGAGGGGATGGGTCTGAATCCTCCTCACGATGCAATGCCTAGTCCTGCACAGTCAGGGTCACTCCCAAACAAGCCGGGCTGGTTGGATGCAGGCAGCCCTCCCCTCCACAGCTGTGGCTGCCCTCTGCCCACCAGCCTCTGGTTTCCTACATGCCTCTGAGGTGCACCTCTCTGGGCGCCTCCTCATCTGTCATCCAGGTGGGGCGGTGGCGAGTCCCCTCCCTTCCTTCTAAGGCTTAGCAGTTCTGAATCATAGACCAAGACCCGGGGCAGCCAAGAGCTTTTCCTTCCTTTTCCTTTAGGCCCTACTGCTTCAAAAACAGGTCTGTTGCCACAACAGGAACCAATGCACCCAAAGGACACAGTTTGTGTCATGGGCAGCAAGTTTAGGAAACCAACAGGACAGGCCCTGTGGGGTCTGAGGGTTCCTCAGCTTTCCAGATGCCTGCCTGTGAGCTCATTTTTCCCGCCCTTTCTCCCTGTCCTTCAAGAAGCACGCATGGCCCTGCCCATGGGCCAGGCACTGCGCTAAGCACTACGCACTGAGACGTGAAGTAGCAATTTCCTACTACCCTCCATGCAAACATTCCATTCTTCTTTTGCAGCAAGTTTTTGCATTCTGCTTTGTTGAGTTTTATGGTTTTGATGTGTTTCTTGATCTCATGCTGTTCCCGATCTCCAAGTCCCCTGTGCCAACTCAGAGACATCTGGGCTGGTCCCTGTGCCCTGTTCCTTCTGGCTGTGCTCCAAGTGCTTGGCCCTGGCCAATCATTCCAGGGACAGAAGAAACAGTAACCCTCACTGGACCCTGCTTTCTTCCCCTAGAGGAGAACCCACATTGGCCTTGTCGAAGGTCTCGATGGCCCCACCCTGGAGTGCCTACACCTGCACCTCTCAGGCTCCCACATGTGCCTCCCTGTCCAGCCTGGCTCCCTGTGCTCGCAGAGCCTGGGTGTGACACTAGGGGAGTGTGTTTGAGGTTGAATGAGTGGACAAGTCACCAGCTGGAAAGAGAAGCTCAGAGAAGGAACGAATTCACCTCTCTATGAGTTCTAAAAGATCATGTGCAGAAATGAAAATAGTTGCCTTGATTTGGAAGAATCGGGGGCATTAGGACAATGCCGTTTTTCTCTGTTTTCTAAGTAAGGGTGTATTTTTTTCCAACAGAAAATAGGAATGCTAAGAAGAAGGGTATCTATCAGGAGAGCCTCCACTGCCACAGTCTCTCTCCTTGACTATAGGGCCAGGCGGCTTCTCTAGAAGGTGGATTCCTGGTCGTCCACGAGGGAGTGACCTCACTCTAAGAGGGGGGGCGCCTTTGGAGGAAGCCCCAGGTGGAAGTATAAGTTTGAGCAGGAAAGGCCTGGGGCCAAGGTCATTGCAGGATGCATCTACTAAATTCTGTTATTTACTTAACAACCACTCCAGAGTCTAAGAAGGCAGGCAGCGGCTATCTGAGGGGTGTTGTAAGTGAAACCTGAAGGGAGATGCTTTGCACTGGAGCAAACCAGCCTAGCCCCAAACATGCTGAGACTACATTCCAAAGATCCACTGGCCCAGCCCTGCGGGTCTGATGTTTCGGGCAACTTGGGCCAAATTCCTGGTGCAACTTGCTGGGCAGGTTGTGAGCTCTCCTGTGGAGGTGCAGGGTCCGGTCCCTCTCTGGGGCAGAGAAGGTGGGCTCCAAATAGGGAAGAAGAGGGGTCTTACTCTTGGGGTTCAACAGAGGGAATGGACTAAGTTCAAGGTATGCGGCATACCCTTTGCATTTTGCCTGAGCCCAGCCTGTCCCTGGCCTTTCTGGGTCTGCCCAGGAGCCACCTTCTCACACAGGTCACAGGCCTCCCTGGCCCCAGGACTCACCTGCACTGTCCCCTTGGCCTGGCACACTCCCTCCCTCTTCCTGCACATCCACATTCCATGCAGCCTCACAGGCCTTCCTCAAGCTCCGCCGCAGCATCAGTCCTGTTCTCCTCCCCTTCCAGAACTTGCCCCCATGCCTGTTCCTTCTGCCCTGGACTCCTGTGGTTGTTTACATTCTGCCTCTTCCCTGCTCTATCGCCTTCCTCAGACTCACTGTTGATCTCTGTATGTGCACTTGAAGCCTGCAGTGTGTGGTGCGATGCCAGACCCTCCTCCAGGAGACAGCAAGGGGCCTGGTGTGTGCTGTTCCAGTGTCGGGAAGGCTCTCTCCCTTCACCTGGTAACCACTGCTCACCAATCCAAAGGGCCCTTCCTCCCACAAGCTTCCCTATAGGCCAGGCTGGGCCGGTGCTGTACCTGGGCTCCCTGCAGTGTGCTATGCTTGATTAAGATCTGCCTCCCAAGCCTCATAATAAGCTTCAAAGAGGCAGGGGCCCCTCCTCCATGGCATCCCCATCACCCAGCGCTTACTGAACTTGGGCTGGAGGCAGGAGGCTCTACTGAGTTTACTGTTACATCTGCAGGGCGGGCACAGGGGTACCACCCAAGAGGTGCTCAGAAACAGGGCCCCACTGTGCAGCCTGCCCCCACCCCAACTTTGTTCTAGAACAGTTGGTCCATGTGCCACCTGCTATGATCTGAATGTCTGTGTCCCCTCCCCAAATTCCTATGTTGAAATCCTAACCCCCAAGATGATGGTATCAGGGCTGAGGCCTTTGGGAGGTGATTAGGTCATAAAGATGGAGGCCTCATGAATGGTATCAGTGTCCTTAGAAAAGTGGCCCCAGAGAGACCCTTCACCTCCTCCACCCTGTGAAGACACAGCAAGAAGGTGCCGTCTGTGAACCAGAAAGTGGACCCTCAACAGACACGGAATCTGCAACACCTTGATCTAGGATTTCCAGCCTCCAGAACAGTGAGAAACAGGCTCCTGCTGTTGACAAGCCTCCTGGTCTACCGTAGTTTATTACAGCAGCCCGAACAGACTAAGACACCGTCTCTGAGCACTTTGCCTGCAGTCATGGACAAAGCATGCCCAGCACAGGCCCTGACCAGGTGCCTCTCAGCCTCACGTGCTGTCCCTCTTGGAAAGAGCTCTCCTAGGGAGCAGGGACTCTGTCTTTCCTACTCACACACCCTCTACCCTCCATCCCCATCCACAAGACACCCAGACAATGCCAGCCTGTTTTGTGCTCAGAATACCATGAGGACTTTGTCGGACAGTGGCAGAGTGCCACATCTCCCTGGTTCTAGAAAACATGATCCTACAAGAGGGTGGGGAAAAGAGCACATGCGGATCATTGTCCCTGGAGGCGTGGGCACACGGAGCCCATGGCCCATCAGAGGACAGTGCCCTGGTGAGCAGCCACCACTTCAGATTTTCCAGTTTGTGGATTTTGTGCAGTAGACACAGAGCCTGCCTGCTGGAATCAAGAGGCCTAGTCACCAGCCATGTGGCCTGGGCACATTACCTCCCATTCCTAGCCTGTATGTTGGGTGACACCCGCCAGCAAGCCTCTGTGGGATTAAATGAAGCCATGCAGGCAAAGTGCCTGTGGCAGTGCTGGGACTTAGCAAGCCCTCAGTAACAGGTTCCCTTCCTGCGCTGACGCCATGGCAGCTGTGGCTGCCATTCCCCCATCCGCCAGCAGGTGCCCTCACTGCTTCATGCCTTCTATGGAACCCAGGGCTGTGGGTGACTGTGTCTGTGAGAAAAATAAAATCCCTAGGGGGAAGTGCGGGTTCAGGGTAGCTCTCTGAACTCATGTCGGCACCCAGCCTCGCCATCCATAAATGGGGATGACGACCCCCACTTCCTTGTGTTCCCAGAGGTGAAGGTCCCAAGCCCTGTCCACCAGGGCAGGTGCCTGGGGCCACGCCTGAGATGACCATGAAGACTGGATTTGGGAGGCTGCCGATGTCTGCATGGAGCTGGTATTTGACTGGCAATTGCCCATCTTGAGCAGGGTTTTCATCGAGGGCTCGAAGCTTTAGAGGTGCAGCGTCACTCAGGTTCAAGGTGCTCAGCAACTCTGTGCCCTTGGGCAGCTACTTAACACTTCTGAGCCTCTGTTACCTCATCAGTAAAATGGGAGTCATCTTACCTACCTCAAAAACCAATGCACCTACTGTTACGGATGGGCAACTCCTGCCCCATTAATCTTTCCCTGAACACGTCCCTCTCCCCACAATCTCCTCCCTCCCCCTGAACACACACAAACTGGAGGTGGTAACCTCTTCCTTCCCCAGGCTGGCTCTGCAATGGCAACTTTCCAATTCCTACTTTGTGGAAACCCGCCCAAGGCCACGTTATTAATATTTGACAGAAGCCCCAGACCCACCCTCTTATTCACACCCACTGGGAAGACCAAGGATACTCACTGAGTTCTTATTGGCTGAAATTATTTTTTCATATTCTGCTGGAAACCAAAATATGGTCCTGGGCTTCTGATAAGTATCAACCACCTCATTCACCAGCAGGTGGCCCAGAGCACCTGCGGAAGCTGTGCTGGGGAATGAAGACAGGCCCATCTTTACTTACCAATGCCTCTCTCTTACCAATGTCTCTCTCTCTCACCAATGCCTCTGTTTTACAAATGCCTCCTCTCACCAATGCCTCTCTCTCTCTCTCTCTCTCTCTCTCACACCAGTGCCTCTCTCTCACCAGTGCCTCTCTCTCTCTGTCTCACCAACGCCTCTCTCTCACCAATGCCTCTCTATTTACCAATGTCTCTCTATTACCAGTGCCTCACTCCTCACCAGTGCTTCTTACATCCAAACAGGGCACTTCCATGTCCTCCTCTGGTGGTCAAGCACAGACAAAGCTGGAGTCATCCACCATTGGCTAAGGTTTAATGAGCACTCGCCAGAGGCTGGGCTCTGCTTGGGTGCTGAGGATATGCTAGGGTGGGGAAGGAGAGGGGCAGATGGGGGTGGCTGGAGGATGCCCTGCCGAGGGTAGAGTCTGGTCAGGAAGATGAACGTCAAGCGGAGAACTCCCGGTGGGAGGAGGGGGTCACAGAGATAGGGACAAACCCCCTTGACCCTGGCCGGGCTGCCTTCCTCATCCTCTGAAGCCTCTTTCAGAGATTGCTGCCCCTCTGCCTTATCAAAGGAGGGCTGGGACTGCTGAGCTCCACTGAGTTGCCCCTGGGAGCGAGCTTTCCCCAAAGGCTCAGGCCCAAGTAGGAATGAGTTAGCAACAAAGGCTTGAAATAAGTAGGAAATCACCAAACCAAACCACAAACAAAAGCCCTCCAGGCCAGGTAAGGACATTATTAGGAGTTGATAGGATCTTCTTGTTTTTAATTAGTATGTGCTGATAGGAAATCTCCAAGCAGCTTTCGCTGGACTGCCTGAGGGTCATCTCAGCCCTCTTCAGGCTGCGGCTTCCTGTGGCCACCTTGCTTTAAGGCTTGTTCCCAGGACGGTCTCCTGGGGAGGAAGAAGATGTCCTCTCAGAGGCCAGCAGGTCCAACTAACGAGCTATGAGATGCCCAAGGTGGATGAGGACCTGGGCTCCTAAAGTCCCACAGCCCATTGCGTCCAGAGAGATGCTGCCCTGGGGACCCAACACAATGGCACCTTGGTTGCAGCCGTCCGGGCTGGCAGCTCACAGAGGCACAGTGGGGTTTTCTCATTTCAAATGCCTGGCCCCTTTCCAGAGGCACTTAGAATGGCCAGCTGATGGGCATGCTACTTTTGCTTTGGAAAATGCGTCCACGAATGTACTTCTCTCCCTAGGGACTGGGAAGGAGGAAGAATTGTGCAGCAGGGCGAGGTGAAGGCCCCACTGGAGAGAAGGGGAGCCCCTTGTCCTGCCTGCAGCAGCTGCCAATGGAAAGAAAGAAGAGTTGGGAGTCTAAGCTGGAGGTTGCGGGGCCAATTCCCTTTTGGCAGGCGAGAATCCGGACTCGGGCGGATTTCAGGCTTCAGTGTTTGTAGGAGGAAACACAGCAATCACACTATTAATAGTAAATTAAAATAAATGGGCAACTGCTGCATGGTAATACTTTTTTTTTAAGGCAAAAAATAAAAAATAGTGAAACAGAGAAACAAAACATGAAACACCGGCAGTCAACAGGCAGGCAAAGAACCTGGGGGTGGGGGTAGCAGCGGTCCCACCCTCAAAAGGCCCGGGCTGCCCAGACCAAGAGAAAGCGATGAATCTCTTCTGGTAACGTCCCTTCCTGTCGCATGGATTCAAGGCAGACCTGCCCCAGCACCACCACCAGCAGCCTTCTGCTGGGGCCGGCACAGCTGGGAGCAACCTCCTACTCTCAGGCAGACGCGCAGCACCAAGCAGAGAGGCCCGGTGCAGGATCCCAGAGCCGAACCAGCGCCGGCTCAGTGGACGCGGAAGGGGCCGGCGGCCGCGGCCGGTCCCAGCCCCCACTGCAGACCCCCAGCCTGTGGCGGTGGTCCAGTTCCGCCAGGAAACCGCCGCCTGGAGCCGTGGGTCGCGCACATTAACGCATCCAGCGGAAAAATGAAGGAGACCCAAATTCAAAGTTAAAGTAATGGTGACCCGAGAGGTGCCTTGATGAGAAGGTTTGGGGTCCCGGTTACTGATAGTTATCATTCTTAGGAGATGCTGGTCACCTACGAAGGGAGAAAGGCACGAGGAGCGCCTGACCAAAGTGGTTTTGCCCTGCTTCCCGCAAGAGGTGGCACCCACGGCTGGAACGCAGGAGTCAGACCCACAGTCCCCAGCTCTGGACGCCCGCAGCGGGGCCTCGAAGAGGTTCAGGGCGGTGCCCGCGGCGCTCGGGCCGGGTCTCCCGGGGCGTGGGGCGGGGGGCGGGGTTGGGCGGCGGCCGGGGCTCCTCCCTCTTCTGCCCCGGGCTCCCCTGCTCTTAACCCTCGCGCGGGGGCGCCCAGGCCACTGGGCTCCGCGGAGCAAGCGAGAGGTCTGCGCGGAGTCTGAGCGGCGCGTGTCCCGTCCCAAGGCCGACGCCAGCACGCCGTCATGGCCCCCGCAGCGGCGTCGGGGGGCAGCACCCTGCCCAGTGGCTTCTCGGTCTTCACCACCTTGCCCGACTTGCTCTTCATCTTTGAGTTTGTGAGTGGCTCCTGGCCGGGGAAGGGACGGGGTGGGCTGAGCCGTGCGCTCTCTCGGGCGCCCAGCACAGCTGTCGGACGGGATCCGCTAGCTGCGCAGGTTCTGGGAGCATCGGGGCAGCAGGGGCAGGGCGGGGACTAAGCCAGGGAAGTCCCCTCCCACCTCCGGTCGTTTGTCCCCTTCTAGACCAACAGAATGAGGGGAACAGTCTACAGGACTATGGAGGAAAAACTGGGTTCCCAACTGGGGTCAGATGTAGGCAGCGGGGCAGGGGGGGACGGCTCTTGGTTCGCTGGTCCCAAAGCTGCGCGCGGGGCCCACTTGACGCGCGCAGCGCCACCGAAGCTCCCGCCGCGCTTTGCGCGGTTGGATAGAAGTGCGCAGCTTTTACAAGGGAGAAGGTTTCGTTAAAAAAGAAAAAAAAAAATCAGCAAGAGAAACATTAGTATTACCAACCGAGATTTGGAGATGAGAGGGAGCTGAATCCGGTTTATTTTCTTCTGGCCTTTTAAAGTTTCTGGCGAGGGAACGTATTTGCGACCAATTCGATCTGGAAATGAGGCCATCGTTTGCTTGGCCGCAGTCCTTCTGCCCCGTGTGCGGGGTGGGGGTGGAGGAGATGGGGGGTGGAGGAGATGGGGGGTGGGGGGTGGGGGGTGGCGGCGAGAGCGATCCGCGCGCCTCGACTGACCTTGGGCAGGCCCGGGGCCTCTGCACCTGCGGTCGGTCCCGCCTTGCACGCACGGTCTCTGCCTGAGGCTGCAGGAAAGCGCTTCCTACTGAGAACTCCTGATAAGCGCTTACGGTGTCGCGAAGCCGAAGTGACCTCCCTCAGCCTCAACTCCCCGGGGGCCGCTGGCCTTCACCTGGGAGGGGTGTGCCCTGTATGTTCTGTGGGTGCGGTCCGTCGCCGCCTGAGGGACACCTTTTCTGGCACCCCACCCTCAGAAGTGTCAGCGTGGAGAGTTGGGCGGGAAAGAAAATGTCGGAGCCTGGCTGTTTAAAAATTGGACCCCAGGTTGTTATTGCCTGATTGGAGGGGGAGGGTGTGAATACCAAAGGGAGCAGGTCAGTTCATCCAAAGAGGGCTTGGGGGCAGAGGCTAAGAGGGCTGCGGCGGCCTGGGAGCAGGGCTATCATTGAACTTAGGGTGAAAGTCCAGTCGAACCCAAACCTGGGTAGAACCGGTGACTTTAAATCCTAGGGATAGGCGGAATCAAAGCAGATACATTTAGAAGAAACCCTGGACGCCAATGAACGCAGCCCCACCGTTTACAGAGAGCCAGCCCCCCGCTGGCCTCCTTTTAGAAGTTCAGCATACAAGAAGGAGTGCCCCTGAGAGTAGGAACAGTCCAGTTAGACGGGGCGATCTGATCTGTGGGAAAGGTGACCGGAGACTCCCACCCAACCCGCCAATGCTGCAGAAATTACAGGGGGGTGGGAAACCTTGGAACCATCTACTACTGGCAGCTTGCTCTTCCAGCGTGGCTTTGTGGCCTGCCGGTAGCGGGGCTTCCAGAAGAAACAACTCCCCCTCGCCCAGAACGCTTCTCTCAGCTGACTTAGAAAGTCACTTCTCCACCTCACCCCTGTTCCCCACCTCCCTTCCTCACTTCCCAGGAGACCCGCAATGCATAGTCATCTCCAGGCATCTTCCACATGCTCTAGATTAGGGGTGGGCTCGCAGGTGCCTGGGAGAGAAGAGGAGAAAGCTGACCCCAAGCCTCTCAGTTCTCCTCTGCATGGACTGTAAATACGAAGCTGTATATATTTGATGTGTGAAGGAGTGGAGAATTAAAGGGCCTGAGAAGGCGCTGGCCACCCCGGGAGAGTTTTTGTTTTTGTTTTTGTTTTTGCTTTTGAGACGGAGTCTCGCTCTGTCGCCCAGGCTGGAGTGCAGTGGCGCGATCTTGGCTCACTGCAGGCTCCGCCTCCCGGGTTCACGCCATTCTCCTGCCTCAGCCTCCCAGCTACTCGAGAGGTTTTTTTAAATTATGGAATATTACAACTCAACAACAAAAAGACAACCCAATTAGAAAATGGACAATGGACTTGAACAGAGGTTTCTACAAAGAAGATACACAAATGGCCAATATGCACATAAAAAGATGCTTAACATCATCAGGCATTAGGAAAACTAAATTGAAACCACAATGAGGCCAGTTGCGGTGACTCACGCCTGTAATCCCAGCACTTTGGGAGGCTGAGGTGGGTGGATCACCTGAGGTCAGGAGTTCGAGACCAGACTGACCAACATGGTGAAACCCCATCTCTACTAAAAATACAAAAAAAAAAAAAAAAAAAAAAAACCCGGCTTGGGTGGCTCATGCCTGTAGTCCCAGCTACTCAGCAGGCTAAGGCATGAGCATCGCTTGAACCTGGGAGGCAGAGGTTGCAGTAAGCCGAGATCATGCCGCTGCACTCCAGCCTGGGCAACAGAGTGAGACTCGGTCTCAAAAAAATAAATTAATAAGTAAATAAATTAAATAAATAGAAAGAAAGAAATCACAATGAGATACCACTTCACACCCATTAGGATGGCTACTATCCAAAAAACGGAAAACATCAAGTATTGGATGTGGAGAAATTGGAACCCTTGGTATGCCACTGGCGGGAATGTGAAATGGTTCAGCCACTGTGGAAAACAGTTTGGTGTTCCCTCAAAAAATTACCCTCTGACCCAGCAATTCCACTCCTGGGTATATAACCAAAGGATTCCAAGCAGGGACTTTAGTATTGGCACATGCATGTTCATAGCAGCAGTCTTCACAATAACACACAGCCCAGTGGCCATCAGCAATGAACTGAATAACAAAGTGCGACATATCCAAACGATGGATACTACCTGACCATAGAAAGGAATGAAGTACTGATACGTGCTACAAAGTTGATAAACCTTGAAAACTCTATGCTAAGCAAAAGACACAAGGCACAAAATGTCATATAGTGTATGATTCCGTTTATATAAAATACTGGAATAGATAAATCCGTAGAGACAGAACACAAACCCTGGTGGTTTGCCAGGGACCGAGGGGAGCAATTGTTTAATCGCTATGTGGTTTATTTTTGGGGGTAATGAAAATGCTTTGGAATTAGAGTGAGTTGGTGGGTGCACAACACCATGAATGTACTAAATGCCACTGAACTGTCAACTTAAAATGATTGGTTTGATGATATGTGAATTTCACCTCAAGTTTAAAAAACAAAAAATAGAAATATTTCAAATGCCACAGAAGAATATATACAATACTTTAACAGACACCTACATAATTATTGCCCAACTTTGTCAAATCTTAATATTTTGCCTTGTTTGCTGTTATGTATTAAGGAAATGAAGCTTTCAGATGGCATCTAAGCCTCCTAGACATCCTTCTGTTATCTTATTCTCTCTCTCCCTCCGTCCTCAGGGCTACCTGTAGGCTGAATGTGGTGTTCACTTCCAAGCACAGTTTAGACTTTTACTGCACACATATGAACTACACATGGCATTGTTTTACATGTTTTCGCACTTTATGAAAATGCCAGCATACAGTACGTATCCTTCTGCAACATGCTTTCCAGGCAACATTATGTTCTGAGATTTATACATGTTGACTTTGTTTATCCAGTCTTCTGTTAATAGACACTTTGGATAGTTCCAATTTGCTGCCTTTAGCTATTGCAGACAGCATTGCCAAGAACATTCTCATATTTGCCTCTGTAGTTACCTGTTGGAAATGTCTCCCAGAGACACATGGAGGATGTGACTTGTTGGGTCACAGGGGATATGCACATTGTCATTTTCCCAGATGTTATCACATTGCCGTCCAAAAGAGTAATTCCAATTTACAAACCCCAGGAGCAGATTTACTGGGAAGCTGATGTTTAATTAAGTTCAAGACCCCTACTTACTCAAGCCCCTTCCAAGACTCTGCCTAATTTTGTATTCTCTTATAAAGATGGTCCTCCCGATTGTTTAAGCTTCAGGCTAAACCTGGACCTTCCCCGGCCCCTACCAGCAGCACATGAAAGTCGCCATTGTTCCTCATCACTTGGTAGCGTCAGACTTTATAATTTTCTGCTAGTCCAATGGGTGTGAAATGCTTGATTATTTTTTAAGTCTGTAGTCCACTGAGTTGTTGATGACTCATAGTTCAGATTCCCATGCCTGACCTCCCAACAGCCTGGGAGGCGCAGATGTCCAAGCCGATCCGGGTGGAGTGCCACTTCCATGGTGAGGGGACTGCCCACTGGAGCAAGTGAGGGTGGCAGCTCAGGGTGGGGCATAGCAACCTCTCCTTGGCCCAGCACCCCTATCCCAGACCTCCTGACCTCTGAAAGCTGCAGAGTCCTCACAGGAAGAGGAAGGCAGGCCCAACTAGGAAGTGAGACTGCCTTTCCAAATACCTCCAAAGCCACAGAGGCTGTGCCCCTATTGCAGGTGGCGTGGTCATCAGTGCAGCCCCATATAGGCCAAGGGTGAAATAACCAATGCTCTCCCCTCCTCCAACAAAACCCAGGGCTTTGCTTCTCGTCTGCTCCCCTGCAAAAGTCCCACCCAGTGAGGAACTTTTCCTTTTGGAGCCACCCTCTGTCTCTGTCTCCTTCTCCATTCTAAGCCAGGGACTTCCTTGACACTGGGCCACCATTCAGGGAATGAAAGGTTCACAGGGAAGGCTTTCTGTCTCAGCTGGGGCCCCCAGATGCGAGGTCTCCCACACAGTGCCAGGAGAGACCCCCTACCCATTCAGGACTTGTGAAGGAAGTGCCTGAAGAGGGTTGTGAGATCATCTACTCAGCCCCCTCCTCCCCAGGCCACAAAGGAGGCAGGGTTGTGAGTGAGGGTGTGAGGAATGCCGCCCAGCCCTCCAGGGGCATGCCCTTCCTCCTCTGTGCCTCCGAAACACGAACAGAAGTGCGGTCACATCACGGGTTGGGGTTGGGGTGGGGAGACACCCCCAATCAGTTTGCAGTTTTGACAGTTACAGTGAACTGGACAGAGTAATGACTAAAATGACACCTTTTCTGTGACCCAAAGTGACTGGACTTTTATTAAGAGTGACCAGAGAGGTCTGGAGACTTGTGCTAGATTTCTACCTGGCTGGGGAATAGCCAGCCCGACAGAGCCGGGACTGGGCCATGGGCCGGCAAGGCAGTTTCGCATTAGGTGGTCCAAGCTGTGGCTGCATTGAGAAGGCGGCATGGGAACTCCTAGGAGACCAGAGACGTAGAATGACAGAAACCTCACTTTCAGAGCTGGCAGGGAACTGAGGCTCAGACAGGGAGCAACTTGCCTGGGTCACCGGGTCTCCAGGGTCCAGTGAGCACTTCTGGCAGTGAGCAGGTCATGCCCAGGCTTCTCCTTTCACCTAATCAGCCACACGAGATTTTGCTTGCACTAGAAGGCACACTGGGATCCTGAGTAGGCAGCCCTGCCCACCTGGCAGCTCTGGGCAAGGCTTGGGTCCCTTCTCTCCCCCAACAGGAATGAAGGGACAGCTCAGGACCACTGGGAAGCTCACACCTCCTCTGGGTCTCCTTGTCAAAAACACACCCTGCAGGTTCTGAGTCACGAGGTCCAGGGCAGGTTGAAGAACCCGCATTGCACTGCACACCCTCCACTGACTGGCTGAGACTTGGAGCGGACATCTCGAGGCCAGGCCACCCTCTTGATATTTTTATGGGGGATAGAATAGTGGGAACAGTTCTCAGGGAGAGGCTGGGGCAAGCAGCCAGGTGCTCTGAGGTTCTCACAAGTCAGACCAGGGACCTCCTCTGTTCCTGGAGAAAGTTCCCTGCTGTGCTAGCTAGGAGCCTCTCCTACAGGCACCAGGGAGTGGGGCAGGCCCCGCTTGGCCAGAATGGGATGGTGGCTGAGTTGGCCTTCTCTGACTGTGTCCACTGGCTCCTGGCTCTGTCCCCTCTCTGTAGCTATTTAGAGAGGGCTACTGCCTGATCTTCCGTGTTTTCTCCTCTCTTCCTCTCTAAAGGGAGGAGAAGTGTTCTAGACAGAGATTTCACAGGGGTTTGGTGGAGAAGTGACTTTTCTGGTTTTTCAAGACCAGAGGCTGGCTTTGGTGAGGACTCAGTAACTTTGAGCTGCTCCCTGGAAACTGCTAAGTGTGATGATGGGGCTCATCTCCACAGGATTGTCAGACATGTGTCATCACACCTGAGCTATATTTTAAAAGATTGCCTTTTAGTTTTTCATAAGTCACTCCCCCACCTCACAGGGATAGGGCAATGCCAGAACTGGTGCAAAGGCACCCTTTCTGTCCCAGTGCTTTCAGAAGTGAGTAGGAAGCCCCACGATGCTGCTGCCAGCAGCGCTCACACTCAGGTCGGCCAGGGACAAGGGCTGAATTTTGCACCTATACTCGCCACACCAGCAGGCGAGGGGCAGAGCATATTGTGCTGCCAGCACAGACTAGCCCTGCACAGCCTTAGCTGTGGCTTGGCTTTGTCCTGGGCCCAGACACATTCTCCAGAGAAGGGGCTGGGAGTAGGGACTGGACCACCTGGGACCTGCCTTGACATAGGACAGAGCCAGCCAGACTTGAACTAGAAGGGGCTGGGGGCTGACTTAAGCCACTCCAGGGCTTCCTCCTGGCCCCTCCAGTCTCAGTGCCTGGACATGGTGCTTTGGACCAGCAGGCCTCAGGGACAGGTGCTGATAGGACACCCCAGAGGGTGTACCCTCCTGGTGTTGATGGGTGTGAGGACAGTGGGGGACTGTGCCCCTTGTCCTTGAAGCAGGAACGTTCTGGGGTGTGTGGCCAGCTCCTTCTCACAGCTTTCAGATTGTTCCCAAGGGCATGGAGCATGGAGCAGGTCCCTCGTGGTCTCTCATCAATTTGGAAGGCTCCAAATTGCCTTTGACACCCTGGTGAAAGGTTTGATGCCCAGTGAGCTCCTAGCTGGGCATGAGCAGTGTAGCCATTTCCCTTCTTGGGGTCATGAATGTGCCACACTCTGATTCTCTGCAGCACTTCTCCCCAGGCTCTCTGCCACTGCTACCTCACTCATAGCTAGTGTTCTATGCCAGTATTGGGTGAATCATTTTAATGTACCCAGGCCCTGGGTCCTGCAAAACATATGTAGGAAATCAAAGGAAAGCCTGTCACCAGCCACAGCACCTCCGCAGTGGGAAGAGAAGGTGCAGGGTCGCACAGCCAGCCTCACTGACCTGCAGTTCCTGGCCACAGCCTCCAGTCCCTGTGAGAATGCAGTGGGCTGGGAGGGGAGGGGCTGGAAGGGCAGGGGGAGGAGACAGAAAGTGAAGGTCCCAGAACCAACTTGGAGGGAGGCCCACGGGGGGCCCTGGAGGTGGGCACTCCAGGAATAGGGCCATGGGGAAGGACAGAAGATGACGTTCCCTGACCTGTCAGTGGAGTGGGGAGGGGTGGGGTCTGCATGGCAGCCCCTCCCTCTTCTTCAGACTGAACTACAGGCCTGCATCTGCCGAAGAGGGAGCGGGATCCTTTGGCATTTCATCTTGTTCTGTATGTGTCTTAAACACAAACCTTGCTATTGTTTTCCTCTGAAGGAACAGAGGATATTGAGACTCATTGTTTCAGTGGCGGGCCAGGGAGGGAGAAGCCGGCTGGGAGTGGCCTAAAGACTAAGTGGTTATTCACCACTTAGTTAACATGGAGGAGGCTCCATGTTAACGTGCCTGTAATCCCGGCACTCTGGGAGGTCAAGGTGAGAGGATCACTTGAGGTCAGGAGTTTGAGATCAGCCTGGGCAACATAGCAAGACCCCATTTCTACAAAAAATGTAAACAATTAGCCAACTATGATGGCTTGCACCCATAGTCCCAGCTACTCAGGAGGCTGGGATGGGAGGATCGCTTGAGCCTGGAGGTCAAGGCTGTAGTGAGCTGTGATTGCATCACTGCCCTCCAGTGTGGGTGACAGAGTGAGAACCTGTCATCAAAACAAAAATCTCATGGCCATTTCCAAAGCTGACCCTAGACACAAGAGGTAACTGTCACTCCCATGGGGGCCTGGATCTGGGCCTCAGCCAGCTCATCAAAGGAGCACCCGGCAGCTGTGGGAACGTGGGCAGGTAACTGTGCCTCAGTTTCTGCATCAGTAAAATGGGGACATAGCAGCACCTGCCTCACATAGCTACTGCCCCATAGCTATCAAGTGCTGTTATTATTAGTTGACTAATAATTTAAGCATCTGCTCTGAAACCAACTGGCCGACCTGTGCCGATGGCAGGGCCCGCAAGGCCCGCCCCCATCACCTTTGCCATAGGTGCCCTCTGTTCCATTCTCAGGCAGGTGCTGCATGAGGATTGGGATTGGGCCAGGCTGTGGAGGGCACACTTGACTTTTCCCTGGAGTCACCGAGTCCTGCACAGACACCACCTTCCTGGGGCCTTCCCAGTGGTTCTCCTCTCACCAAGAAGGAACAACTGAGGGCAGAGGTCAGCGTGTCCTCAGCTAAGAGCTTGATGGAGCAGCCAAGGGGTGGAGGACAGTGTGGCAGCCCCAGCCTGCCTTCTGCCCAGGGAGCAGGCTGCTTTCTAAGCCTCTCTGTATCGCCCTGCCAGCCTGGTGCCAAGATGGGCAGGCAGAGCTTTGTGGATTCTGAGTGTGACACATAGCTACATCTGCCCGCAGGCGTAGGAATGAATTACCAGCGGGCTCAGATTAAAGTTTTCAAAAGCGATTTGTCATCAGTGTCAGTGTGTCGGCTGTATGCAAGGGCATCGGTTCAGGGAGGGGGCAGCCTCTGGCAAAAACCTGTGCCCTCACCTCCCCCAGCCTCCATCCTGGCCCCCAGCTGCTTGGCAGGAGGGCATAGTTGGATTGAGGGGCCTGGCAGGAAAGGAACCGCCCAGCTTATGGGTCTCAGGACTATTTCTAAAACCAGCCACAGACCTCCTTCATCTCCATCTGTGGTCAGGTTGGGGGCAGCAGTGGGAATGCTTCTTTGTTGGAGGTGACCCTTTAGGCCCGAGCTAACCCATCCCCTCCACCGGGAAGCCCACCCTTCTAGCACCCTTTCCTGGCACTCAGAGCACATCCTGCAGACCTTTGCTTATTGTCTGTCTCGTGCCTACACCCTGAGTCTGCCCACATCCCTGGCACAGATCAAGAACTCTGAAACATTTGTTCTCAGCAAGCATCGGTAGGGAAGGGGCTCGGGTCTCCTCTCTCACCTACCTAACACTGATGAATCATAAGATGAGTCCTTGACCTCAAAGGCGGACAGAGGGTGAAACTGACAAAGGCTGCCAGTCCCCAAGAGACTCTGGGAGTTCCAGCTCCCTTGGACCCTCCCAGACCCTGGGCGGGCAGCCTTCTCTTGCCTCTGGCAGGTGTACACCTGTTTTGTTGGTTTGTTCACATTACTAACCTACCTGGTGACTCCCATAAATCCCCTTTGTTTTTCTTGCATTTAAGCCACTCCTGTCTGGTCTAGCATTTCCACGGATTTTGCCTTTTACAGGTGGCTTACCCAGTATTTTCACAGAACCTCTTGGTTTCTGTTTATCCTGCTGGGTAAGGCCAGCAGGTGTAGATGTGGTAGGCAGAATTTTCCATTCAAATGAAGACATGCCTATCAGAAAGCCCCTAGATTTGTGGATCTGAGAGGAGTTTTCATGCATTCAGAAACTAGTGACCATCCTCTAGCTCATGAGGGAGGTGGGTGTTAAGTCAGCAGTCACTTTGTCCTGCTGGCAGCGTGTGCTATGGGAGAGGCTTCCCTGGGGCTCAAGGGGGGTGAGATTGCAAGCCTGAACAGGGGGCTCTTCCCAGTCCAACTTGCCTTGTTAATATAAACTATGGCCCTCCACTTAGCTCTTAGATTTTTTTTTTTTTTTTTGAGACAGAGTCTTGCTCTGTCGCCCAGGCTGGAGTGCAGTGGCATGATCTCGGCTCACTGCAACCTCTGCCTCCTGGGCTCATGCCATTCTCCTGCCTCAGCCTCCCGAGTAGCTGAGACTACAGGCGCCCACCACCACACCCGGCTAATTTTTTGTATTTTTAGTAGAGACGGGGTTTCACCGTGTTAGCCAGGATGGTCTCAATCTCCTGACCTCGTGATCCGCTCGCCTCAGCCTCCCCAAGTGCTGAGATTACAGGCGTGAGCCACCGTGCCCGGCAACAGCTCTTCGATCTTTTAATCCCAAATCTCTATCCCCTTCTTCACAAACTGATCCAAACCCGCTGAGTCCTGCTCTTGCCTTCAGATTAGATAAGGAACACTGTCTAAGGCTAGCTGGGGGTGATGATGGCATGAGGGGTCCCTCTGGGAGGAAGAAGCCTGCTAATGAAGAGGCCAGGAGGGGAGAGTGACTGGTGTAGGTAAACCAAGTCAGGTCCCAGCCCCGCTCCCAGGGTTCTCTTTGGTAGCAGTCCCAGGGGTCAGACTCCCAATAATCTGCCTTTTCAGTTGATGCAGGGAGAGGGTCACCACCCAGAGAATCTCGGACCCCTCCCCCGATCTCTCCTCATGGGCTCAGGTGGGGATCTTGTGCCAACTACTGGGCTCTGTACCTGTCCTGTGTGACGTTCGGTATCTGGTCACCATTGCTCAGACACTGACACTTTCACCAGGGCCTGAATCCACCCTTGGTGGACCCAGAGCTGCTCCAGTGGGGACTGTGGCAAGACTGCATGAGAGAGGAGAGGAAGGGAGAGGTGGGCTCCGTTCATTAAAGTGTGTCTTTGAATGAGATCCATTTCCCTGGGTGTGCCTGCCTTAGTGTTGACCATGCCACTGTCAGCATCTGTTAAATGCGTGAGTGAATGAATGAATGAATGACCAAGTGAGTGAGTCAGTGAGTGAGTAAGAGAGTGAGTGACTGAGTGACTGAGTGAGTGACCAAGTGAGTGAGTGAGTGGCTGAGTGAGTGACCGAGTGAGTGACTGAGTGAGTGACTGAGTGACTGAGTGTGTGAGTGAGTGACTTAGTGACTGAGTGAGTGACTGAATGGGTGAGTGAGTGAGTGAGTGACTGAGTGACTGAGTGAGTAACTGAGTGGGTGAGTGAGTGACTGAGTGAGTGACTGAGTGACTGAGTGACCGAGTGAGTGAGTGACTGAGTGAGTGAATGAGTGACTGAGTGGGTGAGTGAGTGAGTGACTGGGTGAGTGACTGAGTGGGTGAGTGAATGAGTGAGTGAGTGGCTGAGTGAGTGACTGAGTGGGTGAGTGAGTGACTGAGTGAGTGAGTGACTGAGTGAGTGACTGAGTGAGTGAGTGACTGAGTGAGTGACTGAGTGGGTGAGTGAGTGACTGAGTGAGTGACTGAGTGACTGAGTGACTGAGTGAGTGAGTGAGCAAGTGAGTGAGTGACTGAGTGACTGACTGAGTGAGTGAGTGACTGAGTGAGTGAGTGACTGAGTGGGTGAGTGAGTGAGCAGGCGAGTGAGTGACTGAGTCAGTGATAGAGTGACTGAGTGAGTGAATGAGTGAGTGACTGAGTGACTGAGTGACTGAATGAGTGAGTGAGTGAGTGACTGAGTGACTGAGTGAGTGAGTGGGTGAGTAACTGAGTGAGTGAGTGACTAAGTAAGTGAGTGAGTGAGCAAGCGAGTGAGTGAGTGAGTGACTGAGTGACTGAGTGAGTGAGTGAGTGGGTGAGTGAGTGACTGAGTGAGTGAGTGACTGAGTCAGTGAGTGACTGAGTGGGTGAGTGAGTGACTGAGTGAGTGACTGAGTGACTGAGTAGGTGAGTGACTGAGTGACTGTGTGAGTGACTGAGTAAGTGAGTGAGTGAGTGACTCAGTGAGTGAGTGACTGAGTGACTGAGTGTGTGAGTGACTGACTGAGTGAGTGAGAGACTGAGTGACCGAGTGGGTGAGTGAGTGACTTGGTGAGTGAGTGAGTGAGTGAGTAACTGAGTGAGTGAGTGACTGAGTGAGTGAGTGACTGAGTGACTGAGTGAGTGACTGAGTGGATGAGTGAGTGACTGAGTGACTGTGTGAGTGACTGAGTGAGTGAGTGAGTGACTCAGTGAGTGAGTGACTGAGTGACTGAGTGTGTGAGTGACTGACTGAGTGAGTGAGAGACTGAGTGACCGAGTGGGTGAGTGAGTGACTTGGTGAGTGAGTGACTGAGTGAGTGAGTGACTGAGTGAGTGAGTGAGTAACTGAGTGAGTGACTAAGTGAGTGAGTGACTAAGTGAGTGAGTGAGTGAGCAAGTGATTGAGTGACTGAATGAGTGACTGAGTGACTGAGTGAGTGACTGAGTGGGTGAGTGAGTGACTGAGTGAGTGACTGAGTGACTGAGTGAGTGAGTGAGTAGGTGAGTGAGTGACTGAGTGAGTGACTGAGTGACTGAGTGAGTGAGTGAGTAGGTGAGTGAGTGACTGAGTGAGTGACTGAGTGACTGAGTGAGTGACTGAGTGACTGAGTGACTGAGTGAGTGAGTGACTGTGTGACTGAGTGAGTGACTGACTGAGTGAGTGACTGAGTGACTGAGTGGGTGAGTGACTGAGTGGGTGAGTGACTGACTGAGTGAGAGACTGAGTGAGTGACTAAGTGAGTGAGTGAGCAAGTGAGTGAGTGACTGAGTGAGTGAGTGAGCAAGTGAGTGAATGACCGAGTGACTGAGTGAGTGACTGACTGAGTGACTGAGTGGGTGAGTGAGTGACTGAGTGAGTGAGTGACTGAGTGGGTGAGTGAGTGACTGAGTGAGTGACTGAGTAGGTGAGTGAGTGACCGAGTGACTGAGTGAGTGAGTGACTGAGTGGGTGAGTGAGTGACCGAGTGACTGAGTGAGTGACCGAGTGACTGAGTGAGTGAGCAAGTGAGTGAGTGACTGAGTGAGTGACCGAGTGACTGAGTGAGTGACTGAGTGAATGACTGAGTGGGTGAGTCAGTGACTGAGTGAGTGAGTGACTGAGTGACTGAGTGGGTGAGTGACTGAGTGAGTGACTGAGTGACTGAGTGGGTGAGTGAGTGAGTGAGTGACTGATTGAGCGACTGAGTGAGTGAGTGAGTGAGTGAGTGACTGAGTAACTGGGTGAGTGAGTGAGTGAGTGACTGAGTGACTGAATGGGTGAGTGAGTGACTTGGTGAGTGAGTGACTGACTGAGTGACTGAGTGACTGAGTGAGTGAGTGAGTGACTGAGTGAGTGGGTGAGTGAGTAAGTGACTGAGTGACTGAGTGGGTGAGTGACTGAGTGAGTGACTGAGTGACTGAGTGGGTGAGTGAGTGACTTGGTAAGTGAGTGACTGAGTGAGTCAGTGACTGAGTGGGTGGGTGAGTGACTGAGTGAGTGAGTGACAGTGGGTGAGTGAGTGACTGAGTGAGTGACTGGGTGAGTGACTGAGTGGGTGAGTGACAGTGGGTGAGTGAGTGACTGAGTGACTGAGCGAGGACTGAGTGAGTGAGTGAGGACTGAGTGAGTGACTGAGTGAGTGACTGAGTGACTGAGTGAGGACTAAGTGAGTGAGTGGGTGAGTGAGCGAGTGAGTGACTGAGTGAGTGAGGGAAGCTTCCCTCTGGCTTGCTGGGACTGAGTTCCTTCGTACCAGGAGGTAGGTAGGGCTAACACAAATAAGCCAAACGGTGTTACTCCTTGCCTCTCGGAACTGGAACAGAGTCCCCTATCCTCCCTCTCAGATGCATTTTCTTAGGGGAAGAGCCGCAGGACTTTGCGGAAGCCTTCAGCATTTAGGGGTCTTGGGTCTTCCCCTGACCTCCTGCTCTGTGCATATTCATTCTCCTACCACCTGGTGCTCGATGCCCTCTTAACTTCATCCGGGCATCAAAGCCTGTTGTGCCATTTACTTGCTCTACAGTAGCTCATCCTTAACCCAGCTCTACCTACCTACACACACACACACACACACACGTGCACTCACATGCACACACATGCATGCACGTGCACACACATATACACAGGCATACACAGGCACATGCACACATACATATACACATGCATATGCGGCACCATACACATACATACACATGCACAGACATACACACATACATACATGAATACACACCTGCACGCAAACACATACACATGCATACAGAGAAGTACACACATGTGCATACATACACATACTTATAGGCACATGCATGCACATATACACAAGCATACATGTACACACACACACACACATACATACGCACAGAAAAATGCTTCCTACCCTCTATCTCACTCCTAGAATGATAAGCTTTAAATCAATCAACCCATAGAGCTGGGCAAAGCCTGCTGAGCCTCTCCTGAACCACACAGTTGTTTTTCTGGTCAGATGACCTACACAAAATGTCCTCCTGGCATTGAAATAACCCTTGGCTGCTAAGACGACTCAGTGAGTGAATAGATTGCCAGAAACATGAGTGGGGGTGCTCCTCCTGGTGGCCTTGGGAAAGCACAGAAGGGCTGGGAGCTTCCCGCAGTCCTCCCAGCAGACGGGGATGAGTCCACATGCCTCCCTCATCCGGCGGGGACATCTCTTCTTTTCCTTTCTGGGGAGATGATTTTTGCCACTTGACCTAAGTGGCAGGGGAGCTCAACAATGGTGCACAGCCTCTGTTCTGTGGCTGGTTTCCTTTACATCTCAAGAATTCAAGGCACAAACTGTTGTTCACATATGCCTTTAAAGGCACACACCACGTGATCGGTGCTGTTGGGAATTCTGATGCTGGGCTCTGGGGACCACACCACCAGGTGTGTAGATGGAAAGCCTTGCCTGGGAAGACCTCTTTGGTTCATGTCTTGATGTGTCCTTGGAAGAATTTCCGCTTGTGGAGGCCCTAACAGAGTGAAATGGAGCCCCAGAAAAATATCCAGAGAATTTGAGCAAGCCCTCTGCATTGCCTCTGTTACCCAGCCCTGCAGCGGAAACACTGGGGACTGTGGATGAAGAGTTCTTTCAGCCACAGGGAATGGAAACTCCAGACGAATCTCAAGAATGTGCCAGAGAATGCGTCTTCCCGTCCTTGATGACCAGGCCCGTTGTTGGAAGGAAGGCCGGCTCATATCTTAGTGCCCTTTGTGCTTCCTTGTGCGGGTCAGGCACATTTTTCTCAACTTTTGGTTTCTGGAGACCATAGGTTTTCTCTTTTTGATTCTTTTGAGGTTGTTTTAAAATTCTGGCTCTTTTTGGACAAGTTTTGGAGTAGATGATTGTGTGTATTGAGATCATATTCAGACTGCTGGGATTTTTCACATAGTTACAGAAGAGGCTGCTTCATCTAATGACAGTTGTGACAGCAAGCACTTAGTGGCAGCCGGGTGCTGGTCTCCTGCAGATATAACCTGAGTCACAACTACTGTTATCACTACTTTTCAGATGAGGGGACAGAGAGATTCAATAACTTGCCCAGGGACAGCAGGTCACCCAGCTAGTGACACAGCTCACTTCAAACTCGTCAACCCTGGCTCCAAAGTGCACACCCTTAACCACCTCTTAAGCACCCTGGCTGCTTCCCATGATTAATTTGGAAAGAAAATATGAGAAGCTTCTCCGAGTTCACACAAGAGCTCCCAGGAAGACAATTCCTGACAGATTTTTTTTTCACAAACATCATTTCATTGGGTAGACCATGGATGTGAACTCTGGAAACTTTTTGTCCAGTTTTGTACATTACCCCATGTTCTTAGAGAAGCTCAACTCTGCTAACCCCCCAACAACTGGACAGAATTAAAGATGGGTGGTTTCCAGCTCTGTCATATCAGGGTTGGGAGGGGCCTCCAAACGCTCATGCACCCTCTCAGTCCCCACCCTGAGACAGTGAGGCTGCATCTCAGAGTTCAGAGGAAACCCAAGGACGAGCTAGTCTCATGTTCCAGGCAAGAAAGGGTTCCAAGCTCGAGGAGAGGAGAGGAGAGGAGGGGAAAGGAGAGGAAACACTAGGGCAACATTTTGCACTGAGAGGCCGGGCAGGACCTGGAGGGGGGCAGTCAGCTGGCATCGCTGAAAGGCAGGCAGGGCCTTGAGACAGGAGCCGTTTCCTCTTCTGTCTTACAGGAGTTACAGAGCATTGCCCATGGCCTTATGTTACGGCAACACATCACGAGGCCTTGGCCAAGAGTCTGGGACATCTGCCCCATCACTCTGCTTCTTTCATGGGAATCAGACTCTGGGCATGAGCCCTGGGCTTTGGTGGTTTTTTTCTAAAGGTGCCCCAGGTGACTTAATGTATAGTCAGGGCTGAGGAGGATAGAGTGTTTGCTGAGGCCCCACTCCCATCTTCTAACTCAAGGCCCTGGGACTCAGAGCACTCAACCCTTATCCCTCTGCAGCCACCCAACTGGAGACCTTTGAGATCACCCAGCCAGCTGTCCCATCTCTATTTTGATGGACAGTAACAGGGTGCAGCTGTGGGGTCGGAGGAAGTCTGGCCTGTTGGCAGAAACAAAGGGGACATAGCACCGTGCCTCCAGGGTGCCAATAATGTTTTCAAAATAATTGCCTCTTTGCACTGCCACCTGGAGGCTGGGAGCCACCTGGAGTCTCCTTGATGAAAGGAAATGCTTGAACCCTCACATACTCCCTTGCTCTGGACAAATATTTGGCCAGCGGGGTCCTGAGGCCAGGCTGGAACAGATTGCTCTGTGCCCAGGAGTGCCTTATCTCCCTGGTGTGGGTGCCCTTCTTACTCTGTTTGCTCTCTGTACATTTAGTAGGTGGAGCAGGGCAGGAACCAGATTTGACTCATGGTTTACAACAAATCTCAGCTTTGCACACAGCGGGGCTGGAGGCTCACCCTCCCTGGAGCCCCACCTTCTGCTACTCCTTGACCCAAGCCCGGCTGCCCAGCCTTCAGCCTCCAAAGCCCTCACAGCTGCTTCAGCATCCTCTGAGCTTGGCATGTGCCCTTTCTGCCCTCTGGAGAGCCCCTCCCAGTCCTTTGGCCTGGTTAACCAGTTAGGTCCACCTCTCTCTCCAAGGCTCGACTGACCCTATGCACCTGTCCAGGCTGCTCTGCCCACTCGGGGCTGGGTGTCCACCTGCATGTTAAGTGGCTGCTTATGCATCTGTTTCCACTGAGCTGTCAGCCTCCTGCATGAACGACAACTTATTCCCAGGTATTGGTAGTGCTGGGCTCAGTGCCAGAAGCTTCATACTCACATCTGTAGTTTTAGCCAGTTCACACCAGCCCCCAGTGTGGGGAGACTGCTGTGAGTTGCCATTTGCAGAGAGGAAGCTGGGGCCAAGAGGCAGAATCACTTGCTGCAGTGACTTCGGAGGACGGGAGTCCCCTGCCAAGGGGAGGGAGCCGGCAGGGTGCCTCTGCATTAGAATTCTCCCAGAGAAGACCGCAGCAAAGGCCTGTGCTCCAAAGGCAAGGGGCGTGACTCAGCTGAGGCAACAGCTGTTTCTGTTCCACAGACACCTAGCCGGGAATGAAATCTCTCCTGACTCGGCTGTGCCTTTCCCGTATCCTCCTCTTCTTCTCAGGATTGCTCTTCACCCTCCTCCGCCCCGTCCCCCAGATGGCCCCTGTGACCCTGGGCTCTGCAGTCCTCCCTGGGCATCTCCTGGGCAGTGCTGAGCGGAAGGTCTACCGCCCCACTGCCCATCCCCTGGGAGCAAACCCCTGGCTTTCATGATGTCATCTGTGCTGAGACATCTGTGACTACCTTCACCTTCATATGTTTCTGGGACAGGCAAGGACTGGTGTAAGAGCGTCCCTAGGAATGTGGTTCCTCAGAGGCTTCTGGGTTGGAGGCTCCAGGGACATGAGACACACTCACCCAGGGCCCCCTGAATGGTGGGGTCCGAAAGGGGCACTGTGCAGCTGCAACGGTAGAGATATTCTGTGTAAGTCCCCTTGAGAGAGAATTTCTCACCTGAAGACATTATACTAAATGAAAGAAGTGAGCCACAAAAGTCCATATGTTGAATGATTCCATTCATATGAAAGTTCAAAATATGGAAATTTGTAGAGATAGAAAGTAGATTCGTGGTTGCTTGGAATGGGGTCAGGGAAGCCACAGCTCATGGGATTTCTTTCCAAGGTGATGACAATGTTCCAAGATTGACTGTGGTGATGGACGCACGTATCTGCGAATATTCTGAAAACCAGGGAATCATACCCTTTCAATGGGGGAATTGCATGGGCTGTGAATTATAGCTCATAAAGCTGTTTAAGAAAAGAAAAAGATAATGTCTCCCCACCATCTCACTATGAAACATACTGCTATAAATATACCATGCAAAGGAAAAAAGTCGGCCTCATTTTTTAAAGGACTCATTTGCAAGGTGATGCCCCCAGAGGCTGGGTGGGGTCCTGAGATCTGTCAGGGTACAGGAGCTGGGGTTAAACCCATAGTGGGCTTTGTTCTATGGACAACTGTGGACAAGGTTCCCACTATAGACTGCAGGAACCTGCGAGCCAGTGTGGGGAGCATGGAATTTCCCAGGGAGCTGGAAAATAGTCTTCATCAGGTTGGTAAAAGCACACACTGGAACAGGGCAGAGTCTGGCCTGACCTCAAGGCCCTCTGCGCAGCTGCCGGAAGCTCAGAGCCCAGGCTGTGGCTGCAGCCAGCAAGGTGCACACAGGAGGCTGTGACCAGCTCTCCACGCACTGACTTCCCCTCACTTTTCCTGCCCTTGATTCCTCACACCAGTCACATCTTAAGCCACGTGGGAAGAATGGAGTGGAGTGAGATGACTCTGCAGACAGGAGCTGAGGACTACCTTCTCAGATTTGCCATTTCCAGCTGCCATCTGTGCATTAATTTACCTCGTATGTATTTTACAGTTAATTTTTCCCAAAATAATGACATTGCAACCATAAGCATAGAAACAATGTCACTATCCGGTTTACCTTTGCCTATCCGCACTATTAGAGAACTCCAGACACCTGGCTCCACCCTGAGCCCTTCTTGCCTTCATCAGAAAAACCAAAGAGAGTAAAGGAGGAGGAAAATCGTTTCCTCACTGTGAAATTCAGTGTTCCTCGATAGCATGTGTATTGGTCACCCGTAAGCGCCTCTGGCCCACGGGGTCCCACTGGGATTCCATAACGGAGTCTCTTCCCAACCATGTGCAACCCAAGCTGCTCCTTTGGGGTTTGGTTCATAAGTGGCTCTAGTTCAGCCACACCCAGGTACCAGGAGACCAAAGGCCCTTTAGCTGACTTGGACACCGATGCATGGCTGGATGGGTCTTCTCCTGGTCCCCACCAGTGAGGCAGCTGTGAGCAAGGCAGACCTCAAGCCCACCATCACCTGGTCAGGGAAAGCGCCATGTTATCCCTAACCCAATATACCTGTGTTTGTGCTGAGTGCTACAGAGAAGACGTGCAGGACTCCCTGAGACTGTGTGAACGAGGAAGCAACTTAAATTGGTCCTCCTGGGAGGGTCACGTAGCCACCAGGCAAAAGGCACTTAGGAGAGGGGTTCCCAGGCCAGGGCCTCCCTCTTCCCACTGGATGTGCCCGCTGGATCCTCCTCCTATTTCTCCATGCCACCCTCGCATGCCTCCTGAATCCAAGCCCTGCCTGTACCAATGTGCTCCTGTCCCTCCGTCAGTGCCCGTTATGGAAAAGGCCACATAATTTGTTGAATCTTAAACTCAACTGTGGATGAAATCTACACACACATCTTATTCCATGGTGGTCTGGGCATTTTTATTTAATTGATTTTGCTCCCATTTTTGTAAGATGCACAGTGCATCCCACCGGCCCTGCCATGTGCCTTCAGGCAACCTAAGATCCATCAGCAGAGGACGCTTTCTGGTCAGAGATGCCCACATCTGATTCCTTAGGGACAACTTGGTTTTAATAAATCCAAAGTCTTCATTGCACTGATTTTTCTACCCAAATGCAATTCTCTCCTGATAGCTTCTCAGTCAAGCAGCTCAGAGAACACCTGTGAAGACAGCGGTATCTCTCACCCAGCAGGTGGGCAGCAGGTGCAGGGAGGTGGGGGGGTCAAGGTGCTATGTGAATTCAAACCACAGGGGACATAGGCCTGGGAGGGCAGCCCCATCCTCAGCCCCCCAGACACTTCTGTAGTACCTTGGAGACTTTTGGCTGCAAAGGAATCTCCACATAGGCCTGGAGTGCTTCGAGCCCAGTCCTCATCCAAGTGGGGAACATGTGGATGAGGCTGAGCTGATTCTTACTGGGTGGGGGTGGCGCTGGGGGAGATGAGGAGAAGGGAAAGAGAAGTGCAGAAAGTCCCCGCTGGGGTTTGTACACGCCTGTCCACAGTGAGGAACGGAGTTTGTGCGTACCCATCCGCGGTGGGGAGCGGGTTTATATGTGTCCATCCACGGCGAGGAGCGGGGCTGGGCTACTGAGGGGTGCTACTGGCCCCCATGTCTGCTCCTCTTTGACTGTATGGGGCTCACTGACCCTGGCGACATCAACTGGGGTGTATTCTGGATAACCACGGGACTGTACTTCCCTCATGCCCATCCTCAGCCATCCAAAGAGACAAGGCTGTCCTTGGTTACTCCATTCCAACTCCAAATCTGATCATCAGAACACTTCCTGGACTTGGGAATATAAAGAGTTGAATCCAGAAAAAGAAATAATGAGCAAGAGAAAGAAAGAGAGAGAAAGAGAAAGGGAGAGAGAGAGAGAAAAGAAAGAGAGAGAGAGAGAGAGAAAGAAAGAGAGAAAGAGAAAGAAAGAAAGAAAAAAGAAAGAAAGAAGAAAGAAAGAAAAAGAAGGAAGGAAGGAGAGGGAGGGAGGGAAGAAGAAATGAAGGAAAGAGAGAGAAAGAAAGGAAGGGCAGGGCAGGGGACTACTGACAGTGTGGTTAATTTGTTTTGCCAAATAAAGACCAAAAAGATCTGCTGGTCACTACCATTGCATAAAGGAAAGGACATTTTAAAATCAAAGCAAGTAGGAGGGCTAGAATATCAGAAGAAATAGCAGCCCTTCTCATGACAATACCAAATGGCATAAATCCTTTCTTGGAATGATGAATTACTTAACTTCCACCTACCTCAGTTTCCTCATCTGGCAAACGGGTCAGCATTGCTCAGAGGGTTACTGTGAGAATCACTGAGTTATTATTTGTAAAGTGCTTAGGATAGTGCCTGGAATGTAGGTCTGATATAAGTGTTTGTTAAATAAAAAAATTAAACCCATATTTAAAAAGTTACTCAGGCCAGGTGCAGTGGCTCACGCCTGTAATCCCAACCCTTTGGGAGGCTGAGGAGGGCAGATCACCTGAGGTCAGGAGTTCAAGACCAGCCTGGCCAACATGGTGAAACCCCGTCTCTACCAAAAATAGAAAAATTAGCTGGGCATGGTGGCATGCACCTGTAATCCCACCTACTCAGGAAGTTGAGGCATGAGAATCACTTGAACCCAGGAGGCAGAGGTTGCAGTGAGCCACATGCCACTGTACTCATGCCTGGGTGACAGAGCAAGACTCTGTCTCAAGAAAAAAATTTTTTTAAAAGTTAATCAGGGCAAGCGTGCCAGGGATTGGGATTGAGATCCAGCACAGGGCCCTGGGGGGACTAAAGATGCATTTTTGCAGAGGAAAATGCCTGCCCTGTTCTCTCTGCCTGCTTCCTGTGTTTTTGCACTCCAGTCACCCCATGTGACCGCTGGTCGGGGGCCCTTCCTGGGCTGGGGCTCTCCTCTAGGCCAAAACTCACCCCTCCTCCTCCTCCCCCGCAGATCTTCGGGGGCCTGGTGTGGATCCTGGTGGCCTCCTCCCTGGTGCCCTGGCCCCTGGTCCAGGGCTGGGTGATGTTCGTGTCTGTGTTCTGCTTTGTGGCCACCACCACCTTGATCATCCTGTACATAATTGGAGCCCACGGTGGAGAGACTTCCTGGGTCACCTTGGTGAGTCCAGCCCAGGGTGGCTGCTGGTTGTAGGGGGGCGCAGGAAGTACTGGTCCCTGGCCCAGTAGGATGGGCTTTTCCAGTGCCAGGTGAGACTTCTCCGTAGATGTCACCCCACCATGTTCCAAGGCTGAGCCTGTCCAGGGCTCCTGGCAGCAGAATCAGGAGAGGCAGGGGCAGAGGCAAGGTCGCCGCTGCCAACCCTCACTGGACCTGTTCTGTGTTCTCCTGCATGACTGCCTTTCCATGGATAACCAGCTGCCCAGCCCCCACATGACCTGTACCCGCCAGGTGCCTGCCTGCCCCTCCCATCACCTGCAAGGGCTGTTTTCACCTCAAGGCAGCAGGGCCCCAGAGGCCGACCAAGGTGTTGGGCTCCAGAAACTGGCCCTGGCTCTGAGGGTCAGGCCATGCTTACTGTCCAGCTCCTCAGCCACTGCCTTCCAAGCAGGGCTGCCAGAGAGCACTGGGAAACAGAAGCGGCCTTTGGTCATTATTCTGTATAAATTCTGCTTTGAGGCCCATGAAAAGGTAACTTTTACATGTAGGACACTTGCCTGTTACCTGCTGTAGGGGTGGTGGGGCCATTTGGCCAAGGCTGTCACTCTCAAAAGCTCTGCTACTTAGACTTTTGAAATCACTTCCAAATCACAACTACACAAAACCCTGTTTTAGTACCTTTTTGCTTTCATTTATTACTTTATTTTGAGTTGGGGGTCTCATTCTGTCACCCAGGCTGGAGTGCAGTGGAGCAATCTCATCTCACTGCAGCCTCAACCTCCCAGGCTCAAGTGATCGTCCTGCCACAGCCTCCTGAGTAGCTGGGACTACAGGCATGTGCCACCACACCCAGCTAAGATGTATTGTTTTGTGTAGAAATGGGGATCTAACTATGTTTCCCAGGCTGGTCTCAAGTCCTGGCCTCAAGAGATCCTCCTGCACCAATCTCCCAAAGCTCTAGGATTACAGTCATGAGCCACCACGCCCAGCCCTTTTTTGCTTTTAAATATACCAGGAGCCAAAAAATAAGCAATGAAACAAAACAAAACAAAACAAAACAAAAGAAACAGCATGGTCCTCCCTCACCCTGCACTGGTCAGTGAGGCCACACCCAACCTGGACTGTGGCCATGCACGACACTTCTCAGATCCAGGACCAGCTTTTCCCTGGGACACCCCAAGCTGCTGGCCCCTCCTCCACCTCTCCCTTGACCCTTCCTCAGGGGAGACCAGTGTCCCATCCCCAGCAAAGTGCTCACTCTGGCCCCACAGCAGTGAAGTGAGACTCAGCACAGCAGGGCAGGCATGGGACCTCCGTGACAAGGTTGGGAGGGGTGGGATTCAAAGGAAGTGGGGGGAGAGGCAAGGGGTGGGGGTGGAGGGGACCTCAGCTCTGCATCTGGGCCCCGTCTCTCTCTCCCCATCCCTCTGACACCCCGTCTGCCCCATAGGACGCAGCCTACCACTGTACCGCTGCCCTCTTTTACCTCAGTGCCTCGGTCCTGGAGGCCCTGGCCACCATCACGATGCAAGACGGCTTCACCTACAGGCACTACCATGAAAACATTGCTGCCGTGGTGAGTCCGGGCACCTGGGGCTGTGTCCACAGCAGGCGGCTCCGTGGCTGGCAGGGTGTGTGTGGAGGCTGCCTAGGCCCTTGGTCTGTTTTCAGCTCACTAACTTTTGAGTGAGGTCAAACCTTGCCTTCATGCCTGGAGCAGGAAAGCCCCCGAGAAGGGCAGTGTCATGTTGTGCCCAAGACTCCGCTTAGTCGTCCGGCCAGGGCTGCATGCCCCAGGCCTGTGTGGGCTTTGCAGAGGGCAGATGTGTGAGGGGATGCGGCTGCCCAGCGCCCTGTCCGAGTGCTCCCTGAACAATCTTATTTAACATCCATGGCAACCCTACAACCCAGGATTATGACACCCATCTCACAGATGGAGAAGTGGGGCCAGAGAGTGTGAGTGACTGGCCCAAGATCACCAGTCATTGTGGGACCCGGCATCAACGCTGGAGGCCCAGTCCCCACACTCTCAGCACCAGTTTGGGGCTGTGAGTCTGACCTCATGGGTCTCCTGACTCTCCCCAAGTGGCCGTCCATTGAAGCATCCAGCCAGGGGTGGGGACGCTGAGGCCAGGTGGATTTTCTTCTTAATGGACTGGATCAGAATGACAGGGTAACAGAATATATTGTTTCATCACGTGTTTTTCAGAGCTGTGCATGTGTGCCCTTGCACCAGTCTACGATATAAAACATGCTTCTGACCATGGGTATTGTTAAAAAGTAAGAAGTTTCAGAAAGAGCACTCTTCAGATCTCTAGAACTTGACCTATGAATTATGCAAATCCCAAGGTAGAATGTGGTGACAGATCCTGAGATACCAGCTCTAGTAGCCAAAGCTGTGTCATCCCCTCTTTTTGGAAAGTGTAGGGCAGAGGCTGAGAGAAGACCCACAGATAGGCTTTAGAAATGGGGTTGGTGAAGTGCCTCTTCCCACTCCCAGAAGGAGGGCCCCAGGGGAAAATCCCTCAAAGCCTCACTTGCTGGTCCCTTTGCACAGTCCCCTGCCCTGGGGAAACCACACACTGCCCTCAAGCTCCCAGCCTACAACTGCTCCCCTAAAAAGGGCCCCCTCAGGATCCTGGCATCCCCCCAGGGGTCCCGCGGTGTGGAAACATCTCCCGTGTTGGCCCATCTCCCAACATGGCTGGTTTCCAAGCAGCAGCACAGCCAGGGGGCATCTTGACTGATCTTCCTTCCTGGGGAGGCTAGTGACCCACCCTCCATCTTCTTCACACAATTCCATCTCATCTCCCTCTCCCAAGACTGCCTCATACCTCCCCCATCCCAGCCAAGCCTTCTCTTTTAACAAACATCAACAAAGTGTCTGACAATAATTTCCATAAAATTGTTGTGAACAAAGGTTGCGAAATGTAGATGGGATGTGGTTAGTGGGTCAGCACTTGATGGAAAAACCCAGCTAGGGGAATGAACACCCCTTCCCGCTGGGCAGGTCTCTAGTTGAGAACCACTAGGCTCTACTGCCTTCTGACTTTCCTCTTTTACCTTTTATCAAAGGCAGCACACAGCCAGAGAGGTGTGCAGTTACAAGCCCACAGCTTGATGGATTTCATACAGCGAACTCCCTGTGTGGATGGTGTCTGGACTAAGAATTAGGGCCAGTTACCAGCACACAGTTTGATGAATTCTCATAGAGCAAACTCCCCAGTGTAGCTGGCATCTGGACTAAGAATTAGGGCCTGATAAACAACTCCCAGAAATCCCCTCAAGTCCTGTCCCCATCACTGTGCACCCCCACCACCACCCAATTCTGATTTCTAGCACGATGTTCAGTTTTGCCTGCCTTTGAACTTCATATAAGTGGAATTATACAGTGGGTACTCATGTGTGGCTTCTTTCTCTCACCCTTGTGTTTGTGAGATTCACCCAAGTGGCTGGGTGTAGATGTGGGTTGTTTGTTCTCATTACTGTATAGTATTCCCTTGTAGGAATAGACCAACATCTATTTATCCATCCCATGACTGACCATGTTCCCATTTTTTTTAGTTGAGTTGGATAGACACGAATATGTTCACGCAGACAGGAGCGTTAGAATTGAGAACCAGAGTGTTCTCAGCTGGCAGATGCGCCCAGATAAAACCACCAAGGGGAAATCTGCACGGTGTTCGATGTAAAGTCACACCTTTCAACTCACGGTATCAACTGCATCCGTCTGTGAGAGAGAAAGAAGTTCGTTACTCAGGATTCAATCCCAGACCCGCTCAACCACAGCATGCCCAGTCCAGGGGATACTCGGGTACAGGGAGGCACCTCACACCCTCTCTCACACAGCCTGGTTTTGGGAAGCAGCCAGCCTGCCTCACATCCACTGTGTGGCTACTAATTAGGGTCTGTTCCAAGCTGAGCTCCTCCCTCTCTCCTTTGTGGGTGGCGGAGCTGCTTTGCCAAAGGGACCCCAGGGATGGGTGGAAGTCGCCTGGGGCGAGATGGAAATTTCTGGAGAAATCTGGAGGTTTCTAGATTATACAGTGGTGGGCAGTGATGGCTGCAGTTTAGGGAGAGGGCTTTCTGAAGCCAAAATTTGCCCATTCGTGCCCAGCTCTACGTGTTCCCAGTGGGCCATTTCTTGACCCCACTTGGAAAATGAGTCTCCACTGCTCTTCCTGCTGGGGACTTCCAAGGTGCTTCTGCCAAAGGCTTTCATTGGTCTGGAATGCCCACTTTCTATGGAGGGCTGCCCACTGGTGTCTGACTGCTCCTGCCCAGATACGTTCTCTTAAATGTGTTATTCAATAATTCAGCTTACTCACCGCCTCCGGGCAATGAGGGAAAGGGCTTGGCCAGGTGTAGGGGCAGGAGAGCAGGCACCCTGAGGGCTGGGGTTGATGAGCATTTTCAGGAGTCACAGAGGCGTAGCCGCCCTAAATGGACGTCGTGCCTGAGCTGGAAACTCTTGACCCCTAACCAAGGTCACAAAACCAGGTGCAGAGATTGGACTTGGCAGCAGGCAGGCCTTCAGGGAGTAGGGTGATGGGAGCAGACAGTGCCCAGGAGGACACAGCAAGTCCCCAGCAAGCAGGGCCATCGCTCCAAGGGCCACAGTTGCTGACTGGATGGTCCCAACAGTAAGGCCCCTCCTTTAGACAAAAGCTCAAAATCCCTCCTCCCCTTCTCTGTCCCTCACTTCCTATGAAGTCTGGCTCTCTCAGCCACACCTGTGATATTAAGAATCCTAAAACAAAATAATGATAGGGTGAGAATGTCCAGGCAGCATGGAGACTTTCACCAGGGCCAGCAAACCCAGGTATTTACAATCTCTCAACCGAGCTACCAGGACCACAGCTGGAGGGCGCTGGTCTCACTGGTGTTGGGGGAGGAAGTTGTCCCTGGAGAGTTACCTGCCTGAGATGCTTTCATTGGAGGGGCCTTTGAGGACTCCATCTCAAGTCAGCTGAAACCTCAAGCTGAGACGAATGTGATGCTGGGTGATAGTGGAGAGTCTTACCTTGCACACCAGGTCCAGGAGACTGTTAGGTCACATGGAGCTCTGTACTGAGAGGATTTGGTGCACACCTGGGCTCAGCAGGGAGGGCGTCCCTGTGAGGGTGAGAAGCAATGACAGCCCAAGCTCTCTGGGTCTGGCCCCCCCTACGCCACGTGGGGCTGGATGCAGTGCAGACGCTGTGCCTCGCCCTCCCTACACAAACCCATTAACGGCCATTTCTCTTGGTTCCAGGTGTTCTCCTACATAGCCACTCTGCTCTACGTGGTCCATGCGGTGTTCTCTTTAATCAGATGGAAGTCTTCATAAAGCCGCAGTAGAACTTGAGCTGAAAACCCAGATGGTGTTAACTGGCCGCCCCACTTGCCAGCATAACTTTTTAGAAAACAGAAATGCCCTTGATGGTGGAAAAAAGAAAACAACCACCCCCCCACCGCCCCCCCGCAAAGAAAAGCCCTGCCCTGTTGCTTGTGGGTGCTGTGTTTACTCTCCCGTGTGCCTTCGCGTCCGGGTTGGGAGCTTGCTGTGTCTAACCTCCAACTGCTGTGCTGTCTGCTAGGGTCACCTCCTGTTTGTGAAAGGGGACCTTCTTGTTCGGGGGTGGGAAGTGGGGACCGTGACCTGAGAAGGAAAGAAGATCCTCTGCTGACCCCTGGAGCAGCTCTTGAGAACTACCTGTTGGTATTGTCCACAAGCTCTCCCGAGCGCCCCATCTTGTGCCATGTTTTAAGTCTTCATGGATGTTCTGCATGTCATGGGGACTAAAACTCACCCAACAGATCTTTCCAGAGGTCCATGGTGGAAGACGATAACCCTGTGAAATACTTTATAAAATGTCTTAATGTTCAATACATTTGTTGGGTGTTTTTTGGGTTTGGGTTGAATTCCTCAGCATCAAGAATACCATCATTTCAGCTTTCTTTCTGAGGAATCCTTTGACTTAACCTGAATCTCAAGAGACAGCATCAGGTGGCAGTTCAGACGACGGACACTGTGTGTGCCAGGCCACTGCACTCTCAGAGCCCGGTGCTGGGGAGCCCACCCTCCCAGCTACCTGCCCAGATGGCTTCCCCTCTCTCTGGAAACTGGCCAAGTACCAGCCAGGGGCAGCTTCTCCTTCCTACAAGACACAACAGTCTGTGCCCCACTAGAACCTCCTTCCACCAAAAGAAAACACGGTGCACAAGTTTTCATTCACTCATTGTGAAGCTCATCAGCGTGTTCCTGGGCAGTCTGCTTTGTTCCCATTGTGTGGATAATACATTATTTTAGAATTTCCTCGGGCCACTCCATAGGAGAGAAAGGAGAGGAAATTACAGAGTGAAAGGAAGTACGGTGACAAGGGGTGAATGCCATGTTTCAAGTCTGAGATGTCTGGGTTGAAAGGAGATGGGATGATTAGGAAGGAGGCACTGAGTTAGGAATCTGGAAAGCCCAGCTCTGTTATGAAACGCTCCCTTATCCCATGTCTCCGAGAAGTTAGTGCCATTCCAGAGATGGGACACTGGAACAGGTGCTTGAAAACCCGTGAGCTTCCTGCCATGGAGGTGTGTGGTAGAGCATCTGCAACCTCTTGCTGGCAGCCATGGGGACAAAGATTCAAGCTTCAGGCTGTAACGGTGTCATGTACCTGTGGTCCCAGCTACTCAGGAGGTTGAGGTGGGAGCATCACTTGAGCCCAGGAGTTTGAGGTTGCAGTGAGCTGTGATGGTGTTACTGCACTCCAGCCTGGGCGCAGAGCAAGACCCTGTCTCTAAAATAAAATGATAAAATAAAATAAAAATAAAATTCAAGCCTCAAGTGGTGAGTTTAGTTGACATTTTACTGCTCTTCAACTTGGAGATTCTACAACTAAATTGGTCTATTCAGGAGGTCCTTTGTTAATCCAGGATAACTGGTACCAGAAACCAGCCACTCTTAGTAAGTACACGTCAAACAGCCAACATTTCATAGTATATCATGAGCAAAAGGTTTGATTGGGGCTTTACCCTGAAAAAATTAAACTACAAATGAGAAGTAATAGGAAGTTTGTTACATGTTTAACAAAATTTCCATCCAGTGTTGATTGAGAGAAGTCTCATTTTTCAACAAAACGTCCACGGGAAGCCAGCAACATGTTAATGAAGCTCACTTTTTACCCTCATCAAAAAGAAGAAGAAGGAGGAGGGGGAGAAGGAGGAGGAGAAATGGAAGGCTTAGTTTCCCAAGGGCTTCTCAATGTTTTGACATTTTAATCATTCTCTTTTTAAAAAAATCTTTCATATACTCTTTCTCTATTTTTAATTTAGCCAAAGGCTTTGCAGATGGTTCTCTGACACCACTTTCTTATTCCTTCTAACCCTGGGCATATTTTAAATTTGCAGTTTCATTTCACATTTGACTTGCATCCTATTCACATTGGATGTAAATTGGATGGGCAAGGTTTCATTTCCAGCCTCAAAAAATGCCCCCTTCCGGTCTTGCTCTTCCTCCTCACCCCCCACCCTCACACCCCAGCCCCTGTCGGGTTTCTTTGCTCCTGCATCTCTGTTCCCAGCTCTGTCCCTATCTGGCTGTTTTGTGCTTGCAGGTACACATGAGTGCTGGCGGCAGCCCTGCCAGCCATGGGTGCTGCTCCCCTGGGAGCCCACGATGCCTGGGTAGGAAGGGTTGGGAATGGGGACATTAGAGAAGCCTGCTGGGTGAAGCGGGCTGCAGAGAGGGGCACCGGCTGAGCACCTTCTGTGTGCTGGGACCATTGAGGGGATGGTTTCTAGCCCCCAAAGCTGCTTCTTGCTGGCACCCCTCACCTCTCTGCCTCTGTCTTACACAGGAGGGGACCTCCTCTAAGGCAGAGCCTGGTGCCACCCAAGGCACTCAGAGACTGCCTGCTTGGTGGCCCTCACTTAGATCAAACGCAACTGCCCAGAAGACCCAAATTCACTCTTGTGTAACCATCTTCCCTGCCATTTTGGGGGCTCTTGCCTTGTGCCAGGCACTGTGTAAGCACTTTCCATATATAGCTTTCTGTCACTCTCCCAGTGGCCACATCATCCTACAGGTGAGAAAACTGAGGCTGGTGCAGGTGGTGAGAAGTGCAGTTGGACTGAGGGCCGCCTCCCTCTGGCCCTGAAGCCCTGGGCTTGATATGACCTCAAGGCACCCAGACCTGTCCTCACGCGGGCCGTCCTCCCGTCTCCCAGGAAGTGGCAGTGAGATTTAGTGGTTGACAGGATGCTGGTAGGCAGAAGCCTTCAGAGAGTGATGAAGCCAGGCACTTAGGATAGCCCCAGTCCACCAGCAGGGCCTATAGCAGCCCACGGCCACGGCCAGGCCCTGCACTCAGCGTCTCCTGGAGAAGAGCTGGCTGCTCAGAGCTGCAGCCACAGCCACGCCAGCTCAGGTAGCTGCTGGGTCCACTTTGCAGCCCCCACAGAGCCAAAGCCAAAGTCCAGCTGATACTTTGCAAAGGTGAGGAACTGGGTATTTTTAAGCTCACAGAATAAGGAGCTAAATCTATCCACAAGCCTGAGAAAGGATTAGGAAGAGGCCATTGTGTATGCTGTGACTCAGAGCCAAAGCTTGCAGAATAGGCCAGACCATAGTCAGTCACCCCACTTTTGTCCCCACCAAGTTGTGGGCCCAGCAGAGAAGAGAACGGAGGGGTTTGGACCAACTGGGCCTCGTGGGTCACTGCTAAGGGCTTCCCCCTCCCCTGATTGTCCCTGTGGCTTGTGTGCTGTCCATGGACCCAGGAACGTGCAGTGCCCGGTCAGGCGCCAGGAGGGACATGGGGCCAGTGCTCAATAAACACGGCCGCATAAGTGAGCAGGCCCAGCGCCCCAGGGCCGCTCCAGCTGACCTGTGCTCATGCATGTCTGTCCTCTGTCCTCTCAGGAAATGACAGTGAGACGAGACCTTGTGGTGGACAGATGCCAGGTGAAAGGGAGTTTCTGATGGGGGTGCAGCCAGGGTTTGGTACAGTGTCTGGGAGCACTCTGGTGTAGATTTGACTGGACAGTGATTTGGTCACTGCATTCCTTCTTGCTTTCCATGGCCCTCGAGCAGCTCCATGGGGCTTATGATTCATTATGGACACGTGTGTGGGGAGGGGGCACATCACCAGAGAGCAATCAGCAAAAGGTAACTATGAGCCAAATCCAGCCAGGACATTTTGGAGGCTATGGTCTGTGACTTCCCAGGCTGTGGCCCCCTTGCTTCAGGGGGCGATCCTGGGAGTATCCTCCTGGTGGCCTTCCTTGTGCAGGGCAGGGTGGCCTGGAAGGTGTCCCAGGGAGCTAAGCTCCTGCCCCCCATTCTGCACATGATAGAGCCCCATCGATCTTCCCTTCTGGAGAAGACACAGCTTATATGAGCCGGGCTTCTTCAACATTTGAGAGCCGAATTCTAAAAAGCATCTCGTACCCCCACTCCCGCAGGTTGTAGGACTATTTTTGCAAAGCAGCCCAAATGGAGGATTGAAGGCTGCCTTACGCTGACCTTAAAGAGACAGCAAAGGGTTTGCGCTGCCAGCCGTGGGCTGGAGCGAGCCTGCCTTCGGGGCCCACACAAGGGCCTGTTGTTCTGGGTATCAATTGGGGCCGGTGTGGGGTTACAAAGAGGCCTTTCAAAGAGACAAAGCGCCTCTGGACAGGCTGAGTGTCCCTGCACACGTGGGCATCCGCCCAGGGCATTTAAAATAACGCGATTTGAAAAAACAGATTTGAAGTGATTTTTCCCACTCCGCGCTATTCAGTGGCCTTTGTTCTGTCTGCATCATACCCGGCGACAGCAGCTTCTAAGAGCTGGGGCGCTGGAGCAGACACGGGGGTTCCTAGCTGTGGCTGCTCTCTTCCTTCACAGGTAACGAGATCATCACACTGCCAGGCTCTCTAGAGGGTACCAGAGAGGTTGGATTCACACGGGGTGCTCGGCTGCCAGGACTTCCTTCAGCTGGAGGCAGGCACCCATGACATACGGCGTGAGATGACTTCCCAGCGCCGCTGGGTGCCAGGTGCTGCTTGAAGTGCTTTACTTCTTCACTTAATCCTGTGACGACCTTATGTGGTAGATACAATTTAGATGAGGACTCTGAGGCACAGAGAGGTTAGGTGACTTACCCAAGGTCACACAGCAAGTAGGCATGGATCCTGATTCCAGCAGAGTGGCTCCCGGGCCCCTGAGGCTAACCGTCATGCTTCATGTCTCACTGTGACAGGGTCCTTGTCTCTCTGGGAGCAGGGGGCACATGCTAAGAAGTCCTTCATACTCACAATGCTGACTTTACCAATACTGAAAACTCCAAATGGCACTTGAGAAGTGTCAGGAAAACCTAGCCAGGAGCCCAACCTGCTGCGGAGGGATGTCTGAGATGAGGGAGACTTTGCCATACAAAGAAGTCGGAAAGGGCTTCCCTGGGCAGAGCAAGGGTGATCTGGGCCAGGTGTGTGTCGAAGGCTGGGGGGTGAGGGGGTGTCTTAGGAGGTTACTAGGGCCTGGGCTGGTCCTGGAGGCAGAGCTGAGCTTGGCTTTCACCCAAGGGGCAAGCCCTGTGGGGGTATCTCTTGGGCAGTGGCAGCCATCCAGCCGAGAGATGCTGTGGGTGTGAGTGGGCAGGCTGGACCAGGGAGATAGGAGAGATGTGGCCAGATTTTGGTGAGCTGAGAGCAGCCAAAGGGAGTGGCCGAGGGCATGGATCCCTGAGCCAGCCCAAGTGTGTGGTCCCTCTCAGCCTCAGCTTCCTGTCTGCAGAATGGGAATATTAATTCCGCCTCACAGGCAGCTGGGAGGATTTGAGGACTCGGTTCAGATAAGTCCCTGGGACCAAGGACATCTCAGGAAGTACCAGCCACTGTTATCATTGTGGGAATGAAGAAAAAGAAGGTCTAGAATGATCCTGAACTTTCCAGCCTTGGCAGACGATGGCTATTCACATTATGCTTATTCATTAACCATGTTGTTGGCATTCTGTCATGAACCTGGGCTGGTACTTTTGCTTTTTCCCATAGAACTGAACGTTTAATCAGCCATGACATAGTTTAAAACAGTCCCACTTAGGAAATCAAGCTCCAGTGCTTTGGGGAGAGGCCATTCCTGCCACAGCCCCTGACACTGAGGGAGGAGGTCCCAGAGGGCCTGAGAGGGTCACAGTCACTGGGCGGGCCTCTTCGCTCCCTCGCCCAGGGCATGAGCAGCCAAGCCAGAGAAGCCTCAGCCACCGGCACAGCAGCACCGGGAGGAGCCCAGGAATTTACAGATGAAGAGCCCAGGTCCCAGGAGGGTGGGAGTCCGGCCCAGGGCACCAGACAAGTCAGCGCCAGGGTGGCCTCGGCCCCGCCTCCCAGGCTCCCTCCCCTGTGAGCCCCTGCTGCCCACCTCTCCTATGGTACCTCACTGCTTCCCACACTGAGGCAGAGGGAGAGACGGGGGCTGGTGAGAGCAAGGAGTAACCCACGATAAAGACAGGGCAAGGGGGCAAAAAGGGGCTGGGGAGGCTCACTGAAGGCAACTTCCAGGTCTATTGCCCACTGGGAGTCTGGCCCCGTGGCCTCCACTTTCTAGGGTGAGAGCTGGTGACACCTGTGGATCATGCAGGACAGACCTCCACTGGTGGCTGGAATGAGGGGCACGGCTGCCCCTCACATCATGTACCCATCACCCAGCACAGTCCAGGTGTGTTGTACCATGGGTGTTAGGTGGCATGATGGTGGTGATGAGGATGTAATCCACTGGCTTAAACCCTGCCCAGCTCACATACTCCCTCCTCCAGGGCGCTACACCTGTCCCACTCCTGCTTCTGGGCATCCTGGCTCCCCACACCTCACCTGCTGTCCTTAAGCCTGCAAGCCCCCACCCTCCAGACCCCACTCCCGAGACTCCACTGCCTCCCAGACACCATGGCTGGGTCTCAGCTGATGCTCACCCATAGCCACCCTCAACAGGCTAGGAGGACTGAGGGGCCCCACGCAGCCCCCCAGGACAGCTGTTGGCCGAGGGAAGAGGAAGAGAATTGACCCTGAGGGCCCCACCCATGGTTCATCCCTGCCACCAAGCCAGGAGACGGTGGCCCGAAGGGGAAGTGCAGGTGGAAGGACAGCATATTTTCATGGACTACTCACTTCTACAATCGGGGCTGGGGCCTCCAATCTAGGCCCGTGCCCCACCTTGGACAAACAATGACAGGAATGTGCACCGAGACGGTGTGCCCAGCCAAGCCAGCCTGGGTGGCCAGATGCTGGGATAGGGCCTGCCCTGCCCTTCACCCCACTTTCTGAGGTGGGCAGTTTTCTGGCTCTGGTGCTGACAGGCGAAGGCTAAAGATACCCAGTTCTCTGGTGGCTGTCCCCACAGAGTACACTCTCGGACACTGGCACTGTCCCTGCTGGAATGGAAGGGGCAGGGTTTCTGGCCTCACTTGGCAGGAAGGTGGGTAGAAAGAGGTTAAGGAGGGACAGAGAAAGCTGGCCACATGGTCAGTCTCGTGCCCCATCCCACTCGCTCCATCTGCTGAATGTTGTTATCTCCTGTATCAAACATGAAGCCCCACAGCGGCCGGTGTGCATTCTCCATATAAGTGGAACTAAGAGCTCCGCACGTGTTCTCCACTGTCACCTCGAGACAATCCTCCTAGGGAGATGCTACGATGATTTCCACCGTGCAGATGAGGAAGCAGGTTCTCTGAGGCTGAATCGTGCCTGGCTAATGCCACACACAGATGAAGTCAGGCAGAGGCATCACGTAGACTTCTGCATCCTCAGTGTTCCCTGTCTCCCTGTGAGTCTGTCTTCCCTTGAGCACTCTTCCCACCCTAGCCCTGTACGCAGACTGCGCTGGATGCACGCTCTCTGCTGTCCCGGCTTCCCTCTGAGGCTTAAAAGGGCTACTGTTCCCAACGATGCCTGCACTTTGGCCAGGGAACCTCTGGTGCATGGGGCACCAGAATGGGGAGTATTTGGGGATTTGGAAAGAAAAAACTAATGTTTTACAGTAAAACTTACTGGTGGGGTGCAGTGGCTCTTGCCTGCAATCCCAGTACTTTGGTGGGAGCTTCGCTTGAGGTTAGGAGTTTGAGACCAGCCTGGGCAACACAGGGAGACCCTGCTTCTACAAAAAAAAAATTTAATTATCTGAGCATGGTGGTGTGCACCTGTGTTTCCAGCTATTCAGGAGGCTGAGGTGGGAGGATCTCCTGAGCCCAGGAGGTTGAGACTGCAGTGAGCTATGATTGGGCCACTGCACTCCAGCCTGGGCAACAGAGCAAGATCCTGTCTCCAAAAAAAAAAAGAAAAAAAAAGTGTTTACTTTACACCCCAAACAGGAATGGTGCTATCTTTTGACCTAACAGGACTCGGATGAGACTTCAGTAAAGAAGACAGTTGCCTGGTCCTGTTTTGCTTTCTGTATTGTTTCAGGGGAATAGAATGCAAGCATTTCCCACTCCAGACAGGCAGGTCCCCTGGCCCCAACAGTGGCCTGGTCCTGACATAGGGTCCAGGTTTGGGAAGAGGCTGGCTGTTCAGGTCTGTTCACTCCTTCCTGCTCTGAAGCCTGTCTTGCTGAGCATGTGCTTCCCGCAGGGGTGAGAGGACAAACCCAGAGGAGCAGCCCCTCCACCCAGTGTTTGAGGAGCTGTAAGCAAGCCCCAGCAGACTCAAGCAAGCTCCAGTCGAGTTAATTCCCAGACAACTGTGAGAGAGAACAGGCTGCAGAAGCCATCTGAGGTCTGCAGCAAGTGGTTGGGGACAGAGAGAGGTGCAAGGGACAGGCATGGATGAAAGCGCCCCTTCCTTGGGCACCAGCACACTGACAGCTGTGGTTCTGGTGTGCGGCCTTGGCTCCGTGGGGCCTCCACATCCACACACAGACCCCTGTGAGGTGCAAAGCCATGGTCCGGCCACCTGCCCAGACAGTGGGCGCCAGGGAGCCTTCCTTCCTCCCCAGCCACGGAGACACAGCCCTCTCCCTTCCTGCCCTCCTACCCGGGGTGCTGAGAACAGTCTGTGGCTTCACAGAATCGGTGCACCCTTGCCTCCTACCCAAGCAGGGCCTCAGTCAGCAACTGAAGCATCCTGTGGAACTCACTCAATCCTCAAGCCCCTATTGGTCACTCCTTTGGCACAAGGAGTAACTTCACCTCCTACTTCTAAAAATAGAAATTTTTTAGTTAAAAAAAAAAAAGAAGCTTCCCTATTAGAGGAAGGGACCCTTCCTGGACCCCTTCTTCCTGCCCATCCCTCCCTCTCTACAAACCCACCTCCATCCTCCCAGTCACATCCACCCCCACTGCCAGACTCGGGCCTCCTTCCAACACAGCTGTCTCCCCCATCTTCAGTGGCTGTTCTGCTCCCTTCGGGGTCGCCCCCACGGCATCCAGTCCAATCTCAGCATCCTTCAAGACAACAGCACCACCAACACACCCCAAACCAGATGAATACATAAGCAAAAATGAAAATGCGAAAATCTCACAACACCCAAATCACACCAGACCCAAGAAAACCACCAATCCCGCTCCTCTTCTCCCCTGCCCAGCCCGACTCCTTGAAAGAGTCAGCCCACAGCTCTGCCCATTCCTCTGCCTCCAATGTGCTCTCTTCATTTGTGTTAGTAATCCTTACATTTTTATTTCTACCAAGCATAGATATGAACATGGTTTGAAGGCTCAAATAGTTCATAAAAACTCCCAATACTCCCTGCACTCCTGCCCTCCTGCACTCTCCTCTTCCCCTAGAGGCAGAGAGGCAGCTGCTTCCACCTCTCATGCTAATCGTGTTGGCATTTGCTCTGTGTGTAAATAACAAGTCTGTGTTGAAGCTTCCTGGGTTTTTAGATTTAGGTTTTCTTGCTGGGCGTGGTGGTTCACACCTGTAATCCCAGCGCTTAGGTAGGCAGAGACAGAATTGTTTAAGCACAGGAGACTTGCCTGGGCAACATAGCCAGGCCCAGTTCTCCACAAAAAGGAAAAAAAAAAAAAAAAAGTATATTTACAGACTCCTCACTTCCTCACTTTGGATGACGAGAATTGAGCTCTTGTCCTTCTCCATCCCCACCTCCTGCATTCAGTTCCTCTCCCTCCACCCTCCTGTGTGGCTGCGTGGTAATCTTGTGCAGGTCAGAATTCGTCGTTTGTAGTGCTGTATTAAGCTATGTCATGCTATTCAGAGACAAGTCATTCAGTGCACCAGAACTACTTCTTTCTTTTGTTTCCCATGAGGCTAATAATTGCCTGCAGTTTGGGGTTTTGTGGGGTTTTTTGGGGGTTTTTTTGTTTTTTTGTTTTTGTTTTTCAAGAGAAGGGGCTTATTTTCTTCTATTTACTTATCATTAATTCAACTCAAATCTGGTGACAATTTTTTTTTTTTTTTGAGACAGTCTCGCTCTGTTGTCCAAGCTGGAGTGCAGTGGCACGATCACAGCTCACTGCAGCCTCAGTCTCCCAGGGTCAAGCCGTCCTCCCACCTCAGCCTCCTGAGTAGCTGGGACTACAGATGTGCACCCACAGGCTTGGCTGATTTTTTTCTTTGTAGAGACAAGGTCTCGCTATGTTGCCCAGGCTGGTCCAAACTCCTGAGCCGTGACAATTTTTTAAGTCTCCCTCAAGATCATCAGACACATCAGGTATTCTTCCTCCTCCTGGGGGGTCTCTCCCAGAGCCTTCCCACCCTCACTAGGTGCCCTCAATGCCTGGGGCCCACGGTCCCTGCGTCATCTTCCTGGATGCCCCTCCTTGCCCCTGTACCACTCTCCCCTTTCCTGCTGTGTGCACAGCTAGCTCTTGCCCCTTTAGGCTCACTCATGTGGGGACACATGCTCTGGTGACCTCCTAGGAAACTGTTTAGTGGGAGTTGAGATGGCTGAGTTTTAGACTGCTACTGTTGGACAATGTTTTATTCTACCTTCACCCTTGATTAATAGTTAAGCTGAGAATAAAACCGGGGTTAAATAATTTTCGTTCAAAATGTGAGAGGCATAGTTCTATTGCATTCAAGCTTCCAGAGTTACTATTTCTTCCATGATTTCCTCTGCTATTTTTCTGTCCTGTTTAGGGCTTTCTATTATTTGTGTATCCAATTTTCTGAACTGGCTCTCTAAGCTTCTTTATTTTACTGTCTTCTTTTTTTTTTTTCTGAGACAGAGTCTCTGTCTGTCGCCCAGGCTGCAGTGCAGTAGCGCGATCTTGGCTCACTGCAACCTCTGCCTCCCTGATTCAAGTGATTCTCCTGCCTCAGCCTTCTGAGTAGCTGAGATTACAGGCACACATCACCACGCCCAGCTAATTTTTGTATTTTTAGTAGAGACGGGGTTTCATCATGTTGGTCAGGCTGGTCTTGAACTCTTGACCTCGTGATCCACCCGCCTCGGCCTCCCAAATGCTGGGATTACAGGTGTGAGCCACCATGCCCAGCTATTTTACTGTCTTCTATCTCTGTCATTTTGCTCTACTTTCTGGGAAGTTCCTCAAATTTGTCATCCTATTCTACTGAGTTTTTAATTTTTATTGTTAATTTTTAAAAACTTATTTCTAAGAGCTTTCTTCTGTGCTCTGATTTTCCTTTTCAAAGTCATCCTTCTTTGCTTCATGGATCTGTTATCTTTTCTTTTTTCCCCTCCTAGGGTATGAATAATCGTATGGATGTTTTCTTCTCCTTTATACTCACTTTTTGTTTCTTTTGAGCTCTCTGTTTTATATTAAAGGCATTCCTGGGATTTCTGGAAATCTTTGTTTAATAGCTTATATTTGAAAAACAACCTTATTGGGGCTGGGCACAGTGGCTCACGCCTATAATCCCAGCACTTTGGGAGGCCAAGGCGGGTGGGTCACCTGAGGCCAGGAGTTTGAGACCAGCCTGGCCAACATGGTGAAACCTCATCTCTACTAAAAATACAAAAATTTGCCTGGCATGGTGCTGCGCATGCCTGTAGTCCCAACTACTCGGGAGACAGAGGCAGGAGAATCGCTTGAGCCCAGGAGGTTGCAGTGAGCCAAGATCACATCACTGCACTCCAGCCTGGGTGACAGAGCGAGACTCTGTCTCAAAACTAATCATAAATAAGTTAATTAAAACAACCTTATTGAGGCACAATTTAATAAAAAACAACTATTTTCCACATACATTTTGATAAGTTTGGCACATACATGCATGCATGTAACAACCACGACAATCAAAAGAAAGAACATTTCCGTCACATAAGACAGTTCCTGTGCCCTTTCCCAGTCAATCCCCACCACCCTCACCCCTCAGTCCCAGGCAACCACTAATCTACTTTCTTCACTATGGATTAGATTTGTCATTTCTAGCATTTTATATAAATAAAATCTTACACGGTATACTCATACACAGTGTACACGGTGCCTGCATTCTTTTGTTCAGCATGATGTGCCTGACATTCATTCATGTTGTTGAGTGCTTCAGCAGTTCATTTCTTCTTATTGCTGTTTTTCCCGCAGTAACCCATTGTATGAATATGTCTTTATTTATTCATCCATCTGCCAATGGACATTTGGCTTGGTTCAGTTTTAGTTATTATGACTAAAGCTGCTAGGAACATTCACGTAAAAGTCTTTGTATGGGCGTATCTAGCTGGAGTGGCCAAGTCAAATTGTCAGTGAATCTTAGGTTTTTTAGGAAACCATCAAAATGGTTTCTGAAATGGTTGTACCATTTTCCATTCCCATCAAAAATGTATGAGAGTTCCAGTTTCTCCACATCTTCTATTATCAATCTTTTAAAATTTTAGCCATTCTTATGGGTACATAGTGGTAGCCCTTTGAGGTTTTAATATGCGTTTCCCCAACAATTAATGATGTTGGACAATTTTTCATGTGATTATTGGCTATTTGTATAGCTTCTTTTGTGAAGTGTGCATTCAAATCTTTTACATATTTTCTATTAGACGATGACAGATAGATAGACAGACTCAATTCTTGTTAACCACAGTAGTTATGTTCTATAAATTCAACACAAACACTGAATTAGAGAATACTGAACTGCTGCTCATACGATAAATACAGGATTAGGTTCTTATGAGCCTATGGTCACGATATTTTTATCAGCTGAGAAATATGTAACCTTGTTTTATGTGAATTTCTGTTTAGAGACACCCTTATTTAACATATGTCATTGATTCATTAACATGGAAATAATAGCCAACAGCGCTATAACTCATGCCTGAACAAAGCTGGTCTAACACATATATTTTCTCTGCAAGGCACATGGAAGCACACTCAAGCGTTCGACAGCACTTCAGCACTGTGCTTGAGGCCATTGAACACAAAAGCACCAAATGTGAAAAAAGCGGCACTACGTAGGCAACAAAAAGAATACTTGTTTACAGTGTGAGCTCACAACGTTGGATTCGACAATGACTGCTTGAATATGATACCAAAAGCACAGGCAACAAAAGAAAAAGTGGGCAAATTGGACTTCATAAAAATTTAAAAGGCCAGGCGCGGTGGGTCACGCCTGTAATCCCAGCACTTTGGGAGGCTGAGGCGGGTGGATCACAAGGTCAGGAGATCGAGACCATCCTGGCTAACATGGTGAAACCCCGTCTCTACTAAAAAATAAATACAAAAAAATTAGCTGGGCATGGCAGCGTGTGCCTGTAGTCCCAGCTGCTGGGGAGGCTGAGGCAGGAGAATGGCGTGAACCTGGGAGGCGGAGCTTGCGGTGAGCCCAGATCGCGCCACTGCACTCCAGCCTGGGAGACAGAGCGAGACTCTGTCTCAAAAAAAAAAAAAAAAAAAAAATTTTAAAGTTTTGTGCACCAAAAGGCAACATGAACAGACCAAAACACAACCAGCAGAATGGGAGAACATATTTGCAAATCATGTATCTGATAAGAGATTCATATACAGAATATATAGAGAACTCCTGAAACTCAGCAACATGAAAAGAAACAACCTGGCTGGGCGCGGCGGCTCACACCTGTAATTCCAGCACTTTGGGAGGCCAAGGCGGGTGGATTGCCTGAGCTTAGGAGTTCGGGACCAGCCTGAGCAACATGGTGAAACCCAGTCTCTACTAAAATACAAAAAACTAGCTGGCTGTAGTGGTGCACACCTGTAATTCCAGCTACTAGGGAGGCCGAGGCAAGAGAATCACTTGAACCTGGTAGATGGAGGTTGCAGTGAGCCGAGATCATGCTACTATACTCCAGCCTGAGTGACAGAGCAAGACTCTGGGGTGTCTCAAAAAAAAAAAATTCTTTCAGCAACGTTTGGTAGTTTTCCTTGTGCAAATCTTTCTTCTCCTTAGTCAAGTTAATTCCTAAGCTTCTTTGTAATACTGTTGTAAATAGTATTATTTTTTCATAATTTCTTTTTCAGATTGTTCATTATTAGATTATTAGTATACAGACATGCAATGGGTTTGGGTTTATTTACTTGGTACCCTGCTACTTCGCTGAATTCATTTATTTTAACAGGTTTGTGCATGTGTGGAATCTTCAGGTTTTCTGCATATGAGATCATATCTTCTTCGAACAGAGATAATTTACTTCTTCCTTTTCAATTTGGATGCCTTTTATTTCTTTTTCTTGCCTAGTTGCTCTGGCTAAGACTCAGTACTATGTAAATAGAAGTGGCCAAAGCAGGCATCCTTGCTTTGCTCCCTTTTTTTTTTTTTTTTGGAGACAGAGTTTCGCTCTTGTTGCCCAGGCTGAAGTGCAATGGAGCGATCTTGGCTCACTCTAAACTCCGCCTCCCGCGTTCATGCCATTCTCCTGCCTCAGCCTCCCAAGTAGCTGGGATTACAGGCATGCGGCACCACACCAGGATAATTTTGTATTTTTAGTAGAGGCAGGGTTTTTCCATGTTGGTCAGGCTGGTCTCGAACTCCCAACCTCAGGTGATCCGCCCGCCTCAGCCTCCCAAAGTGCTGGGATTACAGGCGTGAGCCACTGCACCTGGCTGCTTTGTCCCCAGTCTTAAAGAAAACATTTCAGTCTTCCAAGGATTGGTTTTGAGCTGAAGCTGCTCTCCTTGGCTTGCAGATGGCTGCCCCCTTGCTGCCTTGTCACATGGTTGGCCCTCTGTCTACTTGTAGCTCTCGGTGCTTTGCATGTCCAGATTTCTTCTTATAAGGTCACCAGTCATATTGGACTAGGGCCCACCCTAACGGCCTCATTTTGACTTAATTTCTTCTTTAACGGCTTTGTCTCCTAATACAGTAACATTCTGCAGCTCTGGGGACTGGGACTTCAACATGTGAATACGAGGGAACAAAATACAGCCCATAACAATGAAGAAATGGATCCATGAAGGGATGGAAAGGAGGGCTCACATGCAGCTCTGAGGGGAAACGAGGAGGCCATGACCACATTTTCTCCTAAAAATAAATAAATAAATAAATAAATAAATAAATAAACAAACCACAACAGATAAAGTTAAATTCCTCTTCTCCCATCACTCCCCCGCCAGAACCTCCCCAGAGGTGGCTGTGGTCATCTGTTTGGTGCACAGCTGTCCAAACCTGACGCCCTAGGCTGGAGGATTTCATCAGCTCCTATCTGTAAAGTGAAGTGATCTCTAGGCGGATCCATTGGAAGGGTCAGGAGAGGCACGCATACTGATATTTTATTTGCTTATGGGCGGGGGCATGTTTGTGTCCCACAAGCTTGTTTTCAGACACTTTTCTCTGCATGATCATACGTCCTACAGAACTCTGCACGTCTGGATAGATGCATATTATACATTGTTGATGAGGACTTTCGTCAACAATCATTTAATTGTTACCACTGTTTCAAAACAGTACCAGGACTATCGTGAATCCCTTCTGGGAGCGTTTCTCGGGGTAGATGCCAAGAAGTGAAACTTCTCAGTAGTAGGTGATATATGTGCATTTTAAATTTTGACAGATAATGTTAAATGTGACCCCAAAATGTATGAGTCTATTTCGTTCTATCCTCTCACCAACACGCATTATCAATATTTTTAATTTTTGTAAAAAAAATGTCATTTGAACTCACATTTTTCTAATTGCTGGTGAGTTTCTGCACCTTTTTCATACACATATTGGTTATTTCTGTTTCTTCTTACGAGAATCATCTATTTATATCCTTTGCCTACTTTTTTACTGGGTTGTCCATTCCTTCCAATCTGTCCCTCATATTTTAACATTGAGGATGTAATTTGTTGCGGAAAGTTTTTAGCGTGGATGTCAAATTGTCAATCGTGACTTCATGGCTTCAGATTTTTTGAGATTAGCCAACTTTCCCTATTTCTAGACCACAAGCATATTTGTTTAGCTTTTTTACTCAAATTACAATAAATACTTTATACGCATGTTATTTTGTTCAAGGAAAAAGATTTTTCCTTCTCCGAGAGAAAGGCAGAGAGATCAAATCAGGACCCATGAACCCAGGCAAGTTCCACCACGATCTGTGATCCCCTTCCTGGGAAGGTCAGCTCAGGTTGCTGCGTCATGTGGGTCTGCAGTTTCCTGGTCGGATCCGTCTTTGGAGGCTGTGTTTGCTTATTGTTTAGTGACCAGATACCCACTTCAGGTACTGGAGGAAGAAGTCAAGCAAGGCTATGGCCCAGACCTGTGCTTTCTGCTTTAAGGGCTATAACCAAGAGCCAGAACACCCCGTGCCCACCGGGTCCCAGTCTCAGAGCCTGCCTGTGGATTGCAGCCAAACCCATCTGTGTCCACCTGTGGGGCCACATGAGCTGCCAGTTCTGGAGTCCAGGACATTCAGGCTCAGGAGAAATTGCACCTTGAAAGAGAGATGACCAGAGATGAGCAGCCTTTTAACTGGCCTCCATCTGTTGGTGTCTCAAAACTTCATCTGTCAGATACCAAAGGAATCAAAGAAAAGCTTCACCTAGAAAAGGGAATAATTCTTATTTCAGAAGTTTCCACCACAGGACTACTGTGGTGGAAATGTTCTATAGAAGTGCCATAATTTTTTTGGGATTTTCACCTTTGGAGGCATCCATGGAATTGACATGCCATTTTCTTTGTGTGTTGCCTGGACTTGGGAGCTTTAAAAAATACAGCCCAGGACCCAAGCCTTGGAAATTCTGATCCAGTTGCCAGGTGATGGATATTGAAATCTGCATTTTTTTTTTTTTTTGAGACAGCATCTCTCTCTCTCTCTCTCTCTGTTGCTGAGGCTGGAGTGCAGTGGTGCAATCACAGATCACTGCAGCCTTGAACTCTTGGGCTCAAGCATCCTCCTGCCTCAGCCTCCTAAGTATCTGGGACTACAGGTGCATGCCACCATGCCCAGCTAATTTTAATTTTTTGTAGAGACACGGTCTCCCTATGTTGCCCAGGCTGGTCACAAACTCCTGGCTTTAAGCAGTCTCCCTGCCTCAGCCTCTGAAAACGCTGGGATTCCAGGGGTAAGCCACTGCACCTGGCGAGAAATCTGCATTTTTAAAGAGCTTTTTCAGAAGGTTCATTTATGGTCAGCCAGGTTTGAAAACCACTGACTGAGAAGGTACTGGAAGGTTCTGGCCTCAGCCTCATCATCATTGAGATCAAAGGGTTCCTGGAAGGTCTCAGAGATGGCATGGTCACCATGCTAATTCTAGCCCAAGTGGAGCAGGAATGTGTGTGTCTGGGTGCACACTGCTGAGTCCAGCTCTCACTGGGAACTCAAGGGGACTCTAAACCTGTGGCTTCCATCCTGAGGGCTCTGGGAACTAGCTTTGCGCATTCATATGCAGTCCAAGCCCCTTATACCCTCCAGTGTTGTTTTTCAAAATGTATACCTGTGCTCATGGTGCCTACGTTAAAAACACCGCTAACCTCAGAGCAGCTTTTTACAAACTTATATCTCCATCAACAGTTACTAGAAGTGTACCTACTATTAACATGTGTATTGGGTAGAGGACCAATGTGCAAATTTAAAATATATGTATATTAAATAGAGCTCTTCAAGCATGGACAGGCTGGGAAGTCCTGGGGAGAGGGCCTCCCTGAAGCCAGTGGCTGCCTCTGAGTTAATGAGCAGCTGGGTGGCTGCTGCCCTGACCGCTGGGCAGGCAGTCACCCCACTCCCACCCCACTCGGGTGACAGCTGGCCCGGGGGCAGTCCAGGACTTGAGTCATCCCAGTCTGTGACAGGGAGGGCAACGTTAGAGAGGAGGGCCTCGGACAGAGTGAGCCTTTTGACCATGGAACTGCCTGGGGTGGGGGTGAGGGTTAGGGCACCGTGGCTGCCATCCTAGTGAAGCCCCACCCCACCCGATACTTCAGGCTGACTCTTAGATTCTTAGAATAGTTCTCAGCCTGCCCAACATTGAGTGGAAGGGTTTGGGTGTTAATGGCCTCAAAGGCTTCTGTCAGGCCCACAAAGACACCATGAACAAGCCCTCAATACCTGGCCAACCGCATGGCTGACCCCATGGTCCTTCCCTAGGCGTGGGCAGGGGCTATGGAGGGTGATCTGGCCAGCGTCTGATTCATAGGCACAAATCAAAACGGCCACTGAAGACCACGTGGCTTCCTGCGGGCAGGAAAGGAGATTTCACTCCTGCGCAGCCCAAGGACACAAGAAGCCCTGGCCATATGGCCATCTGGAGAGGGGAGCACACCGGACACCTGAGGCTGTGTGAGGTGAAGGCCAGCAGTGTCCGAATGCTCTCGGATGCCCCTGTGCTCAACAGCACGATCCCCAGTCCCCAGGCGCCCAGCTGGGAAATTCTGCTTGGTCTGTGGTAAATGCCCTTTCTGAGAAGCAACCATGACCTTCTCAAGAATACTTCAGAGGCACTTTTGCTCCTTCTCCACTAACCGACATCCTGTTTTGCTGGAACACATGGGGCAGAGCGCACACAGCTTTGTTCCTGCACCCGCCCTCAGAGCTTTGCCAGCTGTTTTCAGGCTGCCTCCGCCTCCAAACCCTGCAGAGCCCTCCCTGCCCCGTGCTTTGAAGCAGTTTCTTTGGAAGCTGCTGCACAGGGGTTAACAACAAGCAACAACTCAGGTCGCATTCTTGTCAACGGAAGGGAGGGCCAGGTGGAACCGCCAAGGGGGCCATTTCTGGCTCTGCTGGAGGCTGTCAGCTTCTGGTGGGAGCCACAGCCTGAGGGCAGCCAGGATGGCTCTGCTGGGAGGGACACCCTGCCCAACCCTGGGAGCAGGTGACGAAGGCTCCTGGAGGCATGGTCACATCCCTGGGTCCCAGAGGCAGGAACAAAGCCCCCAGGGCAGGTGGGTGAAGGCTGCTGGGGGTCGGAGGGGAAGCCTTGCTGCCCAGGAGCTCAGGCCAGGCTGAAAAGGGCAATGCCACAGAACCCCTGGAAGGAGCAGGACAGCAGACAGTGTTCCAGACGAGACTGCAGAGGGCCGGGGAGCCAAGCACCAAGGGGACGTCAGGAGGGGCCATGAGGCCTCCTCTGAAAGCCACTGTGGCACCAGCATTTGCGAAGGGCCTGAATGACTCCTCTTTTAATGGACAGGCATCCAAGGGCTTCCGGAGAGCCACAGAAAACCTGGCGTGGAGGTTGCTGCTTGCCTTCTAGGAATGATCTTGGATGTGCTGGTGGCAATTCCCCCTCCCTTTGGTGATCCCCCTCACATCTGCCCCAAGCGACTTCTCCAGGGCCAGCCTTAGGAGGCAGAGAGATCCCGCTCTGGACTGCTGTCCCAGGCCCTGAGGGTGCCATGGGTTACATGTGTGTTTACATGAGTCTATGAGTTGAATCCCCATAAGCCTGGGGGAAGCACCATGTCTGAAGCAGCAGCTGCATTTGTAAGACGAAGATCTGAGCCAGTTTTTCATTATATCTGCAGTGTTCATCAAGAAAGGGCCTCCGGGTTTGTGTTTACTGGACATGAATTGAGGTGCTCTCCAGAGATAAGAAAAAAATATTACAGCCCTGCTATGTGGGCACCCCACGGCAGCCCCCGGGGTTAAGAGGCAGCTTTCTTTCCAAGGAATCCCATTGCCAAAGATGAACCTTCAGGTAAGGGCTCAGAGCTGCTTGCTTGGGCAGATACTTCCAGCAGGGTTCCCAGGGATGTGAGTCCATCTCCCCACAGAGGAATCTGTGCTCAGGCGCTGTGCCCAGGGAATATCAAGATCTGCACCCTGGAAGCCTAAGGCTGTAGCCTCAGCCCCAGTTAAGGATCATGCGGTCTGGTCTGTCCCTTTGTTTTACAGATGGGGAAACTGAGGACCCAGAGGAAGCAAGAGCAGCCCCAGGCCACACAACCCTCTTTTTATTATTCATTCACTGACTACACTGCAGAGGTTGGACCCATATCTCATTATTTGAATAGTAAATTGTTTTTTCTTCCTGACCCTTGGTCTGTTGGGTCTCTCATTGCGCCATGCATCCAAGAAAGAACGTTCTGAAGCTTTCCAATGCCACCCAATCCCTGTATCCTACTTTATGCTTGAAAGTAAAGCTCATGGGTTTTTTTCTACTTCAGGTTGTTTAAATAACCACAATCGGTCGGGAGCGGTGGCTCACGCCTGTAATCCCAGCACTTTGCGAGGCCGAGGCGGGTGGATCACCTGAGGTCATGAGTTAGAGACTAGCCTGGCCAACATGGTGAAACCCCGTCTCTACTAAATATACAAAAATTAGCCGGGCGTGGTGGCGGGCCCCTGTAATCCCAACTACTGGGGAGGCTGAGGCTTGAGCCCGGGAGGCGGAGGTTGCAGTGAGCCGAGATTGCGCCATTGCACTCCAGCCTGGGCGACAAGAGCGAAAAACCGTCTCAAAAAACAAAAACAGTGAAAAAAAAAAACCCACAATCAGTGCAGAGTGCTGAGCCCTCGGCCAGCAGTTCCTCCCTCCCTCCCGGAACACCCTTCCTGGCTACCCTCAGGCAGGCCCCGCCCACTAGGTCACCCCTGGCAGGAGGGTGCCTCCTGGGTGCAGCTCACCTGGCGGGACCGGCGCCTCAGCACTCTCGTGAAACTCCAGTGCCCAACCCAGTTCGGGCCAGCAGGTTGCGTTCGCGGAGCAAACACCGAGTGGTGCTCGCTTACTCGCCCCCTCTAGAAAGCACCTTGTTCAGGCGGGGGCGTCTAGACCCGCACAGAACCCTCCTCAAACCAGCAGCAGCTAAGAGGATGAGACTGCCGGGGACACGGAACAAAGCCTCCTTCCTGCGGCTGAGCGCGCCGCCAGCCCGAGGGTGGGGGCAGGGGACGCTCCCCAGGTCCCAGCAGGCGCCACCAGCGTCCCAAACGCCAGCGCACTCCGCCCGCGCCTCCCAGAGAGCCTGGCGAAACAGGGAGGTTTTCCTGGCCGCTATCCTGGCGTAGCGCCCCCCACCTGCAGGGACCCTACCAGGGCTCAACAGCCCGCTGGGCAGAGCTGGGGGGGATCGGAGGGCCCCAGGACTACGGCGGGGCGTCCCACCCACCCTACAGGGGCCTGTGCAGCTGCCGGGGTCCTCTCCCTTCCCCCTCCCCACAAGCCTCCGCAACCACTATGTGTCCCACTGTACACAGCACCCTTGACATAACTAACTCTATCTTAGAAAAAGACTGCATTTTTCATATCATAGGGCACTTTGCTAACAGGGACCAGATGTTTCGCCTGATCAATAAAGACTGCATCCAGCCAGACAAGGACATAACCAAGCACGCTCCTCCACTCAGTCCTCATCAGAGGACACTGTGGCCATAAGAGCAGGACTTCAGCAGCCCCAAATGGCCGTCTTAACAGACCCAGTCTTACAGTCACTGGTGATCAGCACCTGACATCTGCTCACATCAAAGACACTTCCTAAAAGTACCGAAGATTGCACCAGCCCACACCAGGAGATTTCTTTTTCTCTGTTACTCTCCTTGGACTGGTTTGTTAACCTTTTTCCTGCCGCCCTTCATGTTAAATGTTACTGTGTGCTGTGGAATGTTTAATATATAACATCTATATATTGATTAAGTATATATGACTCTGCATGGCTTGTAATACTGACTGGCTTGTGGAGTGGCTTGAGCATGTGTGCTCTGACTTGGGAAGTGAACAGAAAGTACTAAGGAGAACTGCCCCCTGGGGAACTCCATGGCGCTCATGGCTCCTGTGATTGAAATAACATCAATCAAAGTCTGACACTGTGGAAAGACAAAACTTGTGCGGACCTGGTTATCCTTGAATTTGCACCGCTCACGACAGATGGCTCGGGACCCACATGCACACACAATCCAGCTTCAGCTCTGAACTAGCCATAAGCTCCCCGAGGCCACAGTCCCTTGGCCCTCTACCCAGTGTGTGCACGCACATGCACACACACACCTCCTACTGTCCCTTATGACCCTACGCAAAAATCCTTTCACTCCTCAGTGCTCCTTAAGCTTTCTTTCAAAGGCCTTGAAACCCTTGCCTCCCCTCAACTCTCTGAGCTGGGATTCCCAGGTAAGGGAACTTGTCCAGCCTCATTGGGGCAGCTTGTCTTAGGAGCTGGGCACTGGAGCCAGCCTGCCTGGGTGTCAACCGTGGCCTCACCTCTTACTAGCTATGTGTTACTTTGAGCAAGTTTTTTAATTTGGGGATCTAAGTGCTCAAGGTTAATTTAAATATGTAAGTGGATTACAACACTGTCAAGCACATGTCAAGTGTTCAATAAATGTCAGCACATAGAAAAAAAAAAAAAACCTTAAAGTCACAGGACACTAACACACACCAAACAATATTCTAGTTAAGAATGAGGAGCTCAATCAACATCAAAGTAACGAGCAAATCTCTGAGGGTCCAGAATCACTGATTTGAGTGCTAAGAAAAAGCCAAGGTGCTTCTCCCTGTCGCAGGCTGCAGAGCTGTGGCAGCCAGTGACAGCATTGTGCAGCATAGACACTCGTTGCTTCTGCCTGCACCCAGAGCTCAGCTCTCATTTGCTTGCCTTTCTAAAAATAAATGAGCCTCTGGCCGGCGCAGTTACTCATGCCTGTAATCCCAGCACTTTGGGAGGCTGAGGCAGGAGGATTGCTTCAGCAAGGAGTTCAAGACCGGCCTAGGCAACAAAGTGAGACACTGGGTCTACAAAAAGTAAAAAAAGATTAGCTGGGTGTGGTGGCATGTGCCTGTGGCCAGTTACACTGGAGGCTGAAGTACAGGATCGCTTGATCCCAGGAAGTCGAGGCTGCAGTGAGCTGTTTACACCACTACACTCCAGCCTGGTCAACAGACTGAGACTCTGTCCCTAAAAAAAATTAAAAATTTTTTTAAAAATGAGCCTCTTAGAAGTAGCAGCACTGGGCTATTGAGATGCTGACTCAACTCACATGCCACAGGTCTGGAGCTGAGCTGCTGTTTGTCCCCTGCAGCCCATCAGCCACCGATGACACACAGCAGGACGCTTTACTCTCCACCCATGCTACACTGGCTGACAGTGTGGATTTTATGTAACACTCACACGATGGAGAGCTCATTACTTTCAGAAAGCTAAGATGGTGGTGGAGGGTGCTGGGGGTGGACAGAAGAGTTAAGCAACACGACTGACGTCACACAGCAAGTTGATGGGTTTTCAAGCTGCAGTCCCCAGATCCTGTGTGCGTTTTGCCTCTGCCCCACAACCCTGACTTACACTTTAGGCTAGTGATAAACTGCAGTGTGAATGCATGATCTGCAGCTGAAAGGTGTTTGAAAACTGCTCAGGAGAGGAAGAAAAGCAAATGCGATTCTTTCAAGGTAGTCTTTGTCATGCAAATCTGGAATCATGTTGCTAGTAGGTATTTACAGCTTGAAGATCCCACATCTAGCATTTCAAACAGAAGTGATTACCTCTGTAGGACACAAGCATTTCTTTTCTTTTCTTCTTTTTTTTTTTTTTTTTGAGATGGAGTCTTGCTCTGTAGCCCAGGCTGGAGTGCAGTGGCGCAATCTTGACTCACTGCAACCTCCGACTCCCGGGTTCAAGCGATTCTCCTGCCTCAGTCTCCCGAGTAGCTGGGATCACAGGCATCTGCCACCATGCCTAGCTAATTTTTGTATTTTTAGTAGAGACGGGGTTTCATCATGTTGGCCAGGATGGTCTCGATCTCCTGACCTCGTGATCCGCCCGTCTCGGCCTCCCAAAATGCTGGGATTACAGGCATGAGCCACCGTGCCTGGCCCGGACACAAGCATTTCTAACTGCAAACTATTTCACTAAAAGGAGAGAGAGATTTCTACTAGAATCATCAATGTCTACATTGCAGCATCCAGTAAACAGGGACTGCTATATTTGGGAAGCTCTTATTGCCCCCTGGTGGTTGTAAAGATGTTTAGATAAACTGCACACTAAAAAGTGTACTCTTGGCTGGGCGCGGTGGCTCATGCCTGTAATCCCAGCACTTTGGGAGGCCGAGGCAGGCAGATCACGAGGTAAGGAGATCAAGACCATCCTGGCTAACACAGTGAAACCCCGTCTCTACTAAAAATACAAAAAATTAGCTGGGCATGGTGGTGGGCGCCTGTAGTCCCAGCTACTCGGGAGGCTGAGGCAGGAGAATGGCATGAACCCGGGAGGTGGAGCTTGCAGTGAGCCGAGATCGTGCCACTGCACTCCAGCCTGGGTGACAGAGCAAGACTCTGTCTCAAAAAAAAAAAAAAAAGTGTACTCTTGGTGAAGTTTTGAGATATATATATATACACTGTGAAACCATCACACAACCAATTTGTTGAACATATCTGCCACCTGACCTGCAAAAGCTGCTTCATGCCCCTTTGTAATCCCTCCCTCACACCCATTTTACCCCCTCCCAGCCCCAGGCAACCACTGATCCACTTTCTGTTATTATAGACTAGTTCGCACTTCCTAGAATTCTACAGAAATGAAATCATACAGCGTGTGCTCACTTTTTGGTCTTACTTCTTACACTCAACGCATTTTGAGATCCATCTGTATTGTGTATCAATAGTCCATTTCTTTCTTTCTTTCTTTTTTTTTTTTTTTGAGACGGAGTCTTGCTCTGTTGCCCAGGCTGGAGTGCAGTGGCGCAATCTCGGCTCACTGCAAGCTCTGCCTCCCGGGTTCACGCCATTCTCCTGCCTCAGCCTCCCAAGTAGCTGGGACTACAGGCACCCACCATCACATCTGGCTAATTTTTTTGTATTTTTTTTTTAGTAGAGAAGGGGTTTCACCAAGCTAGCCAGGATGGTCTCTATCTCCTGACCTCGTGATCCACCCACCTCGGCCTCCCAAAGTGCTGGGTTTACAGGCGTGAGCCACTGCGCCAGGCCCAATAGTCCATTTTTATTGATCATTCATTTATCAAATGTATATCAACAGGTAAATGGCTACACAAATTGTGGTATATCCATACAATGGTTATTACTCAGCAATAAAAATGTAGCCATTTACCTGTTGATATACATTGGTGTTGTTTCCAGTTTTTATTACAAATTAAACTGCTATGGACATTTATATACATGTCTTGGTAAGGGCAGATGCTTTTGTTTCTCTTGGATACATACCTAGGAAGGGAATGGTCAGGTTATGTGGCAAGTATATCTTTAACATTTTAAGAAACTGCCCAAGCATTTTCCAAAGTGGCTGTACCGTTTTACATTCCCACTAACAATGTACAAGAATTCCAGTTATTTCATCCTATCTTCACCATTTGGCAGAAGGATCTTTAGACATTCTAATGTATGTGGTGGTATCTCTCAGTGGTTTTAATTGCATTTCTCTAATGACTGATAAGCACCTTTTCATGGACTTATTTGCCATATCTGTATCTTCTTTGGTAAAGTGTCCAAATATTTTGCCCATTTTTATTGTTATTTTCTAATTACGAGTTTTGAGATTTATGTATCCTGAATACAGGTCCTTTATTAGATATGTCTGGCAAACATTTTCTTCCATGTGTGACTCACCCAGTCTGTGGAAGACTTTTTCAAACTATCTTTTCAAGAGAAGAAATTCTGAATTTTGATAAAGTTCAATTTATCAACATACAGATTGTGCCTTTGATATTGTAGCTATAGGTCACAAAGATTGCGTCTAGGTTTTTAGCAGTTTTAGTTTTGGGTTGTAAATGTAGGTCTGAAACATCACTGGTTAGTTTTTGTATATAGGGTGATATATGGTTCAAAGCTCATATTTTGCATATGGATATCCATCTATTCCACCACTCCTATCTTTCTCCTATTCTCCTATCTTTTCTTCACTGAATTTCCTTTGCATCTTTGTCAAAACTCAACTGACCACATTTGGAGGGTGTATTTCTATATTCTATTTTCTTCCATTGATCTGTGTCTATCTTCACTGGTACCACAAGGTCAATGACTGTAGCTTTAGTCTGTTCAGTTCAAAATGCTAATTTCCCCCTTTTTATTTTTGTTCTTTCTCATGGTTATTTAGGTGTCATTTAGTTTCCAAATATTTGGATTTTCCAGATGCTACTGATTTCTAATGTAAACCCACTGTGATCAGAATATATACTCTGTGTGACTTAAATCCTTTTAAATTTATGGAGACTTGTTTTATGGCCCAGAACATAGTCCATCTTGGTAACTGTCCTGTATGCCCTTGAAAACAGTATGTATTTTGCTGTTGGTGGTAGAGTGTTCTATAAGTCAATGACAGGCCACAGCAGGAGGATTGGTTGAGGCCAGGAGTTCAAAATCAGCATCGGCAAAAAGGTGAGGCCCCCATCTCTACAAAAAAAATTAAAAATTAAAAATCAGCTGAGTCCAGTGGCACAAGCCTACAGTCCCAGCTGCTCAGGAGACTGAGGTGGGAGGATCCCTTGAGTTTCATTGTTCCAGGCTGCAGTGAGTTATGATTGTGTCACTGCACTCCAGCCTCTGCAACAGAGAGAGGCCCCATCTCTTAAAAATGAAAAGAAGAAAAAAGAAGCCAATGAAGTCCAAGCTGGCTGACAATGCTGCTCACATCTTCTATATCCTTACCAATTCTATTTGTGCCAATTACTGAGACAGGGATGTTAAAATCTCTATTAATTGTGGCTCTATTTTTCTCTGTAGTCCAATCAGTTTTTGCTTTATGCGTTTGAAGTTCTATTTGTAGGTGTCTGAATGTTTAGGACTGCTATGTTGTCCTGATGAATTATTATTATAAAATGGCCCTCTTTATCCCTAGTAATAGTCCTTGCTCTGAAATTTACATTGTCTAGTATTAACATATCCTTCAGCTTTCTATGAACTTACATTAGTGTGGTTTATTTTTCCACCCTTTTACTTTCAACCTATCAGTCTTCATATCTAAAGTGGATTTCTTATAGGCAACATATAGTTGGGTCTTGCTTTTTAAAAATGAAATCTGGTAATTTCTACTGTTTAATTGACATGTTTAGACTTCTGGTTTCTGGTCTGGTGTATAAGGAGCCTGGAGGCCAACACTCCATACTAATAAGTAAAAACTTAAATAAACTGAAAAATCAAAACCTCTTCTTAGATTTATCAAAGAATTGAGTTCACAGGGCAAACTGGTGTCTCCAGAAGTTGAGAAATTGGCTAGACTCAAAGAATCACAACTTACCAGAGCAGAAACCCACTGGCAGAACCATTCCAGGAAGAAGTTCAGGGTAGGGAAAACTCAACTGTAACTGATGAATTGCTAGACGCTCAGTGTGGCCAAATTTGAAAGGTGAAAACTCCAGAGGGACCCAGTCATGGTGGGGAACATTTCTACGAGTTTTACCTCCAGGAACTTACCATGTCCCCACAGTGAACACCTACCAGGCTCCTCCTGCTTCTGGCAAGGAAACGGGGAAAGTAACCATTTTGAAATACGACAGAATGCGTTCTCAAAAAGTCTTGCCCTTATGATAAACTGTGTTATCAGAGCCTATCTGACCTGAGAGAAGGGAAATACTCAACTCTGTTATCCTGTTCTAAGTGGGTAAAAACCGAGGAGTACTTGTAAAGATTATGGCCCAAGGCCACAGATTCACTAAAAGACTAAGACCTAATCACAGGACTAGAGAAGCTGCTTCTATTCCTCACCTTAACTCGCCAGATCACTAAAGGCCTATTTAAAGGAGTTCCCTTTACCCAGTACATCATGTTTGTCCAACAACAAATTACAAGGCATACTAAACGACAAAAAACAGTCTAAAGACACAGAGCAAGCATCAGAACCAGACTCTGATATGGCAGGGATGTTGGACTCATCAGACTAGGAATTAAAACAACTACAATTAATATGCTAAGGGCTCTAATGGAAAAAGGGGACAACCTGCAAAAACAGGCAGGTAACGTAAGCAGAGAGATGAAAATTCCAAGGAAGAGTAAAAAACATGCTAGAGATTGTAAAAAGTGCTATAGCAGAAATGAAGAATGCCTTTGATGGACTCCTCAGTAGACTGGATACAGCTGAGGAAAGAATCTCTGAGCTTGAGGACATGTCAGTAGAAACTTCCAAAACTGAAAATCCAAGAGAAAAAAGAGTAAACAACAACAACAACAAAACTGGAACAGAATATCTAAAAACTGTGGGACAACAAAAAGTGTAACATACACCTAATGGGAATATCAGAAAGAGGAAAGAGAAAAAGGAACAGAAAAACTATTTGAAGCAATAATGACTCAGAATTCCCCCAAATTAACATCAGATATCAAACCACAGATCCAGGAAAACACACACACACACACACTCACACAAAGGTGCCAAAAAAGTACACCTACACGTCATATTCACCCTACAGAAAATCAAAAATTAAGAAAAAACCTTGAAAGCTTTCTCTGCTCGCATGTGTCATGGTGGCATCAGGCACAGCCTCAATGTGCAAAACAATGCCTGCGAGTTCATGGACGTGAATGTGCCATGGAAATACTCTGCCAGCAACTGTGGCATTGGTGCCAAGGACCTCACGTCCATCCAGATGAAGTGGCCAAAGTTGACAAGGTTGCAGACAGGTTTAATGGCCAGTTTCAAACCTATGCTATTGGCCAGGTGCAGTGGCTCACTCCTGTAATCCCAGCACTTTGGGAGGCCAAGGTGGGTGGATCACTTGTCAGGAGTTCAAGACCAGCCTGGCCAACATGGTGAAACCCCGTCTGTACTAAAAATACAAAAATTAGCTGGGCTTGGTGGTGCACGCCTGTAATCCTAGCTACTGGGGAGGCTGAGGCATGAGAATCGCTTGAACCCAAGGAGGTGGAGGTTGCAGTAGGCCAAGATCGCACCACTGCACTCCACTTCAGCCTCGGCAACAGAGCAAGACTCCATCTCAAAAAAACAAAAACAAAAACAAAACCTATGCTATCTGCAAGGCCATTTGCACAACGAATGAGTCAGATTACTCCATTCTTTGAATGGCCAAGGCGACAGCATTGTTTCAAAGAACTTCTGACTAGAGAGCATCATGAATGTGCAGTATTTCTCATAAAGTTTTAAAAAAATCTTGAAAGCTAGAGGAAAAAACACCCTACCTATAGAGAGCAAAAATAGGATTATATCCAACTTCTCCCCAAAAACCATGCAAGCAAGAGTGGAGTGAAATATTTAAAGTAGTGAGAAAAAAACACCCCACCACCTAGAATTCTGTATCCTGTGAAATTATCCTTCAAAAGTAAAGGAGAATAAAGATTTTCTCAGACAAACAACAGGGAATTTGATGCCTTGTGAGAAATGTTAAAAGTTCTTTAGGAGAAGAAAATGACAAAAGTCAGAAACTTGGTTCTACATAAAGGAAGAGCATCAGAGGAGGAATAGGTGAAAGGAAAATAAAAACTTTTCATTTTTCTTGGTTGATCTAACAGATAACAGTTTGTTCAAAATAGTAATAGCAACAATGTACTTGATGAGTATAGTTTATATAAGTAAAATGAATGACAGCAAGGGACAAGAGGGAGGAATTAGGAATACTTTATTAATGCAAGGTACTCGCACTACCCAAGAAGCAATATACTGTTACTTGAAGTTGGCCTTGGATAGTTGTAAATGTGTACTGCAAGATCTAGGGTAACCACTAAGGAAAGCTTAAAAAAAAAAAAGTATATGCCAAGAAAGGAGAGAATATGGAATCAAAAGGCAGAAAAAGTGGAAAACAAAAACAGGAACAAAGAACAAGGGCAGCAGATAACAGTAATGTTATGGCAGACATTAATTCAATTCTATCAAGAATCACTTTAAATGTCAAAGGTCTAAATACACGAATGGAAAGACATTGTCAGAAGGGGCAGATTTTGATTCTTGATCAAAAATCAAGTATATACTGTCTACAATAAACCCACTTTAAATATAAAAATGCATGTAGATTAAAAGTAAAGGAATGGAGAAAGATATATCATGCTAACATGAATCAAAAGAGAGAGTAGCTATATTAATTTCAGACAGAGGTGACTTCAGAGCAAGGAAAATTAGCAAGGATATGGGAAGATGACATGATGATAAGGGGTCAATTTTCCTAGAAGACATATCCTTGTTTTTTTGGGTACAAACATGGCTCATCACAGCCTCAACCTCCCAGGCTCCAACAGTCCTCCCGCCTAAGCTTCCTTGTAGCTGAGACTACAGGCACGCACCACCATGCCTGGCTGATTTTGTAATTTTTCGTAGAGACGAGGTCTCACCATGTTGCCTAGGTTGGATAACAATCTTTAATGAACAACAGAGCATCAAAAAATACATGAGGCAAAACTGATAGAACTGCAAGGAGAAATAGAGGAATCCAGTATTACAGGTTAGAGACATCAACACCCCTCTCAGAAACGGACAGATCTAGCAGGAGGAACATCAGTAAGGACACAGTTGAAAGTTACCACCACCATCAACCAACTGGTTATAACGAACACATTTAGACCATTTACACTTTAGGTGATTATGAATATGGCTGGGTTTAAATCTACTATCTTGCGTCTTGTTTTCTATTTATTCTACCTGTTCCTTGTTCCTCTTTTCCTGCCTCATTTTAGAATACAGTCTTAAAACTTATCAATAAAAAAGTTTTAAGATTGCATTTGTATCCTCTTTGTTGGCATAATAGCTGTAACTGTGTCACTTCAGTGATTCCTCTAGGGCGAATTTCTAGTGCATATCTTTAACTTAAACGAATCTACCTTCATATGATACTACACGACTTCAAATATGTAAGAACCGCATGAGTACGCATTTCCATTTCTCCCCTCTGCCTTTGTGCTATTATCATCTATTTTACTTCTACATGTTGAAAACCACAGTACATTATTTTTACTTTAAGTGGTCAATTAGGTGTTAAAGATATCTAAATAAAAGGATATATGAAATCCTTTATGCATATAATAACCTACCTAGTTATCATTTTTAGTGTTCATTTGCATAGAAGCAGGTTTCCATCTGTTACTATCTTTCTTCTGCATGAAGAACCTCCTTTAACAACTCTTGTAAGGCAAGTCGGCTGATTCTTTCAGATTTTATGTCTGGAAAACCCTCCATTTGGCCTTCAGTTTTGAAAGATATTTTCATTAGGTAAAGAATTCCAGGTTGGTAATGTCTCTCTTTCCCTACTTTAAAGATGGTGTTTCCCCATCTCTTACCTTGCATTGTTTCCTACAAGAAAGCTGCTGTCATCTTTACCTTTGTTCCTCTGTACCTAATCTTCTCTCTCTTCCTCACTTCTAAAACTTCCTCTTTATTGCTAGTTGAAATTTGATTGATAGTTATTATATTTCTTGGGTCTCAGTAGTTGCCATCAATTCAGCTATTATTTCTTCAAAAAAACTTTTTTTTGAGACTTGCTCTGTCACCCAGGCTGGAGTACAATGGCGCGGTCTCGGCTCACTGCAACTTCCGCCTCCTGGGTTCAAGTGATTCTCCTGCCTCAGTCTCTGGAGTAGCTGGGGTTACAGGCGCCTGCCACCATGCCTGGCTAATTTTTGTATTTTTAGTAGAGACAGGGTTTCACCATGTTGGCCAGGCTGGTCTCGAACTGCTGACCTCGTGATCCACCCACCTCAGCCTCCCAAAGTGCTGGGATTACAGGCGTGAGCCACTGCGCCCGGCCATTTCTTCAAATTGTTTTTTATACCTCCCTTCTCCACGGACTCCAATTATACACATATTTGGCTCCCAAAGTTGTCCCATAGTTCTCTAATGCCCAATTTCTCCTACCTTCTTCAGTCTTTTTCCTGTTTAAGTTGCTGTCTTCCAATTCTTTCATATCTTTTTCTGAGATGTCCAATCTGCTGTTAATCCCATTCAGCGTTTTTCATCAGATATTGCAGTTTTCATCTCTAGAGGTTCAACTTGGTGTTTTGTATCTTCCATGTTTTTCTCTCTAGCTTTCTGAACATATGGAATACAGTCATAATACCTGCTTTAATGTCCTTGTCTACTGATTGTCATTGTGCCATTCCTGGGTCAGTTTTGATGGACTGATTTTTCACTTCATTATGAGCTTATGTTCATGCTTCTTTGCATGCCTAGTATTTTTGTTTTTGTTTTTGTATTTTTTTTTTTTTTGAGACGGAGTTTCGCTCTTGTTGCCCAGGCTGGAGTGCAATGGCATGTTCTTGGCTCATCACAACCTCCACCTCCCTGGTTCAAGCGATTCTCCTGCCTCAGCCTCCCAAGTAGCTGGGGTTACAGGCATGTGCCACCACGCCTGGCTAATTTTTTTGTATTTTTAGTAGAGATGGGGTTTCTCCATGTGGGTCAAGCTGGTCTCAAACTCCTGACCTCAGGTGATCCGCCTGCCTCGGGCCTCCCAAAGTGCTGGGATTACAGGCGTGAGCCACCGCGCCTGGCTGCCTAGTGATTTATTAGATGCCAAGTATTGTATATTTTACTTTATTGGGTATATTTTTTGTATTCCTATATTCTTGAGCTTTGTTCTGGAACACAATTAAGTTACTTTGAAACAGTTGTGTTCCAGTTTGGTCTTGTTTTTAAGCTTTCTGAGTTGGGACCAGGGGTAGTTTTTATGTAGAGTTAATTTTTCTACTACTAGGGCATCTTAGTTCTCTTCCAATGCCACTTAGATTACAAGGTTTTCCACTGTGACTGTTGATAACAGGCACTATTTTCCACTCCAAACACTGTTCCCTCTAATTCTTTTGGGTGAGTTTCCTCACCAGCATGCACTATTAGTGTGTAACTAAATATCTGATGGAAACTCTCTGCAGATCTTAGTTCTCCTGCTGTGCAACTCTCTCCTCAAAGGCATTCTCCCCTGTGAACTCTAGTCATTTCGACTGCCCAACTGCACCTCAACTCCAGGAGACCGCCAGGTCCTGATGGGGTAACCCTTCCTAGAACCACGGACTCTCCGCAGATAGTAAGTACGGATAATTTTGTTTCCCCTCTCCAAAGGATCATTGTCTTTTATTGCTTAAAGTTCATTGTCTTTATATTTGTTAGGTACTTAAGAAGGAAAACTAACACGACAGATAAGTTTTAGGAAATAACTACCTTACTCTAGCAAAATACGACACACAAAAAAAGGGGACCCACCCACACCAGACAACGTCACAGGCTGAAAACTTTCACCATCCAGCCTAACATGGCCTGCTCCCTATCCCACGGTGCCATTAGGGTGCTCCTCCTACTTCCAGCAGAAAGGCCTCAGCAGAGGTCCCGAGGACAGCGACAGGAGGAAACCTGGATCTCCATCCTCACCAGGCAGTAACGAGGCAGTGCCCCATCCCATACCAGCACCGTCAGAGGAAGCATGCTGAGAGATTTAAATAACTCCCAGAGCTTCATAACAGTGAAGATGACCAGGATACAGCCAAAGTCACTCATCATAACAAGAACTAGGACACTGTACACTTGAATGAGAAAAAACCTCAAGGGATGTCAACACTAAGATGACACAGATGTTGAAACTTTATGACAATAATTTTTTTTTTTTTTGGAGACAAGGTCTCACTCTGCCACCCAGGCTGGAGTGGCATGAACAAGGCTCACTGCAGCCTCAACCTCCTGCAATCAAATGATCCTCCCACTTCAGCCTCCTATGTAGCTGGGACTACAGGCGTACACCACCATGTGTGTCTAACTTTTAAATTTACTTTTACTTTTTGTAGAGATGAGGTCTCACTTTGTTGCCTAGGCTGATCTCAAACTCCTGGGCTGAAGCAATCCTCCTGCCTCACCTTCACAAAGTGCTGGGGTTACAGGCGTGAGCCACCACACCCACCTGATGACAAGGATTTTAAAGCAGCCACCATAAAAATGCTTCAGTGAGCAATTATAAACACTCTTGAAGCCATTTAAAGAAAAAAAAAAAACAGTCTCAGCAAATAGCCTCAGCAAATAAAGAGAAGACATAAAAAATAAACCAAATGGAAATTTTAACTGAAATATACAATGACAGTCAAAGTTAAAGTACTGCATGGATGGTTCAAGAGCAGAATGGAAAGGAAAGAGTAAATAACCAGTTATTCTGAAGATAAAACAATAGAAATTACCTAAACTGAGCAACACAGAGAAAACAGACTGAAAAAAAAATAAACAGCGCCTCAGGGACTCACGGGACAATAGTAAAAGATTTAACATTTTGGTCATCAGTGTCCCAGAAAGAGGATGTGGGTGGGGCAGAAAGAGTATGCAAAGAAATAAAAATATATATATTCCACAGAATGGGTAAAAACTTCTGTAAAGCATGTATCTGATAGGGGGGCTTATATCTAGAAACTATAAGGAACTCAATAAAAAATAACTTTTTAAATGGGCAAAGGCTCTGAATAGACATTTCTCCAAAAAACATATACAAATGGCCAATCAGCACATGAAAAGATGTTCAACATCATCAGCCATCAGGGAAATACAAGTCAAAATTGCAATGGTATACAATTAATATACCATTGAACATTCCCAATAGTAGCCTACAACTTCCATTTCCACTGTGGAAAACGGTTTGGAAGTTCCTCACGGTAGTCAAGTTACTTAACTGCTCTGTAAAATGAAGTTAATCACATTCACTTTGGATGAATGAGTTCATATATATTAGCTATAATTACTACAGCAATTATCATTGTGTACATTATTACTGATTGGGTCAAATTATTAACCCCGTCTCCCTAATTCATTTACTTTTGTTACTTTGGATGAATATTTAAAGTAGTCTTGAACTGAGATATGTATGTAAAGGTTCTATCACATTGGCATATAACATGTGCTCAACAAACGAAAGCTATAATTATTTATTTCCAAAGAGTTTAAAGATTAAACTTCCCTCAAAACAAACAAAAGGCAAGGTAACAGCCCAAGCTGTGAGGGGCTGAGTCTCTCCTAGGTGCAGGGCAGCACAGGAACTGGCTGCACAAGGCCAGAGAGGTTACGTGGCGGCTCTCTTCAAATTAGACCACACAGAGCGCTTCATTCCCTGTGCAGTCTTCACGTCTTCCCAGTCCAGTTTGACGTCTGGAACCTCATCTTCTGGCTCTGGATCCTTCCTCAAGGCCCCCCGGGGGGACGCAACCACAATGGGCAGAGGGCCACATTCCTCCCGGATTTCCACAACATGGAGGCCCTTCTTATCAGCCAGCTGTTGATGGGTTTCCTAGGCAAGACCAAATTCAGAACAGGTTAGGTCTGAAGTACATTTGCAACATAAAGAGCAGGAACTTCCACAGGCCACAACAGTACAGCCTGGGGGTATTCAAAGGCCATTGCAGTGGATTTGGGTTAATGTGTTTTGTGGCTAAACTCTAATAACCTGTCATGGGTGGAGTCATTTCAGCCTCATCTGCTGCATCTGCCCACCCCAAACTTGGACAGAGGAAGGGCCTTGGCCTCTGGTCTCTTGCCTTCTAAACCCTCCTGATTATGCACCATGCTGTGCCAAACACTGAACTTGAATCTCACCAACCCCCTAGATCTAACTACCAATTTACAGTAAATATAGGGGAGATAAGACATTAAGGACCCTACAGGTATTTTAGTCAGCAACAGGCCAGGAAGCACTACAAAACAAACAACCTGGTTTCCTCAACAAAAAATCATAAGCGGGGCGGGGGTGGGGGAAGAGGAGGGGAACCTATTTAAAAGGCATAGCAAAAACATACATTAACCTGTTCTGCAACCTGATTCAAACACATTGTGTAAAAAAAAAAAAATTTTTTTTTAATCTAACAAATGGAATTTGCTCATTTGTATGAACATTGATTGGATATTTGATGATACAAGTTACTGTTAACTTTTTAGGTATGATAATAGTATTACAGGGTATTTTTAAAAATCCTTATCTTTTCGAAGATACATACTAAAATATTTAGGGTTGAAATAAAATGTCTGAGATTTGGTTCAAAATAACTGGGGGTGGTACTAAGAAGCAAGACTGGTCATGAGCTGGGTAACAGGGCCATGGGGATTCACTGCAGAGGGAAGCCACAGAGATCTGGAAGCAGGCAGATTAGTTCAGTAGACGTTATTCATGGTACAATGACATACCTGCTATGTCAATCCCGTGATCCCAGGCCTTATGGCTGCCTTGCACTATTCTAATTATATATCTAATGCCTTGCAGTATGTGTGAAATTAGAAAACAGATGAGCCATTTCATAAACAAAATAATTTATATTGGTGTATCTTTCAATCAAAGGCATATCACCTAAAGTGGTGGCATCTTTTCCTTTTTGAGTGACATATTAAATAATGCAACCTTTTATAGCTGATGGCATTTTAGGAGAGATGACATATGGTAACTATATCAGAAGGTCTAAAAGACTAAAAGAAAACAAAGATATCACATAAAAGAACAAGTCTAGGCTGGGCGCGGTGGCTCACGCCTGTAATCCCAGCACTTTGGGAGGCCAAGGCGGGTGGATCACGAGGTCAGGAGTTCAAGACCAGCCTGACCAACATGGTGAAACCCCATCTCTATTAAAAATACAAAAATTAGCCGGGCATGGTGGCACGTGCCTGTAGTCCCAGCTACTCAGGAGGCTGAGGCAGGATAATCGCTTGAACCTGTGAGGCGGAGGTTGCAGTGAGCTGAGATGGAGCCACTGCACTCCAAGCCTTGGTGACAGAGCGAGACTCTGTCTCAAAAAGCAAAAACAAACAAACCAAAAACCAAAAACAGAACAAGTCTACTGGATCATAAATACAACCTATCTAAAATCAACATCTTAATTAAACCTCTAATGTTTCAATTTACAAGTGCTCTGAAGGGTGTTTTAGACAGTAACACACACAAAAGCTGTTCAGAAAACAGAAGGCTTTTACCCAAAGCCTTCTTTTTCTTTTAATTTTCCTACTTTAAACAGAGACATGTAAAATTACTCCATGGATCACTTTACCTAAAACCCACCACTGTACTCCTGAAATGTCAGGAAGCCTGCCAAAGTCCTCAGCTAACAGAGTTCAGCAAATGGAGCCTATTGAACCTGGTTGTCTTTTCTGTTCATCCACCTATGCTAAGGTCTACCCATCCTTTCAAGAGACAGGCCAGCCCTCGTGGGCAGGTAGGGGAGCTGCCCAAGAATGGGGGCCCGGTGCAGTCACAGCCCTGCCCTCCATGGTGGGTGATTGGGAGCTGGGCCCAGGGCTCCCACCTATGAGGAAAAGTAACCTGATATGTTAATGTTCATAGTTCCCTACCAACCCAGGCATCAGTCCGAACCACCTACACAGGTAACAGGGAACTGACTGTGCCTGCCCTGAGTGCAGAGGTGCCCTGGGTGCTTCATCCTAGCCCCAACTGAAAGGACTAAATTAGGAAATGAACTTTCTCTTTTGATTTTACTTTTCTATACTGTTGGAGCTTTAGAACAAGCAGGTGTTATTTTCATAATAACATGTAGATTGTAATTATTGGCTTTAAAAATGCTGCTTCGAAAAACCCATGAAGTACTTTTTAAAAGGTAATTTTCATGAACTTGTCAGTGGATTTAACTAAACTGATGCAGTCACAGACAGCAAAGAATGCCCAACTCCTCAGGTGGCCCCAGGAAAGCATCTCCAGGAGGCCCCAGGGCATCGTAGCCCCAACACACACAACTGAAATACAAACTAGAACTTCTGTTTCAGACCCCGGGAAAGGATTACCTGTCTGGAGAGCCCACGGAAGAGGCCCTGGGTGAGGCTGAGCATATTAATGGACCCAGAGACCTTGGCATACATGTCTTTGATGCCAATGAGCCGGCAGATGGTGATGATGGCCCTGTGGCAGCGGAGGCCGTAACCTAGAAAAGGAGAAACCGGGTGAAACACAGCCCACTCGCCTGCAGCGGGAGGAGTCACCCTGCTGGCTTTCGCATGGCTTCAGGCTCTGGGCTTCGGGAAACTGGTTCATATTCTGGTATCACCACTTCCTAGTGAGCTGACCCTTGACAACTTACTTAACTTCCAAGATGACACTTACTCAAACAGGATACTACAAGGATTAAGAAGATGACATCTACAAATATCTTGAACACATTTTGAGGGCAAAAAAACAGGATTGTTATTGAGATTAATAAACATGCATGAAAATTCTTGGCACCCCAGACTCATTTAACCAAGGATGGAGGGACACGTCTCTTCTCACCCTCCTTGATAGTTCCGTTGCCCTGAGCAGAGGGTCCACTTCCTCCTCCTGAAGAAGCTCCTCTTTTCGTTTTGGTAACACATCCTCTCCTGGATTTCCTCCTAGCTATTGGCCTGTCCTCTCCTCCTTGCTGGCCTCTAAATCTTGGGGGGTCTCCCCTCCAGCCACTTGCCCTACCCTTTTCTGCCTGTAATTCCTTCTCCAGAGAGCTTTAAAAACACAAACCAAACACGTTGCTCCCCATTTAAAGATCCCTCCTTCCCACTGTTCTCGAGATTAATATAAAGAACACCATGGCCTATTCAGAGCCTTCTGTGCCTGAGTCCTGCCCACCTCCCTGACCTCATCTAGAGACACGCCACCTCCTGCTGGCTTCCTCACCTTAAGGACTGCACTTGGGATTCCCTCTGCCTGGAATGTCCTCCCAGCTCTGCCCCCTTGGCTCCTTCTCACCTTCAAGGTCCCACTCAAATTGCTCCTCTTCAGACAGGCCTTCTGTGACCATGCTATTCAAGGTGGCATCCTTCCTTCTGCCTTCCTCCCTCCTACTCTAACACAGTACCCTGATTAGGGCACTCAACGAAACCTGTTTATCCAATGCTTCCCCTGAGTGGAAGATGGCTCCCATAAGGGCCAGGATATTGTTTATCGCGGTGTCCCCAGAGCCCGGAGCAGTACCTGGCAAATGCAGGTGGAGTGAGGGAGCTGCAGGGCCCAAGTTTGGCCTCTAACATTATTTGCCAGACATAAAACTCGGCACACACCTCTTCTGCTCCAAGGCAGAAGATCTACTCTGGAAGTTGGACATTACTGGCTTTCTAGTTTGACTTTTTATGGTCAAAAACTATTCCTTCTACTTGAAAGGGCCAATGAACTGTGGCCTCCATAATTATGGCAGAGCATGCAAGAACTTAAGGGGATAGCTAAAGACAGGTCACAATGGGGTCCTCTGTTCTTCCAGGTGGAGTTATGTACACACAGAACAGGTGCCGCTGACACGTGAACATAATGCACCCATGTCTGGATGAGCACTGGTGTGCACACACCTAGAGAGAGGTACACGTGGAAGGGGGTATCATGCAGATTCTGGAAGGAGCTGAGAGGCAGCCTCTACCCTGCCACTGCTCGCTGAATGACTGTGACAAGAAGATCCCTCCCTACAACACCTACTTGGCAGTGCTGCTGATGAGCACTGAGATGTGTAATACACAGTACCTGGACCAGCACAGACACTGCATGAACACTGGCCACTGTGTGACACATACACAACACCCACGTGACAGTGGTCATAGCCCGATGGTAATGATTTGACTACCTTCCAGGCACAGACTGTCAAAAAACACTTGTTTAATAAATATGGCAAAGTTTTGCAGTGCTGTGTGTGGAACTGAATACTGCTCTATAGCCGAAGTAGAAGTGTTCCACGGTTAAATACATTTGGGAACACCACACCCTCCATTTCTCTTGGGAGATTCATATTGCATGGCAGTGCATTAAAGATTGCAACATTCACAAAGATGCAAAAATACTTTTGGTGCCTTTCCTTAATCCAGTTCTGCCATCTGGCATCCTTTTTGGAGTAAAACCTTTTCTATCTCCTACAGAACTAGTAACACATAGGCACATCATTTAGGAAATGCCTATTTGTACACGTATGTACAAAATGTCTATAAATGTGTATGTATTCAGGAAACGTCTAAAAGTATTATATACTGTTTTAGCTTCAAAATCAGAATATTAACCCCAATACACAGGTAATGGTCTAGATCATACAAAAACCTGAAAAATACAGCTTTGATTAGAAGACAGGAAAGATTTTAAAAGGTAGGTTCTTCAATTAAATTAAAATTACAGCAGTCATTTGAATAGGATTCCGTTCCAAGATGGCCGAATAGTAACAGCTCCAGTCTGCAGCTCCCAGTGTGACTGACGCACAAGACAGGTGATTTCTGCATTTCCAACTGAGGTACCTGGTTCATCTCACTGGGACTGGTTGGACAGTGGGTGCTGCCCATGGAGCAGGGCAGGGCATCGCCTCACCCAGGAAGCACAAGTGTTCCAGGGATTTCCCTTGCCTAGCCAAGGGAAGCTGTGACAGACTGTACCAGGAAAACCGGGACACTGCCACCTAAATACTGTGTCTTTCCAATGGTGGTAGCAAACGGCACACCAGGAGATTATATCCCAGGCCTGGCTCAGCAGGTCCCACGCCCATGGAACCTTGCTCACTGCTAGCGCAGCAGTCCGAGATCAAACTGTGAGGCAGCAGCCCTGGCTAGGGGAGGGGTGTCCACCATTGCTGAGGCTTGAGTAGGTAAACAAAGTGGCCAGGAAGCTCAAACTGGGTGGAGCCCACCGCAGCTCAACGAGGCCCACCTGCCTCTGTAGACTCCACCTCTGTGCACAGGGCATAGCTGAACAAAAGGCAGCAGAAACTTCTGCAGACTTAAACGTCCCTGTCTGACAGCTCTGAAGAGAGCAGTGGTTCTCCCAGCACAGTGTTTGAGCTCTGAGAATGGACAGACTGCCTCCTCAAGTGGGCCCCTGACACCCGTGTAGCCTAACTGGGAGACACCTCCCACTAGGGACCGACTGACACCTCATACAGCCGGGTGCCCCTCTGAGACGTAGATTCCAGAGGAAGGATCAGGCAGCAATATTTGCTCTTCTGCAATATTTGCTGCTCTGCAGCCTCTACTGGTGATACCCAGGCAAACAGGGTCTGGAGTGGACCTCCTGCAAACTCCAACAGACCTGCAGCTGAGGGACCTGATTGTTAGAAGGAAAACTAACAAACAGAAAGGAATAGCATCAACATCAACAAAATGGACATCCACACCAAAACCCCATCTGTAGGTTACCATCATCAAAGACCAAAGGTAGATAAAACCACAAAGATAGGGAGAAACCAGAGCAGAAAACCTGAAAATTCTAAAAACCAGAGCGCCTCTTCTCCACCAAAGGATCCCAGCTCCTCGCCAGCAACAGAACAAAGCTGGATGGAGAATGACTTTGACAAGTTGGCAGAAGTAGACTTCAGAAGGTCGGTAATAACAAACTTCTCCAAGTTAAAGGAGAATGTTCAAACCCCATCACAAGGAAGCTAAAAATCTTGAAAAAAGATTAGACAAATGGCTAACTAGAATAAACAGTGTAGAGAGTACTTTAAATGACCTGATGGAGCTGAAAACCATGGCACGAGAACTACGTGATGCATGCATAAGCTTCAGTAGCCAATTCAATCAAGTGGAAGAAAGGGTATCAGTGATTGAAGATCAAATTAATGAAATGAAGCAAAAAGAGAAGTTTAGAGAAAAAAGAGTAAAAAAACGAACAAAACCTCCAAGAAATATGGGACTATGTGAAAAGACCAAATCTACATCTGACTGGTGTACCTGGAAGTGACAGGGAGAATGGAACCAAGTTCGAAAACACTCTTCAGGATATCATCCAAGAGAACTTCCCCAACCTAGCAAGGCAGGCAAACATTTAAATTCAGGAAATACAGAGAACACCACAAAAATACTCCTTGAGAAGAGCAACCCCAAGACACATAATTATCAGATTCACCAAGGTTGAAATGAAGGAAAAAATATCAAGGGCAGCCAGAGAGAAAGGTCGGGTTACCCACAAAGGGAAGCCTATCAGACTAACAGCGGATCTCTCAGCAGAAATTCTATAAGCCAGAAGAGAGTGGGGGCCAATATTCAACATTCTTAAAAGAATTTTCAACCCAGAATTTCATATCCAGCCAAACTAAGCTTCATAAGTGAAGGAGAAATAAAATCCTTCACACACAAGCAAATACTGAGAGATTCTGTCACTACCAGGCCTGCCTTACAAGAACTCCTGAAGGAAGCACTCAACATGGAAAGGAACAACCGGTACCAGCCACTGCAAAAACATGCCAAATTGTAAAGACCATCGATGCTAGGAAGAAACTGCATCAACTAACGGGAAAAATAACCAGTTAACATCATAATGACTGGATCAAATTCACACATAACAATATTAACCTTAAATGTAAATGGGCTAAATGCCCCAATTAAAAGACACAGATTGGCAAATTGGATGAAGAGTCAAGACCCAGTGTGCTGTATTCAGGAGACCCATCTCACGTGCAGAGACACACATAGGCTCAAAATAAATGGATGGAGGAAGATCTACCAAGCAAATGGAAAGCAAAAAAACAGCAGAGGTTACAATCCTAGTCTCTGATAAAACAGACTTTAAACCAACAAAGATCAAAAGAGACAAAGAAGGCCATTACATAATGGTAAAGGCATCAATTCAACAAGAGCTAATTATCCTAAATATATATGCATCCAATACAGGAGCACCCAGATTCATAAAGCAAGTCCTTAGAGACCTACAAAGAGACTTAGACTCCCACACAATAATAATGGGAGACTTTAACACCCCACTGTCCATATTAGACAGATCAATGACACAAAAGGTTAACAAGGATATCCAGGAAGCAGACCTAATAGACATCTACAGAACTCTCCACCCCAAATCAACAGAACATACATTCTTCTCAGCACCACATCGCACTTATTCCAAAGTTGACCACGTAGTTGGAAGTAAAGCACTCCTCAGCAAATGTAAGAGAACAGAAATCACAACTAACTGTCTGTCAGACCACAGTGCAATCAAACTAGAACTCAGGATTAAGAAACTCACTCAAAACCGCTCAACTACATGGAAACTGAACAACCTGCTCCTGAATGACTACTGGGTAAATAACAAAATAAAGGCAGAAATAAAGATGTTCTTTGAAACCAATGAGAACAAAGACACAACGTACCAGAATCTCTGGGACACATTTAAAGCAGTGTGTAGAGGGAAATTTATAGCACTAAATGCCCACAAGAGAAAGCAGGAAAGATCTAAAATCGACACCCTAACATCATAATTAAAAGAACTAGAGAAGGAAGAGCAAACAAATTCAAAAGCTAGCAGAAGGCAAGAAATAACTAAGATCAGAGCAGCACTGAAGGAAACAGACACACAAAAAAAACCTTCAAAAAAATCAATGAATCCAGCAGCTCATTTTTTGAAAAGATCAACAAAATTGATAGACCGCTAGCAAGACTAATAAAGAAGAGAGAAGAATCAAACAGATGCAATAAAAAATCACCACCAATCCCACAGAAATACAAACTACCATCAGAGAATACTATAAACACCTCTACACAAATAAACTAGAAAATCTAGAAGAAATGGATAAATTCCTCGACACATACACCCTCCCAAGACTAAACCAGGAAGAAGTTGAATCGCTGAATAGACCAACAACAGGCTCTGAAATTGAGGCAATAATTAATAGCCTACCAACCAAAAAAAAGTCCAGGACCAGACAGATTCATAGCCAAATTCTACCAGAGGTACAAAGAGGAGCTGGTACCATTCCTTCTGAAACTATTCCAATCAATAGAAAAAGAGGGAATCCTCCCTAACTCATTTTATGAGGCCAGCATCATCCTGATACTAAAGCCTGGCAGAGACACAACCAAAAACAAAGAGAATTTTAGACCAATATCCCTGATGAATATCGATGCAAAAATCCTCAATAAAATACTGGCAAACCGAATCCAGCAGCACATCAAAAAGCTTATCCACCACGATCAAGCCAGCTTTATTCCTGGGATGCAAGGCTGGTTCAACATATGCAAATCAATAAACATACTCCATCACATAAACAGAACCAAATGTCAAAACCACATGATTATCTCAATAGATGCAGAAAAGGCCTTCAACAAAATTCAACAGCCCTTCATGCTAAAAACTCTCAATACACTAGGTATTGATGGAACGCATCTCAAAATAATAAGAGCTATTTATGACAAACCCACAGCCAATATCATACTGAATGGGCAAAAACTGGAAGCATTCCCTTTGAAAACTGGCACAAGACAGGGAAGCCCTCTCTCACCACTCCTATTCAACATACTGTTGGAAGTTCTGGCCAGGACAACCACGCAAGAGAAAGAAAGAAAGGGTATTCAATTAGGAAAAGAGGAAGTTAAATTGTCCCTGTTTGCAGATAACATGATTGTATATTTAGAAAACCCCATCGTCTCAGCCCAAAATCTCCTTAAGCTGATAAGTAACTTCAGCAAAGTCTCAGGATACAAAATCAATGTGCAAAAATCACAAGCATTCTTATACACCAATAACAGACCAACAGACAGCCAAATCATGAGTGAACTCCCATTGACAATTGCTACAAAGAGAATAAAATACCTAGGAATCCAACTTACAAAAGATGTGAAGGACCTCTTCAAGGAGAACTGCAAATCACTGCTCAATGAAATAAAAGAGGACACAAACAAATGGAAGAACATTCCATGTTCATGGATAGGAAGAATCAGTATCGTGAAAATGGCCATGCTGCCCAAGGTAATTTACCTTGGGCATCCCCATCAAGCTACCAATGACTCCCCATCAAGCTACCAATGACTTTCTTCACAGAATTGGAAAACACTACTTTAAAGTGCATATGGAGCATATGGAACCAAAAAAGAGCCCGCATTGCCAAGACAATCCTAAGCCAAAAGAACAAAGCTGGAGGCATCATGCTACCTGACTTCAAACTATACTACAAGGCTACAGTAACCAAAACAGCATGGTACTGGTACCAAAACAGAGATATAGACCAATGGAATCGAACAGAGGCCTCAGAAACAACACCACACATCTACAACCATCTGATCTTTGACAAACCTGACAAAAACAAGCAATGGGGAAAGGATTCCCTATTTAATAAATGGTACTGGGAAAACTGGCTAGCCATATGTAGAAAGTGAAACTGGATCCCTTCCTTACACCTTATACAAAAATTAATTCAAGATGGATTAAAGACTTAAATGTTAGACTAAAAACCCTAGAAGAAAACCAAGGCAATACCATTCAGGTCATAGGCATGGGCAAGGAATTCATGACTAAAACACCAAAAGCAATGTCAACAAAAGCCAAAATTGACAAATGGGATCTAATTAAACTAAAGAGCTTCTGCATGGCAAAAGAAACTACCATCAGAGTGAACAGGCAACCTACTGAATGGGAGAAAATTTTTATAATCTACCCATCTGACAAAAGGCTAATATCCAGAATCTACAAAGAACTCAAACAAATTTACAAGAAAAAATCAAACTACCCCATCAAAAAGTGGGCAAAGGATATGAACAGACACTTTTCAAAAGAAGACATTTATGCAGCCAACAGACACATGAAAAAATGCTCATCATCACTGGTTTTGCAAATCAAAATCACAATGAGATACCATCTCACACCAGTTAGAATGGCAATCATTAAAAAGTCAGGAAACAACAGGTGCTGGAGAGGATGTAAAGAAACAGGACGGCTTTTACACTGTTGGTGGGGCTGTAAACTAGTTCAACCATTGTGGAAGACAGTGTGGCGATTCCTCAGGGATCTAGAACTAGAAATACCATTTGACCCAGCCATCCCATTACTGGGTATATACCCAAAGCATTATAAATCATGCTATTATAAAGACACATGCACACATGTTTATTGCGGCACTATTCACAATAGCAAAGACTTGGAATCAACCCAAATGTCCATCAATGATAGACTGGATTACGAAAATGTGGTACATATATACCACGGAATACTATGCAGCCATAAAAAAGGATGAGTTTCATGTCCTTTGTAGGGACATGAAGCTGGAAACCATCATTCTGAGCAAACTATCGCAAGGACAGAAAACCAAACACCACATGTTCTCACTCATAGGTGGGAACTGAACAATGAGAACACTTGGACACAGGGTGGGGAACATCACACACTGGGGCCTGTGGTGGGTTGGGGGCAGTGGGGGAGGGATAGCATTAGGAGATATACCTAATGTAAATGACGAGTTAATGGGTTCAGCAAACCAGCGTGACACATGGATACCTATGTAACAAACCTGCACATTGTGCACATGTACCCTAGAACTTAAAGTATAATTTAAAAAGAAAGAAAGAAAGAAAACATGAATATAATACATAAACATATGGGGACCTTGCCAGAGAAATAAAAATTATTATTATTATTATTATTATTTTTTTGAGACTAGTCTTGCTCTTTCACCCAGGCTGGACTGCAGTGGTGATATCTCGGCTCGCTGCAAGTTCCACCTCCCAGGTTCACCCCATTCTCCTGCCTCAGCCTCCCGAGTAGCTGGGACTACAGGCGCCCGCCACTGCGCCCAGCTAATTTTTTGTATTTTTAGTAGAGACGGGGTTTCACCATGTTAGCCAAGATGGTCTCAATCTCCGGACCTCGTGATCCAACCACCTCAGCCTCTCAAAGTGCTGGTATTACAGGCGTGAGCCACCGTGCCCGGCCAAAAATTATTTTTAAAATTAAAAAAAAAAAAAGTTGTAGCAGTCATTCAAACATCATTGAGATATAAATGTGTCTAAACTATGCTGCCCAACATAAACATGATCCAAGCCGTAAGCAGAAGCCATATATATAATTTCAAATGTTCTCATAGATGCATTTTGAAGTTTTTTTAAAAAGTTTATTTAGTGATGTGTTTTATTAACCCAATATGTCCAAACATTATCATTTAAAATGTAATCAATACAATAATATTTTTGAGATATTTTATATTCTTTTTTTGTACTAGGTCTTTGAATCCTGGTGTGTATTTGATAATTAGAGCACATCTCAATAGCCACATATTACGTGCTCAATAGCCAGGCCCGCTAGTGACTAGTGGCTGCTGTATGGGACAGCACAGATCTAAACCTTGAAGTCCACTCAACACCTTTTCTAATGACAAAACACATGGTTTTTATCCAGCATTTAAATGATTAATTATGGCTTTAAAGCAGAAGGCAAGTTCTAGTGCATTAACACAACTGATTCTGTATTTGAGGGTTTTTTCCTGATTTATTTCCAAGCCATGGCTCTAGCAACGTTGTATTAGAAGCTTTGATATGAAATTTTAAATATAATGTTTCATCTCTTCTGACTCACACTTTTTGAGACTTATATACCAAAAGTTATATAAAATCATTTTTTACTGTAGAACTACAGGTGAAATGCAAATCAGCAGGTTCAAGAATCCTACACTCAGAGACCACTAGGCATGACTGCCCTAGCCCATGACCCTGAACTCTGCCTGCCTGCCTGCTTGTCCACAAAACAGGAAAGGCCATCTCTGCATCATCCCTAGTGCTTAGCATAGCACCCAGATCACAGAAGGCATTCAATCAGAATTTGATGAGCACTAAACACCTGGACCTGAGTCAGAACTGAAACACCTAAATGCATCAATGAATTCCCTATGAGGAACTAATGTTCCCACTCCTCCAAACCCTACTACTCACTCAGGTGCTATTTCCCGTTTCCAATGTGCTCTCCCCACCGTAAATTATTCCTGGAACAGGCCTGTGCTCACAGTAGCCTGTGTGCCTTGACTATTCTTATTTCTCCAAGAGCCTCATCGTTCTTAAATCTAACATAAGCCTTTTACATTTTGGTGTTTCCAAGATGAGTTCAACTAAAGATGAACAAAAATAGAGGAGAGGATAGAACTGTTATAATTTCTCTGCTTTATCATCAACAAATGGTAAGAGTTTTAAAGTTACCTTTGGGTTGTTTCTTCATCTTGATATGCGTCCTTTTAAATCTTAACGAAATATCATGGAATACTGGAGGGTAAAAACATAAACACAAAAGGATTAGGTATGTGGCTTTAATAAGCCTTTGCAAATATCACAAAGCAATGTATACTAGCCTCAACAGCCAGCACATATTGACCAAAGATAAATGGTAAGCTCTGATTTCATTCATTTTAGTAACCTTCTTAGATTTGTTTTCACACTTCATATATTTGTAAGAATGTAATAAGAGAGAAACACAAAGATACCTATAGAGATACATTGTCACACAGACTTTAACAAATGTAATCCTGCAAATTAAAAAAAAAAATAGATTATCACTCACTTGTATGGTCTTCATATCGTTCTATATAATGCAAATGGTGAACTGCTCTGTTCTTTGCCTGAAAGGAAAATGTTTTTCTTAACTCTATTGTTGAAATTTACATCTTTTCAAGGATTCCAAAAACACTTTTAATAAAAATGTTTCATTATCAAAAATTCACTTACACAAAAAGGTTAGTATATACTTCTAAAATATAAGGACTTATTTTTTAAAACTCTTAACTACAATATCACTATCACCCCTAAAAAAATTAACAATAATTCCTGGCTAGGCATGGTGGCTCACATCTATAATCCCAGCACTTTGGGAGGCCGAGGCAGGCCAATCACTTGAGATCAGGAGTTCGAGATCAGTCTGACCAACATGGAGAAACCCCATCTCTACCAAAAATACAAAAGTTAGCCGGGTGTGGTGGTGGGCACCTGTAATCCCAGCTACTTGGGAGGCGGAGGCAGGAGAATCACTTGAATTCAGGAGGCGGAGGTTGCAGTGAGCCGAGATCGTGCCACTGCACTCCAGCCTGGGTGACAAGAGTGAGACAATGTCTCAAAAAAAAAAAAAAAAGTAACAATTCCTTAGTATCTTCAAACATTCTGTCAGTGTTCAAACTTCCACAATTGTCTCATAACTTGGCTAGACAATTACAAATCTGATAAAAAATGGTGCAAAGGAATATAAGTACTTCTGAAACTGATTTTTATGAGCGAATTAACCCTTGACAGCAAGCCTCATGGGAAGGTTCTGGGACAAATTATTATTGTTCCACTGTGTCTGGCATATAGCTTACTAATCTTTTACTGAGTGTCAACAAAGAAAAAAAATGTACATACTTTCCTGAAAGCATCCATCCGATCAGTAGCTTTCCCAATAGAAAAACCTTTAAACAAAAAAGCAAAAATAAGAAAAGAGACAGAAATTTAGCCCATGTGGGTTTTGCCACATTTCAAGTTTCTGCTCCTACAATATTTCATAGCACTTCATCTTTCCACCACCCACAAGACTTGCTATACAAAACCAGTAACAGGCTGGGTGTAATGATTCACATCCATAATCTCAGCACTTTAGGAGCCTGAGGTGGGAGGATCGCTTGAGCCCAGGAGTTTGAGACCAGCCTGAACAACACAGCAAGACTCTGTCTCTATTAAGAACAAAATTTAAAAAATTAGCCAGGCATGCTGGTGCATGACTGTGGTCCCAACTACTCAGGAGGCTGAGATGGGAGGATTACTTGAGTTTAGGAGTTTGAGGGTACAGTGAGCTATGACTGTGCCACTGCACTCCAGATAGAGCAAGACCCTGTCTCAAAACAAAAAAAAAACCTAACAATAACAAAGCACGAGGCTATAGAGATCTGTTTTGAAGCATTGTGGAAATAACAAATTTAGATGTATTTATAAAATCCAAGGTTAGATGCTGCCTTTTAAAAATAGCTAGATAAAATACACTCAATTTAAAAAAAACTAAATATGCTTTAAATGAATTAGGCTAATCACTTTGAACATTTAAAGATAGATTAAAATAATCAGAAAGGGGCCAGGTGCAGTGGCTCACGCCTATAATCCCAGCACTTTGGGAGGCCAAGATGGACAGATTGCTTGAGCTCGAGTTCAAGATAAGCCCGGGCAACATAGTGAGACCCCATCTCTACAAAAAATATAAAAATTAGCCAGGCATAGTGGTAGGTGCCTGAAATCCTTGCTACTCAAGAGGCTGAGGTGGCAGGATCACTTGAGCTCAGAAGGTTGAGACTGCAGTAAGCCGTGATGGTGCAACTACACTCCATCCCAGGTGACAGAGCAAGACCCTGTCTCAGGAAGGAAAAAAATATCAGAAAGGTTGGGAAAAAACATCCACTGCTATAGAGTAAAACCATGATTTCAATGGAACTTCAAATGGAATTCAGATTTTAATTAGCCAGGAAACCAAATCAATGACTCTTTAGTTTATGAACACTTCACTATGAAATACAGTTTACCAGCAGTTACAGAGATACTGCCATTATCTGCTGCCACTGTATTTTGTTTTGAACAACGTATTTTGTTTTTAAATTATGCATGGGAAAATAACATAAAACAATACTGCTCTATAAGATACAAGGGACCTCTGAGACATGGGACAAAAGAGGATGTGAATGCCAATTCCTAGTTTAAACAAAACAAATTAAACCATGGAAGTCCTAGAGGAAAATATGGGGAAACTTACTAACATTTACAACCTTCAAATGAGGCTTTCTAAGCAAGACACAAACCCGAAGTGATAACTAATATTTATAACCCTGTAGTGATATAAGACTGATAAATTTGCCACAGAGCTTAAAACTTCTGTGTGGAAAAAAATTAAAACCTAAGTCAAAATATCTGACTGACAAAGGGCTAATGTCCTTAACTTACAAAGAGCTTATACAATTCAATAAGAAAAATAATAACCACCCAATAGAAAAACGGGCAAAGCATATAACAAACAGATCTCAAAAAGGAAATAACAACAGCCAATAAACATGTAAAATGGTGTTCAAGCTCTCATAATTTAAAAAATGCAAATCAAAACTGAGAGATTTGTTTCATAGATCATACTGACAATCAGTAAGGTCTGATGAAACCCGAAGCTGGCAAGGGTGAGATGGTGTAGAGGAACACAGACATTGATGCAACCTTTTGTGGGGAGGCAATCTAGGAATATTTATCAGCACTTAAAATACATATAACCTTGGGGCAGCAATTTTACTGCAAGAAGTTTCCCCTATTGATATACTTGCAGAAGTAAAACAAATTACACATAAACGAACTGTACAGTTTTTTATAATTAGTAAAAATTTGGAAACAACTTAAATATTCAGCAGTAGGGAAAAGGTTACAAAAATTATCCATGCACAATGGAACACTTTGCAACCAGTACAACGAATCAAGGAGAATGTTTATGTTAATCTGAGTATTAATATCTCTGAATATAATACTATGTAAGAAAATCAAGGTGCAAAATTATGGCTATAATGTGATCCCTTTATGTAAATTTTTTAAAGATGTATGATAATAATATGAACATAAAATTTAGGAAAATTACAAAAGTAGCTGTTAGGCCTGGTTTCCTTTGGCCACATACTATACATATATGTATTACTTTTGTTAAATGTCAGTATGGGCTAACTAGGCCATTTTCCTGTGTTCTTTTCCTTCAATAGACATGAATACATTTCAAAAACAGGTGTCCACTATGGTAACTATACATAGGAGAAAATTTAAATCATCAGCAAACCTATTAATAGGAGTAAACACTATTAACCTTTACAGTGTATAGTTTTCCAGTCTTTTCTTGGCACATAAATATACTTTTAAAAAAGAAAAAAACAAAACTAGGATTTTACATGGTCTTATATAATGTTTTTGTGTTTTTTTTTAACTTAGCATTATTTTAAAACTAATTTCCCATAATTCTTTAATGGATACAGAATATTACAGTGTATGGCTACACTGTTTTTATAACCATGGCCCTATTGAACATTTAGTGTTTTTCTCCCTAATTTTCCACTATTATACATAATAAACTAATGTCTTCAGCCTTTTATAATATTCCTTTTCCTCAGAGGAAAAGGCAAGTACAGTAGAATCTATTCTCTCTTTTCTCTCTAAGGGAAGTCATGGACTTACCACAAGCTTTGTGAACCCAAACCACTAAAAGGTTTAATCAATGGAAAAAGTCCGGCCAGCAGCATGAGCCCATGGGCTCCACAGCATGGCCCGTGCCACGCCTTTCCCTGCACACCACCGCCACTGTGATGCCATCACTCCCCATTCACCTGCAGCTCCTTTTCCGTTCCCCACAGCCACCAAGACACGGATCGATTTCTTTCTTCCCTCTTTCGCAGTCATAGTGAAAACGTTTCTTACCTAAAAGGCAAAATGTCTCATAAATATTGCACATTAAGAAAATCTGAAGGAGGGAACTGGAGGGAGCCGCCTCCCTTGCAGGCATACACGGTGAACAGGCACACACAGAGAACAGGCACACCATCCTCCAACTCCTGAGCACAAGTAACAGCCTTTTTCCAAACAAAACCTCCTCCTGGACTGTTTCAGGAAGAAAACAGAAATAAGACTTTCTCTTCATTTCACAGGCTTATGAGGTTTAACTGAGAAAACCTTTAAAGGAATTTGACATTATACATCTCGATATACCCTATCTTAATGAATGTATTACAAGAAAGAAAAAAGTTGCTGATCAAACTTTGATGTAATTTATCACTGATTATAAGATGTAGCCCAATGTCAGAGATGTTAAAATGTGAGGAAAATGTACACCTCAGAAATTATGATATGCAGTATATAGACATAACCAGCACAGGACTGGCCTCTACACTAAGGATTAACATATTTGGAAATACCTGCTTATTCTGTGTATTTTTTTCTGTGTATTTAAAAGGCCAGGAACAGCCGGGCACAGTGGCTCATGCCTGTAATCCCAGCACTTCGGGAGGCCGACGCAGACGGATCACAAGGTCAGGAGATCCGAGACCATCCTGGCTAACACGGTGAAACCCTGTCTCAACTAAAAATACAAAAAATTAGCCGGGTGTGGTGGCGGGTGCCTGTAGTCCCAGCTACTCGGGAGGCTGAGGCAGGAGAATGGCGTCAACCCGGGAGGTGAAGCTTACAGTGAGCCGATACCACTGTACTCCAGACTGGCAACACAGCAAGACTCCGCCTCAAAAAAAAAAAAAAAAGGCCAGGAACTATTAAACTGTTAACTAAACTGCTTACGTGGCAGCTGGCTCTCTGGTGCATAGCTGTCTCTTCCCCATAAAATGGGGTTAAAAGGGAGCTTGAATCCACCTCTGTGGATCTTATAGAAAATCACCCACATATATACGAATTCTTCAAAGAGATTAACTTCTAAAAGCTGTAAGTGGGAATACCAAAGACATAATATGTGTAAACATTTTAAATCCTACAGTGCAATTGACATTGAGGAAACAATACATATATTCAGAGGCTCAATCACAAACTCAATAAATGATTATTCCACATGGTATTTAACACTGAGCATTCAGTGCCAGCTCAAAGGGAAGTTGGCTATTTTAGAGAATGCTCCGCAAAGTGACTATAGTTTACCTGATACAGACTTTAGTTTCAAGGGCCTGTGAGCAACCCAGAGACCATTTCCCCATCAAGAACCAGACAGGCACCACAACTCTTAAGCTTTCTACCCTGCCCAGGGCTCCCTGCAATCCCAGATCCCTGCATAGACTGCTAGATACAGCTGGTTTATAATTCAAACATAAGACTCCCAATGCTACTTTAGGAAGGAGATAATTTAAACCTCATCTCCAAATCCTGTAGTTAACAATACCACCTTATGAGACCTCAGTGGTAGCTCCCCGCCCCACAGAGAGGGTAGTAGTCAGAAGAGCCAGTATCAAGTAACTGAAATTAAAGTTGCATAATTTTCCTTACGCAGATCAGCTGTGTGTCAGAAATAGTCATGCATCCAAGGCCTTCCCTTACAGTTCCTCTTGCCCTGTCCCTGCCCCACCCACCCCAACCTCTCCAAAGGCTTAACCAGGTATTTAATTCTGCATGCCTACCTCAAGTATCCTGGTATCAAAATCCTCATATGTTTCTGTAGGGAGAAAAGAAACAGGGATACAGATGAAATGTGTGTACACAATTAACATGAAAGCATTTTCAACACAGGCACCATCACAGACCTTTCGGGGAGAAAGAATCTCAGATCTTTTGGTCCCACTCTCAAGGCCATGCCCCAGTCACCCCTCATCACTAGAGACTGCTCCACCAGTAAGTTCATAAACTCAGTCACTGATCTCCCCACCTGCACCCTCCTCCCCATCCATCTCTCATCAGCTCCTGGCCCCTCCAGACCCTGGATCCCTGCTCTCCCTTCTGCTTCCCTCCCTCTCACGGCCTCTCCCCCTAGGCCAAGACACCACAGTCCATCATTTCCACGAAACTTTGTGATGCCCTCAACCCCTTCACCCTTTGCTCTCTCCACCACACTAGCCAGGCCTGAATCCATGCAGCTCTCTGGCCACTCCTGACCTGCTGGGTGCTGCTGGAAAGAAGTCAAAGTATGCATACACAGGGCCCACTAAAAATCCATGAACCCCAATTCCGTCAAGTCCTCCCTGCTGCCAGCTGGCCTTTATGTCCTTTCGGTTAGGTCTCTCTCAGTTCACCACTGCAGCCATTTCAAAGACTCCCTACGTTCTTTTATTTTTTAAATATTTTTATCACAGACAATTTCAATCAAACAAAAATAGAACAGCAGAAAGCTTATGTATACATTAGTCAGCTTCAACACGCATCAACTTACAGCCAATCTTTCCTCTAAACTCTGCTCAACTCTCACTACATTGGATAATTTGAAGCCAGTTTCAGATACTCTACCTTTTCATAAAGAAATAATCTGGAGGCCATAATCATCAATGTCCCCATCTCACTCTCCGCAGATGATTCCACCTCTTCCTTACAGACCAACTGCGGCCACATCACACAACACCCCCACCTACCTTTCCACTACAACCCCACAGGCTCACCTGATTCTGTGCCCTGCCCTTCCTTCTGTGAGCAAGTGAAGCCACTTCTCCAGACTCTGGATCTGGGCTGTCATTAGGGACCTGGTTCATGGATTTTGTTCTCTCCCTTCCATACCTTCATCCTCCTGACTGAAGCATTTTGATCAGTTCTAAGCATGTTCTTTGGAATCTCTCCCCTCCAGTTTCAACCTCTTCCCTCCTCTTTAAGCCAAACTTCTTAAGAAAGCAGCGAAACTCTTACCTATTTCCTCTTCTCCCACTCATTGACAAGAACACGTCTCTTGGATGATTTTTACTGCTTTACATACTCACAGAGGGCTGGGGGAAACTTTGTTTTCAAATTTGGCCTAAGTATTTTCAATTTTTGCTTCGTGTTTTTATAGGGTTAACATGACAACTATCTGCTTTGCTGATTTCTAGTACAGAAACAGCATTCCCAAGCCATGCTGCTCCACAGGTGCCCCTGTGGCCACCTGTGTTTTGGAAACAGTGTATCCTATAGGCAGCTCCTGTAGGTCCACAGTGCACATCCCCACGTTTAAGGATCTGAGAAGGTACATGATAAATACCAGGAACCCAGTGCTTTCTATCCTGTTAGTGGAATACTTCTGCACTCCACAAAATACAGTTGGGATACTGATGTGATATGTTATTTCAAAGATGTTCAAATCTTTTTTGGAAAAAGGTAGTATAAACAGACAAGTAATAACACCATTTCAAGGAAATTCTAAACTACAAGTACTCTCTGTCACAAAGGCAAACAAAACCAGGAGTTTGCTACCTCCACAGGGACCAGGGTCAGGGGGGCCAAGACTGATGCCTCCCCATGAGTTTCCACTCCATCCTCGCTCCCGTTTAACCTTCATCTTCTTCTTTCGGTCCCACTCTTCTCTCTGCTGGATCATGTCTGCCTCCACCTTCTCCTGCTCTTCCTTGCTTCTTTGGGCAATGGTCTGCACTGCTCCATTTTTCATAAGAGGGACATTCAGTCCAGGCCATAGAAAACCATAACGCCCTGAAGGTTTAAAAATATAAATAATAATTTTTTTAAAGTACTCATTTTTCAAGTGTTAAAATGTCAGGCAATGCATGTACAGATAATGATGACACACTGTTCACTGGAGCTTAAGCTAACATTATTAACTTGGTAGGTCACTTGGCACAATCAAAAATTTAAATATACTTCATGGTATTACCTAGAGAAACACTCACATACAGGTACAAGGCATATGGATGCTTGGACAAGGACGTCCACTGAAACATCATTTGCAAAGGCAAGAAATGCAACTAATACAAATGTCCAGCAATTATGGACTGGTTAAATGAACCACAGCGTCTCCAGCATAGGAAACACTCTGCACTAAATCAAAAGAACAAGGTAACTCTCTAGGTTCTGATGTGGAATGATTTCCAAGACCTATTACTGAGTGAAAAAAGTAAACTGTAAGACAGCATGTACCATGTGATATAATCTAAATTTTTTTTTAAAAAAGAAGATATCTATTTCTTTTTAGGTATTTATATATAAATTAATAACAATTTAATACATAATACCTTTTGTATTAATCTTTTTAGGTATTTATGTATAAATACCTAAAATTTAATACATAAATAACTTTTTAGGCATTTATGTATTAAAAAACTGAAGGAAACACACCAATATGAGGCCAGTGGTTTCCTTGAGGGAGACAACAGGATTGAAGAAGGTAGAAGAAGCATCCAGGGGGACTTCAAGTTTCTCTATAATCTACATTTTTTACTGAGAAAGTATAAATACATGATTCTCATAATTTAAAAAAAAAAAGTGTTAAAAAAATAAGATATAAGTAATAAAGAAAAATATCCAAGTAGACATGCGATGCTGGAAGTGTGGTGCCAGGTGTTTTCTTTATCCCTGAAGGCCATTACTATCAAAGGTGGTTTGTCAGCAAGCACAGTACAAGACGGGCTGATTGAAGTACACTACACTATTTTTACTCTTCCAAAAGCATGAGTATAAACAATCACGTGTTCTAGGTGTCAACAAACTAAGGCCCACAGGCCAACTCAGTTCGTGACTTGTTTTTGTAAATGAAATTGTACTGGAACATAACGATGCCTATTCGACTGTGTGTTATCTGTGGCTGTTTCTGTGCTACAACAGTAGAGTTGAGCAGTTGCAAAACAGACTATGTAACTCACAATGCCAGAAACATTTACTATCTTCCCTTTGCAGGGAATATTCGCCAACTCTCCATTTAGTCTCTATTTTATCACTAATTATAACCTATTTGAGGGCAGGCACTATTATAGGAGATGACACCTAGGGACATTTAATGCTTGCTGAATGAATAAATCCATTTCTATGGGATTTTCCTCCCCCAGAATCCTGGGGCAATGAGTAAGTCAACTGGTTGAATTCTAAAACCATAGATCGTAGTGCCCTTCATAAGAAATGTTTTGATGCTTCTAGTTTGTAAAATATCTATAAAATCTGGGGTAAGAAACTTACAAAGCACTTTAGCTATTTTTATAAATAAGTTTACCTTCACCAATGATCTGACCCCTGTTCAGATCCTTTCTTTTCTTCTTTTTAGTTCTTTTGCCTCTTCCTTTTTTTGCTCCAGCACCAGTCTCTGCTAAAGCGCCTTTCCACAGCTCATCTGCAGTCACTGTAACGAAACAGGGTTTCTTTTCTTAATTCTGTAGTTTTCAAGCAATGGTCTATGATCTCCTATTGAATAATAAGAGAAGTGGAGGTCAGCTTACAGCTTTACCCATGCATCACTGAGGTAATGAAAGCAAAATTAAATCATCCTTTGCACACATCAGACGGTTACACTTGGAAAGCCCAAGAAGAGACAATTCTATTACTTTCCTCCACAAAACTCTCACTAAATATTTTATTTTTCCCTCTAACTGCTTAAAAGCCAGCATTCAAATCTTAGTTACTTACCAATAGGTTCGTTTCCCTGACATTTTATCAACCATGATATAGGCGTCTTCCCTGTCCTCTTGCCTCCATTATAACCACTAAGATAACTAATAACTATCCTTCCTAAGTATAAGTTTTCTAGTCCAAACAAGAATCAACATTTCAATCTGAACCCATAAATCTGGAACACAATCTATGGTTATAAAATCAACTGTTGGCCACGTACAGTGGCTCATTCCTGTAATCCCAGAACTGTGGGAGACTGAGGCAGGAGGATCACTTGAGGCCAGAGTTGGAGGCCAGACTGGACAACACAGTGAGATCCCATCTCTATTAAAACTTCAAATATTAGCCAGGTGTGATGGCATGTGCCCATGGTCCCAGCTACTGGGGAGGCTGAGGTGGGAGGGTCGCTTGACCCCAGGAGTTTGAGATTACTATAATCATGCCACTGCACTCCAGCCTTGGGGACAGAGTGAGACCCTGCCTTCAAAAAAATAATTGTTCCATTACCAATTTCTTTAATAAAGAATCGGAACCACAAAATGTTATAACAGTAAAAAATCTAAGACATATTTATATCTATATAACTGAAATACTAAACAAATTCTAGAAGATAAATGAGTACCTTCATTCTCTTATGAATGCTTAGAGTTTAAAACTTCTACCTACTTGTTTCCTGCAAGGTCTTACGCTGATCCTCCAGGTAGATAACACGAAAAGAGAAAAATGTTTTAGGGTTATAATACTTTTAAATGCTTTATATCTGTATAGCATCCAATTCTTCAAAAACACACACATATACACAGCTGGTCTTCGTAAGTGAGGCTCAGGGAAAGTGAGATTCCACATCACATGTTGTTTTGGACATCCCTGATCAGAACAAAGGATTCGGCTCAACTTTAAGCCAACTCTAATTCACTTTAAAAGACCACAGGCTCAAAATAAAAGTACTAACCTCCAACCAAACTCTCACTAAGGATTTGATTTTTCTCTCTAAGTGCTAAAAAATGGTGGCACCTATAAATGCCATGGAAAACTTGAAAGTTCACTTGTAATGGAGGCATACTAAGAGGCCAATCAATCACAGAGTTTTCTTTCACTTAGAATCAGAACCCTTAAATCACTCATTAAGATGAAAAGAGACTCAATTTTAAAAAGAACTTGACATTGAGACAAAAATGTAAAAAGACTGAATTAAGAGTTTAGCTCTTTTATATATATATAGTAAGAGGAAAATAAAATATCTAACTATATTTGAAAAAGACAGCAAGTCATTAGTCAACCTTTGAATGCCATTATGCTATTAAAAATGTTTTTAATACTTTTCAAATTATAAAATAGCTATTTTTAAAAATCTGGAAAATACAGAATGCAAAAATAATCATAATCCCATTACCATTGTTAGATAAGAATGTATATTCTGCCTTTTTCTTTATGCATGCATACATAGTATATATTTAAGTGGAATTATACCATATGCACATTTGTATCCTGTTTTTTTTAAATTTAATATTACATTGTGAGTCTTTTCCCATAATTCTTAAATATTATTCATCAACATAATTGTGTAATGGCTGCAAGGTGAATTAAGTTCTTTTAACAGAGATTTTACTATTTTTACCTCAGGTCTAAGATTCTAAATAACCTAAAAGGCTAGTTAGAATACATCTACTATCATTTCAATTCTTTCTGTCATTTTTCCAGAAGGGTGCAGTTAGGTTAATATATACACCTATTAACTATAAAAGATTAAGTTCATGTTTTGTTTTTTTTTGGAGATGGAGTCTCACTCTTGTCGCCCCAGATGGAGTGCAATGGCACGATCTCGGCTCACTGCAACCTCCGCCTCCCGGGTTCAAGAGATTCTCCTGCCTCAGCCTCCCGAGTAGCTGGGATTACAGGTGCCTGCCACCACGCCCAGCTAATTTTTATATTTTTAGTAGGGATGGGGTTTCACCATATTGGTCAGACTGGTCTCCAACTCCTGACCCCAGGTGACCCGCCCACCTCAGCCTCCCAAAGCGCTAGGATTACAGGCATTGAGTCACTGCACCCAGCCTCATGTTATATATATACACACACACACACATATACATAAATCCACTGTAGTGTCTAATCTTATACACGGAGTTATTTCCCTCTTAATCATGCTAAGTAACACAGATTGCTAATTTGAATCAAAGGGATTTAAACAGTGGATCCTCTACAGAAAACAGATAGGTTTATAAGATTCAATATTCATAGGAAATCATTTTTGAAAAAGTGTGTCCTTCTATTTCTTGGAGATTCAGAAATCAAAGACTATTTCCTACTGAAACAGCAAAAACTAGCCCCATGCTAGTTTCAACTGAGTTGGCCCAACTGGAGCAAATCTTACTGTGACTTGGAGCCATAAACCCACACAAGTACTGAGTCAGGCCAGGCGCAGTAGCTCACGCCTGTAATCCCAGCACTTTGGGAGGCTGAGACAGGCGGATCACGAGGTCAGGAGATCGAGACCATCCTGGCTAACAAGGTGAAACCCCATCTCTACTAAAAATACAAAAAAATTAGCCGGGCGTGGTGGCGGGTGCCTGTAGTCCCAGCTACTTGGGAGGCTGAGGCAGGAGAATGGCATGAACCCAGGAGGTGGAGCTTGCAGTGAGCTGAGATTGCGCCACTGCACTCCAGCCTGGGCGACAGAGGGAGACTCCGTCTCAAAAAAAAAGAAAAAAAAAAAAAAAAAAAAGTACTGAGTCATGTCACTGAGGAAGAAGAGGAAGAACACCAGTGGATGAAGAGAGTCCGAGGCAGGGGTGGGACAACCATGAAGGATGAGGTCTTGGAGAGTAAGGCCACCTCTAGAACAAGGCTTTTTAGAACAGGGAAAAGGCTATTAAAAAATAAAAATTCCCAGCCAGGTGCAGAGGCTCACACCTGTAATCCCAGCACTTTGGGAGGCCGAGGCGGGTGGATCACAAGGTCAGAAGATCGAGACCATCCTGGCTAACATGGTGAAACCCCGTCTCTACTAAAAATACAAAAAATTAGCTGGGCGTGGTGGCACGCGCCTATAGTCCCAGCTACTCAAGAGGCTGAGGCAGGAGAATCGCTTGAACCCAGGAGGTGCAGGTTGCAGTGAGCTGAGATCACGCCACTGCATTCCAGCCTGGGCGACAAGAGCAAGACTCCATCTCAAAAATAAATAAATAAATAAAAATAAATAAAAATTCCCAAGGCTTGTAAATCTGATATACCCACTAAAGTACAAAGTCAACTCTTAGAAAAAACTGGGGCTATGGATACTAAGAGGAGAGACTAATGGCCCCAACTCTATCCATCTCTCTTTTCTCTGTACTGGAATCTGTAGTTGCAACTAAGCCTATGTTGTTTAATCCTCTACCAAGTCTTTTCTGCGCTGTTGCTACACAAATGACCTACTAGAAGACTTCCAAATTAAATTGAGCTGTATCCATACAATGAAATACTCTATGGTCATAACGTCACACTGCAGAAGTCCACGGAAAAATGCAATATATTACATTAAAAAAAGCGGAAGGCCAGGCACGGTGGCTCACGCCTGTAATCCCAGCACTTTGGGAGGCTGAGGCAGGTGGATCACAAGTTCAAGAGATCGAGACCATTGTGGCCAACATGGTGGAACCCCATCTCTACTAAAAATACAAGTATTAGCTGGGTGTGGTGGCACGCCCCTGTAGTCCCAGCTACTTGGGAGGCTGAGGCAGGAGAATCGCTCAAGCCCGGGAGGTGGAGGTTGCAGTGAGCCGAGATCGCACTACTGTACTCCGGCCTGGTGACAAAGCGAGACTCCATCTCCCAAAAAAAAAAAAAAAAAAAAAGGCAGCAAACTCAGTATTTCATAGTAGGAATACAGGTGATTATCTCTTTTTTATTTTTCTGTATTTACCAAATATTCTAAACTAATCATGAATTGCCTTTATAATCCTAATTTCTTTTTTTTTTCTTTTGGAGATGGAGTCTCGCTCTGTGGCCCAGGCTGGAGTGCAGTGGCACGATCTCAGCTCACTGCAAGCTCCGCCTCCCGGGTTCACACCATTCTCCTGCCTCAGCCTCCCAAGTAGCTGGGACTACCTGGGACTATAGGCGCCCGCCACCATGCCTGGCTAATTTTGTTTTTGTATTTTTAGTAGAGACAGGGTTTCACTGTGTTAGCCAGGATGGTCTTGATCTCCTGACCTTGTGATCGACCCGTCTCGGCCTCCCAAAGTGCTGGGATTATAGGCATGAGCCACCGCGCCCGGCCAATCCTAATTTCTTTTAATTTGCCTAATGCTGAGTTTTAAACTCAATCTCCATTTGTTACCTGACAAGCTAGTCTCAGTTCAGATTAGACTCTTTTAAATGCTATCACAAATAAGACTAGTGTTAGTGAACAATATCTCCTTACAATTAACTTTTTCCAATTAGATGTCCTGTCTCCTCAACTGAGGCACGAATGAAAACATGAGTATATTCTTGGTGTGAATCTAAGTCAGCAAGAGATATGGGCCATGATTCAATACCCTTCAGGCCTCAGGTGCCCCAAACAAGGGGACTAAAGCAAACTAGTACTCCCCAGAATACAACTGGTAGCATGTGAGATAATTCTAGGATGTACATCAAGGAACATTTTCATTTTAACAGTACATTGTAAACTAATCACTAAAATCTTAATTCATGTAAAAAAGAAGAAAAATTCAGATATAAGAAATCCTTTTCCTGTTTCAAGAAACAGGAAGTTTGTGGCCATTCTACATACATTTAGTGAAGAAACTATATGGTCTATACTGCTGGCTCATCAGGTGACTGGGAGAAGAAATACAGCATTGTGTCTGCAGTGCACGGCTCAAGCTGGCGTAGGGATGGGTGTCTCTGGTTCCCAGTGATGACAAATGGCCTGTAGGCAGATGGGTTAAACTTTCAGTTAGATGTTTCACAGCTGTGGAAAAACACTGCTAGCATCAAATAATCATTACTAACAAAAATAAGTCACTAAAATCCTGAACTTTTAAGAATCAGATTTTTAGGAGTCTTTCTTTTAAAGATAAAACTTTTGATCAATAACAACCTAAATGCCCAGCCTAGTTGGGAAAGTTATAGTTCATCCGCACAATGGGGGCAGCTGGGTAAAGAAAGAAGCAGATTTGTCCATACCGCGGTTTCAGCACTGCATTCGCTAACCTAGGTCAGCAGTCTACTCTGGGCAATTGGCGCCCTCTGCTGTAAACAGCCAGCAACGTATTGCTGTGAAAGACCTGCAACTGGCCAGGTCAGAAGAATAAGGTGCAGGAGAGCATGTACACTATCCTACTCTTCATGTTAAAAAACAAGGAGCGGGTGTGAATGCATTTTATAGACTAACCCAGAAGTATGTAAGAACCTGGAAACAACGGTTGCTTCTGGGGAAGAAATCTGATACATTTAAAACTGGGTATGAGGGACTTGCTTTTTGTATTTTTTGGAATTGTTATCATCAAGCGCACATACTACTTAAAAAGTTTTTAAACATCCATGTCTTAGAGGCAGCATCTAATCAATTCATGGAGGGTAAAGTTCTGTGAGGAAGAGGGGAGGGTGAGAATTGGTGGATGTGAAGAAATGGGAACACTGCTAACAAAAACAGTGTACACACTCTTAAGCTTTGCATTTCAATAGAGAAACTAGTGACTCCAAGAGAAGTGATGAAGGGAATTAAAACAACCCTTGAGAAAAAAAAAAGTTTTTAAGAATATTAGGCTTGAAAAATAGAAAACCAAACAGTGACAACAACAGCTATTTTCAAGTCTATGTGAAGTTATGAAGAAGATGGTAACAGCTGCTTTATGGCCACAGAGGGCCATACACCAGCAATGATCTTACGTGGCAATAACAAGTAGTATTAAATGGTTACAGTAGGCTATCGAAATATCTCCATTGCATATAGACACTGAAAAATAAAGGAATAACCTCCTTTTAATTAAATTAGATGATCTTTAAAATCATTTAAATATCAAATTTAATTAAAAGGAGGTTATTCCTCTTTTAATTAATTTAAATGATCTAATTAAATTAGATTATTTAATCCAATCCTTTCATTTTACAAAACAAACTTAGGCCTATGAGGTTAGGGACTTGCCGAAAGTCACAAGACTAGTTAGTAGGTGGGATTTAAACACCAATTCTAATTCCAGATGAGTTACTCAACTGCACAGAGGAAGACAGATGACACACTGAGTTCCCTCTTAGCTCACTTAATGAATTAGTCAATAAAAAGTAGACAGGAAATACGGGCTTTTCATTTTTAAACTCAGGACTTCATCATTCTAAATTCCATCATGCAGCATACACTTTAGCTTTAGCTTTTCTTGTATGCTCCTTAATTTTCTTTTTTTTTTTGAGACGGAGTTCTGCTCTTGTCACCCAAGCTGGATTGCAGTGGCGCGATGTCAGCTTACTGCAACCTCCACCTCCCAGGTTCAGCGATTCTCCTGCCTCAGCCTCCCAAGTAGCTGGGATTACAGGCATGCGCCACCACACCCAGCTAATTTTTGTATTTTTAGTAGAGACAGGGTTTCACCATGGTGGCCAGGCTGGTCTTGAACTCCTGACCTCGTGATCCACCCGCCTTGGCCTCCCAAAGTGCTGGGATTACGGCCATGAGCCATCGCGCCTGGCCAGCTCTTTAATTTTCAATAAAATATCTTATTTAATATTAACATAAGTAACTTAATACTAAATATTTAATATTTAATTATTAACTTAATATTAAATAAGATATTTAATCTTGTACTGTTTAGCACTGCAATCTCTGATATACTTCAAAAAGTGTAAAATCATTACTAATAAATTTAGAATTCTTTAACTTTTTTTGAAAGCCTGAAATACTTCTCCTATCTAATAATGTACCTTAAAAGGTCCAACTGTCAAAAGCAGAAAGAAATTGACTTTAGATTTGAGAAACAGTCACTTAAAATACACTGTTACAACCAACTTTGTTTAAAACGTGTTATAATTTTTATAACAGGAGATGGCATCAGCTTATGCTAAATTACTCAGTTACAGATTATCAATGATCAATTACCAGTTTTGGTTTTGTTCTTATTCTCTGAATTATTATTAATTTCAGACCATGAAGTCCCCATCTCAGTTAACAATTGCCCTGGAATCCAAAATGGGCCAAGCCCAAAAAGCACCCTCGTGTGGCTCAAGTCAAAGACATGCAGAGTCCTTTGGGAGGCCAAGGCGGGTGGCTCACTTGAGGTCAGGAGTTCGAAGCCAGCCTGGCCAACATGGTGAAACCCCGTCTCTACTAAAAATACAAAAATTAGCTGGGTGTGGTGGCGCATGCCTGTAATGCCTATAATCCGAGCACTTTGGGAGGCCGATGAGGGCGGATCACTTGAGGTCAGGAGTTCGAGACCAGCCTAGCCAACATAGTGAAACCCCGTCTCTACCAAAAATACAAAAATTAGCTGGGTGTAGTGGCACATGCCTGTAGTCCCAGCTACTCGAGAGGCTGAGGCAGGAGAATCGCTTGAACCCAGGAGGCGGAGGCTGCAGTGAGCCAAGATCAAGCTATTGCTCTCCAGCCTGGGCAACAGAGCAAGATTCCATCTCAAAAAGAAAAAAAAAAAAAGAAACACAGTCTGACCTCAAGGAGGGTTTTGTTTCAGCATTTATGGTTTTCACCATGATGAACTTCTTCCTCCTAATTTAAATCTCCTCTATTAAATCAAACCAGCTGATCAGTGATGTGTTTGAGAGATTTTAGAAAACTATTGCTATTTGTCTGACCAATCTATTGCAGCATTTAGAAAAATACTGTAACAGGTACTAAGGAAACTGTTGTAGGAAAAAGAAAATGTAATGATAGAATTCTACCTAACTCAGCTGTAAATATACACACAAACTTAATAATGAAAACACTGACCAGAGATTCATCAAAATTGTGCTTCTTACTATGTTGGAGAAGACAGGGACAATGAAGAGTTAAATTTTCAATTAACATAACAATTGATAAATTGAAAATTTAACTCTTCATTGTCCCTGCTCTAAGCCTAATACACAGAAACTACCCCATAATTGTTATTTAGTTACTATTTCATAAAGCCTTGAACTATAACAATTGCAATCATAAGAAATCTGAAAATACTCTTCAGATCCTATGTAATCGCATCATAAAGAATGTGATTATTGCAGTAAGACTAACCAGGCTAAAAAATGAAAAAAGAAAAGAGAGAAAAGAAAAAAGCAGGTGATTACTTATATGTTTTAAAACTACAGAAACTACTCCGACATTAGATCTTATGAGAAAAGGTAGTAGCATTAATGAATCTCACCATTGCCGAGAACACTCTTCCATGCCAAAATGGAAGCTGCTGGTAAGGTGTTTAGGGAACACTGCCTCCCCAATAAATGACCTGCAAATTGGAAAAAAAAAAATTTAAGATACATTTCTACATGAAAAGGAACATTTTAAACAGTAACACCCACAAAATATATCTATAGAATAAAGAACCAAGACGAGGGAGTAAGTAATTTCTGGGCTCCAGGACAACTTGTCAAGTAGCTGACACCATACCTCATCTTCTCCCTTCACCCTCACATCCAACCAGTTACCAAGCCCTTCAGTCTCCTCAAAAATCAATGCACCTGCCAGCTGTACCTTTTCCTGTGGCCTCAATGCCCCTTCTTTGCTCAAGCCTCATCACCACTCAGCCACAGAGTAACAAGTTTCCTAGCAGGTTTCCCAATTTCAATCTCTCCCTCTCTGCTTCATGGCTTTTCTAAAATAACAGGTCTGGTCACTTCACAGCTCTGACAGATTATTCTCTGGCTCCCTACTATCTTCAGAACAAAGTCAAAACTCCTCAGCATGGCCTACAGGCCTGCCACATGGCCCCAAGCTTCCACACCAGCCTGCTGCCCCACCTTTCTCTCCTCCATCTTCCCTCTGGCCATGCCAGACTTGTAGTCAGTCTTGAACCTACTGTGCTCTCGCATACTTCTGTGTCTCTGCAAGGTTCTCTGTTTGTCTGAAACATCACCTCTTAGTGAAGCCTCCCTGATCCTACAATGTTCCCCCTTCCCTCTGGAACCCCCGCAACACCACGCTGACTGTACTGTGTACCCTCTCACACAGTGTGGTACTCCAGAACAGGCTCTGACACAGCATTTATGGGCAAGTGATTTTTGACAAGGGTGTTGAGACCATTCAATGAGGAAAGAATCATGTTTTCAACAAGTGGTGCTGGGACAACTGGATATCAACATGTAAAAGAATGAAGTTGGCACCCTACCTCACACCATATATAAAAATTAATTCAAAATGGACCAAAGACTTATAGGTAAGAGCTAAAACGTTGAAACTTAGAAGAAAACATAGGGATAAATCATCATGACCTTGGATTTTGCAATGGCTTCTTAGATGAGATACCAAAAGCACAGCAACAAAAAGAAAAAAAATAGACAAATGAGACTTCATCAAAATTTAAAACTTGTGGCTTCAAAAATACTATCAAGAAAGTGAAAAGACACACAGAATGGGACAAAAATTTTGCAAATCATATATATGATATAAGGGTCTTGTACCTAAAAAACATAAAGAACACCTACAATTCAACAATAAAAAGACAACCCAATATAAAAGTGGGCAACATATTTGAATAGCTATTTCACAAAAAAAAAACAAACACAAAAACAAAAGAAAACATATACAAATGGCCATTAGCACATGATAATATGCTTCTTATTCATGAGGGAAATGCAAATCAAAACCACAAACTGATACCACTTCACATCCACTGGGCTGGCCAGGTAAGGAGGCTCATGCCTGTAATCTCAGCACTTTGGGAGACTAAGGCGGGAGGACTGCTTGAGCCCAGGAGTTCAAAACCAGCCTGGTCAACATTGCGAGACCCTGTCTCTACAAATTTTTTTCTTTAATTAGCCAGGCATGATGGCACACATCTGTAGTTCCAACTACACAGGAGGCTGAAGTGGGAGGGTCACCCGAGCCCAGAAGGTTGAGGCTGCAGTGAGCTGCAACTGTGCCACTGCACTTCTACCTGGGCAATGGGACAAGACCCTGTCTCGAAAAAAAAACAAAAACCCACATCCACTAAGATGGCTATAGTGAAAAAGACAGACATTAAGTGCTGGCAAGGAAGTAGAGAAATTGGAAGCCTCATATACTGCTGGTGGGAATGTAAAATGGTGCAGCTTTGGAAAACAGTTTGGCAGTTCCTTGACACCTAAACATACATGTCACATGTATGGCTCACACCTATAATCCCAGCACTTTGGGAGGCCAAGGCGGGAGGATTGCCTGCACCCAGGAGTCAGAGACCAGCCTCGGCAACATAGTGAGACCCACTCTACAAAAAATAAAGAAAAACTAGCCGGGCATGGTGGCATGCACCTGTAATCCCAACCACTCAGGTGGCTGAGGTGGGAGGATGGATTAAGCCCAGGAGATGGAGGCTGCAGTGAGCCGTGATCGTGCCAATGCACTCCAGCCAGGGCGACAGAAAGGGGTTAAAAAAGAAACATTAAACACAGTTTCCATGTGACCTAGCAATTACAATCCTAAGTATATACCCAACAGAAATAAAAATATACTTACAAAAACATTGCACACAAATGTTTCTAGCAAAATAGGCCTAAGAGCCAAAAGGTGGAAACAACCCAAATGTTCAACTGATGAGCAGATAAACAAAATGTGGTATTCATACAACAGAATATCATTCAGCCATAAAGGATGAAGTGCTGGTACATGCTACAAGGATGAACCTTTACAACATTATGCTAAATGAAAGAAGCCAATCACAAAAGACTACATATTACATGATTCTACTTATATGTAATGTCCAGAACAGGCAAGCTACAGAGAGAGAGAAGGAAAGTACATCAGTGGTTGTGCTGGAGGCCAATGGGAAGCTGGGAAGTGACAGCTAAAAGGTACAGGTTTTCTTTTTACAGTGATTATAATGTTGGCTGCATTGCTCTGGTGATATACTAAAAACCACTGAAATGTACACTTTAAACGGATTAATTGTATGGTATGTGAATTATGTCTCAACAAGGAAGCCGTTACCAAAAACAAAAAACAGGCTTCGGAGCCAGGTGATATGGGTGCAAAAACCTGATTGTCCACCTAGCCTAACCTTAAGCAAGTTTCTGAAGCTGTGTGCCTTAACTCCCTCATCTGTAAAATGGGAACAGCAGTTATATACCTCATGAAGGCATTGCGAAGATAAGGTGAGGAAAATGAAGGAAAGCTACAACAGCTAGGAGCCATTTGAACAGGGCCTTGAAAAAGCAGGAGACGGCCGGGCGTGGTGGCTCACACCTGTACTCCCAGCACTTTGAGGCTGAGGCGGGTGGATCACGAGGTCAGGAGTTCGAGACCAGTACGACCAACATGGTGAAACCCTGTCTCTACTAAAAATACAAAAATTAGCCAGGCATGGTGGCAGACGCCTGTAATCCCAGCTACTCAGGAAGCTGAGGCAGGAGAATCGCTTGAACCCGGGAGGCGGAGGTTGCAGTGAGCCGAGATCGCACCATTGCACTCCAGCCGGGGCGACAGAGTAAGACTGTCTCAAAAAAACAAAAACAAAAACAAAAAAACAAAGGAGGAGACGGAGACAACACGGACAAAACAATGTTCAAGTCAGATTTTCTGCCAAATGACTTCAGGTCAAAGATTGCAGCTAAATGAGTTTTAAAATACACATATTCGGGCTTTAGGGCTCTTCAGATTTCGAAACTACAAACGGTGGATTGTGGACTTCCAGTAAAATTGAGCAAACAGAAAATGCAAAGTCAATCACGGAGCGTCTCCTTGAGATAAACGTTATGCTGGAGGACAAACCCACGTCAACATCAAATGAACCCGGGGGTCGCACGCGCCCCAAAGGCGATGCTTGCCAGTTTCCGCTCCTCTTCGCCAAGCACGCTCAAGCGGTTTCGTGAACTGGGAAGAACCCTGAAGAACGACGTCCAGTTCCCCCTCATTTTACAGACAAGAGCTCCGCGACCCAGAGAGGGAGAGGACGCGCGCAAGGTCACACAGCGGCTCCGGAGGAAGGTGGGGGCACGGCGTGAAGAGCCGGGGGCCGCGGCTTCTCGCTTCCCTCCGCCCCGACTTCTGCAGGCCCCAGGCGAGCCCCCCACTCCCGGCCCGCTCAGAGCCCCTGCTCCCGGCGTCCCAGCTCTCACCTGCCGTCCCGCTACACAGCACGGGGAGGCAGCCCACAGCGCGCACCGCGGTCGCCATGCTGGAGTCCGAGCCGCGCCTCGGCCTCCGCCCAGGGCAGCCTTGCCCACCGCCTACCGCGACTGCTCCTCGTCAAGCGGCAAGCCTTGGGCCGCAGCGGAATTCCTGAGGCCCGAGTCCACGCAGCAGCGCAGGCCGGGGTGAGGGACTGTCCGGACGGGCCACACGGCAGGCGGAGCCCGGCGCGGCCGCGGACAGCCCCGCAGGCGCCTCGCGTTAGGACCCGAGGGCGGAGCTTGGACTGGCGGCCGGGCGTGGGCGGGGCTAGCTGGCGCCTGCAGCGCCGGAGAGAGGGCAGGACCGGCCGGGTGGATTTGGCTGCTCGTGCAGGAGCTCTGGAGGGGTCCGCTGGCGGGGGACCCTCGGACTTACCCGAGCTGGCACTGCGGACCCCTGCGAGGTTCATAGAAGCACGGAAGGGGGCCAAGTGCAATGAGGATCCAAGGGATGAATAAGCGAGGAATGTAGAGAAAGTGTTCATCCCCAACTCCAGTAAAGCTCTGAGTTTCATTAGATTAAGCACTTAAATGACCTGCATTTCACATACACTTGTGGATTCATACTGATTCTAACGTTTGGTCACACATGCATATCTCAGCCCTGGGCCATGGTTTTTTTATTGCCTCCATACCATCTACGCCTACTCAAGTGACCCACACACCTGCAACACAGAAGGGCACAATGTCTTGTAAGAGGGTAGCCTGCTCAGATACAATGTCTTGTAAGAGGGTAGTCTGGTTTTCGAGTCTAGCATAAAAATTTTCAAACATACCGAAGAGTAAAAATACTGACAAGCTAGAGCTAACGATTATCAAGAGGAACACAGTTGTTTCATCTATTATTTTCCCATTTTCTTTGCTGAAATAGACAACTTATTTCACTCCAGGTTATTTTGATGGACACCATTTTCAACAGGCCTTTTATATATTGAGTTGGCGAAATTAAGAGAAAAGAGATTGATTACACCTATGTGTAAAGCCAACTGCTTCAGCATAATTGGGAACATGGTAAGACCAGCTAATTCCATGAGCAAGGACCTACTGCCACACTTCATTTGCTGTGGAGTGAGTTCCTAAGTCAGAGGCAACAGTGTGTGAAATAATTAAGTATTAAGTCCAAGGATAGTTGTTTTGGCAGATGCATTGTGGGCAGGAGCAGCAAATCCATATCCAAAGTGTCTATTCTAGTGAGAACAATTGCTGCCCCTTCCATGGTCCAACCTACAACCAGATAGCTGGCTGAGCCCCCAGGAGTGTTGCCATATCAGGAGCTGTAGCCAGATTGTCCCTGGCGAGTGAAAGTCCACGTTGACCCCATGTGTAACCTCCGTCCCTAGCCCTTTATTCATGAGTCCATTTGGCTAAGTAAAGAGGCTGACTGACATCCACTAAATGGGTTATTCTATCCACCTCATTAAAATCCTCTGTGGAGGTCGCCCTTTGATAAGCACTCATGTGGGAAATAATTATCTTCACATTCTGGGCTGAAGTCCGTCCACATACCTGCTTCCTAGACCTCTTTGTCACCAACTTCCTAATTATGTTCCTCTCAAGTACTGACCATCCAGCCAAGTCATTAGCCACTGCTCATGAAAAAGTATAGATCTATACTTCTAACCAGGCAAAATGAACAACCAGGCACATTACTCTTATCTTCTTCCCACTGGGAGGATTTCCCTTCACCGCCGTCCTTCAGAAGCATCCCAGAGTGGGATTGCAGTACTGCAGCTGTCCACTTTCAGGTGATACCAACAGATCATGCAGAACCATGAGTAAACCAAGCCCAAGAGTTTTCTTCTTCAGGCAACTGGTCACAGGTAATTCCTCATGAAGCTGTGGGTAGGGGTTGAGAGAGAGAAGATCGTGTAGCTTGCATGTTCAGGTCCTGCTCCAGTTCAGTTTCATATGTACCACTTCCATTCGATGATGGAGTGTTGCTGTGCACACACAACTTTATGGCTTGGTGATCATATAACAGCCAGTTCATGATGAGCAGCTTAAACTGCATGGTAAGTTGCTGGTCAATGGTCAAGCCTTCAGACTCTGTTAAGGCCCAAAGCAAGTTTTGATTACTTAGTCGTTTGTTTCTAACTTTTAAATTTGAAATAATTACAGATTCAAAGATACAGATAGGAAGTTGCAAAAATAGTACAGAGAGGTCCCATGTATCCTTTACTCAGTTTCCCCAAATGGTACATCTTACATAACTATAGTACAACATCAAAACCAGGAAGCTGACATCGGTACAATCCATAGATTTTATGAGTTTTACATACACTCATTTGTGTATGTGTGTGTAGTTCTATGCAATTGTGTCACATGTAGATTTCTGTATCCAGCACCACAATCGAGATACAGAACTGTTCTATCTCCAAGACCACCTGTGCATCTCCCTTCGAGTCAAACCCACCCCCTCTTTTATCCTCTCCTCCACCATCTTTAACCTTTGGCAACCACTAATCTGTTTCTCATCTCTATAATTTTATCATTTGGAGAACATTATATAAATGGAATCAGATAATACATGATCTCATGACTGGCTTTTTTTCACTCAGCATAATACCCTTGACGTCTATCCAAGTAGTTCCATGTACCAATAGTTTCTTCCTTTACATTGCTGAGTAGTATTCCATGGCACTAACATTTGTTTAACCATTCACCCATTGTAGGACATTTAGTTTGTCTCAAATTATTATTTTTATTTTTATTTTCCTTTTCCTTTTCTTTTTTTCCTTAAGACAGAGTCTCGCTCTGTCATCCGGGCTGGAGTGCAGTGGCATAGTCTCAGCTCACTGCAACCTCCGTCTCCTGGGTTCAGGCGATTCTCGTGCCTCAGTCTCCCGATTAGCTGGGATTACAGGCGTGTCCCATTACACTCAGCTAATTTTTTGTATTTTTAGTAGAGACGGGGTTTCACCATGTTGGCCAGGCTGGTCTCAAACTCCTGGCCTTTAAGTGATCCACCCACCTCGGCCTCCCAAAATGCTGGGATTACAGGCGTGAGCCACTGCACCCAGCCTGTCTTCAGTTATTAACTATTTCAAACAAAGCTGCCATCAACATTCATGTATGTGATTTTTTGATATTTAGAAATTTTATTTTATTTTTATTTTTTTGAGACAGAGTCTCACTCTGTCGCCCAGGCTGGAGTGCAATAGCACGATCTCGGCTCACTGCAAACTCCCCCTCCCAGGTTCAAGTGATTCTCCTGCCTCACCCTCCTGAGTAGCTAGGTACAGGCCTGTGCCACCATGCCCAGCTAATTTTTGTATTTTTGTAGAGACAGCATTTCACCATGTTGCCCAGGCTGGTCTCAAACTCCTGACCTCAAGCGATCCGCCCGCCTCAGACTCCCAAAGTGCTGGGATTACAGGCATGAGCCACTGTGCCCAGCCAGAAATTTTAAAATTGTGGTAAAATACACATAACATAAAAATTGCTATCCTTTTTTTTTTTTTTTTTTTTTTTTTTGAGACGGAGTCTCGCATCGCGTCTCACTCTGTCGCCCAGGCTGGAGTATAGTGGCATGATCTCAGCTCACTGCAACCTCCGCCTCCTGGGTTCAAGCGATTCTCCTGCCTCAGCCTCCTGAGTAGCTGGGACTACAGGCGCCCACCACCACGCCCAGCTAATTTTTGTATTTTTAGTAGAGACAGGTTTCACCGTGTTAGCCAGGATGGTCTCGATCTCTTGACCTTGTGATCCACCCACCTTGGCCTCCCAAAGTGCTGGGATTATAGGCATGAGCCACCAGGCCTGGCCCATCTTAATCATTTTTAAGTGTACAATTCAGTGGCATTAAGTACATTCACGTTGTTGTGCTACCATCGCCACCATCTATCCACAGAAGTCTTTTATCTTTCAAAACTGAAACTGCAGCCATTAAACAATAACTCCCCATTCCCCTCTCCCTTCATGTAAGTGCAGTTATATAGTATTGTCCTTTTGTGACTGGCTTATTTCACTTAGCATGTTGTTCTCAAGGTTCATCCAGGTATAGCATGTGCCAGAATTTCCTTACTTTTAATATTATGAATAATATTCCATTGTATGAATAGATCATATTTTATTATCCATTCATCTGTCAATGGACACTTGGGTTGCTTTCACCTTTTGGCTATTGTGAATAATGCTGCTGTGAACATGAGTGTGCAGATAATCTCTTCAAATCTCTGCTTTCAATTATTTTGAAATATATCCATCATGTACATGATTTTGTGTGGCTGTAAGTTTTAATTTGGGGGGATAAATGTCAAGCCATGAGATTATTAGATTGTGTGGTAAGTATATGTTTAGTTTTTAAAGAAACTGCCAGCCGGGCATGGTGGCTCACGCCTGTAATCCCAGCACTTTGGGAGGCCAAGGTGGGTGGATCATCTGAGGTCAGGAGTTAGAAACCAGCCTGGCTAACATGGTGAAACCCCATCTCTACTAAAAATACAAAAATTAGCCAGGTATAGTGGCGCACACTTGTAATCCCAGCTACTCAGGAGGCTGAGGCAGGAGAATCACCTGAACCCAGGAGGTAGAGGTTTCAGTGAGCCGAGATTGAGCCATTGCACTCCAGCCTGGGCAACAAGAGTAAAACTCCATCTCAAAAAAAAAAAAAAAAAAAAAAAAAAGAAAGAAAGAAAGGAAGAAAAAAAGAAAGAAACTGCCAAACTACTTTCCAAAGTGGCCATTCCATTTTATATTCCTGCCAGCAATGTGTGAAAGATCTAGTTTCTCTGTATCCTCACTAACATTCAGTGTTGTCCCCATTTTTTTTAGCTGCTCTCATAGGTATGGTGACGTATCATCATGGTTTTAATTTACATTTCCCTAATAGCTAATGATGTTGAATTTCTTTTCATGTGCTTCTAGAATTGCCATCTGTATACCCTCTTGAGTAAAATGTCTGTTCATGTCTTTTGCTCATTTTCTAGTTGGATTGTTTGGTTTCTTTCACTGTTGTGTTTTGAGAATTCTTTGTATATTCTACATGTGAGTCCATTTTCTTTTTTTTTCTTTTCTTTTTTCTTGGAAACAGGATCTTGCTGTATCGCCCAGGCTGAGTGTACTGGTACTATCATAACTCAATGCAGCCTCACACTCCTGGCCTCAAGCAATCCTCCTGCCTTGGCCTCCCATAGCTACAGGAATAACCACAGGATGGGTTCTGGGACTATTGCACCCACCGTGAGACAGACCTGACCTAAAACTCCACCAATCACCTGATCTCTTTATGCCTCTGCTCTGACAGGTCACTGTGACATTTTGGGTCTCCAGGAATTGGTGTCAGCTCAGAGGCAGTGTTGAGTAATCCTTAAAACATCTGGATATTTCTCTGTCCTTGATGCATAGTCACCCTGGTAAAGTACCTTTGGGGAAGGCTGAAAGGAAGATTAACTGTACGTTTTTGGTAGTGTACCAATGCCCTTCCTGAGAGGGGACCCAGCCTGCCCTTCACTCAAGGGACTCTGGATCTGTGAATTCACTCAAGTCTGGGAATTGATTGAGGAGACATGACTCCCTCTTTTGGTGATTCAAGTCAGACTTCTGTTCACTAGGCCTAGATCTTTTCTGCCTATACAAATCCAGTAAGACTTCAGTAGGTTCTCCATCTCTTTTATTTCCAGAAACACCAAAGGTCAACACCAAAGGTCCTGGTGAGCCTGGCCGTTCTGATGATTGTGTTTGTTCTACTGTCTATATGGTAACCATACCCAACTTCTGTTCAGTGATTAAGTGCCACCACATTGTGCCTGTCACCTCACTATCTTCATTGTGTTTAGTGTTTTTTGGGGTTTTTTGGTTGTTTTGTTTTTGTTTTTGTTTTTTTTGTTTTTGTTTTTTTGTTTTTTGTGTTTTGTGGTTTTTTTTGAGACAGAGATTTGCTCTTATTGCCCAGGCTGTAGTGCAGTGGCATGATCGCAGCTCACTGCAACCTCCGCCTTAGTGGTTCTCCTGCCTTAGCCTCCCGAGTAGCTGGGATTACAGGTGCCTGCCACCACGCCCAGCTAATTTTAATATTTTTAGTAGAGACAGGATTTTAGCCTGTTGGCCAGGCTGGCCTTGAACTCCTGAACTCAGGTAAGCCACCTGCCTCGGCCTCCCAAAGTGCTGGGATCACAGGCGTGAGACACCGCACCCGGCCTAGTGTTTTAGTTTGATGGTAGCTGTTCCCTCTATATTTTTGACCTAAAGAGCCATGGCCACATGCAGTGGTTCACACCTGTAATCCCAACACTTTGGGAAGCTGAAGTGGAAGGATCACTTGAGTCTGGGAATTCAAGACCAGCCCTGGACAACACAGTGAGACCCCACCTCTACAAAAAGTTTTTAAAATAAAAAATTAGGGCTGGGCGTGATGGCTCACGCCTGTAATCCCAGCACTTGGGGAGGCCGAGATGGGTGGATTGCCTGAGGTCAGCAGTTCAAGACCAGCCTGGCCAACACAGTGAAACCTCATCTCTACTAAAAATATAAAAAGCCAGGCATGGTGGCAGGCGCCTGTAATCCCAGCTACTCAGGAGGCTGAGGCAGGAGAATCACTTGAACCTGGGAGGTGAAGGTTGCAGTGAGCTGAGATCCCACCATTACACTCCAGCCTGGGCGACACGAGCAAGGCTTCATCTCAAAAAAAAAAAATATATATATATATAGCTGGGCATGGTGGTGTGTCCCTGTAATCCCAGCTACTTGAGAGCTGAGGCAGGAGAATTGCTTGAACCCAGGAGGCGGAGGTTGCAGTGAGCCAAGATCGAACCACTGCACTCCAGCCTAAGCGACAGAGTGAGACTCCGTCTCAAGAAAAAGAAGGAAGAGGATGAGGAGGAGGAGGAGAGAGAAGAAGAAAGAAAAAGGAGGAGGAGGAATAAGGAAGAAGAAGAAGGAGGAAGAGGAGGAGGAGGAAGAAGGAGAAAGGAGGAGGGAGGAGGAGTAGGAGAAGAAGGAAGAAGAAGGAGGAGAAGAAGAGGGAGAAGGAGGAGGAGGAGGAGGAAAGGTGGAAAAAGAGAGCCATCACAGAGCTCTTCAAGGACGCTGAAGCTCATCTCACAACTTATTTCTCACAACTGTAGTGAAAGAAGGATCCTCCAACCCTCTCAAGGTGGGTGAGCAGTTCTCATAAGATAAATCCACTCTATCATTCTAATCTCCCCAAGCCTTTGGATCACTTCTTCTGTAGTATACCGAGGAAATTCTGGTATTTCAGTTTCCTCTGGTATAGGCCACTCTGGGCCTACACTTCCGTCAGTGTACGAAGAAAACTGTTGGTGACATTTTTAGCCTCTTTAGCCAAAACATTGACTCTGAAAGTTTGGCTTAGGGAGGAGTTTCACTTCCAGAGTGGCATGGTGAGGAGTTATGCAGACCCACTCCTCAGTGAAATAAGCATAATTGGTGAAAACTATTAAGAAGCTTTTTAATCTCTGGAAATTGTCCTAAGGACGTGCAGCAAATGAAGAAACATTTATTCAGGAAGATCTACTAAAACGCAATAAGAACAAAAGAGTCCATGGCACTTGAGCTACAGTCCACTCCAACCCTCAGCACCCTCCTTCCCACCTCAGCTTGATGAAGGCTCCATTCTCGACAGGTATGATGAAGAAGACAGGGCTCACCTCAGCTCCCAATCAAGGGATGTGGTGTCTCGCTGGGAAAGGCAGACCACAAGATTCTTCATCTCCTCCAACTCCTAGTTGAAGAGGCTAAATTCCTACTATGTGTGGCTGAGAGATCAGAGGCTTCCTTCCTCCAAACTGCCCCCACTTACAGGATAAGCCTGGATCACTGGTGCACCAGGATGAGGAGGTAGGGGTTCCCGTTGCCCTCATCTCAGTTCATTCATTGGACAGGGATTCCACACCAGGAGAATCAAGCCAAGAAGATCTGAGGCTACCACCCCCACCCATTGCCTGGGAGTAGTGGCTCAGAGATTTTGCCCAGTAAGAGAGAGAGTCCACAAGACCAGAGAGCTCCAAAGCTACCCCTCAAGGAACTGACTTTATTTAAAACAGAGTTTGGGGAAGTTCAAACCTAAGGGAACTCTTAAGAACAGTGATTTTGTTGGTCAGCAAGTAGGAGGAGTCTGGTAACACCACTTAATTAAGCACAGCCAGCTAGGTCAGCCAGAAAGAGACACCTAAGAGGCCTCCAGGGGTCTCTTATTTATTTATTTATAATCAAGAATATGTGGTTTTGGAGGAGGATATTGGGGGACCTGCCCCGATAATCACGTAGGTTCTTTTCTATTTTCCTAAGCGTCAACTGGCTTGAGAAATAAAAGGGCAGAGTACAAAAGAGAGAAATTTTAAAGCTGGGTGTCCGGGGGAGACATCACACATTGGTAGGATCCGTGATGCCCCACAAGCCACAAAAACCAGCAAGTTTTTATTAGGGATTTTCAAAAGGGGAGGGAGTGTGCGAATAGGTGTGGGTGACAGACACCAAGTACTTAACAAGGTAATAGAATATCACAAGGCAAGTGGAGGCAGGGTGAGATCACAGGACCACAGGACCGAGGTGAAATTAAAATTGCTAATGAAGTTTCGGGCACCATTGTCATTGATAACATCTTATCAGGAGACAGGGTTTTGAGATCAACGGGTCTGAACAAAATTTATTAGGTGGGAATTTCCTCTTCCTAATAAGCCTGGGAGCGCTATGGGAGACTGGAGTTTATTTCACCTCTGCAATCTCGACCATAAGAGACAGGTATGCCCCGGGGGGGCCAGTTCAGAGACCTACCCCTAGGTGCGCATTCTCTTTCTTAGGGACGTTCCATGCTGAGAAAAAGAATTCAGTGATATTTCTCCCATTTGCTTCTGAAAGAAGAGAAATATGGCTCAGTTCCCCCCGGCTCACCGGCGGTCAGAGTTTAAGGTTATCTCTCTTATTCCCTGAACAATTGCTGTTATCCTGTTCTTTTTTCAGGGTGCCCACATTTCATATTGCTCAAACACACATGCTGTACAATTTTTGTAGTTAATGCAATTATTACAGGGTCCTGGAAGGATATACATCCTCCTCAACTGACAGGATTAAGAGATTAAAGTAAAGACAGGCATAGGAAATCACAAGGGTATTGATTGGGGAAGTGATAAGTGTCCATGAAATCTTTATAATTTATGTTTAGAGACTGCAGTAAAGACAGGCGTTAAGAAATTACAAAAGTATTAATTTGGGGAACTAATAAATGTCCATAAAATCTTCACAATTCACGTTCTTCTGCCATGGTTTCAGCCGGTCCCTCTGTTTGGGGTCCCTGACTTCCCGCAACAGGAGGATAGACAGATTGACAGAACAGATTAGAAAATCCAGCAATACACAAATATGCCTGTTATGTAAGGCCTAAAATTAAAGCCCAATAATATGGACTGCTGCCTTGACATCTGGTGAAATCAGGAGGGCTCCTAATGGCCTAACTGTAAGATCTACTCCCCACTCTTCCTCATGTATAAGAACCAAGCAATGCTCTATATCAAAGGGACCAGGCACAGTTTCTGCTTATCTCAGAGTAATGGGGTTCAGTTCCCGCCAGCCCACAGAATTATTCAAACAAACCAGTACATCCTCCCACAGGAACCAGGAGTTATCTCTCCCTCTTAATACTACAAAGCCTGTTTCCCACAGCCCTTGCTGGTTCACTCTGTTCCCAAATGCAGCCCCCATGTTGCCCAGTGGGCATGGGGTATCCTCCTCTCAGTACATGTGAGTCATAAACCACTGTGGAGCTCTTCTTTCCAGTGTCGAGTGTCAGGTGTTCAGCCATCCCCAAACCCCAGAGCTGGAATCTTCCCCTCACCAACAGAGTGAATGAGAGGGCATTAAAACAATGCCCAACTTATTTTTTTACTAAGAGGCCAAAGCAATTCAGTGAGGAAAAGATAGCCTTTTCAACAAATGGTGCAGGAAGAACTGGACAACCACAGGCAAAATAAATAAGCAAGCCACAACCTGAACCTTATACTTTATCAAATAATTAGACTTCCCCAAATTTTTTATAAAACATTTATTCAATGAAAGACTCCATTAAGAGAATGAAATGGGCCAGGTGCCGTGGCTCACACCTGTAATCTCAGCACTTTGGGAGGCCGAGGAGGGCGGATCGCTTGAGGTCAGCAGTTCAAGACCAGCCTGGTCAACATGGCGAAACCCCGTCTCCACTAAAAATACAAAAATAAGCCGGTCGTGGTGGCATGTGCCTGTAATCCCAGCTACTCAGGAGGCTGAAGCAGGAGACTCGCTTGAACCCAGGAGGCGGAGGTTGCAGTGAGCTGAGATCATGCCACTGCACTTCAGCTTGGGCAACAGAGCAAGACTCCATCTCAAAAAAAAAAAAAAAAAAAAGCTAAACATGCTTCTACCCTACTACGCCTAGCAATTGCATTCCTGAAAATTTATCTCAGATAAATGGAAACTCCTATTTACACAAAAAAACCTGTTTATGAATGTTCATGGCAGCTTTATTTGTAATAGCCTTCAAACTGGAAACATCCCATGCATCTTTCAATGGGTGAATGGTTAAACGCACTCTGGTAAATCCATGTCATATACTCCTACTCCACAATAAAAAGGAGTAAGTCATTGATACACACAATTTGGGTGACTCTCCAGAGAATTATGCTAAATGAAAAAAGCCAATCTTGGCCAGGCACGATGGCTCATGCCTGCAATCCCAGCGCTCTGAGGGGCTGAGGTGGGAGAATCGCTTAAGCCCAGGAGGTTGATGCTGCAGTGAGCTGCGACAACACCACTGCACTCCAGCCTGGGCGACAGAGCAAGACCCTGTCGCAAAAAGAAAAAGAAGAAGGAAACATCAATTTCAAAAGGTCACATACTGCATGGCTTAATTTACACAATGTTCTTGAAATGACAAACATAGAAATGGAAACCAGATGAGTGGTTGTCAGGAGTTAGGAAGGGGGTGGTGGCAGGAGGGAAGTGGTGTGGCTATACAAGGGCAACATGAATCCTTGTGGTAATGGAAGTACAGCTGGCCCTCCATATCCATGGGTTCCTTATCTGTGGATTCAGCCAACCAAGATAAAAAATATTCAGAAAAGAAAGGATGGTTGTGTCTGTACTAAACATGTACAGACTTTTTTCTTGTCATTATTTCCTAGGCAATACAGTATAACAACTACTTACATAGCATTTACATTGTATCAGGTGTTATAAGTCATCTAGAGATTAAAGTCTACAGGAGGATGTGCATGGGTTATATGCAAATACTATTATATGTCATTTTGTATCAGGGACTTGAAAAGTCGCAGATTTTGCTGTCTACAGGGGTCCTGGAACCAATCCCTCAGGGATATTGAGGAATTACTATATTCTGTATCTTAACTGTATCCATGTCAATATGCTGGTTGTCATATTGTTATTGTTTTGCAAAGTGTTACCATTAAGAAAACTAGGTGAAGGGTACATGGGATTTCTCTGTATTATTTCTCACAACTGCATGAGAATCTACAGTTATTTCCAAATAAAAATTTTAATGTAACAAGTATATGAACTCAAAAAAGTTCAGCTGACCATGAGAATGGATATCTTATACCAAGGACTAAAGGAATCTTTTCCCCTACCAAGAATCTTGGCCAAATTTTTTTTATTGGGAGTTGATAGCCTCTCAAAAATCATAAACTTTGTGATTTTTACGAAGGTTCTTTCTGGTGGTCCCCGGATGTCCAAGCCACATCTCATCACCCTTACTCATTTGCTCAAACCAGGCCAGCAAATTAGGCCTCAGTCTTAGGGATCACCCCTATTTCTGCACCCTGGTTATTCGAACCGCTTTTTAAGGCCTCCCTCCCAGGTGTTTCCCTGGAAGGACTCGCTACCAATGCTCTGGAGAACCAGATACAGGCAGCTCAGGCCATGGTTAAGGCTCCTCAGTTCCCTAGGGCTGACCTCATCCCCTTTTATAACAGCTACATTTTGATATATTTCACCTACCACACAATTCACTCATTTAATGTGTAAAACTTGGTGGGTTTTAGTATATTCACAGGACTGTGCACCCACGAACAGAGGCAGTTTTAGAACATCTATTATTACTGCGAAAAGAAAACCCATACCCTTTAGCTGTTTCTCCCCTAAACTTCGTCCAGTCTGTCACCCTAGCTTAAAGAAACCACTAATTTAACTAAGAACCCACTGCCAAATCTGAGGTCATGAAATTTATCCGTTTTCTTCTAAGAGTTTTACCATTTTAGCTTTGATGCATTTTGCATTTATTTTTGTATATTGGGTTAGGTAAGAGTCCAGTTTTTGCATGTGGCTGTACAGGTGTCCCAGCACCATTTGTTGAAAAGACTATTCCTTCCCCATAGAATGGTCCTGGCACTCTTGTTGAAAATTAGTTGACCATAGACACATAGGTTTATTTCTGAGCTCAAAATTCTATTCTGTTGGTCTATATATCCATAATTTTACCAGTTCCATACCATCTTGACTACAGTTGCTTTATAGTAAGTTTTGAAATTAGTAAGTGTGAGTCCTTCCACTTCATTATTCTTTTGCAAGATTGTTTTGGCTATTCTAGATCCCTTGCAATTTCATATAAATGCTAGAATCAACTTTTCAATTTCTACAAATAATATAGCTGGGATTCTTATAGGGATTGCCTTGAATCTGTAGATCAATTTGGGTACTATTGTTATCTTGACAATAGTAAGTCTTCCATCCATGAACGTGAGATGTTTTTTCATTTATTTCTATCTTCTTTAATTTCTTTCAACAGTGTCATGTAGCTTTCAGAATATGTTTTGCCACTTCTTTTGTTAAATTTATTCCTAAGTATTTTATACTTTTTGATGCCATTGTATTACACATGGAATTGTTTTCTTTCCTTACTTCCTTCCCTCCTTCTTTCCTTCGTTCTTTCTTTCTTTTTTCTCTTTTTGAGACAGGGTCATGCTCTATTGCCCAGGCTGGAGTACAGTGGCATGATCATGGCTCACTGCAGCCTCAACCCTCTGGGCTCAAGCAATCCTCCTACCTCAGCTTCCCAAGTAGCTGCGACTACAGGCCCACACCACTATACCTGGCTAATATTTGTATTTTTTGTAGAGACAGGGTCTCACTATGTTGTCCAGGCCGGTCTTGAATCCCTGGGCTTAAGCGATCCTCCTGCCTCAGCCCCCTAAAGTGCTGGGATTACAGGCATGACCCATCACGTCTGGTCTGGAATTGTTTTCTTAATTTTATTTTTGAATTGTTCATCACACATGTATAGAAATATTACTCATTTTTGGCCAGGCACGGTGGCTCATGCCTGTAATCCCAGCACTTTGGGAGGCTGAGGCAGGTGGATCACAAGGTGAAGAGATCGAGACCATCCTGGCCAACATGGTGAAACCCCCTCTCTACTAAAAATACAAAAATTAGCCATGCGTGGTGGCCTGTAGTCCCAGCTACTCGGGAGGCTGAGGCAGGAGAATTACTTGAACCTGGAAGGCAGAGGTTGCAGTGAACCGAGATCGTACCACTGCACTCTAGCCTGGTGACAGAGCGAGACTCCATCTCAAAAAAAAAAAAAAATTAAATTAATTAAGTAAATAAATATTATTCATTTTTGTATATTGATCTTGTATCCAGCAATGCTGCTAAACTCATTTACTCTAAAAGGTTTTTAATGGATTCCTTAGCATTTTCTATACACAAGATCATATCATTTGTGAATAGAAATAGTTTTTCATGTTCAACCAACTAATTAAACATTTACAATGCTTTTTTTTTTTGAGATGGAGTCTCACTCTGTTGCCCAAGCTAAAGTGCAGTGGTGTGATCTTGGCTCACTGCCTCCCAGGTTCATGTGATTCTCCGGCCTCAGCCTCCTGAGCAGCTGAGATTACTTACAGGCACACACCACCCCACCTGGCTAATTTTTTTATTTTTAGTAGAGATGGGGTTTCACCATGTTGGCCAGGCTGGTCTTGAACTCCTGACCTTAGGTGATCCACCCGCCTCTGCCTCCCAAAGTGCTAGGATTACAACCATGAGCCACCACACCTGGCTCTATTATTCTCTCCCTCTGACATTTCTGTTCACCACTGCAGCACTCTGAATCCTGCCATTCTCCTGCTCCTAACAGGAAAAAAAAAAAAAAAAGGAATTCACAATTGTCTTACCTAACAGAAAGTTATGGAACTTTCTGTACCTCACTCAGATCCATCAGAGACTCCTGTGAGAACCATGGCCTAATATTTTTGTTGTTGTTTATGATGGATGATACCTTAAAACTGAAACTGGAAGTTATTAAGCAGGATAAGCTATTACTAATTTAAGTTCTCTTTAGAATATAGTCCCCTATCTGAGGTAAAATCAGCCTAGATGGCAGAACTTATCTCAGTTACTATATAGAGCTCATCAACTAGCCAAATACCAGAGAGTAAACATATATACAGATAGCAGACATGCTTGGGAGGAGTATATGACTTTAGGGTACTCTAAAAACAAAGAGCGTTTCCTAACCTCAGATAGAACCCTCTTCAAAAATGAACAACAAATTAAAGAACTTATATTAGGTAGATGTACTCCTACTTCTTAGATTGTAGCTGTTATGAAAGCTAAGGCTCATGAAAAGATAGTATGAGAAGTGATAATACGAAAAAGATAATATGGAAGTGAAAGAAAGTGCTCTAGCTGATTACCACGCCAAAGAAGCAGCCTTAACCAAGGCTATGTTCCTAACTGAACCCTCAAAGGATCCATCTCTGGAGGAATTCCAAGAGATTCAAAAATATCAACATTAAGGCCCTGATTCTGGAAATGAAAAGTGTTAAAAATTATAACCTTCACTCAAATAATCCCTAGTGTTCCCAAAATGGCCATGTGGTTGTGCCAGGTTTTTTCAAGTGGATATCAGCTAAATTTCTCCATTATATTATCCATTATGGTACATATGACTGTTACTATCTTAAATTAACATTGATGCAGAAACTTTAAAGAACAGCTTTTTAACAGTATTTTTAGGCTGCACACCATCTGTCAACATAGTCCTGGAAAAACTGTAAAGGTAGGACATGGCCAGGAACCAAAGTCTCAAGAGCCCTCTGGAAACTTTCAGATGGATTTTATCCAGCCTCCTCCCTTCATGATATTTGAATATGTTTTAGTTATTGTATGTTTTAGTATTGTATGTATTATATTAATGGGTTGAAGCATTTCCTTTCTGAAAATTTGCAGTCCTTACAGCCACTAAGAAGTTTCCAACCTGGAACATCCAAACTTTTATAGCAAGTGATCAAGGCACATACACTTTAGGGTAACTGATAAATTAATAGTTTGGATATTTGTCCCCACCCAAATCTTATGTTGAAATGTAATCACTAATGTTGAGGTTGGGGCCTAGTGGGAGGTGACTGGATCATGGGTGTGGAGTTCTCATGAATGGAGTGCATTCTCATGAGATCTGGTCATTTAGGAGATACCTGCCCCCACCAACTCTTTCTCATTCCTGTTTTCACCATGTGATGTGGCTACTCACCCTTCACCTTCCACCATGATTGTAGCTTCCTGGGCCCATACCCAGAAGCTGAGCAGGTGTCAGCACTATGCTTCCTGTAAAGCCTGCAGAACTATGAACTAGTTGAACCTCTTTTCCTTACAAATTACTCAGTCTCAAGTATTTCTTTATAGCAATGCAAGAACGGCCTAATACAGAAAATTGGTATCCAGCAGTGGGACATTGCTATAAAGATAACTGAAAATGCAGAAGCAGCTTTGTAACTGGGTAACAGCGAGAGGGTGGAAGAGTTTGGAGGGCTCAGAGGCAGAGAAGATGATGAGGGAAAGTTTGGAACTTCTTAAAGACTAGTTAAGTACTTGTGACCAAAATGCTTATAGTGATATGGACAGTGAAGTCCATGCTGCCAAGGTATCAGATAGAAATGAGAAACATATTGAGAACCAAAGCAAAGGTTACCCATTATGCCTTAGCAAAGAACTTGGCTGTATTATATCCATGCCCTAGGGATCTGTGGAAGTTTAAATTTCAGAGTGATGATTTAAGGTGTCTGCCAGAAGAAACTTCTAAGCAGCAAAGCATTCAAGATGTGGCCTGGTTGCTTCTAATAACCTATGCTCAGATGTGGAAGCAAATACATGACTTAAAGTTGGAATTTGTATTTCAAAGGGAAGTAGAGTGTAAAAGTTTGGGACATTTGCAGCCTGACCTTGTGGCAGAGAAAGAAAAACCTTTATTGGGAGAGGAATTCAAGCAGGATGTGGAGCAACTACTTGCTAGAGATATTTGCATAACTAAAAAGGATTCAAGTGCTAATAGCCAAGACAATGGGAAAAAAGCCTCTAAGGCATTTCAGAGACCATTGTGGCAGCCCCTCCTGTCACAGGCCCTGAGGCCTAGGAGGACTGAATGGTTTTATGGGCCAGGCCCATGGCCATGCTGCCCTGCACAGCCTCAGGACAGTGCTGCCTATATCTGCTGCTTTAGCTCCAGCTGGGGTTCAAAGGGGTTCAGGTGCAGCTCAAGCTGCCACTTTGGAGAATGCAAGCAGTTAGTTTTGGTAGCTTTCACGTGGTATTAAACCTGTTGGTGTGCAGAGTGCAAGAGTGAAGAATGCTTGTCAGCCTCCATCTAGATTTCAGAGTCTGTATGAGAAAGACTCAGTGCCCAGGCAGAAGCCTGCTGCGGGGGTGGAGCCCTCACAGAGAACCTCAACTAGGTCAGTGTCAAGGGGAAATGTGGGGTTGGAGCCCCCACACAGTGTCCCCAATGGGGCACTGCCTAGTGGAGCTGTGGGAAGGGGACTATTGCCCTCCAGATTCCAGAATGGTAGAGCCACCAGCAGCTTGCAATCTCAGCATGGAAAAGCCACAGAGGTGGAGCTGCCCAACGCCTGGGAGCCCACCCCTTGCAGCAGTGTGCCCTGGATGCAGGATATGGAGTCAAAGGAGGTTATTTTGGAGCTTTGAGATTTAATTACTGCCCTGCTGCATTTCAGAGTTGCATGGGGACTGTAGCCCCTTTCTTTTGGCCATTTTCTCCCATTTGGAATAGGAATATTTACCCAATGCCTATACACCCCTTGTATCTTGAAAGTAAATAACTTGTTTTTTTTTTATTTTTTAGGCTCATAAGTGAAAGCACTTGCCTTGTCTCAAATGAAACTTGAGACTTCAGACCTTTGAGTTAACTCTGGAATGAGTTAAGACTTTGGAAAACTATTGGGAAGGCATGAATGTATTTTGCAATTTGAGAAGGACATGAGATTTGGAGGGGGCCAGGGACAGAATGAAATGGCTTAGATATTTGTCCCCACTGAAATCTCATGTTGAAATGTAATACCAATGTTGAGGGTGGGGCCTGGTGGGAGGTGATTTGTTCATGGTGGTGTTCTCATGAATGGAAAAAGTGCTTACAAGATCTGGTCATTTAAAAGTATGTTGGGGAGGCAGCCATAAAAAAGGATGAGTTCATGTCATTTGCAGGGACATGGATGAAGATGGAAACCATCATTCTCACAAACTATCACAAGGACAGAAAACCAAACACCACACGTTCTCACTCATAGGTGGGAATTGAACAGTGAGAACACTTGGACACAGGGAGGGGAAAATCACACACCGGGGCCTGTCAGGGGGTGAGGGGAGCTGAGGGTGGGGATAGCATTAGGAGAAATACCTAATGTAAATGACGAGTTGATGGGTGCAGCAAACCAACATGACACATGGATACCTATGTAACAAACCTGTACACCGTGCACATGTACCATAGAACTTAAAGTATAATAATAATAAAACTCCAGAAAAAATTTTTTAACATTTTTTTAAAAAGTATGTTGGGGAGCCAGGCACCATGGCTCACGCCTGTAATCCCAGCACTTCGGGAGGCTGAGGTGGACAGATCACTTGAGGTCAGGAGTTTGAGACCAGCCTGGCCAACATGGTGAAACCCCATCTCTACTAAAAATGCAAAAACTGGCCAGGTGTGGTGGCATGTGCCTGTAATCCCAGGGAGGCTGAGGCAGGAGAATCACTTGAACCCAGGAGGCAGAGGTTGCAGTAAGCCGAGATTGCGCCACTGCACTCCAACCTGGTTGACGGAGCAAGACTTCATCTTGAAAATATATATATATATATGTTGGGATGTTGGGGGAGCTAAACTATGAGGACACAAAGGCATAAGAATGATAGAATGGAGCCGGGTGCAGTGGTTCACGCCTGTAATGCCAGCACTCTGGGAAGCTGAGGCAGGCAGATCATGAGGTCAGGAGTTAAGAGACCAGCCTGGCCAACATAGTGAAACCCCGTCTCTACTAAAAATACAAAAATTAGCCGGGCATGGTGTTGTGTGCCTATAGTCCCAGCTACTTGGGGGGCTGAGGCAGCAGAATTGCTTGAACCCGGGAGGTGGAGGTGGCAGTGAGCCGAGATCACGCCACTGCACTCCAGCTTGGGCAACAGAGTGAGACTTCGTCTCAAAAAAAAAAAAAAGAAAAGAAAGGAATGATACAACAGACGGACTTCAGGGACTCAGGGACTCAGGGACTCAGGGGAAATGGTGGGAGGAAGATTAGGGATAATATACATTGGGTACAGTATATACTGCTTGGGTAATGGGTGCACCAAAATCTCATAAATAACCACTAAAGAACTTATTCATGTAACCAAATACCACCTGTTCCCCAAAAACCCAGTCTCAGGTATTTCTTTATAGCATTACAAGAACAGGCTAATACAGGAACCACATAACAAAACTCCATAAGGCATTAACCCTTACTCAAAAATTATACTTCTTTTACTATCCATAATCTTCTGGAAAGCTTGGAAGAATAAATAGCATCCTTAAGTTAAAATTAACAAAATTTTCAGAAACCCTTGCACTCTCTAGGCAAAGGTACTTCCAGAATACCTTAGGGCCATTTGGTTCACTCCCCTGGGGACATATCAGTCCTCCCCCTAAGAACTGGTAACTGGAAGGCCCACTTATTTAGGGATTTTACCTCCAATACTATACTCTACCATGCTGTATGAAGGCATGGAAAAATAGGGTAAAGGACTCAAGTACTGTCACCAACAGTCTTATCACCAACAGGTTGAGGCCACCTTCCCACATCTTCCTAAACAGCCTCTTTATAATGTTAAATCATAAGATTTTGTCTACTGGAAGAGTCATCCAAGAAAAACTGTTTTTGAACCTTATTGTGAGGGACATTATCAAATACCATTAGCAAAAAATACAGCAGTGAAACTCCAGGGAATAAATCAATCAAACTCTAGGGAGTCAAGTTGTACTCATTTTGCAACTAAGGAAACAATTAAGAATTGACACAACAAGGTGGCTACTCCAATAGAAAATTACAAACTAGGATTCTCCAGAGTATTCTATACATAGCTGATCTTCAGAACTATACAGATAATTCAAGACCCTCAGAATAAATTATCTTGAATAGTAGATAGCCTCTGCCCAAGATATCAGACCAAGACGTCTGTAAAAATTGTTTTGTTTTTCCTCTGCTTGCTTATGGTCATTCTTCTTTTCATTTTCTATAGACCCCTGGTTGTCACCCACCCACAGTGGCCCTTTGTCTCTTTTCTTTCATTTTTGTTATAATTGTTACATCAGAACATGCTCATTCTAATGCCATTCTTACATTTTCCTAAACAGTAGCCAGTACCCTCAATCTTACCAACATTGGTTATACCATCTGTCACCAGACCACCATGATAAATACATTTGACAAGCTCTAGTCTCATCAAATGAGTCTATAGGGAATAATAGGCAATGGCTTTTTCACTTGCACCTACAGAACAAATGACATTAAATAAACCCAGCTGTGGTTTTACTAGTGTCCTTCTCTCCCAGAAAAAGAACCAATTATGATAGTATATTGATCTGACTCCAGGTAATTCTAAATTTGAATCCAGTGAACTTCATAGGGTGATGAATTAGTTACTTATCACCTGGAAGAGACATTAATAGGAATCCAAATTTGTAACACAGTTAATGTAAGGCCTTTGTTCCAATTTTGAGCCATGAAACAACTCCCTTTTTTTCTGGAGTTTTGTGTGCCCCTACCAGGTTCACTTCATTTTTCCCAGGACATCTAGTCTTATTTTCCCCAGATTAAGGAATAGTATTTCAAGACTTGCCTGTGTATTGAAATCCTAACTCTAGTCACCAATGCTGGAAATTCCAACTCAGGCAGGAGCTCCAAATGAGATCACCTGTGATTCTTCAGGCACTCTACTTGAGGAATTGCTTACTTACTGTTTATGTGAACAGAGCAGTGCTCCAATGGTGGGAAATAAAAAGACTGAAAAAGACCTATCACTAACTCTGGCCGAAGTTATGAATGACACCACCTCTTCCCTAGATGGAATACAGATCTGTCTCAACTTACTGGCACAAGTTGTGATGGACAATTGCATTGCTAGGATTATTTGTTGGCTAATCATGATAGCATCTGTGTCATTGCTACTACTTCTTTCTCTACTTGGATTAATCAAACAGACATGGTAGAATAAGCTATACATCACCTTAAAGAAAGCACTTCTTTGCTCAATGCTTCTGTACAGCTGCTCTCTTATCAGATGATTGCCATAATGATAGAACAAAAAGATCAAGAAGATATCCTGGTACAGTTTACTACAGAGACAACTGAACGATCTCCAAGTGGTGAAGATCTGGATCTCTTGCCTTCTCTGAACTGGTCAATCTTTCTCAACAAAGAGAATGATCAAAAGGGAAGTCCTTGACAGTCTTAGTGTTTGTGACTTATTTGAATAATAACTGAATCATTTTCATATTGATTTGAGGGTGTGTGCTTGTGTAATAAAGAACTTGGGCCAGGTGTGGTGGCTCACATCTGTAATCCCAGCACTTTGGGAGGCCGAGGCAGGTGAATCACCTGAGATCAGGAGTTCAAGACCAGCCTGACCAACATGGAGAAACCCGTCTCTATTAAAAACACAAAATTAGCCGGGCATGGTGGTGCATGCCTGTAATCCCAGCTACTCAGGAGGCTGAGGCAGGAGAATTGCTTGAACCCGGGAGGCAGAAGTTGCAGTGTGCCAAGATCGTGCCATTGCACTCCAGCCTGGGCAACAAGAGTGAAACTCTGTCTCAAAATAAATAAATAAAATAAAAACAAAGAACTTGGCTGGACTTTATCCCTAGTTCCTGGGAAATAACCTCTAGATCATTGGAATTTCCTGAGGGATACAGGTGCCTTTTACTATTCATGGTGGGCCACATCTTGTGGGGGTTCAGTCAGGATGGTGGGGAAAATTAAATGACGCAAACATTCTTGGAAGGCCTGGAGGGCTTGCTCCAGTAATAAACTTGGCTGAAGGCAGCCTTGTACTCTTAGTTAAATAAATTAAAGTAGAAAGAAAGGAATGTGGGGAGTTTACCTAACTAGTTTGTTTATTCATGTGGTCCTAAGACTAACCTTTGATTTACAGTGGGTGCTTAATTGCTTTCTACTTGGGAAGTCCACAGTGTCAATTACCATCTAGTGGTGTTGACTCAAGTCTCTGTCAATTAATCTTTACTGAATAAATGCAAGTTTCACTAGCTGGTCAGGGCAGCGGTCCCAACTGTTGATAGCACTCTGCTTGGAGTCTGTAAGCAGCCCAGACACTCAGCTAGACTGGCAAAGCAGAGTATCTGTGTGTCAGTGTACTTTATTCATCCATTGTTGGGTCAGGGTCTGCGGGACAGACCCCCGCATTTTCTGATAGTTTATGCTAAAGAGGTGACTGACAGTTGGCCTCTAGTTTATACTAATGAGATAGCAGGATGGCTGCTGGTCATGCCAGAAATACCAAGCATGTAATTAGAGTTGGGGCTTTCAGGCATGTAATATCAGCCAAACCTCTAGGGAGAGGAGGGGGAGCTGGTGATTGAGATCAGCTGTGAGGTCAATGATTCAATCATTCATGAATATGTAATAAAACCCCAATAAAAACTCTGGACACCAAAACTCATGTGAGCTTCCATGGTAGGCATTTCTCTGTGCGTTGTCACACATCAGTGTGCCAGCAGGGTAACATGCTGCTGGGGAGACAGAAGCTTTGCATTTGGGGTACTCCCATACTCTTCCCTATGCATCTCATCCTTGGGCTGGTTCTGATTTGTGTCCTTTTTCTATAATTGTCATCAAAAATATAGTACTCTCCTGAGTTCTGATATACATTCTAGAAAGTTATCAACCTGCAGGGATCATGAGAATTCCTGAATTTGTAACCAATTGATTATAAGTACAGGTAGCCTGGGAACTCCCAAATTCATGGCTGTTATCTGAAGTGAGGGCAGTCTTGTGGGCTACTGTGTCCTTAACACATGAAATTTGGTTTAACTCTGGGTAACTGGTATCAGAAGTCATCACAGTCCTACAAAATACACTGAATTTCTATGTAACCACACACACACACACCCCAACCTATCCCTAAAAGATGGAACAGTGCTAATCTATATTTGAATTTGAAAAATAACTACAGTAAGCAATATTAAATTTTTCTAAAGAAATATTTAATTGGTAGTCTTCTAAAAAGAAGGCTTTTCATATAGTACAAAAACATGCAGTCGGAAGCACTGAGAAAACTGGGCAACACAAGAGAAGCATGAGATGTGACATGAAGCAGCTGATAGTCTATGCAAGTCAAAAATAAAATTCTAAGCACACAACCAACTGAATCGACCCTTCCACTTGGCCAAGAGCATTCTAATGTAAACCTGAAACACTAGCTCAGGCCATGATGGGAATGGGTGGTCAGACATACCTCATTATACCTTCCTCTCTTTGGAATTCAGGCACAGTGGACCAGCATTAACATTAAAACAGAGACCTTAAGACTGACAAAAACAGGCTCTTTGTAGCAATAAGATAACATGACAGATAACAGGCCCTGAGAGAAATCTAAGTATTTTATCCTAAAATAAATTTCTCTTAAGTCTGATAAGAAACATTTACAATCTATTCTCTCTGAAGCCTGCTACCTTCTGGCTTCATCTCACAGTAAGAACCTTGGTCTCCACAACACCTTATCTTAACCCAGACATTCCCTTCTATTGATTCCAGGTCTTTGGATAAACCCACTGCCAATCAGAAAATCTTTGAATCCACCTATGACCTGGAAGGCCCTCCCTCCGTCTCTGTCCCTTCTCCACCAGCTTCAAGTTGTCCTGCCTTTCTCTATCGAACCAATGTAAATCTTACATGTATTGATGTCTTACATTCCCCTAAAATGTAAAAATGCATGAAACCAAGCTGTAGCCTGACAGCACAATTGTCTCTTCCTCTCATGTACCTTTGCCATGTTAACCATACTCGTCAGTTTGAACCCAGTGTCCTGCCCTCCAAAAATCCTTTGCACTTCCTACAAGATAAATCCTCACTCCTGTGTTTGGTATATAATGTCCTCTTTAGGCTGCCCCAACCTGCTGCTGCTCCTGACAAGAGCCACCTTGGGCACATGTTCTCAGGATCTCCTGGGGCTGTGTCAGACTTGTTTCTTATCAGACTTAAATCTATTTTGGCGTAAAACACTTTGATTTCTCTCAGGACTTACTGTCATGTTGTTATTGCTACAAAGAGTCTGTTTTTGTTAGTCTTAAGGTCTCTGTTTTAAGGCAAATGCTGGTCAACTGTGCCTACAGGTCACTCATATTTATCTCAGAATAAATCTCTTAAAATATTTTACCATTTGACTTTTTCCGTTGTCATCTGGTTTAGGAAACAAGAAAGTGGTAAAGTGATAAAAAATTATTTAAATAGATCAAGACAGTGATAAGATTTACCACAAGTCTAGATATTGTCCATTTTTAAAAACTTACACAAATATGTTTATGATTACAAATGGTAAGATATGACTTCATATCAGTTTTCAAGAGAACACCTCTCCAAGGAAGGGAAATTTACACAGGTTTCTGACTGATTATGTAGGCTTTAGGTAGGTAGAGAAGGTGCCCCCGGCTGATAGAACGGCTAAGGTAAAGGTTTGCAGGCTGAGATGTGGAAAGGCATGTCTGAGGGATGACAAGAGAGCATTTGTGTGCAATGGAGGCTTCTGTCAGGAGCAGCAGGAGGTTGGAGCAGCCTAAAGAGGGCATTATATACCACACACGGGGGTGAGGATTTATCTTGTAGGCAGTTGAAAGGATTTTTGGAGGGCAGGACACTGGGTTCGAACTGGTAAGTATGGTTAACATGGCAAGGATACATGAGAAGAGGAGACAGATTTTGGACGACGACCAGTTACAAAATTGTGACAGATGTCTAGGTATAAAGTGATCTGGGTAGGTACAGAACAGAGCACTGGGAAAAAAGGGAGAGATGGAGCAAGAAAATATTTGCTATTTCTGCTCCTGTAAACCTTGGCTGTCCAGGAATAAATTTCTGTGTGATTTTTAGGCTCCAAGACTTGCATCTTGACCTCAGCTGTCCAAGTACTTCCAGATCCAGATGCCTCCTGTGCATCCTACCTGCCCTGGCCAACCTTGTGGACTCTTAGACCCAGCCTGTCTGCATGGGCCCACTTTGAGCTGGTTCCCTGAATTCTGGGCTCAACTTCCTCATCTGGACTTTAAATACTTAAAGTATTTTCCTCAGTATAAGCTAATCCTTATTAGGCAAGTATCCTTTGGTCTACGCCAGCTCCTGGTCTAGGCTTCTCCACCTGAGTTATAGAGCCAACATGGTAGGAACTTTAAAGAAGAGCCTGACAAGGTTCTGAGACCCAGTAAATGTAGGGGTAACTGTTACAGAAAATAAAAAGTGATACCAAAAATGCACAGATGGCTTGAAGTAACAAACAAAACAGGAATACTTGTTTAGCAATGGTTGGTATATGTGTAAATTTGATTTTGAAAAATGATTTTATTGAGGTATATTTACCATAAAATCTGCCCATATAAAGTGAACAATTCAATGATTTTTAGTGAAGTTACCAAATTGTTCAACCATCACCACCATCTAGTTTTAGAACATTTTCGTCACCCTAAAAAGATTCCTTGTAACATTTGTAGTTACTTTGTTTCTGAAGATCTGCCATTTCTGGACATTTCCTAAAATGGTACTAGAAAATACCTGGTCTCTGGCATCTGCCTTCTTTCACTTAGAATCACGTTTTTGAGATCTGGATTGTGCATAATACCCATATTTTAGTTGGTTTTTTTTTTTCTTTTTTTTTTCTGAGACGGAGTCTCACTCTGTCTCCCAGGCTGGAGTGCAGTGGCGTGATCTCGGCTGACTGCAAGCTCCGCCTCTCCGATTCACGCCATTCTCCTGCCTCAGCCTTCCCAGTAGCTGGGACTACAGGCGCCCGCCACCATGCCTGGCTAATTTTTTTGTATTTTTAGGAGAGACAGGGTTTCACTGTGTTAGCCAGGATGGTCTCGAACTCCTGACCTCGTGATCTGTCCACCTCGGCCTCCCAAAGTGCTGAGATTACAGGCGTGAGCCACCACGCCCAGCCTATTTTAGTAATTTTAATGTTTAAACAAGGTTTCATTTCATTTCAAAAATTCCAAATCTATTAGCATAAAGATGTAACAAAAATTGCTTTTTGCTCAATCCTAGACCACTCCATTGCCTCACAAAGAAAGGTAACATGTGCTACAGAGAAAGAAGTGCATGGAGGTGTTGTACTGCAAAGATCCAGTCTATTAATCTCCATACTACAGCTGTGAACCACAGGAAAGAGGCCCAGCCCAGTTAGGACTATAGGCCAAGGCATGTCACTTTCTGAACATCAGTTTTATTAGCTCTAAAATACGACTGGGCTAGATCATGGGTAGCTCTCTACCTTTCTCAGCCTCCATCCTCTGCACCCATGCATGACACCCTGCCCCGTCAGTAACAGCATGAGGAGGCAATGCACAAGTGTGGTTATACAAATGGCCCCACCAGGCAGAAAATCACCAGACAAGGTGATTTCTCAGCTTCTTTTCAGCTCTAGTTTTATACATCTCAAGTTGGAAAGGAACTTTCCTCACATTCATCATGTTCCCAAGGTTTCTCTTTGAGATGAATACTGAAGCTTGAACTCTACTAAAGGGTTTTCCCAGTTTCACTAAATTTGAAGAGTTGCTCTAGCACAAATTCTCTAATGTACAAATTCTCTAACGTGTTTTGGTGGAACATCCACCAAAGCCCTTCCCACACTCATCACGTCACCAGAGTTTCCAGCTAGTAGGGAGAGTTCTAAGGGGTTTATAAAGCAATGAGGTTTGGCTGAAGGCTCTCCCACATTACCCACATTCACAGGTTTTTCTCAGGTATGAATTTTCTGATGCTTAATAAGGGATGAGCCCTGACTGAAGGCCTTCCTCTATTTCCTGCTTTCATAGGGCCTCTCTCTAGTATGTGTTCTTGATGCTTAGTAAAGGAAGAGATACAACTGAAGATTTTTCCATACTTACCACACTTGTAGAATTTCTCTCCAGTACAAGTTATCTGATTTTCTTAAAGAATCAGTATGTAACTGAAGGCTTGCCACACTCACTGCATTGATAAGGCTCCTCCCCAGTGTCGGCTGTCTGATGCTGAATAATGTGCATCCTCTGATCAAAGCCTTCCCACATTCATTACATTCACGTGGTTTCTCACTAGTATGGATTCTCCCATGTTTGGTAAGAGAGGGGAAGCCCACCCCCTCTTGACATTGATAGGGATTCTCTTTAGTAATTATTGCCTGATGTGGAACAAGATGTGGTCTTCCCACATACATTACACCTTTAGGATCTCTCTCTGATATTAATTCTTTAAGTTCCGGTGATGTCTGCACTCCAGCTGAAAGCCCTTCTATATTCACTGAATTTATAGGGTTTTTTTTCCAGCATGACTTCTCTGATGTTTAATAAGGGATGCAGTATGAGCAAAGGCCCTTCCACACTCATTACATTTGTAGGGTTTCTCTCCAGTGTGAAATCTGTAATGTTGAGTGAGAGATGAACTCTGGCTGAAGGCTCTCCCACATTTATTACATTTGTAAGGTTTCTCTCCAGTATGAAATCTGTAATGCACAATGAGTGATGAGCTCTGGCTGAAGGTTCTCCCACATTCCCGGCATTCATAGGGCTTTTCTCCAGTATGAGTCCTCTGATGCTTAATAAGGGATGAAGTGTGACCAAAGGCTCGTCCACATTCATTACATTTGTAGGGTTTCTCTCCAGTGTGAAATCTATAGTGCAGAACAAGAGACGAACTCTGGCTGAAGGCTCTCCCACATTCACTGCATTCATAGGGCTTTTCTCCAGTATGAGTTCTTTGATGTTTAATAAGGGATGAAATATGACCAAAGGCTCTTTCACAGTCACTGCATTCATACGGCTTTTCTCCAGTGTGACATCGCTGATGGCGCCTAAGTTCTGACTGGAAGTGAAAGGACTTCCCACATTCATTACATTTACAAGATTTCTTTTCTGGGTGGGTTCTCTGAGAGCTGTTTCCCCCTAAAGTCTGCCTGAATTCTGTATCACATTTATAAGATCCTTCTCCCATGAGAATGCTGTGTTGGTTAACAAGGACTGATCTTAAACCTAAGCTTCTCCCAAATCCATTCCATTTATAATCTCTGCTAAGGGTGGTGGCAGATTTGTGAGTGGTTGACATTTGTTTCAGGTGTCTCTCCTGTTTTATCTGCTGCATCTCTAACTGGCCATCACAACTGCAGGCTGCTTTCAACTTGGAGAACTGCAGCACATCTTGAATGTGTTTTTCCACTGATACTACCTGGAATAATTCTTCTTTGGAAATTCCCCAACTTGGCATTGATTCCTTGGATTTAGACCTTCTCTCCCAGTCTGTTAAAAAAAAAAAAAAAAAAAGAAGACATTCTAGTATGTAGAATGTCCTATGTAGCAAGAAAAGCAAGCTCCTATAATGAATGTGAAATAATTAAGCTTTAAAATAACACCTAAAAGGGACGTACAGATTTTTTCAATAATGGCTTATGTCTGAAGATGGTTTTGGAGTATTGAGAATGAGTGATGAGCAGATGACTGGAGATTAAGAAAATCTGAGAGATATGTGTTTAGATTCCAGTACACAAGGTAAGTCCAAAGACTAAAGATGAGAGGAGGGTAGGAAGGGTGACAAGGAAATAGACTAAGTTTAAAGGATGGAGACAAAAATCAATAAACCAAGTATAGGATTGTAAGTCACCCAGGTACAGATTCTATATTCTCACAATTTCTTCAGGCCTACATAATTGTAACAGAATTCTACCCAGTCTTCCTACCTCCAGGTTTCCTGAAACCCTTCACTTTCTTCTTTTCCAAATGCCCATTTCCTTAAGTTTCTTCCCAGTCTTAATCTTCCAAAGGCTCTCCAGTGCCTACAGGATAAACCCTTAATCTTCCACTATAGCTCTATAATACTTTACCAGGTCCTGTCCTCTTTTTCAGCAAGTGCCTTGAGCACAGAAACTGGCTGCCTTCCTGTTTCCCATATATCCACTGCCCCTCTCACCACTCTCTTTCTTTAAGACTTTGCATACCTTTCAGGGACAAGCTCATGTCCTCCATGAAGTATTCTTTTAACACCTTAGTGCACACCCTATATTATTATATATTATGCACATATACATATAACATGTATCATATTACTCTATATAATTATGATAGGAAGAGAAACTCTCCCCTAAAGATGCCCATGCCCTAATCACAAGAACCTGTGAGTGGGTTACCTTATATGACAAAAGGGACTTTGCAGATGTGATTAAGGGCACAGACCTGGAGATGGGGAGATTATCCTGGATTATTTAAATAGGTCAAATCTAATCATGAGTGCTTAAAATCGGAGAGCATTTCCTGGCTGGGCAGAAAGATGTGTAAGCCATTGTTGGCTTTGAAGATGGATGAGGGGCACTTTCAGTCAAGTAATCTGGCAGTCTCTAGAAACTGGGAACACCCATCTGTTTATAGCCAGCAAGAAAACAAGGACCTCGGTTTTATAACTGCAAGGTATTGGTTCTGCCAACAACCCAAATGAAAAGAAAAAAGGTGCCCAGCCACTCCAGAAAGGTGTGCAGCCCTGTGGACATCTTGGTTGGAACCATGTGATACACATGCCAGACTTCTAACCTATGAACTATGACATGAGTTTGTGTTGTTTAAAGCCACCAAGTTTGTGCTACTCTGTTTCAGCCACAGTGGAAAATTAATAAAATAATAATAACAAGCACACTTCTGAAGAAGGAAATGACTGGTAATGCCTAACCAGTGGTCCCAGAGGCCAGTCAGAGAGTTTCTGAGTCAATAGGTCTTGTGTGGCTCCTGGGAACCTGAATGTTTAACAAGCTCCCTGGGACATTCTGAAACATAGCCATGCTTATATACCACTGTTAAATAAACAGATGACTAGATCCAGATGTCAGACCCTTGATCTCATTTTGGAAGGAAAAAAGATCAAGTAAGTACCAGTACAGAGGATATCAGCATCTTCCCTCTCTGCCATAACCTAGTTCCCTTTCATAAAGCCCAGCCTATCCTCTCAGGAATTTAGCACCACTTTCCTGAGCTTCAGCTCTGGCCACGGGTAAGGTTCTGGCTCATGGAAATGAACTGGCATAGACTGTCACGTGCCTCCAGTGTGCTTGGGTTACACACAGCAGTCAGGAAAGCTTTGAGTCAAGAATTCTGCTCCAAGGCATATAGCCTACCAGGTACTCTCAAGTCACCTGAGAATCAAAGGTCTCAAAGGGATGCTGTTAACAGCTGTCAAGGAGTAGTCTTTGTTCCTGGAACCACTTTTTTTGAGACTCACCTTAATCAAGCTTGAAGTGTCCTCACCTGGATCTTCGTGACATCTTCTGTCTGTCCTTGCCTGTAACCCCTTCATTTCTGGGGTGCTCAACTTTTTTGTTTGATCCCTCACTAACTCCCTTAACTCTGCTGATCTAGGATTGCCTGGCCCTATACGATTGTTGATCCATCTAACATTGACTATGAGACATCTAGTGATGCTGCATGGCACCAATAACCCAGAAGGCATGGGCAGAGATGGGAACCAAACAAAGCATAAAGACTAGAAAAGCAAAGGAACATCTCCTCTCCTGACACCAGAAATAATTACAAAATTCAACATACCAGAGTTGAGGGCTCCTGCCAAGTGATCTCATCTTCTGAAAGGACAGCACACTGACCAAAGGCTCTAGGCTACCTCCCACCACAGCTGGGCCTTATCATATGCAATGCTTTCACTCACTCACTCACCCGAGTGGGCTCCTGTTGAGATTTCTCTCTCCACCATGAAGGGCTCACCCCCTTCCTCCAACTGGCAGATGACATATGGTTTGGATACTAGAAGGCCTGATGGTAGAGAAGGAAAAGGATTTTGGTTGTGTGTGCCAGTGGCCAAGTCTTTGGATATTCATCTTCAAGGTGGAGAAATACTGTAGGCATGGAAAGCCTCCAGAGAACAGGCATTGTGAAAAGTTAGGAACACAGCCAGGTAACTTCCTATTTCAACTCCATAAGTAGCTGGATGTTTCCTAGAACTAGGAACAGAAATACTGTATCACTGGGCCCCAAAGAGAATGTAAATGTCTGATTCCAGACTTCCCAAGGAAACCCAGGGCCAAACTTAGCCAACCAGCCCAGACACCACTAGCTCTTAAACATCAAGGAAATCAAGAAGTCCTGCTGGGCGGGCTTTGGGCTTTGGAGGGCTTGTGCTCACCCAGAATGGCCAAGTTCCTGAAGTTCTCCAGCATCACCTCCCTGTAGAGGTCCTTCTGAGCAGGGTTCAGCTGCCCCCACTCCCACTGGCTGAATTCCACAGCCACATCTTCAAATGTCATCAGGTCCTGAAACACAGAAGACACTCCTGTACCCTGAAGGAGCACCCTCATGGCCCTGGGGAGAAGAGCAGGCAGGCATCTAAGGAGAACCTCAGGATGTGCAAGAAGGGATTCTGAGTTCCCAGCAGCTATCCCAGTGCCCACAGAGTTGTGGGTTTTGTTATCTCAAAAATATTTTAAGCTGCTCCAGGGATTGTACCGTCCTTACCACTTGGTGTCTCACCCAGTGTCCACTTATATGCTTATCAATATGAAACTGCTAGGAAATATAATCAGGGTCTCAGGTGAATCAGGCCTACAGAGACATTCTTCTCAGTTGGGGGTAAATGTAATACATTTCCTCATTTGTCAAAAGGTTTTATTCTCAATCTAGTTACATTTAATTGGAATCAATTAGAATTAACAGATGAATATGCTTTGCATTCTCAAATACACAAGGATCAACAGTTTTCTACTAAAGTATTTTTGAAACTTGTGACCTATGATTTTAACAACAATAAGGCCAAATCAAGTAATCTGGGGCTTATGATAATTTATCCTCCACCTGCCTGCCAGCACACAGTTCAGCAAAAGTAAATCACAAGTGGCTTTATGATGAAACAATAAGTTTTGTGCGTTTGACTAGCATGATCCTTTCCCCCAAAGCCTACTCATTATTCAGTTCCTAAGTTTATAAAGCTGAGCATGAGACCCTGGATCCCAGGTCACCATTATAAAGCATAATTATTCTACAGGTCCTGGCCAGAACTATCCTGTCACCTTCAATCTCAGTAATTAGAACACCTCCCATTTAGCTTATATTGTATGGCAATCCACTAAAGAGCAAAATAGGTGAAAGTAAGTACTATAAATTCCTGTTACGTTTACACCAAAGTATTTAAAAATCAAATCCCATTTAGATACTGATTCCACAGAAAAGCTGAAGTAACAATTTTATAATATAAAATCATCCAAAATAATCAAACATGAAAAATTCACTACTATAGTGACCTCTTTTGATAGGTTATATTATTTGTCCAAAATATCCACTGGCCCTCCCTAAAGAATTGAGCTTCTGCCTCACCCTGCCCCAGGTGGGGCGATGTCATCTGCTTTCTCAAACTGAACGTGAAAGACACGAGCTACAGGTGAGCAAAAGCCTTCAGAGCCAGTGGGGGTTCTGCAATTGTCCTTTCCTGTCTGCCTTGAAAATGGCAAATGATCTGAGTGAAGATGTGGGCAAAGCCACAGCTGTCACGTAACATGGGCAAGAGGGAACCTTTCATGGTGTAAGTCTCTGAGGGTTTGCTGTTGCTATCATGGCATAACTAGCCTATACTGACTCCTTAAAAAACTGGTACTCAAAGTGGAGTTCTGCCATAACAAAAAGCCAAAAATAGATGACACTGGCATCCAGGCCAGGCAGTGAAGAAACTTATTGGCAAGGTGGCAGCCCATGTAATTTGGTGGTGAACTGTTTGGTGAAACTATTGCCTTCAGTAACTTGAAAGATGAACAATGAAAGCATGAGCTTGTGATGTTATGAGAAGAGGCTGGAAACATAACATTAGTAGTGTGAGCTGGTTGTTATTGGCTGAGTTTGACAAAGTATTACAAGAAAAAATGAGCTCAAGAGTTTGTGGTTTGCAAAACAAAAATGGAAGGCAATAGGAAATGTCCAGAAATGCTAGGGCTTGCAGGGTTGGAGACAACCAATTCTCATTTCCAACTGGCCAAAGACAATATACATCAGCTTCTGCGTGACAACAGCTAATTAAAACTCAGCCCATTATCAGGGACCAAATCATGGATGTGGTTGTCAAACCTTTTTGTTTAAACCTCTGAGTAATTTCAAAAGGCTCCCAGTAAATCTCCCAGTAATTTCAAAAGGCTCCCAGTAAAGGCTTTCAGTAGGACCAAATTGTTCAGAGTGAAAAAAGTATAGATTTCCCAAGGAAATCCAAAAACTCCACAATTAAGGCTAAAGAAGGGGGCATATTTCAAAAAGAACTGTGGGTCAAACCACTGACACATGGAGCCAACTGGAAACAAATTCATAAAAAGCTGATTAAGTTTTTTAGAGTTGCACTTAAAACAATCCTGGGCCACCAACCTACTCCAGCAGGATGAAAAAGCTGCTTTGCCCCCAAGAAAGCTTATTCTCCAGTATCATCTTCATATGACACCAAGGAGGTATCAAAACGAAGGAACTTCCCAATGGCAAAGCCAACAGCCAAGGAAAACACTAGGCCAGGGAGCTCCACCCAGGGAGCAGAACCAGGGTGTAACCTACAGACCTTCCCACTCCCAAGACCAAGGGTCCTCACAGTGTCTGTCCAGTGGAATTTCACGACTGTTATGGACCCGGGACTGACTCTTCCCATGCTTCCCTCTTCTGTAAAGGAGTGTCTACCATGGCCATCCTGTCCCCATTGCTCATTGTATATTGGATATATGGATTCAGGTAATTGTCCTTTTAGTTTATAGGTATCCAGACCCACAGGATCTCCATCCAGACTATCGCGCCATCCAGGACTTTGATCATGATGCTCTGACTGGATGCAGCTCTTGGGTTATTTCTCTTGGAGGGCATTTTGTGTGCAGGAGAGAGGGAAGTGAACATCTATGGGTAAGAAAATATACAGTGATAGATGAATTATTCGCTTAACATAATCCCTGCCCTTCCCTTTAGGATCCTCACTCTAGGAAGCTAATACTTCCCACTTCATTAACATTAGGCTTGGCCACGGGACCTGCAGCAGCCAGTGAGTGGGTTGTGAGCAGAAGCCACATGTGCCGCTTCTGAGTGGAAACCCAAAGAGCCATCCCCTGGTTCTCACACTGCTCTTTCCCTCTGATACAAGAAGAGCATATCCCAGAGGGAACTGACCCTTCAGCCTGAAGCTCAGAGAGAAGAGGGTGTGGAGCAGAGTCACAGTCAGCCCACTACTGACAAAGACAGCAGAAAGAAGAAAGGCACTCTTTCTAACTGCGAGCCATTGAGATGTGGGGCTGTCATTACCACACTGAACCCACCTAAGTGCTCTGATAAACCTCTGAATGATGTACATCAGGGCCAAAAAGATTTAACTGCTATTTATGACTTTACTGATTAAATTCCTTACTAGGGGGGTTCCCCCTTTTGGCTTGAAAGTTAAATGTCAGTGTCTATCATCAAACCTGAATCCCATGCCTATCCTGGATGCTGGGAAACCCCGGAGGCTGGCATTTGTACCCCTCCACATCCAGCTCACTAGAGACAAACCTGAATCCCCCTTGAGGGCCAGTCACCATGATCCCTGATGCCAACAAGGATTAGGCAGTTACCATCTGCCAGCGGAACTGCCAGCGGACTCTAACAACAACATGAGGCGGCTCTATGATTGAGTGGTTAAGATCTCAGAGCCAGACAGCCTGGATGTAAAATTGGGGTCCCTTCCTCACTAACTAGATAACCATGAACAAGTTACTTTCTCTCTCTGTGCCTTGACTTCTTCTGTTAACCTCTCCACACTTTGGTTACCATTCTTCAAAATGGTAACCATTTATGGGAATGTTTTAGAGACAAAATGAATTAGTATGTGTAAATTGTAGAGAATAGTTCCTGATACAGGTTTTGTTCTCCATAAATAATAACTATTTTCATCAACATTAACATTATTATAGTCTTCATGTTACTGCTGCCTGCTTAACATGTTACTGGTGGCAAACCAATGCATAGAGAGGTTAGGTGACTCATCCAAGGCCACACAGCCTGTAAGTAGTAAAGTTAAGTGTGGCTCCTCCCTAATCCAGGGAGGTAACATCTGAACAGGGACCCAGCTTCAAATAGCCTGCCCACCTGTCCATACCCTCAGAACCTGCTTGTCCCCAATTCTCCATGAGCTTTCCCAACCTCTCCAGAACAGGCCGATTCCCCTTTTCGTGAACCTCGATGGAAAGGCCTGTCTGTGCCACTCCATTTGGCATCAAACCATTCACATCCTGTTACTGGTGGCTGCATCCTGGGTGTCAGGGTCCTCTTCCACTGTGGCTGTGACACTCTTTCAAGGCCAGGGCTGTCATATTACCTGGTGGTCACCACAGTGCCCTTTCCAGAAATATGCCAGAGTAAGCCCAAACGATCTGAGTGGGTGCACAGCAAGAAGAGAACACCCCGGACAGGGCAGGGAGCCATCATTCACTTGGATGGGCTCAGCCTCCTGCAGAGACAGCATTGGGTCAGTTCCCTTAGTGAAAAAAGAGGCTACTTTTTGGTGAAAAGTAGGCAAAGCTAACCATCGTTCAGGCATTTGAGGAAAAATTAAGAATACAACTCACCCGAGGCCTGGCTTTCAGGAATGAATTGGTTGCTCCCTCTTCTCCTGGGAATCTCTCTGGAGGAAGAGCAGGATTCTGAGAAGGGGAAGCTGGGAAGGTAGAAGGAGACATAAGGGAAGCTGACCCTGCCAGCACACACAGCTCTCAGACTTCCCAAGCCTGAGACCCAGAACAGCTCTGAATGTCACCTCCGTTGTTCTGAGGACACCAGTGGATCAAAAGGATCTGAGAGGCAGCTTCTAGCCTTCAAACATTGAGAAAAGTGCCCCTGTACACAGCTGCATGAGGCTCCCACCTGTCCACAGCCCACATCAGTCTACAAGTGAGTGAAGTGTGACCAGTCTGGCCATACCACTTAAGTTATTTACTGGGCATACTGTATGCAGGTCATCTCCTAGGACTTTTGGAAATATAAATATGGAAAAGAACTTCAAGGAACTTTAAATCTAGCCTACAGGTTAACAATTACACAAGACCCAAGGCAAGGCCATGCGGGATTATGAGGCTTTAAGGGGAGGAAGTTACACCTCTCCCCTCATCCTTGGGAACCCAGCTCAGAGGCCACCTCTTTCTGAGAAGTTGCCCCTGGTGTTCCCAAGCTCTGTTAGGTCTCTGCAACACACTTGAGAGCTCCTTCATTATAAAGCTTTGCATCATACTGTTCATAAAAGCCTTAAAACAAACAAAAAAACTAACCCAAACCATGCCAGAGAAGTAGTTAAGGCTAACAACATGGGTGTAAGCATAGCACAGTTAGGCATTCCTCAAGCTTCATGTGTGTGTGGATCCCTGAGGATCTTGTTAAACTCTGGCTCAAGACTTGCTAAGACCCTGTTTGAGGATGTGTGGGGCCCCAGAGTCTGCAATTCTAGAGAGCTTCTGGGCAATGCCTCTGCTGTTCCCAGAGCCACACTGATTAACAAGGGTATAAAGGAAAAAAGAGGGGGTGGAAAGCCCACGGACTGGGCCCAGTTCTTCCACTGGCCAGTTATGTGTCCTTGAGCATGTGCACGGAAGGATGAACAGTCGGATTAAAATGCCCACCTGGTTAGAGATAGGACGTTCTAAACTTAGGACTGGCTTAAAACCTCCTGGGTCACCTGGATTGCCCTGCCCCCAACGCTATTGGGGGAAGGGGCTCAGAGGAGGTACCCACCATGTACACTGCTGACCTTATACACCGCTGAGCTAGAACGACTGGAAGAACCTTATTAGTGAGGTGATTAAGGAGGTGGATGACAAGGCTCCAAATGGCCCTATTGTCCTCTGATCCCTGGCCAAGGGCCACTCCCTCTTGGGTTTGCTTGCCCTCTCCCTGCCGCAGCAGGAAGAGATCAGATCCTCTTCTGCTCTCCTCTGGCCATTGGGACAATTTTCCATGGCCATCCCCTCCACCTCCGCCACGGTCATCTAGAGACCCCTGCCAGACCCAGGAGACTGCGGCTTCAGCCTTCTGGGTCTGGAAGGTTAGATGTCGCCACACGGAAGGCAGATGAAGTACAGCCTCACCCTTCAGTGGGATTCCCCGGCCTCTTCCTGGGGTCCTCCTGATATCGGGCCCGGTACTAGCTCCCCAAGAGGGCTCCTGGCCCTCCGCACGCTCCAGAGCCAAACCTGATGCTGTGGAGTCCATAGCTGGCGCTAAGGAGCGGCGTCCTTTCACTAGGTCCAAATCTCTGTCTTTCGGCCACAGCCCTGTGGTCCTCCCGAGGGTTCAGGGAGCGGGACGCAGGCTGGGGCTGCCTGGGGGACACGGGGCATCCCCACTAGGCGCGGCGGGGCCAGCGGACCTGCAGGGCCCAGAGCAGGGCCGGCAAACCCCGGTGCGCCCAGCGCGGCGCACTGCTGCCCGAGGTCGTGCTCTTCCCTCGCCAAGTCCGGCCTCCTACCCCCGGCTCGGCTCCTCCTCAGGACCAGGCTCTGGAACCCAGCTCCCACGTGGATCCACACGCAGAGTGGGCTCAGACTACCAGGAGACACGGCCACAGCCACGCTCGCGACGCGAGGGCCCAGCGCTCTTCAGCTGCCCGGAGACAGCAGGGATTCGGTGAGAGCCTCACAGGAGCAGGCACCGACTCTATCAGCCCGGTTCGCCCCGCTGTCCCTGCCTAGCTCCGGCCTGCACAGTCCCTAGCGGGGGGCACTCGGAGGGACACACCCAGCTCTGTAAGGGGCCGGGGCGCGGGCCCAGTACAGGTCTGCGCGCCCGCAGTCTCCGAACGCTCACAGGACCAGGCCCCGCCCGCCTCCCCGCGCCCGCCCCCGCGCCCGCCCCGCGCCAGCCCCGCCTCCCGAGGCCGTCCCGAGCTTGCGCAGACGCGGCCGCCGCCGGGGCTCTTCAGAGCCAGCGCCGGTGGCGGGGTGCTGGCGCGGCGAAGCTGGAGAGGCGGGGGCTCGCGGGCGCCTGTAGGACCTCCGCTGGGAGGGGCCGTGCTCGCCGGCCACGCGCCGGTTTTCACTCCGGACGTACAAGCATTTCCCTTCTCGCGCGTGACTTTGGTAGCTGAGCCTCATATCTCTCTCGTTTTTTGGGGGGAGGGGGGAGACAGCCTCACTCTGTCGCCCAGGTGGGAGTGCACGGGCGCGCTCTCGGCTCACCGCAACCTCTGTCTTCTGGGTACAAGTAATTCTCGTGTCTCAGCCTCCGTAGGAGCTGGGATTACAGGTTCCCGCCACCACGCCCAGCTAATTTGTTGTATTTTTAGTGGAGACGGGGTTTCACTATGTTAGCCACGCTGGTCTCGAATTCCGACCTCAGATGATCCTCCCGCCTCAGCCTCCCAAAGTGCTGTGATTACAGGTGTGAGCCACCGCCCCCAACCTGCATATCTCGATGTAAGGCTATTCAACAGAAGCCGCGTTCCTACCCTGGATCTGCTGAGTGAGGATTTCCAGGAGGCTCTCCTGGCGTGCCTAGGGGATACTGGGGACTCAGTGCTAGATACTGCTTCTACAGGCTGCCCCGTGCCTCTTGCCTTTCTCCATCTGCCCCTGAATTCAGCGAAGGGTGCTGAAGAACAAAAGAGGACTTTGAACGCCCTCCTACTCCAGAAACAAATATCATTTAGGACCCAAAAGAAATGGAAAAACGGCCTGCTATGGTCTGAATGTATGTGTCCCCCTCAAATTCATATGTTGAAACCTAACTCCCAAGGTGATAGTATTAAGAAGTGGAGCCTTTGGAAGACTCTGCCCTCATGAATGAGATTAGTGCCCTTTAAAAACAGCCCTTAGACCGGGCGTGGTGGCTCACATCTGTAATCCCAGCCCTTTGGGAGGCCAAGGCGGGCGGATCACTTGAGGTCAGAAGTTTGAGACCAGCCTGGCCAACATGGTGAAACCCTGTCTCTACCAAAAATATATTTAAAACTTAGCTGGGCGTGGTGGTGCACGCCTGTAATCCTAGCTACTCAGGAGGCTGAGACAGGAGAATTGCTTGAATCCGGGAGGCAGAGGTTGTAGTGAGCCAAGATCGTGCCACTGCACTCCAGCCTGGGCGACAGAGCAAGACTCCGTCTCAAAAAATAAATTAAATAAATAAATAAAATAAAAATAAAAACGGGCCTTAAGCCCCCTTTGCTCCTCCTGCCATGTGAGGACACAGAAGGTGCCATCTATGAGAAACGTACCCTCACCAGCCCCTGAACTGGCTGGCACGTTGATATTGGATTTCCCAGCATCCAGAACTGTGAACAACAAATTCGTGTTGTTTACAAATTCCCCAGTTTAAGACACTCTGTTATAGCAGCGCCAATGCCTAAGACACAGTCTGAGTATTAAAACGGTGGTTTTCTGGAGGCAGTCCTCAGCCAGAGAAGGGCCACTTGTGAGGACAGAGAGATTGGTTTATCAACCCTATTTAGGAGTTCAGGACAAAATAACTTACAAAATCAAGGCAAAGACAAAATAACACGAAATCAAGGCAAAGAGACCATTCTCCTTTCCTGCTTTTGCAGTCTCTGTTTCACTTTTCTGCCAGCACTTCCAGTGGCACAGATGGCCAGGATGGCGCAGCAAGCAAGCCCTTTTCCATGCAGGGGGACATTGTCTGGGAACCATGGCTGATATAGAAGCTTTTCCATCTTCGGTGCTCCGAACCAAAAAGGTGAGGGGATGGACAAATGAGAAAAGATTTTCATCTCATTGATGGGTCAACAGAACTAGAGATGGAACTACTTCAGAAGAACTTGAGGGCCACTGCCTTTCCCTGATGCCCATTCTGTGGGCCTGCTGCAGTGTCTGAAATTCCCCACTCTTACATTGTGTCCTTTGGGACAGATCTTGATCCAGAGGCCCTTGTTTGTTACAATGCACATTCATTACCCCAGGAATATTCTCTCTCCTGCTCAGTGCTCCAGTGCACCATTTGATCTCAAAGCACTGTTGGTGGGGCTCCAGTCCTCACCAGCCTATACACTCTCCATCACCTTCAATATTCCTTTTACTGCTCCTTTGCAGTCAAATGCCTCTTCCACCCCAACCCGTGACCACTGCTCTGTTACCTTCCCTATAGTTTTGCCTCTTCCTGAATGTCACATAAATGGAATCATACAGTTTGTAAATTTTTAAGACTGGCGGCCGGGCGCAGTGGCTCACACCTGTCTCTACTAAACCCCGTCTCTACTAAAAATACAAAAATTAGCCGCGTGTGGTGGCGTGCGCCTGTAATCCCAGCTACCTAGGAGGCTGAGGCACGAAAATCTCTGGAACCCAGGAGGCAGAGGCTGCAGTGGGCCGAGGTTGCAACACTGCACTCCAGCCTGGGTGACAGAGCAAGACTCCATCTCAAAAAAAAAAAAAAAAAAAAAAAAAGAAACGAAAACTGGCTTCTTGGCCGGGCGCAGTGGCTCATGCCTGTAATCCCAGCACTTTGGGAGGCCGAGGTGGGCGGATCACCTGAGGTCGGGAGACCAGCCTGACCAACATGGAGAAAACCTGTCTCTACTAAAAATACACAATTAGCTGGGCATGGTGGCACACGCCTGTAATCCCAGGTACTCGGGAGGCTGAGGCAGAAGAATCACTTGAACTCGGGATGCGGAGGTTGTGGTGAGCCGAGATCGTGCCATTGCACTCCAGCTCGGGCAACAAGAGCGAAACCGTCTCCAAAATAAATAAATAAATAAAAAAAGCCATGCAGCTTCTGTCTTGCTCACTGGGACCCTCTTAGAGCCCTGAAATGAGGTGCAAGAAGCCTGACTGCCCCGAGGCCACCATGTTGTGAGGAAGTCCAAGCACAAAGAGAGGCTACATGCGGGGACGCTGGCAAACAGTCCCAGCTGAGCCTAGCCACGGGTGCCAATCTGGGTGCCAGATATAGTCCTCCCAATTGAGGATCCAGAAATTGTGAAGCAGAAACGAGCTGTGTTAGGCCATTTTGCACTGCTATAAAGAAATACCTGAAACTGGGTAATTTATAAAGAAAAGAGGTTTCCTTGGCTCTTGGTTCTGCTGGTTGTACAGGAAGCATGGCTACGGCATCTGTTTGGCTACTGGGGAGGCCTCAGGGAGCTTTCACTCACTGTGGAAGGTGAAGTGGGAGTTTGCACTTTGCATGGTGAAAGCAGGAACAAAACAGAGTTGGGGAGGGCAGGAAGGTGTCACACACGTAAACAACCAGATCTCAGGAGTACTCACTATTGCAAGGACAGCACCAAGCCATGAGGGATCTGCCCCCATCACCCAAATACCTCCCACCAGGCCCCATCTCCAACACTGCGGTTTACATCTCAACATGAGATTTGGAGAGGATATCCAAATGATATCCCTGTGTGCCCATCCCTGTTGTGCCCATCCAAGTTCCCGACCCACAGAACATGTTGGCCTAATAAAATTGTTGTTTTCAGCCACTAAGTTTGGAGTGGTTAAACAGCATCAGATGGCCATAACATCCTGCAATTTGGCAGAGCCTACAAGCTTCTGGGCCCAAGAGATACCTGTTTTACTCTAAAAAGATGGATGTATGTCACTTCTTGGCTGCTTAGCTTCCATATGCTCCTAACTCTTTTGAGAATATCAGTTAAAATTCTCTTAATCTTCCCAGTAACATGGCCGATTAGATGGCCTAAACAGCCCTCTTAATAAAAAAACTAAAAATGCTGAAAAATTGCAAACATCTTTATAAACACACTGATGAGCAGGCATGAAAGTGAGGAATTTGTAAACATTTTAAAAAATAAAGTGAAATGGGCCAGGTGCAGTGGCTCATGCCTATAATCCTAGCACTCTGGGAGGCCGAAGAGGGTGGATTGCTTGAGCCCGAGTTTGAAACCAGCCTGGGCAACATGGTAAAACCCCATGTCTACAAAAAAATACAAAAAGTAGCCAGACATGGTGATGCATGCCTGTAGTCCCAGCTACTCTTGAAGCTGAGATGGGAGGACTACGTGAGCCCAGGAGGTGGAGGTTGCAGTGAGCTGAGAGCATGCCACTGCATTCTGGCCTGGCTGACACAGCCAGAGCCTGTCTCAAAAAATAAAGAAAGTGAGAGCTAGAATTCTGAGAATCGAGCAACAAACCTGACTTTTAGACTGCTAAATCCTAGAGCACATAAACTTCCGCTTTGGCAGCTACCTGGAAGCAGTAAAGACAAAGCCTAGGGCCTGCCAGTGGGTGGGGAATATTCTAGAAGGAAACACTTTCAGGACCCCAGTTTCCACCCTCAGTATAAGGCTAAATAATAAAAACCACCACACAGAAGGGAACAACAACAAAAAAAAGTATTTCTCTTGTGGATGTTGTGACTTTAATCAAGCTCTAATCTCCTAGGAAGGTCCAAACCCCTTAGTACAACACAAAGGCAGCCACGACCTGGCCTTACCTCAAGATAGTTATTGGCCCCTAAACCTCATCCACAAGGCATTCATTTTGCTACTAATTCTTTTCACTTTTATCCTCTAGACTATGCCTTTGCATGTACTATTCGCTGTTTAGATCACACTTTTTTTTTCTTAAGTATTTAAGTATACCAGTGAAAGGAATCCTTTCCCACCTTTCCCGGCCATAGTTAATAGCTTCCTCCATTGTACTCTCATAGTATGTTGAATGTGACATAATTATAGAACATACTGCCTCTATTGTGATTTTACATTCTGATTTTTTCCATTGGACCAAGAGTTCATTTGGGGCAGTAACTTACTCATATTTGTAACTGTGCCTTGCTTATGGTGAGCAATTTGGATTTTTTGAATGAAAGTGTAGTCTTATGGAGATGGAGAGTAGAAGGATGGTTAACAGACTGGGAAGGGTTGGTGGGGTGGGGAAGTGGGGATAGTTAATGGGTACAAAAAATAGAATAAGAAATAGTATAACTAGTATTTGATAGCACATCAGAGTAATTACAGCCAATAATATTGTATATTTTAAAGTAACTAAAAGAATATAACTGGATCGTTTGTAACACAAAGGATAAATGCTTGAGGTGATGGATATCCCATTTGTCCTGATGAGATTATTACGTATTGCATGCCTGTGTCAAAATATCTCAGGTGGCCCATAAATGTTCACACCTACTGTGTACCCACAAAAAACTTTAAAAAAACCCAAACCACTAATAAATTAACCTGGAAAAACGTAGCTTTGTTCCTGAAGTAAGATTTTATCATATTCTTTGTAATTTTCAGTCTTCCCTGAGATGTAGCTCAGTGATTCCTAGCTTTAGCTGCACATTATAGTCACCTGCAGCTCTTTTCAAACTGTCGCTCCACAGCTGGGCCTGAGGCATCAATGTCGAAAGCTCTCCGGGTGATTCCAGCTTGCAGCCAGGGCCGTTCCAGCAACTCCAAGGCCGGCTGGTGTGCGCTGAAGCTGTCGGGAGTCGGACCAGCTGCACAGTTAATACATATGTGTCCTAGGCTCCTCTCTCCTTCCAACGCAAATATGTGTACAAACCCTGCCTGGAACCGCAGCCCTGTTCTCAGAATCAAATTCCTGAAAGTGGGCAAGCGGAAGCGGAAATAAGCCCTCTCCCAACGCCAGCTGACTCGATTTCGTCTCGGTCTTCCCCAGGGCTGGACACGAGGCACCAGGATCAGAGAGACACATTCCCTGCGGACGACGCTCCCATCGGATACTGGAGGGACGCGACACTAGAGGCAGGCAGTACTTCAGGGTGACCATAAATCTCCCAAACATCCACAACGGCTCGCTCTCCCAGCTAAGGCGACCGCGCTGCCATTTTGGATCCTGTTCAGCCACGGGAAGCCGGCGTTTGCACAGATTTTCGGACGTCATATTAAAGCGCACCGGGCGCCGAGACTTCTGGGAGATGAAGTCCTTGCGAAGGCCCCGCATTGATTGGGAGCGCAGTCGCCAGGACCCTTTGCGCAGGCGCGTTGGTTTCCCGACCTGAAGAGGCGCCGTCTTCCCGGGTCCCGAGCACTCTGTGCCGGAGGTGAGGGTTGTGGGTGTGTGTCTTCAAGGAGCGGAGTGAGCGCAGCAGCTGAGAGAGGGGACATTAGAACTTTGGGGAGGTGCTGTGGGAGCAAAACGGGGTGACACGGGCGAGGCCAGCCTGCAGAGCGTGTGTCGCGACGTCTCGGTGCGGACGGAAAGTTGTGCACCCACCCCCGTGTGTGCGTGTGTCCCGTGGGGTCTGGGCACCCATTGTATGTCGGTCCCGGACTTTAAGGTTGGAGGTTTGGAGTCTTCCTCCGCCTCTCCCGTTTCTTCTTCCCATAATGGGTGCTTAATGAACGTGGGTGGAATTGACACCAAATCTAGGATGCTGCCGCTCCGTCTTTGCCAGACAGCGCCTCAGATTGCCTCATTTAGCTCCCTGCCCTGGGCCTCCGCACGAGTGCTGGAGGGCTTCATGGAGGAGGTGGGATTTGACGTGAAAGAAAAACAACAACAACAAAACAAAAACCACGAAAGAAGCAGCTAAGCGTTAGGCAGATTTGAGCTGGAGATAGTTTTTACAGAAATGCAGGAACAGTGGTAGACAAGGTTGAAGAAAAGGTACGCTGGGAGCCAGGGCCCGGGACTCAGAGAATCAGGACAAGACTCAGTAGGCAAGGTGGCTTATATAGGTGTGATCCAGGGACTGACACGAATGAAACTATTTGGAGACAGTTATTCTAGAGGTCACATTCAGGACTAGAGAGGGGAAAGGACCAGTAGCAGAGAGCTACTTAGGAATGTATGGTAGTTTTGAAGTAAGATGTTGTGGACTTGAATTATGGTGGTGGTAGTGAAAGGGAAGGATACAGATGACACTGCAAAAGAAGAGTCAAAAGGGCCTGGTGACTAGATTTGGGAGGAAAGAGAGTGAGGTAAGAGTTTGAATTTGGGACACCTGGGAGAACAATAAAACATCTGATACAAATGTAAAGCCAGGAAGAGGCGTTGATGTGTGGAATTGCCTAAAGGAAGATAGTTTTGAGGTGATGGTGGAACGCCTGATTCAAGGTTTGCAGTCATTTGGAAATGCAGGATGAGTCTGGAAGAATGCAATACAGTTGTATTGTAAAATTACAATACAATTACAGGACATGGACATCTGTAGAGTTTGAAAATGGAGCCCTGAATGTGGATGGACTTTCTGAGGGATGGCAAAAACGAAGAAAGTACAAAGACTGAGCTATGGGCAGCATCCATGTTTCCAGGGCAAAAGTGGGGAAAAAGAGTCACAGAAAGACAGCAATTTTAGTGGTTGGAAGAAAAGCTAGTGCAGTATCATAGCAGTTACAGTAACCACTTGAATAAGCAGAAGCTTGTCCGAACAGTGAAAAGCTACAGAGAAATAGATAATATGGCCGGGCACAGTGGCTCACGCCTGTAATCCCAGCACGTTGGGAGGCTGAGGCGGGCGGATCACGAGGTCAGGAGATCGAGACCATCCTGGCTAACACGGTGAAACCCCGTCTCTACTAAAAAAATACAAAAAATTAGCCGGGCGTGGTGGCGGGCGCCTGTAGTCCCAGCTACTCGGGAGGCTGAGGCAGGAGAATGGCATGAACCCGGCAGGCGGAGCTTGCAGTGAGCCAAGATTGCGCCACTGCACTCCAGCCTGGGTGACAGAGCGAGACTCCGTCTCAAAAAAAAAAAGAAAGAAGTAGAGATAATAGGATCAGAAATGCATTGGTAGGCCAGGTGCGGTAGCTCATGCCTGTAATCCCAGCACTTTGGGAAGCCGAGGTGGGCAGATCACTTGTCGTCAGGAGTTCAAGACCAGCCTGGCCAACATGGTGAAACCCCGTCTCTACAAAAATACAAAAATTAGCAGGGCATGATGGCGGGTGCCTGTAATCCCAGCTACTTGGGAGGCTGAGGTGGGAGAATCACTTGAGCCCGAGAGGTGGAGGTTGCAGTGAGCCGAGATGATGCCATTGCTCTTCAGCCTGGGCGGCAAGAGTGAAATTCCGTCTCAAAAAAAAAAAAAAAAGTAGTTTTCAAGCATGCCATTTCAGGTGTGTGAGGGGCAAAAGCTGAAAAACAGGGACTGGAGAAGAGTAAGTGGTAACAGTGTGGAGTCAGTAGGTTATTATTCTCCAAAAAGTTTGATCATGAAAGGACAACCTAAATGAGAACTGCTTTGCTAAAAGGAGGTCATGGGATTCAGTGAAAATAGTTTCAGGTAGAGGAGGCTTGTATGTCTTTGAAGATGTTGAAAGAAAGTGCTACTGGGGTGGAAAATGCTGGAAAAAAAAAAAAAGACTGGGGGCTGGGCGCTGTGGCTCATGTCTGTAATCCCAGCACTGTGGGAGGCTGAGGCAGGCAGATCATGAGGTCAAGAGATTGAAACCATCCTGGCCAAAATGGTGAAACTCTGTCTCTACTGAAAATACAAAAATTAGCTGGGCATGGTGGCGCGCGCCTGTAGTCCCAGCTACTCAGGAGGCTGAGGCAGGAGAATCGCTTGAACCTGGGAGGCAGAGGTTGCAGTGAGCCAAGATCGTGCCATTGCACTCCAGCCTGGGCGACAGAGCCAGACTCCGTCTCAAAAAAAAAAAAAAAAAAAAAAAATACTGGGAAGTGCAGGGACAAATTCTGAGAGGAAGCAATGTGAAAAACAGTGGAACCCAGGGTATAGGACACAAAGGTAAAGTCCTGGAGACAGACATTTCTGTCTTGTTGACCTCACACATCTCGCTGCCCTAGCACATAACAGCTACTTGGTACATATTCATCGAATAGTGGGATGAGTGGATGGATTGCATTGGGCAGTAGAAAGGAAGAGAACTTTATTTGTTGAATGAACCGTATGATAAATGCTTTATATTAATGGTCTCACCATTTATAACTATGCTGTGAGTTAGGTGGTAAACAACTGTTGGCTTAAGTAACTCATCCAAGGCTTCATGGTTAATAATTCCATGCTTGTGGAATGCTTTCTACCATATAAACCTGCTTCCCTTGAAACTCATTCCTGGGAATCTTTGGTGTGGTAGAAGACAAAAGTTATGCGGAAATTGAATGGTACCCATGGAGGTTTGGAATAGCCATGTAGCTAAGATGGGAGCAGTAAAAGCTTTCTGGACGATGTCAAGGGCTCGTTTGAAGATATAGACTGAATTTAGGGGACATTTTCTCCAGTGATACTCTGAGATCCAGGGATAGGAAAAGAGAACACAGAAGTGGAGGTGGTTCTTGGCTAGCAGTAACTCCCTGTGAGTTTGGTGGATTTGAGAAGTCTTCAGTGTCAGTGAGCTTACTGAAGTGACTGCTGGTGGAGTCTAAACCTAATGGGGAGAGAAGTCTATGGATGAGGAGCACTTTGGGAATATCCACTGGTTGTTTAATAACTGGGGAGCTTATATGTTCACCACCATTTGTAATTCGTTCAATGCTCAGTTTAATTAAAGTTGTAATCTAATAAACAAAACTTTGAAAATTGTCTTTAAACATTTAACACTGAGCAGTTTCGACTGCAGTTTTGGATATGGTTTGATTTGTTCAAAAAGCTCCAGTGCTTTAGACAAACATATAGAAATACTTTGACTCCAAAGTTATTACTGCACTTACATTTAAACCTACTCTAAAATAGCAGCAACTCGGCCAGGCACAGTGGCTCATGCCTATAATCTCAGCACTTTGGGATGCCAAGGTGGGGAGATCACCTGAGGTCAGGAGTTCAAGACCTGCCCGGCCAAGATGGTGAAACCCTCTACAAAAATACAAAAATTAGCCAGGCATGGTGGCAGGCACCTATAATCCCAGCTACTCAGGAGGCTGAGGCAGGAGAATCGCTTGAACTGGGGAGGCAGAGGTTGCAGTGAGCCGAGATAATGTCATTGCACTCCAACCCGGGAGACAGAGCGATACCCTGTCTCAAAAAAAACAAAAAAATGCAACAACTCAGTGTAATTAATATTTTCAGTATGTCTACCTTCCTAGAATTATAACATTACTTATTACATTACATTAGCTTATACTAACTTTACTTAGCACATTATTCTAAATGTGTTACATGTATTACCCTATTTAAGCATCAAGATAACTGCAAGAGATATTACTTCCGTTATTCCAGTTTTGCAAACAGGCAGACTGAGACAGGTTAAGAAACTTTCCTGAGGTAGCACCGGTAGGAAGAGGCAGAGGTGGATTTTGATTTCAGGCAGTCTGTCTCCAGAGCCTGTACTCCCAATGACTACACTTTCCTGTATCTCTAAATGCTAATTTTGACTTATTTCTAGGGCCTAAGGGTAATATTTGGATACCCTCTTGTGATGGACGAATCTTAACAGACCAAAAAGGAAAAGAATACTTTTAGACAACACACGTTGCATGCTCTGGTTATCAATTGACATGTCTTTGTTTCTGTTTGTGTTTATATCTGCCTCCTCCCAGCAAGATTCAAACCCTAATCTCTCCCCGTTAGGTTGGGGGTGTTTTTTGTTTATTAGTTTTTGCTTATACTTAGCTAAACTTGTTTTTCCAATAAGTTTTTGCTTTTCACGTAGTTTTTGCAAACTGGTATTCACCCTCAAGGTAATATTCTTTTAAAATTTTGCTTGGCCAGTGTGAACCCATTGTTAAATAACCCTGAGCTGTCTGGCAACTTTTAACTCTAAGCTATAATGATTTATTTTCATGAAAAGATAGCATAGGTAACAGACCAATAGACTAGAACAGAAAATCCCCAAATATCCAAGAATATGATAGACCTGTTATAGAATAGAGTTAAATGCTACCAAACAGACCAGTAAATATCTATTGATCTGGTCTTTTGACATTTTTGAAAACTTAATTCTTCCTTATTTTTGTGTTTGATTCATAAGTCTAGCTGTAGGGAGACATATCCTAAGGGAGAAAGGATGAAGTTCTTTGGAAGCAGAGGTTGGTTCATTGTTAGTAGAGCCCATTTCTCTTTCTACTTGATACTTACGTGTGGCCCCAGTACTGATTAGTCCTCCCTGTTTGGGGTATGTAGTTCTGTATCTAGAATTACCTGGTTTATTCCCATTCCAAATTTCTTTTTACATACTTATATGAGTAGATACAAGTATCTATCCCGAGGGTACATCTATACTTTATGAATAGTCATACAATTAATAGAAAAAAGTACCTTTTTATGTAAGTAAAGTTTTAAACATTGCCTTCCTTGTATTACAACTTTTATGGCATATTTTATATTAACTTTTCTATTTTGAATATGAAACTCATAGTCCTTCAAAGTTCAAATTATTTTATTTAGCGCTAGTGATTTTTATTATTTATCTGGCCAGTGGGAGCCAGAGTCATCTGAGTTTTCTTATTCAAAGATGTGGGGTCGGCTCAAATTCTGAATGTCCAAAACTGTACTCATTGGTTTTCCCTTCAGTCCTTCTCTGTACCTTATCTCCATGAACGGCATCGTTATCCATGCCGCATTGGTAACCCGGGCGTCATCTTTGCCCTCATCACCTTCAGCCTCTTCTTCCAGCCAGTGTATTGTCTGTTTTTCTTCTTCTTCTTTTTTTTTTTTTTTTCCCCCAACTCAGAGTCTTGCTCTGTCACCCAGGCTAGAGTGCAGTGGTGTGATCTCGGCTCACTGCAACCTTTGCCTCCCGGGTTTGAGCGATTCTCCTGCCTCAGCCTCCCAAGTAGCTGGGATTACAGGTGCCCGCCACGGTGCCTGGCTAATTTTTGTATTTTTAGTAGAAACAGGGTTTCACCATCTTGGCCAGGCTGGTCTTGAACTCCTGACCTCGTGATCCACCCGCCTCGGCCTCCCAAAGTGCTGAGATTACAGGCGTGAGCCACCGCGCCCAGCCTGTCTGTTCTTAATAGCTTGACAGCAGTTTCCAACATTTCTGCTTTCACAGCTTTCATTCAGTTTGTCATCTTTCTTATTTAATTATAACACTCTCCTCAATGGTCTACTCACCTCCATTCTTTCCTTCCTGTAATCCCATCACACCACAGCCACTCAGTGTGGTGTGGCCACCTGTGTTGGGGTCCCCAGGATCACCCCAGGTTCAGGGATTCACTAGAAGGACTCAAGACTCGACCCGTAGTTGTACTTCTGGCTAAGAGTATGATGATGACCCTGCAAGGATAGGCAGCCAGATCATAAGGGGAAAAGACAAGCCGGGTAGAGGAATCCGTATATAGGCTTGCTTCTATTCTCTTTCTCCCATGTGGGTGTCACATGGAGCACACTCCTTCACCCAGCAACGAAAATGCAGCAACAAGTGTGATGTCTCTGCTCAAGGAAGCTCATTGGAGACTCAGAGCCCATGTTTTTTATTGAGGGCTAGTCACATAGCCCCCGTCTGCCTAACACATACCAAAATTCCAGACCCTCCAATAGGAGAGCACATGTTCACCATAAACGACATTGTTTGCACAAATAGTTTAGGCATAGTAGACCACCGTTATCTCTTAGGGAACTGGGGAACCCTCTCAAAATCGAAGTTTCCAGCTGCCAGCGAAGGGCCAGCATGCAAGCGGAACTTTCTAGGAATAGCAGTCTCAGGTCTGCTATAACTTTTCTGCACACCACCCTTCTTTCCTTCCTGTTATTTTTTTCTGTACACCAAAATAAGGACTTACTCTTGTTGAAAAAAATATATGAAGAATGGTAAGAAAATAAAAATAACTTATAACTCACCACTCAAATTTCATTTACATTTTAATATGTGTTTTTCCTTTTTCTATACATAATGTGCATGTACAAATATGTAATTTTAAAAGTGTGCATTCTTCAAGTGTTTTGAATTTCTTTGTGGTTTTTTTTTTTTTTTTTTTTTTTTAGATGGAGTCTCACTCTGTCACCCAGGCTGGAGTGCAGTGGCGTGAGCTCAGCTCACTGCAACCTCTGCCTTCTGGGTTCAAGCAATTCTCCTGCCTCAGCCTCCAGGGTAGCTGGCACTACAGCCACGTGCCATCATGCCTGGCTAATTTTTGTATTTTTAGTAGAGACGGGATTTCACCATGTTGGCCAAGCTGGTCTCAAACTCCTAACCTCAAGTGATCCACACGCCTCGGTCTCCCAAAGTGCTGGGATTACAGGTGTGAGCCACTGCGCCCGGCCGTTCTTTGTGGTTTTTTTTCAGTTGTTGATTTTTTTTTGTGTGTGTGAGAAACAAAGCATTACAGATAAAGCTGAAGTATCCTGGATATCCTTCCCCAGTCTTATTTCCCTTTCTTCTCAGATATGTACACATTTGGTGCTTATTGTCCCATGTGTTAATAGATTTTTGTAGGTATTATCTACCTGTTTTTAAATTTTATGTAAATATTATACAGTAAGTCATTCTATAACTTATTTTTTGCCCAGTAATTATGTTTTTGCAATTTATCTCTGTTAACATGAGATAATGTATAATATTCATATATAATGTATAATACACATATATTCATATATAATATTCATATATGAGATAATGTATATATATTCACAAATCCTTATCTGATTAATGGACATTGAAGTTGTTTGCAGTTTATCACTAGTGACCTTCTCCCCAGTGACTTGTAATGCCACCTCAGTCATACATCAGGCTTCCCTAATGTTTGGTTATGTTTTGGGATTTTCTGTTCTAGTCTATTGGTCTGTAATTGATGTGGCTATCTTTTCATGAAAATAAATCGTAGTAGCATGAAAGTTAAAACCTCCCAGGCAGACATGGTTTCAAGTTCTACCTCAGATTCTTACAAAGCCTTAATTTCCTAATCTGTAAAATAGTGCCTACCTTATTGATTTATGAGGATGGAGTTAAATTAGCCTTATAAAAAGCACTTAGCACAGTACCTGGCAAATAGAAAATACTCAATAATGCTAGTTGTTATTAAGATGATGGGTTTTTTTGTTTTGGTTTGGTTTGTTTGAGATGGAGTCTTGCTCTGTCGCCAGGCTGGAGTGCAGTGGCACGATCTTGGCTCACTGCAACCTCCGCCTCCCAGGGTCAACCAATTCTCCTGCCTCAGCCTCCCAAGTAGCTGGGACTACAGGCACACGCCACCACGCCCAGCTAATTTTTTTGTATTGTTAGTAGAGACTGGGTTTCACCATTTTGGCCAGGATGGTCTCCATCTCTTGACCTCATGATCCGCATGTCTCGGCCTCCCAAAGTGCTGGGATTACAGGCGTGAGCCACCGTGCCAGGCCAAGATGATGTTTAATAGTGTTCCATTGTATGTATGGACTGGGCCATAAATTATTTAACCAAGTCTCCAGATGTTTAAGGTATTTCAAATTTTTGCTGCCTTATTGAAAAGATTAAATGAGATAATACATATAAAGTGCTTAGGAAGTGCCCTGGAACATAGCTGTCAATAAGGGTTAGTGTTAATGATGAGTCATAAAAAGCTGTGTATATATCATATATCATTACTTATTTCCTAGTATAAATTCCTAGGAGAGAATTGCTGGGTCAAACAGTATGTTTCAAGGCCCTTGCTATAAGTCACAGTGATTTTTTAAAGCACAGATGTGATGACATGTCCACACCCAAATCCTTCAGTAATCTCCATGCCTGTGGAGAAAGGGCCATGCAAAGCTCTCCTCGATGAAACTGGCCTCTGCCTACCTCTTTTCCCTCATCTTCCCCACAGCACTGCTCACAGCCTAGACTTCTACCATTCTAAGCTAATTTTTGTTGTTAATCCTTTCCATGTAAAGACCTGCCTCCTTCTTTTTGAAAAACTTGAGGTTTTTTTCTCAAGATTTAGAATGTTCTAGCTCCTCCCACAAATGAAAACTTAGCTTAGATCCCACTCCTGTCAAGAAAGCTGCAGAGTTCCTCCTTCCATCCCTCCCTGCTGGGTTAGGTGAGCCTCTGAGGTGCTCTCATGGATTGCTGTGCATATCGCTTTGCTGCTCTTAATGCATCCTGGAGTGAAATATTATCTCATTTACTTGTTTGTTCTCTGTGCTAAGCTATAGCTTCTGGAGGACAAAGACACTATCTGACAGTTTTTCTGTGCTTGATATAAGTAGTTGGTGCTGAATAAATGCTGGTTGAATAGAAGGATGAATGAATGAGTCACAAGAAGCAGTGACCATATCCCCTTGACTGTTGGAGAATGGTCAGTGCACCACAAATATGCCTTTTCCTCCTCCTCACCAGGACCACACCATCTCCCAGCCACCATAAATCCCAGAAATGTGGGATTTAATGCTCTTGTTTTATTTTTATATTTTTTTATTTTTATAGAGACAGAGGTCTTGCTATGTTGCCCAGGCTGGTCTTGAGAACTCCTGGCCTCAAGTGATCCTTCCACCTCGGCCTTCCAAAGTGTTGGGATTACAGACATGCGCCACCGTGCCTGGTCTGTTGTTTTAATTAGACTCTTGATTGTGAAAAACTGAGACTTAGCTAATCCCAGTAAAGGGAATTAGTGATAAGATCTTGCACAGAGCCCAAGACAGTTAGAGTATTATGGCAATCTATGAATAAATAAGGATGGTTTGCATGGAAATTGGAGCCCATGGGTGGTGCTAGGTGAGGTGAGGGCTTCCCCAGGAATTAGGTCTTTGCGTCAGTGTTTCACCGCTGATGGGACTGCGCTGGGCTTCCCCCTGCCTGCCTCTGGTCCCGTGGTCTATTATGACCTTTTCTCTACCTTGTACCTCCCATGTGCCCATGGGTTCTGCTGCTGGTAACTTTGGTTCCCCGATCCTTGTGGCTACTTCAGGACGTCCTTTCATGATATCCTTTCAGCTCGTCACCCACTTGTCCTGACATTTCTTAGTTCACATTCCCAAGGAAGGATGTCACCTTTTCAAGCCAGATCACATCTCAATCTACTAGTCATGTATGCATTACCCACCTGTGGCCTAATCAGTGTGGCTCCGGGAATAAGACACAGGGTCACATGGTACAAAACCTGGCTGCCCAAGGGATGCTCCTTTAGCAAGGGCTATGAGTGGGGTATTTTTCCTTTGAAGAGACTGGATTGTCTTTGATATGTCTTGTCCATGTAGTCATTTATAAAATTGCTAATGGCTTTTGCCCAGTAATCATTCAGGGCAATATTGAATGTGAATTTTTACGTACTGTGTGAATCTTACATAGTTCTTGACTCTCAGGAATAGAACTCTGCCTCTAGCATCGTGGTAAAAACCACCACCACATTGTGGTCTAATTCACAGTTCCATGGTTGTTGGCTCTAATTCTGGGGTGGTCTGGGATTGTTCCTGGCCTTGCTTTACTTAGACCCCCTTTTGTAAGGTATTGAGGATGACATATCCCCCTGGTATGTGCTTCATGGGTCAAAAGACTATGCGACAGGACTGGTCTTTCTACTACCTTCTTTCTCACCCTCCACTTCTGCCTCATTAGGACTCTGCCCTTGTCCACAAGGAGAGCACACAGGAGAGAATGGCTGCTGTGTCTCCGACCACCAGATGCCAGGTGAGGTGGACTTTTGTGTTCCCGAAATACTCCATTCATCTCCAGAATGTAACCACTTTTCTTTCTCTATCCTGGAGCCTCTTTGAGCAGACCCAGCCAGGCAGATGAAGGACTCCACAGGGAGTATTTCTTTCCTATTTGACTTGAGGTATCCTTTAGTGACCTTTTCTTGCTGTGAGCATGTGCCCATTAGCTTGTCACCAGCCTTACAACTCCTGGAGCCTTCACTGTGAGTGATTTTGCCTAGAAGCCAATGGTAGGGTCTGATTGGAAGGTTTGGGGAATAGTGGGCTGGTTCTGGTCCTGACAGTCCCTTTGGTACATTCATGTGTGGACTGAGAGGAGGCTCCAGTGTTCCAGGGAGTGTGGGGCTAGGCTGGGGTGTGCGATACTCACTGTAGAGCACCTCTGTGGGGTGCTAAGAGCCCTGAAGAGAGTCTCCTGTGCTAGAGACTGTGTGGCTTGCTCCATTCCTGCCCGAGGGCAGAGTCTTAAATTCTGCATCCTGGCCTAGAACTTTTGCAGACACACTGGAGACTCATCTGAGGTTTTAGAACTGAAGGTAAAGAGATGCAATCTTACAGAATCACAGAGCATTAGAATGAAATGAGAGGGATCCTACAGATGATCTAATCAACACCATTATTCTAAGGATTTGTAAAAAAAAAAAAAGACAATTGGTGAAATTTGAGTAAGATTGCAGATTAGATAATAGTATAAGATCAATGCTATTTTCTCCTTTTTTTATAGTTATACTGTGATTATAACAACAGTACATCCTTGTTTTTACAAAATACACACTGAAATATTTAGGATTAAAGACACATGATGTTGACAAGTTAGTCAAGAGGCCTAACAAAAAGATAGGAGAATGTGTATCTAGAGAGAGACAGAAAAATAAAGTAAATGTGGAAAATGTTGACAGTTGAGGAAGCCAGGTGAAGGGTACACAGGAATTTTTTTGTGCTATTTTTAGAAGTCTGAAAAAAGAGTCTGATATTCAGAAGCTCAGCTGTAAGTATAGTGGTGTGAGATTCTGACCAAGAACTTCATGTCTTGGGTGATGAGGCCACTTTTCCCAAATGCTTTAAAGTTCTACTCAGTCAGAACTGTTTTTCTTTCCTCCCACCATGCGTCCTCCAGGGCTGTCATCTTTGACATTTTTGATCTGGTCCAAGTAAAGAGAAGGATTAAGAGTAAGGGAGAATGTGATTGTATTTTCAGGAATCAGTGACATTCGAAGACGTTGCCGTGGTTTTCACAGATGAAGAGTGGAGTCGTCTGGTCCCCATACAGAGGGACCTCTACAAGGAGGTGATGCTGGAGAACTATAACAGCATTGTGTCATTGGGTAAGGGGAGTCTCCATGAGGAGGTACAGTCTGTACTATGCTAATGTGGGGCTGAGAGGGCTGAGGAATTAATACCGTTCTCCTCCCCGCTGAGTTCTGAGCCACCTGAGAGATAAAGTAAGAGTCGAAAGATGTGGCATCAGAGTACAGCAACGGCGGGCTCAATACTGAACCCCAGCATTGGGCAGACATGCCTCCCCAGCCATGGGCAGTGCTGGATGACCATAGGCTCTCTCGCTCAGCAGCCTGCCCGGCAAAATTCAGGGAGGGCCAGCGAGAGCTGAGGGACAGAGCGGAATGTCTGTTAGAGGCAGGGAGCTGGCGCTCCAGAGGGGCAGGCAGAAGACGCTGAGTTCCATATGCCCAGTTCTCCCAATTCGCCAGTTAGGTAACTCAGCTCACCCAGAGGAGTGTGCGCTGGGGTAGGGGGCCATCTTGTCGGAATTCAGGGTTGTGCCTCTGAGGTCACCAGATATATGTTTGATTTTGAATATTTGTCTTAGGTACAGTCTTAGATGCTCACAGAAGACACTTTGTAATTATAGAGACTTGTGTGACAAAGAGAAAGTTAAGAGTCACTGCTGATTCTGGTGTTAGTGAAAAGTAAAGTTGGGCTCCTGGAGGTTATGAGAACCTCTCAGGAGCTTCACGAGAGGCTGAGAGAGTGCCCAGATTGAGAAACCGGCTTAAAATAAGCAGCAGATGGCAGTAAAAGGAGTCACATTGCAGATTTCCTACGAGGCAGGTCAAAAAATAAGTGCTAACACCCCCCAGATTAACTTAATCAGGCCAATTGTCTCCCAAACAGAATGGAATATTCAGGAGGCATCAAAGGAGCATTTGTTACAGGCTTTAGTAGATGGCATATTGAGGAAAATAGAACCCCTGAGGTCAGGGACAGAGAGCCACAGGGAGATGCTGGGTGTGGCCGTTTTGTCAACAGAGAATCCACAGAAAACCCGGTAGACAATCCTTGGGCCCAATAAGAAAGTGCCTCTTTCCCAAGTTGGGGCCTCAGCAAAAGGGAAGTTTAGAGCCCAAGCCTATTTCCAGGATCTATTTTTTAATATAACCAAAAATGGATAGATTTGCTTCAGGGAATTTATCCTAAGGAAATAATAGGACTAGCAGTCCATGGTGTATGCAGATGTTCATCACACTATTGTTTGTTAATAGCAAAATGTTAAAAATGGTCTAAATTTCTATCATAAGGGAATTCATTAAATAAATTATGTTATCCGTACAATGTCATATCCCGTAGCCATTACAATGGTGAGGTAGATCAGTGCTGATATAAATAAAATGGTATTTTAAATTTATTGTGTGAAAAAAAATCAGCTTTACAAATCAGCTTCATTTCATTATCCAGGTTTGGTTTTTTTTGTTTTTTTTTTTTTTGAGACAGAGTCTCACTCTGTTGCCTAGGTTGGAGTGCAGTGATGCAATCTCGGCTCACTGCAACCTCTGTCTCCAGGGTTCAAGCAATTCTCGTGCCTCAGTCTCCCAAGTAGCTGGGATTACAGCCATGGGCCACCATGCCCTGCTAATTTTTGTATTTTTAGTAGAGACAGGGTTTCACCATGTTGGCCAGGCTGGTCTCGAACTCCTGACCTCAGGTGATCCACCCATCTCGGCCTCCCAAAGTGCTGGGATTACTGGCAGGAGCCACTGTGCCCAGCCTCATTATCCAGTTTTTAACAGAATGTATTTATGGGTGTCTTTGGATATCTGAATAGAAAGAAAGAAAATACACTGTACGCAAGGTGATTTTTTCTTTTTGCTTGTATACACTTCTAATTTTCCTAGAATGCACCGGACAGACTTGTTTCAATGAAAGCACAATGCTCAAGGCAAACAAATAAACAAAAATGGGCAGTTTGGATACACTTTTTACTCAAGGTGACTTAATTTCATTCTCATCTCTCCTAAGCCAATGACCTTCATCCTACCAGTGCTAACACTGGGAACTTCCCATTCACTTCACAGGGAAGAATAAACACGTGAATCTACACGGGTTCTCTCAACCTTCTGACCTTGTGCCACTTGCTCCTTTTATAGCCTCAGTCCTGGCCTCCGTCCAGAGGTTCCTCTGCTTTGGACTCTGCGTTCTTGGCTTGTGCGTTCTGCCTTTTGCATTTTCTCTCTAAAAGACTTAGATGCTGTGGCCAGGCACAGTGGCTCATGCCTGTAATCCCAGCTCTTTGGGAGGCCACGGCAGGTGGATCACCTGAGGTCAGGAGTTCAAAACCAGCGTGGCCATGATGGCAAAGCCCCATCTCTACTAAAAATACAAAAATTAGCCAGGTGTGGTGGCACCCGCCTATAATTCCAGCTACTTGGGAGGCTGAGGCAGGAGAATCACTTGAACCTGGGAGATGGAGGTTGCAGTGAGCCGAGATCAGGCCACAGCATTCCAGCTTGGGCGACAGAGTGAGATGCTGTCTCAACAACAACAAAAAAGTCTTAGAGGCTGGGATTGAGCTTTGGGAGAGTGATATTATTTTCATCACACACAGCCACCTGCTTTGTTTCTTTCTCTTTGAGCAGGCCTTCCAGTTCCTCAACCTGATGTGATTTTCCAATTGAAGAGAGGGGACAAGCCGTGGATGGTAGATCTTCATGGGTCTGAGGAGAGAGAATGGCCAGAGAGTGTCTCTCTAGGTAACTGAGTGTGAACAAGACAGAATGGAATTTTGTTTGGCTTTTTGTTATTCGGGTGATGGGGGAAATAACAGGTATCATCTTTCTCTCAAATTCAAGTCTTCTGCTTTATTATTTATTGTATATCACTCAATAGCTTTCATTTTTTTCCCTCTACACCTTAACGTGTTATTCATCTATATTCACCAAGTGTTACTTTCTCACGTCTGTAACGTTGTGCACTCACACTTTGCTATTTCTTTTTTTTTTTTTTTGAGACAGAGTCTCACTCTGTTGCCCAGGCTGGAGTGCAATGGCGCTATCTCAGCTCACTGTAACCTCCACCTCCCAGGTTCAAGCGATTCTGCCTGCCTCAGCCTCCCAAGTAGCTGGGATTACAGGCACCCGCTACCATGCCTGGATAATTTTTGTATTTTAGTAGAGATGGGGTTTCGCCATGATGGCCATGCTGGTCTCGAACTCCTGACCTCAGGTGATCCGCCCACCTTGGCCTCCCAAAGTGCTAGGATTACAGGTGTGAGCCACCATGCCCGGCCACACTTTGCTATTGCTATTGAGTGCCATCCTGTCTATTCGGCATGCTCTCCTGATTGTCCTGGCCATGCTCCCACTGGACATTCTCCTGTTTTCTGAGGTGTCCACCATCCATTCTGTTCCCTGCCACCTTCTTCACTCCCAGGTCTTAGTCCCTCCCTGCCGTGTAAGACTATCTATGGGAGCAAGCAATGCAGTGACCATACATTACTTTCAGACTCATTGGAGCATCTCTTCTTTCTGTAATATTTCCTAGCCCAGGAAAAAAACTGCATCTGTTTTCTGTTTGTTCCAGACTGGGAAACTAAGCCTGAGATTCACGATGCTTCAGACAAAAAATCAGAAGGATCATTGAGGGAATGCCTTGGAAGGCAAAGTCCTCTGTGTCCTAAATTTGAAGTTCATACACCCAATGGCAGGATGGGAACAGAAAAGCAAAGCCCTTCAGGGGAGACTCGTAAGAAATCCCTCTCCCGGGACAAAGGCTTGCGGCGAGGGTCAGCCCTGTCCAGGGAAATTCTCACTAAAGAGAGACACCAGGAATGCAGTGACTGTGGGAAGACCTTTTTTGACCACTCATCCCTCACCCGCCATCAGAGGACTCACACTGGGGAGAAGCCCTACGACTGCCGCGAGTGTGGGAAAGCCTTCAGCCACAGGAGCAGCCTCAGCAGACATCTGATGTCACACACTGGGGAGAGCCCCTACGAGTGCAGCGTGTGCGCAAAAGCCTTCTTTGACCGCTCGTCCCTAACTGTCCATCAGCGAATTCACACTGGAGAGAAACCCTTTCAGTGCAACGAGTGTGGAAAAGCCTTTTTTGACCGTTCATCCCTTACTCGACACCAGAGAATTCACACTGGAGAAAGTCCTTATGAATGTCTTCAGTGTGGGAAAGCCTTTAGCCAGAAAAGCATTCTTACTCGCCATCAGCTAATCCACACTGGCAGGAAGCCTTATGAGTGTAACGAGTGCGGGAAAGCTTTCTATGGTGTCTCGTCTCTGAATAGACATCAGAAAGCTCATGCTGGGGACCCTCGCTATCAGTGTAACGAGTGTGGCAAAGCTTTCTTTGACCGCTCATCCCTTACACAGCATCAGAAGATCCACACTGGAGACAAGCCATATGAATGCAGCGAGTGTGGGAAAGCCTTTAGCCAGCGGTGCCGGCTCACGCGGCATCAGCGTGTCCACACGGGAGAGAAGCCCTTTGAATGCACTGTGTGTGGGAAAGTTTTCAGTTCAAAATCTTCTGTTATTCAACATCAACGGCGTTACGCCAAACAGGGAATAGACTGAGTTGGGCAAAAGCTTGGGTAGGACAAGAACTTCCATACAAATTTGAGATAGATCTCGCCTGTCTTAAAGCTGCCATTTGCTCATTCTACCCACTCTGGCTGCCGTTGTCCTGTCCTGCTTCTGCGCCAGAGTGTTTAATAAGCACTCCCTTCCTGCTGTGTTATAGAACTGTAGGGGAGGCCATGGAAATGACTCTAAAGATACAAAATTTTGAAGAGGTTTGTCAGACAATAGGATAGATGTTAGGAGGAGACACACCTCTTGTCTGAGAACCTAGGCCCCAGGTATCACTGCACTTTAAGAAACTGGAGGCTGCAACAGGAGGGAAAGGCAGAATGATATCAGAGCAGTACTATTTTTTTTTTCAGAACAGTTGTTTTGATGGCTGTTAGTCCCCCTCTCTTGGAGCATTTTATTGTTCTCTTGTGTCCCAGCTTTTAGACCTCTTACTTCTACTGCTAGTAGCTAGCACTTACTGAGCACCTGCGATGAGGTAAAGACTCAGCTAAGGGTTTTACAGGAAGTAGATTAATTGATCATGTCACCAACCATATGAAGTAGGCACTGTTACCATCTGCATCTCCAGATGAGCACCCTGAGGTTTAGAGAGATTAAATCACTTGCCCAAGGTGAACCAGCTGGTAAAAGGTGATGCCAGGTCTTGAAGACAGGTCCACCTTCAAAATCTATTCTCTTTACCATTATGCTTGATGGTTTGTTTGTTTTATAATTTATGTATATGTATTATCCTCTCAACTAGATTGTAAGCACTTGGAGGTGTGACTTACAGGTCTTTGTATCTCACACAGTGCCTTGCTAATAGGTGCTCAATAAATATTTATATGAGTGAATTACTTTTCTACTTACCAAATTCTCTCCATTCAGAACACCTCTTGGATTTGCATACTTTCTCTGAATTCACAGCCCAGCCTATACTTTTATCATCCCCAGCTCCCACTCCTGGCAGCAGTAGCTTTCTAATTCCAGTTCTTCCTGCTTTATTGAAGAGGGATGTGCTAAGCTGTGGTACAGTAACAAGCCCACAGAGAGCTATGTCTCCCTTAAAACCTGACGGGAACCACTCTGTCTTATTCTAGCCTCATTATTTGGAACATCTGGCTTCCAAAGTCACCACAAGGGCGGAAGAGAAAGCTAGAGGAATTTGTAGGATATTTTCTTAGACCCAGGCTTACATCACTTCTGTCCACATCTAATAAGCCAGAACCCAGCACCTAGAAGCTAGGAAAGTAAACAAGCACCTCGAAAGTTGGTTAATACCAAGAACCTCTCTCACAGTTATATTTTGCATACTACTGTTAAGCCAGTCTTGGCAAATGACCCCTTCCTGCCCATCACTGCCTTCCTCAAGACCTAAAATAGCTCCCTATTTAGTGAAAAATTATCTGAATATTTAAGGTCTGCCTTAACGTGATCCCCATTGCTGAACTTTACCTCCTGACTCCAAAAACTCTTCTCTTCCCTGGGCCCAGTCCTATTTTTTTTTTTTTGAGACAGAGTCTCACTCTGTCACCCAGGTTGGAGTGCAGTGGCACAATCTCCGCTCACTGCAAGCTCCGCCTCCCGGGTTCACACCATTCTCCTGCTTCAGCCTCCCGAATAGCTGGGACTACAGGTGCCCACCAACACGCCCGGCTAATTTTTTGTATTTTTAGTAGAGACGGGGTTTCACCGTGTTAGCCAGGATGGTCTCAATCTCCTGACCTCGTGATCCGCCCGCCTTGGCCTCCCAAAGTGCTGGGATTACAGACGTAAGCCACCGTGCCCGGCCGATATTTTTATTTTATTAAAGGTTAGGCACTAGATGACCTTGACTCTAGGCATCTGCATTCTCTTGATCTTTGCTTAGGGTGAAGCTCAGAAAAGGACTTGGTTCTGAAAGGCTGTCTGGAATTAGATTGTCCTCCGTGATTCCCAGTGAATTGAGATGAATTTCCTCTGGAAGTTCAAGTCAGATTCGAGAAGCTGAATTACCAAACAGACCCTCCCCAACCTACTAACAACCCTATTACTCTGTTCACCCTAGAGCAGACAAACGGCAGGGAAGACTTGATCTGTGGACTTTTGAAAGCAACTGGAGGAAAAACACGTAACAGAATCTATAGGTGTGGACAATATGTGATATTGCTAAATAATGTCAAGTAGGAAATAAAGGAGACTATTGACAAACTTTTGGCTGATGACTGTCTCTGGGAGTTCTGAATTTTTACTGCCTTGTTAAAAGTAAATTGAGGGTCAGGTATTTCTCTAATACATTCTACCATTTTCAGCAAGATGAGATTGGAACAAATTTAGGATTCCAATGGACATCTTTTTTACTCTATTATCCTTAGAAAAGATACCAATGGACTTTTGAGCACAGTAGTAATGGAGACAGAGTGGGGATATGGATTTGATAGTTTTCCCTTTGTTTCCCATTTAAATTTGGTTATCAGAGCTTTTTTTTTTTTAATGTGGATACTGTTCCACTTCCTTCTAAAAACAGGAAATGGCCATTTTACCTTTTAATTAATATCTCCCAATATGGCATGTAGTAGTGGAGACCTTAAATTTTGAGGTATTGGCTTCACCTAATGGCCATTAGTAGGATCAAACCTTGGAATTAGAAATTGATCAAATTGGAAGAATATCAGCATTCTTAAGGTATAAAGCAAAAATGACTGGATAGTGTTTGCAGGGGTTTGAGCCTCAAAGAAATGAAGTAATATCACTGATGTCAAGCTTTAAAAGGAGTTTCAAAGAAATAATATTACTGATGACAAGTTTTTGTTTTTTGTTTGTTTCATTTGAGACAGAGTCTCGCATTGTCGCCCAGGCTGGAGTGCAGTGGCGTGATCTCGGCTACTGCAACTTCCGCCTCCCAGGTTCAAGCAATTCTCCCACCTCAGCCTCCCAAGTAGCTGGGAATACAGGTGCCCGCCACCATGCCCGGCTAATTTTTTGTATTTTTAGTAGAGACGGGGTTTCACTATGTTGGTCAGGTTGGTTTTGAACGCCTGACCTCATGATCCACCCGCCACCACCTCCCAAAGTGCTGGGGTTACAGGTGTGAGCCACTGCGCCCAGCCAAACTCTAAGTTTTAAGAGAGAATTGAGTGCTTGCCACACAAAGGCACAGAAGCATTCCATGAATCAAAAGAAAGGTTGGCAATGCTAGAGAATCTTGCGATGGAAAGAATATGGCAGATGGCAGAAAGCTGGGCACCGCAGCCTGGCACAGACAGTTGGCAGGCCCACCAATCCCAGAAATGCATCTGGGGTGTCACGATGCCAGGGGGCCAGTGGGAGGGTTGGCCAGCTTCTGGGCTCAGGCACACCCACCCCCTCCTCCTCAGGCCTGCATTTCTAAGAATAACCCCCTCTGCAAGTCTTACATAATAAATCACACAGAGCTGAAGAAGGAAGCAAAGATACCAGCTGCCAGCCATTAGACAAGATAAATATGTTCATTTTCAATAACCAGCTATAACCGATTCCTCAGGAAGTCTAAGAGATTGACTGCAGTGGATGTCAAGTTCCTAAGTGGTCTATGTTATTGAGGCAAGACTCCTGTGGTAAAAAGAAAGTTAAAGTAGGTATGTTGAGTTGGGTGATGGGGATCCTAGTGAGGGGGCTTCTCTGAAATGCTTTTACAAGGGTTTGAGCGGATTGGGAAATGTATACACAGATTGACCATTATAATTTGAAATCCGAAATGCTCCAAAATGTGAAGCTTTTTGAGTGCTGAGCTAAAGCCACAAGTGGAAAATTCCACATCTGATCTCATGTGATGGGTCACAGGAAGATCAAGATTTAACGGGCGTGAAGACAGGACGAGACTTCAAAGGAGAAGGAGTAGATGGAGATAGAGAGGTCAGAGAAATGCCAGGGGACAGCCGTGTCACAGAAGTCAAAAGATTTTCAAGAAAGAGGGAATGGTCAAAAAGCACTCAAAGTTGCCAAGTAATCAAGGAAGACAAAGCCTGAGAAAGCTCCACTGGAGTTTATCAGTGACATTTAGCAGTGATATTTACAGAGTTAGAAAGATGATGATATATTGTGAAATGATAAAAGCAGGTTACAAAATGTTTGGAACTTGAATACATTTACAATATAGTTCCACATATATGCATGGAAAAAGAAGGACCAACACCAAGATATTACCCCTAATTATCTTTGACTAGAAAGCTTATATACTTTTTCTTTTTCTTTTTTTCTTTTTCCTTTTTTTTGTTTTTTGAGATGGAGTCTTGCTCTGTCACCCAGACTGGAGTGCAGTGGCACGATCTTGGCTCACTGCAACCTTCGCCACTCAGGTTCAAGCAATTCTCCTGTCTCAGCCTTCCCAGTAGCTGGGATTACAGGCATGTGCCACTACACTCAGCTAATTTTTGGTATTGTTTTTAGTAGAGACGGGGTTTCACCATGTTGACCAGGATGGTCATGAACTCCTGACCTCAGGTGATCCACCCGCCTTAGCCTCCCTAAATGCTGGGATTATAGGCATGAAGCACCATGCCGGGCCAGTTTATACACTTTTCTTTATCTCTCTTTTTAAAAAATTTTATTATACTTTAAGTTTTAGGGTACATGTGCACAACATGCAGGTTTGTTACATATGTATACGTGCCATGTTGGTGTGCTGCACCCATTAACTCGTCAGTTAGCATGAGGTATATCTCCTAATGCTATCCCTTCCGCCTCCCCCTACCCCACAGCAGGCCCCGGTGTGTGATGTTCCCCTTCCTGTGTCCATGTGTTCTCATTGTTCAATTCCCACCTATGAGTGAGAACATGCGGTGTTTGGTTTGGTTTTTTGTCCTTGCGATAGTTTGCTGAGAATGATGGTTTCCAGCTTCATCCATGTCCCTACAAAGGACATGAACTCATCATTTTTTATGGCTGCATAGTATTCCATCTCTTTTTTTTTTTTTTAGACATAGTCGCACTCTGTCACCAGGCTGGAGTGCAGTGGTGCAATCTCAGCTCAATGCAACCTCCGCCTCCCAGGTTCAAGTGATTCTCCTGCCTCAGCCTCCCAAGTAGCTGGGACTACAGATGTGTGCCACCACGCCCAGCTATTTTTTTGTGTTTTTAGTAGAGGCAGGGCTTCACCATGTTGGCCAGGATAGTCTCAATGTCTTGACCTCATGATCCGCCCGCCTCGGCCTCCCAAAGTGCTGGGATTACAGGTGTGAGCCACCGTGCACGGCCTATCTCCTTTTTATACTTCCTAGTTGTCTCCAGTGAACATGGAATGTTTTAAAATATTTTTAAAACTGCAAATAAAATGAGGAAGCACATTTTAAAATATATGGAGTAATGAACACCAAATTTAGTACAGTGGTTACCTCATGGAGGGGAAGAGAGGAGATGAGGGAGGGGCTTCAATCTTAGTGTTAATGTTTATTTCTTAAATTAGGTGGTGGGTCCATAGGTGTTTGCTTGTCTTTATGCTTCTTGTATGTCTTATGCATTTCATAATGCATTTAGAAACTAAATACAGAAAATGAAGACTTTATAAATTTCACTGTTACTTTTCTTTTCTTTTTTTTTTTTTGAGACAAAGTCTCGCTCTTGTCCCCCAGGCTGGAGTGCAGTGGTGCAATCTCGGCTCACTGCAACCTCTGCCTCCTGGGTTCAAGCGATTTTCTTGTCTCAACCTCTGGGATAGCTGGGATTACAGGCGCCCGCCACCACGCCCAGCTAATTTTTGTATTTTTAGTAGAGACAGGTTTTCACCATGTTGGCCAGGCTGGTCTTGAACTCCTGACCTCAGATGATCTGCCCACCTCAGCCTCCCAAAGTGCTGGGATTACAACTGTAAGCCACTGCGCCCAGCCTATTTTACATTTTTAAAAGCCAAAGCCATCATAATTTATCTTTTTAAGGATTTCTAAAAAACTGTTTATTGATGTTTATAGTTGTGTTTTATATTATCTAAAACTCTTCCAGTTGAATTTGTATTTTCATCAAAATCAACAAAATTGCACAGAAATATAATTAATGGATACAAATTCATTATTTTTAAAGCTATAAAAGAAAATGGCTTCATGGGGTTGTTCCTGAGGTGTGGAACCTTCTCCATATTCCACTGCTCTAAGCCAAGAACTTTCCCTTAACCCACAAGAACACCAGGTCCACATGGGGGACATTCCCAGATATTCATCAGGGAAAGAACACGTGAACCACTTCAAAGAGACCTAACTCAGATTTTCTAGAAAGTTGCCCTGACTTCCCTTCAGAGAGCTGTGTATGTGATTCTGGAAAGTAGCATATGCTTTCTGGACAGTTTCATGTTCCCCCCTAGAAAGTAAGGCACTGCTACTAGACCCTGAGGTGGCCATGGGTTTCTATCCTAAACAGCCATTTCTCATTCTGTTCTTTGTGAACAGGACTTTTATTTCCTAAACCTGATGTGATTTTCCAGTTGAATGGAGGTGGAGAGCCATGGAAACTTGATATACAGGAAGGTGAAGTGACAGAGGGTGCAGGAAGTACTTCTGTAGGCATGTGTGGATGGGCAGATGGGATTTAGTGGAAGGTTCACATAGAGACCCCTCCTTGGGGTCTCATAGGCCTATGGAGATGGTCATGGCCATACTGGGCCTTTGCTGCAAAAACTTGTCCTCCAGATAGCCACGTGGCTTTCTTGTCACCTTTTCCAAGTCTTTGCTCAGATGTGCCCCTTTCTCAGCCAGGCTTTCGCTGGCCATCCTGTCTAAAAACAGAACTCTCAGCCAGGCACGGTGGCTCACACCTGTAATCCCAGCACTTTGGGAGGCCGAGGCAGGTGGATCACTTGAGATCAGGAGTTCAAGACCAGCCTGGCCAACATGGTGAAACTCTGTCTCTACTAAAAAAATACAAAATTGGCTGGGCATAGCGGCTCATGCCTGTAATCCCAGCTACTTGGGAGGCTGAAGCAGGAGAACCACTTGAAGCTGGGAGCTGAGATCATGCCATTGCACTCTAGCCTGGGCGACAGAGTGAGACTCCATCTCAAAAATTAAAAAATAAAATAAAATAAAACATAACTCTCGCCATCCCTTCCACAACTCCCAGCCCCTGCACTCCCAGCTGTCTTCCCAGCTCTGTCTTCCTGACATTTTTACTTTTTAATTTTGTTTACTGTCTGTACACACCTACCCCTAATTAAAATGTCAACACCACCGGAGATGTTTTGTTTTATGCTCTCGCCTACTGTCTCAAAACACTACCTGGTACACAGCACACACACAGATACTGTCAGATGAGTGAGAAAGTGGAGCTGTCTACAGCAAGGCCCTTCCTGTTTGTTTTTCTTGGGGGTGGTAGTGGTGAGGGGTGAGGGTGGGAGAGGAGAGGGTTGAGACACACCTTTATTTCAACTCTGATAACACTTTCTCATCTTTCCTGCTTATTTATTTATTTATTTATTTATTTATTTATTTATTTTGAGATGAAGTCTCACTCTGTCACCCAGGCTGGAGTGCAGTGGCATGACCTTGGCTCACTGCAACCTCCGCCTCTTGGGTTCAAGCGATTCTCCTGCCTCAGCCTCCCAAGTAACTGGGACTACAGGCACCTGCCACCACGCTCGGCTAATTTTTGTATTTTTAGTAGACAGGGTTTCACTGTGTTGACCAGGCTGGTCTTGAACTCCTGACCTCAGGTGATCCGCCAGCCTCAGCCTCCCAAAGTGCTGGGATTACAGGTGTCAGCCACCATGCCTGGCTTCTCCTGCTTTTCTTTTACCATATGACCTTCCTTTTCCTGTTAGATCCACTCAGAAGTCACAGGCAGCTACTTTCCTAGGAGCTATCCTGTCTCCCTGCTTATTCCCTGACGTTTACACTCCTCTACCTGTAGCAAGCTGCCCTGGTCATTCCCTCTTCTATAGTTCTATGCATATCTCCTATTTTTCTTCATATACCTCTTTTCGAAATGGCTGTTCACATGATTAACTTCTTTTGGCTGTTCACATGATTAACTTCTTTCTTTCAGATCTTAGTTTAAACATCAATTCTAGATGACCACTCTTAAGGATCTCTCTGAAGCCCCTACTCCAACTCCTACTCATTATTTCCTTCACTACACTCATCACCATCTGTTATATTTTGTTTGTTTCTTTGCCATCTGTGTAGTAGAATATAAGCATCATGAGGGCAGGGACTCTGGCTGTCTTAGGCATTCGTGTTTCAGTGACTTACTGTGCCCAGCACTTAACAGGCACACTAAATGATAAATAGCTAATGCATGAATAACTGAAACGTGTTTAGTGGGCTAAATGCCCACTTTCCACTTCTAATCTCTATTTCTCTTTTCCTTTGCTATTTTTCACTCTGTCCCTGTTGTTTTTCTTTTAAGGAGCTACCAATCAATCAGCCAGTATTTTGTATTTGTTCTTAACACATACAATACTTTCTTCTTAACTAGCACTCAAAGCTTTGATCTCTATTTGCTATTTATTTTAGACCAGAAGACTAGATCTAAGAGCCAGGACTCCACTCAAAGGCAGGATGTTTCTAAAACAGTAAAATCACTAAATACATTAATGAAAAACTCTGAAAAGATTTTCCACTGGGTCCTGCACTTATCCCTGAAAAGCCTGAGCGCAGAAAGAAGAAAAACCATTCAGGGAAACGCTGAAGAAATCTGCGCCCAAGGAGAAGGACTGAGGCAAAGATCTACTCTTGCCAAGAAAACTAACAGTAAGAGGAGGAACTTTGAATGCAGCATGTGTGGGAAGACCCCATATAACCACGTAGTCGTCACCCACCATCAGAGGACTCACAGTGGAGGAAAGCCCCATGACTGTCAAGAATGAAGAAAAGCCTTTAGCTGTAGGAGTCTTAAGAAAAACCTGATGTCAGCCAGTGGTTTATGCCTGTAATCACAGAATTTGGGAGGATCACTTGGCGCCTACGAGTTTGAGACCAGCTTGAGCAACATAGTGAGACGTTGTCTCTATAACATTAGTTAAAATCGAAAAAAGAAACACCTGATGTCACACACTGGGAAGAGCCCCTTTGAATGCAATGAAAACTTTCTACAACTGATTAACCCTTACTGGGCATCAGTGAACTCATACTGGAGAAAGTCCTTATGAATGCACAGAGTGTGGGGAATCCTTCAGCGGGAAAGTTATTCTGACTGGCCACAGCAAACCCGCCCTGGAGAGTGGCCCTAGGAATGCAGGGGTAGGGTAGAGCTCTGTTGTGTAGGGAAAAGAAAGAGAGATCAGACTGTCACTGTGTCTACGTAGAAAGGAAAGACATAAAAGACTCCATTTTGAAAAAGACCTGTACTTTAAACAGTTGCTTTGCTGAGATGTTGTTAATTTGTAGCTTTGCCCCAGCCACTTTGACCCAGCAACTTTGACCCAACTTGGAGCTCACAAAAACATGTGTTGTATAAAATCAAGGTGTAAGGGACCTAGGGCTGTGCAGGACGTGCCTTGTTAACAAAATGTTTACAAGCAGTATACTTGGTAAAGGTCATCGCCATTCTCTAGTCTCAATAAACCAGGGGCACAATGCACTGTGGAAAGCCGCAGGGACCTCTGCCCTTGAAAGCGGGGTATTGTCCAAGGTTTCTCCCCATGTGATAGTCTGAAATATGGCCTCGTGGGATGAGAAAGACCTGACTGTCCCCCAGCCTGACACCCATAAAGGGTCTGTGCTGAGGTGAATTAGTAAAAGAGGAAAGCCTCTTGCAGGTGAGATGGAGGAAGGCCACTGTCTCCTGCCTGCCCCTGGGAACTGAATGTCTCGGTGTAAAACCCGACTGTACATTTGTTCAACTCTGAGATAGGAGAAAAGCTGCCCTGTGGTGGGAGGCAAGACATGTTTACAGTAATACTGCCTTGTTATTCTTTACTCCACTGAGATGTTTGGGTGGAGAGAAACATAAATCTGGCCTACGTGCACGTCCAGGCATAGTATCTTCCCTTGAACTTAATTATGATATAGATACTTTTGCTCACATGTTTTTTGTTGACCTTCTCCTTATTATCACCCTGCTCTCCTACTACATTCCTTTTTGCTGAAATAATGAAAATAATAATCAATAAAAACTAAGGGAACTCAGAGGCCGGTGCTGGTGCAGGTCCTTGGTGTACTGAGTGCCGGTCCCCTGGGCCCACTATTGTTTCTCTATACTTTGTCTCTGGGTCTTATTTCTTTTCTCAGTCTCTCGTCCCACCCGACTAGAAATACCCACAGGTGTGGAGGGGCAGGCCACCCCTTCATGTTGGACCATTCATCCCTCATTCGACACAGGACAGTGCACACTGTAGAGACGCATCCCGAAGATAATGAGGGTGGGAAGGTTTTCTTTATGGCTCGTCCCTTAATCAGCAACAGAAAATTCATAGTGGAGACAAGCCCTATGAATGCATTGAATGTAGGAAATCCTTCCTCCAGAAAAGATGGCTCATTCACCATCAGAGAGTGCACCCTGGAGAGAAGCTCCACGAGTGCAGCATGTGTGGGAAAGTTCTCAGTCGCAAGTCCTCTATCATCCAACATCAGTGATGTTTATGCCAAACAGGCTTCGGGGTACCATGGAGGTGCTTCAGCCAGACAAGCAGTCCCCAGAGAGACTTAGCATGTTTTTTTTCAAGGTAATGATGATTTATGTTTGAGCACCTTCTATCAACTGTGTGGGTGGCAAGCCACCCAGGCACCGAGGCAAGAGACAGAAGACACGAGCTGTTCCAGTATAATAAAATATAAACCAAGAATTGTTATACCAGATATAGATCTTAGATATGATTATATATGAGTATCATTAATCATTAGTTGGTAGCAATTACTTTTTATTCCAATATTATGATAATCCTCACTCAATAATCATAGCCTAGGAAAAACCAGGCCATACAGAGATAGGAGCTGAGGGGACATAGTGAGAAGTGACCAGAAGACGAGAGTGCGAGCCTTCTGTTATGCCCGGACAGGGCCACCAGAGGGCTCCTTAGTCTAGCGGTGACGCCAGCGTCTGGGAAGACGCCCGTCACCAAGCGGATCATGGTCCAGCAGTAGCAAAAGGTGTCAAGAAACAACACCCGCTACTTAGCAGACCGGGAAAGGGGGGGGGGCGTCTCCCTTTCCCTGGGGGAGTTTAGAGAAGACTCTGCTCCTCCACCTCTTGTGGAGGGCTTGACATCAGTCAGGCTCGCCCGCAGTTATCCGGAGGCCTAACTGTCTCCCTGTGATGCTGTGCTTCAGTGGTCACGCTCCTAGTCCACCTTTATGTTCCATCCTGTACACCTGGCTCTGCCTTCCAGATAGCAGTAGTCAATTAGTGAAAATACTAATAGTCCCTGATATGCAGAAATAATGGCGTAAGCTGTCTTTCTCTCTGTCTCCTCTCCCTCTCTGCCTCAGCTGCCAGGCAGGGAAGGGCCCCCTGTCCAGTGGACACGTGACCCACGTGACCTTACCTATCATTGGAGGTGACTCACATTCTTTACCCTGCCCCTTCTGCCTTGTATCCAATAAATAACAGCGCAGCCCGACATTCGGGGCCACTACCGGTCTCCGCGCATTGGTGGTAGTGGTCCCCCGGGCCCAGCTGCCTTTTCTCTTATCTCTTTGTCTTGTGTCTTTATTTCTACACTCCCTCGTCGCTGCACACAGGGAGAGACCCACTGACCCTGTGGGGCTGGTCCCTACACAACTGCTTGTCCTTATGCCTCCATTTGGTACCACAGTCTTAATAAATAATCTCAATTAACCATCCCATACACTTCGTTGGGATATCTCAAATTTGAGATGATGCCTGGAGGATCCCCAAATTGGTCAGAAGCTCTCCAATCAATATGCTTTGCAGGTGTTTGAAGGAGACCCTAAGATAGGGAACAGACATATTATGTATTTATTTATCACAAGGCTGAATGCTGCAGGAGAACAAGAACTCCTTCATATCTGTGCATTGCTGTGTTCCCAGTGTGGGGCCTGGCACTCATCACGTATTTTCTTTCTTTCTTTCTTTCTTTCTTTTTTTTCGAGTTGGAGTCTTGCTCTGTCACCCAGGCTGGAGTGCAGTGGCGCGATCTCAACTCACTGCAACCTCCCCCTCCTGGGTTCAAGAGATTCTCCCTGTCTCAGCCTCCTGAGTAGCTGGGACTACAGGCGCCCACCATCACGCCTGGTTAACTTTTGTGTTTTTACTAGAGATGAGGTTTCACCATATTGGCCAGGCTGGTCTCGAACTCCTGACCTCATGATCCACCCGCCTCAGCCTCCCAAAGTGCTGGGATTATAGGCGTGAACCACCGTGCCCGGCCTCATCATGCATTTTCTAAACGAATGAATACCTGAGAACTTGAGCCAAAAATCAAATGCACTTATACAACTAGAAACTTTAGTAAGAAAATAAACATCAAAGAAAATGTGGTACTTATACACAATGGAGTAGTATTCAGCCATAAAAAAGAATGAGATCCTGTCATTTGCAACAACATGGATAGAACTGGAGGTTATTATGCTAAGTGAAATAAGTCAGGCACAGAAAGACAAACATCACCTGCTCTCACTTATTTGTGGGATCTAAAAAACAATTGGACTCATGGACATAGAGAGTAGAAGGATGGTTACCAAAGGCTGGGAAGAGTAGTGGGGGGTGGGAGGGAAGGGATGGTTAATGGGTAGAAAAAAATAAAAGAATGGGCCAGGCGCAGTGGCTCACGCCTGTAATCCCAGCACTTTGGGAGGCTGAGGCGGGCGGATCACGAGGTCAGGAGATCAAGACCATCCTGGCTAACATGGTGAAACCCTGTCTCTACTAAAAATAAAAAAAAATAAAAAATAAAAAAAAATTAGCCAGGCACAACAGGGTGGCTGTAGTCAATAATAATTTAACTGTAGATTTTAAAATAACTAAAATAGTATAACTAGATTGTTTGTGACACAAAGGATAAATGCTTGAGGGGACAGGTACCTCATTTTCCATGATGCAATTGTTACACATTGCAATGCCATATCAAAGCATCTTATGTACTCTATACACACCTACTATGTATCCACGACAATTAAAAATAATTTTTTTTGAGATGGAGTCTCACTCTGTCACCCAGGCTGGAGTGCAATGGCGCAATCTCAGCTCACTGCAACCTCCGCCTCCCGGGTCCAAGTGATTCTCCTGTCTCAGCCTCCCGAGTAGCTGGGATTACAGGTGCCCGCCACCACGACCGGTTAATTTTTGTATTTTTTTAGTAGAGATGGGGTTTCACCACATTGGTCAGGCTGGTCTTGAATTCCTGACCTCAGGCAATCCACCCGCCTTGGCCTCCCAAAGTGCTGGGATTACAGGCGTGAGCCACCATGCCTCGCCAAAAATAAATTGTTTTTAAAAAAAGATAAGAAACATCGGCCGGGCGTGGTGGCTCTCGCCTGTAATCCCAGCACTTTGGGAGGCCGAGGCGGGCGGATCATGAGGTCAGGAGATTGAGACCATCCTGGCTAACACGGTGAAACCCCGTCTCTTCTAAAAATACAAAAAATTAGCCGGGTGTGGTGGCGGGTGCCTGTAGTCCCAGCTACTCAGGAGGCTGAGGCAGGAGAATGGTGTGAACCCAGGAGGTGGAGCTTGCAGTGAGCCGAGATCGCGCCACTGCACTCCAACCTGGGCAACAGAGCAAGACTCCGTCTCAAAAAAATAATAATTAAAAAAAAAAGATAAGAAACATCAAGCTTCTATGTACTTATGGCTGCCAATGCCTTCACTACAGCTGTGCTGTGAGCTCTTCATCCGCTCCTCTTGTCTCTTCCTGGAGCTCTGATTCTGGTTATGTGCTACTGTTCTTCACTCGGCTCAGGAGCCTGTGTTTCCCTTTACTTGTGGTCTTCTGGCCCCAGACCTGACCTCTGGATTCTGGAAGACAAACCCATCACCCAACTATCCTTGTTTCTACAGTGGTGGTAGTTGTTTCATCTTTGTTTAATTTTATTGATAACCAAGCTTCCTTAGTCTGGCTCTGCCATTCCACAGCACCCTGGATATAGCCCCTTCCCTTTCTCTCTTTTTTTTTTTTCTTGAGATGGAGTCTTGCCCTGTCACCCAGGCTGGAGTGCAATGGCACGATCTCAGCTCACCGCAACCTCCACCTCCCGGGTTCAAGCGATTCTCCTGCCTCGGCCTCCTGAGTAGCTGGGACTACAGGCGTGTGCCACCACATCCAGCTAATATTAGTAGAGGCGGGGTTTCACCATGTTGGCCAGGATGGTCTCGATCTCTTGACCTCATGATCCACCTGCCTTGGCCTCCCAAAGTGCTGGGATTATAGGCATGAGCCACCGTGCCGGGCCTTTCCCTTTCTCATCATATACTCACTTGTAGCTGTGGAAGGGAAACATGTTCATCCCAAAAAGTTCGGAGTCCTTTGCAGCATCCAGGCGCAGCTGTGGCAGCTGGGTGGGGTCCCAGGCTGAAGAGGTTAGCCACTGTGAAAATGGCTACAGGAAATGGGGCTGTGTCTAATCTCAAAGAATACCACAAAGCCAAAGTTAACTCCAGACACTGCTCGTCCACAAATGGTCATCCCTCAGTACCAAAGCAGCAGACATGAGGATGTGACTGAAGGCCAGGCCTATGAGACATGGTGTCCTCCTTCTTGCCCTCAACATCAGTACCCATGAAGCCAAAACACAGACTGTCCTGTCCACACCTACACAATAGAGACTTAGATCAGCTTCCTCACATCTATGGCTTTAAGAATTCCTGCTTAGGAGTAAAGCAGTAATTTCAGACAGCAGCTGAGAGAGCGTCAGCACCAGGATGAGGAGGAGGATAGGCTCTTGCTATCCAGGCATTAAAAAGCTTAATTATTTTAATTTCTTATCCCATATTGGCACTCCTGTGGATGAAGGATAGAGAATTAGCATGGCCCTCCCTTCTTTCATCCTGTAAATGGGCAGGAATGTGGAACTTCAGGCAGGATAAATGGAGTGATGGTGAACCCCAGTAGCAGAGGCCTCAAAAAAATCAGTCCTCATAATGATCAACTATCTGGCCCCTGGTGTGGTACCCAGCCTGTTGAACATGCCAGAGGTGCCATATAAAGATGTGGATTCTTCTCCATCACACTTGTGTACAAAACCTGTGCAGAGTCTGCAGAAGATGCAAAAGACCATCTACTCTAAGATCAGAGGTTCAGTGTTTCGAGCCACTTTATAGATGCTCATGATAAAGTAACTTGCAAGAGCTAAAGTGTTGACAATGAGCATTGAGTAATGCTTACTGCGGCAGAAGCTGTTCGTTGTCTAGCCAGAAGTCATTCTTCACCTCCTTAATGATAGGAACTCTGGTTCTATTCTGAGCAGCAGAGCACCCAACTATATTTCTTGGCTTCTTTTGCAGCTAGATATAGCTAATCAGGCCAATGAAATATTGATATATCAAATATCAGGTGAATGCTATGCTGATAAAATTCAAATTTTTTGGATAGGACTTCTGGAAGGGTACTTAAAAGAGTGACAGCTAGGACACTCCCTTTTGGCCTTGCCTTTTCCTTCTTTCTACCTGGAATGTGGATTTAATGGCTGGAACCCCAACAGCCACCTTGTGACTTTGAGGACATAAGCCATGCCTTAAGGATGGCAGAGGAGAAAAACAGAAGATGCCTGATTCCCCGATAATCTTACGGAGGCTTCATATCAGCCCTGGACTGCCTACTTCTGGACTTGAATGTGAGAGAATAAAACCTGATGTAATTAACCATTGTACTTACAGCCAAAGAAAGTTCCTGTTAAACTTTCCAAAACAATACATAGAATCCACAGAAAAAGAGCTAACTCTTCCATCCTCATGTTGGGACCAGAAGGGAGGTGAGCTGTACCTCACTGTGCGGCTGGCCTGACCTCAGAAGCTTTACGGTCAGCTCCGGAGCACTGACGCCTCCAGGATTGTAGCTCATAAGGGCAGAATAATAGTCACAGAGGAGGTGTGGACCTTCCCTGTCCCCATAGCCCAGCATCATTCTTTGCAAATCCCTCATAAGTATCTGATAGTTCAATCCCAGCATCTTTCAAACATCCTTTGGCTGGTTCTCTTCAGGCCAACTTCTCTGCCACTCTTACTAAAAATATATCCATTCATCCATATAAAACTGTCTTTTCAAAGTACACACAGAATGAATTACAAACAAAATATACAACAACACTATTCACAGTTGGCTAACTGGTTGCCAAGAGTCACTTCAATATGGAGTTCTTGACTATTATTACACCTGGCTGTGGAGATGCCTGATGACCCTCCAGGTCTACTACTTATCTCATTTTGTTGTTTGGAGGTGGTGAAAGGGACATCCCAAGCATCCTCTTGGTGCAAGAGAATGACATGATATAGGCTGGAAGCTGCTTCTCATCTAAAGGTCTACTTGCTTTCCTCACAACATGCATGGCCATTCCTGCTATTTCTTTCCTAATAACCCCCAACAGCTACTCTGCTAGGAAATGGGAGTTTTCTGTAACTTCCTTGAAAAGGCATATCAGTAAGTCTATCTGATGGAAGCATGGATGGAAATAAGATCTCCTCTATTCATTATGACTTTATGAGTTTCAAAGAATCCATAATACTCCTTTAGCTATTGTGGGGGAACAAGCCAAGCAGATATCAGCAAACCAAAGACAAGCTAAAACCAACCCTGAATGTCCTGTGTCTGGGCAAAGCGGATGTGGACCACTGTATCACTTGGCTTGACAGAAACTGCCCAGACAGACCTCCATGTCCCAGATACCTTTGCATTTTTCAGTCGTCATGGTTGCTCCTTTCAAATACCAGATAAAATGCCAGATCAACATTTATCAGGTTCCAGAAGTCCATCTGGTTATTGCTTGTGATGTCAGCAGCTGTCTTGGCCTCATTCTGTGGCTCTTTTCTGGACTGCTGTTTGCAACAGCTCCTCTACCATCAGCGCAACTTCATCAGTCAGAGATGGTCAGAAATTTCACAAGTAAATTCCTGCTATACTAGAGTTCTTTAAGGATCTGGCCACGACACTAAGGCTCCTTGAGCAACTCTAAGACAGTAAGGGATTTGCTTCCTTGAAGTTCCTGGTGCTAGGATCAGAGCCCCTCTGTCATTCTCCCCCAGGGGCTTGTCTCCAGGTTCCTCCTTCCTCGATCCAGGCCTGTGCCTCTGCCTTCATCACTTGATCCTAGCCACTGCTCCTGCTCCACCATGAGTCACTGCTCCTCGCCCACAGTTGTCCCTTTCAAAAATGCTGCCATTAGAGGGACCAGGGGTCATAGGCAGCCATGCTCCCAGTCTTAGCCCAAATTCCCTAGGAAATAGAGCTTGAGGCAAGGATTAAGAGCTGGTGCTTTATGAGGTGCAAACCTAGGGCAACATGAGTGAGGAAAAGGAAGTGAAATAGGAAAGGATGGGAAGAAATGCAAGACGATCCGTTTGCCTGTCGACTTCTACTTCACCAGCTGGGAAGGAGAGATTATTCAGCATGTGCATCTGCTTGGCTCTATAAGAAGTCCACATTCCAGTGTACATGGAGCAACCATGCCTCGAAGCAATAATGGGTAAAGGGAAGCCAAAGGAATTAATCTGATCAGCTTCCTCCATCTCTCAGATGCCCCCGCCCTTCAGATGGCATCACCCAGCCACTCCTAGGGAAGCCAGCCCCCACAACCCACTGTATAGCCCTTCAATAAGGCTGGAAGTGGTGTGAGGGGTCCGAAACCTGAGTGTGCAGCTCTTTGGCCTTCGGCTGGCAGGAGGAGAGCCTGGCACTCCCAGGTAGGTAACCGTCCAGCTGCAGGTGGTGCAAATGGAAGAGCTGAGTGGGTTCACAGGCCCTGGCAGCTGAGGTGGAGCAAATGGCCGAGGGTCTGTGCAGAGGGCTAAGGGATGTGATGAGGCACAAGACACATGCCCAATGAACTCCCTCTGCTGCTTCACTCCAAGCCTGACTTCCTGCCTCAGGTCTGCCTGCCTCTCACACTATCTGAGGCCTTTGGCACCTCTCTCTGTTATGTTGAATCTCATGTACCCCAAATCTTCACCCGTTTGCCACCCAAATCCTTCCTTCACATTTTTGGCTTTGCCCTCTTCCATGATGATGAACAGATTCCATATTCATTTCTCTTAACATCAGCTTTCACATCAAAGTAAATGGCCTTTTATGGCACTACTGCTGCTTAAGAAAGGCAAGGATGCTTTCCTGACAGGATGTCAGACCTATTAGAAGGAAATAGATGTTCTCATAAGTTTTGAAGAACTCAGGGTTAATCTACCTGTAAGAGACAATGAGGACTCATGGGTTTTTATTACAAGGTGTTCCAATTCCACCCTACTGCTGTGTGACACCAATTTATGTGCTGCAGTGGGAGAGAGGTGCCACTGCTGTTCAAGGCCACATTATTCTAAAGTAGTGCCTGTGTCCGTGTGTGAAGAAAGTCTGAATTTTCCAGAAGCACACAAATTAAAGCCAAGAAAAGCAATGAGAACCATATTAGCTTCAGGTACTTTTACCTTCTCTGCATCATACGGAGAAGAGTATACTCTCCTTCAGTTACTGATCATGTAAGTACCAGTAAATACTCTGGGGATATTCCTTCCCCATGGAGCCTGATCCCTGGTGCATGCACGCTGGGGGACACTAAAGAAATAAAATTAATAATTATAATATTAGAAAGAGATAGCTGCTATGGTAAAGAAATAAAGTAATGAAGGACAAAAAGGCTTCACAGAGACGGTGAACAGAGGCTTGGCGCTGGTGAAAGAACAAGCCTGGTGGTCATGTGGGGGAAGGATTATGCAGGCTGAGGAAGAGGCAGAGGGCTCCAGAGTGGAAGCTTCACTTGACTGAAGAAGGACAAGAAGGTCAGCGTGGCTGCAACAAAGCAAGCAAGGGGCAAGTCGTAGAAGAGATCAGAGAGCTAGTGGGGGTGGGTGGTGCAGGTTATGAAGGGGCTGTGGGCCATCGTAAAGACTTCTGGCTTTTATTCTGAGATGAGGGAGCCACTGTGTTGAGAATAGAATGTGCAGGACAAGAGTAGAAGGGGTGGGACTAGTTAGCAGGCATTTGCAGTGATCCACGCAAAAGATGATGATTTGAACCATGGGGGGTGGTGGTGGTCATGGTGGTGGTGGTGAAATGTCATTAGATTCTGCATGTATTTTGAGAGTAGAGCTGGTCAGGCACGGTGGCTCACGCTTATAATCTCAGCACTTTGGGAGGCCAAGACAGGTGGATCAGGAGGTCGGGAGATCAAGACCATCCTGGCTAGCGTGATGAAACCCCGTCTCTACTAAAAATACAAAAAATTAGCCAGGCGTGGTGGTATGCGCCTGTAGTGCCAGCTACTTGGAAGGCTTGAGGCGGGAGAATCTCTTAAACCCAGGAGGCAGAGGTTGCAGTGAGCCGAGATCGCACCATTGCACTCTTGCCTGAGCAACAGAGCGAGACTCCGTCTCAAAAAAAAAAAAAAAAAAAAAAGAGAGAGTAGAGCCAAAGCAACTGGATATGTGGCATGAGATAAAGAAAATGATGACTCCAAGGTATCTGAACTGAGCAACCAAAGGATCAGGTTGCCATTTACTGAGGTGGGGAAACTGCAGGGGGAAGAGGTTTGGCAGTGGAGGAGGGGGAACAGCAGAGTTCACTTTCGAATATGCTACGTTAAAGATGTTTATGAAACATCAAGTCAAGAGGTGGAGAAGACAGCTCAAGGTCAGGGGAAAAGCCCAGGCTGGAGATATAAATTGGGAGCTGACCACATTTGGGTGGTATTTAGAGCATGTGGGTGGAACAAGATCATCTAAGAGTAGGCACTGCTATCCTAGTGTTGACAGAAGAAGAGAGGCCCAAGGCCTGAGCTCTGGGGCATTTCAACATTTGGTTGATTCTTAGATGAGCAGCTTCGGCATCTTCTGGGAAGTTGGTGGAAACACAAATTCTCAGAATCACCTCGGACCACCCGAATGGGGGTGGAGTTCAGCACTGCATTTTAACAAGACTTTCAGATGATTCTGATTACCATATAATTGTGTGCCACAAAATAGCATTTCAGTCAATGGCAGACCACATATGTGATGGTGGTTCCAAACAATTACAATAAAGCTGAAAAATTCCTATTGCCTAGTAATGTTGTAGCCATTAGGGCAATACGTTACTCGTGCTTGTGGCGATGCTGGTGTAAACAGGTCTACTGCGCTGTCAGTTGTATAAAAGTACAGCAATACAATTATGTACAGTATGTAATACTTGCTAATGATAATAAACGACTATGTTACTGGTTTATGTACCTACGATACTATACCTTTTATCGTTATTTTAGAGTATACTCAGTATACTCCTACTTCTAAGAAAAAAAGTTAACTGTAAAACAGCCTCAGAGAGGTCCTTTGGGAGGTATCACGGAAGCAGGCATTGCTATCCTAGGAGATGACAGCTCCGTGCCTGTTATTGCCCTTGAAGACCTTCCACTGGGACAAGATGTGAAGATGGAAGACAGTGATATTGATGACCCTGACCTTGCATAGGCCTAGGCTAATGTGTTTGTGTCTTAGTTCTTAGTTTCCTTTTCTTCTTCTTTTTTTTTTTTTCAGACGGAGGCTTGCTCCATCGCTCAGGCTGGAGCGCAGTGGCGTGATCTCAGCTCACTGCAACCTCCACCTCCTGGGTTCAAGAGATTCTCCTGTTCACAGCCTCCCCAGTAACTGGGATTATAGGTGAGCACCACCACACGTGGCTAATTTTTGTATTTTTAGTAGAGACGGGGTTTCGCCATGTTGGCCAGGCTGGTCATGAACTCCTGACAGGTTGTCTGCCCGCCACCGCGCCTGGCCAGAAAAGGTAACTTGTTGAAGGATGATTCTTTTTATAAATTTAATGTAGCCTAAGTGTGCAATAGTTATAAAATCTACAGTAGTGTATAGTAATGTCATAGGCCTTCACATTCACTCACCATTCACTGACACACCCAGAGCTGAAACCGACCCAATAGTCCCACAGACAAGTTTTTTTTTTTGATAAACATAGAATGTGTCCCTTCTAGTCTTTTGTTGTTGTTGTTTTGTTTTGTTTTTTTGAGACGCGGTCTCGCTCTGTCACCCAGGCTGGAGTGCAGTGGTGCGATCTCGGCTCACTGCAAGCTCTGCCTCCTGGGTTCATGCCATTCTCCTGCCTCAGCCTCCTGAGTAGCTGGGACTACAGGCACCCCCCACCACGCCCAACTAATTTTTTTTTTTTTTTTTTTTTTTTAGTAGAGACAGGGTTTCACCATGTTGGCCAGGATGGTCTCGATCTCCTGACCTTGTGATCCGCCCGCCTCGGCCTCCCAATGTGCTGGGATTACAGGCATGAGCCACCACGCCCAGCCTTCCTTTCTACTCTTAAAGCTTGAAACTTAAATTTATCTGAGTTCCTTCCTCAGGAAAGAACCCTAGGCCTCTCAAAAGTATCAAAGAACGGGCTGGGCACGGTGGCTCATGCCTGTAATCCCTGCACTTTGGGAGGCCGAGGTGGGTGGATCACCTGAGGTCACGAGTTTGAGACCAGCCTGGCCAACATGATGAAACCCCGTCTCTACTAAAAATACAAAAAATTAGCTGGGTGTGGTGGCGGGCACCTATAATCCCAGCTACTCAGGAGGCTGAGGCAGGAGAATTGCTAGAACCTGGGAGGCAGAGATTGCAGTGAGCCAAGATCGCGCCACTGCACTCCAGCCTGGGCAACGAGTAAAACTTCGTTCTGAAAAAAATAAAATAAAATAAAAAAGTATCAAAGAACGGAAACTCACCAGATCACCACATCCAGACAGTGAGACACCAGGCCTCTCATGCATCATGATTGCTAACCTACCCCTCCTGAATTCCTATTTTCCCACACATTGTTACATTTCTTCCCTGCTATATAAACTCCTCACTTTAGTGGGTCGGGGAGATGGATTTGATACTGATCTCCCATCTTCACAGCTGCAGCACCCAATAATCGTCTCAGTCATTGGCTTCCTGTGCGGTGAGATTATGGTCTCAGTCATCGGCTTCTTGTGCTGTGAGTGGCAGGACCTAGACTTACAAGAAAAAAGTTAACTGTAAAACAGCCTCAGAGAGATCCTTCGGGAGGTATCCTGGAAGCAGGCATTGCTATCTTAGGAGATGAAAGTGTTTTGGTAACAGAGTAACTTCTAGTCTTGCAAGCTCCAATCATGGTAAGTGCCCTATACAGGGGTACCATATCTTTTATATTTTGTTTTATCCTTTCTATATTATGTTTAGATACACAAATACCATTGTGTTACAATGACCTGCAGTATTCACCACATAACCTGCTGTACATGTTTATAGCTTTGAAGCAACAGGCTATACCATATAGCCTGGGTGTGCAGTAGGTGGTACAGTCTAGGTTTTCATAAATACATTCTATGACGTTCACACAAGAACAAAATCACCTAAGAATGCATTTCTCCGAGAGTATCCTGGTTGTTAAGTGATGCATGACTGTTGTTTGGAAAACACTGGCTTAGAGGTGAGTAGAAGAGGAAATACCTAATGAGATTGAGAAAGAGTGACCAGTCAAGGAGGAAGAAAACCAGGAAGTATTTCCAGGAGCAGGGAGTAGCCAAGTGTTATCACCTGCTGTTAATAAAGTGAGATGAGGACTGACAATTGATATGGTAACAAAGAAGGGATATCTGTGATGGGGATGGTTAGCAACAAGAAGAAAGGGGTACTCTAGACACGTTGAAACCAGTCAATAGTCCCATAGACTTTATTTTGGATAAACATAGAAAGTGACTCTTTGGTGGTTTTTTTTGTTGTTGTTGTTTGTTGTTTTTTTGAGACAGAGTCTTGCTCTGTTGCCCAGGTTGGAGTGCACTGGCATGATCTCTGCTCACTGCAACCTCCCCTCATGGGTTCAAGCGATTCTCCTGTCTCAGCCTCCTGAGTAGCTGGGATTACAGGCGTGCACCACCACGCCCGGCTAATTTTTCTGTTTTTAGTAGAGACGAGGTTTCATCATGTTGGCCAGGCTGGTCTCAAACTCCTGACCTCAAGTGATCCACCCACCTCGGCCTCCCAAAGTGCTGGGTATGATAATAGGCATGATCTACCGCGCCCGGCAGACTCTCTGGTCTTAAAGCTTGAAGCTTATACTTGTTTTATCATAGTTCCTTCCTCAGGAAGGACCCTCAAGCCTCTCAAAAAAGTATGAAAAGATGATTCTGAGAGAGCATTTGATGAAAAAAAAAAAAAAAACAAGTATCAAAGAACTGAAACACCAGATGATGGCATCCAGACAAGGATACACCAGATCCCTCATTCATCATGATTGCTTCCTTATTCCTCCCTAGTTCCTGTTTTCCCCCACACAGTTACATTTCTTCCCTGCTATATAGACCCCTGGTTTTAGTAGGTCAGGGAGATGGATTTACAGCTGGTCTCCCATCTCCTTGGTTGTAGCATTTGATTAAAGCCTTCTTCCTTGGCAATACTCCTCTCAGTGATTGGCTTTTTTTGTGCAGCAAGCTGCAGGGCCTAGACCTTATCCCTGGGGTTTCCGTAGCAACATCAGCGAGTAGTGTCTTTCATATGAAGCATCTTCTAAAGGAAACTGCCCATCCCATATCTCCTGCGGAAGGAAGGGTGGGGAGACTCCCTTTGGCTGTCATTTGAGGTGGCAGGGTTGTGTCTCTACCACAAGTCCTTTATCTCCACCAGCCCTAGCTGCCTGGACCAAATGCAGCCAATCTACGGACCAGTTAGAGGTTAAGTGTGGTTATCTGTGCAGAAGAAACCCAAAATAATACTGGCTTATACAAAATAGAAGTTTGCATCTCTCTCATGCTAAAGCCCAAGCTCTGTTCCAACAAATTACCCGGGGCTCCGTTCCTTCTATCTTGTTGGTTTACCATCCCTAGGGTCTTAACCTAGTTCACACAGCCCATGATGATTTCCTACGTTCCAGTCAGCAAGGGGCTGTGGGTGCTGGGGAGGGCAAAGGGCAGGAATAATGAGAAGCCTTGGGAAGCCTTGAGCCTATCTAAAAATTGGAGATTCTGCTGGAGAAAGGTCAATTGGACATTGTGGCTTGTATCCACAAGGACATAGCTAATTAAATTTTCTCTTAGGAATCTGAACTGGACAGAAACCTGGCACTTTATTGTGGGAAGGTAAGTGAAAACACGCACTAGCCTGAAGACCCGCCCACCCCTAGAGCTCCTGGGGAGTCTGCAACGTTGTACCCAGGCGAGTTGGAGAAAAACGCCACACTTTGAGACGAATTAAGAGTCCTTTATTAAGCCGGCGGCCAAAGAGACGGCTAACGCTCAAAATTCTTTCGGCCCCGAGGAAGGGAGTTGATTAACTTTTATACCTAGGTTTAGGAAGGGGAGGGGAACTCAAATGCAATAATTCTACAGAAGTAAAAACATGCAAAAATCAAAAAACAAATGGTTACAAAGTGATAAACAATTTAAAAGACAAACGGTTACAAGAAGAGCAACGGTACCAGGTGCAAGGCTTTAAATCTTTCATTATAATTAGATATACGGGGTATGCCGGACACGAACTCAAGGCTTTATGTTATCTCTTTGAGAAAAATCCTGGGAACTTCATACATTGTTGGTGCTAATACCTTATCAATTAATTGGGCTCCTTTGAAATGCTGAGGATCTGCTTACACAGGTCAACTCCTCGCGGAAGGGGGTTGGGTAAGGAGCCCTTAGTGTCTTGTAAATTAAGGGGTCAATTGGAGTTTGTCCGGCTTTCCCAGCTAGAGAGAGTCTTATTTACATGAGAAGCAAGGCTAGGTGATTAAAGAGACAAGCAGGATAAAATTCAAAGTAACGAGTTAGAGTAAAAACAAGGTTAGGGATTTCAGCAAGACCTCCAGGCTCCAGCCTCCTTGGGGCAGCAAGACTAGTTTACTGGTTCTTCTTGGAGACGTGGCCGTTTTTGGGGTTGAGGTGATTTCGGGACTGAAATTCCATTTTTCTTTATTCCGAGGTGCAATATGGTACAAACATCCCTGGTTAAAGTAAACTGAGATCACCTCTGTGTTGGCAACGAAGGGCCGATGCATGGAGGCGCAGCAGCGGGGACACCGCCGGGCGCCTCCCCTCCGATGGAGCACCGCAGCCCAGGAAGGATCCTGCGTAGGTCAAGGGCGCCGCCTTCCGCCCTCACAGTAGCGGAGATGCGAAAAGTCCCACGCCGGGCCCAGAGTCGGCACCGAGGGAGGAGCGGCCCTTCCAGAGTCGCTGGCAGGGTTCAGCCAGCTGGTCAGCGCTCCTCCAGGTCGGTCAGGAACGTGCCGCGGCAAGAAACGCAGCCCCGGGAGCAGGTGGCCGCAGGGTCCTCTGGGAAGCGGTGTTGGGAGTGAGGGCCGTCAGCCGCGCCCCGCGGAGGATTCTGGGAGTGGTAGTTCGGCCTCATGGTTGGCCGGCGCTAGGCGTCCCCGCCGGTTGTTAGATGCCTTTGTCGTCGGGCTCGGCTTCCTCAGTGTGTGGCTGGAGGTCGAACCCAGGGTAGAGGAGGGCTGAACGCATCCCCTTTTAATCTGAGTGTCCGGGAGGAGGGTGGCGGGAGGACCCCCGGGTGGGGGCGCCAGGCTGCCCACGCGTGCGTTCCCGGCCTCTTGGGAGACTCGAGCGGCGGACCTCCGGCCCCTTCCCTTGTCGCGGTTGCCTCCAGCGCGGGCCGGAGGAAGGAGTTTCCATGGAACCTGGGGGCAGAGGTGAGGATTTGGGAGTGATGCGACCTTGGTGCCCGCTGCAAAGGGAGAAAGGCTACCTCTGGCTGGCGCAGGCTCAGGAAGGAGTAGCGTCACGAGCCCCTTCCTACTAGCCGGTCTCCCTTGGGGTTTTCAGGGCTAGCCTGCCACTTCCATTGCCCTCCTGGTCTGTAGGGCGCTGGATGCCTCCCTTGCCCAAGGGAAAATATCAACACATCTGACAATTTGGCTTTTGATAATGACTTCTTTTTTGATCTCAGAGGAGCCCCATAAGGCAGTAGGAAGGAACTGAACTATCCGACCCTTTTGGAAGGTAGGGAAAGCAGGGATTTGAGAAGTCACGGAATTTGTTTACAATCCTGTTTTGTTTTTGGTGGTGGTGGTGGTTTTTCCATAAGACACATCGCTTTTCTGAGTCAGGCGGTGTTGTATTAATATCTGAAAAGTCAGTGTTCAAAAAGAATTTAGTCTTCGTTTATCCTGTGAGCCTGGAATACAACACAGATGAATCACTGAGGCATGGACATACAAAGACTTTGAGTATTATTTTGACTACTTAGCACATGCAATATAAAAATATGTTTAATTTATATGTCCAGATGCTCATAGGAGTTCTACTGGAGTTTAAGGGCAGAGAACAGGAGGAGCCTGAGACAGCAATGGTCAAGGTGTCTTGATTAAAAGATATGCGATTGTCGTTTGGTTCCCAGTGTTGACTCTTCTTAGATGACAACTAGCTGGTGTGTGGCACTTCCTGCTAGTTTATTGCCAGGACAGAGTAATCATCATGGCTCCTGTCTCCACTTTTAGGATCACTTTTTGAGGACTCAGACCTTCTCCATGCTGGAAACCCAAAAGAAAATGACGTGACTGCTGTGCTGCTGACCCCTGGGTCCCAAGTAAGTTTAGATTTCTTCTTTCTTTTCCTTCTGTTCTCAGAGCAAGGATATCTTTCCTTCCAGTGCTTATGGAATTGCTCAGCCCTGATGCCTAGACCACTGGGTTCATCCTGATAAACTGATGACTGATGACCCCAAAGGAAGTGCTCTTCAGTTGTGCAGAACTTTCTTCCCAGCGTTGCTTTCTCTCTGCCCACTGAGTGTTTGCTGCACACACATTGAGTACTGTAATTGGCCTTGGTGAGATGCAAAGAAGTAAAAGCCACTTGCTCCTGCATCGTGGAGTTTACTAAGGCAGTGAGAGATATATAAATAAAATAGTTAAACACGAAGAAATAGGTATTTTTTAAACATAGAAATGATTGGTCCAGACAAGTCATGAAAGTCTCTGAAAGAGTTTTTTTTTATCATCTGTTTGGGAGAAGTGTGGGATAAATCTGTACTTTGAAAAACAAGAGAGAGTGGGTAGTTGGAGGGTAGAATAAGGGAATATTACAAGACAGAACAGCTTTGGCCAAAAAATAAAAAAAAAGTCTTCAAATGATGAGGGAGTTGGAGGTCTTCCGAGGATGTGTGGATGTGTGAGTCACTGTGGGTTGACCTAGACTGTGGTGAGGGAAGCTCGGCTGTGTTGTACCCAGACCCCAGGACAGTCTACACTCGATCTTATTCCAGAGGCAAATGAAGGCCTCATGAAGGTTTTTAGAGGCCCAGCAAGATGAAACATGCCATAGCTGATTGGAGAGACAGGATTAGTAAAGATGCTTCTGTAAGATCTGGCCAAGACAGTGGGAGATTGGCAGACCCCTTGGTTCAGGTGCTGGGACTCTTTGTTTCCGTCACACCAGGCCTAACAGCATACAGGTACTGATGATCCTTATAAAACCATGGGAGAAAATGCCAGTATTGATTTTGATCTGTGAGTTGGTAGATCGCTTTCAGAAAGATGAGGGGAGAGAAAGTCAGTAGCACCTGCTGACAGTGTCTGATTGGCCTGCCTGTGAGTTGATTGCTGAGGTTTTCTTAGGGAACTGAAGTCTGAAAGCAACTGCCTGTTAGTCTGTTAGTGTTAGCATTGTTTGTACAGAACGAAGATGGTGCACGTTATATTACTTGTGCTGATCACTCCTGAGGCATATGACCTTAAGGGGCCATAAACTTAAAAGTGTGGGATTTCTTACTTGAAGTGTTAAAGAGTGTATTTTGGGCAGAGGATTTTCAGAGTAGGTAGTTCTTTTAACTTTATGTCATTATGTGCTTTGTTTTACCAGTCATTTTTGAAAGACTGAAATATGCATTAGAAAGCTGAATATAAACAAAATTAACCGTTCGATTCATATATATGTATATATGTATATATATGTGTGTATATATGTGTATATGTGTGTATATATGTGTATACATGTATATATGTATATATGTGTATATATGTATATATGTGTATATATGTATATATGTGTATATATGTATATATACGTGTATATACGTGTATATATGTATATATACGTGTATATATGTGTTTATATGTATATGTGTATATATGTGTGTATATATGTGTGTATATATGTATATATATGTGTATATATATGTGTGTGTGTATATATATGTATATATATATTCAAGGGGCTGTGGCCCAAGTGGTAGTTTAAAGAGCGGTAAAACTGATTCATTTGCTAACCCAAGGGATGGTTTATTTTACTCTAAGTTAAATTGTAGTTGCATAGAAATTTTAAAAATAGAATTTGAAAAATTATTAGACATTTGTCTTATCAGCACTAACAGATTCAAAAGAGCATTACCTGCCCTACTCCCTTATTTCAGTATTTTAGTAAACAAACTAAACTTTGTGCCTGTCATCTAGATGAAGGTTAGGCTAAATACTCCTGCAGTGTTTTCAATGTTTAATAGGCTTCTGTTCTCCTCCCCACTTCTGTTCCCATGCACACGTTTATAGAACACCCCATTTAAACTTGTTTCTATTAATTCTTGTTCCTTTCTTCCTTTCTTTCATTCAAATATTCAACAAATATTTACAGAGTTTCTGCTCTGTGCCAAGTACTAGGCTGCTTCAGTGAGCAAAAATAGACCTGGCCTCTGCTCCTGTGGAGTTTATGTTAGCCACAAGATCCCCTCTATGTGTACAACCCAAGGGAATGGAAGGAACATATGTTCTAACTAGAGAGTCAGGGAAGGCTTCCCTTGAAGTAACACCTGAGCTGAGATCTGAAGGGAGAGAAGGATTCACATTGCTGAGAGGATGGGGCAGAGGGCAGAATATTCAGGAATAGGAAGCAGGATGTGTAAAGGGGCTAACGGGAATAGGACACACACTTCAAGCAGATGAAAGAATGCCACCAACTGGGGGAGGCGGGCAGATTGATCAGGGTCGTTGTGAAAAATGACAAGAACACTCTGGGAACTTTCATAATCATTTGGGCTTCAGATACTGTTTTACAAATAAGTCTATATTCTGTGACGTGTAGGAAACATCTTAATTTTTAATATATATGGGACTGATTTCATTCTTAGGAAAACTAGAGAAAAAAATACTTAAATTTCTTGAACCCCATATGTTTTAAAAACTATACCATAAGGAAAATACTTAATTCATAATTACATTTTTCTCTCCTTTTTCCTGTATAAGTAGTAGCAAATTCTGTAGTTCTGTAATTTATTGATACATAAACTAAAAAGTTCATACCTTCAAGTTTTACATTGAAGGTGCTTTCCTTCCTACTTGCAGGTAATATGCATTTCTGCTGCCTGGAGGCAAAGAGTGAGTCTGTGGACTACATATTCACCAGAGAATCTTAGTACTGGAAAGGGTGGCCAAGGCCATGTTGTCTGTCCTTTTTTTATCCTTTCTGTCTTCCTCCTCCTGTGCTGTCAGTTTTATTCCTCTTCAGAGGCCTCTGTAAGGAGGCTCATTGGTGAGCACCAATGTGTTTGGTTTTTCAGGAATTGATGATCAGGGATATGGCCGAGGCTCTCACCCAGTGGAGGCAGCTGAACTCTCCTCAGGGAGATGTGCCTGAGAAGCCTAGGAATCTGGTCTTGCTGGGTAAGGATGGCTCCCCCAATGCCTGTGAATTTACCCAGTGTGGTACCTTGGCCTCCTCAGTTCCTAGGAGCTCCAAGGTCCTTATATTCAATGATTCTTAATTCTAGTAGGGCCTGAGACAGGCAATTTCTGCCTTTTGTTTCTGGATATAGTTTTAACACTCCTGGAATTAGACATAAACACCTTTATTTTATGGACCTGTAGCATCCTTCTTCTCAACTCCTTGACCAAGGATGTGGAGACAAAGTGCTAATGAAAACAACTCTTAAGAGAATGGATGCTTATTCTTTAAATAGGCGGAGGTAAAATTGATAAGGGACTCAAACCCCTATCAATCTTCCTACCTCGTGAACACTGTTGAGGAAGAAATGGAGAACTGACCTTACTCTCTCCCTCTCTTACCATGTTCCTAAAGACCAGGGAATGAACACTGAGGTCTTCACCAGACTCCTTTTTCTTTCCCTATGAATAGGGCTTCCAATTTCCACACCTGATGTAATCTCTCAGTTGGAGCATGAGGAAGAGCTGGAGAGAGAAGTCTCAAAGGCAGCCAGTCAAAAGCGTGAGTGTTGGAAACAGTGCAAGTAAAACCCAGATTGTCAATGCAAATGCTTGTGGAGGAGCCTGTCCAGATTTTGCTAGACCCATGGAAAAGTTGAAGTCCCTGTCTCACCCCTATGCCACATCCTAGCTCTATGGATGGTTATCTGTTTATAAAGTTATAATTTGATTTTTTAGAAAGTAAATACTTTCTACTCTTTCAAACCAATTCTTTTTCCCAAATAAGGTAAAATGAAACCAACATTTTAATGTTTGTTAATAACTTGCTTGGGTTCAAGGCTCTAAAGCAGGATTTTTTACATGTGTTACTTTATCTTTGCCGGATGCCATTTTTTTGAGTCTCAGATCAATGACTGTAAATTCATCTCTGGGTTTTCCCTTGCCACCTTCTCTGTCTAAGCAGAGGCAGCATAGCATGATGGTTAAGACTGCAGACTTTGGAACTAAGCTTCCTTGGTTTAAAGCTGATCTTAGCTACTCATTAGCTTTGTGACCTTTAACAAATGACTTGTGTTCTCTGTGACTTAAATTAAAATGGGGATAATGATAGCACAGAGCTTATACTGTTTTGGTGATGATCAAAGGAAATAATCCAAGAGAAATGTTTTAAACAGTACCTGGCTATATGCTAAGCAAAGATAGCTATTAAGTCCTAGTAACTTTTTTGAAAGATGTTATGGATTTGACCCTGTTACTTCTGTCAAACTGGATTACTGCAAAAGACTGTTGGCTAATCATACTTCCTTTTACTCTTACCCTTGTAAAATTGAGGCAGCATAATACTGCTAGATTCCCCATTGAGTTGCTTACTCTGCCAGTTCTGTATTCCTCTACCTGCTTTCAAAGCCGTTGTTAGTCTACCTGCCTAACTTTTTTGCCTTCTCTGATCTTCAACTTGAACTCTTAACATCAGATAGGCAAGTCCCTCACTATCCTCCACTAACTGTGTGTTCATGAACATTTGGGGCTTTAATTTTTTTCCACTCCCCTTAGCTGGATGTCCATTTGCTTTTAACCTATTCTACCTATTTGTCCTTTAAAATCCCAGGCACTTCCCTGAATATATCTAGTTGAGAACACTGTATTGTATTAATTTATTTCCTGTAGAGACATGATTGGAATGGGTGTTAAAGACCATTTAAGCTTGGAAGTATTTAAACGTTTTTAGCAATGAAGCTTTTCCCCCTCAAATTCTTACTAGGAAGCCCAGGAACTTGGGGTAGATATATTGAGAGGTTGGGGACTCATCTGAACACATGGAGTTTTGACCTTCCCCTCCCAACACACTGCTGTTTTTCTCTTTCTTTCCTTTCTCTCTTTTTTCTTTCTTCTTGGTTCTGTTTTACTCTTTCCAGTTTGCTGGGTCTAGGGTGATGGTAAGCAATCAGAGGTGATTAGTTGCTTTCCAATTAATAAGCTTTGTGGTCATCTGAGTTTGTAGACCTGGAGCATGTTGAATGCTAGCTTCTAGAATTTGTGTCTTATCTTGAGACAGTAGAACCAAAAGATTTTTGTGAAAGGGAGATGATTTTGAGCAATTAGTCTTTTAGCAGTGGTTGGGACATATTGGAGTAGGAAAAGATTGGTGGCAAGGAGATTAGCTAAAGATGGTCATTCTTGAGGCATGAAATGATAAGGCTCTGGTCAGATGGGTACAGTGAGTCTTTGGAAGACCATCTTTCTCTGATCCTATCTCCTCTAAAGGATCTATCTCCTCTAGATCCTTTTTAAAAAAAATCTGCTATTTCTCCATATCACCTCTTCTTAGTCTCATTCTGTTATTTTTTGTTATTTCTTATCCTGCTGCATAGAGGAATGTTGAGTACCTGCACACACACTCCTTTTATGCAGTCGTACTTCTTTGTCCAGTCATCTTTTTTTTCTTGTGTTCTCTCAAGATTGCAAGACTATTTTTGAGAGCTTTCAAGTTCATGTGTTCCCTGTAAATATTCCTAACAAAGAATGAAACAAACATGTCTCATAAATTTCCTACCACAGCAGTTATTTTTCTCTCAGTGTAGGAAATGATACACATGTGTATTTTTGCTTATTTCAGACTGGGAAACAATACCAGAAAGCAAGGAGCTAACTCCAGAGAAGGATATTTCTGAAGAAGAATCGGCTCCTGGGGTGTTAATTGTAAGATTTTCAAAGGAAAGTTCTAGTGAATGTGAGGATTCTTTAGAGAGTCAGCAGGAAAACCATGAGAAACATTTAATACAAGAGGCTGTCACTGAGAAATCTTCTAGGGAGAGAAGCTACCCATCTGATGAATTTAGAAGAAATTGCACTCAGAGGTCCTTACTTGTTCAGCAGCAAGGAGAGAGACTACATCATTGTGATTCATTTAAAAATAACTTAAAACAAAATTCAGATATAATTAGGCATGAGAGAATTTGTGCAGGAAAGAAACCTTGGAAATGCAATGAATGCGAGAAAGCCTTCAGTTACTACTCAGCTTTTGTCTTGCATCAGAGAATTCACACAGGAGAAAAACCCTATGAATGTAACGAATGTGGTAAAGCCTTTAGCCAGAGCATACACCTTACTCTGCACCAGAGAATTCATACTGGGGAGAAACCCTATGAATGTCATGAGTGTGGGAAAGCCTTCAGTCACCGCTCAGCCCTTATTCGGCATCATATAATTCATACTGGAGAAAAACCCTATGAATGCAATGAATGCGGGAAGGCCTTTAATCAGAGTTCATACCTCACTCAACATCAGCGAATTCATACTGGAGAGAAACCTTATGAGTGTAATGAATGTGGGAAGGCCTTCAGCCAAAGCACATTCCTTACCCAGCATCAGGTCATTCACACTGGAGAGAAACCTTATAAGTGTAATGAATGTGGCAAAGCCTTTAGTGATCGGTCAGGTCTTATCCAGCACCAGAGAACTCATACTGGGGAGCGGCCTTATGAGTGTAACGAATGTGGGAAAGCCTTTGGCTACTGCTCAGCCCTGACTCAGCACCAGAGGACTCACACTGGGGAGAAACCCTATAAATGCAATGATTGTGCCAAAGCCTTCAGTGACCGCTCAGCCCTTATTCGTCATCAGAGAACACACACCGGAGAGAAACCTTACAAATGTAAAGATTGTGATAAAGCATTCAGCCAGAGCTCATCTCTTACAAAGCATCAGAAAACTCACACTGGAGAAAAGCCCTACAAGTGTAAGGAATGTGAAAAAGCCTTTAGCCAGAGTTCATCCCTCTCTCAACATCAGAAAACTCATGCTGGAGTGAAAACCAAGAAATATGTCCAAGCTCTTAGTGAGCATTTAACCTTTGGCCAACACAAGAGAATTCATACTGGATAAAGACTATGTAAATGTGGTACATTCAGAACATAGTTATTGAGCATTTACCATACTTGCTGTGGGGGTCTACAAAGAAATTTAAGACTGTGTTGCAAAAAAGTTATTGACAAGTCATTGCTGATGTGGGAGGTAGCATGATTAGACTGTGAAAGTATAGTTTTACATTTTTAAAAGTGTTCTGGCAGAGGACACTGACATTCCCTCAGGAAAGAGGAAAATTATTTGTAACACCCTAACGTGTATGTAAATTGCCATATCCTTGGGAGAGAAATGGGGTGTGCCATGGTGGAAACGGGACATCTTGACTGTGCCAGGTATTTTCATAATACTAAGAATATAAGTTTTAAAGAGATAAGTTATCCTTTTAGGGAAGTTGCATGGGTAGAAAAAAGAGATTGAGAATTCACAATGAGTTTGTCCAGAGTCAGGAGTGGTGGTGGAAGGGAAGTTGTCCTTCATTCTTAAGTTTAAGGAGCCAAAGGAAGTAGAGGGAAAGGATAGAAAAAAAGAGCTAGGGGAATGAACCCAAGAAATGTTGATTATGAGAACTACTCAACTGAATATTCACAACCATGAGAAATATAGACTTGCTAGTTGGTCAGTTGAAAAGTTTCTGTGAGGGTAGCCTTACCCTGCAACTAAGGAATGTTGGCTGCAGGGTAATGCAGGGTGTTTGCTTTTGGACTTTTTGTCTTTTAGACCTTGCTTATTGAGACATTGCCTACTAAATCATGTTAATTCCAAGGGTCAAGAACAACAGCTTAGAAAATTGAGTACAGAAGAGACCTTTGATGTGTTCAAACTGTTTTAAGTTATCTGAGTTACCTGAGAATGTGCTTATTTACAAAGATTTACCTCAGTTGTATCTAGTTTGTACCTTAGATTTTTTTATAGCTTATAGTAAAGTTTAGTTGTAGATTTGCACTGACACTGCATATTAGATTATGAAAAACTCGAAAAGACTTTGACATACCTTTTACCATTTTACTCTTGGGTAGAGGCAGGTGGCATCTTTTTATAATTTTTTCATTGAAACTTTGAAGATTATTGGACATATTATTTTGAGTGCAGTGTTTTTAATTTTAGGAAGTTATACTATGATGTATCTTGGTGTGAATTTCTTTTAGTTTACCCTGTTTGGGGTTTGCTTAGCTTCTTCAATCTGTAGGTTTATGTCTTTTGCCAAATTTGGGAGATTTTCAGCCCTCATCTCTTTAAATACATTTTAGCCCCCACCTTCTACTCCTTTTCTTCTGGGACTCTAATGAAAGAAATGTTAGCTCTTTGGTTGTAGTCTCACAAGTTCCTGAGGCTCTGTTCATTTTTTCTTGACGATTTTTGTCTGAATCTGCTCAATCTGCCATAACAAGATAGCATAGACTGACTGAGTGGCTCAAAAAAATATGTATTTGTAACAGTTCTGGAGGCTGGGACGTCCAAGATCAAGGTGCCTGCTGACTCTGCTTCTAGTGAGGGCTTTCCTCCTGGCTTACAGATAGCTGCCTTCTCACTGTGTCTTCTCATGTCTGTAGTGCATGCAGATGGGGGGCCAGTTGGGAAAGGGAGAGAGAAATAGCTCCCTCTTCTTATCAGTCCACCAGTTCTAGCAGATTAGGACTCTGCCCTTATTACCTCATTTAACCCTAATTACCCCCCTGAAAACCCTGTCTCCAAATGAATTCACACTGGGGATTAGGACTTCAACAAAATTTTGGGGAAGAGGGGATACGTTTAGTCCATAACATTCCACCCCAGCCCCCCACCGAATTTATGTCCTTCTGTGCAGAATACGTTTATTCCATTCCAACAGCCCCCAAAGCCCTAACTCATTCTAGCATTAGCTCTAAAGTCCAGACCTTCAGGTAAATATCACCTAAATCAGATATGGCTAAGACTCAAGATACAATTCATCCTGAGGCAAAATTACTCTGCAGCTGTGAACCTGTGAAACCAAACAAGTTATGTGCTTCCAAAATACATTTGTGATCTGGACATAATGTAGGCATTCCCATTCCACAGGGGGAGAAATAGGAAAGTACGAGGAGGGATGCATCCTGAGCAAGTCTAAAACTTAGCAAGGCAAATTACATTAGGCCTTCGTTTCGTCACATCTTGTGAGAATAACCCTCTTTTGCTCAATGCTCTGCCTTCCAGATCCACTGGGGTAGTGGTCCTATCTCTGTGGTACTGCCAGGTAGCCCCTCTCCTAAGCCTCTGCAGGACAATTCTGCCCCTAAGTCTTCAGTTGGAGGCTTTCTGTTCTGTTGAGACCAGGGTGATGGTTCCACCCTTTGAAACAGGAGGCATCCCCAATGGTCTCTGAATTGCTTTCAGGGTCATTCTCTTTTCTTGAAGGATAACACATATTCATAGACAAATGGCTCTCTAGTCTGGTTCTATAGGATCTAAGAAGTCCTAAAGCCTGCCTTCATTTTATTTTGTTGTTTTTCTGTCCCCTTTAGTGCCAGGTGGCTGTGTTTCTGCTGTTATAATCCCATTTATATTCCTGGCTTCTCCTGGGGCTGCTAAACCCATCTGATCTATTTATCAAATGGTTGTTAAGCCACACTCTTAGTGTTTTCTTCGTAGCAAATTTTCTCATATTTTTGTGATATGGATAGAATTTTCAAATCTCTTTAATTGTGCTTCCTTGTTTCTTAACAGTTCCTTTTTCACTTAATGTCTCTCCTCTCACATTTTACTACAAGCACTAAGGGGACCCAAGCTGTGCCTTCAGTGCTTTGCTTAGAAATCTCCTAAATAAACACTTTCATCACTCTCAAGTTCTGCCTTTCAGAAAACACTAGAACAGTTCAGAGAAGTTCTTTGCCACTTTATAACAAGAACCACCTTTTTTTTTTTCCAGTTCTAATAACATGTACCTCATTGCCATCTGAGACCTTGCCAGAGTGGCCTTTAATATCCATATCTCTAGCATGTACCTCAAAACTCTTTTAGCCTCTACCCATCACCCAGTTCCAAAGCTGCCTTCACATTTTGAGGTATTTGTTACAGCAGCATCCCCCTTCTGGGTACCAAAATCTCAATCTGCTTGTTCTGCCATAACAAAAATCCGTAGACTGGGCAGCTCAAACAACAGAAATTTATTTCTCACAGTCTTGGAGGCTGTAAGTCTAAAATCAGGGTCCAACAGCGTTCAGTTCCTGGCTTGTAGATGGTTGCCCTCTCACTGTGTTCTCACATGACATTTTCTGAGTGCATAGGTGTGGAGAGAAATTGGATTGGGACCCCACCTTTAAGGTCTCTTTTAACCTTAATTACTTCCTCAGAACCTATCTCCAAATATAGTCACATTGAGGGTTAGGGTGTCAACATAATGAATTGGGGTCGTGGGGCCATAGTTCATAACAGTTTTCTCTCTTCACATTGAGCATTTTCTTTTTGTTTGTTTGTTTGTTTGTTTGAGAGGGAGTCTCGCTCTCGTCCAGGCTGGAGTGTAGTGGCGTGATCTCGGCTAACTGCAAGCTCCACCTCCCAGGTTCATGCCATTCTCCTGCCTCAGCCTCCCAAGTAGCTGGGCCTACAGGCGCCTGCTACCATGCCCGGCTAATTTTTTTTTTTTTTAATATTTTTAGTAGAGACACGGTTTCACCATGTTAGCCAGGGTGGTCTCGATCTCCTGACCTCATGATCCGCCCACCTCGGCCTCCCAAAGTGCTGGGATTACAGGCATGAGCCACCGCCCCGGCCAAGTATTTTCTGTTTTTATATCTTCAATTTCACTAGATCTTCCCTCTGTCCTTTTGATTCTGCTGTTGAGACCATCCTTGAGTTTTATTTCAGTTATTGTATTTTTCAGTTCTGTTTGATTCTTTGTTCTGTTTCCTTGCTGAGAGCCTTTCTTTGCTTATTTTGTTTGTATTGAGCATGTTTGTAATTACTCATTGAGGCATTTTTGTGATGGCTGCTTTAAAATCCTCGCAGGTTATCCGTTAGGATAACAGATGTTAATCTGTGTCGTCTCAGTGTTGACATCTTTGGGTTATCTTCTCATTTAAGTTGAGATTTTCTTGGTTCTTGGTGTGATGAGTGATTTTCAGTTGAAGTCTGGACATTTTGAGTATTTTGGTATGAGATTTGGTATCCTATTTAAGTCTTCTGCATTGACAGGCCTCCTCTGATACCACTGTGGTGGAGAAAGTGTTGCAGGGGGTGCTGCCTCATTACTTTAAGTTGATGTTGGAAGTCCAGGTTCACCATTGACCTCTAATGACTCCTGGGGCAGGGGTCCTTAATACTGCTGGGCAAGGGTGGGATTTACAGCTCCCCACTAGGCCTCTGCTGACACCACACTGGCTGGGGAAGATCAGGAATGCCTTGTTATTGCTACTTACATGGCCTCGATTGACAGCATGGTGTGGGGTTGAGGGTAACATCATTACTATTGGGAATTGGTGTAAGTCCTGACCCCCCACTTGGCTTCCACTGAGACCACACCAGTAAGGAAGAAGAGAGATGGCTCTGGGTAGGGGGGACGCTGCCAGGGCAATGTGTGGGGAGGGGTGGGTTTTAGAAATCTGTCTGCTCAGTTGGTCTTCTCTGATACCACCCCAGGGTAAAGGTGGAGGACTGAGGAGCCTTGTTACAGCCTGGTGAGGGTGGAAGTATAGGTGTTTGTTGGCGGGGATAGGACCATAGCTTTCTTCTGTGGTCTTTGAAGTAGGATTGTGGTTTTCTAAACATTTTCTGTCTTGCTAGGCTGCTCCCTTCCCAGTCCTTTGGCTAGAAAAAGCAGATTTTTCTTGGGGCTTTTTTTTTTTGGTCTGTGCCTGTTGGCGTTTCGGGTTACCAGCTTCTCTAGAACCCGATCTGGGATAGATGAGGCAATAAGAAAGCCCAAGAAAGTCACTGCTGTGTTCTTCCTCAGGTTCTGAGGTCCCTGGCCAGTCCATTCTCTCTCCACCTTTTAGAACTTTCTTATGTTTGCTTTGTATATAATATCCTGGATTTTTAGTTGTAGTTAGTGAGAGCAATAGGAGAAAGTAGTGCTCCATCTTTCCCATGACATCCTTGTGCTTGACACTGAAATCACACATCAAGTTATGGTATATATAGGGTTTGTGGTATATAACCTAAGGGTTTGTGGTATATACAGGTCATTTGTCCTGAAGATAAGCTGCCAATTTGATAGGTAGAAACTATCAGCCTGCTTCATCTAGCTTTGAAGGAACAATAGTTTATAAATTGAGGAAACACCAGTATTTAATTGTAGGTTATAAACTGGAGAAGAATAGCTATGACTAAGAATGTAAACTGTAGGGTTACATTTTTTTTATTTGTATTTTTGTTTGAAAAACATATGAGAAGCACTGGAGAACTGGACTCAGAATTTCGGATTTTTTTCCAATTATATATTATCTACATGTGGCTATCTGTTCACTTTAATTTGCCATATGACATATGATATCATAGAGAATCAACAAAATAAAGAATGAAAATAACTGAGATTTGGGACAAGTCACCTTCATCCTTTGAAATCTGTTTCCTCATAGATATATGTTTTAAAATTTAATGCCTACTTGAGAATGATTGCAAGAGTTAGGTCGAAAATGGATGCAAATGTGGTTTGTAAGCTATCAGGTGCTACGTAACTATTAGGTATTATTCATATAGTCATTTAGAAGACATATCCATCATGTATGCTTCACAGTGGTGTAGCCCAATAAAAACAACTGTGAATATAATGGAATGAGGCTTTTTATCTTTTTAAGTAAGTTTTCTGGGATCCTGTTAAAATCTGCATCTTTTGAGATAATCATATGGTTCCTTTTAATCTATTAATGTGGTAAAGTACATTGATTTTCTGATGTTAAAGAATCCTCGCACTTCTGGGATGCAATTTCATGATTTTTTTCTCCATCTCTGGGGGAGTTTGTGTCCCTTGAATTTTAGTTGTATTCATCTGTTAAACTGGGATTATTGTGTTTGTAGTGTGTGGTATGGTTGGTTTTAGGGGCTATTTAGATTTACTGTTTCTTCTAGAAAGTTGTAGGTTTTTCTAAAAATGTATCCTTTTTGGTCATCAAGTTGTTTAAAATATTTTTATTTTCAAGTACTTGTTCTGTTTGAACTTAGTCCCATTTTTCTTTCCTGATATTGCTTATTTGTATCCTCTCTTGGTAATGTTTCTAGAGATGTGTCAACTTTACTAGTCTTTTAAAATAACTGACTTTTTGAACTTTTGCAAAAATCAACTTTTATCAAAGTGCACAATAAAATTCACCCACTTAAAGCTGTTTGCTATGGTTGATGAAGATATTACCCTTGTAACTACCACCATAATTGTGTGTGTGGTTATAATAGTTCCTTCTTCTCCTCCTCCCTCCCTCTCTCCTCCTCCTCCCTATCTTCCTCCTCCTTTCACCCCTTTCTCTTTCTTCCTCCCTTCTTCCTTTCTTCCTTCCACAGTTCTGTCTTAAAATGACCTATGTAGACTTGTGTCACCATCACCACAAAGGGTACAGAACAATTCCACTGCACCAACAAATTCCACCTGTGCTGCTTTTTTTTAAGAGTGGCTCCCCACCCCGCATTGAGTGTAAAAGCTTTGATTTTCATCAGTGTTGTGTCATTTATTCATTTTTATTGCTGAGTAGTTTTCCATGTTAGGTACCACAATATTCTTAGCCATTAACCCACTGAAGCACATTTAGGTTGTTTATAATTTTTAGTGATTATGAATAAAACTATTAGAAACATTAGGTTTTTGTATGAACATAAATATTCATCTCTGTAGGGTAAATATTGGAGTGAAATGGTGAGGTCATATGGTGAGTGTATGTTTACCTTTGTAACACAGGGCCAACCTTTTCCAGAATGATTGATTAATTTTGTTTTCCCACCAGCAACGTAAGAAGATGTGGTTGCTCCATAATTTGCCAACACCGGGTATTCTCATTGTTTTTATTTTATCCATTCTAGTAGATGTGTAGTGGTATCTCAATGTGGCTTCAATTTGCATTTCCCTAATGACTAATGATGTTGAGCATCTTTTCGTGTGCTTATTGTCCATCTGTGTATCTTTGATGAAGTGTTCAAATCTTTTGCCATTTTAAAAGAATTCTATTGTTTGTTTTCCTAGTTTAGTTTTGTAGTTTGTGGCTTGTCTTTTTATTCTCTTTTATTCAATTTTTATTTCAGTGTCTTTTATAAAGCAAAGGTTTTAAATTTTAATGAAGTCCAGTTTTTCCCTCTATGGACCATACTTTGATGTCATATTTAAGAACCCCATCCCTAACTAATGTTTAGGAAATTTTTCTTCTACTAGCTTAATGATAATGTTTTTCACTTACATCCATTTTAGTTAATTTTTATATAAGGTGTTAAATAAAGGCCCAGGCTCATTGTTTTTACATGTGGTTATCCAGATGTTTCAGCATCATTTGTGGAAAACAGTGTTTCTCCATTGAATTGCCTTTGCCCTTTTGTCAACAATTGATTGATCATAGTTAAGTGGGTCTGTTTCTCAGTTTTCTGTTCTATTCCATTGATCTATGTGTCCATCCCTTTGCCAAAGCCACACATTGTCTTGATTACTGTAGCTTTGTAGTAAATCTCAAAATCAGGTAATGTAAGCCCTTCAAATTTATTCTTTTTCTAATTTATATGTTTCCACTGTCATATATTTGTCTATATATTATGTCAAGTTTTACTTTATATATTTTGACACTCAGTTGTTATCCGAATACAGGCTAAGAATTGTCATATCTCTGGTGATTTGAATGTTTTCCCATTACATAGCAACTTTCTTTAAACATAAGAATACTTTATAACAGATAATATTGGGGTTTTGGGGGAGGAGGTTTGAAACAAGGTCTCACTCTCACCCAGGCTGCAGTACAGTGGTGGTGCGAATTTGGCTCTTTGCAACCTCAACCTCCTGGGCTCAAGCAGTCCTTCCACCTCAGTCTCTCGAGTAGCTGGGATTACAGGCATGCACCACCACACCCAGCTAAATTTTTTGCATCTTTTGTAGAAATGGGGTTTCACCATGTTGGCCAGGCTGGTCTTGAAATCATGAGCTCAAGCAATCTGCCCACCTTGGCCTCCCAAAGTGCTGGAAATACAAGCATGAGCCACTCTGCTCCACCACAGATTTATTGAGATATAATTTATATACCATAAAATTCATCCATTTAAAATGTACAATTCAGTGTTCTTTGTGTATTCACAGAGTTGTATGACCATCACCACAATAAATCTTAGAACATTATCACCTCTAAAATAAAACTTTTAGCTATAACCTCTGCTATGGTCTGTCTGTATGTTTGTGTACCCTCGAAATTCATAAGTTGCAATCCTAACCCCTAAGGTGATGGCATTAGGAGATGGGGCCTTTGGGAAGTGATTAGGTCAAGAGGGCATAGCCCTCATGAATGAGCTCAGTGCTCCTGTGAAAGTGGCCCCAAACAGATCACTCACCCATTCTCGACCTTGTGAGGACACAATGAAAAGACAGTCATCTGTGAGCTAGAAAGTGGGTTCTCACTCAAATTTCATTATGCTGGTGCCTTGGACTTCCCAGCCTCCAGAACTGTAAGAAATCATTTATTGTTTATAAGCTACTCAGTCTATGGTGCATTTGTTATGGCAGCTGGAACAGACTAAGATAACTCCTAACCCTCTATTCTCCCCAGCACTAGGCAACCATGAATACACTGTCTATGTTTGTAGATTTGCCTGTTCTGGACATTTCATATAAATGGAATCATACAGTCATCATACAGTATATGATCTGATGTGGTTTGAAGGTGTATTAGCCCGTTTTCACGTGCTATAAATAACCTGAAACTAAGTAAGTTATAAGGAAAAGAGGTTTAATTGGCTCACGGTTCCACAGGCTTTACAGGAGGCATGGCTGGGGAGGCCTCGGGGAGCTTACAATCATGGGGGAAGGCAAAGGGGAAACAGGCTCATCTTACATGGCCAGAGCAGGAGAGGGGGAAAGGTGCCACACACTTTAAAACAACAAGATCTCATGAGAACTCTTATAACAAGAATAGCACCAAAGGGGGAAATCTGCCCCCGTAATCTAATCGCCTCCAATCAGGTCCCACCTCCAACATTGAGGATTACAATTTGACATGAGATTTGGGCAGGGCCACAGACCCAAACCATATCAGAATGTGTCCCCTAAAGTTCATGTGTTGGCAGCTTGATCCCCAGTGAGGTGGTTCTGGGAGGTAGGGCCTAATGGGAGGTCAATGGATTATGGGGGCACCACCCTCATGAATGGATTAATACTATTCTCGTGAGAGTGGGTCTGTTATCACAGGAGTGGGTTCCTTACAAAAGAACAAGTTTGGCTCCCTCTTGCTCCTCTATTGCCCTCTCTTTGCCCTTTGGCCATGGGATGATGCAGCAAGAAGGCCCTCAACAGATACTAGCTCCTTGATTTTGGACTTCCTAGGCTCCAGAACGGTGAGGAAATAAATTTCTATTCGCTATAAATTACCCATTATAGCATTCAGTCATAGCAGCACAAAAGGGGCTAAGACATGGTCTTTGTGATTGGCTTCTTTCACGTACCATAATGTTTTCATAAGGTTTATGTTATAGAATATATTAGTGCTTCATTTATTTTAAAAACATTCTTTCCTTTTTTAAAAAAATCTCAAATGTGATAGTACTTTTTTATTGTGGTAAAAAACACATAACATAAAATTTACCCTCTTAACTATTGTCTTAGTTTGTTTTGTGCTGCCATAACAGAATACCACAGATGGTAATTTATAAGGGTGGAAAATTTATTGCCTCACAGTTCTGGAGGCAGGGAAGTTCGAGATCAAGGGGCTAGCATCTGATGAGGCCCTCCTTGCAGCATCATCCCATGATGGAACATGGAAGGGTAAGAGAGAGAGCAAGAGGAGACTGAACTCACGCTTTTGTAATGGCACCAGTTGCACCCACAAGGGTGAAGCCCTCATGGCTTAATCACCTCTTAAAAGGTCCTGCCTCTTTAAACTCTTAACACCGGCAATTAAATTTCAACATGAGTTTTGGAGGGGGTAAACATTCAAACCATAGCATTCCACCCCAGCTCCCCAAAACTTTAGTCCTTTTCACATACAAAATACATTCATTCCATCCCAATATCCCCAAAAGTCTTAACTGATTTCATAATCAACTTCAGATTCCAAAGCCCAGAGTCTCATCTAAAATCAGATATGGGTGAGACTCAAATCACTATTCATCCTAAGGCAAATTTCCAGCTCTGAGCCTGTGAAATTAAACAAGTTATGTGCTTCTGAAATACAATGGTGAGACTGTCATAGGATAGACATTTGCATTCCAAAAAGGAGACACAGAAAAAAAGAGGAGATCCTAAGCAAGTCCACTCTGTGGCTTTCCTGGGCTCAGTTCACACAGAAGCTCTCATGGGTTGAAATCTTGTGCCTGCAGCTCTCCCAGGCTGGTGTTGCACACTGGTAGCTCTACAGTTCTGGGGTCATGGGAATGGCCCTGCCCCCACAGCTCTTCTAGGCCTAGTGGGGGACTTTATGCAGTGGCTCTGATCCCACAGTTCCACTGGGCATTGCCTTAGTGGGGTCTCTTTACAGTGGCTCCACCCCTGTAACAAGTCTCTGCCCCAGGCTGTTCATGACATCCTTGGAAATCTAGGGCTACATTTAAGATCAGGTCATCTGCAGATAATTTTATTTCTTCCTTTCCAATTTATTGCTTAATTACTCTTACTAGGACCTCTAGTACTATGTTGAATAGAAGTTAGTCTGGTGAGGATCGGTAGCTGATAAATTGTCAGTTTCTGTTGACTGATGACATTTCTGTTTCTGTTTGACATTTTTGCCTCAGTTCCTGAAATGTATTTTCACTGGATGTTAAGTTCTAGGCTGCTGTTATTTTTCTCTCATCTCTTTAAAGACAGTGTCCTACTTTGGTTCGACTTAGCTTCTTATGGTTTTATAATCATGAATTGTGAGCTTACGTTTTACTGGCCTTAGTATGTAGGGATTCTGGAAGGCCTGTGTTGTGGGGTGTTTCTCTGAAGAAGAATTAAATAAATTTATTTCTTGAATTGAGATTTCCTGGACTAAGCAGGAAACATTACCTCAAATGCCAAACTCTCCTTGGGACAGGTCTGTGGTTATTGACTCACTAAGGGAAGAACACCCCATTCCCAACTCTCATCACCAAGTGTGGGGTTGCTTAGGCCCACGTGTCCCTGTGGGCCCCCATTTTTAGTGGTTAGATGCATTTTCTACCACCTGTTTCACTAAGGGTCTCAATCCACTGTGGTGTCCTGGATCCAAATCACTGCCCTGCTCATGCCCAGGTTCTGGTCTCCTGGCTTAAGTGGCTCTTGAGTCCCAAAGTCCCAGGGAGTTAAGAGTAGCATGCAAGGCAGGAAATTTCTGGTTTCTTTTGTCCTTATAAATGAAGTATTTTATTAAATGAATTATTTTCCAAGACAATGAAATAATCGCTACCACAATTTATTGATATGGCCCTAGAAAGGAGGGACCTGAGGCTCCTCTCTCCTCCCTCCCCTCCCCTCCCTCCCTCCCTCCCTCCATCCCTCCCTTCCTTCCTTCCTTCCTCCCTCCCTTCCTTCCTTCTTTCCTTCTCCTTGTTTTTTTCTTTCTAGCACATCTGCTTTATCTTTGTCTATGCATGTTTTCCTTTTGCTGAACTATTTGCGACAGGATTGCCGACATCATGACATTTTACTACTCATGTCCTGTATCTTACAAGAATATGTATCAGCATGTGTATTTTTTAATTTAATTTTATTTTTTGAGGCAGAGTTTCACTCTGTCTCCCAGGCTGGAATGCAGTGGCGCAATCATGGCTCACTGCAGCCTCAACCTTCTGGGCTCAGGTGATTCTCCCACCTCAGCCTCCCAGGTAGCTGGGACTATAAGTGCACACCACCATGCCCAGCTAATTTTTTTTTTTTTGTAGAGACAGTGTTTTGCCATGTTGCCCAGGCTGGTCTCAAACTCTGGGCTCAAGTGATCACCTGCTTCAGCCTCCCAAAGTGCTGGGATTACAGGCCTGAGCCACTGCGCCCAGATATTTCATTTTCAGAGACAGGGTCTCTGCTCTGTTGCCCAGGCTGAAGTGCAGCAGCATGGTCATAGCTCAGTGTAACCTTGAACTCCTGGGCTCAAGCAATTCTCCTGCCTCAGCTTCCCGAGTATCTGGGATTACAGGCACACACCACCACATCCAAGTAATTTTTTTTTTTCTTTGTAGAGATAGGGTCTCGCTATGGTACACAGGCTGGTCTCAAACTCCTAGGCTCAAGCCATCCTGCCAAAGTGCTGGGATTATAGCATGTGTCTTCTATGAGCAAGTACATTCTCCAACATAATCGCAATGCTGTTATTCAACCCAAACAATCTAACTCTGATGCAAGATTACTGTCTAACATACAGTTAGTTTAAATTTATCCACAGTTATCCCCAAATGTCATGTACAGCTCCCTGTCCAATTTCCAATCAGTTGGGACACACTGCATTTATTTGTCCTGCCTCTTTAGTTTCCTTCAGTCTGGAATGGTCTTTCCACCTCGTTTTGTCTTTCATGACATTAATATTCTGAGAAGTCCAGACCAGTTGTTTTGTAGAATGTTCCACCATCTGCGTTTTCTGTCTATTTCCTCATGATTAGATCCAGATTAAGCAATTTTGACAAGAAATCTACATATATGTGTGATTTTCATTAAATGACAGGAGGGCTGGGCTTGGTGGCTGTCCTCTGTAATTTCAGCTATTCAGGAGGCTGAGGCAAGAGGATTGCTTGAGCCTGGGAGTTCAAGGTTATAGTGAGCTAGGATCATGCCACTGCCCTCCAGCCTGGGAACAGAGTGAGACCCTGTTTTTAAAAAAATTTTTTTTGCATCACATCAAGAGACTCAAGATGCCAATTTGTCCTGTTCCTAATGCTAAATTTGATTACTTTGTTCACATGTTGTCCAAATTCTCTAGTTGTAATTAATAACTTCTCCCTTTGTACTTAATAAAATAATCTATGAATATCTTGGCTCCTAACAACTTTTCACCTAGTGTTTTTGCTTTCCATTGATGATACTTGCCTGAATCAATTATTACATTAGTGCCTACAAAATGGTGTTTTTATAATTCTGTTATTCCTCCCACATTTAGTGCAGGCATTCTTATGAAAAGAGGAGCTTTCTATCTCCACTTTCCACCTGGTGGTATTTTTTTTTTAATATATTGTGAAAGGAAAATATCTTGGGCCCCCAAAATCATTAAGGAAAACTCAAGTTGGAAACTGCTTAGAGCAAACCTGCCTCCCGTTCTATTCAAAGTTACCCCTCTGCTCACTGAGATAGATTCATATCTGATTTGCCTCTTTGCAAAGGCTAATCAGAAACTCAAAAGAATGCAACCATTTGTGTATCATCTGTCTGTGACCTGGAACCTCCCTCCCCACTTGCAGTCTTCCTGCCTTTTTTTCCAGTTGTCCCGCCTTTCCAGACCGGACCAATGTACTTCTTAATAGATTGATTGATGTCTCATGTCTTCCTAAAATGTGTAAAACTAAGCTGTGCCCCGATCACCTTGGGCATATGTCGTCAAGACTTCCTGAGGCTGTGTCATGGGCGTGTCCTCAACCAGGGCAAAATAAACTTTCTAAATTAACTGAGACCTGTCTCAGATTTTCCAGGTTCACGGTATCACTATGGGTCCATGGATTCCTTTTAAAGTTTTAATTGAGGGTTAACATTCGTAACATGTATAGATCTTCAGTATATGCTTGGTGAATTTTTACATGTCTATAAACCCAGGTAACAACTAACCATACAGACCCTTTTCATTCTGCTGGAAGGCTCCTCCATGCCCTTCCCTTCCCAGTTAATCCACCCCACGCCACCCCACCTCATCGTCCCAATGCCTCACCTCCCCATCCCTGTGGGTGATCACTGGTTTGGTTTCTATCTCCTCTACTAGTTTTATCTGTTTGAACATTATTTAAATAAGATCCTGTAGTATATACTCCTTTGTATCTGGCTTCCTTACCCCACATTTTGTATGATTCAACCATTCTGTATGTATCAGTTGTTCTTTTTCACTGATGGTGTGGTATTCCACTGTAGGAATATACTACAGTTTGTTTATTCATTCTACTGTTGATAGATAATTGAATTGTTTCCAGTTTGGGGGCTTTCATGAATATAAGTGCTATGAACATTCCTAGTAAGCATATGCATTTCTCTTGGGTACATATACCTAGGAGTAGAATTCCTGAGTCATAGAGCAGACAGATGTTTAGCTTTAGAAGATAATGTCAAATGGTTTTGACTTTACCAGTTTACAGCACCTCTGTCAGCTAGGCATGAGTTCCAGTTTGTCAACACTTTGTACTTTTAGTCTGTTACATTTTAACCATCTGGCTTATGTGCAGTGGTCTCTTCATACTGGTTTAAATTTTCATTTTTCTGTGGTATATATATATATATACCATGGAATAAAAGGAATGAAATAATGGCATTCACAGCAACCTGGATGGAGTTGGGGACCATTACTCTAAGCGAAGTAACTCAGGAATGGAAAACCAAACATTGTATGTTCTCACTTATAAGTGGGAGCTAAGCGATGAGGATGCAAAGACATAAGAATGATATAATGGATTTTGAGGACTCAGGGGGAAAGGGTGGGAAGGAGATAAGGGATAAAAGACTACACATTGGGTACAGTGTACACTGCTCGTGTGATGGGTGCACCAGAACCTCAGAAATTACCACTAAGGTACTTATCCATGTAACCAAACACCACCTGTTCCCTCCAAAATTTGAAATATAAATAAATAAAATAAATTTTCATTTTTCTGAGTGTTACTAATGTTGATCACTTTTTCAAGTATTTATTGGATATTGGTTATATTCTCTTAAAAGTGACTGAATCTTTTATCCATTTAAAAAAATTCAGTGTTTTAAGTTGCTTTGCGGAAGTTCTTTATCTGTATTCTTAATGCAAGTCCTCTGGTAGCCGTCTGCATTGGGAACATTGTCTCCCAGCACTCAGCGATGGTGAGACGGGAAGTGGCAGACCTCCGCGCTGGCTCCTCCGTCGCCGCCTCTGGGTGCCTCCCTGCTTCCGATGGGATGGAGGTTTCAGGCTCACTTTGTTCTTTCCTTGCACCAAATCTGGAATCAGCCAAGGATCCTTGGTTCCTTTTAGTGAGGAAGGACTATGTGTTTTTAAAGCTCTGGGGGTTGCTCTTATGTTTTCATGAGCTGATTTATGATGTTTTAATCCAGCATTTCCATTTTAAAGTGTGGGGAGTTGTAGAGAATGCCCACTTCACCCAGTGCTGACACGATAGTGTCTGTGAGTGCTTCTTAGCACTTATGTTGCTGCTCATGTACAATTGGACCCCTTCCAACCTAAAAAAATATAAGGAAGGTCTCACACTACTGGTGGGAAGATAAAAATGCTACTACCACTTTGGAAAATGGTTTGATAATTTCTTATAAAGATACCCATTGACCCAGCAATCTGACTCCTGGATGTTTGCCCGAGAGAAATGAACACATATGTTCACAAAAAGACTTCTTCAAGCATGTTCCTAGCAATGCTCTTCACAACTGGAAACAGCCCAAATGTCCATTAGCAGTATAATAGAAAAACAAATTACAGTGTATTCACACAATGGACTACTCAACAATAAAACAAATGAGCTCATTTCAAAACCTCATGTTGAGTGAAAGAAGTCAGAACACTACAGTACGTATTACATTATTTCATTTATATGAAACTCTAGAAAAGTCAGCACTGATCTATAGTGACAGAAAGTAGAAGAGTCACTGCTACTTTGAGGGGGACTGCCTGGGAAGGGGCAGAACAAACTTTCTAGGGTGATGACGTTCCTTATCCTGATTGGGGTGTGCATACAACTGTGTATCTGTTTGTCAAAATTGTACAGTTAAGATTTACATATGCAATGTATATAAAATTTTCCTAAAATGCGTATAAATATGCGAGTGTGTGTATAAATTATGTCTCCAAGTGTAAAACAAAAAGGAAGAACAGAAATATTAACTGCCTAGCAAAAGCTTGAAGTTGGCTGAGTAGATCAAGTTAATTTAACTCCAGGGGAACATTTGGCAAAAGGGGAAACTGGAGTTCTCTGTACTATTACTGAGCTTCAGGGCTGTCATCCAGGGGCTCAGCTTTGGTTTTACTTTTTTTTTTTAGGGATTTGTTTGCTTCAAGAACTTCCCTGTAGTTCCGTTCAGCCTCACCAGGTGGCAGTGTCATATCAGCTAGGGGCCTGAGAAAGGTCAGCTCTCAGGAGACCCTGGTGCTCTCTGGAGCAGCTGGAGAGCGGGTGCTATTGTGTCATCATCAGTGGTCTTTGAGCAGACTATGACTCATACTCATTCACCAGGCTTAGCTGGACATTTTTTATCTTTTTCCAAAAATTATATCTGGGGCACAAATGTGCCACATTTGCAGGTATTCAAAAGACTGTGCCTGAGGCCCCATGGAAAGCTGGGTGGAGGAAGAGCTCCCAAATCCAACATGTAAGCTTCCCCGAAATGGAAGACTTGTGTGCGGCATGATTCCCTGTGGAGGGGTTTGGAAACATGGAAATGATTTCCCTCCACAGAGACATACTTCTGCGACTTTCGATTTTACCGGGGGGCCCTGGGCTTCACTGATGATTATTCACATGTATTGAGCATTTACCATGCATCAGGCACGGTTTTAATTGTTGAACATACATGATATCATTTCTGGTCTAGCAGGTAGGGACTATGAATATCCCAATTTTTCAGGAGAAGAAACAGATACCAACGGGTGTTGTGACATTCCAGTGCTTGTGAGAAGGCAGCTGGCCTGACCAGACAGTCCACTCCAGGCTACAATCCAGGCAGGGCACCTGGGACACTCCTAGCCTAGTGGCTGAGCAGAATGATAGGAGAGAGATTTTGGCAAACATTTCCATTACAGTATTTTGTTCTTCATCTCTTTAAAATCTTGGGTGGATTCCCCAGCTCAGTGTTTGTCTCTCTTGGTACATCTCGTGTACTTGGTGACATTGGAGCTGCCACTTACAGCCTATCTGCTTCAAAGCACACTGTAAGGAGGTCAGTCTCTTTAGAGGCTTTGTCTATGGACAGCAGCAACAACAGCAACAGGAAAAGGATTCTATTTTATCATCGTTACTTAGCACATGTTTGTACCCTGGTCTTTTAAATGCTAATACAGACTGCTTTAAATATACCTATATATACATGTATGTGTGTGTATATATATACACACACACACACACGTATGTATATGTATGTATTTAAGGGAATAGAGTTGCAGAAATATTCCTCCATTCCCTCTTGCTCATTGTGTGGTGGAGGATACATAATGGGTACTAAGTACAGGTTTGCGAGCTGAATGGCCTGTTGAATTCTTGGCAAAAGGCACCTGAAATTATGTTTAGCTCCCTAGTTAGTTTGCCTCATTATGTGGGATGTCCTGTTTCCTGCCTGATTGGTTTTGAAAGGCACTTTCCTGAGGGATGACTTCAGGTCACCTCCTGAGCCTCTGGTTTTATTTTCTGGAAGCACACCTTTGTCCAGAGTTTCTTTAAGGACTCCAAATTAGTTTTTTTGTTTTTGCTTTAGTTTTACACATACACACCAGACTTACATTTTATTTTTTCCTTTTCTTTTTTTTTTTTTGGAGGCAGATTCTCACTCTGTCGCCCAGGTTGGAGTGCAGTGGTGCAATTATAGCTCACTGTGGTTTAGAACTCCGGGGCTCAAGCAATCCTCCCACCTCAGCCTCCCGGGTGGCTGGGACTACAGGCACGTGCCACTAGACCTGGCTATTTTTTGAAAAAAATAAAAACATCTCGGCCGGGCGCGGTGGCTCACGCCTGTAATCCCAGCACTTTGGGAGGCCGAGGCGGGTGGATCACGAAGTCAGGAGATGGAGACCATCCTGGCTAACACGGTGAAACCGCATCTCTACTAAAAATACAAAAAATTAGCCAGGCGTGGTGGTGGGCGCCTGTAGTCCCAGCTACTCAGGAGGCTGAGGCAGGAGAATGGCGTGAAACCGGGAGGCGGAGCTTGCAGTGAGCTGAGATCGCGCCACTGCACTCCAACCTGGGCGACAGAGCGAGACTCCATCTCAAAAAAAAAAAAAAAAAAAACTCGCTATGTTGCCCAAACTGCTGTCAAATTCAAGCAATCTCCCTGCCTCGGCCTCCCAGAGGGCTGGGATTACAGGCATGAGTCACCACGCCTGGCCCTCCTTTGAAACTTCCCCCAACTCCTTTGAAATGTCTTGGGGGCTAATTTTTGTATTTTTTGTAGAAATGGTGTTTCACCATGTTGGGCAGGCTAGTCTGGAACTCCTAAGCTCAAGTGATCTGCCTGCCTTGGCCTCCCAAAGTGCTGGGATTACAGACATGAACCACTGTGCCTGGCTCATTTCTTAATTTTGAGAATAGGTCAGTTTTGTGAAATATGTGTGTCTTTTTTTGTTTTTTGAGACGGAGTCTCGCTCTTGTTGCCCAGGCTGGAGTGCAGGCGCGATCTCGGCTCACTGCAACCTCCGCCTCCCGGGTTCAAGCAATTCTGCCTCAGCCTCCTAGTTTTGTGAAATATGTGTGTCTTATTCCAGGAGGCAGTGGTCCAGGTGGGAGTAGGTGTCCATTTGGATGAGGTCTCCATATGGCGCCAGCAGTCAGGCGCTCAATGAGGAGCATTTATTTGGAAACAAAAGAAAAACAAAGTGGTTATTATGATTAGAAGAAGACCCCAGGAAAAGTAATTTCTCTCTCTGACATTTTCCTATGCCTCTTTCACCTGCCCAAGGCAGGACTCTAATCTGATTGTGGGTCTAAGACCTTCATTTCAGAGAAGGTCCTGCCTCACTCACCCTGGAAGAAGGAGTGCCGCACAGAGAGGCCAAGGAGACTCTGGACGGACGGGCCTGGCAGGGCTTCCCACTCGGTCTATTAGCATTTGATCATGCTCTTCTTGTCCAATCACATTTCTACATGGTTGTTCAGGCTTCAGTCATGCCTATCCAATGAAGGTTCCATAAAAGGCCCAAGAGGACAGGGTAGGAGGTTCCAGATAGCTGAACACATGGGGGCTCACAGGAAGGTGAACAAAACTCTTTCCTGTGCCCAGAGGGTGGAGCACTCCAACTCCACGGGGGCCCTTCCAGACCTCACCCTGTATGTCTCCTCATCTGGCTGTTTACTTGTACCTTTTAAAATGTGCTTTGTAATAAACTGGTAAACAGAAGTGTTTCTCTGAAAATTAACCCTCTTTGGGTTTTATTATCGTAATTTGCTGGAGCGGCTCACAGGACTCCGGGAAACACATGAATCTGGTGGGTCAGAAGTTCCGGAGGTCTGGACTTGTGGCTGGTTAGAAGGAGGGGAGGGCCTTGTGGGAGTGAGTTCTCACCTTGTGGTTTCTTGGGCTATCTCTGGGTGGACAGCATCAGAATTGAACTGAATTGGAGGTCACCCAGCTGGTGTCCGCTGCACAACTCATTGCTTGCTTGGCATGTGGGGAGAAATCCCCACACATTTGGTCACAGAAGTCTTCTGTGTTGGTTATTGCTGAGGGAGAGAACAGGAAAAAGCAAACTGAGTGTTGTTTTTTTCCAGACTTTCACAAAGATTAATAATTGGACGCCTAGTCTCTGAGTTCAGAAGGCATCCAGTCAAGATTTCTAGAGTTGAGCTCAGAGCATCCTTGGATGATAGAATGGAGACAGCAGTTGTAGTTTGATGCACCTCCTGGTTTGCAGTTGGAATGTCTTCAGTTATGGCACTGGATGTTCCAGTAAACTTTTTTTTTTTTTTTTTTTGAGTCAGAGTCTAGCTCTGTCGCCCAGGCTGGGTGCAGTGGCGCAATCTCGGCTCACTGCAACCTCCGCCTCTCGGGCTTACGCCATTCTCCTGCCTCAGCCTCCTGAGTATCTGGGACTACAGGCGCCAGCCACCATGCCTGGCTAATTTTTTGTATTTTTACTAGAGACAGGGTTTTACCATGTTAGCCAGGATGGTCTTGATCTCCTGACCTTGTGATCCGCCCACCTCGGCCTCCCAAAATGCCAGGATTACAGGCGTCAGCCACCGCGCCCGGCCCCAGTAAACTTTCTCAGTGGCCCAGACAACAGCAGGCATGAAGTTTGTCCATATAGGATTTGTTGTGGTGATTTCTCTGAAGTTTATATCAAGTGGTCAAGTTTAGTTTGTTAGGGTTTCAGGAAAAGGGAAGTTTTACTTTTTAATGCCTCCAAATCAGAAGGGCGGGAGAAAAATTGGAAATGTATAAAACAACAGGAGCCAGTTCAAAAGAGGAAGAAGCTCAAAGGTGGTGAATACAGTACTGTTCAACGCCTCCCCAGAGGTTACAGCTTTAGTTGAAACAGAACTGTCTTCCTACAATCACCTCCATTTTCATCAGAGATCTCCTGAACTGCTTGGGCCCACTAGGAAGTAGCCTTCTTTATTCACCTGGAAGGCAGGGGACTCTGTGGGCAAGGAGCCAGGCTGGTTTAGTCAGGGGGCTTTACTGATTCCACGAAGTCACCTCTAGTTCCTTAAATCTGTCTGGTCATATCTGAAAATAGGACATTCCAGTCAAAGCCTTGGCAATATAGTTAATGTTTTCAAATTGTGTCTTGTTTTAGATTCTTGCTGAACCTATGCAAACAACTATATTGCCATAAAAATAAGAATACTCAAAGTTTCCAGAATTCTGGAGGAATCAAGTAGGAAGTAAAGGAGAAATGTCTCAACGTTATTTACAAAGGTATAATTTACCAGACTGCTGTAAGGTATAGATAGCTTAAGAGAAAAGAGAAAAGGGTGTCCTTAAATATGGTAAACAAGACATTAAAGAATCACCAATGTTTTAAACAGTTATAAAAACTACAGTCATCTTCTTTGGTTCATTTAGTTCCATGTAATTAATTCTCGTTCTGCTCTATCTTGGATTAGCAGTTTTCTGAATCCATCCATTTTTTTCATTAGAGCTGTGGAAATTTTTACCACATTCAGTGGTATGATCTGAACATTGTCAGGAGCCTGTATCACTGCATAGTACTTGTCAGAGTCTTTCCATGAATCTCTTTGAAGATGAAACACTTTTGTCTGTAGCTGGTTGTAAGAGCTTTCAGGAAAGCATCAGAGTATAACAACTGTCTGTGATAGACAAAACAAACAAACAAAAAATAACAACCTTCTAGAATAGTCATGATTGAGGATATGGTGAGAGTTTACTATAATAGAGTTGGCAAGAAAATTTTATTATTTCTGTGGAATACAATACCTTAAGATACATAGAATTATGACTGATTATATGGACACTAAGGGCATTGAAAAATTTCTAGGAATTTCACATACAGGCATATGTCATTTTTATTGCACTTTGATTCTTTATTACACTTTGCAGATATTGTGTTTCTTACAAATGGAAGGTTTGTGGCCACCCTGCATGGGCACAATTTATCCAACAGCATGTGCTCCCTTTGTGTCTCTGTGTCACATCTTGGTAATTCTCACAATATTTTAAACTTTGTCACCATTGTTGGATCTGTTATGGTGATCTATGATCAGTGAGCTTTTTTTTTTATTATTTTGAGACTAGAGTCTCCCTCAGTCACCCAGGCTGGAGTGCAGTGGCGCGATCACGGCTCACTGCAACCTCCACCTCCTGGGTTCAAGTGATTCTCCTGCCTCAGTCTCCCGAGTAGCTGGGACTACAGGTGCCCGCCACCATGCCTGGCTAATTTTTGTACTTTTAGTAGAGACAGAGTTTCACCATGTTGGCCAGGCTGGTCTTGAACTCCAATCAGTGATCTTTAATGCTACTATTGTAGCTGTTTGGGAGCACCATGAACCGCCATTAAGATGGTGAACTTAATTGATAAATGTGTGTTCTGACTGTTCCTCTGACCAGACACTTCCCTCCCCACCTTCCTAGGGCCTCCCTATTTCCCTGAGACACAACAGTATTGAAATTAGGCCAATTAATAACCCTACAATGGCCTCTAAGTGTTCAAGAGAAAGGAAGAGTCACATGTTTCTCATTTTAAATCAAAAGCTAGAAATGATCAAGCTTAGTGAGGAAGGCATGTCCAAAGCCGAGACAGGCTGAAAGCTAGGCCTGTTGCACCAAACAGTTAGCGAAGTTGTGAATGCAAAGGAAAAGTTTTTGAAGAAAATTAAACATGCTACTCTAGTGAACATTGAAATGATAACAAAGCAACACAGCCTTATTGCTGACATGGAGAAAGTTTGAGTGGTCTGGATAGAAGATCAAGCCAGCTGCAATATTCCTTTAAGCCGAAGCCTAATCCAGAGCAAACCTTGAATTCTATGAAGGCTTAGAGTGGTAAGGAAGCTGTAGAAGAAAAGTTTGAAGCTACCAGAGGTTGGTTCCTGAGGTTTAAGGAAAGAAGCCAGCTCCATCACATAAATTAAGTGCAAGATGAAAGCAGCCAGTGCTGACAGAGAAAATGCAGCAAGTTATCCAGGATATTTAAGATCATTGATGAAGGGGGCTACACGCAACAACAGATTTGCAATGTAGACAAAACAGCTTTTTATTGGAAGAAGATGCCATCTAGGACTTTCATAGCTAGAGAGAAGTCAATGTGTGGCTTCAAAACTTCATGGGACAGCCTGACTCTCTTGTTAGGGCTAATGCAGCTGGTGACTTTAAATCGAAGCCAGTGCTCATTTGTCATTCTGAAAATCCTAGGGCCCTTAAGCATTATGTGAAATCTACTCTGCCTGTGCTCTATAAATGGAACAACAAAGCCTGAATGACAGCACATCTGTTTATAGCATGGTTTACTGAGTATTTTAAGCCCAGGGCTGAGACCTACTGCTTAGAAAAATGTTACTGCTCATTGACAGTGCACCTAAACACCTCAGAGCTCTGATAGAGATGCACAAGGAGATTAATATTTTCATGCCTGCAAATACAACATCCACTCTGAAGCCCATGGATCAAAGAGTGATTTCAACTTTCAAGCCTTACTATTATTTAAGAAACACATTTCGTAAGGCTATAGCTGCCACAGTAATTCTTCTGATGGATCTGAACAAAGTAAATTGAAAGCCTCTGGAAAGGAGTCACCATGCTAGATGCCATCAAGAACATTCATGATTCATGAGAGGAGATCAAATATCCACATTACTGGGAGTTTGGAAGAAGCTGATTTCAGCTCTCATGGATGACTTTGCAGGGTTCAAGCCTTCAGTGAAGGAAGTAATTGATGATATGGCAGAGAGAGAAAGAGAACTAGAATTAGAAGTGGAGCCTGGGCCAGGTGCGGTGGCTCACGCCTGTAATCCCAGCACTTTGGGAGGCAGAGGTGGGTGGATCACCTGAGCTCAGGAGTTCGAGACCAGCCTGGCCAACATGGTGAAACCCCGTCTCTACTAAAAATACAAAAATTAGCAGGGCGTGGTGGCGCGTGCCTGTAATCCCAGCTACTCAGGAGGCTGAGGCAGGAGAATCGCTTGAACCCAGGAGGTGGAGGTTGCAGTGAGCCGAGATCACACCACTGCACTCCAGCCTGGGTGACAAGAGCAAAACTCCGTCTCAAAGAAAAAAAAAAAAAAAGTGGAGCCTGAAGATGTGACTGAATTGTTGCCAATCTCATGGTAAAGCCTGAACACACAGTTGCTTCTTGTGGATGAGCAAAGGAAGTAGCTTCTTGAGATGGAATCTACTACTCCTGGTGAAGATGCTGTGAACACTGTTGAAATGACAACAAAGGATTTAGAATGTTACATAAACTTAGTTGACAAAGCTGCAGCAGGGTTTAAGAGGAGGGACTCCAATTTTGAATGAAGTTCTACTGTGAGTAAAACACTATCAGACAGCATGCTACACAGATATTTTGTGAAAGAAAGAGCCAATTGATGTGGCAAACTTCACTGTTGTCTTATTTTAAGAAATTGTCACAGCCACCCCAACCTTCAGAAACCACCGACCTGATTAGTCAGCAGCCATCATCATTGAGGCAAGACCCTCCACCAGCAAAAAGATAGTTTTTTGTTTTTTTTTTAGATGGAGTCTCACTCTGTCGCCCAGGCTGGAGCACGTCTAGCTCTGTCACCCAGGCTGGAGTGCGATAGTGCAATCTTGGCTCACTGCAACCTCCGCCTCCTGGGTTCAAGCAATTCTCCTGCCTCAGCCTCCCTAGTAGCTGGGATTACAGGCACCTGCCACCACACCCAGCTACTTTTTTTGTATTTTTAGTAGAAACACGGTTTCACTATGTTGGCCAGGCTTGTCTTGAACTCCTGACCTCAGGTGATCCACCCACCTCGGCCTCCCAAAGTACTGGGATTACGGGTGTGAGCCACTGTGTCTGACCTACGGGATAGTTTAAACATAACTTATATGCACTAGGAAACAAAAAATTTGTGTCACTTGCTTTATTGCAATATTTAACATATCAAATAAGCTTAAGTAGTCTAGTAGATCTACTTTTATAAGATGAGAAACAAATCCTTTAAGATCTTCCAGGGGTTCTCTGGGAAATTCCGAAGTTAGTTCAAGGTTGAAAAAAAAAAGACTTTATTTAGAATTTGGTTTTGGGGAGGAGCAAAGATGTCCAGTTAGAAGCAGCTGCGGTTTGCAGCACTCATGGAGAGGAATCAAAGGAGCAAGTTAATACAGCACCTTCAACTGAAATATCCAGGTTCTCACATTGGGAGTGACTAGGCAAATGACTTGACCCATGAAGAATGAAGAAAAGCAGGGTGGGGCAATGGCCTACCCAGGAGCAGCACAGAGCCAAAGGAACCCCCACCCCCAGCCAAGGGAAGCGGTGAGTAATTGTGTGACCCCACTCGGGAAACCATGCTTCTCCCATGGATCTTTGCAACTTGTGGATCAGGAGATCCCCTCGTGAGCCCACACTACCAGGGCCTAGGGTCCAATACACAAAGCTGTGTGGAGTCTCAGCAAAGCAGCAACTCAGGCATACACAGAGACCCAGGAGTTTTACATACTCCAGCCCTGGGATCCCCAGCAAGGCGGGAGGTCCACTCGTACATACCTCTAGAAAGGGTGCTGAATCCAGGGAGCCAAGCAGTATCATTCTGCAGGCCCTACTTCCATGGCATCTCTTAAGATAAGACCCACTGGTTTGGAATTCCAGCCAGCCAACAGCAACTGGCTGGAGTCTGCCTGAGACAGGACAGAGTTCCCAGGGGCGGGGCAGCAGCCACCACCTCTGTGGTTCAGTCAACTCAGCCGTTCCAGCCTGTCCAAATGGTGTGGAAGAGGAAGTGTCCCCCACAATGCAGCATAGCTGCTTTGCCAGATCATGGCCAGACTGTTTTAAGCAGCACCTTGATCCATTCCTCCTCACTGGGTGGGACCTCCCTGCAGGGGCTTTAGCCACTCCAGCCAGGGTTATACGAACAGAGCTCTGATCTCTCCCAGGGATGGAGCTCCCAAGGGGAGGGACAGCTATCTCTGTGATTTGGTCGACTCAGCCATTCCAGCCTGTTGGCTTTGGAGAGTCCAAACTGTCCAGACCTGGAAGGGTCCCCACCCCACTGCCCCCAAAGCAGCACACCTGCTCTACCAAAAAGCAGCCAGACTGCTTCTTTAAGTGGATCCCTAATCCCATTTCTCCTGACTGGGTCAAACCCCCCAACAAGCATGTTTGGGCCGGCAACAGGTCAGCACCCCCCTGGGATGGAGCTTCCAGAGTAAAGAGCAGGCTGCCATCTTTCCTGTTTCATAGCCTTCACTGGTGATATCTCCAGGCACAAGAAAAACTGAGGCAACTAGGGTTTGGAGTGGACCCCAGCAAACTGCAGCAGCCCTAAAGAATACTGGCCTGATTATTAAAAGAAAAACAAACAAACAGAAAACAAAACAATATCAACAAAAAAGACCCCACAAAAATCCCATTCAAAGGTCAGCAACCTCAAAGATCGAAGGTAGCTAAGCCCACAAAGATGAGAAAAAAATCAATGTAAAAGTGCTGAAAACTCAAAAAGCCAGAGTGCTTCTTCTCCTCCAAATGACCACAACACCTCTCCAGCAAGGGCACAGAATTGGGCTGAGGCTGAGATGGCTGAAGAGACAGAAGTAGGCTTCAGAAAGTGGGTAATAACAAACTTTGCTGAGCTAAAGGAGCATATTGTAACCCAATGCAAAGAAGCTAAGAATCATTATAAAATGATACAGGAGCTGACAGCCAAAATAGCCAGTTTAGAGAGGAACATAACTGACTTGATGGAGCTAAAAACACAACATGAGGACTTCACAATACAGTTACAAGTATCAATAACAGAATAGACCAAGCAGAGGAAAGAATCTCAGAGCTCAAAGGCTATCTTTCTGAAATGAGACAGGCAGACAAGAATAGAGAAAAAAATAATGAAAAGGAATGAACAAAACCTCTGAGAAACATGAGGTTATGTAAAGAGACTGAAGTTACGACTGATTGCGGTACCTGAAAGAGATAGAGAGAATGGAACCAAGTTGGAAAACATACTTCAGCATATCATCCAGGAGAACTTCCCCAACCTAGCAAGATAGGCCAACATTCAGGAAATGCAGAGAACCCCAGTAAGATACTCCATGAGAAAATCAACTCTAAGACATATAATCATCAGATTCTCCAAGGTCAAAGTGAAAGAAAAAATGTTAAGAGCAGCCAGAGAGAAAGGCCAGGTCACTTACAAAGGGAAGCCTATTAGACTAACAGCCGACCTCTCAGCAGAAACCTTACTGGCCAGAAGCAACTGGGGACCAATATTCAACATTCTTAAAGAAAAGAATTTCCAACCCAGAATTACATATCCAGTGAAACTAAGCTTCATAAGCAAAGGAGAAATAAGATCCTTTTCAGACAAACAAATGCTGAAGGAATTCATCACCACCAGGCCTGCCTTGCAAGAGCTTCTGAGGGAAGCACTAAATATGGAAAGGAAAAACTGTTACCGGCCACTACAAAAACACACTGAAGTACACAGACCAGTGACACTATGAAGCAATTGCATAGACAAGTCTGCAATATAACCAGCTAGCATCATGATGACAGGATCAAAGTCACAAATAACAATACTAACCTTAAATGTAAATGGGCTAAATGCTCCCAATTAAAAGACACAGACTAGCAAGCTGAATAAAGAGCCAAGACCCATCAGTATGCCGTCAAGAGATCCATCTCATGTGCAAAGACACACATGGGCTCAAAATAAAGGGATGGAAGAAAATTTACCAAACCTGGAGTCCCTCTCCCTCTCCCTCTCCCTCTCCCTCTCCCTCTCCCCACGGTCTCCCTCTCCCCACGGTCTCCCTCTCCCTCTCTTTCCACGGTCTTCCTCTGATGCCCAGCCGAACCTGGACTGTACCCCTGCCATCTCAGCTCACTGCAACCTCCCTGCCTGATTCTCCTGCCTCAGCCTGCCGAGTGCCTGCGATTGCAGGTGCGCGCTGCCATGCCTGACTGGTTTTCGTATTTTTTTTGGTGGAGACGGGGTTTCGATGTGTTGACCGGGCTGGTCTCCAGCTCCTAACCGCGAGTGATCCGCCAGCCTCGGCCTCCTGAGGTGCCAGGATTGCAGACGGAGTCTCGTTCACTCAGTGCTCAATGGTGCCCAGGCTGGAGTGCAGTGGCATGATCTCGGCTCACTACAACCTCCACCTCCCAGCAGCCTGCCTTGGCCTCCCAAAGTGCCGAGATTGTAGCCTCTGCCCAGCCGCCACCCCGTCTGGGAAGTGAGGAGCGTCTCTGCCTGGCTGCCCATCGTCTGGGATGTGAGGAGCCCCTCTGCCTGGCTGCCCAGTCTGGAAAGTGAGGAGCGTTTCTGCCCGGCCGCCATCCCATCTAGGAAGTGAGGAGCGCCTCTTCCCGGCCGCCATCCCGTCTAGGAAGTGAGGAGCGTCTCTGCCCGGCCGCCCGTCGTCTGAGATGTGGGGAGCGCCTCTGCCCTGCCGCCCCGTCCGGGATGTGAGGAGCGTCTCTGCCCGGCCGCCCCGTCTGAGACATGAGGAGACCCTCTGCCTGGCAACCGCCCCGTCTGAGAAGTGAGGAGCCCCTCCGCCCAGCAGCCACCCCGTCTGGGAAGTGAGGAGCGTCTCCGCCCGGCAGCCACCCCATCCGGGAGGGAGGTGGGGGGGTCAGCCCCCCGCCCGGCCAGCCACCCCGTCCGGGAGGGAGGTGGGGGGGTCAGCCCCCCACCCGGCCAGCCGCCCTGTCCAGGAGGGAGGTGGGGGGGTCAGCCCCCCGCCCGGCCAGCCGCCCCGTCCGGGAGGTGAGGGGCGCCTCTGCCCGGCCGCCCCTACTGGGAAGTGAGGAGCCCCTCTGCCCGGCCACCACCCCGTCTGGGAGGTGTACCCAACAGCTCATTGAGAACGGGCCATGATGACAATGGCGGTTTTGTGGAATAGAAAGGGGGGAAAGGTGGGGAAAAGATTGAGAAATCGGATGGTTGCCGTGTCTGTGTAGAAAGAGGTAGACATGGGAGACTTTTCATTTTGTTCTGTACTAAGAAAAATTCTTCTGCCTTGGGATCCTGTTGATCTGTGACCTTACCCCCAACCCTGTGCTCTCTGAAACATGTGCTGTATCCACTCAGGGTTGAATGGATTAAGGGCGGTGCAAGATGTGCTTTGTTAAACAGATGCTTGAAGGCAGCATGCTCGTTAAGAGTCATCACCACTCCCTAATCTCAAGTACCCAGGGACACAAACACTGCGGAAGGCCGCAGGGTCCTCTGCCTAGGAAAACCAGAGACCTTTGTTCACTTGTTTATCTGCTGACCTTCCCTCCACTATTGTCCTGTGACCCTGCCAAATCCCCCTCTGTGAGAAACACCCAAGAATGATCAATTAAAAAAAAGAAAGAAAGAAAGAAAATTTACCAAACCTGTGGAAAACAGAAAAAAGCAGGGGTTGCAATCCTAGTTGCTGACAAAACAGACTTTAAACCAACAAAGATTAAAAAAAAGACAAGGGCATTACATAATGGTAACGCATTCAATTAAACCAAAACAGCTATTATAAATATATATTCCTAATACAGGAACACCCATATTCATAAAGCAAGTTCTTAGAGACCTACAAAGAAACTTAGACTCCCACACAATAATAGTGCAAGACCTTAACACCACTGACAATATTAGACAGATCATTGAGACAGAAAATTTAAAAAGATATTCAGGACCTGAACTCAGGTCTGGATCAAGTGGACTTGATAGATATTTACAGAACTCTCCACCCCAAAACAACAGAATATACATTCTTCTCATTACCACGTGGCATATACTCTAAAATTGATCACATATTTGGAAGTAAAACACTCCTCAGCAAATGCAAAGGACTGAAATAATAACAAACAGTCTCTCAGATCACAGCACAATCAAATTAGAACTCAAGATTAAGAAATTCACTCAAAACCACACAACTACATGGAAGCTGAACAACCTGCTCCTGAATGACTCTTGGGTAAATCATGAAATGAAGGCAGAAATCAAGAAGTTCTTTGAAACTAATGAGAACAAAGAGACAACATACCAGAATATCTGGGACACAGCTAAAGCAATGTTAAGAGGGAAATTTATAACACTAAATGCCCACATGAAAAAGCTAGAAAGATCTGAAATTGACATCCTAACATCGTAGCTAAAAGAACTAGAGAACCAAGAGCAAACAAACTGCAGAAGACAAGAAATAACCAAGCTCAGAGGGAAACCGAAGGAGAAAGAGACATGAAAAAGCCTTAAAAAATCAATGAATCCTGGAGCTGATTTTTTTTTTTTTTTTTTTTGAGACGGAGTCTCACTTTGTTGCCCAGGCTGGAGTGCAGTGGCATGATCTTGGCTCACTGCAAGCTCCGCCTCACGGGTTCATGCCATTCTCCTGCCTCTGCCTCCCAAGTGGGACTACAGGCGCCCACCACCACACCCGGCTAATTTTTTGTATTTTTTAGTAGAGATGGGGGGGGGTTTCACCATGTTAGCCAGGGTGGTCTCGATCTCCTGACCTCGTGATCCGCCCACCTCGGCCTCCCAAAGTGCTGGGATTACAGGCATGAGCCACTGTGCCCAGCCTGGAGCTGGTTTTTTGAAAAAAAAAAAAAAATTAATAAAATAGGCTACTAGCTAGACTATAAAGAAGAAAAGAGAGAAGAATCAAATAAACACAATCAGAAATGATAAGGGGGATATCTTCACTGACCTTAAAGAAATACAAACAACCATCAAGAATACTTTAAACAGTTCTATGCACATAAACTAGAAAATCTGGAAGAAATGAATAAAATACTGGACACATACACCCTCTCAAGACTGAATCAGGAAGAAATTAAATCCCTGAATAGACCAATAACAAGTCCTGAAATTGAGGCAGTAATAAGTAGCCTACCAATGAAAAAAAGCCCAGGACCAGACATATTCACAGCTGAATTCCACCAAAAGTACAAAGAAGAGCTGGTACTATTTCTACTGAAAGTATTCAAAAAAATCGAAAAGGAGGCACTCCTCCCTAACTCATTCTATGAGGCCAGCATTGTCCTGATACCAAAACCTGGCAGAGATACAACAAAAAAAGAAATTTCAAGCCAATTTCCTTGATGATCATTGATGCAAAAATCCTCAATAAAATACTGGCAAACTGAATCCAGCAGCACATCAAAAAGGTTATCCACGACAATCAAGTTGGCTTAATCTCCAGGATGCAAGGTTGGTTCAACATATGCAAATCAGTAAATGTGATTAATCACATAAACAGAACTAAAGACAAAAACCACGTGATTATCTCAATATGCAGAAAAGGCCTTCGATAAAATTCAACATCACTTCATGTTAAAAATTCTCAATAAACTAGGTATTGAAGGAACATACCCCAAAATAATAAGAGCCATATATGACAAACTCACAGCCATATCATACTGAATGGGCAAAAGCTGGAAGCACTCCCCTTGAAAACCAGCACAAAACAAGGATGCCCTCTCTCACCACTTCTATTCAACATAGTATTGGAAGTTCTGGCCAGGGAAATCAGGCAAGAGAAAGAAATAAAGGGTATTCAAATAGGAAGAGAGGAAGTCAAATTGTCTTTGGAGATGACATGATCCTATATCTAGAAAACCCCATCATCTTGGCCCAAAAGTTTTTTAAGCTGATAAGCAACTTCAGCAAAGTCTCAGGATACAAAATCAATGTGCAAATATCTCTAGCATTCGTATACACCAACAACAGACTAGCAGAGAGCCAAATCACGAATGAACTTCTATTCATAATGGCTATAAAAAGAATGAAATACCTAGGAATACAGCTAACAAGGGAAGTGAAGGTCCTCTTCAAGAACTACAAACCACTGTTCAAAGAAATTAGAGAGGACACAGACAAATGGAAAAACATTCCATGCTCATGGATAGGAAGAATCAATATCATAAAAATGGCCATACTGCCCAAAGTAATTTATAGATTGAATGGCATTCCCATTAAACTACCATCAACATTCTTTACAGAATTAGAAAAAAACTATTTTAAAATTCATATGGAACCAAAACAGAGCCCAAATAGCCAAGACAATCCTAAGCAAAAAGCACAAAGCTGGAAGCATCACACTACCCAACTTCAAACTGTACTACTAGGCTGCAGTAACCAGAACAGTATGATACTGGTACAAAAACAGACACATAGACCAATGGAACAGAATAGAGAACCCAGACATAAAGTTGCATACCTACAGCCATCTGAGCTTCAACAAGGTTGACAAAAATAAGCAATGGGGAAAGGACTCCCTATTCAATAAACAGTGCTGGAATAGCCAGCAAGCCATATGCAGAAAATTGAAACTGGACCCCTACCTTTCACTATATACAAATATTAACTCAAGATGGATTAAAGATGTACATGTAAGACCTCAAAGTATAAGAATCCTAGAAGAAAACCTAGAAGACACCATTCTGGACATTGGCCTCAGGAAAGAATATATGATTAAGTTCTTAAAAGCAATTGTGCCAAAAGCAAAACTCGACAAGTGGGACCTAATTAAACTAAAGAGCTTATGCATAGCAAAAGAGACCATCAACAGAGTAAACAGACAACCCACAGAATGGGAGAAAATATTAACAAACTATGCATCCAACAAAGGTCTAATATTTATAATCTATAAGGAACTTAAACAATTAAAAACAACCCCATTAAAAAGTGGCAAAAGAACAGACACTTCTCAAAAAAAGACATACAAGTGGCCAACAAACATATGAAAAAATGCCCAACATCAGTAATCATCAGGGAAATGCAAATCAATACTATAATGAGATACCATCTTACACCAGTAAGAATGGCTATTATTAAAAACAAAAAATAACAGATGCTGGGAAGGCTATGTAGAAAAGGGAATGCTTATACACTGCTGGTGGGAATGTAAATTAGTTCAGCCATTATGGAAAGCAGTTTGGCAATTTCTTGGAGAACTTAAAACAGAGCTACTATTCAATTCAGCAATCCCATTACTGAGTATATATCCAAAAGAAAATAAATCATTCCACCAAAAAGACACACACACTCATACGTCCATTGCAACACTATTCACAATAACAAAGACACAGAATCAGACTAGGTGCCTATAAACAGTGGATTGGATAAAGAAAATGTGGAACATATGCCATGGAATTCTATGCAGCTGTAAAAAAGAATAAAATTATGTCCTTCGCAGCAACATAGATGCAGCTGAGGCCATTATCTTAAGCAAATTAACACAGGAACAGAAAACCAAATACCACATGTTCTCACTTATAAGTGGGAGTTAAACACTGGGTACTCATGGACACACAGATGAAAACAATAGATGTTGGGGACTACTAGAGGGAGGAGTAAGTGGGGAGAGAGAGGCAAGGGTTGAAAAACTAACTATTGAGCACTATGCTCAGCACCTTGGTGACAGGATCAATCATACTCCAAACCTCAGCATCATGGAACATACCCAGGTAACAAACCAGCACATGTACCTCCTGAATCTAAAACAACAGATGAAATTATATTTTAAAAAGAACACGAAGCACAACAAATTATTTTGATAGGATATAGACTTTTTGTTTCCCAGGCAGATCCCTAAAAAAGTAAAGAAAAACCCTTCATAATCTCTTATTAGGAATAGACCAATAACCTAAGAAACCTGGTTATTTTAACAGAGAGAAAAAAAAACTAATCTCTAATTTTATATCAGCACATTTTAAAAATATTTATAAGTAAATCTATTTAATCCTAGCCAGCTTTGACCTTGCAACACAAAATTTCTTTTCCTCAGAACTTCTGCAACTTTCTATATTCATTTAGGTTTCATCTTTTTCTTTTATTTTGGAATAACCGGTCATTTTATTTTAGGACAAAATTACTCTACTTTCACCTAATGGAAACATGCCCTTCATTCTTTTTAAAATCAAAAACACATTCTACTTTTTTGCATACTTTATTGATTGATTGATTGATTGATTGAATTGGGGGTCTCACTACATAGCCCAGGCTGAATGTGAACTCCTGGGCTCAAGTAATCCTCCTGCCTCAGCCTCCCAAGTAGCTGGGACTGCAGGGACCTGTCACAGCATCCGACTGCAGACTTTTAATATAAAAACACATCCTGTTTTTCTCCCATACTTTGAACACAGGGTTTTTACCCTTCACCCTTTTGGTTTCTAATAGTTTCATTTACATATATTGATTTTATATGTATGTGTATATATATATATATATATATATTTTTTTTTTTTTTTCTGAGACAGAGCCTTGCTCTGTCACCCAGGCTGGAGTGCAGTGGCACGATCTCGGCTCACTGCAACCTCTGCTTCCTGGGTTCAAGCGTTTCTCCTGCCTCAGCCTCCCCAGTAGCTGGGATTACAGGCGCCCGCCACCACGCCTGGCTATTTTTTTTTTTTTTTGTATATTTAGTAGAGACGGGGTTTCACCATGTTGGTCAGGCTGGTCTTGAACTCCTGACCTTGTGATCCGCCCGCCTTCGCCTCCCAAAGTGCTGAGATTACAGGCGTGAGTCACAGTGCCCGGCCTTGATTATAATTTTTAATCATTAATAACCTTTCTTTTACAGAGCAACCTAGAAAGTAAACAATATTTGAATCATCTCAATATTAACATCCTGTAGTATACCAGCACATTTTACCAATATACCATCTCATCATTTTTTAGGTGTGTTCTTTTTCGTAATGTAATTTTTTGATGTGACAAAAATAACATATTTATTAATAGAATGAAATAGCCTTTGTCTCTCTACAAAAAACAGGAAGCCAAAAACTAGAGAAACTTAAACACGCATAATAATGTTTCAGTATTTTATCTTATTTGGAAATGATCTAGATAGTCAATGAATATTCATCTTTTAACTTAGTAGAACTTTAAAGTTTCAAATTTCCAAAAAGATTTTGGAACTTATTTTTAAACAGACATATAAAACATAACCATTGTTAAAAAGTCCATTTATAAACTTTTATGTCACTTAATTTACTTGCTTTTAACAATTATGTTTGAATTGTTTGTGAAAATTTCATGAGACATTAAACAAAGCTAGTAATCATCTTATTTTGTAGATAAATCAGGCAATATTTTAAAAATCATGGAAGTAAGAATATAAAGGTTAAAATAAGTTCTTTCCAATGTTTTCTTCGTTTTTCTTTTTATTGCAGCAGTTGGCATATGTCAAGCAATCTATTTTTATTGTGTATTTTATTGTTAGGTTGCATTTATAATTTTATAATCTTGAACATCTAGTAAAGATAATATAAGTTTACTTGATTAGTAAACCCAGGTAGAATAAGTTGTATGTCTGCAGTACAGTTAATGTTGACAACTCTCAAGACATGCCTGATTTAATTAAACCAACAAACTTAAACTAGCTTTTATTTATGGAACATTATCTCAGATCATATGAACATGAAAAACATTTGGGTTAGTTTCTATATGTCTGAGAGTTTTAAGAATACTTATAATAATAAGCATTTATGTAATAAATGTTTATTATTTATTTATAAGTTACTTATAAATTTATAAATATAAAATATTCATAAATTATTTATAAATTTATAAATATAAAATATTCATAAATTATAAATTTATAAATATAAAATATTCATAAATTATAAATTTATAAATATAAAATATTCATAAATTATTTATAAATAATTATAAATATTCACAGTTATTTATTATTTATGTAATAAATGCTTAAATAATAAATAAATATTACATATTAATAAATGCTTAAATAAGCATTGATGTCAATACTTATTTATATAAGCATTTATGTATTTATAAATGCTTATGTAAATAAATGCTTATATAAAAAAATAAATGCTTATATAAATATTACATAAATATTTATTATTTATGTAATAAATGCTTAAATAATAAATATTACATATTAATAAATGCTTATTATTCTTTAAGCCAGTTCAGTAGAGCTCTTTTACAAATTAATTTTGGCAATCACCATTTGGTGGTAAAAAAATCACCTATACATAACATACATATGTAGATATGAACATACAAATGCAAACAGAGATCTTACAGTTTTCATCTTAAATCTTAGCCATGAGTTAGGTATAAATACAGGAATACAAACTTACTAATTTATATAAACATTGATTCTCACCTTGGCCTTATTCACTTTTTCCTTTCAGTCTGATCTTCCTGTAGGTAACAATAAGACATTTGTTGAGGATGAGAACTCTCTAAAACAATCCTTTCAGATATAAAAATCCAAATCTTCCAAGGTACACCTACTTTAATTATGACTCAAAGCCAATAAGCCTTTTTAGGCTTAACATTAGTTAGCCTTTCTTGGACTACTTATAGAGGCAGAGACATCCCCAAAGAGTGTGCAAAGGATGTGGAACTCCCCAATGCAAAGACTGTCCCCATGAGAGCCTAGGAAAGCAGAGACCCTCATTGTTAACAAGGCAAGGAAGGCTGAGACGGCAATGACCCCTGTGGACTGTGACCCCGATTTTAGGATGAGCTTCCCCAAGAGCTTCTGGACTGCTAGCCACAGGCTGGCGCCTGATGGAAGCCTGATCACTTGCGTCCCTATCTGACAGAGACCAGAGAATATTTTTGCTGGTTACAAAGCAAAACTCTTAGGACATGAAACAAGATGAAAGGAGAATCTCTTCTTAGGATTTTCCCCCTGTGACAAATCACACTTTCAAAGGTCAGAGACAAGAAAACGAAGACTCTTTAGGGAGGCTGTGGATCAATGACCAGTGGGTACCCAGAACCAAATTCACAAGTGTTGCAATTAAAATATCTAATTCTTACAAATGTTTTCCTCCTTCCAATCCAAATTTGGAAAGGAAGGGACAAGGAAAAACCTTGGCCTGTGTTGGAAATAAGAGTTCGGAGTCGCAAAGAAAATGAGCACTCAAAGGATTTCTCAGTGAGGCAAATTTACTTCTTTTCTTTTTTTTATTATACTTTAAGTTTTAGGGTACATGTGCACAATGTGCAGGTTTGTTACATATGTATACATGTGCCATGTTGGTGTGCTGCAGCCATTAACTCATCATTTAATATTAGGTATATCTCCTAATGCTATCCCTCCCCCCTCCCCCCACCACACAGCAGGCCCCAGTGTGTGATGTTCCCCTTCCTGTGTCCATGTGTTCTCATTGTTCAATTCCCACCTATGAGTGAGAACATGCGGTGTTTGGTTTTTTGTCCTTGTGAGAGTTTGCTGAGAATGATGGTTTCCAGCTTCATCCATGTCCCTACAAAGGACATGAACTCATCATTTTTTATGGCTGCATAGTATTCCACGGTGTATATGTGCCACATTTTCTTAATCCAGTCTATCATTGTTGGACATTTGGGTTGGTTCCAAGTCTTTGCTATTGTGAATAGTGCCACAATAAACATACGTGTGTGTGTTTCTTTATAGCAGCATGATTTATAATGCTTTGGGTATATACCCAGTAATGGGATTGCTGGGTCAAATGGTATTTCTAGTTCTAGATCCCTGAGGAATCGCTACACTGACTTCTACAATGGTTGAACTAGTTTACAGTCCCACCAACAGTGTAAAAGTGTTCCTATTTCTCCACATCCTCTCCAGCACCTGTTGTTGCCTGACTTTTTAATGATCGGCATTCTAACTGGTGTGAGATGGTATCTCATTGTGGTTTTGATTTGCATTTCTCTGATGGCCAGAGATGATGAGCATTTTTTCATGTGTCTTTTGGCTGTGTAAATGTTTCCTTTTGAGAAGTGTCTGCTCATATCCTTCGCCCACTTGTTGATGGGGTTGTTTGTTTTTTTCTTGTAAATTTGTTTGAGTTCATTGTAGATTCTGGATATTAGCCCTTTGTCAGATGAGTAGATTGCAAAAATTTTCTCCCATTCTGTAGGTTGCCTGTTCACTCTGATGGTAGTTTCTTTTGCTGTGCAGAAGCTCTTTAGTTTAATTAGATCCCATTTGTCAACTTTGGCTTTTGTTGCCATTGCTTTTGGTGTTTCAGACATGAAGTCCTTGCCCATGCCTATGTCCTGAATGGTATTGCCTAGGTTTTCTTCTAGGGTTTTTATGGTTTTAGGTCTAACATTTAGTCTTTAATCCATCTTGAATTAATTTTTGTATAAGGTGTAAGGAAGGGATCCAGTTTCAGCTTTCTACATATGACTAGCCAGTTTTCCCAGCACCATTTATTAAATAAGGAATCCTTTCCCCATTTCTTGTTTCTGTCAGGTTTGTCAAAGATCAGATAGTTGTAGATATGTGGCATTATTTCTGAGGGTTCTGTTCTGTTCCATTGGTCTATATATCTGTTTTGGTACCAGTACCATGCTGTTTTGGTTACTGTAGCCTTGTAGTATAGTTTGAAGTCAGGTAGCGAGATGCCTCCAGCTTTGTTCTTTTGGCTTAGGATTGACTTGGCGATGTGGGCTCTTTTTTGGTTCCATATGCACTTTAAAGTAGTTTTTTCCAATTCTGTGAAAAAAGTCATTGGTAGCTTGATGGGGATGGCATTGAATGTATAAATTACCTTGGGCAGCATGGGCATTTTCACAATATTGATTCTTCCTACCCATGAACATGGAATGTTCTTCCATTTGTTTGTATACTCTTTTATTTCATTGTGCAGCGGTTTGTAGTTCTCCTTGAAGAGGTCCTTCACGTCCCTTGTTAGTTGCATTCCTAGGTATTTTATTCTCTTTCAAGCAATTGTGAATGGGAGTTCACTCATGATTTGGCTATCTGTCTGTTATTGGTGTATATGAATGCTTGTGATTTTTGCACATTGATTTTTTATCCTGAGACTTTGCTGAAGTTGCTTATCAGCTTAAGGAGATTTTGGGCTGAGACGATGGGATTTTCTAGATATACAATCATGTCATCTGCAAACAGGGACAGTCTGACTTCCTCTTTTCTTAATTGAATACCCTTTATTTCTTTCTCCTGCCTGATTGCCCTGGCCAGAACTTCCAACACTATGTTGAATAGGAGTGGTGAGAAAGGGCATCTCTGTCTTGTGCCAGTTTTCAAAGGGAATGCTTCCAGTTTTTGCCGATTCAGTATGATATTGGCTGTGGTTTTGTCATAGATAGCTCTTATTATTTTGAGATACGTCCCATCAATACCTAATTTATTGAGAGTTTTTAGCATGAAGCGTTGTTGAATTTTGTCAAAGGTCTTTTCCGCATCTATTGAGATAATCATGTGGTTTTTGTTGTTGGTTCTGTTTATATGCTGGATTACGTTTATTGATTTGCATATGTTGAACCAGGCTTGCATCCCAGGGATGAAGCCCACTTGATCATGGTGGATAAGCTTTTTGATATGCTGCTGGATTCGGTTTGCCAGTATTTTATTGAGGATTTTTGCGTCGATGTTCATCAGGGATATTGGTCTAAAATTCTCTTTTTTTGTTGTGTCTCTGCCAGGCTTTAGTATCAGGATGATGCTGGCCTCATAAAATGTGTTAGGGAGGATTCCCTCTTTTTCTATTGATTGGAATAGTTTCAGAAGGAATGGTACCAGCTCCTCCTTGTACCTCTGGTAGAATTCGGCTGTGAGTCCATCTGGTCCTGGACTTTTTTTGGTTGGTAAGCTATTAATTATTGCCTCAATTTCAGAGCCTGTTATTGGTCTATTCAGAGATTCAACTTCTTCCTGGTTTAGACTTGGGAGGGTGTATGTGTCGAAGAATATATCCATTTCTTCTAGATTTTCTAGTTTATTTGCATAGAGGTGTTTATAGTATTCTCTGATGGTAGTTTGTATTTCTGTGGGATCGGTGGTGATATCCCCTTTATCATTTTGTATTGCATCTATTTGATTCTTCTCTTTCTTCTTTATTAGTCTTGCTAGCGGTCTATCAATTTTGTTGATCTTTTCAAAAAACCAGCTCCTGGATTCATGGATTTTTTGAAGGGTTTTTTGTGTCTCTATATCCTTCAGTTCTGCTCTGATCTTAGTTATTTCTTGCCTTCTGCTAGCTTTTGAATGTGTTTGCTCTTGCTTCTCTAGTTCTTTTAATTATGATGTTAGGGTGTCAATTTTAGATCTTTCCTGCTTTCTCTTGTGGGCATTTAGTGCTATAAATTTCCCTCTACACACTGCTTTGAATGTGTCCCATAGATTCTGGTATGTTGTGTCTTTGTTCTCGTTGGTTTCAAAGAACATCTTTATTTCTGCCTTCATTTCGTTATGTACCCAGTAGTCATTCAGGAGCAGGTTGTTCAGTTTCCATGTAGTTGAGCAGTTTTGAGTGAGTTTATTAATCCTGACTTCTAGTTTGATTGCACTGTGGTCTGAGAGAAAGTTTGTTATAATTTCTGTTCTTTTACATTTGCTGAGGAGTGCTTTACTTCCAACTATGTGGTCAGTTTTGGAATAGGTGTGGTGTGGTGCTGAAAAGAATGTATATTCTGTTGATTTGGGGTGGAGAGTTCTGCAGATGTCTATTAGGTCTGCTTGGTGCAGAGCTGAGTTCAATTCCTGGATATCCTTGTTAACTTTCTGTCTCATTGATCTGTCTAATGTTGACAGTGGGGTGTTAAAGTCTCCCATTATTAATGTGTGGGAGTCTAAGTCTCTCTGTAGGTCTCTAAGGACTTGCTTTATGAATCCAGGTGCTCCTGTATTGGGTGCATATATATTTAGGATAGTTAGCTCTTCTTGTTGAATTGATCCCTTTACCATTATGTAATGGCCTTCTTTGTCTCTTTTGATCTTTGTTGGTTTAAAGTCTTTTTTTATCAGAGACTAGGATTGCAACCCCTGCCTTTTTTTGTTTTCCATTTGCTTGGTAGCTCTTCCTCCATCCCTTTATTTTGAGCCGATGTGTGTCTCTGCACTTGAGATTGGTTTCCTGAATACAGCATGCTGATGGGTCTTGACTCTTTATCCAATTTGCCAGTCTGTGTCTTTTAATTGGAGCATTTATCATTTAAGGTTAATATTGTTATGTGTGAATTTGATCCTGTCATTATGATGTTAGCTGGTTATTTTGCTCGTTATTTGATGCAGTTTCTTCCTAGCCTTGATGGTCTTTACAATTTGGCATGTTTTTGCAGTGGCTGGTACTAGTTGTTCCTTTCCATGTTTAGTGCTTCCTTCAGGAGCTCTTTTAGGGCAGGCCTGGTGGTGACAAAATCTCTCAGCATTTGCTTGTCTGTAAAGGATTTTATTTCTCCTTCACTTATGAAGCTTAGTTTGGCTGGGTATGAAATTCTGGGTTGAAAATTCTTTTCTTTAAGAATGTTGAATATTGGCCCCCACTCTTTTCTGGCTTGTAGAGTTTCTGCCGAGAGATCAGCTCTTAGTCTGATGGGCTTCCCTTTGTGGGTAACCCGACTTTTCTCTCTGGCTGCCCTTAACATTTTTTCCTTCATTTCAACTTTGGTGAATCTGACAATTATGTGTCTTGGAGTTGCTCTTCTTGAGGAGTATCTTTGTGGTGTTCTCTGTATTTCTTGAATTTGAATGTTGGCCTGCCTTGCTAGACTGGGGAAGTTCTCCTGGATAATATCCTGCAGAGTGTTTTCCAACTTGGTTCCATTCTCCCTGTCACTTTCAGATACACCAATCAGACATAGATTTGGTCTTTTCACATAGTCCCATATTTCTTGGAGGCTTTGTTCATTTCTTTTTATTCTTTTTTCTCTAAACCTTCTCTTCTCGCTTCATTTCATTCATTTTATCTTCCATCACTGATACCCTTTCTTCCAGTTGATCGAATTGGCTACTGAGACTTGTGCATTCATCATGTAGTTCTTGTGCCATGGTTTTCAGCTCCATCAGGTCCTTTAAGGACTTCTCTGCATTGGTTATTCTAGTTAGCCATTCGTCTAATCTTTTTTCAAGGTTTTTAACTTCTTTGCCATGGGTTTGAACTTCCTCCTTTAGCTCGGAGTAGTTTGATCATCTGAAGCCTTCTTCTCTCAATTTGTCAAAATCATTCTGTGTCCAGCTTTGTTCCATTGCTGGTGAGGGGCTGCATTCCTTTGGAGGAGGAGAGGCGCTCTGATTTTAGAATTTTCAGTTTTTCTGCTGTTTTTTCCCCATATTTGTGGTTTTATCTACCTTTGGTCTTTGATGATGGTGACGTACAGATGGGGTTTTGGTGTGGATGTCTTTTCTGTTTGTTAGTTTTCCTTCTAACAGGACCCTCAGCTGCAGGTCTGTTGGAGTTTGCTGGAGGTCTACTCCAGACCCTGTTTGCCTGGGTGTCAGCAGTGGAGGCTGCAGAACAGCAGATAGTGGTAAACAGCAAATGTTGCTGCCTGATCATTCCTCTGGACGTTTTGTCTCAGAGGAGTACCCGGCCATGTGAGGTGTCAGTCTGCCCCTACTGGGGGGTGACTCCCAGTTAGGCTACTCGGGGGTCACGGACCCACTTGAGGAGGCAGTCTGTCCATTCTCGGATCTCCAGCTACATGCTGGGAGAACCACTGCTCTCTTCAAAGCTGTCAGACAGGGACATTTAAGTGCAGAGGTTTCTGCTGCCTTTTGTTTGGCTATGCCTTGCCCCTAGAGATGGAGTCTACAGAGGCAGGCAGGCCTCCTTGAGCTGTGGTGGGCTCCACCCAGTTCGAGCTTCCCTGCTGCTTTGTTTACCTACTCAAGCCTCAGCAGTGGTGGGTGCCCCTCCCCCAGCCTGACTACCACCTTGCAGTTTTATCTCAGACTGCTGTGCTAGCAATGAGCGAGGCTCCGTGGGCGTAGGACCCTCCAAACCAGGCACGGGATATAATCTCCTGGTGTGCCATTTGCTAAGACCGTTGGAAAAGCGCAGTATTAGGGTGGGAGTGACCCTATTTTCCAGGTGCCATCTGTCACCCCTTTCCTTGGCTAGGAAAGGGAATTCCCTGACCCCTTGCACTTCCCGGGTGAGGTGATGCCTCGCCCTGCTTCGGCTCACACTTGGTGTGCTGCACCCACTCTCCTGCACCCACTGTCCAACAATCCTCAGTGAGATGAACCTGGTACCTCAGTTGGAAATGCAGAAATCACCCATCTTCTGCGTCGCTCACGCTGGGAGCTGTAGACTGGAGCTGTTCCTATTTGGCCATCTTGGCTCCACTCGAGGCAAATTTACTTCTGCAGAAGGGTGCTGCTCACTCTTGTCACTGCGAGAGCACACTAAACAAAGGAGGGAAGGGGTTTTTATCCCTAATGCAGTCAGTCCCTGCTACTGTTGTCCAGTCCCCACTGCCTGGAGTTGGATGGCACAATCTAAGCTGATCCTGATTGGCTACTTCTAATGGAGCAAGGGTTGGGGGCTACAGCAGTGGGAAGAGCAGTTTTGAAACTAAGGGTGCCAAATAAGGAACAGATGTGGATTGTTATAAATTGGGAATGGACGTGGGTTACAGATTGGGAACAGATGTGGGTTACAGATTGGCAATGGCTGGAAGGTTGTTTACCGTAACTAGGGGCAAGGAGGCAAAGAAGTTAGGCTTTGAAAATAGAGGACAAAGAACGAGGGAGTTGAAAAAGTGGAACCTTTGAAGAGGAATTCACTGTATCCAACACCTGGATCCCTTGACTAGGCACAACAGACACAATGCCTGACTCCGTAAGAATTCCTACCTCTCCCAGGGCCCCGTCCATAGGTTCTAGAGCAAATGGGGCATCTTAACCTTTTAGGGTCCCATCCTCATCACCAGAAACTGTAGGGAGGGCAAACCTTTTCCTCCACCTGTTAGGATTTCTGCTGGGCCTGAGAATGAGATTGACATCAGACAGATTAACAGGAGAAAAGCAAACACATTTATGTAAGTTTTACATAACATGGGAATTCTCATAAGGGATCAAAGGCTGAAAGAAATGGCAAGACCTGCCTGCGTGTGTATCAGGTTAGACAAGGAGAAGCGATTGCAGAGAATAACTGGATATGTGGCGAGGTGCAAGGGAGAGAATTACTTTAACAAGGTCTGTTTGCAGGGAATTCTCTTGGCGGCAACTCCCCACTGAAGAATGTTCCTTTCTTCTGGAGAAAGGAGGGCACCTTTCATGTGGGAGTTTTTGTCTCCTGTTTTCCGGGAGAGAAGGAAGATCAGAGTGCCCTTGTTGCATCTGCTGTTTTCAAGTTGCCTTAGCTTGAGGTAATCCTTATGTCAAAGTGGCCTATTTTGGGGTTGAATGTTCTGCCACTCTTCACTGGGATTGGAGTGTGTATGTGTGTATTTGGGGGAGATTGGAGGCTTGAGTTTGGCGGCTCTGACAAGACCCCAGAGATCCAGGCAGATGGAGGCACCACCATCTTATTACATCACCATCTCAGCACGCTGCTTCAGGGTCTCCCCCATGGAGAAGAAAGCCAGGTGACCTCACACCTACTTTGCTGTGCTTCAGCCAAGAAGTAACCCACTTGACTTTAACTTACAGCCTGCTCATCAGAATTAGCCACATGTCCCTGAGCCAACTACAATGGAGCCTGGAATATGCAATCTTCCCCAGCATCTGGGAGAGGAAAGTGAACATGGAGCATTTTCTTGGCTGTGGTGGCCAACAAACATTGGGACAGAACTTGATTGTAGGGGCACCAGTGGGAGGCGAGTGTTATGATCCGATGGCTTCACTTGTGATCTATTCTTCTTGATAATATAGGCTAAACCTGAGCCCTGGGCTCCAGGACAGGCAGTCTGCTGCCTTTGACTAACTTTTAAGTGCAGAGGTGCTGGGCTTCTCTGTAGAGGAGCAGCACTGCTGAATCACAGTGATTTTCCTGGAGAGAGAGTCCTAGGAGGGGATTCCAGCTGTTCCCCACCCCACCTGAAGCAAAGGCTATTCTTCCCACAGGAGTGCTCCTGGGGAGCCTGACACCACCAGGGAGGAGCCGCACTTAACCCTGGGGCTTCTTGTCAGAGCTTTGGTTAGGTGAAACCTGGATCCTGGAGGTGCCCTGGGAAGCTTCTGTGTCCAAGATTCACACCCAGGTCCGGCTGCTGCGTGGCTCCCAACATATCACAGAGCCAAGGCTCCTTCTTCCAGCTGGCCCATGTCTGAGTTTCTGCTTTATGCTTCTGGTGCTTCTCCCAGCAGCCTGCTGCCTGTTGCAACATGTGCTCACATGCCGCACTTCATTTCTGCGTCTGTACTCACCAGCTCATCTAGTTCCTGCTGGGCGCCAAACACACACCCACCCCTTTTTGCTGACCTTCTGTCCCTTCCTGGGTTTGCCACCTCCTTGCTTCACACTGACTTTGAAACAGTGTGTCTGGCCTCCGCGTTACCCGCCTTCTCCCTGATCTAGCCTAGATCCTGAATGCCAGCCATCCCCCTCAGCTCTTCCTCCTGGGCTCCATTCTGCTGACACTCATAATTCCTTCTTTGTCTCCCCTTCTTATCAAAGGCCCAATCTTCATTTGGGGGCACTTCTTCCCTCACCAAAGTGCATTCCTGGACATCCTAGAGCAGCCTACTTCACCAGGTTGTAATTTACACCACAGGTCCCCCTAGGACATTGCCAGTCTCCATGGAAACCTTGACAACAAAGCCAGTCTCCTGGGTTCTCATCCTCTCTCCCTCTGGGGACAAGAAGACTGACTGCAAGAGTAAAGGGCCCGTTTCTGTCTCCCTGGGCCCAGGCAAACTGCTGCCTCTGCCTCTGCTGTCTCGGGCCCTGCCTCATCTGCAAGAATGCTGCTCAAAAAGTGCCTGCTTCCTGCATGATGGGAGGTGGGATCACCAGCAGCTGATTGGTGAAGCCGGGGGTCAATCTCAGAGGTCAGCAAGGCCAAACCCCGCTTTGGCACATGGAAGACTGGGGTCCTCAGTGGCTCATGAATCCCAAATGAGAAGGTGAGGGCGGCCTGCAGCCCAGGTGGTTCTCTCTGAGTGTGCAGTGTCCTCTAGGCATCCCTCCAACAGTGACCTGCAAAGGGTTATGTACATGGAGAGGGCTCACATTCCAGCCCCAGACAGAACCCCATATGATGTTATCATCAGGCTACAAGTTTGAGTTTTCAGTGCCAGGATCTGAGACAGGAGGAGACTCATGACAACCCAGAAGAGGGAGGCCCTGCAGGCAGGCAGAGCCCAGAGAGATTCCCCACCACGGACACCTGTGAGGGCATCAGGAGGAACGTGATGACTGACATTCCTTCCTCTGTGGCACTTACCTTCCTTACCTCCAACCATTTGTCAAAGACCCTTACACAATTCTTTTTTTTTTTTTTTTTTTTTTTGAGACACGGTTTTGCTCTTTTTGCCCAGGCTGCAGTGCAATGGTGTGATCTCAGCCCACTGCAACCTTCGCCCCCTGGGTTCAAGCGATTCTCCTGCCTCAGCCTCTTGAGTAGCTGGGATTACAGGCACCCGCCACCATGCCCAACTAATTTTTATAGTTTTAATAGAGACGGGGTTTCACCATGTTGACCAGGTTGGTCTCGAACTCCTGACCTCAGGTGATTTGCCTGCCTCAGCCTCCCAAAGTGCTGGGATTACAGGCGTGAACCACCACGACTGGCCTCCACAATTCTTTTAGTGGAGATTCAAGGACAAAGGACAGGGACTGGCTCCCAGATTCCAGGTTGTGACCAGCAGCAAAGTGAGCAAAGGGACACTACAGAATCCTCTACTGTGCTGAGGTCTTCGATAGAGGAAGTTGCCTTGCAAGGAGGTGGGAGGGATGCTGTGGGATGGGCTGAGCCATCTAGTTGAATATGAAAGGAGAGGGCCTGGGGACCTCTAGGCAGAAGTCCCTGGAGTTCCTCATTTGCGACTGGTCATGCATCAAGTTCCAGGGCCAAGGCTGGTAGGAATGGGCCCCGTGCAGGCATTGGGGGCTCCCCTTCTCCTTCAGAGCTACATGGAGGTGTGGTGCCAGTCAGTGCACGCTCTAACGTATTTAAGTACCAGCAGAGTAAAACAAGAATGAAAGGGAAAAGAGAAGACATGAATTATTTCGTTTACGCTTGACAAGTACAGGATCCTATTTTAATACAACACAACTTATGGATATGTATTTTTATTTTCTTCAGTACTATGTCATTTGCTTCTAAAATACTTTTACTAATTGGGGACTAGGAGAGTAAAACTTAAATGTATTAGGCAGCAAGAATGCAAGTGAGGGAGAAGTGAGGGAGAACAGCCACACTTTCTGAGCTGTGCTCTGACAGGGAGAATTTGCTTGGTACACTCAGAACAAAATGCATCTACAGTCAGATAACCTCGAGACACAGAGGATGGCATTGAAGGCTTCATCCACACAGTGTCTACACTCCCTTCTCCCTGAGCCACAGAGCTGTGTCTTTATTCCAGGCAGCAGAGTGCCCGGCCGAAAGTTCATGTTTCCCACCCTACCTGTAGCTATGTGTGGCCTTATGACCAAGTTCTGGCTAATAAGATGTGAGTTCAAGGTCTGGGGATGACCTCTGGGAAGGCTGTTTAAAGGAAGTTGAGACCAGGAGGGATACACCTCCTCTCAGCCATCTCTGAGCCTGGGATGTGGAAGGGATGACTAGACCTTCTGCAGCCATTTTGTTCCTTGAAGTAACCACAAGGTTAGAGACTGCCTTAGGATGATAGAGTAGAAAGAGAGAAGGAGCAGGGGTTGTTGACATTTATGGTGCTGCGGGGACAGCCCTAGATTTTCAACCTCCAGTCTCATTTTACGTGAGAGGAAATATATTTCGGCTTAGGTTTCCCCACTGTTATTTGGAGTTTTCTGACGTATTCAACTGAACCTAATCCAAGAGATACTTGACACAGAAATCCCCCTTCTGGGAGACTCAGAAGTTATAGTAGCAAATTAAAGACAATAAGGAGCTTTATAATCAAGAAACCTATTATAGGCAGAATTCTAAAGATGTCCCTGGAGGACTCCTGTCCCTTGGCTATTCAATCAAATGTCATTCAAGGTATGGCTGTGACACGACTTTGCAGATGTAATTATGGTTACTAACCAGCAGACTTTAAGGTAGGGGATCATCCTGAAATATGTAATTGGTTCCAGTGTGAGTCATTAAATACAGATTAGGTAGCAGATGAGTCAGTCAGAGAGATGAGGCAGAAAAGATGAGAAAATATGGCAGATTCAGGAGTCAGAGAGATTCCAAAGGTGAGGAGGATTGGATGCACCCATGGCTAACAGCCAGCAAGGAAACAGGGGCCTCAGTCCTACAGCTACAAGGACCTGGATACTTCCAACAGCCTAGATTCTACCACAGAGCCTCCAGATCAGAGCCCAAGCCATCAACCCACACCTTGATTTTAGTCTTGTGAGACTCAGAGCAGAGGAACCAGCCAAGCTACCCAACTTCCTACCTACAGAACAATTAGATCATACATTTGCATGGCTTGAAGCCACTAAGCTTGTGGGGATTTCTTTCAGAAATAATAGAAAATGAATACAGAAACCTGATCACTTTCACGTAAAATATTAAATTTTTGGCAAAATAACACATACATTTGGTAAAAAATAAAACAGTACAAAAAGAACTATACTGCAAAATCAGCAAAACCCTGCCCTGCCCTTGCTGCCTGCAATCACACTTTCTTCTCTTAATTATTTTTTCTGATATTACCTCCATATCTCTAAAAAATGTTGCTGTATCTAGATTTGTGAACACAGACATTGCGTATTAACTTTCTATTATGAGAGAATCAAATGTAGCTCCTTCATCCTTTTTCATCACACTACAATTGCTTTAATATGTTTGTTTTTATTTTTTGTTTCTTTGGGTTTTTTTTTTTTTTTTTGAGAAAGTCTCGCTCTGTTGCCCAGGCTGGGGTGTAGTGGTGCCATCTTGGCTCACCGCAACCTCTGCCTCCCAGGTTCAAGCGATTATTGTGCCTCAACCTCCTGAGTAGCTGGGAATACAGGCATGCGCCACCACACCCAGCTAATTTTTGTATTTTTACTAGAGGTGGGATTTCTCCACGTTGGTCAGGTTGGTCTCCAACACCTGACCTCAGGTGATCTGCCCGCCTCGGCCTCCCAAAGTGCTAGGGTGTGTTACAGGTGTGAGCCACCGCGCCCGGCCACAATTGCTATAATATGAATGAATTCCACCTCCAGTGTTGGCCTAACTCTTGCAGGTGTACTATGATTGCATCTCTTTTCTTAGTCCATGTTATAAAATTTCCCTGTTTGGTAACTTGCATAATTTACTAGACACATATTTTTATTTCCAATACTCCATCAGGCACTTTCTACAGAGTTTTCCTTTATTCTAGAATCCCTATCCCCAGGTATCCCTCTTTCCCTTCCATCCACACACACACACACACACACACACCGCTCCTCTCCCACTCTAATCTGGTCTGGGTGGTCTCCAAGTTACGTAAACAGCTGGTTGTCATCCTGAGGTGTCTCTGCCTCTCTTTTGGCATGGATTCGCTGTTTCCTGATTCCTGTATCTTTCTTATTCTTGGCTTGTGCCACCATTTGTGAGGAATACATCCTCTAGGAAGTTCTACAAAAAAGAATGCAGGATATATTAATGTTTTAGGTTCTTTAGGTCTAATACTGCCATCTTTATGCCACTGAAATGGTAATTTGGCTGGTTATAACAGTCTGAGGGAAGATCATGTGGCCTCTGCATTTGGAGGCCCTCGATCCACACTGTTCTGCATTTGGAAGTGCTGCTGCACTGTCTTCTGCACTGGGAAGTCGCTGATGCACTGTCTGACATATTAGGAAGGCACTGCTCTGCCGTCTCTGCATTTGGGGGCACTGTTCTGCTGTACTCGGCATTTGGATGTTACTGCTCACTGTACTCTAGCTGGAGGCACGGCTCCAGCGTTCTCTGCATTTGGAAGGAAACATTCCAGTGTTTTCTGCAGTGGGAAGCCCTTGTTCCATCCTTCTGTGGATGTGGAAGGCACTGCTCTGCTTGTGTGTTTGGGGGACACTGTTTTGCTGCTCTCTTCTTTACCATCATCTTCATCTGCAGGCACAAACCCTGTCTTCTGCTGTGGAGCCACTGCCTCCCTGCCCTTTGCAGGCTGAGGCACTGCTCCACAACTACTGCTTCCCTTTGGAGTCAATGCTCCCCTGTCGTCTGCACTGACCTGGGACTGCTTGGCGGTCTTATGTATTTAAAGAGACAGCATTCCCTCTTTGCTCTGTATGTGGGAAGGCTCACAACCCACACTGTTGTATTGGGAGGCAGGGCTCCCATGCCCCTTGCACTTGGCTGTCTCTGCTGCTCTCTCACTTTCATCTGGAGTCACTGCTTCCCTGCCCAGTGCATTTGGAAGGCACAGCTGCCCTGTCCTCTGCCTTTGGTGGAACTGCCTCACTCCACTGTGCGCTTCCATGGGCCTGCCCCTTGTCCCCTGCATGTGGAAGGCACGGCTCCACTCTCCTCTACATTTGGAGGCATTTCACTGTGATCTGCCGTTGGGGACACCACTCCATTTACCCTGTGGTTTGGTTTGGATCTATGTCCCCTCCAAATCTCATATTGAAATGTAATCCCCAATGTTGGAGGTGGGGCCTGATGGGAGGACTGGATCATGGGGACATATCCTTCATGGATGGCTTAGTGCCGTCCCCTTGGTAATGAGTGAGTTTTTGCTGTGAGTTCACGTGAGATCTGGTTGTTTAAAGGTGTCTGGCACCTTCCCCTTCTCTCTCTTGCTCCCGCTCTCGCCATGTGACCTGCCTGCTCCCCCTTTACCTTCCGCCAGGAGTGAAAGCTCTCTGAGTCCTCCCCAGAAGTTGAGCAAATGCTGGCACCCAGCTTTGTGTACAGCCCACAGAACCGTGGGCAAGTTACATCTCTTTTCTTTTCTTTCTTTTTGTTTTTGAGGCAAAGTCTCGCTCTGTCACCCAGGCTGGAGTGCAGTGGTGTTATCTCAGCTCACTGCAACCTCAACTTCCTGGGCTCAAATGATTCTCCTGCCTTAGCCTCCCGAGTAGCTGGGACTACAGGTGTGAAACACCATGCCCGGCTAATTTTTGTATTTTTAGTAGAGACGGGGTTTCACCATGTTGGCCAGGCTGGTCTCGAACTCCTGACCTTAAGTGATTGTCCTCCCAAAGTGCTGGGATTACAGGCGTGAGCCACCGTGCCCAGCCTCTTTTCTTTATAAATTGCTCAGTCTCAGGTATGCCTTTATGGCAATGCGAAAACAGCCTAACATACCCTGTGTCAGAGGCTCTGCCCACAGCCCTCCACATTTGGAGACATTGGAGCTCTTGTCCTCTGAGTTTATGTGGATGTCACTGATCCAATGTCGTCTGCATTTGGAGCTGCTGTTCCACATCATATGCTTCTTTATTTTTTTGAGATAAGGTCTTGCTCTGTCACTGAGGCTGCAGTGCAGTGGCACATTCAATCATAGCTCACTGTAACCTCGAACTCCTGAACTCAAGCAATCCTTCCACTTCCCAAGTGAGTCCTGTGCTTCTGGAAGGAATGGCTCCAACACTCCCTGTCTTTCTAATGCATTGATAATCCACTCTCCCGTGCATTTGGGGGGCCCTGCCCCACTGTCCTCTGTACTTGGATGTCACTGCTCCACTGCTGTCTTGATTTTGAGGTCCTTTCTCTGCTGTCCTCTGCATTTGGAACGATCAGCTGGAGTGAGGCAGGCATTCGCTGCAGTGGAACTGCTTTGGTCACTGACTTCATCTGTTTTCCTGCCAGCTTGGTAGTCCATCCCTAAGAGCTCCACGTAGCCTTGCTGGCCCCCAGTGGTCCCCCAGAGCACCCCATAGGCTGCCCAGACCTTGGCAGGGAGTGTCTGCATCTCTACACATGCCGACAGTGGGTGTTACCCCCTAAACTGCAGCTGCCCCCCAACTAGCTGAAGGCTTCCTGAGATATGTTCTGGGCCCATCTGCAGCCTAGGCTCCTCCCGGCCACCCAGCTGCTTCCTGCCCCACCCCTTGTGACAGCGTGGAGGGCACCCACCGTCTCCCACCCTCCTTTCTCATGCCTATTCCTTACTTGTGTGTATTGGTCCCTGAGGCTTGGTGCAAAGGCTACTTATTCTTAGGGTACAGGCTGTGGTGGACGTGGAAGGTGGGGGGAGAGACGGCCAGAGGCAGGAAAGGGATCCTGATGCCCCCTCACCAGCTCACATAGAAAGGTCAGGAGCTTATGAGGTGGGGGTGCCCCTGCCCTATAGGATAAGAGCTGTTTCCTGTGAGGGGGGCCTGGGGCTGCCCTGGCAGTGGCTCTTGGGCCTCCTGGCCCACCAGAACGTCCTGGCAAGCTCACAAAACTCACAAACACTGAACTCCACTTCTAGAGATTAGAATTTGGGAGCTCTGGGGCATGAGCCAGAGATCTGCAGGTGATTCTGACAGGCAGCCAGGTGGAGACATGGGGGTGAGAGATGAGTTTTCTTTGCAGCCCACCCAGAGAGGAAAGGCCTTTCCTTTCAAAGAGCCTCAGAAAGCAATGGTCCAGGTCCTTCCTGCTTCCTGGGAGATGCCACATGGCTCTACTTCTGAGGGGTCTGTGCGGTGGGTGTGGGAGCACCTGGGGCTCTTGGGTGTCAGGTGTCCTATGTCGTCTCCCATGGTCTGGGGAGAGCATGCACTTTTGGTCTGCAGAGTGCACCAGCTGCATAGGAAAGGGAAATGCTGCTGGGAATGGGACCCTGGAGGCCTGCGCCAAAGTGCCTGCGCTCGTCCTTCCATGCCTTGAACCAGGCGTGGGTGGCCGGGTCTGTAAGGCAGAGAATGTAAGTAAGAAGTGGGGGAGAAGGCAGGGTAGGGTCAGATCTCTGGCTCCTCTCAGTGTGGAAGATGGGAAGCCAATGCCGCTTTCCCCTGACCTTCCCATTCTGCCTCCTGACCCTTGGGGGCGGCTCTTGTCCTGGCTCGGTGCTCCTGGCCCTGCCTCATCTCACTGTCACTGTCCTGAGAGGGAGTCCAAGCTGCAGAGCAGGGCTGAGCAGTGCAGGATGACGGCACAGGCCCCAGCTGCCAGACCTTTGACCTCCAGGGCCATCTAGCCTTACAAAAGCATCCTGGGCATCTCGCCACATTATTAACTCACAATAACTTGCGGTCAGCTAATCCTTTATGGTCTTTCTGTTTCCACAAACAGTTGTAAGTCTGAGAATCCTTGAGTTGGCCGTTTCATCCTCCCTTTCGGGCAGTGGGTATGAGCCCCGTTCCAGTCTCTCCAGATCCCTTCCAGGCCTCCTCCTGCCATCGGGACCACACACTTTCCCCCTGGTTCTGTGCAGTAGGTGCTCTGATGAGACTGGTTTCCAGGTGCTGAGCAGGGCAGGCTGTGATCAGAGTAGGTAATGGGCCGCCAGAAACTTCCTTCAGGCTTTGGGTCTCACGTTTCACCCCAGCGTGGCACCCGCATCCCAGGCTCCAGGCTATGGTTGGGCAGGCTCATCTTTAGGCCTAGCCCTACCTCTTCCCGGGCCCCACTGATGAGAAGCCTCTGCTCTTCCACCCTGGACTCCCAGAACTATCTCAGGGACAAAGGGTGCAATAGAAAGTCTGTCTATTTCAGCTTGTTAGTGCAGAGCTCCTGAGGACCTGAGCAGGTCACATCGGGAGACTCCGGGGGCCCCACAGTGCTCGGGAGAGTTTGATGGACAGTGCTGTTGTGAGCCCCCAAGAGGCAGAAACAGACACATGGCCCCTCCAAAGGGGGAACACCAATGACCTCTCCTTCCACTGATGTGGGGGAAGAGACTGAAGGGGAGAAGGTGTCAGGTTAGGCCCAGCGGCTTTTGGCCAACGTGTGTCCACTGTCTTTCTAAGTCCAGTTCTAGGGGGGCTCCGTGATGCTACCAGACCACACATGGCTTCAGCAGCCTCGAGGTTCTGCACACCAGACTTCTGTCTCTGTCTCCTCCCCAGGGGTCAGGGCTCCAGGGCCCCAGGGAGAGGGGCAGCTGATGCCAGTGTCAGATGTGGCCTGAACCTAACCTTGAGACAAGCCCCCTGCTGATCTTGGAGAGAGAGGGCAGCCGAGGAGGCTCTGGGCAATGAGGAGATCTGGGTCAGGCTGGAAGATGCTGCTTTCCCATTTGACACAGAGGCCATGAAGAGGGGGCAGAGGGGACTCACCTGACCATGGAGACGGGGGAAGAGCACTCACCTGGCCATGGACCATGGAGAGGGAGCAGAGGGTACTCATTGAGGGGACTCACCTGGCCATTGAGAGGAGGCATAGCCTATCCCATGGGCCTGGGCTGCAAGGACTGAAGTTTTTAGTTGACCGGAAGCCTTCCTACAGCAGGTCTTTCTGGAGGATCTGTTTGATTGTGGCCTGCTTTTTCTAGAAACTCACCCTGCCACAGGGAACCAGAGCACAGCCATCCCTGCCTGCAGGGCCCCTGCCCTCCCAGTCTGACCACTTCTAACAAAGCTCCCTGAGGCCCTGATGTCCCGTGGCCTTCTAGTGCCTTACTGGCCTGCCGTCGCCGTCATGGGGACTCTCGACACTTTGCTGAAACCCTCACACACTTCCACACTTGGGCAGCCTCTGTTTGGGTTGCATCCCATCCTTACTGCCTGGAGAGGCTCATGAAGAAGGTCCTAGGGCTCACTGAAGAGCCTCCTCCCTTTCCCACCCCACCCACCTCGCCCTTCCTCACCAGGCTCACTCATCACAGCGGCACAGAGTTTTAGTTTGGGGATTCACCCATTCATTCTTCTTCTTTTTAAAAAATCTATTTATTTATTTATTTAAAGACCAGGTTATGAGACTGGCTAATTTTTTTTTTTTTTTTGTATTTTTGGTAGAGACAAGGTTTCACCATGTTGGCCAAGCTGGTCTTGAACTCCTGGGCTCAAGCGTTCCACCCACCCCGGCCCCCATAGTGCTGGGATTACAGGTGCCTGCCAGCAACCCAGCTAATGTTTGTATTTTTAGTAGAGATGGGGTTTCACTATGTTGGCCAGGCTGGGCTGGAACTCCTGGCCTCAAGTGATCCACCCGGCTTGGCCTCCCAAAGTGCTGGGACTATAGGCGTGAGCCACTGCACCCGGCCAGGGGTTTTGGTTTGTTTATTTTCATGGCCCTTATGGGGAACAAATCTTATCTTTAAATGTATTCAGATGTGCTTTTCCAAAGTTTCGAGACTGGAGAATATGCTGAGAATATGCTGGGTTCTGTGTTCAGGGCTGAAGAGGATGTGACGGTGAGTAAAACTCAGTCCTGTCTATGTGGGGGAGACAGACAGGTAAACGGGTAATATGGGGGCAGGTTTCATATTAAGGGATGCCTTGAAAGGACCCCTCACTCAGCCTAGGGGTCCTAGAGAAGGTGACCACGGAACCAAGCCTAAAGGATGAGCAGAAATTGGGTGAACGTGGAGGCTGGGGATAAAGAAGGGAAATCATGAGCAGGGCCAGGATGGAGGGGAGTGTGGTAGGGTGAGCCGAGGACTGCAGGATCTAGCCAGGGGAACGGAGAAGGGCTCCAATGTTGGAGGGCCCTGGAGACAAATTAAGGAGTCCAGTGTAGGAGCCGCTAGGAGGTTTGAAGCAGGGGAGCCTGGAGTCCATCTGCATTCACGATGGTCCTTTCTGAAGCAATACTCAGGAGGGGTGCTGGAAGGCTGGATGTCTGGCTGCATGCCAGAACGAGGGACAAGAAGTCAGGCAGGGACCCACATTTTGGGAGTGTGGTGGTCAAAATGCTCCAAAATATTCCCAGGAAGGCATCCCAGAGGCCTGTTCCCCCATGGCCACCATGTGCCACAAGCTTGGGCCCAGCCGCTATGCTTACTCCATATAAGGCTGTTGTAGCCAGAGGGCCCTGGTGGACTGGGAGACCCTGCCTCCGGTTGGGACCATCAGTTTCCTCCCACTAGGATGAAGAGTGTGGCCTGTGGTGCTGGTGGGACTCATAGTAGACCACCTGGGAGAACACATAGACTCAGATCGGCAGGGCAGCCCTCTCTGCCATGTTGGATGAGGAGAATCTATTCTGCAGAGGAGGCCAGCGTGCACTGGGGAGAGGCCCCGTCCCAGAGAGAGGGTCTGAGACAGACATGGGGGCACTTGATGGATTTCCTTTTCCGGGATCTGAGCCCTCCTGAGGGCCCTTGGACTCCAAAAGTGCCCTTGTATCTCTATAATAAATCCTCATGTTTCAAATTCTTCAGCTGACCTAAGTGGGTTTTTCATTGTTGCCATCAAAAATGTTGACTAAGACAGTGGCCGTGCGTAGCCTTGATGATCTGGTAAGTGGGTCTTTGTCCCCTTGAATTGGTTTAAAACTCATTCCCAGTGTATGGCATGGATAGCAGAGGCAAGAAAGAAGAGGAACCTGTCTTCTTGCCTGCTGTTTCCTTGAGAGTGTCTGAGCATCTTGCTGGTCTATTCCCAGCATGGCTGCGTGAGGCAGCCAGAGGGGCCCTGGGGCTTTCTGGAGGGCAGAGTTCCTCCCCTTGCTGAGGTCTCCATCTCTCCCCGCCTCTTCTGCACCTTGGGGCTGTGGGGTTTGGGAAACATCGATCTTCTGGAGATGCGTGAGTCAGGGTGAGCACGTGGCCCCAGGAGGTGTTTCCAGGGCAACCAGGAGCAGCTTCTCCTGGTCAACCAAAGAATTCCCCACGGAGGTCAGAGGGTGCCAGGGGTCAACAGGAGCAGAGAAAGTGCAGGTATGCCCAGAAAGATGTGAGGGAAAGGAGGGGCCAGGACCCCCCTTGGCCTCCCATCCCCACTTCCAGAAGCCCTGCAGCTGGGTGGCCTGCCCTGCCCCCCAAGGCCCTTAGTGGCTGCCCCAAGGGCACCCATGCTTGTGAGCAGCCCCCACCTGCCTGCTTGCTGGGCTTTTCCAGGGAATTCAATTAGAGCAGTGACTTCCTCGCCTCCTCTGCCCAACTCCAGGGCTGGATCCTGAACCCCACCTGCTCTCCCACACAGGGCTGGGGATGGGAGGAGGCAGGGGCTGACCGGTGGGTCTGATGATAAATTGTTTATTGGGATCCTGCTGGGGGGAAGGGGAGCTGTCCTGTCCACTCCTGGCTTGGCTGCTGACTCAGAATAGTCCTTTCTTCCATGCATCTATTTCTCCATCTGTTCAACAGGCAGATTCAGCATCTTCATCCCGCCCTGGGCTGAGGAAGAGGCTTGGTATGTTTTTGTTTTTCCTAGGGGAATTCTTATCTTCAAACTACAGTGTTTTTACCATACACACAAATAAAAACAATAGCAGCTAGCCAATGATTGGCTTAATTATGACAATAATTGAGAAGAGAGAGGGGGTGGGAGTGGAGCACGTGGGGCCAAAGCTGCTTATTTCCCAAGTCCCCAAGGGCTTTTAGTACTAACCAGGAAGCTGGGACCTGAATTCCCCCACCACTAGTGCACCCGAGTCAGAAGACACAAAATCGCCTAAGCGGCAGGTGCTTGGGTGAGGGCTGTGTCCATCTTGCTGCTGATGGGGTGGTTAGAAAGCCATCCCAGGGGAAGGCATTCTTTCTAACAGCCTAAATTGGAGGGAGAAGGAGAAGGGAGAAGCAGTGAGGCCCTGGAGAGACCAGCCCTTCCTCAATGCAGCCTCTGTGGAACCAGGAGCCCCCAACATAGATACTGGGTTCAGGTGAGTCGGGAGGAAGGGCTGTGGGAGGGCCTAGGCACAGCCTGCACTGAGCTTCACAACACAGTCATAGGCAGTGTGGCCAGGGGCCTCTCTGCACACCCTGGGGTTGGACCCCTACAGAAGGAGCTGGCCCTGGACCCTCCCTGGGGTCCACGGCCAGCTCCCACCAGACCTAGGGTGCCAGGGCACCCCTAGACTGTTCTTCACTGCATCCCTGATCCTCATCTCTGAATCACCCTTTGATGAAGCCCCACTTCCTGTCTCACCCCACTGTAACTGGACTATGCCTTCTACCATTGTGTTCTCTCATCCCCTGGCTCTGAGAAAGCCACAGAGGCAGCAATGGGGAGGGTAAGAGCTCTACTGTGGGCCCAGCCCTGATTTACACATAAGGCCCTAATTGCCTGATAACCCTACCAGGGACAGCAGGACATCCCTGAGCCTCTCACCCACCCTGCAGACCATCCTGAACTACTGCCCTGGGCTGAGCTTGGGGGTCCTGGGAGCCATGGAGCCAGCCCTTCTCTCCAAGGCTCCCAGTCAGGGGCAGGGAGCTGCCATGGAATCTCACAAACTTTGATTACTTATTTAAATACGAGTAACACGTGTTTAGTGCACAGAAATGAGGAAGTACACGTGAGCAAAAGAGAATGAAAAATCGCCGGCAACTCCATTGCAAAATGATTGCTGTTTTACACCTTCACTGTGTGTACTGATCTGTAATCTTCTTTTTTTTTTTTGAGACAGATTCTCGCTCTGTCGCCCAGGCTGGAGTGCAGTGGCGCGATCTCAGCTCACTGCAAGCTCCACCTCCCGGGTTCATGCCATTCTCCTGCCTCAGCCTCCCCAGTAGCTGGGACTACAGGCGCTCGCCACCACGCCCGGCTCATTTTTTTTTTTTTTTGTATTTTTAGTAGAGACGGAGTAATCTTCTGTTTGAGGAAATGATCGCCATTTTACACCTTCGCTGCGTGTGCTGGTCTGTAATCTGCTATTGGCGGAAATGATCACCGTTTTACACCTTCACTGCGTGTGCTAGTCTGTAATCTGCTATTTGCACTTATGAGTGCATGTGAATATTTTTCAGTCACAAGAGACATTTCCACGGCATGTTCTTTAGCAACTGCCCAGTGTGTGATGTAAGAGGCTCATTTTGCTGGTTCCTCAGTGGTGGCTTTCAGGACTGTTTCTGATATCCTCCAGCCCTTCAGTGAATTTCCCCATGACCTGCTCAGCTACAGGCGACTTTCTGGGCATTGGGCATACAGCTGTTCACAAAACAGAGACCTGTGCAGACACGTTTCTGGTCATATCCTATCAGTTCTTTCAACTGCTGACTGGATGAGGTATGGCCAGGCCAAAGGGCACACCTCTGGGATTTGCCCTCCCAAAGGCCTGTGCCTGTCAGGGTGGGCCTCTGTTCCGGATTGGCCTGGCAGTGGGCACCGGGCATGACCTGCAGGGACAGAGCAGGTTCCAGATGAAGCAGGGAGAGCAAGCCTGGGTCCTGGCCCTGTGTCTCTGGTGTTATGACCATTTTGACCAGGGCTTCACCAAGCAGCTGTTTTCCCAGCTCCTAGACTGGGCTGCTGGGGCTGGGCATGGAACAGAATATTTGAAATGGGGCCATTCTAGGTGATCCCAAGCTGCTGAGGTGCCTTTTGGACCCAGCTGGTGGCAGCCGTTGCCTGCAAGGATCTAGGTGGTGGGGAGCCCAGGCCACCAAGGGCGGTCCCAGCCTGGCCCTGCCCCCTACCCTGTGCCTCCACCCCTGCTCTTCCTATGCTCCAAGGCAGGCAGGGAGGCGGGAGGCCAGGTAGCTCAGGAACCCAAACCTGTCGGGCAGGTTTTGAGAGCTGTGGAGAGAGGGACAGAGGCTGGAGAAGGATGCATGGCCTGCCCTGGGCTTGTCTGTTCCCTCCTGAGCCTGAGCCCCTTACCTTCCTGACCCCATGAAGCACGCACTGGCTCTGCTGGCTCCCCTGCTGGGCCTGGGCCTGGGGCTGGCCCTGAGTCAGCTGGCAGCAGGGGCCACAGACTGCAAGTTCCTTGGCCCGGCAGAGCACCTGACATTCACCCCAGCAGCCAGGGCCCGGTGGCTGGCCCCTCGAGTTCGTGCGCCAGGACTCCTGGATTCCCTCTATGGCACCGTGCGCCGCTTCCTCTCGGTGGTGCAGCTCAATCCTTTCCCTTCAGGTGAGTGTGCCCCTCCCCCATGAGGGCCTCAGCATTTGGGTCCCCAGCCCGGCTTCCTCTGTCCCACTCTGCCATGGGATGTGCCCAACCTACAAGCAGGCACTTGCCATCTTCCTGGGGTAGAAGGCGGAGGATCTGGGGAGGGCTCCAGAACCTGCTGTGTGACTGTGGGTAGGCCTCACTTCCTCTCTGAGCCTCAGGTGCTCTGTCTGTAAAGTGAGGAGGTTACATTGGAAATACATTAGACCTGACTCAGACATCCTCTTAGTCTATCGGTGCTTGGGTTGGGTGGTCCAGGAGTGGCTGAAGGACCCTCCCAGTCCTGTCCCTTGCTGCTTGAGGGGAAGAACTGCCAGGCCAGGCCCCTTCTCTGCCTTTGCCCAGGCTCAGGACTGACCTGTAGGGTCCAGGAGGAGAGGTCTGCAGCCTCCTCTCTGCTCGCCCTCCTGTAGCAGTGCCGAGGTCAGGGCCGGATGGCACAGGGCTGCGGTGATGCAGCCTTCTGCGAGGGTGCCATGGTGGTGGGAGGAGCCCTGCCTCAGAGCCACTTTGCCCTGACAGTGGGGAGAGGAGGGACACAGGGGCAGGGCAGTGGCTGTCCCCAAATCCTCAGCTTGGCTCTTTCCCATAGAGTTGGTAAAGGCCCTACTGAATGAGCTGGCCTCCGTGAAGGTGAATGAGGTGAGCAAGCTGGGGAAAGGTGCTGGGGGAGGGAGTTCTGGGGTGAGCAGCAGGGTGGGAGCAGAAAAGCCTTGGCTCCCCTTAGCCCACCTCGCTGGGTGTCCACCAGGCAGGGGCTCAGGCATCCTCTCCCCTCCTCTGTGGGCGCTGCAGTCCGTAGACCTGGGTGCAAACCACAGCTCTGCCATTTACTGGCAGTGAGGTTTGCAGGGAGCTGGAACTTCCTGAACTTCAGCTTCCTCCTGTGTAAGACGGTGATGAGCAGTAAGAATGCGGTCACCTCTGGGACGGGTTCCATGAGATGCAGGCCATGCCCCTGACGGCACTCCCGCCCCTTCTGGTTTCCCTCTGGACTCAGGCAGAAGCCAGGGCTGGGCAGTGGGGGTCGGGTCACCCCTCATGCCCTGCTGCCTGCCCAGGTGGTGCGGTACGAGGCGGGCTACGTGGTGTGCGCTGTGATCGCGGGCCTCTACCTGCTGCTGGTGCCCACTGCCGGGCTTTGCTTCTGCTGCTGCCGCTGCCACCGGCGCTGCGGGGGACGAGTGAAGACAGAGCACAAGGCTCTGGCCTGTGAGCGCGCGGCCCTCATGGTCTTCCTGCTGCTGACCACCCTCTTGCTGCTGTAAGGCGCTGCCCAGGGCCCGGGCAGGGCGGGCTGTGGCCCCCAGGCTCCCTCTTACCCAGCAAGCACCTTCCTCCTCCCTCCATTCCCACAGGATTGGCGTGGTCTGTGCCTTTGTCACCAACCAGCGCACGCATGAACAGATGGGCCCCAGCATCGAGGCCATGCCTGAGACCCTGCTCAGCCTCCGGGGCCTGGTCTCTGATGTCCCCCAAGTGAGCACTGTTACCCCTCACCCTCATGTGCCCCTGTGAGCACTGGGCCCGGGCAGGACAGAGCCGAGTGGGCCCCCGATGGCCCATAACCAGCGCATCTGAAAGCCGCCTCCTCTCCCGCCCTTGCCTGAGAGTCGACCACCCTCAGGGTGGATGCCATAGGGGCAGGGAAGGGGCCAGGGAGAGATGGGCGTAAGGACTGTGGGTGACCAGGAAGGGCAGCCTCAGGGCCTTGTGTTTGCCTAGGAGCTGCAGGCCGTGGCACAGCAATTCTCCCTGCCCCAGGAGCAAGTCTCAGAGGAGCTGGATGGTGAGGGTCTCGGGGACTGGCAGGTGGGCTGGCTCCTTCCAGGGCCCCTGCTCGGGTGCCTCTCACTCCCTCATTCTGGACACCCCCGGGAACAGGCTGGTAGAGGTGGGGATCAGGCCGGCTGGAGGGCAAGAGTGGCTGCCACTCAGCTGCTGGAGGAAGAAGCCGTGTCCCCGCTCCTTCACTCCCCTCCACCCCTGGGCTCCTGCAGAGCCCGGTGGGGCCTGGGGAGGCAGGATGGGAATGGGGAGGGCCCCTCCACTCTTGGGGCCCCACCCTGCAGACTGCCCTGTGCTCTGCAGGTGTTGGTGTGAGCATTGGGAGTGCGATCCACACTCAGCTCAGGAGCTCCGTGTACCCCTTGCTGGCGGCCGTGGGCAGTTTGGGCCAGGGTGAGCTGGAGCCGCATCCTGGATAGTGTGGAGCCCAGCGGGTATCCTCCTGGGGCGATCCCACCTGCACCTAGCCCTGGATTTCCTGAGCCACCTCTGCCCCACCTGTGACTTCCCCATCGCTGTACCCCAGGATCCAGCCCCCCTCCCCTGGCTTAATGTGCCCTGGGGCAGTTTCCATTGTAGGCAGGAGGTCAATGATTTGCAGGTCCCTTTGGCTGGGGGAGGGGAGTTCTGCCTCCTGCAAGGCGTCTGGGGATGCATATGGTGGACCCTGCTCAGGCTGGGTGTGGGTCTCTCAGTCCTGCAGGTCTCCGTGCACCACCTGCAAACCTTGAATGCTACAGTGGTAGAACTGCAGGCCGGGCAGCAGGACCTGGAGCCAGCCATCCGGGAACACCGGGACCGCCTCCTTGAGCTGCTGCAGGAGGCCGGGTGCCAGGGAGATTGTGCAGGGGCCCTGAGCCGGGCCCGCACCCTGGAGCTGGGTGCTGACTTCAGCCAGGTGCAGACCCAGGACAGAGTCCTCTTAAAGCCACGGAGGGCTAGCTGCCTGCTGCTCCTGGGATCTGGCAAATTCCCAGTCCCCTTGCCCCAATGTTCCTCCCTTGCTCCACCCACCCAGGGTTAATGCGGGTCATCCTGGCAGTGGGTGGAGTGCTCCCCAGGCCACGCCCTGTACGTGAGCTTCATGTGTGTGAGCTCCTTGAGTTCTTGCTGCCACCAGGGGCAGTAAGAGCCATGGCAGTCCTCATTTTACACTTGAGGACATTGGGGTTCAGAGGCCTCTGCCCCCCTCATCCACCCTCAGGGATCCCCTTCAGGCCTCTCCATGAACTTTGTCATAACCCACCTTCCCCCATTTCAGGTGCCCTCTGTGGACCATGTCCTGCACCAGCTAAAAGGTGTCCCCGAGGCCAACTTCTCCAGCATGGTCCAGGAGGTGAGAGCCACCTGGTCTGCCTGATTTCTCCCTCACCTGCCAAGTGAGGGCCTCTGTTTCCCCCTTTTGGGCAGGAACCCAGTTGAACCTAATATTTGGGGTCCCACCCACCACACAGCACCCTGGGCAGGGGACTCCCGACGACCATCCTTGGTGTGCACACAATCTGTGCTCAGATGGGAGAGCTGGGCCCTTCAAGGCGGCAGGCGTCTGGGGGTGGCAAGGGAGCAGTGCTCAGTCTGAGCCCAGAGGGCAGGCGGCTCCCCTGGGTGGAGATGGGCCAAGGGGGAGGATGCGGTGTTGTGAGTCAGCGCCCAGGACCCAGGACCTGGAGCTGGGGAAATGATGAGTCAGCCATGCTGGGTGGCTGGAGTGGAAGGTTCCAGAAGGAAGGAAGTCAGAGCTGAGGCTAGAAGGGTGGACTGGAGCTGGACCTTCAGGAGCTAGACCTGACAGTTGTGTGGAGGGCGGCTGAGAGTTCACTGCAGTGGTGGGAGAGGGATGGGGGTAGGAAGAAGAGGTCCGGGAGGAGCAACGTTTTGGGAAGTTGAGTCAGACTGGGCCAGGGGATGGGAGAGGAGGGCAGCGACCAAGAGAAAAGAGGGAAACTGGGAGCACTGAGGGGGGCCCTCCCTCTAGGCCTGGTGACTTTGGGGTCTCCCAAGAGGGGACACTGGGCAGAGATGGGGAGGCCCAGCACTACTTGGTTCCTGCAGGAGAACAGCACCTTCAACGCCCTTCCAGCCCTGGCTGCCATGCAGACATCCAGCGTGGTGCAAGGTTAGGCCGCACGGGTCAGAGGCAGCTGCCAGGCATGGCTTCCCACCCCACCCCTACCAGGGAGGCTTGTTGAGAGAGGACTGGGGTGGCAGGGGACTGTCTTCCCTCTGTGGTTCCCAGATGTTCTTCCTGCCCGCTTGTCTTGTTCCTGGGCCCCAGGGTGCCCTCCGCATCCCACAATTCCCTGCTACTTTGGGCAGAGCTGAAGAAGGCAGTGGCCCAGCAGCCGGAAGGGGTGAGGACACTGGCTGAAGGGTTCCCGGGCTTGGAGGCAGCTTCCCGCTGGGCCCAGGCACTGCAGGAGGTGGAGGAGAGCAGCCGCCCCTACCTGCAGGAGGTGCAGAGATACGAGACCTACAGGTGCTGGGCACCCGCAGGGTGGGATGGGGTGGGGTGGGGTGGGCAGCCCAGCCTCTATGCCACCCTGACACCCTGAGCCCCATTCCCAGCCTCTATCAGCCCCTGACTGTACTGAGCCTCTGTGTTTTTTGTTTGTTTGTTTGTTTTTGTTTTTTTCATTTTTTTTTTTTTTTTGAGACGGTGTCTTGCTCTGTCACCAGGCTGGAGTGCAGTGGGGCGATCTTGGGTCACTGCAACCTCTGCCTCCCCGGTTCAAGTGATTCTCTTGCCTCAACCTCCCAAGTAGCTGGGACTACAGGCGTGCGCCACCACGCCCAGCTAATTTTTGCATTTTTAGTAGAGACAGGGTTTCACCATGTTGGCCAGGATTGTCTCTATCTCTTGACCTTGTGAACCACCAGCCTTGGCCTCCCAAAGTGCTGGGATTACAGGCCTTAGCCACCGCGCCCGGCCGCTTCTGCGTATTTTTAAGCCAAGACCCCTGACTCCAGAGGCCTCCAAGTCCCTATGAGGCTGTGTGCCCTTGGAACCTGAGCCTGGAGACCACACAAGAGCAGTAGGGCCTCAGGAAGAGTCTGTATCTGCATTTCTGAAGCCCCAGCCTTGGGGTTAGAGGCCACACCCGGTCGCCACGTCCCGCACCTGTCCATGTTGGTGCCAGCCACCTCCTTTCTTAGTGACACCCATGTCCTCTCTGTGGCAGGTGGATCGTGGGCTGCGTGCTGTGCTCCGTGGTCCTATTCGTGGTGCTCTGCAACCTGCTGGGCCTCAATCTGGGCATCTGGGGCCTGTCTGCCAGGGAGGACCCCAGCCACCCAGAAGCCAAGGGCGAGGCTGGAGCCCGCTTCCTCATGGCGTAAGAAAGGGCTGGGAGAGGGGAAGGGTCCCCTCTTATAGGGCTGGCTGATTACTCTCGCTCCTGAGCATAGCTCCCGGTGTGGCTGCCAGTGTCAGTGTCATCATCTGAATAAAGGAGTTGAACCAGAGCAGGAATGGCCAACAAGGAGCTCTTCCTTCCTACAGCAGGGGCAACTGTAGCACCTAATGGGCACTCCTTACCCTGAGTCAGACACAGCCTAGAGTCCCTACCCCAGCTTCCAGGCAGCCCCCACCACCAATAGGCAGCAGCACCAGAGGTGGAATCTGTTTGCCAACCCCAGACTAGACGGTCTCTAAGGCCAAGGCTGCCACATACAGTTGTACAGGCTGTTCACTGAACAAGAGTACCTGGCTAAGGGGGTAAGTGGGGGCTGAAATCCACCCTATGTTTTACTTTCCAAGCCTCACAGCCTGACATGGGGCTGTGCCTGCCTCATAAGCCCTTCGAGCCCCCTTGTCTAAGATCTTTACTCCTCAGACCTGCTGGGATTCTGCCCTGTCGGCAGGTCATGCCTGGTCATGCCAGGTGACCCTTTTGAGTGCTGGGTCCTGGAGTAGGTCACCTCCATGGGCCCTAGGCACAGAAGTGAGCAGTCTTGGCTCTTTGGGTTTTGTTTGTTTTTTGTTTTGTTTGTTGTTGTTGTGACAGGGTCTTGCTCTGTCACCCAGGATGGAGTGCAGTGACACCATCATGGCTCACTGTAGCCTCACCCTCCCAGGCTCAAGCGATTCTCACACCTCAGCCTCCCAAACAGTTGGGACTACAGGCGTGTGCCACCACCCCCAGCTAATTTTTAAAATTTTGTAGAGACATGGTCTCACTTATTGCCCTGGATGGTCTCATACTCCTGGACTCAAGCTATCCTCCCACCTCAACCTCCCAAAGTGCTGGGATTATAGGTGTGAGCCCGGCTAGTCCTGGCTCTTTGAACAAAACAGCTGTTCTCTCCTCTAGGCTGCCAGGGCCAGCCAGGGAACCAGGAACAGGGTGGGGATGAGGTGAAGGTGAGGCCGGGACAGTCAGGAATACTGGGTTCTCCCTCCTCTCCAGGAGGCCAAGTCCTCCAAGCTCCTTTCCTCTAAAGGCTCTGTCCTGGGGCCAACTGGCTGAGCAGGCTGGCCCTGGGGTGAGGGTGGAACAGAGGGTATGGTCAGGGCAGCCAGTCCCTGCTGTCCCTCAGTCCTGCCTCTCGCCTTCCCCAGAGGTGTGGGCCTCAGCTTCCTCTTTGCTGCACCCCTCATCCTCCTGGTGTTCGCCACCTTCCTGGTGGGTGGCAACGTGCAGACGCTGGTGTGCCGGAGCTGGGAGAATGGCGAGCTCTTTGAGGTAGGCCTGTCTCTGCTCACAGGCCCTCCTGGGGAGAGAGGTGGGGGGCGGTATCAGCAGAGCAGGAGGGTTGGGGGAAAGTGGGGGTCGGGGGGTAAAAGGGAGAGAGGGAGGGGAGGAGTGAGACAGACATGGCCAAGGAAAGAGACAGAAACCCACCAGTGGATGGTGGAGGGAGAGAGCACCCATGAGTCCCTGAGATGCTGCCCAGGCCCCAGGGCAGGGACCCTGAGAGATGGCACCCTGACCCATTCCCTCTCATCTCCTAACACTGTCTGGGAGCTGGGACCCTGGTGCCCGGTGAGCTGCGATGCTGGACCGGGTTCTCTGCAGAAGATCGGGCTGGGCACCCCTCCTAGGGATTCATGGGAAGAGCCCCTGTAAGGATTTGGGGCCCAGGGGTCACCAGAGTTAGAGGCCAGGTGTGAGCTGGGGTGAGGGGATGTTTCCTACCCCTGGTCTGTGCTGTGCCACAGCAGTACAGGGCCAGGCCCTAGGGGACCAGGGTGGCCTTGCCCCCACCCCGCTCTGTGCCCATTTCTCACTGCCCCATCCCCAGTTTGCAGACACCCCAGGGAACCTGCCCCTGTCCATGAACCTGTCGCAACTTCTTGGCCTGAGGAAGAACATCAGCATCCACCAAGCCTATCAGTGAGTGGACAGCCTGGGCAGAGCTGGGGACCGGGGAAGGAAGGAGGAGGGCCGGTGTCCCTCAGGGGACATCAGCCCCCCCGCCACCCCCAAGGCTCATCGTCTGCACCCCTCACTCCTCCTCAGGCAGTGCAAGGAAGGGGCAGCGCTCTGGACAGTCCTGCAGCTCAACGACTCCTACGACCTGGAGGAGCACCTGGATATCAACCAGGTGAGAGAACGTTTTGGAAACTGTGAGGAGCCCTCCTCAGATCCCCCTCCTCTGGTGTTTTTGCCTCTGTGGAGGCACCGTCTCTTTGAACCTAGGAGACCTGAGAAGTCTGTGTGAGCGATTAAGGTGCCCAAGGGCAGAGGCCCAGTTATCAGCTCTGGGGAAGGTTCCGGGTGTGTAGGTGGGTCCGTCTGCACCTGAAGGCTATGTCCAGCCCCAAGCACAGCCAAGGTGGCAGCAGGAAAGGCTGGTGACAGTGAGCAGGAGGATGAGGGGGCCCATGTGTCCTGACTGAGGACAGGCATTGGCTGGGATGCTCCACTTGGGAGGGGGAGGCTGGGGAAGGACGTGGCAGTGACAAGGATGGTGGTGAGTCTGGCTAACGTTGGTGCAGGGCCTGCCAAGCTCACGCAGGTGGGAGGTGGTGGTGGCAGGATTCCATCCCCAGCCTGACAAACAAGCCTCTTCCTGTAACCTCTGGAGTTACTGGAACTTGGTGTGTAGAACTGGAGACACTTGCCAATGCTGGAAAGAGACAGTTCTAGAATGAAGGCAAGGAAGGGCTGTTTCACAAGAGGGATGGACTTTGAGAATGGGGCTCTCCTCATGGTGCACAGCAGCTGGAAGACATTCACTCCTTGACTTCCACGCTCCTAAGCATATGCTGGGGAAACCCACATCCCCTGGCCCCGGTTCCCCTCGCCCTCCCCAAACACAGAGCATGCTAACTCCTGATTTTGCATCGTTCTGGGAAACCCTTCCAACCCCTGGATCCACCAACCAGCCTCGGCCCATGGACAGCACAGCCGGATGGCCCAGCCCCAACTCTGTGCCTTGAACTGCACAACCTGGGACAGTTATGCAGCTCACTCCTCCTTCCGCATCTTTAACCAGACAGGAGCTCCCCGAGCAGGCGATATCTCAGTGCTAGGCGGAGACACTGCCCTGTGGAGGAAGCCTGGCCAGGGAGGGATGAACCAGGGGCCTGGGCAGAGGAGCCCCCATCCCCTGCTGGCGGGAAGCCATGGCTCTCGAGGGGAGGAGTCCTGAGCTCTGGTCCTTGGCAGGGGAGGGTCCAGCTCACAGGAGAGTCTGGATAGATAGGGCTTTGGATTCAGATGCACTGGGCAGTCCTCTGAGGCCACCTGACAATGTACCAAATGTGGCTGTAAGAATCCTCGTCCTCAAAGGAGATACTGATGGGTAGGCAGACATGAGTAGGACATAGGGCTTTCCAGAGCACGGGGAGGTCACCAGCCACCTTTCCACTTCTCCTGAAGCTGCTGCCACTGATGCCTGAGACACGGCCCGAAGGCCCCCACCCGAGAGGGCCAGGCCTTTTCTCCTCCAGGAGAAGGCAGCCTGGAGGGATGCGGGGAGGAGAGCCAAGCTGGGCTGCAGTCTCTAACCACCTGTGTAACCTCGGCAAGTGGACGCTCCACTCTGACCTCAGTTTCTTATCTGTTAAACACTGGGCTGACTTTTATGACCTCTAAATCTCTTCCAGTGATAGTAGGAAAATGCTAAGGCTCTTTCCTGAAAATGCAGTTGCATTCATTCATTCATTCATTCATTCACACAGCTAACAAACTTGTCTCCTGCCCACCATGTGTGACCCTCTGAGTTAGATGCTGGGGGTTTGGGGCTGAATAGGCAGGCAAAGTCCCACTCTTGTGGAGCTGACAGCATTGAACAATTAACCCACAAATAAGATCATTTCAGAGCAACAAGTGCTTTGAAGGCCTCGACACAGCTGATAGGATAAAGAGTGGCTGAGAGAGCTATTTTATTTCAGGTGGCCAGGGAAGGTCTGTGTCTCTGCCCAGAAGCCAGATGGGCACTGGAGGAAGGCCAGGTCTTGGCATTTGGGGCAGGGGCCTACTGGGAGCCTGTCTGGGGCTTGGGGTGTCCAGGGCAGGGGGCCCTGAGGGCCTGCTGTGTGAGTCTGTTCTTGGTGTTGCTATAAAGGAATACCTGAGGCTGGGGCATGGTGGCTCATGCCTGTAATCCCAGTACTTTGGGAAGCTGAGGTGGAAGGATTACTTGAGCCTAGGAGTTCAAGACCAGCCTGGGCAACATGGGGAGACCCTCCTCTACAATTTTTTTTAAAAGCCAGGTGTGGTGTCTTGCACCTGTAGTCCCAACTACTCGAGAGGCTGAGGTGGTAGAATCACTGGAGCCCGGGGGATCTAGGCTTCAGTGAGCTGTGATTGTGCTATTGCCCTCCAGCCTGGGCAACAGAGCAAGACCCTGTCCCCTTCCCCAACCAAAAAAAAAAAAAAAGCAATACCTGAGGCTGCATAATTTATAAAGAAAAGAGGTTTAAGTGCAGGCTGTATAGGAAGCATGGCACCGGCAGCCGTTTCTGGGGAGGCCTCAGGAAGCTTCCACTCATGGCCGAAGGCCAAGGGGAGCCAGCACATCACATAGGGAGAGAGGGAACGAGAGAGCCAATGCAGAGGTGCCACACTCTTTCAAACACGTGAAATAACTGAGCAAAACTCACTCATCACATGGCAATGGCACTAAGCCATACGTGAGGGATCCGCCCCCGTGATCTAGTACCTCCCACCAGGCCCACCTTCACCCCCAACACCGGGGATCACATTGCAACATGAAATTTGGAGGGGACAAATATCCAAACCATATCGCCTGGTGACCCCCGCGCTTAGGGGAGCATCTCTGGGGTCCTGGCTCAGCAACTGGGCATGACTCCCACCCTGCGCCCGCTCTCCCAGTACACCAACAAGCTACGGCAGGAGTTGCAGAGCCTGAAAGTAGACACACAGAGCCTGGACCTGCTGAGCTCAGCCGCCCGCCGGGACCTGGAGGCCCTGCAGAGCAGTGGGCTTCAGCGCATCCACTACCCCGACTTCCTCGTTCAGGTCAGCGGTGGGCACCTCAGCAGGGCTTCCTCAGCAGGTGGTGATGGAACGAAGGGGCCCACAGAGGAGCTGGGTGTGCATCTTGCCTTGTCCCAGCTCTGGCTCTTCCACATTTCCTGGGGCCTCTTCCTGTGGAGGTGTCCCCAGATCATGTGCCCCTGGGCCTGTCCTCCTGCCACCACCCCGGTCACACGGGAATGGACAACCTCTCCCCCAACCCAACAGCATGTGTTGCTGTTCATGGTCCTGAACCCACTGCTGCCGAGGACGCAGTGGGAAGTTGCCTCTTCCTTAGTTACACCAGAGGGTGCCTTATTTGTTCTTGTTGTTTCTATCTCACTGGGAAAATGTCTCAAATATTTCACAGTTCCAGGGAAAACTCACTGTGACTGATGTGTCACAATACACTTAGCTGGTGTAGGTTATATTTGATAAGACTGGGGATTTGGAGGCTGGGATCAGGTGGTGGTGGGCCCCAGGGGAGCTGGGTTCATCCCTCCTGGCCTCTTCTGTCCACCTGCAGATCCAGAGGCCCGTGGTGAAGACCAGCATGGAGCAGCTGGCCCAGGAGCTGCAAGGACTGGCCCAGGCCCAAGTGAGTGGGAAACAGGGCCCCGACTGGGCAGCAGGAGCCACAGGGGGCTTGGGAGGCGGGAAAGGGTGGGAGGATGTGAGGGCAAAGGCAGGGAACTGAGGACCCCCACCAGTGAGGCCTGAGGCTCCTGACCCCTGGCTGGGCTGGAGGGTTTTGCAGCATCAGTTCTGATTCAAGCTCTGCCACCCATTGGCTGTGTGGCCTTGGGCAAGACATGCAGCATCTCTGAGCCGGAGGTTCTTCATCTGTTAGGTGGACTGTCCTCCATCTCAGAGCAGATGAAATCACTTCTCTGGCCTCACGCAGTTGGGCAGGTGTTTCTGTGTGTGCCACTTGTGGGATTTGCTGGGACAGGTGCTGTGAGGACATTGGGATGAATGAGATGTCATGGCAGTTGCCCTTGAGGGGAAAAATAGCATTTTGTATTTATAACTATTTAGGATTTAAAAGTTCTCTTTGAAACATCCCATAGGCCCCACAACAACCCCACAGGGTGGGCAGAGCCAGAAGCGTCCTCAATTTCAGCAGGTGCCCCTGCAGCTCAGGCATGTTCTGTGACTGACTTAGGGGCACCCAGCAAGCTAGAGTGAACCTGGAATTTGGATCTAGGCCCCCCAAACCAAGATCAGGCCCTGGAGCTTAAGGAGGCATCAGTTTTCTGCCTCTGAGCCCAGCACTCCCACTTTCTCTTGGTATGTCAGACTGAAAGGCTGGGTGAGGGGTAGATGGGTCCTGGGTGGGGCCGTTCTGATTTTTGTGTCATTTCAGGACAATTCTGTGCTGGGGCAGCGGCTGCAGGAGGAGGCCCAAGGACTCAGAAACCTTCACCAGGAGAAGGTCGTCCCCCAGCAGAGCCTTGTGGTCAGTTTGGAGGCCCAGGGAGCCTGGGGCCTGGGGGAAGGGAGACGTGGAGAGGGGACAGTGAAAGGGGAGGGAAGTTCTGAGAGTCCCTTCCCTCCCCTCCTCTCCCCTCCTCTCCCCTCCCCTCCCCTCCACTCCCCTCCACTTTCCTCCCCTCTCCTCCCTCCCCTTCCCTTGCACTCCCCTAACCAGCCCTGATCTCTTCTCCACAGGCAAAGCTCAACCTCAGCGTCAGGGCCCTGGAGTCCTCTGCCCCGAATCTCCAGGTGGCTGCTGTTGGTGGGGACGTATGGTGGAGCACGGGGGCTGCAGAGGCGGGGAGGAAGTAGGAGCCCATCTCACTCTGCACCTCAGAGCTCTGCCCAGGTTGCAGGTGGGGTTGGGAGGAAGATGGGGGTGGCAGCAGAGCCTGGGGGATCACCACCCTTGGCTTGTCTGTTGGAGCTGAACCCTCTCCTGCTGAGTGTGCTGTGGTGTGTGTTGAATTAATGAATGGATGCGTGAATGTGGGACACTGAGTTGAGGCTCTCATCCCCTCCAGCTGGAGACCTCAGATGTCCTAGCCAATGTCACTTACCTGAAAGGAGAGCTGCCTGCCTGGGCAGCCAGGATCCTGAGGAATGTGAGTGGTGGGTGGGACAGGGAAGGGGCTTCCACCCCAGGCTTCTCCAGTCCCAGCTTCTCACTGTGGCTCCCAGGAAAGCTGGGCCTGTCCTCAAGTTGCCAGGCATGGGGGGTGGCGTGGGTGGGGGGCACTGCTGCTTCTGGGACCCCTACAGCCCAGACCTCCTTTCCTTCCTGCAGGTGAGTGAGTGTTTCCTGGCCCGGGAGATGGGCTACTTCTCCCAGTACGTGGCCTGGGTGAGAGAGGAGGTGAGTGGGGCCTCAGAGCAATGACTGATTCCCTGCTCCATCGGACCAGCTGTTCGCCCTGCTCTGCCCTGCCCCCACCCCCGGAGCCCCTTGGGGGTGACCCAGGCCTTCAGGATCAAACCCAAACTCCCAAACCTGGCATCTGCACCCCTGCTTGCTGGCTGAGCTCTGTCCACCCCACCTCTGCTGCAGCGCTTCCCTGAGCTGAGTGTGAGCAGGGTTGGCATTCTCCAAAATGTTTCATCACACCTGGCCTGCAGGTCCTTCCCTGGGCTGGCCCTTTCCCCAGCTTGTCCAAGGCCAATCCTCAAAGCCCAACTCCCGATGCAGACCCTTGCTGAACACAGCCTCTGCAAGCTGTCTGGACGCCCACACTAGGGCAACAGTGGTCTGGTTTTACCCTGAGTGTGTCTGTGTGTCTATGTGTGTGTGAGTGTGTGTGTATGCATGCACACACATGTGTGCTTTCAAGCACTGTGGCTTGACACACAGTGCTGGGTCATAGTAGGCCTTAATCTAGGCTGGTGAACAGATGGAAAGGGGAGGGGCCCAGCGAGGAGTCTGTAGAGTATGTCCGCATCTGTCTGTACCTGCCTCTCTGCATGTGTATACAAGTGTGCAGTGGCCCCAATGGTGTCCCCAGGCCTTTCTGTGTCCCTGTCAACCACTCTCCCTGAATTGAATATGGGTGTGCGCCTGTGGGTCCGGGTGTCTCTGCATCACCTGCCTCATGTTGGCGCCACAGGTGACTCAGCGCATTGCCACCTGCCAGCCCCTCTCTGGAGCCCTGGACAACAGCCGTGTGATCCTGTGTGACATGATGGCTGACCCCTGGGTGAGTGCCCCAGCTCATCAGGGCTTGTTCACCAAGCCCCGAGCCTTCCTGCTCTCCAGGGAGGGCCGGGTGAGCAGGGTGTGAAGCCAGGCATGGCCTCTGCCCCGGCTCTGATGACAAGGCAGCTGGGTGAGGCTGGGTGCCACGTGGGTTGGTGAGCCGACCTCACGCCTTGTTGCAGAATGCCTTCTGGTTCTGCCTGGCATGGTGCACCTTCTTCCTGATCCCCAGCATCATCTTTGCCGTCAAGACCTCCAAATACTTCCGTCCTATCCGGAAACGCCTCAGGTGAGGGGCTGCCAGGGCTGCAGGCAGCATCATGGGCCAGGGAGGTGTCCTTTCAGCCGCCAGGGTCCCCTGTCACAGCCCCTCCTGAGACCTCCCAGGCAGAGGAGGCTCATGAGCGAGCCCTGAAGAGCCACACTCTGAGGAGCTCCAAAGCCAGGAAGTTCTCCCGTATGTCTGCCCCTTACCCTTCTTGCTGCATCCATTCGGGCGCAGCTTCATGGGACCCTTCCCATCCTCCACAGGGCTTCTGAGGAGAAACCCTCAGGGCTCTGGGTTTGTCCCTGTGTCGGGGCTGAGGGTCTGGGGGGAAGGGTATACTCACTCTCTGTCTTTGACACTGCAGCTCCACCAGCTCTGAGGAGACTCAGCTCTTCCACATCCCCCGGGTTACCTCCCTGAAGCTGTAGGCCCTGTGGGTGAGTTTTCCCCAACTCGCTTAATTGCTCCCTGCCAGGGATTAAGGGAGTGGGGTGGGGAGGGGCTGGGGTCTGGGGTTTCCAGGGCCTAGGAGGGCAGGAAGGCTTGGGGACATGGTGGAGTCTGGGTATTGGGTGTGGCCCATCCAGCAGTGGGGCTGACAGCCCTGTTCTCCCCTCCCTCCCCTTCACCCATTTCCTTCTTAATCCCTGACAGGGTGAGGTGACCCTGAGGCTGCCTGTCCTCCCCTTTGATTTAGCCTGGGCCACAGGACTTCGGTAGCTCTTGCCCCAGAGCCCAGGCTGGCATCCAGGCCTGGACTGTCCCCAGTTCCGGCTTACCTGGCCCCACCTTGCCTGCTCCTTTCCACCCCTTTCTGCTCACGACCCCCATCATTCACTCTCAGAATCACATGGGACTTCTGTGCAGCTGCAGAGCCAGCAAGTCCCTCCAGGTGTCACCCCTTACCCCCATGCTGGTGGCATCCTCACAGGAAGAGCCTGTTCTCCACCTGCTGGAGCCTGGACCCTGGGGTGGGACAGAGGCCTCGTCCAACCCCACTCCCCTTCCCGTGTGTCTTCCCCCTGCCAAGCCTCCCCCTGCCCCTCTCTGAGCCCCTCGCCCCCCACACTGTCCTCATCTGGCCTCCCCCCGGCCCCCACTTCCCTCTTATGCCCTTCCTGGCCCTTTGCTTCCTCCCTTAGTCCCCTCTTCACCATATCTCCACTGCTACCTTGCTGGCCCCAGAGACCACCCTGCCCAACCAAACCACTCAGGTAACGCCACTAATCAGGCAGGGGCCACCATGGCCTAGGTCTGGGCTGGCTGCAGGCCCTGCCTCATGGCCTCTGAGCCCTCCACTGCCCCAGGGCCTTGGGCCCTCTGCAGATCTCATCCAGGATTTATTGGTGTCCAGTGGGGTGAGGGAGGCCTGTCTGAAGGCCGAGCCTCCCTGCCTGCACCCAAGTTAGAAATGGGGGTACCAGCACTTAGCTTCTCTCTGAGTGCTGGCTCCCAAGGAAGGGACCTGGGACCTGGGCCACAGTGGGGGCTTGCCCTTACCTCTTCAGAAGGAAGCATCTTCCACAGGCCCCACCCAGCTTTCTTAGGAGTGATCTGGTGGCCAGAACAATATTTTGCATGGCCTCTTCTATCCTGCGCATGTGGCCTAGGGTCATCCCCAGCCCATCTCTGTGTCAGCCCTGAGTGCTGGACACTGCGTTCCAGAAATGAGGAAGAGGAGAGAGAAGAGATGGACAGACCTCAGATCCATTAAAGTGTTCTCACTTCCCTGAGACTTGGTTCTGGGTCCTTAAAACCAGGTTTCCTAGGCTGGGGCCCTGTACATAGTTGGTGTTTAATGAGTGTTTATGGAGAGGAGAGTTCTAAGGTCACCTCTGGCTGCAGGCATCCAGGGATTATTCCAGCAATCTGCAGGTAGGGAGTGGGTCCCAGCCTGGGAGCCTGCTGTCAGGAGCAGGCAGACCTGGACTCACAGCCTGGCTGTGATGCTTGTTCGCTCAGCTTCTCCATTTATGAGATGGGGAGAATAGTCACAGCCTCCTCAAAGGGTTGTGAAAATCAAATGTGATAATTTGTGGAAAGCCCTTAGCAGTGGCCTGGCACAAAACGAATGCTCAGTGGATGGAAGCTGCCTATTATTATTGTCGTTGTTGTTGTTTGCCATGACTGCTCTGGGCCGGGGGTAGAGCTAGCGTCTGGGCATGTACGAGGGAAGAGGGAGGCAGGCCTCTATTCAAAGGCAGAAATTCCTTTAAGATTGTGGTCTGCTGGGTTTCAGGGAGTGTCTATGTTGTTTGTTTTTGTTTGTTTGTTTGTTTTGAGACAGGGTCTCGCTCTGTCACCCAGGCTGGAGTGTAGTGGTGCAGTCTTGGCTCACTGCAACCTCCACCTCCTGGGCTCAAGCGATTCTCATGCCTCAGCCTCCCGAATAGCTGGGACTACAGGTGTGTGCCACTATGCCTGGCTAATTTTTGTATTTTTTGTAGAGACGGGGTTTTGCCATGTTGCCCAGGCTGGAAGTGTCTATGTTTAACTGCATCTTATAAACCAGCAGCAAGTTTTCTACTAGGAATTAGAATGGTGCATACACAATGTATTATTATCACTGTCAGATGAGCATCCTTGAATGTAGCATGACTGCCTCTTTTTGCTTTTCCTAGAGGTTTTTTTTTTTCTTGTTACTCATCTGTTGACCTACCTGGGGGAAGTAGCACCCTTGCATTTAAAAAATAAAATTGATGGCACTACAAATGGAATAGAAACAATTTTTAAAATATTTTCAGTTCTCTTTCAAAATTACCTATTTTATCTTTTATATATTTGAATATATTAAGCATAGTTATTTTAAAGTTCAGTTAGTCCCTTATATGGAGCCTCCATGAGTCTGTTTCTAGTGCCTGTTGTTTGTCTTGTTTTTTGTTAGTTTTGTCCTGTCTCCTCCCATACTTGGCAATGTTTTAATTGAGTACAAGTAATTTCAGGTCTAGGATGGAGTTATCTTCCTCTATGAGGATTATGTTTACATCTGGCAGGTGGCTGGGGATGCAGTGAGCCAGATCTCTTTCATCTACTTGTAGGGGATGAGATGATTTGAGTCACTTTAAGGGCTGATCTACTTCTGTTTCATTCATATTTGTAGGGTGAAGCCCACTGGGGCTCCAACCCAAAGCATAAAACATTTGCCAGGTAGCCTTCCTGTTGGTGGGCTTTGCAGTGTCTTCTAGAATCAGCAGACCCCCTACAGAAAACGTAGTCCCAGATGCCATGCATATGTCTCTGAGTTGCCTTCTTTTCCCAGATCTTGGCCTTGTAATTATTCACTGCTTTGTTTCCTGCCCAATACTCTCAATTAGACTTAAATATATATATATATATGTACATATATTTATTAAATAAATATATATATATATAACTTTAAAAGCTGTTCAAAATGTCCTCCCCCGCCCCACACACACACACAAATTTTGAGCAGCTTTTTAAGTTGTCCTGAACTGGGAATTTGGTCCAAATTACCCAGTCCACAGTTATTAGAAGTAGTCCTAAAAAACTGACTTTGATGTTCCCATTATAAATTGGGAAAAGGCTGCCACTCTTTGAATTTAGTGTTCAGAAACTGTGGCCCAGCTAATTGAACATTGTCTTTTGAAAGGAGTTTTGTTTAGAGAGCAGCACGGTAATACTGGTTACCCAGGGATGGGGTGGCACTCGGCAGTTGGCAGAGAGACAGAAATAGCCACAGAGAAAAATAAATTACCGATTTCTCTGGCTTTTAAAATGCTGGAATCCTAAAATGCTAATGCTACTTTATATGTGAAACAAAGCCCCTTCGAGGTCACAATCTCTCTCTTCTGGCCCATGACTGTCTCTGAGGGAGCAAATTATCATCTGGTTGAGCAGAGGAAGCTCCAGGAAGTTACATGGCTGGTTCAGGGTCTCAGAAGTTGAAGCCCAGCCAGGCTTTGGAAGCAGGTCCCCTGGTCCTGGTGGCCCTGGAGGTTTCTTCCTGGAGGCAATGCCAGTTCCCATTCCCTGTGGGCATGTGGGAGCGAGGCCCTATCTCCAAGGTGACTTGAACCAAGTGTCCTTGCTGTCCCTGTGGCAGGGATGACAGATTGGGGGTGCTAGGAGTTCTTCCAGACCCTTCAACCTGGCCACCCAACAGAAGGCCTCATGGTAGATTCTGCCAAACAAATGCCAGATGGGCCAAGGTGTCTGAGGTCCCAGGTGGCTTCTCAGGGCAGCTCCAGCTGGCTCGAGGTGTACAAAGGGAGAGCCAAGTGGCTGGGGCAAAAGCCTGCCCAACTACCTGAAGGGACAAACAATGTGAGTTAACATTTATTTATGGAGTTCTGAGCATAAGTCAGGAAGCACTTTCCATGAATTAACTGGGAGGCAGGCATTGTTATTTACCTGCCTGACAGTTGAGAAAGCTCAGGCACACAGACTGGATGTGGGCGGAGTGGAAAAGGCAACGCTCATCCGAATGAATCAGCCGAGAACAGTGCCACTCAGGCCACATCTGAGTCTTCTGGAATCAGCCTGAGGCCCTGATCTGGGCGGATGTGGACAGCATCCCCCTTCCCTACTCTCCCTGAGCCAGAGCCGTCCATCGCTTCTAGCCTGAGTGCCAGGAGCTGAACCAGGAGGCTAGTGGCCAACCTGGTGCACACAGCACATGCTGCCGGAATAAAGCTCCTTCTCCGTGGTCCCAGCCCTTCCTAGCATATGCTGGGTGTGCCCGTCCTGGGGTGGTCCACACTCATCCGTCTTACAAATGCTGACCGAGAACTGCAGCTCGGGTGAGGAGGGATGGAGGGGGTGTGCAGAGGGTGGGGCCCCATCCGAGCCCTTGGCTTCTGCCCACGAGTGAAGCAGAATTTAGGGAAGAGGTGGCTGAGCCCTTACCCACACTGAGGGCTGGAGTGGGAGCCAAGGAGTCAGGCGCTGAGGTTAGAGGAGGGAGGTTTCAGGGAGGCGAGCTGAGTCCAAGGGGTGCGGTCGGCCGCCCTCTCTTCACTTCAAGCTGCAAGGAAAGGGGCTTTAAAGAAAGCCGCCAGAGAGCTTCACGGTGTCCCCTGCAGTTTAATAAATCCCTTGGACTGATGCCTCACCCACTGCAAAGTCTAGAGGGCAGTCAGGCTGGCTGCATTGAAGGCGGAGCTAAGGAGAGGGCTGGCGGCCCAGGTGAGGGCCTCCTGTGAGAGACAGCGTGGAGTCTCCTAGGTCCAGTCGAAGGAGGCTGCCCAGAGAGTGAACCGACCTCAGCCAAGAGGAGGCAGAGCTGCCACTAAGTATTGGGGGCTTATGGGTCCCCTGAGGCCCATGTGAAACACTCTAGTCAGGGGACCATGGGGCCAGGCTCTGAGGACCCTTGGAGGAGCCCACAGAGAAAGAGGGACAGCTCTCAACCTCTGCAAACCCAGAGCGCAGCTCAGCCAGAGGCTGCCATGCCCGCTGCCTGCCCCAAGCTGCCACCCCCAGGCCTGAGCTGGGTGGGGAGCAGGAGAGTTGATGATGGCATGGGCTTCGATGGGGGCTGAGCCTGTGTTTTGTGATGTGAAGTGATGAGGACCATTTGTATTTTCTTACCAAGATGCACCCAGCCGGCGAGGCTTTCTCTCTCTCTCTCTCTCTCTCTCTCTCCCCCCTGTACCCCTCAGCTCTCTCTCTCTCCCCCTGTTCCCCTCAGCCAGGGCCCAACAAAAAATAGGGCCTAAGGAAAAGAGCCCTGGGCTGGGGCTCCACAGAGTTGCGTTTGGAGGCCTGGGGAGGAGGGACTTGAATTTGGGCCTGGAATGTGGGATCATGAGCAACAATGGAGGAAGGCGCAGAGGCCCCCAAGGCCTGTGGGCATGAGCACCATGAGCCGCTTGCCCGGGAAGGACAAGAATGAAGGCCCTGGTCAGCTGAAACAGCCCACGACTGCCTCCTGAAACACTGTGACGAGAGGAAACCCGACCTTCATCCGGGCTTGAAATCATCCCTTCCTTTCCCACTTCCAAACTCCCCCCAGCCTCGGTTTCTCCCCACAGCCCCTATGTGAGGAAACCACAGTGGGAAACACAGGGCTGAAGTGTTCCTAGTGGACAAGACCAGGTCCTTCCACAGCCTCCTTAACCTTCTGTGGCTCTGATATACCGCAGAGAATACTGGGAATTGCCAAGGCCGTCTCTGGGAAGTCTGCAGATGCCCGTGTGCCCACAACAGGTCCGCCTCTGAGGCCCATGTGGGAGTCCAGCCCCCTTTCTCCTCCCCTTCTCATTCCTGTGTTCCCCACAGGCCCAGGGGAGGGACCCAGCTGGAAGCACTTGGGGCCCTGGACAGGCCACTGAGGAAGGGGGGTGTGGTGGCAGGGTCACACACGCCCCACATCTGTATGAGGGGTGTCCACCCAGGTGCTAGCTGCAGTGGGAGGTTTGCAAGGCCCGAACAGCCAGTGGGTCCAGCAGAGCAGGGCAGTTGTCCCAGGCCCGCGGTGTCACGGCTGGTGAACTCCAAGGGCAGCGCATCTGAGTGTGGGATGTCAGCGAGTGTGCCAAGCAGGGGTGAGCAGCTCTTGGGGGTGCTGCTGTGATGAGTGGGTTCCTCTGCTCCTGACTCCTCCAGCCAGGCCGTCAGGAAGATCAGCCCATCACGGCAGTGCAGTCACCAAGTTTCCAAGCTGCTGTGTAAGCCGTGGGCATAGAGCCGCCAGCGGGATCTCAGCATCCGCGGTGCTCACTCTAGGAAGAAGGCAACAGGCTTTGGGACCTGGCTTTACCACTCCCTAGCCTGTGACTTGAGCCAGTCTTTTAGCTTTTCTGGGTCTCACCATTATCATCTGTAGAGTGAGATAATTACACTTTTCTCCCAAGGTCAGTATGAGGACTCAAAATGCTCAATGTGTCCCTGCTTGTGGAGGCGAGGCTTGCTCAGAGTCAGGAGGGCAGGACTGTCTCAGGCAGTGAAAGGAGGATGGGGCTGGGCACAGTGGCTCATGCCTGGAACTCCAGCACTTTGGGAGGCAGAGGCAGGTGGATCACTTGAGCCCCAGACTTTGAGACCAGCCTGGGCAACATAGTGAGACCGCATCTCTACGAAAAAATACAAAAATTAGCTGTGCATGGTGGCATGAGCCTTGTAGTCCCAGCTACTTGGGAGGCTGAAATAGGAGGATTGCTTGAGCCTGGGAGGTCAAGGCTGCAGTGAGCCATGATCATACCACTGTACTCCAGCCTGGGTGACAGAGTGAGACCCTGTCTCAAAAAAAAAAAAAAAAAAAAAGCAGATGAGCTCCCAGGATGCCGGCCCTGAGCTGGCAGCCATGAAGGCGCTTGCCTCCCTCCCCCACTTCCTAGGGTGCAGTGTGGGTGGGGCGGGGGCAGCTAGGGAGTCCTCCGGGCTCTGCCGAGCCCCTTCCCCAGTGTGAAGTCCAGCCTGTTCTGAAGTCGCACAGGGCCAGACACCTGGGCTGCCACCTCCCCTCTGGAAACAGTCCTCCTTGCCTCGGTGGGTCGACAGCTCCAGGCTATTTTCTTCCCCTGAGGATCTGAAAGTTGGAGGTAATTGGTTGGCTCAAAAAAAAAAAAAAAAACAAAAAGGAAAAGGGCATGCAAGCACAATTGTGCAGGCTGCAAAGGAGGGAGGCATCCTAGGGCTTCGTCTCCATGGGAACTACTGGCACAGGCTGGCTCCTCTGGGCTCCAAAAAGGGAAACTTGGCAAAGGTTTCAGGCACCTGGCTCCTGAGTGGTTTGCTTGGGGGCCAAGCAAATGCCCAGGAGCTGCCCGCCCGAGGGACAGGACACAGCCGCCTCTCTCAGGGATGCCTGGGAGCCCTCGGCCCCATCCTTCACCCTCACACCGCAGGAGATCCCGTCAGGTCCTCAGCCACCCTGGATGCATCCTGACTTGGGAGCTGGGAGGGGACCCAGCACAGCTGGAGAGCATGAGCAGCTCATGCTTTGGGGAGACACCCGTGCTTCGAGGCCCTAGGATGGGTGAATGGGAGGTAGTTAATAAGGGACAGATGAAAGAGGTGGAAGGACCCCTGAGTGTCACCCTGCTGATGTAGCCCTGGTGGCTGTTGCTGTTTCTGGGTTGTGAGCCCCAGACCAGCACCTTGCAGACCAGCACCTCAGGCCAGGACCCTGAGAGAGGACGCTTCAGATGCTGGGTGCAGTGGCTCCCTGCTGTCCTGGGGGCCCCTTGGGCTGAGATCATCATAAGGGTGGCACTGTCCTGTGTCTGTGAAGAGTGGCAGGCAGGACTGGGGCGGTGGGGGTGTCCTGGCTTGTTCTGGAAAATACCTCCAGGAATGATCCCTTCCTTTTCCACTTCCACAGTCCCTCCTGGGCACTCTGGGTTCAACTGCTGCTCCTCCCCACTTCTTGGGGCAGAAACTCCTGCCCTGAACTCCCCTCTCCCCAGCCCCAGCTCCCTGCACCCTCTACCCCCATTCTTCCTTGGTGACCAAAAAGGGCAAGGAGCAGAGAAAGAGGCAGAGGGCAGGGGAGGCACAGAGAGACGCTGGTGACAGGGTAGGGGAGAGGCCAGGAGAGCCAGACAGAGGCTTGGACAGGCTCTGAGAGACCAGGATTAGGGGCCATGGAGAGAGAGAGAGAAAGAGGGGAGAGAGAGAGAGAGAAAGAGGGGAGAGAGAGAGAGAGAAAGAGAGAAAGGGAGGGAGCGAGGAGGCAGAGGGGTGGAGCGATAGAAGCCGGCAGGGAGGAAGGGGTGGGCAGGGGGAGGGCGAGAAGCCGCCGTTGACAATTACGTCTGGGCCCAAGCAAACATGAGGCAGCTGCCAGCCGGCCTGGGCAGTCTTGTCTGCCTCGGCTGTGAAGTGGGGAGGCTGGCAACAGTTTTCTTCAGCGCCCAGGATGCAGCCGGCTAAGGTAGGTGCTGGGGGAATGGGGTCTTGCTCTGGAGGGGGGTAGGGGAGAGGAATGGAGGCTTCTGGGGGTTGCTCTGGACCAGGAAGCCTTTTTCTTTGACCCTTGTCCCCTCTTGTTCCACTTTCCTTTGGGGAAAGTGAGCGTTGGGGCGTCCTGGCTGGCGCTGGGGTGTCCTGGCTGGTGTTGGGGTGTCCTGGCTGGGAGGCTGAACTCCTAGGGCTCCCTTTGGATGGGAGAGGTTTTAAGTGTTTGCGGAAGAAAAGCTGGACAGAGGAGGAGCTTGGGGTCAGCCCACGACTCATCCTGCTCAGTTAGGTCCCTGGGTCAGGTGCCAGCGTGGCTGACACTGAGCCCGGGCCCCACAGCCTTCAGGGTTGGGGGAGGGGTGAGCCTGGGAGGGAGTCACTTGTGCTTGGAGGTTGGTCAATGAATGCATCTTCTAATCAAGCAATCAAGTAACGAATGAGTGCCCACTTCCTCTGAAAGGGCTAGGAGCCCTAACAAGAGCACTTCCCACACATTCCCTTTCAGTAGGGCTGTGGGGAGGTCAGAGAGAGAACGCAAGGAAAACGCCTGGCACAGAGTTTGAGAAACAGTGGTGGGGAACAGGGAAGGGTGAAGAATTAAAGGAGGAATGAGGGAAGGAGAAATAAGCTGACCCTCCAGCCTCTAGCTGACTCTGAAAAGGTCTGCCTGATGCCCTGTGAGCTGCTCACACATTCAGGATAGTTCAGGACTAGATCTGGCTGCTCATAACAGAACGCCCCAAATAACAGTGGATGGAACAAGGTTAGCGGGGTTTCTCTCTCATGCAGAAGTCCAGAGGGGCAGTGGAGGGCTGGCTTGGAGGCCGCCTGATCAGCAGCATTTCAGGCCTGCTCTGTATCACCCCTGAGGTTACATTAAGGTGCAACATAGCTGCTGGAGCTCCAGCCAGCACACATGGGCTCATACTGACATATGAGCAGGAAGGAGAAAGAAAGAAGGACAAAAGGACCCAGAGACAGTCAGGGTCTTGAATGTAGGAAAGAAGGGATATGGGGTTGGCACCTCAGCATCTCTGCCCTGAACAGATAGCTTCCTGCCTCTTTCACCTGTGAGGACAAGCATCCAAGCATGGGCGGGTGGCTGGCTTGGACCACACTGCCCCCAAACCCCAGGCCTCCCTTGTGCTATCTGCTCCATCTTCCAGGGTGCCAAGAGGATCAGCTGAGGTGATGGCATGAAGCCCTTTGAGCATGGCAACACTACACATGGAAAATGTGCCTTCTCTCCTGTCACTTCAAGTCTCCCCAGCAACCACCATGCAGGCAGGGCAGAGTGGAGAAACGTAGCGCCTTGTCCCAGGCTCACACACTACGGCGTCAGGGTGCACAGTGCAACCGTGCCCATAGGCAGAGACACATTGAGCGACCCTGCATGACTACAGAGATGGGAATTTCCAGAGTCAGGCTGCACACAGATGTGCACACAGCCAGCTCTGACCTCCAGCAGAAGACAGTCCTCCCCTCCTTTGCCTTTCCTCTGCGGGCCTTAACTGCCAAAGGTCACTCTGGGAGCTTGGCCACTCCTGCCCCTGCCAGACTGGCAGAGTGGGTGGCCTGAGTCCTGCACTTACATCTGGTTCTTCCCTTGGCCATTGTGACCCCACACTGTGCTCCACCCTCCCACAACCAGCTCCTGGGCCCCAGTGGGTCTCACTGTCCTTATGTCTGCTAGTGGCCTTCCTGTGGCTGGCCTGGCCAGGGAGGGGAGTGGGACCCACACCTTCTGGTGCTGGGCTCAGCAGAGACAGTGGTCCTAGGAGAAGCCACCACTAGGTTTCTCATCAAGATCAATGGGAGATTGTGAAAAATAACCTTCCTCTCTTGTGGCAGCAGGGACTGTAGTCAGAGCTCAGGCTGGGAGGTGTTCTGACTCCTCAGGATCACGGTCAGTGGCTGTCCCCCAGTAACGCCCCATGACTGCCCGGCTCCCCAGCCTTCTCCCCACACTCCCCAGCCATTCATGAATTCTCACCTCACTCCTGGGGGGAGGTGGGGAGGCACTGCCTTTCCCATTCTAGACACTGAGGCTCAGAAAACTGGAACAGCTCCAGGACTCCATGAGCTTGATCCCATGAGCTCTTAGGAGAAAGGAGCAAAAGACCCGCAGTTTCTGCGACAGGCGCTGCTGTCGTGGTGTTGAGGCTGTGGTGTCTTCACAGCCCAGCCCGTGCACTGGGAACCCCTTCTGCCTGGCTTCCAGCCTTGTTGCAGGGCACTGTGCGAGATGGGCCCTAATTTGCTCCCACATTTCAAAAGACCCCAGGCTGCACTGAGAAGAAAGGGGCTCTGCCTCAGCCCTCCAGGTAGAGCCCAGGAGAAGGGCAGGGCTGAGAGCCAGAAGCCTGAGGGTACCAACGCCCATCTAGGACATTGTCTCCCGCATTATCACCCTGGACCCTCACGCAGCCCACAAGGCAGCTGTTGGTATCATCCCCACTTCACAGATGGGGAAACAGAGGCCTGCCCCAGACTGCAGGCTACAAGAGTTGTGGCTGAGATTTGAACCCTGCTCTGTCTTACTCCAGAGCGCAGCAAGTCCCTAGGGCTTGAGGGTTGTGGAAGAAGACGCAGGAGGAGAAGGGCATGCCTTTAACCAGATGGCAGAGGAGGGGCCCATCCCAGCCATGGGCCTGGTTCCCTGGGCCGGTGGTCTGTTGTGCCCTCTGAGCCCTCTAGTGAGTGCACACAAGCCAGACTCCAGCTGGCCGCATCCCCTGCGTTAGCCACGTGACCTGGAGCTAGCTGCCTCCTGTTTTTGGACTGTGGATCCAGAGCTAGGAAGGAAAGGACCCCAACATTTTAAATTCAGGCTGCCTTGTCTTATCAAGACCTTCTGTGTGAGGCAGAGAACTGCTTTACTGACTTAGCAGAGGGGGCTTAGAGCCCCCTTGCCCTCCCCAGCCCACCCCTGGGCATCCCAGTGACTTCCAGGAGCAGCCAATGTGGCTTCTGCAGGGAAGAAAGCACTCTCAGTTTCCAAGGTGAAGCAGAAGAGGGGAGAGAAGTTAGCACGTCTTTCTGACCTAGTGCCCAGACCTGGGGCAGGCAGGAGCCTGAGAGTGGGGGAGGGCACAGCATGGGGCGACTCCCGTGCTGCTTCCTGCCCAGGGCTCCCAGCCTCAGCTGACTGATGTTGCCTTTGAGCAGGTGCGTCTGTCATCTGAGATCAGCCCATGCCTTAGAAGGCCACAGAGCAGCCCTGTGGCAGGGAAAGAAGCAAGGGGACCTGCAGAGTTGGAGAGGGAGCGGCTGAGCTGAGACGGGAGGGCAGCGTGGGGGTGGCGTGTCCCACACTAGAGTCGGCCCAGCCTCCCCCTCTGACCTGCCACCTCAGCTCTCTGCCCAGCATGCCCTCTCCATCAGCCTGGCCATGCCTGGGCCAGGCTCAGCCAGGAAAAGCAGCTGCTGGTCTTTTCTGGCCTCACCTCCCAGCCTGCCCAACGCCCCCAGCCTTCCCCAGCCTTCATCACATGGACAGTGGGCAGATGCCAGGGTAGGCAAGGGACAAGTCCCCTGCATCCCAGTCCTCTGCTGCTGGTGCCACATGCCCCTGTGCCCAGCTCTGTCGTGGGATCCTCTCTCAAGATGGGCACTCTGGACAGTGCTCCAGAGAACCAAACTGTAGCCCCACCTCTGCCCCACTGACTCAGGGCCTCAGTCTTCCCATCTGGGTCTGAGAGATGCTCACAGCATCTGCCAGGCCTTGTGATGAGCAGTGCAGGGCTAGGAGGCACGGGCCTGGCTGACTCAAGTCAGGGCCACTGCCAGCAGTGCTGCACATGTGCACACAAATGTCCATGGGTCTTGCACAGAGCCCGGATCCTCACTGTGCGGGACTGAAGGACCCCGGGCAGGAGACAGGCATGGCCAAGAGGCATCATGGCTGTGCCTTGTTGGCTGTGAGCCCTGACTGCACCAGCAGACCTGGGCTCAGTCCAGGCCCTGTCACACACTGGCTGTGTGTCCTCTGACAGTTTACTTAGCTCATCTGTGCCACTGTCTCCTCATTTTCCGGGGGGAAGTATGAATATCACAGAACCCCCAGATAAATGTGATCCTATACCAACCAGCTTGGCCTGGCCCCTGCCACAGAGTGAGGTCTCCACACATGAAGGGAATACCTATGCCATCTCTTCTGACTGTTGAGGAGAGCCTGGGAAGGCCACCAAGCGGCAATTTGGCCATGGACAACTCAAGTTCACCCCTGGGTTAACGTGACACCCTCACTGCCAGGCAGCATGGGGAGCTTTGTCCTTGTCAAGGTGGCAGCCATCAGAGCAGGGGTGGACAGCCCAGCTCTCCTGCTCCGGTGCTGCGAGAGGGCTGGGGCCCAAGGCTGTGTGTGTGTGTGTGTGTGTGTGTGTGTGCGCTCATAGGTGTGTTCACAGGCATGTGTACGTGTGTGTGTATGTGCATATGTGCACGCATGCATCTTCAGGGACTCATGACAACCTCGGCTCCCCCGACAAGGCGAGCTGCCTTGCCTATGTCTGTCTGTGCCCAGGGGTGGGTGGAGAATCCAGGCTCCCCAAAGCTTCCCCATTCCATACCCCGGGGCCTGCACGACACAACGCCTACCACTGCTTCCTGCCATCTGTCCCGAGTGATGGAAATAGAGCCAGTGACAGCAAGCAGTGCTGGGTGGGCCAGTCTGCACCACAGCAGCCGTGGACAGGGTGGGGGGTGGGGAGCCCCACATCTGAGCAGCCTGGATGTCTCATGCTGGCCCTGGCCTCAGTGAAGCCCTTCCGGAAAGGAAGGGGGTGAGAATCGGGGGACCCCCTTCGCCTTTCAGGCAAGGCCAAGAATTTTCTATCTGGAGGGACAGACACTCTAAACAAATTCCCCAAGCTGCATTTTCAGATCTATTGAGGAGCTTTATAAGAACAGAGTAGCCCAGCCCTCTCTGCATCAAACAATCCAGCTCCTGGGCAGGCAGATGGTGGGAGCCTCCCCACGTGATTCTGGCATGTGGCAGCTGAGAGCGGCACATTGGGCCTCCCTGCCAGTCATGCTAGGCTGTGGGTTTGGACAGCCAGACCCTCCCTGGGATCAGAAGGGCGAGGAACACTGCATCTCCCCCACTGGGGGCTTTGTCACCTTGCCTTCCCCTTAACCCTGTGAGGGCACATTGTCACCCCCATTTTGCAGATGAGGAAACTGAGGCTCGGAGCTGTCAGGTTCTCTGTCAGGGTCACCGAGCTGGGAAGCGAGGGTGCGGGATTCATGTAACTGGTTGGCCACGGACCCCTCCCACTGTCCTCGGCTGCTGGAAATCACATCCGCCTGCCTTCGATCTCCTGCCCTGCCCCCAACTAGCCGTGCCCTCTGAGCCCACACCCAGGGGCCCTGGTGGCACATACGAAGCCACTCACTTCTGTTTTGCATCCGTTAAGTCTGTAGACATCTGGGAGGAGTCAGCGATGCATCTTGCCCATGCATGTACTCCTAGAACGCCACCTCTGGGGAACGGAGCCTGGATACTTTAACGCAGGTTTTCCAGGACCCCCACTTCTCACAGGCCGTCATGTGCCCCCCAGTCACCTCTGCCACATCTGCTCTGGACGGCTCTCTGGGAGTTTCTCTGGAGCACAGTTGATGAGAACCATGGAGACTGAACTAGCGGCTCGAGGGTTTCACCTTGGCACACTCCTGACAGTCTGACTCCATCTTCTCAGCCAGATGGGCCTCCTCAAGACGAAGCTGTGCCATGCTGGGCATGGGGCAAGGAGTGGGACGCTGCTCCGTGGGCCACCTGGCCTCTCAGGGGACCTACAGGGTAGGGAGCCATGAGGCAAAATGTCCGGTCCGGGTCCTGGAGGTTTGTTCCAAGTGCTCAGCCTCTGTCTGTGGTGTGGAAACTCTCGGGATGATGGTGTGGTGTTTGCGGCAGAGACTGGACTGTGTTCAGGGGGAGAGGAAGGCATGGGGGACAGCCCTGCCTCCTACATCCCCACAGTGACAGTTTTCTCAGGCACTGGGAAGTCGCCGCCCCTCCCTCACTGGCCACATCTAGCGTAGGTCCTGAGTACCTGTCTCCATAATATCCCCAGCACCCAGCCATGACCTCCGCCTGGCTTAGCCTTCCCCCGCTCTCCTGGGCCTGGGCACCCCTCGCCTCCCACAGATGGCTGCCTGCCTCATCGAACCCCCAATCTGATCTGCACATTCCACCAGGCCACCCTTCTGAGGCAGCTGCGACTCCAGCTGGACTTGAGTGGCAGAGAGCAGCTGGGGCGGCTGTGCCCTGCCAGGAGGATGCTGCCCCAAGCCTGCTGGCTGGCAGGTCTGAGAACCATCCAGATCAGTCCTGTCCAACAGAGACATGATGCAAGCCACAGATGTTACTTAAAATGTGCCAGTAGGCACAGTAAAGAAGGAAAAAATAGTTAAATTATTTTAACCATATGTTTTATTAAACCCAGTGTAAATGATTATCATTTCAACCTGCAATTGATATAAAGCATTTTTAATGAGCTATTTGATAGTCTAGTAAGTAAACGTTTGGAACCCAGTGTGTGTTTACACGAGGGCACGTCTCAGTGTGGACCAGCCACATGTCAGTCTCAGCAGCCTGGCGAGAGGCCGCCGTCACTCAGACTTGAGGGGTCGCCTGGCTGAGTCGAGCAGGCCCCCAGCCTCAGCCACAGAGAGAAACATACACTTCTTGCCTTTACCATTTTGCTGTATCTGTTGTGACCTGTGCTATTGTTTCTTATTATTTTTCTTTAAATTAACTCATGCATTGAATTTTAGTGAATTCATTTAAAAGGGAATCTTTAAATCAGTACTGTAAGTGGGAAGCCGGGAGCAGAAGTGGAAGGTAACCACCACATTGCCATGAAATAAGGCAGCAGCGATAAACTCCCACCCATGGTCTGTGGCCTGTTGAGGCTCTGAGCTGAGGCCATGCCCTCCCTTTGTAAAGAGAATGGCAGTGGGGAGCTGGAGAGTGTGCTGGCCCCGAGTCTAAGTCATCTCCTGCACCTCGTAGGTGCAGCTCCCCACTGCCAGAGACCTCAGGCCAAAGCCCCCAGGACGCAGCTGACTCAGAACAGGTTGGGTTTACCCCTGTTGAATAACAGGAGAACGCATACCCCAGGGACCCTGGCAAGCTGCATGAGAGTGGGTGAGCTAGAATCCATTACCGGATTTGGGGCTCAGTTGGGTGCTTTGGGTAATTTTGAGGTTCTAAGGAACCTCAAAAAGTTGGTGTGACCATTAAATATGATAACCCCTCCAAACAACTAACTCAGCACCAGCACACAGCAGGGGCATCACCCACGCCATCCTTTTCCATCCCTCCCTGGCTCCCCACAGGCCAGGAGGACTTAGAAGGAAGTTGAGGCCTGGTCCTGGCCTGCCTGGCTGGGCAGGAGCTACAGATCTCGGCCACCAGGTGACTGGCAGAGAATGGCCTGCCTGGCTCACCAGCAGCCTCTATCCTTCAGGGAAACTTGTGACCTTTGAGAAGGCTGCAGGTCCCCTGGGCCAGCCTAGGGCTGTTTCTGGGACACAGCCCTAAATGCCCACACTGCCAAGTATGCCACCAGGGACTCTGCCTGAACCCAGGGCCCAGATCTTCTGGCTTCACTGGTCTCTGCCACTCAACCCTGGCCATCCTCTAAAGCTGGTAGACAATGACAGTTCTGTCACCCATTAAAATGAGGCCGGCATCGAGCAGGAGTGGGAGGAGAGAGTCCCAGGTGAATTGTGAAGAGCACAGGGGACTTTTGATCATTCGTGAATATTTATTCAGAGCCTTGTGCATGCTTGCGTTTTTAACACCCTCTTTTTGGGTGCATGAGAGTATTTTTTGATGGAAATCTTTATTGAGCTCGTTGTAGATTCACATGCAGTTGTAGGAGCTCACACAGAGGGCCCATGTACACTTTACCCGGTTTCCCCAATGACAGCATATTGCAAAACTACAACACAATAGCACAACTGGAGTGCCTGCAATGATGCAACCTACCAGTCCTAGTCCGATTTCCAGTTCACACACATTCATTTCCGTGTGCATTTTTTGCTACAATTTTTATCACGTGTAGGTTCAGGCACTCAACAGCACCATCAAGATGCAAAACAGCTCTGTCCCCTCAAGGCCCCTCCTGCCGCCCTGTGAGAGCCACACCCCTCTCCCTCCTGCCTGCCTCCCCCCATCCTTAACCCCTGGCCCTCTAATCTGTTCTCCATTTCTAAAACTTTGTCATTTTACAATGTTATATAAATAGAATCACACAGAATGTGACCTTTTGGGTTGGCTTTTTCATTCAGCGTAATTCTCTGGAGGTTCACGCAGGTGTGGTGTGCGCCAACAGTTTGTTTGTTTTACTTGTTCAGAATTCCGTGGTATGGATGCACTGGAGTTTGTTTAATCATTCACCCATTGAAGGGCATTGGGTTGCTTCCAGTTTGGGGCCATTCCAAGTAAAGCTGCCATGAACATTTGTGTATAGGTTTTCACTTGAAGATAACTTTTCGTTTCTCCAGGATAAACGGCCAAAAATACCGTGGTTGGGCTCTGTGGTAGCGCATGTCTAGTTTTTATAGGAAGCTGCCAAACTGTTCTCCAGAGTGGCTAAGGCGTTTTCCCTTTCCACCGACAATGGAGGGGTGATTCCGTTTCTCCACATCCTCACCAGCGTTCAGTTGTCATTATCTTTGGCTCTAGCTGTTCGGACAGGCACGTGGTGGTGTCTCCCAGCGGTCCTCCTCTGCGTTGCCAGAATGGCTAATGACGGCGAACATCTCTTCCCGCCGCCTTTGCCATCCACGCATCCTCTCTGGTGAAATGTCCGTGCATGTCTTTCACACTTTCTAACCTGATGGTTTGCTCTTTTACTGTTGAGTTTTGGGAGTGAGGATCTCTTGGGTGCCAGGCTGTGTCACGAGGAAAAGCAGGTCACATGAGGATCAGGTTCCACTCTCGCAGAGCTGATGCGCTAAAGGGGAGAGACAGAAAACACAATAATAGGATCAGTTCACAAGGGCTGGGTGCTGTGAAGAAGTGCTGAGATGGAGGTGCATGGGGGAGGGTGGCCTAGGTAGTCAGGCAGGGGCTCTTCCAGGACCTGAGCCCTGAGTGAGGCCTTAAACGCCCGGGGCAGAAGCGTCCAGTGCCAGGAGCAGCAGGTGCCAAGGCGGTCGTGTGGGAGCAGACTTGGAGGGGCACGGTGGGGCTGTCAGGGCCTGGCAGGGAGGCACTGGGGCTCCTGGCAGGGTTGGGGCATCTAATTCATGTTCCATCTCATCACTGCCCCAGCTCCTCTCCCAGCACCAAGGCACTGTGGGGTGAGGGGCCATGGGGCCGCCTCTCAGGACGCCCTCCCTTCCATGCTGTGAGCCTCCCAAGCCAGCAGGAGGGTGCCTGGGCTGCTATTTAACATTCCCTGACAGCTCAGTCAGACCCTCTTCCAGACACACAAGGGTCAAATACTCATGAGGATGACCTCCTCCCGCCTCCCCAACAGCCTGAGGGCCCAGGCCGCAGCCTGATGAGTCCCAGCTTCCCAGGCTCGGCTGCTGGGGTCTCCCTGCCCTCCTCTCCCTGGCCCTCCCCTCCCTTCTCTTCTCAGAACCCACCCCCTGCCTCACAAAGAGGGGTGCCCATCATGGGCCTGCCTTGTGGGGCTCACAGGTGGGATTCTGGCCCCTCAGCCAGATGGAGGAGCCTGGCCCGGCACCCCCACCACCACTCCACCCAGGCTCTCTCCACAGGGAGAAAAGACACACTGGGGCCCCCTAGCCCAGGAAGGCATCACAGCACTCCTCAACAGATACTTTTGGAAGGCTGCTGATGTGCCTGAGGGGCTTCAGAACACACCCAGCTCCAGAGACCGCCCCAGGGACCCGGGCCGAGAAACAGCCTCAGCAGCAAAGCCCGTGGTCAAGCCCATGTGAACTTTGGAATCAGAAGACTATACGTGTAGTGTGGCCCTGGCATGTCCCAAAACTTCTCAGGGAATTAGTTTCCTCATCTGCAAAATGGGGATCGTGTTACCGATTGCAGGGGGTTGTCGTGACGAGATTACTTTCAGCTCAGCATAGACATCCACTTGGGAGGTGCTCAGCCTGCCCTTTGGGCTCACCCAGCCTTCCCGGGAGGACTGAGCCCTGTGAGCTAGAACCCAGGACACCCATGGGATCTCCCACACGACCTGGGCCTGGGGCTTCCAGACAGAATCCCTGTGACTAACCCTGGGCCCCGAGAAGCAGCCTTGCCAGCCAAGCCAGTGCTGTTCTGAGATGGGCTGCAGACGGGGCTGGGGGTCCCAGTGAAGAGCTCTTGCCAGGGGCTCCGAGGCCGCCTCAGTTTCTTCTGATGTCCTCTGCTCACCCCCCATGCAGAGCCTGCAGCAAAGAATTTGTGATGTAATGAAGCACCTGCTGCCCCTCTCTCCCCTACGACCCTCCTTAACCAAAATAAAGACTCCTGAATAAGATCATGAATAATGGAGAAAGTGCGTTTCTGACCCAGCCTGACAGGACGTGTGTGTGCATATGTATGTGTGAGCACATGTGCATATGAGCATGTGTATGTGTGTGTGCCTATGCATATGTGCTTGTGTGTGCATATGAACATGTGTACTTGTGTGCATATGTGTGTGTGCATGTGTGTGTGCATGTGTGCATGTGAGCATGTGTACACGTGTGTGTGCATAGCGTGTGCACGTAGGGAGCTTCCCTCAGCACCCCAGGCACCCGTCCACCCCCAGCTCTCCCCCTGTTTCTGCTCCATCAGCATGGTCAGTGCCTCTTCTTGCTGCAGCTCTGGGCACCACTGAGCCCCCTCATTGCTTGGTGAGCCTTGGAGAAGGGGAGGTACGTGCAGGGGTTGTTGCCAAGGGTGTGTCGCAGGAAGGGTGGATGATGACTGTGAGCTGGAGGACTGGTAGTTGGGACCTAGCTGGGGAAGGCCCAAAAGCCAGGATAAGGGAACTGAACATCTCCCTGCCTAGGGGACCACTGCATCAAACACTGACTAGTGGGCCGGCTGCCCAACCCAAATGTGGATAGGCCTCAGGGGACCATGAGCCAGTGAAGCACCCAGAGAATCCTCCCCCAGCTGGAGCCTGCAGTGTGCAGAGACCAGTGGGGGTGCCAGGCCCATGCGTCGGGAGAGGGGCCAGCCTTTGCAGCAGCAGCGGAGCCCTGTCGCTGGGCTCTGTGTGGATGGGCATGGCCAGGGCTGGTGTCCGGCGCTGCTCTCTGATCTTGTCTGCTTTCCAGGACTGGCTCTCTGTGCTTCCCTGCAGGCTGTGACTGGCCCGGGCTCCCTGCTGCCAATTCTCCCAGTTCAAATCAACCTGGGTCAGTCTCCGGCTCTGGCACCTGACAGTCCAACTAGCACAGGGGCTGTCTTCCAGGGCTGCCTCTGTAGAAGCTGCTTGACGGCCCCGTCCATCTGTTATTTACTTTGAACAACCAAATACTTTTCAGGACCGTGCAAAGGTAGCATACACGAGACCCTGTGACCTGGGAAGGGTATGGCCAACCCACCCCCTGAGTGGCCCTCTTTACTGGCCAAGGAACCCAACCGCTCAGAACACATATGCATGTGGGGGTGGTGCCACTGCCACAGCTGGAGTTCAGGCAGTGTGTCACAGACAAAATAGGCATGAGGGCCATTGGTGGGCTGTGGTCCAATTGGCCAGGCCACACCTGTCCCCCTGCCACCCCGAGCAGGAGGGGACAGCACAAAGGCAGCAAACTAGACCCAGCAGGTGCACAGAGGTGTGGCCAGCGGCAGCCTGCGGTGCACCTCCCTCCTCTGTGCCTCATGGGCCAGCTGCCAGCATGGGAACTGAGCATGGTGGGCAGTTTGGATGTCAGGGTTGGGGGGCCTGAAATACGTTGTAGGAGAGCAAATCTTGCTGCCCTGGGGCCTCCACCATGACCCCAGGAGGTTGTTTTCCGATCCACACCAACTCAGGCACATGGCCCACTGCCTCTTTTTTTTTTTTTTTTTTTTTTTGAGACAGTCTGGCTCTGCTGGCCTGGCTGGAGTGCAGTGGCATGATCTCAGCTCACTGTAACCTCCGTCTCCCGGGCTCAAGCAATTCTCCTGCTTCAACCTCCTGAGTAGCTGGGATTACAGGCGCATGCCACCACGTCTGGCTAATTTTTGTATTTTTAGTAGAGACAGGGTTTCATCATGTTGGTCAGGCTGGTCTCGAACTCCTGACCTCAGGTGATCCGCCTGCCTCGGCCTCCTAAAGTGCTAGGATTACAGGCGTGAACCACCACGCCCGGCTGATCCACTGCCTCTTAATGACCACCCATGACTCACTCCTCCCAAGACTCTCCTGCCCATAGCTGGAGCCGTTTCTTCAGATCCCTGCCAGCCTCAGTGGCGGGTTCCACCAGTGCAGCCCTCCTGGGGTCACCACCCAGCCTTTCATTCATTCTCAGCTTGCCTCAACATGAAAACTCAGGCAGAGCAGGGGCCCTGCTGGGGGAGTGAGGGAGCCAGACGTGGCTGTGTGACCCTGTGCAGATCCACTTGCCTCTCTGGTCTTCAGGCAGATGAGGGATTGGGATCGTGATTTCTAAGGGGCCGTCCAGCTCTGACAACCCGGCCTGTGCTAAGGTGGAGAATCCAATGAGTAAGTCTGGGATCACTGCTGACATCCCCTCTCTGCACCTCTGTCTGCCCCTCTTCCAGGGGTCCCATCTTATACCATAGCCAGGGTGTAGAGTGAAAGGAACCTCCCCAGGTCTGGCAGGAATGGCCAGGATGAGGGGCACTAGGCATGCAGCCCTGGAAGGTGAGCCCTCTGTTGTGTTCAGGCTGGCCTCATCTAGGATATCAGGGCAGCTCGGGACCATCCAGGGGTCCCCCCTCTGAGCAGGGGCTCAGGGCTGCTCTGCCTGTTCCTACTGCAGGAAGTGACAAAGGCGTCGGACGGCAGCCTCCTGGGGGACCTCGGGCACACACCACTTAGCAAGAAGGAGGGTATCAAGTGGCAGAGGCCGAGGCTCAGCCGCCAGGCTTTGATGAGATGCTGCCTGGTCAAGTGGATCCTATCCAGCACAGCCCCACAGGGCTCAGGTAGGGGCCAGGGTGGGCTGTGGTCAAGGGTGGGGGTGGGGAGATCTGAGCACTGTCCTTTCTGAGGGCTCAAAGGCCAGCCTGGGACCCCAGCCTGGGCCACATCGCCCCTGTCTCTATTGGAGGTGTGTTTTCATTCATTCACACCCTTCCCCATTCATTGAGTGCCTGCTTCACACAGGCCACTGAGCTCCCAGTGGGACCCACAGAGCATGGGTACAGAGAGCTGGGACCACACTGCGGTTTTCCAGTTGGCTAGGAAGACAGAGCCAGGCTGCAGAGTCCAACAAACCAGGCTCCACCCTGCCCACTGCTCACGCCCTGAGTAAGCCGGGGCACCTCATCGATCCTTTCTAAGCCTTCCGTGAGAAGGCAGGCTGGAACCTGTCCACAGGGCACATTTGAAGATGGGAAATAATGTGTGCAGTGCCTGGTGATCAGGAGGCCCCACCCTCAGCCCCTCCTTGGTCCTGTTCAGTGCACCCCAAGGATTGGTGCTGGCTCTTTGCCTTGGGCTGCATTCTGGTGGTGTGTTAACGAGAGAACGGGCAGAAATCAATGCCCTGGGCTTGCCATGGGTGATATTTGGTGTTTGCTGAGTATAACAGGGCTGAACAGACAATGGCAGCCTCATGCGGCCCCCACGATCTCACACACACATTCAGACACCTCACACTCACACCTATGCACACACACCGGTGCCTCTACCACACACGAGCTTGCACACTCATCATGCACACATAGGTAGGCATACCATACACACTTGCATACTCACATACACACACCACATGCAGGCACCCACACACCATGCACACTCATGGAATCACACATGTGAGTATGGTGCGTATAAGAGTCTGCCTCTGACTTTAAGGAAAAGGTGCAGACTTGCCCTTGACAGCTGCATCTTGTTTGCTGTCTTGGACCCTCTCTAGCTGTGTGATTTCCAGGGAGCGTTGGTCCCCTGGCCAGGAGAATGGGCATGATCGGGGTCCCAGCCTCCTCGGCTTGATGGGGGTCATGAGTGGAGGGGATCAATTGAGGGGTCTGGGCAAACAGCAGGCACAGTGGCTGACAGCCACAGCCAGAGGTCCATGCCTGTGCACAAAGGGACTGGCTGCTATGCACCAGATCCCCGTCCTTTACCCACAAATGCCACTCCAGGGTGCTCCCAGCACGATTCCAGCCCCCTCCCTTTTGCCACCACCACCTCTGCTTCCCCACAGAGCCCCTACCCATCTGTGATGCTGTCACCTTGGCTGAGACTTGTCCCCAACCCCTTCCCATGGAAGCGCTAGCACCTGTGAATGCATGAGTGAGGTCCACATGCAGCCCCAACTTCTCGGGGATGGGGGTGGCAGGTTTTGCAGGTGGCAGAAACGTGATGAGGTCACTAAAAGCACATGCGCATAGCTCCACCGGGAAGGACCGCCTTCAGGGCACTGTTCATTCTGCATCAGAATGAAAATGCGCCTGCTCTCCCTTAGGGTGGGGGCGAGAGCACGGTGGCCATCGCATGTGCTGGCGGCTCAGGTCCACTCTGACGGGCACAGCTTCAGGTCGCTCGAGACTCAGATTTCCTCCATATCAGTCTTCCAGGGTTTTCTTGGTGGCAACAAGTATTTAAGGGGTGCTGCAGTGGTACCCTCCCTCCATCCCTCAGGTCCTGCAGATGCTCAGCCTCATCCTCCCGTCTCTCTCTGGCAGGCAGAGGTGGCTCAGGACGGGTGGGGCTGGTGTGCATCCTTTGCCGAAGCTTTCTGCACACCCGTGACAGCAGCAGCTATGCTGAGTGGGGTGGACAGGGAGAAAGGCGACAGAGGGGCCGGCATGGCATGTTCAAGTCAGGGCGGGGGGGACCACCCCTGCACGGCCCACCCCTGCATGCCCCATCCCACCTCACGGAAGCTTCCTAGAGGGCAGGGCCTTTCCACACCCAGCTGTCAGGACACGTTTGCTGAACAACTTGTCAAAGGCGCACAGGAGACAGGGCCAGGGCTGGGCCAGGGCACCAGCGATGGGTTTGTTCCCCTGCATGGATGTGTTTACCGGACCTTGTGCCGGCACTGGGAGCAGATGTGAACGACACATCCAAGAGCCTATTTGATTGTGCAAGGAAGGCAGTGTGGAGCTCATCACCCTGATTTACCAGAGCGTCCACGGCAGCTCAGAGAGGTCACGTGACTCAGCAGATGGCACAAGAAGCGGGGGTTGGGGTGGGGGAGGCTCGGGCCCAGAGCTCCACGGTGCCCACCCTGATGAGCGTCTTTGGTGGGAGCTGAGGGATGAGGGACCCCATGGACAGAGGAGCCGGGACTCCGATGTGCCCTTTGTCTCCCTTGGCCATAGCTCCCGGGTCTCCTCTCTTCAGTCCAAACAAGTCCCATGTGTGTCCTGCAAGGAGGCCGGGCTGGTGTGGTCACACTGAGGGCTTTGTGCACGTGTGAAGTGCTGCGCGGTGTGCAGATGAGGCATCCCCGCTCTTTGGGAGCTGGCACAGGCTCTGGGTGCAAAGAACAATGGAGCCCATTCAGTGCAGCCCCACTGCGTGCTCTGCGAGGCCCAGCACGGTGTCCTGAGCCTTGGGGTCCTGTGGAAGGGGGGCGGCCCAGACACTGTGCCCTTGTACTGGGGTTTTTCCGTTCAGCAGAAGTGGGGCCAGAGACACATGTCGGGAACAGCTGGGAGTGAAAGCCAAGGCCCAGCCTGGGAGTCCTGGAGGCTTGGGTGAGGTAGAACGTCGGCAAGGAGTGGACAGGACCCAGGGTCCTGGAGACAGTGGGCAAGGGCTAGAGCATCTGTGGCTGGGCCCTGGGTGGCCAATTCTGGGTGTGAAGACCCCAGGATGGAGTCAGGAGGTGGCCAGCAGTGGGGCCTCTAAGAGGGGAGCCTAGGAGACTCAGAGCACAGGCAGCCTGGCCCCACCCTACCCAGGAGAGGCGCCCCATCCTCAGCCTAGAAGCTCCTTGGACCCTCTTCCATGACCCGGAAGCTGGGACTCTGGCCTGCCCTGCATGCCTCCCCTGCATCTAAAGCCTCTCCCTGCAGGACGCCTCTCCAGAGGCATGGCCAGTGCCACAACTGGACAGACCTGTTTCTCAAGTTTGATGCCCACAAGGGCTGTGGGACTTGGGTTTCTTCAACTGGAATAATAATGTCACCCACAAATAACCTGGGGTCCCAGCTGCAGACAACTGAAACAGGGTGGGCTCCAGGCCTCAGGAAGTTCACAGAAACTCTGGAGGACCAGAGAACGAGGTCTGAATGGGACGAAGCCAGGGCCCCACCTACTGCTTCGGGAGATGCCTGGCATCCTGGACCACTCTGGCAGGAACGCTCTAGCAGCTGCTGCACGCTTCTGTGTGACACGGTGCAGCCATTCCTCACACACGCACACATACACACACAAGCACACACACACACACATGAGCACACACACACGCATACTTACACACACGCATGCACATGCCCCTCCCCCAGAGAGAAGACCCACATCCTCCTCAGTCGCCGATGCATCCCAGGGAGATGCTCATTCTCCCCGGGGTGCCATGGCAACCCCACGTAAAATCATAAAGACACCACCACCAGTGCTCCTGGGAAAGAGGGGTAGCAGAAAGGCATTGGAACAAAAGGTGAGTTAACTCGTCTCTAATACGTAAAGATCTATTAACAGAATTTTCGTGTATTTGAAGATACAGGATACAATTGACATCATGAAGCATCAAGATACATGATATCAAAGTGAGATGTCAGATCAGTGCAAATTTTCAAGGATTTCTGAGAATTAACCCCTTTCCATGGGGTTGTAGTATGACATCTGTGGCCATCTTTAATCCACCACAAAGATGGATTAAAGATGGATTAAAGATGGATTAAAGCCACAAAGATGTGGCTGAGTCCTTGGTGGAGTGATCCAAACCCCCATTCCTGAGGGATCTGAGTCCTGGGTGGTCCTGCCTCACTGGGGTTGCTAGAAGCCCCCACTGACTTTCATCACTGTAACTGGCAGCGTTGCTAGGCTCCCTGGAGAATTCACTGGATTTGAGGCAGAGTCCCCCCTGCTCCCCTCGATAATAGGGTCATTCACTGGCCGATGGCCCTTGATGCCAGTTGGTCTGAGTGGTGTGAGGGGCCCAGCATGGCCAGGCGGCTGTCCCAGCTTCCGGTTTAGCAGACCCCCTGTTGCCTCCTGCTGGGGACCCATTCTCCCAGGGGAATTTAAAGCCTCTAATCCAGAGCCTGGAGTGTTGGTGAGGAGCAGCAGAGGTGCGGTGAGCAGGCACTGGATGAGGGAGGGGCCTTTGCGTGTTTTCCTGGGCTCCGGGCTTGTTCTTCTGGCGGGGGGAGAGGCAGCACATCCAGCAGTGTCACTGGCACCCGACAGGGCAGCCCTGGAACCCGCAACGGCTGCCAGAACCAGTCTTCAGCAGGTCTCATCACTGTTCTGTGAGGCCAGCTGCCTCTGGGGGTGGGCACAGGACGGGGACGGGAGCCTGTGAGCCCTGGTCTTTGATCACACTGCTCTATTCCGCGGTGAAATGAGTCTGTTGCTCGGGATCTATGGCGTGGGGGCACCGTGATGGGGGGAGGTGCTGGCAGCACCAGGGCAGGCCAGAGGGAAGGTCACACCCAGAATGACCATCACTCCCATGAGGATAATGGGAGCCCCAGAGTGATGGCAGGGATGCAGAGTGGCTGACCTGCCACCTGGTGGCTGGCTGAGCACTGAACTGCAGCTGCAGCCTGATCGGCCCAGGGAGAAGTTCTTTTATTGAACCTACGGTGTTTCGTTCTCAAGCAAATGCCAGAGGGGCCAGGAACAGAGGCTGTGAGGTGCACAGAGGCTGTGAGGTGAACAGAGGGGACCACTGGCCCAGCTGATCGTCCAGTGCCTCCTCGGCCCCAGCGCCCCTCGGAGGGCACTTGTGAAGCACTTGCTGTCCCACACTCCGGGTGGTTCCTCCCCAGGCCTCCCAGCCCTTACTCCCCCGATCCTGCCCCTCCACCTCCCTGACCCCTGAACTAATGGTTAACAGCCATCCATGAATCAGTGTAAACCTGTGCCTTCGGCCCTCTCTTCTTCAGACAATGTGGGCAACACATGTACCAGGAAGATGTCCCTTCTCCATGTCCTTCCCCTAGGTGGGCCTCAATGTCACCTAGAGTTGAGGCCAACATTTCTTGCAGCTCTGTCTATCAGTCACCTCCGAAAGTTTTCCTCCTCAGACGGCTTCGAGACCGTAGGGGGCGGGTGGGCTGTGGGGAAAGCGGCAATGCAGCAGGTACTGTGGGAGTCGCAGCCCCCGCAGGTACAGCCTCCCTGTGCCCTCCAGACCTGCTCTGCCTCGGGCCCCATCCACAGCAACTGGGCATGACGACAGAGCACTGTGTGCACATGCAGATACCAGTGGGGCTGGGCGAGAGGTTGATACTCGATTGCTGGTGGGTGGTTCAGGGCTCATGGCCACCTACTCTGTCTCTCTGTCTCTGTCTCTCTCACCATCAGGCGCTCCACCCCCACAGCAGCCCAGCAGTGGGAAGTCAGCTGAATGCCAACAGGAGAGATTTTTGGCATTGCTCAAAACCCAAGAGACCACAGATTTCCCCTCTGGGGGCCTGCCATGGCCCTGCAGAGCATTCCAACTTGCCTTAGACTCATCGTGTGTCATTGAATGTTCTGGGTCATTAGGCCCAAGGGGCAGCACTGCTTGTACTTGGCCTGCACCTGCGGAACAGCCTCTGAGCCGCACATTTAACTGTGGTGCACAGGAGGCCCACCGGGCACCGCACCTTCCTTTACTGGCAGGGGTGCGAGGCGCAGCAGCTCGTCTTTCCCTCTGCAAGGGATCCCTTGGCTTGCCTGAACTTGCATGTAACAGAAACCCCAAATAACAGTGGCTTGATCAAGACAGGTGCATCGGCTCCTATATGGGAAATATGGGGTGAGGCGGTGGCTGGCACTAGTTTGGCAGCTGGGGGACGTCAGTGTCAATGTCTTTGGTTCTTCTACCGTTCCCCTCACTGTGGCAATGTGGTTGCTTTGCAGCCCACACAGCCTCATTTCAGGCAACAGGAAGGAGAACCCAGGTGGAAGGGGAGAGTGGTGGTCCCCATGTCAGGAAGGCAGCACTCACAGAAGTCTCTGGAAGACGGATGCTTCCATTCCACTGGCCAGAGATAAGCTGCCCTCACTGCGAGGAAGGCAGGGGAATGGTGGAGTTTTCAGCTGGGCGCATTTCCATCTCCAACAGCATCTGAACCCTGCTGGTGAAACTCAGGAAGAATGAATATAGAACTGGCATTCTCAGCCACATGTGGCTTGCAGGGTTGTTTTGATTACTGAAGGCACTCACTGGCACCCAGAAAGACCTTAGCAAGCTGCCTGGCTGTTATCACCTTTATTTATTGCTAGGTGCTCAAAAATGTGGAGGGCAGGGGGTTGGTCAGCTCCAGTCATGAATTTGGCTCTCCCTTCTGCTCCTCAGCAGAGGAACCGCTTCCCACTTCCCCTTCTGCATTTTAGAGAGGCACAGCAGGGCTGAGGGATGAGGCCAGTGGGTAGAGGTCAGAGGTCAAGAGACAGCCTAAGGCTAGGGCCCTACCTATGCCCCCGTTCTACTCAGGGCCCCTGGCCCCGAGCCTCCTAGGCAGAGGACTGTGTGGGAGCAGGCTGTTCCCTTTCTGGCTGCAGAGAAGCCCTGGGGCCCGGGTGAGGCCCCTCTGCAGTGAGATCACACCCTCAGCTGATAATCACACCAGTGTCACCTCCACCGTTGGTGCTGGGAGCTCAGGAGTGACGCCCACCCCATCCCCATACCTCCCAGCCCAGGAAGCCGCAGGGGCCCTTCTGCCTCCAGGAACAGTGAGCTCCGGGGGCCTAGAGGCTGAGGCCAGGCACCAGGTGAAGGGGCCAGCCCTGTGGCAGGGGCAGGGGCTACCTGAGAAGGCAGACCCAAGGCAGGGTGACTGAGTGCACTCTGGCTGCCCTGGGGCTCTGGGCTGAGGGGCAGGCTGTACGTGGAAAGGCTGGGAGAGCCAGAGCCAGGGACAGAGAGCAGAGGAGAGAAGGACAGGCCCGGAGCGCCCAAGACACTGGGGACAAGCTGAGACCAAGAGGAGAGACGCTGCTTTTGAGAGACAGAGACAGACAGACAGACCAGGAGTGGGAAGTCCTAGAAAAAGAAAGGTGTTGAGTGTCAGGCTGAGGAGAGGCTGGCAGAGGAGGTCAGGGAGCAGGCTTGTGGGGGCACCGCCTGCACAGTGGCAGGCAGGGCAGAGCTGAGGGCAGGAGCTGGGCGGATTAAGCCAGGCCCAAGGATGGCAGGGTGCGGCCCTGGCCTGAGGCTGCAGGAGTGCCAGCATGGCTGTGGGAAGCACCTGGGAGGCATCATCAGCGTCTGCTTCCGCTTCATCTCTGGGAACCTGGCTGGAGGTGAGGGCTGCTTTGGTGGGGCTGGGATGGGGCTACAGAAGGGACAGCTTTGGGCCGGGCCAAGAATTGGGCCTGCCTTATCTGGGGCAGGGGTGACAGGGGGCAGGGGTGGGCAGTGGCCCTGGGAGCAGGACCAGGAAGGACTGCAGTCTTTGCAGCCCACCCCTCCCCACTGTGACCTGGGGACAGTGAATGCCAACCCTGGGATCCCCCACTCGTGGGCCCAGGGAGGGAGAGCAGATGGGGAGCCGCTGGCTTCTCCATGGGGTACACAGACTTAGGACCAGCCTGGGCTGGGAGAGAGTGGGGCGGCTCTCAGGCCAGTCCTCCTCCTGTGCACACTGACTCCACCGCCCAGGCCCTCCCTGTCTCCCTCCCTCACTGGAGACCCTCTCCTCTTCCATCAAAGGCAGAAGTGGTGTCTGTGATGGGGATTAACAAAAATGGGCAGGTGTGTATTAAGACCTCTATACAGAAAGTGCTCAGTTAATGACAGCCACCTCCCCAAACCTATGAAACCTAAGCAACCTGGAGGCCTTGGCAGGGATGTAGGGGACTCCCTGAGTCTGTACTTGTGGGCCCAGGCCTGTGGGGAACCGGGAGGTGGGTGATCCACAGCCAGCCAGTTCCACTCCAGGCTTCAGCTCTCCCTCCTCTGCCTGCACCCGGGGCTGAGCAAGACCAAGACCAAGTCTCGGCCACGGGGCTACGAAGCAGGCACAGGGGTGGCGCCCTGCATGGGGGGACCTGGCATTTGCTGGGAAGGACACTGGGGAAGGGTTGATATCAGGAGCTTCAGACCCTGAAAGGAGTGACCATCAGTAGCTTGGAGTGCTGAGCAAGTGCTGTGGGGACGCGGAGGAAAGTAGGCTAAAGAAGTCAAGTGATTTCCAAAGAGAGATAAAATGAAGTCCCTAAAACAAAGATGAGCTGGTGTAGACATGTGACATGTACATCTCAGGACCTGGTGCCACAAGCTGCCTATGCTGCCAGAAGATGCTGCCCCCATGCTGACAGGTCACCTGCAGCCGCCGGCAGGGCTGGGCTGCCACAGCCTCTCCAGGGACCAGGGGCTCATCCCCCCATCTTGTCCCTGCCCTGTCCTGAGTGCCTCGCACAGAGCCTGGCACATGAAATACCTGTCGAATTCATGCATGACATTTTGAGAAGCATGCAAATGTAAGATTGAGCATACACTCACGCATCCCCAAACAAGTAGAATAACAGGGGCTTGGAGAGCGGTAGAGCAGCACAGAGTCTGCAGGAGGAAGGCGGACCCTGCTGTGCGGAGGCTGGTGGAGCTGGGGGCTCAGTCTAGCCCCAGGTGGCAAGTTCGGTGGCTCTGAGTGGGGACTCAGAGAGCCCAGGGTTCCTGGGCCTTCCAGTTTTTCAAAAGACAGGGGAATGCTGTGGCTACATGTGCTGTCCCTTAGTGGTGCCTCAGGCTCCCAAGCCTTCCCTTCCTCAGGAAGTTATTTTGGGGAAGGAGAGAACTTTGAAGACAGTGGACCCTGGGCCGCTTCTCTGTGAGGTGAGACACTGGTGGGCCACGCCCAGGGGGAAAGGAATGTACCCGAGGTCACTGAGCCTCTGGGCACGACCCTCCAAGCTGGGTGCTCCTCCTCGCTCCTCCTGGCTAGTGACCCCGAGCATCCCTCCTGCCTGCCCTTGGCCTGGCCCCTCATCTTCCCTGGGGGGCTACAGCGATAGTGCCTCCTCCGCTGGGTGGCCCAGAGGGCCAGTTTATTGCCATGATGTTGCCATAAGCAAGAGTCCGTATTGTCTGGAGCTCCGGGCGCCTGTGTCATGCCTTTTACCTGCCTCACAGGCTCTTGGGCTCACGGGCTCCCTCTCGCTCCCTTCGCTGCGCCGTCTATCTCAGTCCATGTTCCTTGCCTTCCTTAGGGAGAGTGAGACATAAGCCTCGTATTGGATTAGGAGGCCAGGAGGGCTGCTCCCAAGGTGGCCATTGAGCCCCATCTCAGAACAAGGGAGGGAGGGTAAGAGCGGCAGGTTTGCCTCTGCCCGGGGCCCCAGGTGCCTCTCCTGGCACCGAGGGCTGGGGCTTGCTGGTCCACCTCTGAGCTCCTCCCAGCTCTGGTGATGCTGGTTCTGGGATTCTCAGCAAGCCAGGGAGGTGCTCTCTGGGAGCAGGGGTGAGGAGGCTAGAGCTGGCTGGGTGTGGACCCGGAGGCGCGGCTGAGAATGAGGTGGGTGCTGCTGAAAACACCACTGCCTGCTGCCAAGGTATGGAACCACACGGAGGGAGCCTGAGGCGCTGTGGCCTCTGACCCTCAGTCCACTCGGTGTGGCTGCTCTTCCCTGCCATTTGCATTAAATTTTCTGCAGATCCTGTGGTCACCTTTCAGGTGTCAGCAAGTACTCAGGGAATCCTTTCCAGCCCGGCACCCGTCCTTTGCTTCAGGACTCCCTCCTGCCACTCACGGCAGCCTGGAGGGGTCGGGGAGGAGGAGGCAGGGTGTGGTGGGGTGTGGGCGGGTCCCGGGTCTCTATGCCCTTCCCAGACCTGCCCAAGGCCGCCACCCCTCAGCAGCCCCTGCCACCCCTCGGCCTGTCTCCCAGGTGCTGAGCCTGCCCCTCTCCCGTGGTCTTTCTTGTGGGGAGGATGGGACTTTGAAGATGGATTCCCTGGGAGCATCCCCTCCGGCTCCATGAAGGCCTCTGGGTGGGTGTCCAGTTCACTGTCCTCACCCTGGCGGCCACCGGCCAGTGTAGCCACAGTCACCACCCGATCTCCTCCAGGAGTACGTCAGACCCAACTGGCCCTGCATCCCCCAGACTCCAGGGGACACATTCAGATCACCATGGGCTTCTCAGAAGTCCCTGAATTGGAGGGAGGACGGGACTAAAGCTCCCCAGGGTGGGAGAAGAAGGGAAAATGCCCAGCACTCCACCCAGCCTTCCCTAGGCCCTCTCCTCCCCACCCCTCCCCAGCCTCTCCTCCCTGGCATCCCCAGCCTTTCCTAGGCCCTCTCCTCCCTGACCCCCAGCCTCTCCTCCCCACACCCCCAGCCTCTCCTCCCCACACCCCAAGCCTCTCCTCCCTGGCCCTGCCCCTGCCCCCCGAGCCTTCCCTAGGCCCTCCCCTCCCCAGTCCCCCAAGCCTAGGGAAGTCTAGGCCCTTTCCTCCCCGGCCCCCCAAGCCTTCCCTACGCCACCCTCTGTGGATGAAGGGGTGGGTCACAGAGCCGGTTTCGCAGCACCTTAGTGTGGCCTGCAGAGCTGGTCCTGTATCTCTCGTGCTGTTCCTGGCTGTTGGGACTTCTCTCAAATTCAACAGGAAAAGTTACATTTAATACCAGATATAAGCATGGAGTTCACGTCAAGAGAGCGTCAGCCCTGTGCTCTGGGTCACTCACCCTATCACAGGGCAGGCGCCCCGGTTGGAGCCCCAGAGACAAGTGTGGGGTGCAGTGGAAGAAGGGGGGTCAGGGCTGGGGCTGGGGCACCTGACGGAGGCAGCAGAGACCAGAAGTTACACACAAAATTGGGCACATCTGGCTTGAATTGACAAAGCGTCATTCTGACGCACTAAAAATGCCATTCTGCAAATAGACATTGAGTGCGTGTCAAGGTTCTGTTGAACTCCCTAATGAGGGAACTAACGAACGACAGAGCTGATTTAAGAGAAACACGGGGCTCTTTAGAGAGGGTGGGAACAAAAGGCACACAGAGACAGGACTGCTCAGTTAAACAGAAGGGACATGAAACTGAGAAAGACCAAGGTGAGTGAGGCCACTGCCTGCAGGGTTATCTTCTCTGCCAGAGGGAAGAGGAAACCATGGCATCTGTAACTGTGTTACAGGCCTGGAAGACATCAGAGCCCTAATCAATCGTGCAGCTTAGTTCTGCCCCTCCGAGAGTCAGATCCCCCGACCACCATGCTAGACAGTGCCTGGTGGGACCTCAAAGGCCACTCAATTCTCCTCAGGCCACGTTTCCACTACTCTTAAGCATCTCATCTCTGCCACTCATAGCTCTGTGTGAAGCAAATTACTTCTAACCTCTCTGAGCCTCAGTTTCCTCATCTGCAAAATGGCCATAAGAATAATGAGGTTGGCAGGGCCTAGTGGCTCATGCCTGTAATCCCAGCACTTTGGGAGGCTGAGGTGAGCAGATTGCTTGAGCCCAGGAGCTCGAGACCAGCACACAGTGAGATCCAATCTCTACAAAAAATACAAAAATTAGCCGGACATGGTGACACACACCTGTGGTCCTAGCTACTTGCAGGGAACACGGGCAGATCGCTTGAACCCGGGAGGTCAAGGCTGCCGTGAGCTGTGTTTGTGCCACTGCACTCCAGCCTGGGTAACAGAGTGAGATCCTGCCTCAAAGAAAAAAATAAAAAAGAATGAGGTCACTGTGGAGGGTTGTCAGAGGCATGTGAAAAGCCCTGTCCCCGTGGGACAGCCTGCTGCCCTCCCCACCTTGCTGTGACCCTGGACAAGTTGCTGGGTCTCTATGCATCTCAGTCTTCTCATCCATCAAATGCGCACAATGGAGAGTGGTTTTAAGGATTCTATCAGTGTCCATAAAGGGCCAAGGCAGTGCTGTCCCTGGCCACAAGGGCAGGGCTGGTGATAGTGGGACTGGTTTCAAGGCCCTGAGTTGGGGCCTCGGTTTTCTTGTCTGTGAAGTGAAGGCTGGAGAGAAGGATTTTCAAGGTCTAGACCAGATGTCTATCCTGTGATTTCTCCCCACCCCGCTTATCCCGGCACAGGGGCCAGGGAGCCTGGGGTGTGCTTGTGGCTCCTGTTCACGGGACGGGGCCTGCCTTCAAAACACCACCCAACCCCAGCCCTTGGCAGCTCTCCCTGGCGCTTCTGAGTACTGCGAGGCCCTGTGCCCCTCTGCTCAGAGCACTCCTCAAACACTTCCCCAGGGACTTGCCAATGAGGCAGAGTTCATTAAGAGCCACCGCGAGCAGGTCCATGCTCTTCTTTACCCAGGAATTTGGGATTCTCCAGGAAGAATGGGCTGCTGTGGTCCTGGCCCCCACTTTGGCCTCCACCCACCCAGGCTCCCCCATTGCCTGCCTCCTAACGGCCAAATAGAACATGTAGGAGGGGGTTGAACAGGAACACTACGGGAGGGTCAGCGGAAGGACGTGATGACTGGTGAGGTGGGCAGGGCAGCCTCCAGAAAGGTGCAGAGCCACCTGCCCAGGCACAGGGCCGTTTGGCCCCATGGCCACCTTCCTGGTGCCAGGCCCCTTCCCAGTATGCTGTGCAAGTGGGGCCCACATCCCTGCCCTCTGGGGTGCAGGAGGTTGGGAGTTTTTTGGGAAGGTGGGGAGAGGAGACAGGAGCAGCTTTCAGATGCTCTGGGGTGGGGGGAAACGTCTTTGTGTGCTTAGGGCTACTCAAGGAAAAGGCAGAACTGCGGTGGCAGAGAGGGCAGTCGGTGCTCTGGGCTCTGTGGCACAATCTCCCAGGCTGGAGCCCGCAGGCCTGGCCACCCCTCCAGGAAAGGGCCCCTCCCTGCGGGTGCAGGAGCGCTCTCTGCAGGCATTCCCTCCTCTTCCACCAGGGGGTAGCAGGTGCCAACACGTCCGCCTCCCTGGACCATTTCACTCCTTCAAGTCACTGGCTCCACTGGGTTTTCTGTTCCCACCCCGTCACAACTTTGGGGCTTAAAGGCACCAGGATCTGGCATCCCCGGGATGCCACCTGTCTTCCAGGATGTGTCCTGGCTCCTGATGCCCCAAGCTAAGCCCCGGACAGGCTGGGAACCTCTCCCTAGCAGCCCCTGCCCTGGTCCCTAGGGCCCCGCAGGCCTTGGGGTGGCAGTGGCCTCGTCCCATGTCACCCCAGAGGCCTCGGGAGGCAGGTGGTTTTGTCTAGGAAGACCTGTCCTCCTGTATGGATGAGGGGCCAGCTCCTGAGGGCAGGGGAGGGGAGGGCCGCTAGGGCCACGTGCAGGGCTTCTGACTGCAGGTGCCTCATCCACACTCGGGGCCTGCACTTGATGGGGTGGGGAGGCAGAGGGAGCCCACGGCCACTGCCTTGGAATCCCCACCCACGCAGATAGACCGGGGCTCCCCACCTCCCCTCCGTGGGCTGGCGGGGCCTCTGCAGGGAATGAGGAGAGATGGGCGCTGGGCTGACTTGGTCAGTGAACTAAACGGATTCCCTGACACAGATTCAGGTTTTCATTCTTGTTTGAAATAATGCTGAGAAGTTTTTCTTAATAACGTGAGGGCCGGGCGCGGTGGCTCCCAGCACTTTGGGACACCAAGGAGGGTGGATCACGAGGTCAGGAGATCGAAACCATCCTGGCTAACACGGTGAAACCCCGTCTCTACTAAAAAATACCAAAAAAATTAGCCGGGCATGGTGGCGGGCGCCTGTAGTCACAGCTACTCCGGAGGCTGAGGCAGGAGAATGGCGTGGGCCTGGGAGGCGGAGCTTGCAGTGAGCGAGATTGCGCCACTGCACTCCAGCTTGGGCGACAGAGCGAGACTCTGTCTCAAAATAAATAAATAAATAAATAAATAAATAAAAATAACGTGAGTAGTTTTTTAAAAAACATTTTTTTCATGCCCTTGCTTTGCAAAATAAAAAAAATGACAGTTTTGGCCGGGCATGGTGGCTCACGTCTGTAATCCCAGCACTTTGGGAGGCCAAGGTGGGCGAATCACAAGGTCAGGAGTTCGAGACCAGCCTGGCCAATATGGTGAAACCCCGTCTCTACTAAAAACACAAAAGTTAGCCGGGCGTAGGGGCGGGCGCCTGTAGTCCCAGCTACTCGGGAGGTTGAGGCAGAAGAATGGCTTGAACCTGGGAGGCTGAGGTTGCAATGAGCTGAGATGGCTCCACTGCACTCCAGCCTGGGTGACAGAGTGAGACTCTGTCTCAAAAACAAAACAAAACAAAAGACAGTTTTATGACCTCTTCCAATTTGGGAGGAAATGCAAAAAGCCCAGGACCACGGTGACAAACCCCTGGCTGGCTGAGGCTGGGCTGGGAGGTAGAAGGGGGCTCCAGTCCCTTGCTGGCTGAGCGACAGGCAGAGGACAGGGACAGCGTGAGGAGGGAAGTGTACTGGCTGGGCCCCTGCCAGCCTTTGGAGCAAGGTGCAGCCACGCTGGTGGGGTCCACAGGCCTGGACCCCCACTCGGGTGGCTGAGAGCTGGCCCTCCCAGAGAGGGAAGGGCTTGGGCTTGGGCCTGGGCCTGAGCATTGACCAGAATCCTGGGACTGGAGTGGGGCCTGGCGGAGATGGTACAGGAGCTCACCTGAGCAGCAGGGAGGCTGTGGCAGGGAGTGCTGGCCGCAGCTCAGCCCAGCAGGAGGGGGGGTGCGGAAGCCTGTGCCCGCCTCTGAGCCTAAGAAAGAACACAAGACGACAGTCAGGGGACGTCCCAGCAGCTTGGGGTCTGGCTGAAAGCTGGGTATCCCGTGAGGAGGGTCCCGGCCAGGCAGGAGGTTCAGGGGGCCAAGGCAGCCATTGTCCCCTACCCCCAAAACAGGTTTCCTGGAGTAAGGCAAGATGCCCAGGGCAGGGGGCAGGTCAGGGCACATGCACGCACACACGCACTCACATACTCATACACACGTACACACACACACTCATACACACACACGCATACACACAAATAGATACACACTCATACACATACACACTCATACATAGTCATACACTCATACACATACACACACACTCATACACATACACACATACACACACATACACACTCATACTCATATCCACACTCATACACACATACTCATACACTATACACACTAATACACACATACACTCACAGGCACACATACACAGACATACACACACTCAGACACATACACATTCACTCATACATACACACTCATACACATACACACTCACACATACACACACTCATAGGCACACATACACTCCTACACACACTCAGACACACACACATTCACTCATACACACTCATACACTCATACACACATACACTCACTCATACAAACACACATACACACATACTAACACACTCATATACACATACACACTCACACACTCATACACACACTTATAAAGTCACACATACATTCATATACACACTCATATACACACATACAGTCATACACACACTCATATACACACACTCATACACATACACATATACTCATACACACATAAACACATAACACACATACACTCACACATACACTCATACACACACTCACTACACATACACACATACACACACATACACATACACACATACACGTGTAAACACATATACTCACACGTGCACACATAAGCACACACTCACCCCAGTACACACTCACACTCACATACACATACACGCACACACACATTCACACACTGCACTTGGGAGGGCCAAGAACAGCATCAGGCCGGGCTCTGGGAGGGCAGCAGCTCCCAAATTCTTAGCGCCCAACATGGCCTACAGGACCTGTGTACCTGGACCGGCCTGCCGGCCCTGTTCTCAAATGGGGAGCCCTACAGGACACCCCCTGCTGCACTGCGGCTGTGCTTGTGAATGGCGGTGGGAACGCCCATGGTGGGGGTTGCTCTTGACTCTTTTCCTTGTTCCTCGGTCTCCCCAGAGGACAGGCCTCCTCTGGCCACCTGGCCCAGGGGCAGCTTCAGAAACGTAAATTGGAGTCTGCCACTCTCCTGCCCAAACCCTGATTTCCATTGGTCCTCGAATAAATTCCAAATGCACCTCGGCCTACAGGGCCCCGTGGGACCTGGCTCTGCCCACATGGCTGAGCCCCTCGGCCCCAGTAGGCCTCCGCCTGGAACTCCCCTCGCCCTGCCCTTCCTCGGCAGGGCACTCATGCGTGGGGCCCTCGCTGCCCCCAGCACCCACACCTCGTGGCCGCTCTCCTCAGCAGGCCTCGGTTTACGGGTCGCCTCCTCAGAAGATTTGCTCCCTCTTATCACCACAGTGCTCGGCACGTGCCGGCTGCCCAGTCAGATTGCACGGGACAAGTCACTCTCTTGCTGGAGGACTGAAGGCTGACTGTTCACTAGACCTAGACTGTGCCACGTCTACGGAACAAGGAAGGCTTGAGTAGGTCACCACCTAGCTCCATTCTAGGAACCCTAGGTCAACTGGCCGACTCCCAAGGTCTCTGCGAGTCCTGATGATGGTGCCTTACACTAACCATGCCCACCTTGTCTGTAGTGAGTGGCATCACTTGCCCCTAGTTCCCATCCCCAGGACCTCATTGTCCCCTCGCACTTAGGGATCCCAGCTCAGTGGCTGAGGCAACCCTACCTGCTTTTTAAGAACCCTGGATGTGCACTCACTCACACACATTCACACACACGCACACATACACACACTCTCACATACGCTTACACTCACACACGCACACACGTACACACCCACACATGCACACTCACCATACACACTCACACTCTCTGTCACACACACATGCACCTGGAAGCAGTGGCTGTTGTTTTCATTTGTAGCCACAGTTGATGTGGCTTCTGAGCACCTCCTGGGGCCAGAGCAAGGGGATGTCCACTGTGAGGAGGGATCTGGAGTGGCAGGACACCTTCTCTGTCTTGGGAAGGTGCTGGTGCCCACACCTGTGCCCTCAGCTAGTCTTCATGCTAAACCTGCAGGGGGCGTCACCATCGCCCCCATCTTCCAGGGGAAGAGCTTGAGGCTGAGAGAGGGAATGGTTTGTCCGTCCATCTGTTTGTCCATCCATCCATCCATCCATCCAACACACAGCATGAGGCACCATAGAGGCTACACGCAGCAGGACTCAGCCCAGCTGGGAGGGAAGAAGGAGCCAGGGAAGCCTTCCCCTCTGCCTCCCACCTTGCAGGTCCCCTTCCAATCTCACCCCCAAACACTCACCCCAAACTTCCATGCTAAATTTGCCATAGAATCTGCTGTGGTTGGGTTGTCGGGGACAGACCTGAGCTGGGGAGATTTGCAGACCTGCTGCCAGCCTGTACTGGACAGACCTGGGGCTCCGTGGCCCCCACACCCTCTCAGGGGAAGAGAGCAGAGGCAAGGGCCCATGTGCAGTTTATCTCAGCCTCACCCCATGGGGACTTCACCATGATGATCTCACACACGCAAGCCTGCACCACCCCCAGCCCCCACCAGCTTCCCCGGGACTGGGAAAATGGGCCAAACATGATGGCACACTCTCCCGCCTCCCCCAGCCCCTCTGGCCTTCATCGTAGACCTTCTGAGCTCTCATGGCACCAATGAGGAAACTGAGGACTGGAGAAAGAATGTCAGCTGTCTGAGGTCGTTTAGGTCTAACTCCCAGAGCAGTGCTGCTGCTGCTCCACACACTGTCTGAGCCACAGTATCCTGCTTGGGAAATGTGAGGCCCACTCAGAGAGGCTGTGGGCTCTGTCTGAGCACCTGGAGGAGAGCGGTGGGGCGGGCAGTGGGCAGCTGAGCTGTTTCCAAGCACTGATCTCACAAAGGAAGTGGTGAATCTGGGGAGGGTGGGCTGGACGCCGCTGCGTGCCTGCTTAGGTGCGTGTACCCATGTGTGTGGCACCTGCATGTGTGTGCACACTCCTGTGTGTATGAGCGTGCTCACCACCTTCAGGTCGTCTGTGACTGCCGTGCCTGTGTGCTGGGGAGGGGCTCGGGTGCTATTCTTAGGGCAGCATTCTCAGTCTACAGTCAGATCTGCTAACTGACCGCCAGGGAGCCTGGCCTGAGCAGGCATTGCTCCCCAGTACCAGACTCTTGGGGTGGGGAAGAGTGTGCCCCAGCACACACCTTGGAGGAAGAAACACAGGTCAGATGTCTTTCAGTTCTAGCTGCCTCCAAGCTCTGGCCTTTGCTGGGCCTTAGCTATGCCCTCAGGAATGCGGGCTTCTGGCTGGGGCCAGGGACTCCTCTCAGTGACCCATGGAAGGAAGAGGGGAGCTGCGGAGGAGGGGAGGGCAGAGAATGGATGGGTCTCAGTGTAGCCCAGCGGTTCCTAGGAAAGGTGGGATGGCTTGGACTGCAGAGACCTTGGGCAAGTCACCGTGCCTCTCTTGGCCTCCACTTCCTCATCTTTAATATGGGCTGTGATGAGAGAAGAAATTGTCTCTTTGGGTTACTTCGAGGATTAAATAGAACACGGCGATTAGCCCAGGAGTACTCCGTGCACAGTAAGTGCCTAGTTAGTGCTGTGGCTCCCAGCGCGGGGCCAAGCCTCAGAGTGGCCCTACAACCTTCTTATCCCATAGCACTCCTATGGAGAACATCCCACTTTCTAGAGTAAGCTGATCCTGTACTTCAACTGAGCCAAAGGTCTGGGGTAAGAGCAGAGGCCCAGGCATCTCCCTTGATACCTGCCCTCCACCTCTGGACCACCAGGCCCCAGGCCAACAGGACTGGCATTCGCTGGGCACTGGCCACCCTGGACACTGCACTGGGCTTGCTCACATGCCCTGACGTGGGCATCACTAGCCCATCCTACAGGGGGGTTAAGCAGCCTGTCTGGTGTGATCAAGCTGGTAGGGCCCCCCTGTATCTGACTCCAGACCCCGTGCCCTGAGGGCACCTGCACCGCTGGGGCTCCATCACCGCTGGTCTCACACAGTGCTGGCCTGGCTGCCGGGAGCGGGGGGACCCGGGAGCAGGCTGAAGCTGTGCCCTCTGGCCGGCCTGACGGGGGTCTGCTGGGCATGGACCCCTGCGTCAGGTTTGTGGCTGGCGCGCACGTTCCCAATCAAGCCGAGTAAATATTTACAGCCATTACGGCCATTGATTGCCTTCGATCCTGGGCGCTGCTGTGAGATGCCCCTGCTTACTCATGCTTTCTTAAAAACAGCTCTTCCCTGCACGTCTTTAATAATTCAACTCCTAATTGTCTCCAAACGCAAACCTGAAAATGCCAACTCAGGGCCTTCGCCCCCGCTCTGGTCCCCCTCTCGTCCCCTCTGCTGGAGGCCCCTCTCCCCCTTTCTGCTGCAGATCCTGGCCTCCCTGCCCTGCCTCTGACCACTTCTAGGAGGGGCTCAGGATGTCCCTCACCTCCGGCCGCAGCCACCGCCGGCTGCCGCAGCAGAAGTGAGCTGGGAGTAATTGAGTTGCAGGGCTGGGGCGAGAAGAGGCAGGAGCAGGAAGGTCTGGCCGCGGCTCCCCAGGGTGCCCTGAAGTGATACTGGGCAGGGAGGGGCAGGGATCTGGGAAATCTCGAGGTGACAGGGGAGGCTGATTCTGAATGGGTCCCTGGACAGGCCTCAGCCCAGACCTCCCCTGCCAAGGGCTGGGGGTGGAGGTGAAGCCAAATCAATATTTATAGCATCTCCCGGGCACCAGGTCTCCTGGCTGGGGCTGCTCCCCAGTGGCCTCTGAGGGCCATCCCATATGGAGTGGAGTCTAGGGGACTGTGTTGTGTCCCAGCCCTGCTCTCAGGGCAGGGTGACCAGGCGCTCCCAAGAGCTCCACTACCAACTTCACTTCCCTCTCCCTCGAGGCCCAGTCCGGGTCACACATCGGTGCTAAGGGAGACTCACCCGTCCGTGCCCCCCAGGGCAGCTGCCCAGTGTAAAACTCTCACAGCCAGACAAACACCACAAGGGGCGTGAGAGGACAGGCACACAGTCACTAGAACTGCAGCTGGCCTGGAGCCAGTGGCCACCGATGCAGAGGGCCCTTTCAGCCAGGGTGCCGGGGCTGTGGCTCCCAATCCCAGGTCACTGGGCTGGCACTGATCCCTCCACTGCTCTCTGGTCTGAGAACATCCCATTGTGAAGCCGTGGGTCTCCTTGCCTCCTCTGGCAGGCAATGTCCCAGGCTCTGGGGACACAGCAGGGAACCAGACAGAATAAAACCCCCTAGAGCTTATAGGCTATAAAATGAGATTGATGAATAAATGATATATTGGGAGGGAATAGGGCTGCAGAAATTACCTAGGACTGGCAAGAAGGGAGGGGTGCCTAGGGCAGGGCCTGCAGGGCACATGGCGTTCAAATACAGATCTGAGGGGTGAGGGAGAGTGAAAGGGAAGCTGTCCAGGCAGGCAGAGGGGCAGCAAGGGCCAGAGCTCAGGGGTGAGGTGAGCTGGCGGGAGAGGCCCCTCCTGCTGCTGAGGGGTGGAGGCTGAGCCCGAGGGGTAGGCGAGGGAGTGGCAGGGATTTGTGGCTGTCCAGGGTGGCAGTGGAGGAGGGAGGGAGCAGCGGTACATTTGGAGGTACTCTGAAGATGGGACCGAAAGGATTTGCAGATGTCCTGGGTGTCTGTTGTGTGAGAACGAGAGGAGTCAGGCCAAGGCTTTTGTCCTGAGTTGCTGGAAGAACCAAGCTGTTATTCACTGTGGTGGGAAAAACAGAAGCTGGCCTGGCGTGAAGGGAGGAGGGGGCTTGGTGGTAGCATTTCAAGTCTGAGACATCTAAAGAGATCCTAGCAGAGGCTTCAAGGAGGCAGGTGGGATCTGCAAGGGTTGGAACTGGAGGGATACATTTGGGGGTCATCAGCACATAGACGGATTTGAAGCCAAAAGACTGAGCAGAAGAGGCCCAGGACTGAGCCAGTCGTGCACGCTGATGTCTAAAGCCCTCCTTGCCCCCGCTGCCTGCACCCATCCCCAGAGCTTGGCTTGGACATTTGCAGAAGGCTGCTATTGTTTCTTCTGTTCAGAAAGACACCTATCCACATTCCAAAGAGCGCCCCACATCCTGTTCTGCCATCGGTAGCCACGAGGGCTCCCAGCTTCTTACCCGATCCAGCTGGCCAGTCACGACAGGAATACCCACTGGCCAAGGCAGGTGCCTGACCCAGGCTGGGCCAAGGAGATCCCTTCCCAGATATTTTGACAGTGGGAGGCCCTGTGACTGGGATGCAGAGGCTGTGACATGCAGGCCTGGGCAACTTCTTGTAGCCAACCATGAAGCCACATGGAAGAAGCCACTTGAGTAGGGACGCTGACATGCAGCGTCTGCATGTGAGAGGTGAAGGACTCGGTGCGAGCGGACTTTTCTGGTCATCCCCACCCCGTTCTCTTCCCGTGGTTTGGTTTAAGGGCTAAAAGGTCCCTTTGACTGAGCAAGTTCACTCAAGTTAGCCTTAATACAGCATCTCAGCATTCAGACAGAGAGAGGAGGCACAGGCCAAGGAATCCAGGGGCCCAGGAGCACAGGCAAAAGGCCGGTCCTCCTGAGCCCTCAACCAGACTGCACAGAGCCAGGCGAGAACACGCATGTGACACACAAATGGCCCTGGCGCTCCGGGGCAGATGCATACCAACAGGAGAACGTATTGATGATCTGATTTTATTCTGAGTCAACTGTTTTAAGGTTTATATAAGGCTGGCCCGCCTTGGTGGCTCACGCCTATAATACCAGCACTTTGGGAGGCCAAGGCAGGTGGATGACCTGAGGTCAGGAGTTCAAGACCAGCTTGGTCAACATGGCGGAACGCCATCTCTTATTTTGAAAATATCAAAAAGAACTTAAAAGTCATGGAGGAGAGTTCATCTTTCATCTAAAAGGAGTCCCAGAAAACAGGTGAGGGGACAGAGAGGAGGAGGTGTTCCTTAATATTAAAGAGAACAAATGTAAGCATTATTTCATTTCATCTTCAAGTGTGGGCCATGGGATATTAATATGTGTCATGTGGAAAGGTATTTTGTGGGCAAACACATTTGGGGAGTACTAGTCAGATGAGGCTACACAAATTCTTTCACTACAGAACTTCTCAGAACCTTTACTATACACCCTTTATATTTTCAAGACAACGTGGGGGTGGTGAAGAGCCTTGGCTTTGGAATCTCAGACCTGGGTTCTCAAGCCTTCCCTGCCTCTTTTTGTCTCTGTGTTTGGGAAGACCTTTTGTCCCTCTGGGTCTCAATTTTCTCATCTGTTAAATGGGAATCACAATTACATCCTTGGGGGTCTTCCAGACTTAGGGACAAAGGGACAAGACAAAAGTGAAGATGCTTAATAAAATGTAAAGTTATGTGAATGTGAAATGCTCTGTCTCACGTGAGTTCTGTGACAGCCTCTGGCTGGGCCTCACTTGTCTCACCTGTGAAATGGGAGTTGGGGTAAAATCACTGTAGCTCCCCTACTCTGCATGCAGTCACGCTGCAGCTAGAGTGGTTGTTACAGAGAAAACAAAAACCAAACGAATGCTCCCTTGCTCTGAGGATAAACCCCCAGCCACAGGCTTGGCCATGCCCTTATAACTGTTTGACTATCTGCCTGCACCTCTAGAGTGTAAGCTCCTTGCGGCCAGGGCCGCAGCTGCAGCATGTAATGCCACATCTGGCAGGCACAGAGTCGACTTGGGAAGTATTTGTCAAATGAGTAAATGCATGAACTTAGGCCTCTTCTAACTCTGAAATCTTACATCCCTCCTGATTGAGAAAAGAATCAAAAGCCATTCTCCCACTACTGCTGCAGGAAACAGACTGCCCTGGACCCTGACTCCTCCCCTGTGGTGGCCTCACCAGGGCCCGCCCTCGGTCAACCTAGCCTCGAAGAAGGGAATGCTTGGGTGTTTCCAGAGACTCCTCAGAGCACGTGCTCAGGATAGAGTCCCGATGCTTCTAGAGACCGTATGGGCAAGTCCTGTAGCCTCTGTTGGTTGCAATTGTGACAGCTCGTAGGAGCATGGTGAGGATTCAATGATACTATGTCAGTGAGTGCCTAGGACAGTGCCTGGCACATGGTAAGCAGCAATGAATGACACTGCTGCTATCCATTATTATTACCCAATTCCCTCACTGAACACAGAGGGCATGATGGGTGGCTGAGTCCTCCCAGCTTCCTTGAGGCAAAGGTGGGACTTTGATAGGGGGCATCTCACTCCTGCCCAGCACCCTGGCTGCTCCCCTGCTGCTTTCTGACTCAGACCCCAAGGTTGTGATTCCCAAGTCATTCGTCTGCATTCAGCTGACACAGGCCATCTGCAAGACACACACCTCTCTGAGCTGTCAGAAGACACTGCAGAAGCTGAGATCCTGGCATCAAGCGTCCCAGATGGAAATTCCCCAAGACACCCTTGGGCCCTCGGCTCAAGTTCAAACAAAGAAATGCTTATGTTCAGAGATCTTCACAGATCACCAGCGAGGATGTGACTTGAGAACACTTTGCGTCAGCATCATAAAACATGAGGATTGATGACCCGTGTGAGTGGGGCGAGTGCCAGGGGAACGCAGGCTCTGAGTTGGCCGGCCGTGCTTCCTGCGTACACTCTGTGCAGAGGGTGCCAGCCTAGAAAGGGGGGGGGGGGTTAGAATAGCGCCGCACTAGTTAGCATGTCCCATAGGACCCTGTTTACAGCACACTTGCATGGGCATGTGTGCACCTGGTTCTCATGACAATATGCAGGGTGGGCAGGGGTTAAGGAATGCTTCCCCACTTTGGGGATGAAGGAAACTGAGGCTCAAGGAGGTGCGAAGCCAGGCAGCTGAGGTCACACAACCTTGGATCTCCCTACCGTCACTACCCTCTCCTCTTGCAGCAGAGAGAGGTGGGAAAGCCACATTCAGCCAAAACCCAGAAATTTACCCAGAGAAACTCACAAACCAACGTGGTGGGCCTTGTACAAACTCTAAGAGTATGAAGAGAAGAGCTACAGCTGGCCTTACCCAGTCCTGCCATGCTGGGACTGGTCAGCTCCCCTGCACTGAATCTGGGTAGGGGCATGAAAAGACACAAGATGGGATGAGAAATCCTCCACATGAGAGAGGAAATGGGAACCTTTCATCACTGGGGACCAGGAAGCAGGGTGAGGGGCTCACAGGACAAGCTGGCCTCAAACGTTCCCCTTCCATTGCCTGTTCAATGTTACTAGATACTTGCAGACCTCTGGCAGAACAGATGGGGACTTGGATATACCTTGTAAGGGGATGGGGGCATGAAGACAGATTTGTTCCCCTGACCAAGGGGGAATCAAACAGGTCACTGAGCGCTCAAAGGAGAATATTCCCAGAGCTATGCAGTGAGGGGCCTGCTACCACAGTAACACTTGGGCATGTGTCAAGTCCCCACTTGGCCAAGTAGCTTGGTCTTCTCCTACCTTCCAAGTCTTTCCTGACCATGAGAACCATGGGAACCAGAACTACTTAATTAAGGAACATGAAATTCCTTTCCTTTCAGATCACTGGTCCCGACTCTGGCCTGAGATGCTAAGAGATCCCACAGCTCCTGTGATGGGAAAAGATCTATTCCCAGAATGTGGTTCCCACATGGGAAATTTTACCTGTTCAGTACTTCTTGTGGAATGTATCTACTAATGATATATTCTCACAATTTTTACTTAACTTGGAATTCCTTAATTTACCCTTCATTTTTTAAAAGACATTTTTGCTGGGTATAGAATTCTAGGATGGCCAGTTACTGTTCTTTGAGCAATAACATTTGAAAAATGTTCTTCCATTGTATTCTGGCTTCTGTGGTTTTTGTTGTGAAGTCTACCATCATTTTTGTATTGTTATTTCTCTGAGTACAATGTGTCTGTTTTTCTTCTGGATGCTTTTAAGGTTTTCTCTTTACCTCTAATTTTCAGCAGTTTGACCATGCACATGTCAGAATCTCCACACCATAGCAGATGTACTTACCTGTGGTTTTCTTTGTATTTATCCTGCCTGGGGTTCACTGAGCTTATTAAACCCATGATTTGATATCTTTCATCAGTTTTGGAAAATTTCTTCAAATTCTATTGTTATTTCTTTAAATTATTTTTTAAATTATTATCATAATTTATTCAAGTTCTAAGTATTTCTTCTAATTCTAATTCCATGCTTCTCTCTCTCTCCTTTTCTTCTGGGAGTCTAGTTATACATCTGTTAGACTTTTTTACTTCGACCCACACATCCTCCTTAAATTCTTTTCTGTTTTTTTCGTCCATTCATTTTTAGTCCATTCACATTTAAGGTAATGATTGATATGATAGGATTTACACTGCCATTTTGCTACTTGTTTTCTATTTGTCACATGCCTTTTTGTTCCTCTGTTCCTCCGTTATTATCATCTGTTGTATTTGTACTTCCTTGTCTCTTGCCATGTCTTGTAATTTTTAGTTGAACACTGTAGCTCTGTGACAGACAGTGTGAACTTCTTTTGCAGGTCACCCATGTTGTCAGGTTTGGGGGCAGTGAGAGACAGATGTGGATTCTAGTTTGTCCTTTTGAGTTCCAGTTTGTTCTCACTTTATCTTACTTCATGTCCAGTCTCTCTTCCCATTTTCTGGTCTTGCCAACCTACAGCAACTTCAGGCATATGCAGAGGCAACAGCCCTCAATAAGACTTCTTCCCCAGCTTCCACAACTATACAAAGTCTCATTCTTACAACAAAGCCCAGACTCCATATCAGTCATAGTGGTTCCACGTCTCTGATCAAGCCTTCAATGATACAAGATCCAAATTCTCTGTTAAATTTTAAACTACATCTTTTCATTTACTTTGTCCATTTCTTTTTTCTATTTTTAAAAACATATTTATCATAGTTATTTTGAACTATGTCCTTATCTGCTAACTTAAACATCTGAGTCATCTCTGAATTTTATTTCTATTGACTTCATAATCAGCCACTTTCTCCCTCTTCTCATGTCTAACAATTTTTTATTGCATGCTGGAAATTGTGAGTGATATGTTATACAGGCCCTGGATTTACTTACCTCCCTATAAAGAGCATTGAGTTTTGTTTTGGCGGGCATTTAAATTCCTGGCAAATCACACCGTTCCTGTCAAAGTTTGCTTTTAGCCTTTGTTAGGGAGGGTCTGTTCCAGCTTTTTTCCTTATTCATAGAATATAGCTCTTCTCTTAAGGCGTGATCTTAATCCTAACAAATGGCTTTTCTGAGGTCTCAACAGAAAGCCCAGGGTGTTCACCAGTGCGTGGGTGGGCCTGAACCTCCATATTTCCTCAGTGCTGTCTGACCCCTGGGATCTTTGCTCTGCTCTCAACATCGCGGCAGTTGTTCCTGCAAGCACTCCAGAGTCTCTCCCTGCTAATGCAGAGCCTAGCAATTAGCCAAGGCCCCAAAGGATCTTTTCATGCAGATTTTGGGGGTACTTTTTCTCTGTGGCTCCCTCCTTTCCAGACCCCCATCATCTCAAATGTTAGTTGCCTTAGCAGCCTTGAACTCTGAGCTCTATTTCCTTTATCCAGGGTGACCACCAGTGCTAGGAGACCTTGCATGCCCAGCATTTTGGAGAATATACTCAAGGATAAAGATGAAGTAAACTGTGGGGTCCATTCAGTGCGATTCTCTTTTCTCGAGGATCATTGCCCTCTGTTTGTTGCTGTCCAGTGCCCTCCTAGAGTTGCTGTACATACTCTGTCCAGGTCCTAGAGTTGTTTTCAGTGGGCAGATTAGTCTGATGCCACCTACTCTAACATGGTTGGAACCTTCCTTTCCTGGATTCAAGGGGGCGGGGGAGGGAATGATGTTTATATGGTTAAAAATACAAATTTATTCAAACTTGTCTATGTTCCTGCTAGGTCTCTTGAGTGTGTCATTGGGATATAAAATGAATCCTTTCTCTGTCATAACAGTTGAGGCTACAGCCCTTATTGAGTACCTCAAATGGACCAAGGCTTTATTCTAAAGTGCTTTATACATCTAATTGTTGTCACCTTCCCACTCACTCTGAGACATATGCACTACTATCATTCCCATTTTACAGTTGCAGACATCGAGTGATGTGGAGGCTAAGTTACTTGCCCAAGGTCTGTTGGCTTTATTACCTCCCCCTGATGATGTCCTCACCTCTCCAGTCCTTCTGCCGCTACCTCAGTCCAGGCCACCCTCATCTTTCACCCAAGCTCTCCGCTGTCCTCATGATGGGCTTTTCTGCTTCTAGACTTCTCTGATAAGCAGGGTCAGAGTAAAAAAGTGCGCAGCTAGGCTGGGGGTGCTGATGAGGACTGGGGCCAAGAAAGTCCAGGCCCAACCACGGGGCTACAGTGTGGGAAACTGGAGGTGGTGGGGGAAGCAGGAGAACAAACAGTGAATGTTTCTCAGTCAGGGATTAGGCCTGTGGGAGGAGACACAGGCCCAAGACTGATGGCCCACGAGGAGCAGGCAGACACCAGGCAAGGCAGAAGCCCCGAGGCATCGGCACAGCCAGGGCAGGAGGTAGGTGGGGAGGCAGGGGCTGTGGGGCAGCATGTCACTGTGGCACTGCCTTCAGGCTGAGTTCAAACCGCAGCTCTGCCTCTCACCAACTGTGGACACTTGGGCACATCTCTTAGGCTCAGTTTCTCTACCTTAGACTCCATTTGAGGTTGACGTTAGCTTCGTGAAATAGAACACCTAATTATGGCGACTTAAATGAGACGAGTTTAGCTTTCTCAAGCAATGAGAAATCCAGACGTTTAGCTTGGCAGCTCCAGCCATCAGAGCCCAGGAACCTGTGTCCTTCTTTCATGGTTCCAGGGACAGTCATCATAAGCCCATCCCAGAAATGAGGAGGGAGAGATGGCAACAAGAGTATGCTAGCTGAGTCCTTCCCACTGCCATAAAGATGGTTTCCTAAAAGCCCTACCCAGTGGTTTCTACTTATGACCCATTGGCCCAAACTATATCACATGGCCATCTAGCCATAAAGACCCTGGGAAATGTAATTCTGTGGCAAAGAACACTGTCGCCCCCAATGAAATTAGACTTGATGTTAACCAAAAGGCAGAGAAGCAATTCCAACAAGATAAAGGAGTCTACTCGAGCGGAAGAAGGAGAGAGGTGACATGAAATCAGCAACCAGAAGTCTCTGCCACAGGGGTAAATGATGTCACTTCCTTTATCTGTGAGGTTGATGTGAGGAGGAAATGAAGACATTGGTGTAAAGCACCTAACAGGTACTTGTTCAGCAAATGGCAACAGGTATTCTTGAGTTTGAGGAACTTTTCTAATGATCCCTCGAAGGCCCATCCCCAGAGAAAAGGCTTCATAAGTGCTTGCAGCATTGACTTGTCTAAGCCCCACCCAAAGAGAGACCCATCTGTACAGGCCGATGTGACACAGCCTGGAGCCTTTGTAAAGCCCTGCCTTGGAGGAAGCTGATGCTCTTTACTTGCTATCTTGACTCAGCGGGTGGAGGATGAGGCTCTGGGCCCTGTGCCTAAATACCATAAGGAGCTGGGAGTTAGTGCAGACACTGCTGATTATCTGCCCCAATCTATCCCTCTCTTCTTCCTCTTCTACAAGCTCTGCTTTTGGCCCCAATTTCAGGTGTCCCCCCTCCTCCTTCAGCCACAAGGGGAGCCAGGCCTGACTGATCTGATCATCATGCTTGTGGTAATTAGGTCAGGCCAGGCACGGTGGCTCACACCTGTAATCTCAGCACTCTGGGAGGCTGAGGCAGGCAGATCACTTGAGATCAGGAGATCGAGACCAGCCTGGCCAACATGGTGAAACCCCGTCTCTACCAAAAAAACACACAAAAATTAGCTAGGCATGGTGGTGCATGCCTGTAATCCCAGCTACTTGGGAGGCTGAGGTGGGAGAATCACTTGAACTCAGGAGGCGGAGGTCACAGTGAGCTGAGATTGTGCCAATGCACTCCAGCGTGGGTGGCAGAGTAAGACCCTGTCAAAAAATAAAAGATTGAAAATAATAATAATAATGAAGTCAGACCAGGTGCTGTAATAGTGAGACCCCCAAAACCCAGTAGCATCAGTCTTATCTCTTCTGTTTGGTCCAAAAGCAATTGGCTTTTCCAACACTGTGAATAAGCCTTCAACACCTGGTATCTCCATCTCTCTTTCCACCTCTATTTCCAAATCGATAGCTCTTACTTGATCTCATCTCTTTCCTTAAGGCATAAAAAAAGTATATTTCTTTCTCCCTTTCTCCCTAGGTGAGAGTTCTAGATTGGTGGGAGGCTCTGTTCCATGCAGCCATTCAGGCACCCAGGCCCTTTCTACCCTGTGGCTGTGTTCTCCCCTAACCCCTAAGATCTGCATGAGTGAGGCTGGTCACCAACATGTGTGAGTTCCAGCCAGTGGGAAAAGAGAAGAGAGAACAAGTAGGAGAGTCACTTACCGTCTTAAGAACTCCGTCCCAGGCTGGGCACGGTGGCTCATGCCTGTAATCCCAGCACTTTGGGATGCTGAGGCAGGTGGATCACCTGAGGTCAGGAGTTTGAGACCAGCCTGGCCAACATGGTGAAACCCTGTCTCTACTAAAAATACAAAATTAGCCAGGCATGGTGGTGCATGCCTGTAATCCCAGCTGCTCAGGAGGTGCGGCAGGAGAATCACTTGAACCCGGGAGGCAGAGGTTGCAGTGAGCTGAGATGGTGCCATTGCACTCCAGCTTGGGCAAAAAGGGTGAAACTCCATCTCAAAAACAAACAAACAAACAAACAACAACAACAAAACCTCCATCCCCAAAGCAGCATTCATAGCTTCCTTTGGCAACAACGCACATCCACACTAATTACAAGGAGGCCTGGGAAATGCAGTCCCTGCTAGATGGTCACACGTGTAGCTAAGACTTTGTTACTGTAGAAGAGAGAAGAATGGGTTTTGGTGGCAAGCTGGCAGTCTCTGCCACAGTGGTGGCCTCTTTTCTGTTGCCAGCAATTGATTTCGGCATGGCATGTGACACAATCGTAGGCAATGAAACATGAGGGGATTTTTCATGAGAAGTTTATGGGAAAGTCTTTCTCACAGTAAGAGATGCCGGAAGAGATGGTTTCTTCTCCCCTTGGACAGTATCATGTCAGAATGTGATATCTGGAATTAGGCATCTGTTTTGTGATCATGATGGGAACAGGCTGTGGTTAAGGCAGATGCTCTAAAGCTGGTAGTGTAGTTAGATGCAAGAGCCCAGGTTCTTGCTGATACCACTGCATCTAAGCTGGCTGCCCCTGGAAGCCACCCTCTGGCTGGACTTCCCATGTGTGACATAGTACATTTCCTTATGATTTAAGCCAAGGAATGGGGTTTTCTGTTACCTGTAGCCATAAGCCTCCCAGATTTCATGTGAAGTTGGGCCAGAGCAGAGGCTGTGTGGAAGGGTTCTGTGCGGCCCCTGGGGGTCTGATTCAAGGGTGATATGGTTTGGGTCTGTGTCTCCACCCAAATCTCAAGTCAAACTGTAATCCCTAATGTTGGAGGTGGGGTCCCGTGAGAGGTGACTGGATCATTGCATTGTTTCTCATTGATGATTTAGCACCATCCACTTGGAGCTGTTCTCACGATACAGAGTGAGTTCTTGTGAGACCTGGGTGTTAAAAGTGTGTGGCACCTCCCCCCTCACTCTCTTTCTTGCTCCTGCTCCTGCCACGTGAGACGTGCCTGCTCCGCCTTCACCTTCCACCATGATTGAGGATACCAGCACCACGCTTCCTGGTCAGCCTGTGGAACCATGAGATGAATATACCTCTTTTCTTTATAAATTACCCAGTCTCAGAGATTTCTTTATAGCAATGTGAGAATGGACTAATACAGAGGGCTTGGTCAATACTCTAAGGTCAAGATAGCTGGGCTCCCTTGGTGTCATTTCGTAGGTTGTCCTGGCTCTGAGGAAACAGGCTCTCCAGAAACAAAGTCCCTCTTGCGCATCTTGAGACGCTTTCATATCCATAGCTCACTGTGCAACAGGCAGGTAAATATCACCAAGTGACTCCATTTTACAAGGAGGAAAGGAAGGCTCAAAGAGGCAATGTGCTGTGGCCAAGTCCATGAACAGGCTAGGATTGGGACCAGGAACTCAGAGAACTCCTGGTTCTCCTGGACTCCCAGGCCTGTGCTCTTGCTAGTGACACCAGGGCATCCTGTGCTGAAACAATTGGGAAAAGGTGTCATGTGAACCCTATCAATTATAATAAATATTTATACAAGGCAGGCAATAGCCGTCCCTTCGGGAAGCTTGCAGTCTAGTGGGAGAGCAGAAACAAATAAACACATAAGCAAATATCTACGTTCCCATTGCAGTAACTGCAAGGAGGGAAAAGGACGGGGGCGGGGTGGAGACTGATGATGGAGGAGATCTAGGAAGGTTACTCTGCGGAAGTGACATTAGAGTGCAGACCCCAAGGATGATGAGGCATAAACTGGGCAAAGACAGGGAGGTGGAAAAGTGTTCACAGTTCACGGAAGAGCATGTGCGAAGACCCTGAGATGAGAGAGTGCTGGGCTCATTCTGGTAGCTGCGAGTGTGACCAGAGCCACACGAGCAAGAGAGAGGAGGGGCCCGGCCATGAGGGGCAAGATTGAATTGAAATCACAGGCTTTGGAGCTGGACTGCTTGGGTTCAAATCCTGACTCTGGTTTATCAGCTGTGTGCCCTTAAGCAAAGCATTAACCACTCTGTGCTTCAACTTCTTCTTCCTTTCCAGTTCCTACCTTATCAGAACTGTGAGGAATGAAGAGATAAGTCATGTTGAAACACCTGGAACATAGTAAGTGCTTTAGCTGCTTGGATTAGGGGCCTTCTTAGGACTGTGGTCTTTGTTCCGTGAGAAGTGCAGAATGCATTAGTTAGGACCCTGTTGGCTGCAGGGGACAGCAACTCAACTCACATTGGCTTAAGCCACAGTTGGCGGATTGATTGGTTCATATGTCCAAAAGATACAGGTTTAGATGTGTCATGGGGCACGCAGCGTTGCCAGCTGGACTTGATCTCTTTGTCTTCATTTTTCGCTGTGTTTTCTCCTGAGGTGACTCCGTTCTCAGGCCCGCTGTTCCCACATGGTGGCAGCCTGGCCACTTATCTACTATAATCGCCTGCTTTTCCCCGGGGCCAGTCTCATGGAGGGCTCTCACTATCCTGGCTCCCGTCTGGTGGCCATCCCTGAGCCAATCACTGTGGCAGCAGAGGGGTGGTATGGAGTGGAAAAGAGAAATTGACACTGATTGAGCCAACCTCCAAAGTCACTGCACTGAGGCTGGGAAAGGAAATTGGGGTGTGGTCACCAGCCACACAGGCAAACACGGCCATTGCTGAACCAGGGGGCCCCTGGTGGTTTCCAGTTGGGAAGGGGCACGGTCTGATTTTTGTCTTGAGATGATCATGCTGGTTGCTGAACCGAGAAGAGGTAGGAGGAGAACCACAGTGGAGGTGGGGAGAGGCACTGGGGACCCATGTTGGGAGTTCAGGAGGGAGAACAATGCTGTGGCTGGGCTGGTGGCAGTGGGGCAGAGATGGACGAGGAGGCACAGGGTGAGAGTGTGGTGACAGGCTGGACGGGGTGGGGACAGGCAGATATTCCAAGGTAAGAGCCAGGGTTTTGGCTGAACAGCTGAGATGGGGAGACTTGGGGAGTGGCAGGTTGGGAGAGGATGAAGAGGTCAGCTTTGGAGGTGCTGAGTTTGAGGAGCCTTGAGAGTGTGAAATTCCATTCCTGGGCATTCTTGTCTGGTTTCTATGAAATATGTGAAAAATAAATAAATTGAATAATGCCTGCTTTGCCCAGTAGAAAGCACTAGAACTAAACTAGAATAAGGCAGGCCTCCCCCAGCCCCACTCTGGAGAGTTGGGACTGGACCAGTGTGCTGAGCTGTTTTCACGGAATGGGTCCCTCAAACAGCATGCATCCAGCCCAGACCCGCCCTGATGAGTCAGGAGACCTCATGAAATCCCTGGGCAGCTAGGTGGTCAGGAACAGTTAGCATGGGACATCCAGGGAATGTCGGTCAAACTGACAGAGTCCCAGACCTTGGGAACTACCAGTGCAGCTGTGGTAACAAGATGGAAGATGCCGGGGCAGAGAGCCAAAATGCAGGGAGGAAGAGTGTGGCCCAGGCAGGTGTGTGCTAGTTCATAGGTAAAGGCAGTCAAGACAGGGCTGCTAGAATCTGGGTTGGCTTCTTGGAGACAGAACTGGATGGCAGCTTCAATATTCCAGCCATGGTTGTGATCTCAGGTGTGGGGTGCATGTCCAGGTTTGGAGTGACCCCCCACCCCGACCCCAAAGCAATTTCCTCTGAAAACTTCCTAAACTAGAGCAAGATGCAGGACACCCCTGTCTCCTAGTCATCCTGAGGACTTCAGGAGAGGGCTCAGGGCCCCAGCCTTCTCCAATCACCCCAAGGACCAGTGAACTGCTCCCTCCACATTGCCCCTCAACTTGTCCCCACCTCTGGGGCAGTCCTTCCCTAACTCCCCGCCCTGAAGAGGTTTTTTTGCATGTCCCTCACCTCCAGCCTGTGCTTCCCTCAAAGCAATGAGTGCCACCCATACACAGCATACTGCCACATGGAGGCACTTGGGGTGTGCTGGGGACCAAGGAAATGCACGCCAGGGCAGACAGTTGCCTGGGAAGGCACTTCATGGGTGGCGGGGTGGGGGGGCACATGGGGCCTCAGGGCTCGCCTGCTGGCTTCCTTCTCCAAGTCACAGGGAAGGGGAGTGTGATAAGACCCTCAGCCCAGCCTCAGTGGGTCTACGCTGGTGAGTGAGCCTGGGAGTCAGCTCCCCATCCATTAGGCCGGTAGCCCAGGCGGCTAATGCCACGTGGACACTCTGCTCTCAGGCCTCGTATCCACTTAGGCATTGTTAATATTTTACACGGCACAGCCAGAGGATCGATGTCTTGTTTATAGCTCAGGGTTTATAGGCAGTCATCGAAGCTCTCACTGGGAACTGGGAAGATGCTCAGAAGCATCCAGGGAAACAGAGGCAGAGAAGAGGGTTGGAGGCCAGCCTCAGGACCCCCAAGATGGCCTCCTTTGCATGCTCAGTTCTCTGTCTCATCTGACACATGTCACCCTGTGAAGCTGGGCACATGCAGCTCTGAGGGTGCATTGTAGGGGCCATTGGAGCCCCTGCCACGTGCCAGCCTGCATCTCATTCCATCCTTTCAAGCCCCCGGAGAGGCTGGATTATTGTTCCTATTTTATGGATGAGGAAACTGAGGCTTAGAGGGGTTATGTACCACTACACTTTTACAGGTCACTAATGGAGGCTGAGCCGGCACTACCTGGGCACAGGCTGGATCTTGCTCAGCACTTAAGTGTGTAAATTACATTGCAGGAGGCTCTTTAACCTTAAAAGCTCTGCTCCAACAGAGCTGTTTTCTCTGGGGATTGTTAGCCTCTCTGCTTAGGACTTTTGCCTTTGGTCAGTGGAGAATCACCACATCCCAATTAACTAGAATTAAAAGCTATGCATTTACAGTTCTTTAAAACTAATGCCAACGGCTCAGACATTTAACTAGGCATGTGATACAGTGAGGCTGCACTGCGCAGCCCCTCTCCCGGTCATTTCCCACCAGAAACAGGCTGGTGTCACGGGAAAGTCCCCGCTCCGGACTCCAGCAGGCCTGGCTGTCCCTGTGCCCCTCACGTAATTAGCCCTCTAGCCTAGGTTTCCTCCCCCGTAAAATGGAGGAAGAGGAAAGCCCACGGGGGGAGCCCTTTAAGAATCACACGTAAGCTCAAAGGCTTGGCACACGTAGGCGCGCTCCAGGGGGCCCTCGCAGCCACGCGCCGCGGCTCCCACCCCACCCAGGCAGCGAGCTCTGTGCCTGGGACCAAGCACCGTGTTACGCTCAATATCAGCTGAATGAATGGCCGAGTGAGTGGCAGAGGCTCCCTAGATGGAAGCTGCAATTGCTCAGGCCGTGAGTCCAAACAGGACTCGCGCTTATAGGCGTGGAGCGGAGCTGGATTTCTCCCTTGGCTAACACAGCGGGAAGGATGAGGTGCAGGCCGTAGCCGCGCTGCCGCGCTGAGTCCGTCTGGCGGGGATGCCCATAGTGCGCCGCGCCCGCTGGAGGGCAGCAGAGGGCCAGGCTCCCGGCTCAGGTCTCCGGCCTCGCGGCTCCGAGGACCCCGGGCTCCGCCCGGCCACGCCTCGTCCTCCCCTATTTTCTCCTTCCTTTTCGCGGCTTTCCCTCCTCTACCAGACCCGGCAGGAAGAAAGCCACCCACAAACGAATAAGCATGCCCTTGCCCTGCCCGTGCGCGTGGCACTCCGCATCCGCTTAGCTCTTCCCCGCCGCCCGAAGGCGGGCGTCTCCCCCTCTCTGCGGAGCAGGCGGCGGCGGCGGCTGCGAGTCCGTGACTCGACCAAGGTCACGCAGCAAAGTCAGCGACCAAGCTCTGTTCCGCAGACGCCAGGGCCAAAGCCCACACTTTCCCTAAAGCCCCGAGTGCACGCGGGTTTCCGGAACGGGAGAACTTTGGAGACCAACTTCTGCATTTTCAAAGGGGGCCGGCCTGGGCCCAGTTTAATCTCCGGCGGAGGACCGGGGTTGCGGGAAATGCGCCGGGGAGTGAGGGCTTCCCGGATCCCCCGCCGCCGACTCCGCGCGGGCCAGCGGCGCGGGGCGGGCCGGGCTCAGCGCCTCCCCGGGAGAGCGCAGCCGCCGCCCCCCTCCTCTCGGGCTCCCGGCCCCTCCCCAGCCCCTCGGCCCCCATCCTGCGCGTGGGAGAAACCGCCGACCGCGCGGCCTCCAGGGGCTGGCGGAGCAGCGGTGGCGACGCGCCAGACTCCGTCCTGGGCTGGCCCGTGCCGGGCGGGGCGGGGCCGGCTCCCTCCGCCCTTCCCGGGCAGGCGCGGGGGGGCCGCAGGGACGCCTCCCGGAGTGGCCGCCGCGCCTAGGCCAATGAGCGCGCGGGGAGCGGCGATGGAGGCTGGGGCGGCCGGGAGCGCCCGGGACCCCCGCCGCCGCCGCCGCCGCCGCCGCCGCGCCCCCGCGCCCCGGCGCCCGCGGGGCTGGAGAGGGGGCGACAGAGGCGCAGAGCCCGCGCCGGGCATGGAGGCGCCGCTGGCCCGCGCTGGCTGTCCGCGCTGCGTTTCGCGCCGCCGCCGCCGCCGCGCCTCGAAGTTTGCCGGCTGACTCGGAAAGTTGCGCTCGGGCTCGGCCGCCGCGTCCGGCCGCCGCGTCCAGCCTCCGGCCTGACCCGCTCGCCGCCGCCGCCGCCCTCCACGGGGCCCCGGCCCAGCCAACCCCGCAGCCCCGCCTGCCGGGGGCATGTGAGCCGTCGCCGCCCCCGAGAGGCCGTGCGGGCTGCAGGGGCCCCGGCGCCTCCGAGGCAGCGCGTGGGCGAGGGGTGCGCCCGGGCCCCAGGGCCCCAGGCAGCCCGGCTCGCCATGGGCATCCAGGGCATGGAGCTGTGCGCCATGGCCGTGGTGGTGCTGCTGTTCATCGCCGTCCTCAAGCAGTTCGGCATCCTGGAGCCCATATCCATGGAAGGTAACGCGTGGCCACTTGCCCCTTCGCCGCCTCCGCGGCAGACCAGTGGTCTGGAGGGAGGGACCAGTACCCGCACGCCGGGGTGCACTGGTCTGGCGAGGAGCGGCCTGGGCCGCCGCCCCCTCCCGGCTCCGGAGGGTTGGGCCTGGGACTAAGGAGATGTAGAGAGCCTGGGCTCCAGGAAGCCCCAGAGGGGACGAAGCCGCAGCGCTTGGGCTGGGTGTGAGGCGCCTGGTGACACCTTGAGCGGACAGCCCCTGCCATCCTAGGCCTGCAGTCCGGGCGCCCCTGGTGAGCACACCGGCTTGGGTCGCCCTGTAGCGGGAGGTGGCGCAGGGTGCAGATGACAGGAAGGACCCTCGGCCCAGGGCACCTGGCAGCCGGCGGTGGGGAGAGATTTGAGGCCTCTGCCGTGTGATGGGGCCTCCCCTTTCGCCCCGCATCTGGTATCCAGTTACCCCTCCCCAAGCAAGGTTCAAGCCCATGGGATCAGTAACCAAACCCGCAGGCGCCACATTTCTGTCTCAATAAAATATTAACTGAGGAGACAGACCCACACTTGGATCAGACACTGACGGCCCCCTGGGGCCCTTCCATGGTACACCTGGTTCTGAAGGGGACCCTGAAGCCAGAGATGTAGCTTTTCCCCTGTTCAAAGAGGCCCTGCAGCTCTGGGCCGTGGGGAAGGGGCTAGCTTGTCCTGTTCTCGTCCCTGCTGCCCTCTCCGAGGACATGGGCATCCTGCCTGCCCCAGCACTCTGCTGACCTTGCCGGGCTCCAACTCTCAGTACTGAGACCCAGAGGCCTGAGAATGAGAGAGAGCGAGCCTGCCCCTGCCTGGGAGCTGCCCAGCAGCCCCTCGGGCATGGGGAAGTGCCCAGAGTTCCTGCGAAGGGCTGCTGAGGGCGGGAAGGGGCAGGAAGCAAGGCTTCCCTGCATTCTACCTTCGGTGTCCAGGGCTGGCTCTTTTCCCAAAGTCCATGGCCACATGCCCCTCAGAAGCCACTGGGCTCTGCCACACCTTCTCTCTTGGTGAGTGTATGAGGCCCAGAGAGAAAGGGCTTGCTCCAAGTGGTTCAGAGGGGTGCCACCAGGAGCTTTGGATTGGAGATGGGGGAGAAAGTGGCCCAGGCTGGGCCTTCGCTCGGCCGGATGCTGGCCCTGGCAGGGGGAATCTGTGACAGGGAACTTCGTGGGACATACAGGTGCTGGGATTGGGGCAGAGTGTGGAGGGGTGAGCGTCCTGTGCTGCTATACCTCAGAGGACCGTGCCTCCTGCAGGGATTGCCATCCCCCGTCCCCTTGCCCCATTTTCTTTCCCCATCTGGAGCCTGCGGTGGGCGTGGGGGGTGGCTGGTGCCCAGGGAAGCCGTGATCTCTCCATTGCTCTTCCCTGATCCTCGGGGCCTCCAGTGGCCAGGAGCAACAGCCAGCCTCACTTTACTTAGTACCTCAGACCTTCCTAACAGCGGGTTAACCCACAGTTGGGGGCAGTGTGAGGTTTGCCTTTGTGATTTCTGAGGAGGTTTCTTTGCAAGGTGGACAGTATGCACAAGATGACAGATGGTTTATTCCACCTGCCAAAAACCCCATTCAGGCTCCCATGAGTCTCCGTTTTCTGTGGGTATGTGCCCACTCATACCCCTGGAGTTCTGGGGTCTTGGTCCAGTTGGGGGAGCTCAGAGCCTCAGAGTGAGCCAGGCCTGTGCTGAGATCCTGTCACCTTCATAAACTGGCTGTAAAAATCCCTTAAACAGTCGAAGCCTCAGTTCACCATCTGTAAAGTGGGGCTGATAAGAATTCCTGCTCCCTAGGGCCGTGGCAGGCTTGAACCAGTCAGTGGGGCTTGCATGGATAATAAATGTGCAGGCTTTGTGAGCCGTGCTTATCAGGGATATTAGCAATGAGTATGTGAGTGGTACTCACAATAACAGCACTGATTCATGGTTGCAGCCATTCTCTCACTCAAACACCCCCACACCCGTCAGAGGGAGGGCGTCGTGAGTTCCAGATGTTCAGTTGGTGGGGAATGGTGTCAGCCAGCCAGGGGCCTGGAAGCTCCCATTGGCCAGGCAGTGTCTAAGGAACTGTCAGATGAGCTGTGAGGAGCCCAGGCTGTCCCACCAGCCTGGATGTGAGCTATCCTCGTGCCGCTGGGGGCCCGAAGGGGACTGTTGCCCCAGCTCCGCTCCAAGCCTGCGCATGTGCAGTCAGAGGGGTCTCTTGTCCTCTCTGAGCCTCCGTGGTTCTCATCTGTAATAGACCAGAGTTATGGTGCCCTGGGGATTGTTAGGAACTAATGGATCTGGGTTCTGGGGATGCAGCCTTCTAGAAATACATGCAGCAGTCAAAAAGCCTTCCTCTCCGCCCTGGGTCCCCCATCAGTCCCTTTCCCTTGATGACTTCATGGAAGAGTCACCTCAGTCACTTTTCCTGAGCAGTAATGGAGCAGTAAGGAAGGTCGCCCCTTGATCCATGGACAAGGGGGCTGAGCCCGGGGTGGTGGCATGGCTGTCCTGACCACCAGGGCAAATCAGTGGGCAGCAGGGCATGGGCCTGGCCAGAGGCCAGGCTAGCCTCAGTGTGACAGACCCTGGGTGGCAGAAAGGAAGTCCTCATCCTGTCTGCTTAATTAGGATTCCTCCTTCCCTGGTGACCTACGGGATATCAGAGATGAAGAAGCTGCCTGCCATCCACGAGCCTCGCCTCGGCAAGCGTGCGAGAGCTTGGAGCTGCTGGGATGGCCCTGAGGGCCATCAAGGGGATCTCATGTTGGCTTTGGGACCTGGACCCTGTAGGGCTGGGCTGGGGGTGGGGTCTGCATCTGAAGGGCTATGGTGCCTGACACTCCATGTTTAACACAGTGGGGTCCCAGCCCAGAAGGTCCATAAAGCTCCTGAAATTATGGGCAAGATTGTGTGTTTGGTGCTTCTTCCTGGAGTGCTGAAATACAGTTCTCAAGGGGATCTGCGTTCCCAAAGTGTTCAAAGGCTCGCCCCTGTGGCTCTCCCTGGAGCCTTGCTGGTGGAGGGTGTTGGTGGGCCCCGGCAGGCAGCATTCCTGATGTGCTGGTGACATAAAGGTCCTCCTTGTCCCTCTGTGGCTCCGGGCTCCTAGCACATTCCTTGTAGGAGCAGACACTCCCTTACACACTTGATTTTTCTCCACAGCCTTGTCACTCCCTTAAGATACTGGGTATCTCAGTTTCTTTATCATTAGTTTGTGGTTTGTCTCCCCCAGCTGTGGGTCACATGAGGGCAGGGACTTTGTCCTGGTCACGTTAGCACCCTGTGCCTAGAACAGTGCCTGGCACCAGGCAGCAGCTCGGGGAGGATTTGTTAAATTCATGAGGGAACCTGCTGACCAAGAGGGAGAACTGGAGCCTTCTCCTGTCCCCTCTGCTCCACCTCCTGCTGGCGAACCTGAGGCCAGGTCCTGTGAGAGCTACTGCCTGGATGGGCACCTAGCAGGGGGCCCGGAGCAGCAGGGGTGGGGGCTGCTGCAGAGAGCACAGAGGCTGGAGGTGGGGTGTGCTCGGTATCATCAGGGTAAGCGGGTGGAGCCGAGTGAGTGAGGAGCGGTGGCAGTGGAGGTGGGGGGCCAGTGGGCTCTTTACCGAGCTGTACGTTATCATTGTAATCACCTGGGAACTTTAAAAAATACCCGCCGTGCCCACCCTGGGGCATCGAACTCTAAATCTCTGGGTGGAACCCAGGCACTGGGATTTTTAGGAGTTTCTTGGGGGACTCTCTGTCCTGGGTCCCCCATCAGTGCCTTTCTCTGGGTGACTTCATGGGGGAGTCACTGCAGCCACTTCTCCTGAGCAGTGTTCAGTGTCATCAGGGGTGAGCAAACTCTGAAGCCAGAGTTGGGAGTTGGGCGCAAGGCCTTCGAGGACAGGGGCTCTCAACATGTGCTCTGGGTCAGCAGCAGCAGCAGCCCAGGAGCTTGGTAGAAATGCATCTTCAGGCCCCTGCCCCAAACCTGCGGGCTCAGAAAGTCTGGGCTTGGGCACAGCGGCTTCTCTCTTCCCCAGCTCCAGGTGCTAGGGACATACTCAAGCCTGAAGACTACTGCCCTGGCCAGGGGTGGACCTCCGCAAGGACGTTGGCTTTTACTGTGGGAGAAACCTGGAGCCATCGGAAGGTCCTGAGAAGAGGAGTGAAGTGGCTTTGCATTTCCGCAGGGTCCCGCTGGCTGCTGTGTTGAGAGCAGACTTGGGGTGCGAGGCACCAGGGGAAGCAGATCCTATGAGAGGCATTTGCAGCCATTTAGGAGGGAGACAGCATTGGGGTTGGGGGAAGTCGCCAGTTCCAGATGCATTTCCCGGGGAGAGCTGTTGGTTTGCAGTGGGGCATGAGAGGAAGGGAGGAGTCTGGAAGACTGGCCTGAGCACCTAGAAGGTGCAGCGGCCATCTATTGAGATGGGGAAGCCTGGGGCGGGGTGCAGGTTTGTGGGAAGCTCAGCAGCTCCATTCGGACCTGGTAAGTTTGGAATGTATTAATTTTCTATCACTGCTGTGACAGATTCCCACAGATGTCATGCCTGAAACCAAAACAAATTTACTGTCGTATAGCTCTGTGGCTCAGAGGTCTGCAGGGACCTCCCTGGCTCATGCCTGTAATCCCAGCACTTTGAGAGGCTGAGGCGGGAGGGTCACGGGAGGCCAGGAGTTCCAGACCAACCTCATCAACATAGCAAGACCCTGTCTCTACAAAACAAAAAAAGATCCAAGTGGAGCCATGAAGGAGGTGTTGGGGTGTACGTGTCAGGAATTTATGGGAGTAGTCTGGCTGAGAAAGAAGTTTACAGGCTACTGGCTAATGTAGGGATATAGCACTGTGAGACTGGGGGAGTCACCAGAGAAGAGGGTAGGACAGGCCAGGTGCGGTGGATCAGGCCTATAATCCCAGCACTTTGGGAGGCCAAGGTGGGCAGATCACTTGAGGTCAGGAGTTCAAGACCAGCCTGGCCAACATGGTAAAACCCCATCTCTACTAAAAATACAAAAATTAGCCGGGCATGGTGGCGGGCGTCTGTAATTTCAGCTACTTGGGAGGCTGAGGCAAGAGAATCACTTGAACCCGGATTGCAGTTTGCCAAGATCACGCCACTGCACTCCAGCCTGGGCAACAGAGCAAGACTCTGTCTCAAAACAGACAAACAAGAAGTGGGTAGGACAGAAAGGGGACCAGATTCAAGGGCCCAACCCTGGGGCCCTCCAGCATTTGTTAGCAGATCAGGGAGAAAGAGCAGGGTCAGGAACACCGGAGAGCTGTGTCCTGGAGGCCAGGGGAGGAAGGGTAGCTGGGGAGGGCGGGAGTGACCCTGGGGTCAGAGGCTGCTGACGAGCTGGTTGTGGACCCCGAATATCCAGGCTCCAGGTCACCTGAGAACAAGACCCAGCACTGGACTTAGCAACCCCTCCTGGAATCTCCATGCTCCCCGACCAGCCTTCCCCACTAGCCCTCCCTCTCCAGCCCTCTCTCCCTCCCTACCTCTCGAAGGAGTCTCACAGTGCTGTGTCCCCACATTTGCCAGTGGCCTGTAAACTTCCTCTGCCCTCCCTCCCCTGCCATTTCCCCTAGTCCTCCCTCCCTTGCCTTTCCCCCCAGCCCTTCCTCCCCTGCCTTCCAGTTCAGGGACATCCTGTTGCCAGTTAGGGGCTGGCCAGGGGGCCAGCCAGGGCCCTGACCCACTGGCAATGCCAGACCTCCCTTGGTCATCACAACTGGTGACCAGACATGTCCAGGAGGGAGACAGGAAGGCCAGATGCTTTCCTGTGTGGAGCTGATAACAGCCTGGTCACCCTGCAGGAGGTCTCTGGTCCATGGTTGAAGAGAGTGTGCAGCCTGTCAGGTTGTTGCTTCAGTGATTTGGGGGTTCCCAGGCATCTGCCCTCTAAACCTGGCACTCTATCCCAATGCCTATAGTCCTACCATTAGCCATATGGGTTAGCGAGCAAACACTGAGAGTGTGTGTTGGGGTGGGGGCTGTAAGGGCCTCCCAGCTGGGCAGGATTGGATTCTGGCTGGGGCAGGAGTGTCTCCTAGTGGGAGGATTGAGCCCTATGCACAAAGTGAGTGAGTTGCCAAGACTGTACAGGAGGCAAGGCCCTGGGAAGAGAAAGAGATGCTTTCCATGCAGAGAACCTGGGTGGGGGCCTCTCCCAGCACTCCCCACACAACTGATCCCAGAGGAAGAGCAGCTGACACCAGGCCCCTCATTGGATGCGGCTGTGTGGTCCAGTTCAGCTCCCCCATGAAGGGCCTTCTGGGATCAGATCGGATTCAGAGGCCAGAGCGGGAGGCAGCCAGCGTTGGGCTGGAGCCGGGCATCCTGACCCGCAGGCCCTGCCTGGTCTAGCACACTGGGTTTCCCTCCGTTTCAGCCCGGTTTGGCCACCTGCTTACCAGGTGACTTCTCTACGTTTAACCTCCTTGAGCTTCACCTTCCTCATCTGTAGAATGGGGATAATAATACCTCCCAGTATCCACTTTAGCCAGAGGGGGTGCTGAGCCAAAAACACTTTGGAAAAGTTGAAAGAGGAACTCAGATCTCAGAAATTCAGAAGGGGAGGGCAAGCAGAAGTGGGTGCAGGCGGGCGAGCCTGGGCGCTGTTGCGAGGCTGATGCAGCCCGACCCAGAGCTTTGTGACCACATCTGTGGCATGAGGCTCGGCTTTGGCTGCGGCTTCTCTTAGCTCAGCTCAGATTTCCACGCGGCTCTCAACCAAGGGCAGTTTTACCCCGCAGGGACGTTTGGCAACGTCGAGAGACATTTTTGGTTGTCACAGTTGGGGAGGTGCTACTGGCATCTGGGGGTTACAGGCCAGGGGTGCTGCTCACCATCCGGCAGTGCACAGGACGGCCCCAGCACAGAGAGGTGTCTGACCCCATGTCAGTGGCACGGAAGTGGAGGATGTTGTTCTAAAAGCAGCGCTGGCCGAGAGCTGGGAGTGCCACTTCACGTGGACAAGTCACTTCTGTCTGAGTGTTTTCCTCACCTGTAAGTGAGGGGTGGGGAGCAGAGGTACCATCTCCCCTGGGAACTCTCCCGGACCTTGCCCTCTCCCTGCCCCCTCAGGTTGTGTTAGATAACACTGCCCTCAGATTTTCTGTGTTCCTGTCCTGCCCTGCGGTGGGCTCTCTCAGAGCAGCAGGGGCGTGTGTCTCTACACTTAGGGCCTCACGGTACGCCCAACACTGCCTGGCAAGCATCGGGTGTTCAGTAAATGTAAGTTATATGCCACCATAGCACGCACTTATTGGACGTGCGTTTTATGCCAGGCAGCACAGGTAACATGGAGTCTTGGCCCTACCTTTACAGTAGCTCTGGGACGGTGCCCTCTGCAGGGAGGGTCCCTCTGGCTGGGGCGGAGGCAGGGAGACTGGGTTGTGGGTTTGGGGACAGCAGAGGTGTGAGGTGTGATGGGGAAGAGGAGAATGCCTAGAACCAGGATGTGCAGGGTCTGGCCCACTGCCCTTGCTCCTCCGTCCTGGGAGGTGACCCCAAACACTGCACATGCCCTCTGCGCACCTGCCCTGAAGGCGTCTCTAACTGCGGGGCCAAGGGGACTACCAGGGGCCTGGTCTTACAAAGGTGACCTTGGGGCCTGTTGGGTCTGCAGCTACCTCTTGGCTTGGAGCAGGCCCAAGGGGCCATTGTGATCCTTCCTGCTCGTTCTCTTGCTCTCCTTCCCCCCAACACCCTCTCCCACCTTTGCTGGGGCCAGTGGTGATGCTGTGGGTGTGCTGGGTGCCCTGTTCCCTGGCTGGGCCTGGTGCCCTTTGTAAACTGCCAGTCCCTCAGGTCTCGTGCAGCTCCTTGAGCAGGCTTTCCAGATCTGGGATGCTGATGACAGTGATAGGAACCAACCTCTAGAGAGTGCTCTCTCTTTGGGGGCACTTTATGCATATCCCAATCTTGTCCTCATGAGCAGGCTCGTTTCATCGACGAGGAAACTGAGGGCCGGGGAGCGGCAGAGTCAGGACCTTTCTGAACACCGGCACACCTGCCCTGAATGCATCTACAGCTGCAGGGCCTTGGGGACCACCGGAGATGGTTGTGTGTGTCCCAGCCTCTTACAGGACAGGTGTCAGGAGCCCAAAGTGGAGGCAGCTGCCCTGGTCCAAGTCCACAGTGAGAGGACCCACTGCCCTGAGCTGGTGTGGAGACTGCATGTGTGAGTGTGCACAGAGCTTGTAAGGCAGCGTCTGGCACGGAGGAGGCACTTTCTTTCTTTTTTAATTATTATTATTATTATACTTTAAGCTGTAGGGTACATGTGCACAACGTGCAGGTTTGATACATAGGTATACATGTGTCATGTTGGTTTGCTGCACTCATCAACTCATCATTTACATTTGGTATTTCGCCTAATGCTATCCCTCCTCCAGCCCCCCAGCCTCCAACAGGCCCTGATGTGTAATGTTCCCCGCCCTGTGTCCAAGTGATCTCATTGTTCAGTTCCCACCTGTGAGTGGGAACATGCGGTGTTTGGTTTTCTGTCCTTGTGATAGTTTGCTGAGAACGATGGTTTCCAGCTTCATCCATGTCCCTGCAAAGGACATGAACTCATCCTTTTTTATGGCTGCATAGTATTCCATGGTATATATGTGCCACATTTTCTTAATCCAGTCTATCATTGATGGACATTTGGGTTGGTTCCAAGTCTTTGCTATTGTGAATAGTGCTGCTATAAACATACGTGTGCATGTGTCTTTACAGCAGCATGATTTATAATCCTTTGGGTATATAACCAGTAATGGGATTGCTGGGTCAAATGGTAATTCTAGTTCTAGATCCCTGAGGAATCACCACACTGTCTTCCACAATGTTCGAACTAATTTACACTCCTACCAACAGTGTAAAGGCGTTCCTATTTCTCCACATCCTCTCTAGCATCTGTTGTTTCCTGACTTTTTAATGATCGCCATTCTAACTGGCATGAGATGGTATCTCATTGTGGTTTTGATTTGCATTTCTCTGATGACCAGTGATGATGAGCATTTTTTCGTGTGTCTGTTGGCTGCATAGATGTCTGCTTTTGAGAAGTGTCTGTTCATATCCTTTGCCCACTTTTTGATGGGGTTGTTTGTTTTTTTTTTCTTGTAAATTTGTTTAAGTTCTTTGTAGATTCTGGATATCAGCCCTTTGTCAGATGGGTAGATTGCAAAAAATTTCTCCCATTCTTAGGTTGTCTGTTCACTCTGATGGTAGTTTATTTTGTTGTGCAGAAGCTCTTTAGTTTACTTAGATCCCATTTGTCTATTTTAACTTTTGTTGCTATTGCTTTTGGTGTTTTAGTCATGAAGTCCTCGCCCATGCATATGTCCTGAATGGTATTGCCTAGGTTTTCTTCTAGGGTTTTTATGGTTTTAGGTCTAACATTTAAGTCTTTAATCCATCTTGAATTAATTTTTGTATAAGGTGTCAGGAAGGGATCCACTTTCACCTTTCTACATATGGCTAGCCAGTTTTCCCAGCACCATTTATTAAATAAGGAATCGTTTCCCCATTTCTTGTTTTTGTCAGGTTTGTCAAAGATCAGATGGTTGTAGATGTGTGGTGTTATTTCTGAGGCCTCTGTTCTGTTCCATTGGTCTATATATCTATTTTGGTACCAGTACCATGCTGTTTTGGTTACTGTAGCCTTGTAGTATAGTTTGAAGTCAGGTAGCATGACGCCTAGGAGGGAGGCACTTTCAGAGTATACATTCACCTTACTTCTTGCCCGAAATGACCCAGGCAACATTCCCCCACAGCTGCACATTACTACCTGTGTCCTAGGAGTTAGTGGGAAGGGAAGATACATGTGGCCCACACTTGGTTGTGTTGGGCTTTCTTCATCCCGTGCCCTGTAGGGTCAGGAGCCCAGAGGCTGCTGGCCCAGGGACTGCTGGGCCATGCTCGCCAGCGTGGGTGGCCTCTGCAGGAGACAGTGTGGGCTGGAGCCAGATGCTTGATGTTGCTCTAGGCTGGGAACCTGGGCAAGGCCCCTCCCTCCCCAGGTCAGTGGCTCTACTGTCACATACCTAGACACAGGTAGTAGCATCACAGCAGTCTCACCACAGACTTTCCAATAAGTCTTACAAGTCCAGTGCCCCTTGATGGGTAAAGGGGACAGCTCAGCTCAGATTCAAAGGGAGTCTTGTCCCAAAGGCCTCCCTTCACCCCATGGCAGTTCCTGGACCTTCTGTGGGACCCTATGGTTTAGGAGTGACCTGAGCAGCAGAGACTAAGTGAAGGCTGAGATCCCTGGCCTGGGACAGGGGTAGGGAGCCCCATTTCATGGTGTGCTGGATGCCCTGCCTGCCTCTTCCCCAAGCCCTCATGGACTGTCAGCCAGAGGCACCAGTGGGCAATTCCAGGGCTAACTGCGCCTCTGAGGAGCTGAGCTCCGGTCGTCTAGAGGCTGGACCCCTGGGGTGGTGGTTAGGGCTGCTTTCTTCCCTGGTCCCCACAGGTCTTATGGGGATTAGGCAGCCTTCCTGCCCAGTGCACAGTCACTAAGGAGGGTATCATGTGAAGTCATGAGTGCAGGGCCACACCAAGGCTCTCAGTGGACCCAGGACTGCAGGAATTCCAGGGCTTCCCATCATTAAATTAAGTTAGTATTGAAATGCAGTATCTATGTCAGGAAGGCCATGAGTGTTCCCCTTGGTGACCACATGTGTACTTTTGGAAATATCAGATCCAGTCACACCCCAGCCTGGTGCCCTGCCTTGCTGGCCTCGCCTTGCTGTGGCTGGAGCTGGAACTGGCTGGCTGTTGTCTGAGCCAGCTGTGTCCACCCCTGGCTTCTGTGTGTGTCAGGCACAGGCCGTGCGCAATGTCACACAGGGGCATGAATGTGCTGCAGTGCACCAAGGGGACCTTGACCAGCAGCTTTGGGGAGTACTGGTTGGGGGAGCATCTGAATGGAGTGTGTTCAGGAGGGATGGGAGCCGGGGAACATGGCACCTCTTTGGAGTTTTGCCACAGAGGGGAACAGGATGGGTGACAGCTGGCAGGGGACATAGGCTCGAGAGGTTTTTAGAGAATCTTCCATTGCTTCTGCTTCTCTCCTATGTGGCAAGCTGCAGGAGGCCTATGAGGGGCTTTGCAGAGGTACTGGTGCAGCTCAGAGAGGTTTCACAGGCTTCACCCATGGGGTGGCGAAAAAGTGCCTCTTGCCCAGTACCTGGTGCATTTCAGCTTAGTGAATTAAAGATTTGGAGCCACTTTGCTGAGCTTTTGCACAGAGAGGACTACATGGGATATGGGACAGGACCTGGACTGAGACTTTTACACACTGGGAAGAAAGCCCCGCTTGTAGTCTGTCAGGCTGCTGTACAACTTTTAAACATCAAAAAGTCCTCATGCTTTTACTCCTTTGGCAAAATGCTTGTTGGATAGAGGAATTCAAACTTGATTGCAGCCCCCCTGGCTATCAACGGTGTATTAGCCTGTTTTCTGCTGCTATAACAGAATACCACAGAATGGGTAATTCTATTGTACAGAAATGTATTGGTTTACAGTTCTGGAAGCTTGGAAGTATAAGACGGAGGGGCTGGCATCTGGCGAGGGCCCTCTTGCTGTGTCATAACATGATGGAAAGCATCACATGGCTGAAGGGCACAGGGAACAAGAGAGAGTAAGAGGGGCAAAACTACTCTCATGGTAACAAACCCACTTCTGCAGTAAGGGCACTAGTTCATTCATGAGGGCAGAGCCCTCGTAAACTAAACATTTCTTAAAGGTCCCACCTCTTGCCAAGCATGATGCTGTGCACCTGTAGTCCTAGCTACATTGAAGACTGAGGTAGGAGGATCACTTGAGATCAGGAGTTGGACACCTGCCTGGGCAACACAGTCAGACCCCCCTTTCAAAAACCAAACAAATTTTTTTTTTTTTTAAAAAGGTCCCATCTCTTAATACTGTCGCAGTGGCAACTAAATTTCAACATGAGTTTTGGAGGGGACAAACATTCAAACTGTAGCATTCTGCCCAGCCCACCCCCGGAAAATTCATGTCCTTCTCACATACAAAATATATTCATTCCATCCTGATAGCTCCCAAAGGTCTTAGCTCATTCCAGCAGCAACTCATAAGCCCAGAGTCTCATCTAAATCAGATATGGGTGAGACTCAAGGCATGATTCATCCTGAGGCAAATTCCTCTCCAGCTGTGAGCCTGTGAAATTAAACAAGTTACATGCTTCCAGAATACAATGGTGAGACAGTTGTGGAATAGACATTTCCATTCAGGGAGAAACCGGCAAGAAAAAAGGGGGTAACTGGTCCCAAGTACGTCCAAAACCAACCATGAAGAGCAACATTAAATCTTGAGACTCGGGAATAATGTTCCTTGACTCCACATCCCACCTCCTGGACACACTGGGGCCCTGGGCAGCCCCACTCCCATGGCTTTGGTGGGCTCGGCAGCCACAGCAGCTCTCCCAGGTTGATGTTGCTAGCTGGTCAGGCTGGTAGCTCTGCAGTCTCAAGGGCAGCCCAGCCCCTGTGGCTCCACAAGGCATTGTCCTAGCAAGGACTCTCTGGAGTGGCTCTCCCTCTGCAACAGGTCTCTGCCTGGACCCCCAGGCTGTCTGATCCAGCCTTTGAAATCCAGGCAGAGGCAGCCACGCCTCCACTGCTCTTGAACTCTGTGTGCCTGCAGAATTAGCACCACATGGATGCTGCCAAGGCTTACTGCTTGCCCTCTGGAGCCGTGGCCTGAGCCACACCCAGGCCCACTTGAGCCACAGCTGGGGCAGCCAAGGAGCACTGTGGTGGAATGTGAGGAGCAGAGTCCCAAAGGTAGTCCAGGGCAGCAGGTCCTTGGAGGGGGCCCTTGGCCCATCCCCTAAAACCATTCTCCCTTCCTAGAGCTCTGGGCCTGTGATGAGAGGGGCAGCTTGGAATATCCTGAAATGCCTTCATGATAAGTTCTGTCTTTAAGTCATTTCTTTCTTCTTTCATTTTACTATATGATATTAAAAGAAACCACACAGCACCTCAATATTTTGCTTAGAAATTTCTTCTGCTGGGTATCCCAGTTCATCACTCTTAAATTCTGCCTTCCATACTCCAGTCTGGGCAACAGTGTGAGACTATCCGTCTCAAAAAAAAAAAAAAAAAAATTCTGCCTTCCATAAACATAAAGCCACTGGGTGTGGACACAATTCAGCCAAGTTCCTTTTCACTATAAGGATGGGCTTTTCTCCAGTTTCCAATACCTTATTCCTCAATTCCCTCTGAGACCTCATCACCATCCATATTTCTGCCAACATTCTGATGACAGCCACTTTAATCTCCAGGAAGTTTCAGACTTTTCCTACAGCTCTTCTCATCTTCTGAGCCCTTAATGTTCTGTTCATGGTGACAGGCTTTTTTCTAGTCTGCTCTTCCAGACTCTTCCAGCCTCTACTCACTACCCAGTTCCAAAGGCACTTTCACATTTTTAAGTATTTGTTATAACAACACCCACTCTCAGTACCAGTTTTCTGTCTTAGGCTGTTTTGTGCAGAATACCACAAACAGGGTAATTTATAATGAACAGATATGTATTGGCTCACAGTTCTGGAGGCTGGGAAGTCCAAGATCGAGGGCTCGGCATCTGGGGATGGCCTTCTTACTGAATCATCATTCCATGGCGAAGAACAGACAGACAGAGAGACAGAGAGAGAGAGAGAGAGAGAGACAGAGAGAGAGAGAGAGAGAGAGAAAGAGGGGGCAAAGCCACCACTGTGATAATGGTATTAGTCCATTCGTGAGGGTGGGGCCCTCATGGCCTGAACACTTCTTACAGGTTCCACCTCTTAATACTGTCACAGTGGTGACTAAATTTCAACATGAGTTTTGGAGGAGACAAACATTCAAACCACAGCAAATGGAGACTTTGATGGGGAGGAGGTGGCCCAGGACTAGCCCCTGGAGAAGGAGGAAGAGAGCCACGCTGGGGGAGAGGTAGAAAGGGAAATGGCTGAGTTCGTTGGCATCACAATTTTGCCCTGAGCAGTCTTCTGCTGTGTGTTTAGTTAACATCTAAACACACAGAGCTGGAGCGCTGATCAATAGTAAAAAGGCCAAGTTTCCTATAGACAGTGCTCTAATGTTACGTTGAAAAGCCATGCAGCCATCTTCTTGCCTTTCTTCCATTTCTGGGTAATTTCTTCCATGTCTTGGTGGATGACACCAGCAGTCACCCTGTTTCCCAGGTCAGAAATGTGGAGTCATCCTGGACTCTGCCTGCCCCATCCTGGTCAAGTCAGCAGCTAGAAACTCTGGCTTCTTCATTCCTGACACCTCCCGCCAGTTCCCTTCACTCCATTCTCTTCACGTCACTGTGACACCCTGTGGCCAGAGTGACCATTCTGGAGTGGAAATCAGACAACCCTTTCTCTGCTTTGGACCCTTCGATAGCTCTCATGCCCACATGTGCCTCGGCTCACCTTAGACTCCATGCCCGGGTGCCCTTGACCCCAGTTCACCTGCTGTCACTGGACCTGAGTCTTGGAATATTATCTCTTTTTCTCTGATTCTCCTGCCCACTCTGTGCCCAACAGGTGTAAACATCAGGGAATGCTGGGGCCTGGGACAATCTGCAGGAGGCAGGCTCTGCCTAGAGACATTAAAAATAAAGCCCACACCAGTACTCCATAAACTCACCCTAGGAAACATAGCTGGGAGGATCCTACCCAGCGTGCGTTCTAGGGCACCTCCCATGCACAGGCACTGTTCCAGGGCTGGGTACGGCAGCGAGGAGACCCGAATCCCTGCTGCGGTCACCCTGTAGAGGGAGAGACCAACAATATACCAGATGTCTTAGTCTTCTCTGGCTGCCATAACAAAATAACACAGACTGAAGGACTTAAACAACAGAAATGTATTTTCTCCCAGCTCTGGAAAGAAAGTCTGAGAAGAGGGTGCCAGCAGGGTCAATTTCTGTTGAGGGCTGTCTTCCTGGTGTGCTGACGGCTGCCTTCTTGCTCTGTCTTCATGTGGCCTTTTGCTGTATGCATGTGGAGGCAGACATAGCTGTCTCTCCTACCCTTTTTTTTTTTCTTTTTTTTTTGAGATGGAGTCTTGCTCTGTTGCCCAGGCTGGAGCGCAGTGGTGTGATCTCAGCTCACTGCAAGCTCCGCCTCCTGGGTTCAAGCGATTCTCCTGCCTCAGCCTCCCGAGTAGCTGGGATTACAGGCATGCACCACTATGCCCGGCTAATTTTGTATTTTTAGTAGAGACAGGGTTTCTCCATGTTGGTCAGGCCGGTCTCGAACTCCCGACCTCAGGTGATCCGCCCACCTCGGCCTCCCAAAGTGCTGGGATTACAGGCATGAGCCACCACACCCGGCCTCTCTTACTCTTCATATAAGGCTACCAATCTGATGGGATAAGGGCCCAACCTTGTGACCCCACGTAACCTTGGTTACCTCCTAAGGACCCTATCTCCAAATACAGTCACCCTGGGAGTTAAGACTTCAACGATGAAGTTGAGGGGACACAGTTCAATCCTATGCACTAGTAAACAGAAATCTGCATATGCCAGGGAGCAATAGCCAAATGAAGAGAGAAACAGATGGGGATAGAGGGAAATAGAAGTGTCCCTCTGAGGAGGAGGTGACATTTGAGCAGAGGCCAGCAATAGGGGGGCCCTATGGGAAGAGCGTGCCTGGTAGGTTTGAGGGGCACCCACATGGCTGAGGTGGAGGCAGTGAAGAGAGAGACATGGGAGAAGAGGTCAGAGCTGGGGGACTGGGGACACTTATCAGCCATCTAAGGACTTTGAATTTTATACTGAGAGCTTGGGGGAGGTTGTTGAGCAGAGGTGTATGAGATATGTTTACAACAGCTTCCTCTGGCACTATTTGAAGAATAGACTAACAGGGTCCAGGGTAGAAGCCTTGGGCCTGGGTGGAGGGAGGGGAGGTGAGAGTAGGGGTCAGAGGCAGAACATATGCTGAAAGTAGAGCTGGCAGGATTTGCACATGGGTTGAGTGTGCGCCCCTGTGGAGCTCCGGCAGGATAGAGTTGCATCAACTGAGGGGGAGGGCTGTGGGTAGAGCAGGTTTAGGGGGACGCTCAGGAGCTCACTTGGGACATGTCCCCTTAGAAACCTCCACGACATCCAGTGCAGATGGCAAGGACGCAGGTGAGCCCAGAACTCAGGGGAGAAGCTGCCCACATCCTTGACCAAGGCTAAACTTCAAGTAACTTTCAGGTTTGGAAAGTTAAATGAGTAACATTTTTTTCTCATTGTTCTCGTGCATTTTCCATACTAATGATTTTGAATACCTCTGTGTGTGCCTGCTGGCCTTCCCAGCTTCCCCCTCTGTCAGTTGCCTTGTCACATTCTCTGACCCTTTCTCCTGGGATTGCTGTCTGCTTTTTTTTTGGTCCAGGCATCCAGGGTTTAATCCAGACCAGAGGTATCTGTTCACGCCTCCACTTCACCCCATGCGCTCTCATTTTCTCTTGCTCTGGGAAAACGAAATTGTAACCAATTCAATTAACCTCTAATAAACATATGTTTGATATGTGAGTTATAAAGAATAACATACTGAACACCAGTGAACCACCCTCCGTTGTCCCAGCCCCGTGGAGGTTCCCATAGCCAGATCTGTGTGTGTCATTCCTTGATTTTTGTTCTTATGATTTTTTCTCTTATCTTCCCTACATATATAGGATTCGGTTGTTCTTGGCTTGGAATTTCATGAAAAATGGACTTATACTGATTTCCTAGGACTGGTTTTTCATTCGGCAATATGTAACTTGCTGTGTGTTAATATAGTTCACTCATTTTTTCACTGCTGTGTAATATTTCATCAGGTGCATACACCGTAATATATATTTTTTATTTTTTCATTTTTATTTATTTATTTTTTGAGACAGGGTCTCACCATGTCACACAGGCTGGAGTGCAGTGGTGTGACCATTGGCTCACTGCTGCCTTTTGCCTCCACAGCTCAAGCAATCCTCCCACGTCAGCCACCTGAGTAGCTGGGACCACAGACGCACACCACCACACCCGGCTAATTTTTGTATTTTTAGTAGATATGGGGTTTCGCCATGTTGCCGAGGCTGGTCTCAAACTCCTGGGCTCAAGCGATCCTCCTGCTTTGGCCTCCCAAAGTGCTGGTATTACAGGTGTGAGCCACCTAGCCCGGCCTAGACCACAGTATATTTATCTGCTCTGTTGTCAGTGGACGTTTGGTTGATTCAAGCCATTATTGTAAAGAGTGCGCCGATGGCTATTCTTGTACATGTCTCCTGGGCACTTGGATTTAGCATGTGTACTAGGAGATGATTCCTGGGCCCTAGGCCCAGTGTTAATTTTATACAAAGTGTTAATTTTATACAATTTATATAATACATAATTACTATGAAAATTGCAAATAGATTTCCACAGTGTTTGTACCAGTTCCCACATTCACTAGAGCCGTGGTCCCCAACCTTTTTGGCAACAGGGACTGGTTTTGTGGAAGACAGTTTTTCCACGGATGATGCTGGGGGAGAGGATGTTAATGGGCATCAGGCATTAGTTAAATTCTCATGAGGGGCGTGTGCAACCTAGACCCCTCGCATGCACAGTTCACGGTAGGGTTTGCGCTCCTATGAGAATTTAATGCCGCTGCTCATCTGACAGGAGGTGAAGCTCAGGCAGGAATGCGAGCAGTGGGGACCAGCTGTAGATACAGATGAAGCTTCACTTGCTCACCTGCCGCCCACCTCCTGCTGTGCAGCCCAGTTCCTAACAGACCACCGACTAGTACTGGTCCTCGGCCCAGGGAGTTGAGGACCCCTGCACTAGAGTGTTTCAGAATTACCATTGATCTACATATTTGCCAAAAAACTTATTTTTTCATTATTATTATCTCTTAGCAATCTAGGAGGTACTGCATTCTCTTGCTAATTTACGTGTTCCTGTTTATTACTGAAATTGAGCCATCTTTCGGGTTTGTATCCATCTTTCTGGTTTCCCTTTCTGCTGATACCTGCTCTAGAGATTCTTCTTTCATCATTTGTGAACACTCTACGCTATCTTCTTCTATTCTGTTGAGTGTCTCACTCTGACCTTTGTTGAACAGAAATCTTTAATTTTGATGTAATCAGATTCATCCTTTTTTTTCCTTGTGGTTTGAGCTTTTGGAGTTTTAAGAAATCTGTCCACAATCTTAGGTTAACAGGAGGCTCTTTTACATTTTATTATAGCTCTATCATTTACCATTCACATTGGGGTCTCTAATGCACCTGGAACCTACATTTGCATGTGGGATATGGAAGGAGTCTAGATTGTTTTCTTTATATGGTGATCCAGTTTTCCTAACACTATCTACTAAACACTCTGACCTTTTTTCCCATAGCTTTCATGAAATTCCCTCCTACACCTCACTCTCTTTTTTGAGCTCTCTGGTCTGTTTGTTGGTACGTTTGTCTGTTCTTGTACCAACCATACAATTTTTATTACAATGACTATACAACATGTACTAGTGTCTGAGAGAAACTCCTCCCTTGTTATTTTTCTTTTTAGGTTTTTATGAATTGTTTGTTTCTCCATATACATTTCAGTGTGTGTTTATCAAGCTTTCCAAAAAATAATCCAACTGAATTTTTTATTGGAATTGCACTGAATTTACTTACAGATTACTTTGGGGAGAAATGACATTAATATGTGGCCATAAGATGGAATGTCTCATGTATTCAGAATATCTTTCCATGTAGAGGTCCTTTGAGTTTTTATTACTACTTAGAGATACTCTTTAGTTTTATTGCTATTGTGAGTGTTTATCTTGGTGTTTTTAATTATATTTTCTAGATGGTTATTACTGGTGTAGAGAACTGCTATTGATTTTTGTATCGATTAATCTTACATCTGGCAACCTTACTGAACTCTCCTGTCTGTTGATTCTTTTAGTCCCTCTAGGGACCCTATCATCTAAATAATGTTAATTTTATCCTTTACTTCTCAATTTGTACACTATTTATTTCTTTTCTAAATTTCCTAAGAGCATTGGCAGGACATTGATTAGTGGGGACTGTGGCCAAACTTGTCCCAAATATTAAAGGGACTGTATCTAAGCTTTTGCCATTAAATCCAATATTTTCTGTAATTTTTTTTGTAAATATGTGATTTGCAAATATAAGCAAATCACGTTAAAGAACTTCCCTTTGACTCCTGGTTTGCTGAGAGTTTTTTTTGGTCGTCGTTTATTTTAATTATAAATAGACATGAAAGCTTATCAAATGCCCTTTCTGCATTAAGATTTTCATGTGATTTTTCCTCTTTATGTTCTTCCAGATAAAATCTTCTTGATCATGATGTACTTTAAAAAAGGCCATTGGTTTCATTTAGCTAACATTTGGTTTAGGGTTTTGCATCTGTGTTCAAAAGTGGCATAGGCATACGTTGTTCACTCTCACTCTTGCGTTTTCTGATATGGTTTGGAAGTTTGTCCCCCCCCCCCACATCTCATGTTGAAATGAATCCCCAGTGTTGGAGGTGGGGACTAGTGGGAAGTATTGGATCACGGGCGCGGATCCCTCCTGAATGGCCTAGCACCATGCTCATGGTAATGAGTGAGTTCTCTCCCTGAGTTCATGTGAAATCTGACTTTTATACAATTTATATAATACATTAAAGAGCCTGGCACCTCCTCCCTTGTGTCTCTTGCTTCCACTCTTGCCACGTGACCTGCTTGCTCCCTCTTCACCCTCCATCACGATTGGAAGCTTCCTGAGGCCCTCACCAGAGGCAGATGCCAGCACTGTGCTTTGTGTACATCCTGCAGAACCACAAGTGAAATAAACGTCTTTTCTTTATAAATAATGCAGTCTTGAGGATCACTTGAGCCCAGGAGTTTGAGACCAGCCTGGGCAACATGACAAAACCCTGTCTCTATTATAAATTTAAAAAATTAGCTGGTTATAGTGGTGTGTGCCTGTAGTCTCAGCTACTTGGGAGACTGAGGTGGGAGGATCACCTGAGCCTGAAAGACTGCAGTGAGCTGTGATTGCACCACTGCACTCCAGCCTGGACAACAGAGTGAGACCCTGTCTCAAAAAAATAAAAAAATTTACCTAGTCTCAGGTATTCCTTTCTAGCAATGCAAGAATGGATTAACACCTTGCCCTTAGGTCTTTTTTTTTTTTTTTTGAGACAGAGTCTCTCTCTGTTGCCCAGGCTGGATTACGGTGACATGATCTCAGCTCACTGCAGCCTCCGCCTTCAGGGTTCAAACAATTCTCCTGCCTCAGCTTCCCAAGTAGCTGGGATTACAGGCGTGCACCACTGTGCCCAGATAATTTTTGTATTTTTAGTAGAGATGGGGTTTCGCCATGTTGGCCAGGCTGGTCTTGAACTCCTGGCCTCAGGTCATCCACCCGCCTCGGCCTCCCAAAGTGCTGGGATTACAGGCATGAGCCACCGCACTTGGCCCCTTATGTCATTTTTTTAATCAAAATTACAATATTGACCACATGGAGATCATCCACGATCCTTGTAAGAGCAGTTTTCTTGGAGTGGAGTAAGTTCGAGGGAGAACAGGAGGAGAGGAAGTGAAGGCAGGGAGTTACAGGAGGTGAGAAAAAGGCTTAGGGGAAAATATGGTCAAGGAGTTTTGTTGTTTTTAATGGAAGAAATAGCAGCAGGTTTGGAGTTTCTGTCTTATTTTGTTTCTTGGCCCTCGGGAAAGAGGATTAAGTTCATCCTACTCTGTAGTTCATGGGGTATCATCAGCCTTGACCCATTTACAGCCTCTCATTTGTTTTTCCTCTTTTACACCCCTATTTCCTTCCTCCCCATAGCTAAGTATTCTCATTTTTTCTAATTTAAATTAATGTAAAATTTACCTTTTTGGCTGTCTAGTTCTATGAATCTCGATACATGCATAGTCATGTAACCATTACCACAATCAAGATGTAGAACAATTTATTTTAATTTAATTTAATTTTTATTTTTATTTACTTACTTACTTTTTGGAGATGGGGTCTCTGTTGCCCAGGCTGGAGTGCAGTAGTGTGATCCTAGCTCACAGCGGCCTTAAACTCCAGGGCTCAAGCAGTCCTCCCACCTCAGCCTCCTGAGAGGTAGGACTACAGGTGTGCACCACCACACCAGGCACCTGGCGATATAGAACAATGTCATCACCACAAAAAATTGCCTTATGCTGCCTCTTTGGTAGTCAGCCCCCAGGCAGCCACTGATCTGTTCTCTTTCCCTGTAATTTTCTGTCCTTTTATCTTTTCCAGACTGTCCCATGGATGTTGTCAGACATGATCTGCCTCTGGAGCCTGGATTCTTTCACGTCATTGCATGTGCGATTCATTCATGTTTTGCGTGTGTCAGGAGTTTGTTGTGTATTGTTGCTGAGTATCTTTCCTTGTGTGATGTACCACAGCTCATCCACTCACCAGTTGGAGGGCATTTGGGTTATATACAGTTTGGGGCAATTTTGAATAAAATTGCTCTAAACATTTGCCTAAAGTTGAATATAGTAGCTTTCATTTCATTTGGGTAAATAACCAGAAATGGGATTGCTGGGTCTTATGGGAAGAGCCTCTTTATAAGAAAGTGCCAAGATGATTTCCAGCGTGGCAGTACCACTTCTCTCTCCTGCCAGCAACATATAGTGGTTCCCGTCGCTCTGCATCCCCCCACCGCAAGTGCCCGACATTGTCAATATTTGTTATGTAAGCAATTCTCATAGGTATATAGCAGTATTTCACTGAGGTTTCAATTTGTATTTCCTTAATGGAAAATGATGCTAATCCTCTTTCTTGTGCTTATTTTACCAGCCTTTTATCCTCTATAGTGAAGTGTTTGATTAGGTTTTTTGACATTTACTAATTTGAGTTCTTTGATTTCTTACTGCAGAGTTTTGAGACTTCTTTATATATTCTGTATATCCTTTGTCAGATATGCAGTTTGCAAAGGTAATATTTTCTCCCAGTCTGTGCTTACCTTTTTATTTAACAATATCTTTGTAATTCCAGCACTTTTGGAGGCTGAGGTGGCCGGATCACTCAGGAACTCCTGAGGTCAGAAGTTCGAGACCAGCCTCGCCAACATGGTGAAATCCTGTCTCTACTAAAAATACAAAAACTAGCCAGGTGTGGTGGTGCGTGCCTGTAGTCCCAGTTACTCGGGAGACTGGGGCAGGAGAATCACTTGAACTCGGGAGGCAGAGGTTGCAGTGAGCTGAGATCATGCCACTGCACTCCAGCCTGGGCGACGGAGCCAAACTCTGTCTTAAAAAAATAATAAAATAAAATAAAAATAAAAAAACCAATATCTTGATTATTCTTTCACAAAATTATTTTAGCTATTCTAGTTCCTCTGTCTTTCTAGATAAATTTTAGAGCATGTTGTCTGTATGTACAAAAAAACTCTTGCTGGGATTTTGATAGGAATTGTATGAAATCTGTGGATCATTTTGGAGATAACTGGCATCTTTATAGCACTGAGTCTTTCAATCCATGAACATAGTTATGTTTCTTCCATCATTTGAATCCTCCGTGATTTCTTTCATCAGCATTTTGTAGTTTTTGGCATACGGATTATATACATGTTTTGCAAGATATATACCTAAGTATTTCATTTGTGAGATGAGCAATTGTAAATGGTATTGTTTTTTTTTTTTTATTTATTTTTTATTTTTTATTTTTTTATTATACTTTAAGTTTTAGGGTACATGTGCACATTGTGCAGGTTAGTTACATATGTATACATGTGCCATGCTGGTGCGCTGCACCCACTAACTCCTCATCTAGCATTAGGTATATCTCCCAATGCTATCCCTCCCCCCTCCCCCCTCCCCACCACAGTCCCCAGAGTATGATATTCCCCTTCCTGTGTCCATGTGATCTCATTGTTCAATTCCCACCTATGAGTGAGAATATGCGGTGTTTGGTTTTTTGTTCTTGTGATAGTTTACTGAGAATGATGGTTTCCAATTTCATCCATGTCCCTACAAAGGATATGAACTCATCATTTTTTATGGCTGCATAGTATTCCATGGTGTATATGTGCCACATTTTCTTAATCCAGTCTATCATTGTTGGACATTTGGGTTGGTTCCAAGTCTTTGCTATTGTGAATAATGCCGCAATAAACATACGTGTGCATGTGTCTTTATAGCAGCATGATTTATAGTCATTTGGGTATATACCCAGTAAAGGGATGGCTGGGTCAAATGGTATTTCTAGTTCTAGATCCCTGAGGAATCGCCACACTGACTTCCACAATGGTTGAACTAGTTTACAGTCCCACCAACAGTGTAAAAGTGTTCCTATTTCTCCACATCCTCTCCAGCACCTGTTGTTTCCTGACTTTTTAATGATTGCCATTCTAACTGGGGTGAGATGATATCTCATAGTGGTTTTGATTTGCATTTCTCTGATGGCCAGTGATGATGAGCATTTTTTCATGTGTTTTTTGGCTGCATAAATGTCTTCTTTTGAGAAGTGCCTGTTCATGTCCTTCGCCCACTTTTTGATGGGGTTGTTTGTTTTTTTCTTGTAAATTTGTTTGAGTTCACTGTAGATTCTGGATATTAGCCCTTTGTCAGATGAGTAGGTTGCGAAAATTTTCTCCCATGTTGTAGGTTGCCTATTCACTCTGACGGTAGTTTCTTTTGCTGTGCAGAAGCTCTTTAGTTTAATTAGATCCCATTTGTCAATTTTGTCTCAGCAAAGTCTCAGGATACAAAATCAATGTACAAAAATCACAAGCATTCTTATACACCAACAACAGACAAACAGAGAGCCAAATCATGAGTGAACTCCCATTCACAATTGCTTCAAAGAGAATAAAATACCTAGGAATCCAACTTACAAGGGATGTGAAGCACCTCTTCAAGGAGAACTACAAACCACTGCTCAAGGAAATAAAAGAGGATACAAACAAATGGAAGAACATTCCTTGCTCATGGGTAGGAAGAATCAATATCGTGAAAATGGCCATACTGCCCAAGGTAATTTACAGATTCAATGCCATCCCCATCAAGCTACCAATGACTTTCTTCACAGAATTGGAAAAAACTACTTCAAAGTTCATATGGAACCAAAAGAGAGCCCGCATCGCCAAGTCAATCCTAAGCCAAAAGAACAAAGCTGGAGGCATCACACTACCTGACTTCAAACTATACTACAAGGCTACAGTAACCAAAACAGCATGGTACTGGTACCAAAACAGAAATATAGATCAATGGAACAGAACAGAGCCCTCAGAAATAACGCCGCTTACCTACAACTATCTGATCTTTGACAAACCTGAGAAAAACAAGCAATGGGGAAAGGATTCCCTATTTAATAAATGGTGCTGGGAAAACTGGCTAGCCATATGTAGAAAGCTGAAACTGGATCCCTTCCTTACACCTTATACAAAAATCAATTCAAGATGGATTAAAGATTTAAACGTTAGACCTAAAACCATAAAAACCCTAGAAGAAAACCTAGGCATTACCATTCAGGACATAGGCGTGGGCAAGGACTTCATGTCCAAAACACCAAAAGCAATGGCAACAAAAGGTATTGTTTTTTAAGTTCTGTTTTTTTATTTGTGTGTAAGATTTTTATTCTAATTTGCATTCCAAAGGAAATTACAAAATCCATTCACTTCTTTATATAAAAAAGTGACTTAACATTTTTTTTTTTTTGAGATGGAGTCTCGCTCTTGTTGCCCAGGCTGGAGTGCAATGGCACGATCTCAGCTCACTGCAACCTCCACCTCCCAGGTTCAAGCAATTCTCCTGTCTTAGCCTCCCAAGTAGCTGGGATTACAGGCGCCTGCCATCACGCCTGGCTAATTTTTGTATTTTTAGTAGAGACAGGGTTTCGCCATGTTGGCCAGGCTGATCTCGAACTCCTGACCTCAGGTGATCCACCCGCCTTGGCCTCCCAAAGTGCTGGGATTACAGGCATGAGCCACCGCGCCCGGCCTGTTACTTAACATTTTAATGCAAATTATAAAACATGATAAAGTTGCAGGACAAACTAGGCTAGCTGCTTGGAGTAACAAGTTTTTAAGTCACCATTTTCTACCTCCATGCTAAGGATAACCTTCTAATTAGTGATCAGCTGTACTGTAATAGCAGAATAACCCTGGGACTTGAGTAAACAGAAAAGCTGAAGATCTTCTCCAGTTCCCAGCCAGGTAGTTTTCTATGCCTTCTCATAGTAGCAAACAGCAACTATGTCACCAAAAGTGAGGATCCAACGGCATAAGAATGACACAATGGACTTTGGGGACTCTGGGGAAAGGGTGGGAGGGGGTGAGGGATAAAAGACTATAAATTGGGTTCAGCATATACTGCCGGGGTGATGGGTGCACCACAATCTGACAAATCACCACTAAAGAACTTACTCATGTAAGCAAACACAACCTGTTCCTCAATAACCTATGGAAATAAAAAAAAAATTAAGTGGGAGTCATAACCATTTTGCCATTCTTAATTTCTCTTACAAAATTTGTGTCTTTGCCATCCCGTTTCTGTATGTGAACACTTTTGTCTCCATCCAGGCTAACAACAGACATACTCTACCAGTGTACAGTGTCTGTCATCAGCAGTGGTTTCTCTGTGTGAATGAATATGCTTTGAGTCCTGCTCACCACTTTATCTCCTTCCTGACTGATAATCACTGTTGGTTGGTCACATTTCCACCTGCCCAGTGGCAAAGCCTACACCTTTGATGACCCTTCATGTAGTCATCAGAGTTCTGACTGTCCCTCAGCTTCCAGGTAGCACAAAAAGCCCCCATGATCCTTCCCTCTCCCTGTTTAGCTCCAAAACAGATCAAAGAGACCGGAGCAAGACTCTTGGATCTTACTGCCACTGAAATTCCGGAGACACGTTTGCCTAAATTTTGATTTCTAATTGTTCATTACTGATCTGTAGAAATGTGATTGATTTTTGTATATTGACCTTTTTTCTTGGGGGGGAAACATTCTGTTTTTTACCATTAAGAATGATGTTAACTATAGATTTTGTGTAGATGCTCTTTAATAATGTGGGGAAGTTCCCTTTCATTCACAGTTATTTTTAATGAATGGATGTTGAATTTTGTCAAATGCTTTTTCTGCATCAATTGATATGATTATGTGCTTTTTTCTTTTTTAGACTATTAATGTGGTGGATTATGTTGACTTATTTTTAAATATTGAATCAGCCTCATGTTCCTGGAAAACCCCTCTTGGTGTGGTGTATTATTCTTTTTATTCATCAAAGGATTCAATTTGCTAATATTTTGTTGAGAAATTTGACACCTGTGTTCATGAAGAATATTGGTTGGGACTATTCAGGTTATCTTTTTCACCTGGGATGAATTTGGGTAGTCTGTAATTTTTCAGGAATTGGTCCATTTTATAGAAGTTGTTGAATTTGTGTGTGAAAACTTGTTCATAATATCCCCTTTTTATCCTTTTAATGTCTGGAAAGTTAGTACTTATTTCCCTTGTTTCCTTCCTGATGTTGGTAGCTTATGTCTTTTCTCTCTTTTTTTTTCAATTTTTTCAATTTATTTTTTTTGAGCTGGGGTCTTGCCCTGCTGCCCAGGCTGAAGTTCAGTGGTATGACCATGGCTCACTGCAGCGTCAATCTCCCAGGCTCAAGTGCTCCTCCCACCTTAGCCTCCCAAGCAGCTGGGACTACAGGTGCACACAACCATGCCTGGGTAATTTTTTTGTAGAGACAGGGTCTTGCTATGTTGCCCAGGCTGGTCTCGAACTCCTGGGCTCAATCAATCCACCTGCCTCAGCCTCTGAAAGTGCTGGGATTACAGGCGTGAACCACTGCACTCAGTCCATCCAGTGAATTTTTAATTTTAGGTATTGTTTTGTTCAAGCTTAGAAGTTCCATTTTGTTCTTTTATTATAGTTTTTAATTTTTCTATTAAGATTCTTATCTATTATGCTTTCTTTTCTTTATTTCTTTCAAAGTGTTGATAATAGTTGTTTTAAAGTTCTTTTCTAATAATTCTAACAAAAGTCTAATAATTCTGCTTATCCTTCATCTCTTTATTATGGTCACATTTTCTTGCTTCTTCTCATGTCTTTTTATTTTTTATTGTATGTTGGACACTGTGAAAGGGATAGTGTAGGCAATGGATTATATTGTTTTAATACAAATGCTAACACATTTTAGTTTGGCATGTAGTTAAATTATTGGCCAACTCATGTGATCTTCACAGACTTTATTTTAGGCTTTGTCAGAGTAGGTTTGTTTTGACTTTGTCATTGGGTCTAGACCATGCACTTACTCAAGGATGTGGTTCACAGTCCTAAAGCATAGCTTTTCTGGGGTTTCAGCCAACACCTGAGATGCTTAGGGAGGTATCTCCACTCTGGCTGAGCCAGTATTCCAGTTTTCCCATCACTGCATGAATTCTCATATGTCCTTTCAAGTACCTTTTCCTGTGCTTATTGGCCAGTTGTATATCTTTTTTTGTGACACGTCCTTGTCTTTTGCCTGTTTACAAAATCGAGTTATTAGTCTTATGTTGATTTGTAGAAGTTTATTATGTATTCTGGAAATGAGTCCTTTGTCAGATACATATACTGGAGATATGTTTTTCCAGTCTGTGACTTGAGTTTCTTAATGACTTTATTATAAGGTTTGTGGCTATGCTTATATTTGTCATTGATTTTTTTTTCTTTTTTTTTGAGACGAAGTTTTGCTCTGTCAACAGGCTGGAGTGCAGTGGTGTGATCTCTGCTCACTGCAATCTCCAACCTCCTGGGCTCAAGCGATTCTCATGCCCCAGCCTCCTGAGTAGCTGGGATTACGGGTGTGCACCACCACACCCGGCTAACTTTTTTTTTGTATTTTTAGTAGAGACAGGGTTTCGCCATGTTGGCCAGGCTGGTCTTGAACTCCTGACCTCAAGTGATCCACCTGCCTCGGCCTCCCAAAGTGCTGGGATTATAGGCGTGAGCCACTGCACCCAGCCTGTCATTGATTTCTACTCTTGTTTTTATTATGTTCTTCTATTTACTTTGAATTTAATTTGCTCTGCATTTTTTAGATTGTGACTCTTAGATCTAGAAGCTTATGTCATTGCTTTTACACCTATCTTCTTTTCTAATAAAGGAATTGAAAGCAATAAATTTCCCTGTCAGCCCAGCTTTACCTGCATCCAGCAAATTTTGATATGCTCTGTTTTTTTAATCATTCAATTCAAAATATCTCAAAATGTGATCACCTTGCAGTTTATTCTCTGACCTATGAGCTAATTAGAAATGTATTGTTTATTTCCAAATACTTGAGATTTTCTAAATATTTTGTCCTGAATTTTAACTTAATACCATTGTGGTAAGAGTCTGTGTTCCAGCATCTGATATATATTGGTAACCTCAGGATATGCTCTTGAAAAGAATGTGTATCTACAATTATACAGTGTTCTATAAATATTAATTAGGTCAAATTGGTTGATGGTGTTTTTCAAACCTTTTATATCGTCACTTGTCATACCATTTACTGGAAAAGGATGCTAAAATCTTCCAATTATGATTGTGACTTTTTTGTTTCTCTCTTTAGTTCTGAATTTTTTGTTTTAGGTATTTTAAAGCTCTGCTACTAGGTGATGTCTGTTTTAGATTATTCTGCCTTCTTGATGAATTAATCCTTGTATCATTATAAAACATCCAGCTTTCTTAATGTTTTTCCATTCTTTTATTTTAAATCTTTTTTTTTTTTTTTGAGATGGAGTCTCACTCTGTCACCCAGGCTGGAGTGTAATGGCGCGATCTTGGCTCACTGCAACCTTCGCCTCCCGGATTGAAGCGATTCTCCTGCCTCAGCCTCCTGAGTAGCTGGGATTACAGGTGCCCGCCACTGCACCCGGCTCATTTTTGTATTTTTAGTAGAGATGGGGTTTCACCATGTTGGCCAGGCTGGTCTTGAACGCCTGACCTCAGGTGATCCACCCACCTCAGCCTCCCAAAGTATTGGGATTACAGGAGTGAGCCACAGCACCCAGCCTTAATATATCTTTGTATTAGGAGTATCCCTCTTGTAAACAGGATATAATTGGATCTTGCTTTTCCAGTCTGAAAAGTCTGCCTCTTAATCAAAGGATTCTTACCATCCATCCATCCATCCATCCACGCTGCTGTGTGTACATCTGCTCCACGGCACAGTTCTCCCCAGTGTGCAGCCTCCATATTTCGCCTACCCATCCTGCCTGCCATAAACCCCTGAGTTGCCTCCAACTCTCCCGCCAAAAATGCTGTTGCTGTGAGCATCCTTGTGCAGGCCCCTGGGCAGGGGAAGAGTCTATGTGGGATGCTTGCCTGGCGTGGGATGCTGGTTTACAGGGTTTGCCTATACTTAATATGACTAAGGATTCGAGATACTACAGTATGTCTATATGGTGATGGGAATGATCCAGAAGAGAGGAAAAGGTGATGAGGAAAGAGTGGGAGACTTGCTGGCACCGCTTGCCTGAGTAGGTGAGAGGGATCGGGACCCACTGCACAAGTGGCAGGTTTGCCTTCGCTGGGAGCAGGCACAGTTCAGCCATGGAGCAGGCAGGCGTGCAGACGTCTGGGCCAGGTGCAGGCAGGTGGGTAGGTGTGGGGTGAGGGCTTGGGGAAGTTTTCCTCCATGGCTTGTGTCTTCTCAGTGAAGTGGGAAGCAACCTGAGGGTAAGGATGGGAGAGGAGATACTGGAAACTTAAGGGGAAGGATGGTATGAAATAGTTATCTTGGAGATGGGGAGCATGTGTGGACCAAAGAAACAGCCCAATTGCTGAGCAGCTTTCAGGGTGCTCTTGTGGTTAGTGTGAGTGGGCAGTGCAGGCTGTCTTTCCCACCACGCTCTCGGGAGAGGCCTGGGTATGGAGCAAGCTCAGCACAGGACCAGTGCCCAGCACCATGCCAGGCACCACGGGCACAGGATGAGCTGTGCAGGACAGCTGCCCCTGAAGAGCTCGCTGTGCAGTGGGAGAGGCAGCAGCCAGCACCAGAGTACCAGCCGTGAGGGTGATTATGGATCACCACCATTCTGTGTGGCCCAGGGGAGACAGGGCGACGGTGCAGCGGGGCCCATGAGTCCTGGGTCTGTGGGAAGGTGGCGCTCTGTAATTATGCGAGGATGCTGCTCAGCAAGGTGTGGGCACTCAGTGCTGTTTCAGCCCTAGCTTTATTTTGCATTGTAAAAGTGATGCATGTCACACCAAAAGAAATTAGGAAAATGTTTTTTAAAATCATAAATAAAAAAGTAAAAATCACCTGAAATTGCACCTCCCCCCCAAATGTAGCCATGGTTAGTTAACAAGTGGTTTTTTTTTTTTTTTGAGATGCAGTCTTGCTCTGTCACCCAGGCTGGAGTTCAGTGGCGCGATCTCGGCTCACTGCAAGCTCCGCCTCCCCGGTTCACGCCATTCTTCTGCCTCAGCCTCCCGAGTAGCTGGGACTACAGGCACCCGCCACCATGCCTGGCTAATTTTTTGTATTTTTATTAGAGACGGGGTTTCACCGTGTTAGCCAGGATGGTCTCGATCTCCTGACCTCGTGATCCGCCCACTTCAGCCTCCCAAAGTGCTGGGATTACAGGTGTGAGTCACCGCACCCTGCCAAGTTTGTGTATTGTTTTTAAAGGACAGGTCTGATCCCTGCCCCCACAGCCCTGGAGGTTTAGCCTCCTAACCAGATGTGAATAACACCCCTCTGCCAACTGTAGCTGAACAGCATCGCCTTAGGCCTTGAGGGCCAAGGGAGGCACCCTCTCCATTCCTGGGGAAAGTCAGGGAGGGCCACATGGAGGAAGTGGTCTAGGAATTGGATCCTGAAGTTCAAGTGTCCCTCATGCCTGTCTTGCTGCCTTTCCCCCTCCTATATCCCCTTGTTCAGTGCCTCTTTAGGACAAGAGCAGCTCCCACCTTGTCCCACTGTGAGGCTGACAGGGGGGCACACTGCAGGGGCTGCGATGGGGAGGCCCGCCCTGTGGGGGGCAGGAAAGCAGAGGCACAGCTCTTGCGTGGGCCACTCAGTCACACCCCCTCTGTGCAGTGCACAGCCTGTGTGGCTGTCCATGGTAGTCATGCAAGGAGAGTTCCTCCACCTGCTATTTTGGCCCATGCCCTGGACACACTGGAGCAAGATGGAGGAGCAGGGCTACAGGCCTTACACTCTCTGGTCTGTGTCCCACTCCAGATAGCAGCGACAGTGAGCTGGAGCTGTCCACGGTGCGCCACCAGCCAGAGGGGCTGGACCAGCTGCAGGCCCAGACCAAGTTCACCAAGAAGGAGCTGCAGTCTCTCTACAGGGGCTTTAAGAATGTGAGTGTTCCCCATTCCCCCGGGAAAGGCCTTGGAGACCCTGGCTCAGGGAGACCTGGAAACTTCTCCATGCCACAGTAAATATCCCAGGGGCCTTTAAGGGGCTTATGTGTTGTGGGAAAGCTGTGTGGCGGGAGCAGGCTCCAGAATGGGCATCGCTGAGGCCGCCATGCTCCTCCCTCCGTGTCTTTGCTGCTGGTACAGAGGAGGAGGGTATGGGGGAGCAGTCACCCCCTTCCTATTCACCCCTCCTCCCTCTCACCCCACCTCTACCCAGGCTTTCCACAACCCAGGCCAGGGGGCCCCAGCAGTGCCACAGGCAGCAGGCAGCCCCCAAGGGGGTGGAGAGAGGCCAGCCAGGCACCATGCAGAGTCGGGCTTGGAGCTGGGGGTGGCCGAGGGCTGAGGGGGTGCCTTCCTGCTGCAGGAGTGTCCCACGGGCCTGGTGGACGAAGACACCTTCAAACTCATTTACGCGCAGTTCTTCCCTCAGGGAGGTGAGTCTGAGGCAGGGCAGCCCTGCTGTGTCCCAGTGTGGAGGGAGGGGACCCTCCTGCTGCCCCTTGCATCCTGGAGGCTTGGTGCTGCCCCTGTCCTGTGGGAAACAGGGACTCCAAGCCAGGACGCAGTTAGCACCCTCAGCTGGGGTTGCCTGGGGTGGGAGATGAGCCGCCAGGCAGCCCCGACACACCCCAGCCTCTTCCTTGCCCTCCCCAGATGCCACCACCTATGCACACTTCCTCTTCAACGCCTTTGATGCGGACGGGAACGGGGCCATCCACTTTGAGGTAGGTCCTTTCGGATTCCTCCCACGTGTCCTGCCCCTGTGGTTGCAGGGGTGAATCCTTACCCTGGCGTCACTGTCAGGGCTGTCGAGAGAGCCATGGTCCTGGGTGGGAAGGATTTTGTGAGTCACCCTGGGAATGAGTGGATGTGGCTGGCCCTGGGCCAGTGAGCTCTGGGGTGTTTGACTTTGCTGGGCTGGCACCACGTTCTCAGCCTTTTCTTCCATTTGAGAGTTTGCATCCAGCTCTGCCTGGTCAAGGGAGCCCCCGAGGCACACACGGGTGGTAGTGACCCAGCGGGAATTTGCATTTTCAAAGGGATCAGGGCTTAACTCAGAGGCCTGGTTTGCTGACGGTGGGATGTGAGACCTCCATTTTCAGAATTTACTCCTTGTTACCCAGAAAATAGGCCAAAAATATCTAGAAAACATCCCAGCCGGAGCAGCCTCCAGGGCTCATCCCAGCTGGGCACTGAGAGCGAAGCCTGGTGTTACCCACTGGCGGAAGGAGAAGCCTGTCCCCCACCCAGACAGCTTCCCTGTGGGGTCCTGGCCTGGGCTCCTCCCCAGCCCCGCCACACAGGATCATTGGAGAGAGGCCCCATCTGCGGAGCCCAAGCCTCTAAAAATAGCTGCAGGCGAAAAGCTGAAACCGCTTTGGGGAGGAAAACCTTTCTGAGAGCCGGCTTGATCGATACCCCGACAGCTTGGCTTCCACTGGGCTAAGGGCAGCTAACAGGAAAGCACAGAGAAGCACATGGGGCCAGAAGGCCCCGGCCACACGGGGTAATAATAACTTGTCGATAAGCTGCGCGGGTTATTTTTATGCCGCAAGCCCGCCAGGCACACTGACGCTCCCCGCCTGCCCTGTGACCACAGGACCCCTCCACTCTGAGCCACACTCTGAGGGCTCTGCACATAGAAGCAGACCGTGTTTTCAAATCTTGTTTTCAGATTTGAAATACCAACCCCACAGCACACAGAAAACACCCGGTTAGCATGGAGGAGCCTCAGGGAGGACTCAAGGTCCTTTCCCTGCCCCTCTCTCCTGGGGTGCCCTTTAAGAGGCACCTGACACTTCAGGCAGTAAAGCATCTTTAGGAAACGGTGTAAGGGAGCAGGCGGGGTGCGAGTGGTTTTTCTTGTTCAGGAATGAGATGACTGAGAGGCTCGGCAGAGCCCCTGCTCATGGCAGTGCTCAGGAAGGTCACAGTCGCCCCTCACCTCCTGTGGCCATCACCCTCGCTGTCCTGAGGGACAGCCTTGTGGCCCTTTAAGGAAGCAGGTGGCAGCCCTCTGGGCTGGGTCTGTCAGTGGCTGTGCTGTGGCCCCTCTGCTGGGCACCTTCTCAGAAGATCACTCATCCCTGGCATCTTCCTGGGCCTTCTGCAGCTTCTCTGCATGTGAAACGAAGTCCTCTGGCTTCACGCAGGTACATTTACCTTGAGGAACTTCTCGATTTCAAAGTGTTCTGCTCTGGGAAGGAGGAGGGCACAAGCCCCCATGGCCCCATCCTGGGAGCCCCACAGACTGGGATCCCAGTGGTCACAAAGGATCCTGCCAGGGACGGAGGCACCAAATCTAGTCTGGAGAACACTGGGCCATCCTCACTGCCAGCCCTCAGAGCCTCCTACGTGCGTCTGTAATGCAAGGCAACCCTGCGTGACACTGTCTGCAATGATTCTGTCCCTTTCTGTATATTCTTAGAGACAAGATGCATATTAGTTACAGTTTACTGATATGGTAAAAGGTAATACCCTCCCTCCGCTCACCAAAAAGAATAACCAAAAAGACCAAATCGGAAAACACACAGACCTCAACAGAGCCAAGCGGGCAATGCCATCCCCACACCCCACCTCGGAGTGGCTCCTGCTCCCATCCCCACGGACCTTCTGGGATTTGCCAGCAGCAGGGAGCCCCAGGTGAGCAGCGCCACACACAGATTTGCTGAACGCTCTGGCCACCAGGGCCTTTCTCGTGCAACTCATCTGGCTTGCCAGGACGTGCAGAGCTTCCAAAACGATTCTGTAGACTGTTGGGGCCTCTTCAGTGCCCAGGATCAAGTCAGGCCCAGCTTGGAAGTGGCAGCCAGGCAGGCATCTGGAGGTGCAGCCGCTTCTCTGTTACCTCCCCCGACAGTAAACTGCTCCATGTGCCAGTGGCCAAGCGGCATCCAGGGCCGTGTGAGGGCAGGCCTGCAAGCCCAGCAACCACATGCGACTCCCACCCCCTCGCTGAGCACCTGCTCCGGGCTCTGCCAGGAGACCCTCCTGTGCACTCTTGTGCACCTTCATCTGGAAGTATGCTGTGTCACTGGAGCCCTCACCCTGCCTAGCCCCTGCCATGGGGACAGCCGTAGAACAGAGGCTGTGGATGTGACAGGGTTCCTACACTTTGGCATTCAGAGCATGGAGTTACAACTTGCCATGGTTGCACTGTGTATGGCCAAGGAATTTAGAACCAGCGTGCACTCAGACATGGGCTGGCTGGACTTGGGGTCATCTGTGTATTACCTTTATGAATGGAGACTAGCCAGTGGCCTAACGGGACATTCCCACCATCTCCTAGTACTGTCACTACTGTAGCCAACACAGAGAGGCTAAGGGATACTGCATAGGGACATTCCTCAGCTGCTAGCAGCAGGCTCTGTGGCTGAACATGAGGGCTTCTCCGCAGTAGACAGACAGACCACCTGAGGGGCCCATGTCAGCTGAAGATAAGGTGGAGGACAGCGGTGCCTGCCCAGGGTCCCCAGGAGAACGGTGTGCTCCACGCCTTTGTTACCCACTAGGAAGGCCTGTCTGACCCAGGGCTTCAGGGATAACTTAGAATCTTCACTATTGTGTAAACCATGCCCAAGCTTCAGTGATTATTATTCCCTAAACTTGGGCATAGTAGAAATATAACAATGTTTCTCCTTGTTTTTTAATTTTTATTTTTTTTGTTTTATTTTTAGACAGGCTGGAGTGCAGTGGCACCACCATAGCTCATTGCAGCCTCGACCTCCTGGCCTCAAGTGATCCTCCTACCCCAGCCTCCCGAGTACCTGGGACTGCGGGTGCATGCCACCATGCCCAGCTAATTTTTTTATTTTAATTGTTGTAGATGCAAGGTCTCACTATGTTGCCCAGGCTAGTCTTGAAATCCTGGCCTCAAGCAATTCTCCTGTCTCAGCCTCCCAAAGTGCTGGAATTGCAGGTGTGAGCCACCACACCTGGGTGTTGCTTCTTTAAAATATTTTCATTGGCCGGGCTCGGTGGCTCACGCCTGCAATCCCAGCACTTTGAGAGGCCAAGGCGGGCAGATCACCTGAGGTCAGGAGTTTGAGACAAGCCTGGCCAACATAGCGAAACCCCGTCTCTACTAAAAATACAAAAAAAAAAAAATTAGCTGGGCATGGTGGCGGGTGCCTATAATTCCAGCTGCTTGGGAGGCTGAGGCAAGTGAATCACTTTGAGCCCAGGAGTCAGAGGTTGCAGTGAGCTGAGATTGAACCACTGTACTCCATCCAGCCTGGGTGACAGAGTGGGACTCAATCTGAAAAACAAAAACAAAATATATATATATATATATATACACACACACACACATATATATACACACACACACACATATATACACACATATATATATACACATATATATACACATATATATACACACACATATATATACACACACACACATATATATATATATATTCATTGTCTTCAGTTATACACACACATGACTGGAGTCCAACACATTCGCAGGGTGCACGTTGGAAAACCAGCAGGTGACCACCACCTTGTGTGCTGTAGCCAGTCACCTGTGCTTGTTTCCATGTCCCCCAGCAGCTTGCTTCCACTTTTCCACCCCCTGCCACGAGTGAGAATTTGGGACTCCCTCAGACATACAACGTTCCCGTCCCCCCAGCCCCCCACCCATCCCCCAGGAGGCTGAGGTGGGAGGATCGCTTGAGCCCAGGAGTTCAGCTTTCCAACAGACTCTAGGCTTCAGGTTGGATAAGGCCTTGGTTTACTCTGATTTGTGAACTGGACCCCTCGCTGAGGCTTGTTGTCCATTGCAATGATCTTTTCCTTTCCTTTGCCTACGGTTAACATTGGTCCTGATGATTAGTTTGTCTGTGTTCTGTGACCTCATTATTCATTCAAGCCCAGGCCCTTCTCCAGTCATCTGAACCTGTTGCCCGGCATCTGCCAGAGGAGGCCCCCCCACCAGCCTCCCACGGCTCCATCCTCGCTGGGGCCTGGTGCCCTCTGGGGCTTCCTCCCCTGTCTGCTGGGCTGGGCCTTCTGGTTCTGGGATCCCTGATCTGCCTTTCTCTTGCTTTACTCTCTGTGTGTTCAGGGGCTTACCACCCAGTTGCTTCCTATAAAAGAGGATGTGAGCTGTAACTTTGGAGCCTTTGAGCACCTGGGAGTGTCTTTATTCTGTTTTTACTCTTGCTTGATCCATTGTAGGGACCAGCACCCCCAGGGGGAGCTGTTCTCCTTCAAAGTTGGGGGTCGCTTCGTTCCCTGGGCCTCCTGCCTCAGGCGCTGCTGCAGAGCAGGTGCCCCTGCTGACACTGACCCGTGATGGGTCCCGATTTTGCTTTTTCTGTTTGACTTTGCTTTCCTCTCTGAAAGTTTATAGGATCCTCTGTTTGCACCCAATTTGTTGAAATTTCACCATGATCTATGCCTGCAGCTAAACTGCAGGCTGTTTTCATGCATTGTGCCAAGCCTTGGTGGACACTGGAAATCTCTGCTTCCATTCTGGGAAATCGTCTTTCCTGATTGCTCCTACCCACTTTCCTCTGTTTTCTCCCGTTCTTCCCGAACTGCCTGTGTCCCAGCGTTGGCCCCTCTGGAGTGCACCTCTCATTATCCTCTGTTCTCCCCTATATTCCAGCTATTTGCCTTCTCATTCCACTTCATGGAAGATTCCATTTGCTCTCCCAACCTTTCTTTTTAAGTCTGTCATTTTGCTTTCTTATTTTTAATTTCCAAGAGCTCTTTCTTTTTTCCAGTTACCTCTTTTTTGGGACATCCTATTCTTATTTTAGTGATGGAAGATTTGTAATCTCTGAACCTAATAGTTGTTGTCAAATTTTTTTCTCCTGGGATAATTTTTGTTCTTCCAAATTGCTTTCCTCTGTCTCTGTCTCTCTCATGGTACAGACTTCTTCCAGTCCCGAAAATCTAACACTTGAGGGGCCTCGGGGCCTTGGTGCATGGCCCTGTCCCTTGCACTCTGACCGTCCTCTGTCCCACTTCGCTGGTACAGCCCCTTTCTCACCCTTTTCTTTCAGAGTAGCCTGGGAGGACCCCAGGGTGCAGGGAGGGTTTCACCTTTAAACTTTCCAAGAGGTAGGGGGAAAACCTGCTTTCTACCAACTGCTGTAACAAAACAGTTGAAGTTGTCACATGGAAACCATTTAAACAGCCATATTCTGTCATATTAGTAGTAAAGTTTCCCATGCCAAAGGCGATGGCCACACACAGCATGTCATGACTCAAGAGTTGAGCACCAGGTTTGGGCGAGGTGGCCCTGGGATTACACACCTGTAATCCCAGCACTTTTGAAGCCCAAGGTAGGAGAATTACTTGGGGCCAGGAGTTGGAGACCAGCCTGGACAACATAGCGAGACCCCATCTCTATAAGTATAAAATAAATTAGCCAGGCATGGATTATTCCGAGTGGTCCCAGCTACTCAGGAGGCTGAGGTGGAGGATCGCTTGAGCCTGGGAGTTTGGGACTGCAGTGAGCCATGATGGCGACTGGTGACAGTCTGAGACTCTGTCTCTAAAAACAACAACAAACAAAAAGCTGAGCATCATTCCTCTAGCTATTTAATCTGGAAGTTTTCAAGCACCTTTGCCATGCAGATGCTTGGCAGAATAAACATAGAGCACCTCCTTTATTAAAAGAGTACCCCAGGCATCTCCAGCGGCAGCACTGCATTAAATGGGTCTAGGACACCATATATATTTGAATATCTTTCTCTGGCATCAGTATCAGCTACCATGCCACTCCTGCCACACATGCAGACACATGCGCGTGCACTCACACAGGTTCACACACTCACACAGGTGCACACACACAGGTGCACACCCTCACAGGTTCACACATACAGATGCACACCCTCACACAGGTGCACACCCTCACACAAGTTCACACACAGGTGCACACCCTCACACAAGTTCACACACACACAGGTGCACACCCGTGCATGCGCTCACACACGGGCACACACTCACCCTGTGCTGACCTGAATGGATGTCGTCAGTCTCTTAGGGAGGCTCTGTGCCTGTTGGAGGCGTGAATTTCAGTGGAAGCCACACAGCAACTGGAACTAGAACCTGGGCATTGATTGGATGTCACGCCCCGCACTCTCCTTTCCCCATAGGACTTTGTGGTTGGCCTCTCCATCCTGCTGCGGGGCACAGTCCACGAGAAGCTCAAGTGGGCCTTTAATCTCTACGACATTAACAAGGATGGCTACATCACCAAAGAGGTAGTAGGGGGCTGGGGGCAGGGATTGTCCCCTCCTCCCCTCCTGCTGCTCCACCCCCCTCGCCGCTCTTCCTCTCCCTGCTCCTGCTGCCCACCTGTCTTCTCCCGCTGTCCATCCAGAGACTGGCCCCAGGGACAGCAGCCAGTGGGCTCTCCTCTCCTGGGCTCGGTCCTGGACACCCCGGTGTGGAGTGTGGGTTCAGGTACCCTGTACCACACATCTCGGTCCAGCTCAGCAAGTGTTCTCGGTCATACTGTCTTACACAAAAGGCCTCGGGGAGATTTAAGTGGAGAAGCCAGAGGTCCTGGCCTTGGTCCCCATCAAGTGAAGGGGGCAGTGCGGTCCCTTAAGGCATGGGTGGAGAGGGGAGCCCTCCCACATGGGCCCACAGACAGGTTTTGTTTGGTCCAAGCACTTTTTCTGCTGCCGCGTCACATTTTGGAGATAAGCACACAGCAATCCATCTCCCACTTCTCTGGGAGATGAGCTTCCCCTAGAGTCAGAAGCTCGCTCTGGGTGCCCTGGAAGCAGACAGGCTTCTCTCTCCAGCTCGTCCGGCCCCTCGCACTCACTGCCTTGGAGGTGCCCTGCACCCTTGGATGCCGCCCGCTCCCTTTGGGCCCTCACAGCCACCCCGGCCTTGCAGCAGGCTCATGCCAGCCTCCCCCTCCAGGAGATGCTGGCCATCATGAAGTCCATCTATGACATGATGGGCCGCCACACCTACCCCATCCTGCGGGAGGACGCGCCGGCAGAGCACGTGGAGAGGTTCTTCGAGGTGAGCGAGCGCCAGCCCTGCCTAGGGAAGGGAGCCTGGCAGAGGAAGGGGCTCTCGCTTTTGGGGCCACCCCGGGCAAGTGGCTTGCCCCTCTGAGCCTCCCCACTCCCCATGAGGGGGTTAAACTTGCCCCTCTAGTCTGGCTGGTTGTCAGAACCCCTGAGAAGTGAACTACACCACTGTTCTGCCCTGTGGACCTCATCTGGGGGCCAGGGCTGGGGATCCTGAGGCAGCTGACCCTGGGCCGGAGCTTCATGCCTCCTGAGAGCTGTGTGGCTCCTCCAGGAAGACGCTCTGGGAGAGGAGCAGGTTGGGGGCCTTCACCTGTATGCATGGCGGCTGCAGGGGCTGCAGGCTTTGCCTCCTACTTGCTGGGGCCACTAGACATGGGCCATCCTGTGACTCAGTTGCTCCCTCTGCCCTGGCTGCCTCTCAGGGAGGTGAGGCGGTCAGATGAGCATGGGGACAAATTCTGGGAAACCCAAGCCCAGGAGGGCTCAGGGAATTGGCCTAGGGGAGCAGTGGGGAGATGCTTGAAGCCTCAGCAGTTGGTTGGGAGGTGGCTATGAAGGGTGGATTATGTGGCCTGGATCCAGAGTAGTCACAGGGGACAAGTCGGAGTGGAGGGAGCCCACCCGCCCATCCACCCACCCATGACTTCTGCGTCCTCAGGCCAGGGGCAGGGCTGTCTCTGCTGGGGCACAGACTCACTTTGGGCATGGCTTGGGTTGCAGAAAATGGACCGGAACCAGGATGGGGTAGTGACCATTGAAGAGTTCCTGGAGACCTGTCAGAAGGTAGGTGGCACAGGAGGCTGGGCCACAGTTCTCTGCAGGCTCTACACGGAGGTGGGTGGTTGGCAGCGTCCGCCCCTTCCCTCTCCCCAGTCCCACCCCTGCCAGTCCAGGATGTGGCAGCTGTCCTTGGCCCCTTGCCAACTCCTGGACAGCCCCAAGCTCCACTTGCCCTCTTGTCTGAGTCTCCTCCTCCCCACCCACCCCTGCAGCCCACAGCATCCCCCCACTACCCCCACACCCTCCCTCAGCCCAGTCCCTGGAGAACCTCAAGTTAGGGGCAGACATGGGGCCAGCCAGAGGGAGAGGGTCACTGTGGGGAGGCACCAGAGCTTCCGCAGTGTTGCTGCTGGCCCTTCCAGAGAGCACCTCAGGGGGCAGGATGCTGGGCCTCCAGCGCCTCTATTGCCCCACTCCCAGAGCAGTCCTGGTTAGCGCCCACCTCCTCTGGAGGCCAGCCGGGATCGCCTTCATCAGCTCATCCCAGATGGGCTTGCAGTCAGGAGTGGGGTTGAAGACAGGCTGTGCCTCACCAGCCGGGGACCTCGGACCAGCTACTTCACCTCCCTGTCCCCCAGCTCCCTGCACCCAATAAGACAGACAGACAGGCAGTCGCTGCAGGCTCCGAGTCCCTGGTGGGAATCTGCTCAAGGGGGTCGGATTTGGAGCCCACCCAGCACCTGAAGGCCTCCCTTCCTCTCTCCACGCAGGATGAGAACATCATGAGCTCCATGCAGCTGTTTGAGAATGTCATCTAGGACACGTCCAAAGGAGTGCATGGCCACAGCCACCTCCACCCCCAAGAAACCTCCATCCTGACAGGAGCAGCCTCCAAGAAACTTTTAAAAAATAGATTTGCAAAAAGTGAACAGATTGCCACACACACACACACACACACACACACACAGCCATTCATCTGGGCTGGCAGAGGGGACAGAGGTCAGGGAGGGGCTGAGTCTGGCTAGGGGCCGAGTCCAGGAGCCCCAGACAGCCCTTCCCAGGCCAGCGAGGCGAGGCTGCCTCTGGGTGAGTGGCTGACAGAGCAGGTCTGCAGGCCACCAGCTGCTGGATGTCACCAAGAAGGGGCTCGAGTGCCCCTGCAGGGGAGGGTCCAATCTCCGGTGTGAGCCCACTTCGTCCCGTTCTCCATTCTGCTTTCTTGCCATACAGTGGGCCAGCCCCAGGCTCCCCTGGTCTCCTCCCCGTAGCCACTCTCTGCCCACTACCTATGCTTCTAGAAAGCCCCTCACCTCAGGACCCCAGAGGGACCAGCTGGGGGGCAGGGGGGAGAGGGGGTAATGGAGGCCAAGCCTGCAGCTTTCTGGAAATTCTTCCCTGGGGGTCCCAGGATCCCCTGCTACTCCACTGACCTGGAAGAGCTGGGTACCAGGCCACCCACTGTGGGGCAAGCCTGAGTGGTGAGGGGCCACTGGGCCCCGTTCTCCCTCCATGGCAGGAAGGCGGGGGATTTCAAGTTTAGGGATTGGGTCGTGGTGGAGAATCTGAGGGCACTCTCTGCCAGCTCCACAGGGTGGGATGAGCCTCTCCTTGCCCCAGTCCTGGTTCAGTGGGAATGCAGTGGGTGGGGCTGTACACACCCTCCAGCACAGACTGTTCCCTCCAAGGTCCTCTTAGGTCCCGGGAGGAACGTGGTTCAGAGACTGGCAGCCAGGGAGCCCGGGGCAGAGCTCAGAGGAGTCTGGGAAGGGGCGTGTCCCTCCTCTTCCTGCAGTGCCCCTCCCATGGCCCAGCAGCTTGGCTGAGCCCCCTCTCCTGAAGCAGTGTCGCCGTCCCTCTGCCTTGCACAAAAAGCACAAGCATTCCTTAGCAGCTCAGGCGCAGCCCTAGTGGGAGCCCAGCACACTGCTTCTCAGAGGCCAGGCCCTCCTGCTGGCTGAGGCTTGGGCCCAGTAGCCGCAATATGGTGGCCCTGGGGAAGAGGCCTTGGGGGTCTGCTCTGTGCCTGGGATCAGTGGGGCCCCAAAGCCCAGCCCGGCTGACCAACATTCAAAAGCACAAACCCTGGGGACTCTGCTTGGCTGTCCCCTCCATCTGGGGATGGAGAACGCAAGCCCAAAGCTGGAGCCAATGGTGAGGGCTGAGAGGGCTGTGGCTGGGTGGTCAGCAGAAACCCCCAGGAAGAGAGAGATGCTGCTCCCGCCTGATTGGGGCCTCACCCAGAAGGAACCTGGTCCCAGGCCGCATGGCCCCTCCAGGAACATTCCCACATAATACATTCCATCACAGCCAGCCCAGCTCCACTCAGGGCTGGCCCGGGGAGTCCCCGAGTGCCCCAAGAGGCTGGCCCCAGGGTGAGCAGGGCCCTCAGAGGAAAGGCGGTATGGCGGAGGCCGTGGGGGCCCCTCGGCATTCACACACAGCCTGGCCTCCCCTGCGGAGCTGCATGGACGCCTGGCTCCAGGCTCCAGGCTGACTGGGGGCCTCTGCCTCCAGGAGGGCATCAGCTTTCCCTGGCTCAGGGATCTCCTCCCTGCCCTCACCCCCTGCCCAGCCCTCCCAGCTGGTGTCACTCTGCCTCCAAGGCCAAGGCCTCAGGAGAGCATCACCACCACACCCCTGCCGGCCTTGGCCTTGGGGCCAGACTGGCTGCACAGCCCAACCAGGAGGGGTCTGCCTCCCACGCTGGGACAGAGACCGGCCGCATGTCCGCATGGCAGAAGCGTCTCCCTTGGCCACGGCCTGGGAGGGTGGTTCCTGTTCTCAGCATCCACTAATATTCAGTCCTGTATATTTTAATAAAATAAACTTGACAAAGGAGAGGGATTCCTGTTGGCTTTATCCTAGCTCTGAACTTCAGCTCAGCTCTTCCCACCCCTGCTGCCATTAGCCGTGGATCCTGCTTGGTGCTGTGCTGGTAAATGTTTGACAGCTGGCTCTGGGGGCAGAGAATGCCGCTCAAATTCTCAGGCTCACAGTGTGACCTCACTGAGGCCGAGTGAGGCCGAGATGCACACAGTGGGCCTTTGGGGCCTTCATGGGAAGCGCCAGCCCTGCAGCCTCCGCACAGACCCCACAGGGCAGGAGGACTTCTTCCTGAGGCACCATGTGTATTTCACCCCCAGATAATTTTTCTTTCCCAGTTCCAAGAAGTCATTCTGGGTGTCCCCTTGGCTGGAGAGTGAGGGTCACGGGGCAGAAGAAAGCAATATTTGCCTGAACACATCTCCTGGTGTTTATTTTCAGAAGTATAAGCCCTGTGAGGACAATGCCAGGGAAGGGACAAGAATGAAAGCCTGGGAGGAGGGAGGAGGAGGGTTCCCGAACTCACCAGTTCAGATTGAAGAAATCCAAACACGTCCTAAGCAAGCGAGATAAAAGGGAACTCACCTAAACACGTTACGGTGAATTGCAGAACACCAAAGACAAAGAGATGGCAAAGACAGCCAGAGACAGATTGCCTGCCAGCTCTCCTCAGTGATAGTGATGCGGAAAGACGGGAATGGCATGTCCAGTTTGCCAAGAGAAAAGTAACTACCAACCTGGAATTTTACATCAGGCAAATAAAATATTTTCAATGTGGCATGGTGGCTCACGCCTGTAATCCCAGCACTTTGGGAGGCCGAGGTGGGTGGATCACCTGAGGACGGGAGTTCAAGACCAGCCTGGCCAACATGATGAAACCCCATCTCCACTAAAAATACAAAAAATTAGCTGGGCATGGTGGCGAGTGCCTGTAATCCCAGCTACTAGGGAGGCTGAAGCAGGAGAATTGCTTGAACCTGGGAGACAGAGGTTGCAGTGAGCCAAGATGGTGCCACTGCACTCCAGCCTGGGGAGGAATAGACTCAAAAAATACATAGTCTCAAAAAATAAATAAATAAATAACTTAGGAGACTTTGCCACCAATAGATAATAGAGAAAAGGGCTTTACTTCATGTGGAAGCAAGGCGATCTCCCAGCTAAAAGTTCCAAGATGCAAGAAGCATGAAGGGTGTAGACAGCAGTAAATATTGAGGGAATCTAAAGAAATGCAATGTTACTTACAAAAATAGTAAAAAAAAATCAGCATAATTTCCAAAAATAGCTAATGCCATATTTCTAGCCTCACTGCTCTCCCAGACCTTATCGCTTCCTCATCAAGAGATGGAGACTAGTTTTCCTGCCCTCAAAACTCAGTAGGACTTCATGTGACTGTCTTGATGAATAGAACATGGCAGAAGTGAGGCTCGCTCACTCACATGCGTGATAGCCGGTGCTGCTGGCAGTAAGCGGGAACATCAGTTGGGGTTGTTTGCAGGAAACATATATGGGCTCTCCATGTGGCCTGGGCTTCCCTACAATGTGGCGGCTAGGTTCCGGTTCCCAAGGGTAGGTGTCCTAAGACAGAACCAAGCACCAGCCGTATTGCCTTTGATGAGCTAGCCTCAGAGGTCAAGCTGCATCACTTCTTCCACGTTCTAGTCAACAAGAGTCACATGAAGTCCTACTGAGTTTTGAGTGTAGGAGAACTAGTCTCCATCTCTTGATGAGGAAGTGATAAAGTCTGGGAGAGCAATGGCGCTAGAAATATTGCATTAGCTATTTTTGGAAATTATACTTTTTTTTTTTTTTTTTTTTTTACTATTTTTGCAAGTAACATTGCATTTCTTTATATTCCCTCAATATTTACTGCTCTCTACGCCCTTCATGCTTCTTGCGTCAGCCTCAAGCACACAGGACAGACAGAAGCTCCCCACGCACCCTTGTGACATAGTCACCCATCTGCCACAACACAAACCCCAGTTCACCATTCACCAGCTGTGTGACCTTGGGCAAGTCACACAATCTCTCTATGCCTCGGTTTTCTCATCTGTAAAACAAGCACAAGGAGAGAGCCTGCATTACAGAATCAGGCTTAGATGAGCACAGGATGTTCAGATACCACACCCAGCTCCAGCAATGGGTGGACCATCTCATGGCCTGGCTTTTGGGAGCGGACCATTCCCTGCCCCAGAACTGCTTCTGCGAAACGCGGCTGCCCTCTGCCTCGATTCTCTGTCATGTGCAGCATCTTCTCTCCGTTAGGGCACACTCCCACCTCCCCCAGAGGAGTTGACTGGACTGAAGATGGCCCTTTCTGCTGGGCATGTCTTTCCCCTGCCAAGCCTTTCAATGGCCCATGGATTGGCTTCCCATGGGACAGGGTCGGGGCTGGTCCAATCCGCTCTGGGAGCCAGCACTGTGCGGCTCCCATCCAGACATCAACGCAGAAGTCTGGGTGGGAAAGGGGCAAAGGCAGGGGAGTCCTCTTGCTCCCCTCACCCTGCCCTGAGGACAGAGTAGAGCTGTGTCCCCAGTCCACATCCCAGGTGACTGCTTGACATATGCCATGTCTCTAAAGCCTTGTAGCATCTAGGGCGCAAGGCAATGCTTCCATTCTGGAACTTTCTGTGTCATCTTGAGCATGTCAGTTTACCTTGCTGAGCCTCGGTTTCCCTTATTTGTAAAATAAGCAACGACAACACAAAACTCCTCTGCTAGGGCTGGTGTGATGATTTCGCATGCACATCTACTCGTCTCTTAATAAACACGGGCGTCCCTCCTTCCTAGCCACTGACGTGTGCCTGCATCTCTCCCTTTTTACGAAATGGTGACTCACACCCATAAGCCATCAGAGAGCGGACAGACATTTCAGGAGTTTCCAGGTATTGGAAACAAATCCGTGCTGGTCCCCAGTTTTCCTGGTAACCCCAAGGCCCGTGTGAGGACCAGCAGGCTGAGGAGGGGTAGTCTGGGCCATGGGGCCACAGCAGGCCACTCTCACTGCGCGGAAATAGGGAGGGAAGAGGGCCCAGAGCCGGCGCTGGCACCCGTGGGCCTGGCCTGTCTCATTCACCCCAACAAGGTCCCTCTCGACAGCGTAGGGTGGGAAAGGCGGGTCCAGAGACGGTGGCCAGCGTGCCCACACCCTCCCCGTTGTGCCCTGTAGCACAGCTTTCCAGAGAATTGGCCGCTCGGGTTTAGAAGGTCCCAGGCTTCTCGGCTGCAGGAGAGATTTCGCAGGAGACAGGAGTGAGGCGTTCGAGTGCTGCGTCCCCCACTGACCGCCAGGGGGCGACTGGGCCCCACCGCGGCCTCCAGCTCCTTCAGTCCTTCAGCCCGAGGAAGCTCCTTGGAGGGAGCTTGTCATTTCCTTCACAGCCCCAAAGACACGTTCCTATTTCTGCCTCACTCTCCACATGGTTTGCCCCCAAAACTGAATGTATCAAGTAACGAGCGCACCGAGTGCACTAAGCTGGGTGCTGGGGACAGGCATGATGCGTGCCCCGGCCTAATTCCCCGGGGCGCTCCTAAGAAGCCTGCACGTGACCCGCTAGGCTTTCCGGACCGGACCGAAGACAGCTTGCGAACCCCACTCACACCCTTCACAGGCCCCTGTCGGGTCCGGAAGGCAGGAGACAGCGGCCTTCCAGGAGCCCACGGAAGGAGACCCTTGCAGATAACTGAGGCTCACAGACCTGGACTTTGGCAGGACCACGGCCTGCCCCAGGGAGGTGGAGACGTTTCTGCACTCTCTAGGGACTCTGTGGTCTCTAACCTGTGCCCCGTGGCCCCGAACCCTCAGGAACACCAACACTGTCCTTCAAGTTCACAGCCACCTCCCAGGCTCCCGAGGCTGCACAGTGCTTCGCCCTCCCTGAGCCTAATCATTGCGTCTCTGCTTCGGGCGGGGCTTTGACCTTCACTCCCCACGCCTTCCAAGCGCTGTGTTCCCAGGTCTAGGCAAGGCAGGTGCCATTCTCCATTTATTAAACACCTTCCACACACAGGGCACAGTTGCATCTTGAGTCCACACGGAAGAGGCCGCAGTTCCTGCTGTCAGGAAATTCAAGTCTTGTGGGGACAGCAGAAGGCAGTGAGAACAGGCCCTGATGGTGATGGGGCGATGCGGGAAGTGACCTCAGGGCACAGGCTGGAGATTGCACTTGTGGGGATGCGATGGATGGCACATACATCCCCTAGAACTGTGAATAGAATAGGAGTGAGCAGAACCTTCCTTGGTGTGGGACATGTCTGCCATGTGTTCAGATCACTGTGGAGCCTTTGATCCCCATCATCTGCCCTGACTTCCTGGCAGACGCATTCCAGGCGGAGTTGTCTAGAGTGAGTAAGGCTTTGACACCTACTGTGGAGGACCTCTCTGACCCAGTTCTGCCCTCCTCCAAAGGTGGTTCTTTGATCTGTTCATTGCCCTCATCAACCTTCTGTGTCCCAGACAAGCCCCCAAGTCCAGAGGCACTGCTGCCAGCCCAAAGCAGGTACTGGGCCCTCCCCCAGCCCTCTGGCCCTCTCACCTGGGTCCCAGCCCCTTGGGTTAGGGGCCTACCAAAGGCTGGGCATTCCTGGAGAGGAAATCACTGGTCATGTGTGGGCCAGCTGCGGTGGCCTGGACTTTGTCCCAGCCACCTGATTGCCAAGGGAATGTGCAGAGTCCAGCTCCCTGCAAGGTGAGCTTCACAGGGGTCAGAGATTGGGAAAGAGAGTTGGGGGTTGGGGAGAGGTGGGGCCCTGCTTCACAGGGAAGGGGACCTGAGGGCCGGTGACAGAGCCAGCATGGCCAGGAGTAACCTCATGCCTGTGTGAGGCCAAGATGGTACCAGGAAGAAACTCTCCCCACCCCACCCACACCCCCGCCACTCAAACATCTCATGGATCTAGAAGGGGAACATACGGGTCTTGTTCGCCTTTGGCCAGAGCTGAGAGGTCCTGGCGAAGGGGCTGTGTAGCGGGCGGGGACCTGTCAGGAAGGCCCTGTGTGGCCCTGGAAGGGAGTCAGCCTCCTCCTGCACAGCGCCAGAGTGCAGCCATCTTTAAGTGGTGGTGGCAGCACTCAGTGGACCACCATTGCCTCCCCTGCCCACCCCCACCCAACTGCTGCCTGGCCACCGAGGGCCATCAGTCTTAGCACTGGGCTCCATGCCAGCCCTGCGTACCTTTCTGTTCTCTCTGTTCCTCAAGCAGGAAACCCGGCTTCTCTGGAGCTCACCAGGCCCAGCCATACCTGCCTTTGTTCCTGCTCTTTGACCCATGCACAGAGCTCCCTCCGTTCAGCTCTTGACCAGCTTTGAACATAATCAAACACTCCGCGGATAAAGGATCTATGTCTACCCCATCCCTCTGCCTGAGATAAAAGGCCCCCAGGAACTTCTCTCTTGCTTGTGGCCTTGGGCACCATGAGGGCAAGGAGGAAGGTCTCCTGACCGAGCACCACTCTTCTGCCTCCCCAGCCTCCTCCCTCTTCTACTGCCAGTAGCCCCCAGTCTCACTGGGGGACCCCTCCTCCATTCTCCATCCATGAAGCCTTGGAGTCAGCCCTCACCTCCAAGGAAAAAAGAGCAAGGCCAGGCCTAAGCCACTGGGTGCATTGCATAGTGATTGGTGGAGGGGCGGGCACATGACCTGATTATCGTCATTAAGGCCCAGGGAGACCTTTGCTGGGAAGGCTGGGAAAGATGCTCCCTCCTCCCCCATCTCTGAAGCTGCAAAGGTGTGAGTCCTGGAGCTGTTGCTGCCATTTTGTCACTGTGAGGAGCCATGGAAGGAAGCCAGCAAGGGAAGTCCTCATTGAGAGGAAACAAAACCTGGGAGAGCATCATCCCTGCAACTGCACCTGAAGCCACCTCCTTCCAATCGCTGGACTATTCACTTATGCGAGCCAATGGGGAGGCAAGACTCAGCCAGTGCTGCTGAAGTGAAGGTCACAGGGAGGGAGGCCCTGGCAGGGCTCCCAGGGAGGGGCCAGGCACAGGGCCCTGAGCCTTTGGGGTCATGAGGCCAGCTGTGGGGTTATACCAGGGTTGAAGGCTCTTAGAGATATATCTGCTGGCAGGCTGCCTGCACTGGAGGGCCTCAGCCTGGGCACCCACCCCAGCCCAGCCCCTCCTCCATGTACTTTCCTCTCCCGAGCTCTCCTGGCTGTGTCCCAACCCAGGAACACAGCATGTCACGCCAGGTGGCACTTTTTCCCAGTTTTGAAAAATCACCAAATACAGTAAAACATCCAGAAACTAAAAATAAGGCCCCAAGGAGCCAGGCATCCGTTATTTCCTGACAGCCAACCAGGATTTAGAAATCCGCAAGTTTCTTGCTTTGTTGACAAACTTTCCCAGCAGAAAACTTCCCAAGTAGGTAGAAGTGTGTTCTGGGCAGAGCAAATGGGCCCCAGAGGAGAGGAATCACTGGTCTCCTCCTTTCACCCCCACCGTGCCCCCACCCCATTCCCTGCCCACTCCAGGGCCCCGTTCCTGCTGCCCCTGCAGATGTGGAAAAAGTGACAAGACACTGTTTGGCAGGGACAACCATCTATCCCATCTATCCCACCCGATCCCCCATCTGCCCATTGCTTCATTCATTGAAACAAAAACCAACAAAAAATAAGTTGTGCACCCAGCACTGTGCCAGGGAATGGGGATAAAATAGCAGAATACCTGCAAAGCCTTCCCTGGTGGAGCCTATACTTTTTCAGAGACAAGACGTTAATAAATTAAATCCTATGAAAAGTATAAATTTACACCCGATGTCATGATCAGGAAGATGAGGCCTATGGTTTGATGAGAGCTTTGGGCCAGGCGCCATGACCTGGGTGCTCCACCAGGGAGCAAGCAGCCTTTGAGCCCAGCTTGCAGGATGAGGAGGAAGGGGCTGGGGAAAGGGGTGAGGGGTGGAAGGGAGACAGCACTGCCAGGGGCTGTGGCCAGATCCCAGGCACAAATGCTGGGGAAATGGGAGAGGCCCACAGGGCAGAGCCACCCTGAAGGTGTTGGCCTCAGCCTGAGAGCAGCACGGAGCCACTGAGGAGTATTAAATTAAATTGGTGTTTTAAAACCCCACTCTGACTGAAACATGGACACCAGATTGGAAAGGACCCGAGTGGATGCAGAGAAACCAGAGAGGAGGCTATTCTGTTTAGCTATTGCCACACAGCCACTGAGCTTTATCACATGTCACAAGGCCGGGGCTTGACTGGGCCCACTAGGTGATTTTTGGCACGGTCTCTCAAGCCGATTGCAATTAGATAGCAGCTGAGGCAGAAGTCAATTGATAGTTGGAGTGTTCATGGCCAATAGGCATGAGCTGTGGAGCCTCCGGAAGGCACTAATAGAACCATCACAGCTGGACTGCTAGGATTGTGGAGCCAGTCTAAACCGTCTCCTGGAGACAATCACTCTTCTTTAGAGAAACAGCCTCTTGCTTTGCTGTTGGGCTTTGGTAAAGACTGAAAAGCTAACCATGGGCTGTCAGGCGACCACATGGCCTGAGCTTCCTAAAACAATCTGTATTGTCTGACCCACCTAGTCATAAGCTGGACGTGCCATCAAGTGGTAGTGGCAGATAAGAGCTGGAGCTCAGGCAGTGGGGAGGGGATAGCTAAGCTGCAGGAGCAGGTGGCTCAGGTTCTTTTGACAGCAAGTTCAGTTGCATTGCTTCCTCTCCCTCCATCCCTGCCTATGGCTTTCTGCATGTTCTTTAGGATCAGTTTACTGAGGAAGAAGAAACTCAAGCAAGACTTACTAATGGATCTGTACAATCAGCTTATACCACCCAAAAGTGACAAACTGCACATGGCAGCCCCACTCAGGGATGACTCTGAAGGGCAGTGGTGAAGGAAGTCCTCCCATTAGATAGAACTTTGAGCAGTATATTTGGCTGTCTGGAGTAAGAGATGGCGGAAAGTATGGTGGCAGGAATGGGGTCTGTGCATGGTCTCAACTATGTGGATTTCCCCTTCTCAAGGTGGACCTGGCTGACGCTACTGCTCAGACTCGGTCAGCCAACAACAGAGACCAATGTCAAGTCCCTGCTATGGCACCATTCCCCATGGAAACTGGCCAGCCACCTGGTGTCAGGTTGATTACACTGGACCTCCTCCATCATGGAAGAGGCAGAGGTTTTCCCTGATAGGACACATATTCTAGAGGGTTTCAACTTCCCAGCCCAGCATCGTCTATGTACTATAAGAAGCGGGAGTGCTTCTCTCACGAGTACATCTAATAACCTCACTTACAGCAGTTTTGTTTCTTGTCCTGGCCACTTTGAGCTCTGCTGGCTTGGAGGTATTAGTACTCAAAGGGACAGTGCTTCCCCCAGGAGACAGAGAAGTTAAGACTGCTTCCTGGTCACGTTGGGTTCCTTATGCCACTGAATCAACAGGCAAAACAAGAGGGTTGATCCAGTGGCTGCAGCGATGGGTCGATCCAGTGGCTGCAGCGATGGGTCCTGATGACCAAGGGGAAAATTTGGTTCCAAGGGAAATATGGTTGCTACAATAAATGCAAGATTCCAGCGAGTTTCACCAGTGTAAAACTACAGCATCCTGTCTGCCGTCTCCAGCAAGATCTGGCTCTCATGGTCTGTGGGATGGGAGCTTCTTCCTTGGGTGCTTCCTCCTTGGGTGCTTCCTTGTATCTTAGGAGTTTGGCTGCTTTTTTTTTTTTTTTTTTTTGAGACAGGGTCTCCCTCTGTACCCCAGGCTGGAGTGCAGTGGCGTGATCATGGCTCACTGCAGCCTCAATCTCCCTGCCTCAAGTAATCCTCCCAGCTCAGCCTTCTGAGTAGCTGCAACCACAGATGCACACCACCATGGCTAGCTAATTTTTTTATTTTTTATTGTAGAGACAGGGTCTCACTATGTCGCCCAGGCTGGTCTCAAACTCCTGGGCCCACGAGATCTTCCTGCCTTGGCCTGCAAAGGGCTGGTATTACAGGCATAAAACACCACGCCCAACTTGGCTGCTCCTTATATCTAGTTCTTCCTTAGTCCTTAGAGTTCTCTTTACTTCTTACCAGCCTATCCCTCATGGCTCCAATCCCCTGTCATAGCTGCTACTTCCCTGTATTAAACTCAGTCTGTTCCAATCCCTGTGTGATTTCTCTCTCCTGATCAGACCTAGACTGATGCACTGTCCTGAGAGCCAGGAGGCAGCTGGGTCACTGATTAGAACCTAGTTGTGATGAACTGGATTGTGCCCTCTCCTCATCCACATGTTGAAGTCCTAACCCCAGTACCTCAGAATGTGACTGGATTTGGTGATAGCGCCTTTAAAGAGGTAATGCAATTAAAATGAGGGCTCTAGGGTGGGCACTAATCCAACCTGATTGGCATCCTTATAAGGAGAGGAAATTAGGACACATAAAGAGACACAAGTGCCATGTGTGCACAGAGGGACAACCATGTGCAGAGGCAGCCAGGAGACAGCCACCTGTAAGCCAAGGAGAGAGGCCTCAGAAGAACCCAGCCCACCGACACTATGATCTCAGACTCCTGGCCTCCAGAACTGAGGTGACAAATTGCTGCTGTTTAAGCCCCCAGGCTATGGTACTTTTTGCAGCAGCCAAGCAGGCTGACAGGCTAGCTGTGGAAGGAATGCAGGGTCCTTCCCCCATACTCTACTTGTCAGAAGTGAATTGCTAGGTTCCGCCCGCAATAAAGGCAATGGACATGGAAGACATGTCAAATAATTTGAGGACATGTTTTTAAATCACCACAGAGGCCATAGTGGGAGTGCAGCCAGCAGGGTCAAATAGCATCTTGGCCTGGATGGTGGGAAGTCTATTGGTTCAGACGATGTGGGGAGGTAAAGTTGCCAGGATGTGAAGATGCAAATGGGAATGATGTGGGGAAACGGCAAAGACTGAATTCTGGCTTGGGGTCTGCCCAGGTGGATGGTCAGAGGATGCCATGACATCCTCTGAGATACAGAAGAGGACCACATTTGATGTGGAAAAATCATGAGTTCATGTTGAGCTTGTGGTGCCTTTGAGACATCAAAATGAAAGTGTCCAATAAACAGTTGAGTTTATGGAGATGGACACATGTGAGTCTTCTTTCTGTACGTGGCAACTAAACCATCAAGCCTGTAGTTGATGTTGTGAAAATGTGGCCTGAGGGATCCTACTGAGTGAGAAGAGACATAAGTACCGTGCTTTGAGAGGCAGCAACATTTATAGGTTGGATGGAGGAGAGTGAGTCTGAAAAATGACTGAGATAGAGGAGGAAAATTCAAGACAATGTGATATGACGGAAGACCTATCAATAGAGACTATGTTTGGCTGCAAGTAACAGGGATCCAGAATAATAGTAGCTTTTAAAACCATAGATTTGTTTTTTCTCTCTTGCATAAAAGGCCAACAGAGCATTGTTTGGCATTGGTTTGGCAGCTCAACAATCCTCAGGGATCCAGCTCCTAGCTCCGGTAACCTGTCATCTCAAGGCCAGAGATGGCCCTTCATGCTCCAGCCATCACATTCACATTTCAGCCAGCAGAAAGAAAGAAGGGTGAAGAGTAAGGGCCTGCTGATTCTTTTTAAACAATTCCTTTAACTCCCAAACTTTTCTATTTAGATCTTGCTAACCAGACTAACTCTCATGGTCTCATGTAGCCTCAAAGCATGACTGAGAAATGAATCTCTCTATTCTAGGCAGCCACATATCTAGCAAATAAATGGTGTTTTACTGCTGAGGAAGAGGGAAAGAAAGAATACTGGAGGGCAACCAGTCACCTCTGCTGGGAAGCCATGGGAAGGCAGTATTTAAAGCACAGGGAAATGGCCCAGAGAGGCCAAGAGTGCTTAGAGGTAATGATAAAAAGTGTCTTTTGAGCCGGGCATGGTGGTGGGTGCCCCTGTAGTCCCAGCTACTTAGGAGGCTGAGGCAGGAGAATCGCTTGAACCCGGAGGCGGAGGTTGCAGTGAGCTGAGATCGCGCCACTGCACTCCAGCCTGGGTGACAGAGCGAGACTCCATCTCAACAACAACAACAACAACAAAAGTGTCTTTTGGTCTTAGCACCATGGAAATTACTGGGGACTTAAGTAAGACTTGTTTCAGTGGAAGGATGGGGGCAAAGGTCAGATCAGGATGAATGAGGAATGAATGGGAGACAAGGAAATCAAAGCGAAGATTCATATGGGAATTAAGCTCCTGTAGGAGACTTTCCAAGGAAGGTTGGTGAGCGATGTGGGAGGGGCAGCTGGAGGGAAGTGGGGCCAAAGAAGAGTTTTGCTTGGTTTTGTTTAAGATAGAGAGATCTGAGCATGGGGGAAGGACGTGCAGAAGAGGCAGAGCCCTGCTCAAGAGGAATACGGGGTAATTCTCAGTGTAAGGCAACCAAGGTGCAGGGGCTCCTGCATAGGACTTGAGGCCTGGAAAGGGGTCGTTCCTCATCAGCGGGGCTAGCACATGGCAGGTGCTGGTGTGGAGGGTCTGAGGGCATGGGAGTAGGAAATGGAGGGCATTCACCCCAAGTGAGGGCTTCTGTTTTCTCTGTTAAACATGCGAGTTACCAACCAGAGCGAGGGTGAGGCAGAGAGAGGAGCAAGCCGCCAGTGGGGCTGGGCGTGCATTGAGGCAGTGACAAAGAATTCATGGCAAAACCAACCCACATCATAAGGGTGGCCATAGAGAAAGCAGGGGTCAAAAGCTTTTATTTCCCCTTTGATTATTCAGCCACATTGTCAATGGAAAAAGTCACAAAATGTAGAAATTTAGCCAGGAGAGCTTTATCTCTTAGACAGGGTTGCCACCTGCAGGATGGACATCCCACAGGTGGGGAAACGTGGCCTTTAGCAGAAACCAAAAGCAGGCACTTCAGAGGAAAAAGCGGAGAGGCTGAGGTGTATGCCCAAAGACAGGAACTATACATACATATTCAGTAAGTTATATGACACCCTTATGAATATTTATGAGGGGATCCTAACACATGCAACTGAATAATCCTGTGTGTTGCATACAACCCATGTTCACTTTGGGGTGGAAACATAACATCAAATGCCTAAAATTAGGCTCTATAGGTCAAAAGGTAGAAGAACATTAGCCAGGTGCAGTGGTGTGTGCCTGTGGTCCCAGCTACTTGGGAGGCCAAGGTGGGAGGATGGCTTGAGCCCAGGAGGCAGAGGTTGCAGTGAGTCAGCATCATGCCACTGTACTCCAGCCTGGGCAACAGAGCCAGATCTGCCTTAAAAAAAAAAAGAACACAAAGGTACTCAGTGCGCAGCCTCTATAAACTGGCCAGAACCAGCCCATGGTCAGTGGTGTCTTATCAGGAGAAAATTACTGAAGTCAGTCTCTTGTTCAATCAAACCTGTAGTTATGCTTTGTGGAATGGAGTCTGGAGTCTGGGGGCATCAGTTAGCATCTGGCAGTTGGTAAGTTAGAACATTTATTATTTTAGTGTAGGGGTATGTGACTTTTGCCTGGCATGGCCTTAGTCTTATTTATAATTTCATAATTTATAAGCCACAAAGACTCCATTCCATCAGTCTTATGATCTCTGTTTTACAACCCTGGATTTGTCCAGCTCTCCACCATCTCTTGTCCTAGGTACAAGCAGTTTCTCCAAGGAGGTGTCTACATCCAAACAACCACTGGCCAGTTTCCTGTCACTACACATTCATTTGCATTTCTAGTGTACTGTAGTCCCTTCTTTTTTTTTTTTTTTTTTTTTTGAGATGGAGTCTCGCTCTGTTGCCCAGGGTGTAGTGCAGTGGCGCAATCTCGGCTCACTGCAAGCTCCACCTCCTGGGTTCACGCCATTCTCCTGCCTCAGCCTCCCAAGTAGCGGGGACCACAGGTTCCCGCCACCACGCTTGGCTAACTTTTTGTATATTTAGTAGAGACAGGGTTTCACCGTGTTAGCCAGGATGGTCTCGATCTCTTGACCTCGTGATCCACCCGCCTTGGCCTCCCAAAGTGCTGGGAATTCAGGCGTGAGCCACCACGCCTGGCCTGTAGTCCCTTCTTATCCATGGTTTTGCTTTCTGAAATTTCAGTTACTCAAGGTCATCCATGGCCCAAAAATATTAACTGGAAAATTACAGCAATAAGCAATTCATAAGTTTTAAATTATGTGCTGCTCTGTGTACTGTGATGAAATCCTGCACTGTCCTGCTCCATCCTACCTGGGACAAGAATCATTCCTCTGTTCAGCTTTTCCATGACGTCTGCCCTCCTTGCCCCTTAGTCACCAACGAGCTGGCTCCGTGATTAGATCCACTGTCGTGGTACCGCAGTGCTTCTGTGCAAGGCACCATCATCTGACTTCATAATGGCCCCAGAGCAAAAGGGGAGTGGTGTCGGCATTTCCGATATGCCAAAGAGAAGCCTTCCTTTATGGGAACGCTCCTGACTTAAGGAAATAAAACAAAAATCACATAATGAGGTTGCTAAGAGCTACAGAAAGAACGAATCTTCTATCCATGAAATTGTGAAGAAGGAAAAAGAAATTTGTGCCAGTTTTGCTGTCGCACCTCAAACTGCAAAAGTTATGGCTACAGTGTGTGAGAAGCGCTTAGTTAGGATGGAAAAGGCATTAGATTTGTGGGTGGAAGACGTGAACAGAAATGTATTCTGATTGACAGCAACCGTGTAGCACCAGATTAACTTCATCTGGATTAAATTTGATCACTGACATGTATATATAGGAAAAGACGTGGCAGATGTAGGGTTTGGTGCTATCTGCAGTTTCAGGCATCCTCTAGGGGTCTTGGAAAGTACCCCCCAAGGATACTCTATACAAATGAAATAATTCCATATGTACTCATTTTTAATCTCTTTTTCACTCTGAATAATTATCTTGATATATATCCATGTTGCATCAACAATTTGTCCCTTTTCATTGCTGGGTAGTATTCCCTAGTGTGGCTATAACAGAGTGTTTACACATTCACCTGTTAATGAAAAATTGAGTTGTTTCCAGTTTGGGGATTTTGTAAAAAGGCTGCTGTGAACATTTCTGTATAAGCCATTGCATAAGCATTTTTTTAAAATTTCTCAGGTAATTACTATAAAACAAAAAAACAAATCTGGATTATATAAGGAGCGAATTTATTCTAAAGGATTGTTGTGGGGGTGACCATTGCAATAGGGAAACGTTGCAGTGCGGCCACTCGCAGGCTTCCCATATGATCTGCAAGTGTCTCAGAGGTTAGGCAAAGGGCTGATCTTGTATAGGGAGGCGTAAACGTGGCTAGAAAGAACTGTTATGGGAAAGTGGGCTGAGAAAGAGTGTCACGATCGAGGAGGTCTTACCCTGCGGACAGCCTGTTCTCAGGAGGGACCCTCAGGAGGGCTGTGGGTTGGCACAAGCTGTGGGTGGGCCAAAGCTCAAGGGCTTGGAAAAGGAGAGAATCTGAACCAAGGTTTGGTTACAGGCTTTTGTTCTTATTGATCCGTGGGACAAGCAGTCCAGCTAATCATTTATGAGGCCAAGAATGGGAATTTAGAGGGTCTGTGTCTGGCCTGGTCACAGATAAACAAGGGAGCATCTGGGAGTCTTATCCAGGTTATATAGAAAGTCACTGGTTCTTTCCAGTAGGGGGTTTTCTGGAACAAAAGAGTGGTGGGATTCCTTAACCTTCACTATTTCTAGAAGCAAAGGGCTAAGGTAAAATTCAATACTGTCAATAGTCAGGATTGAAATGGCTACATCATATGGTAGGTGTATGTTTAATTCTCTTCATAAACTGACAAATGGTTTTCGATCGTGGTGGTACTATTTTATAATCCCATCAGCAGTGTACAAGAATCCCAGGTCCTCCACATTCTTGCCAGTACTTGGTATAATCAGTCTTCTTTGTCCATTCTAGTAGGTGTGAGATGGTGTCACATTGCGCTTGCAATTTGCATATCCTTAATGATTAATGATGTTGAGCATCTTTTCATGTCCTAATTTTTTCTTTTTTTTTTTTGAGACAGAGTCTTGCTTTGTCGCCCAGGCTGGAGTGCAGTGGCACGATCTCGGCTCACTGCAAGCTCCACCTCCCGGGTTCCCGCCACTCTTCTGCCTCAGCCTCCCCAGTAGCTAGGACTACAGGCGCCCACCACCACGCTCGGCTAATTTTTTGTATTTTTAGTAGAGATGGGGTTTAACCGTGTTAGCCAGGATGGTCTCGATCTCCTGACCTTGTGATCCGCCTGCCTCGGCCTCCCAAAATGCTGGGATTGCAGGCGTGAGCCACTGCACCCAGCCTTCATGTCCCAATTTTCTGTCTGTATATCTTATTTGATGAAATGTCAGTTCAAATATTTTGTCCATTTAAAAAATTGAATTGTTTGATTTTATCTACTGACTTTTAAGCATTCTTTCTATATTCTGGATACAAGTCTTTTTATCAAATATAGCCTTTGCAGATATTTTCTTCCAGGCTGTAACTTAGCTTTTCAGAAAGTCTTTGGGAGCTATGGCTTAGTGAAACCCTTGTGCCAGGTTCTCCTCAGCGAATCCCCCTGATCGAAGCCACCCCCATAGGTTCCATTTCAATATCTGTGGTGACCTTCTGCAAGCTAGGCTGAAGTCCCAAGCTCCAGACCCATGTCTCCAACTGCCCACCGTTCAATGCCCTTTGGATGTCCCATGCAAATCGGAGCTCACCATCCTCTCCCCAGACCCGCTGCTCCTCCAGGAGCCCTGTCTCCATGAACGGCCCTGCACCTACCGAGCTAGAGACCCAGGAGTTGGCCTTGTACCTCCTTCCTTCTCACTTCCACCTCCTGTCATTCAGAGCTGTCAGTTCTTCCTCCTGAACATCTATGAACACTCACCTTCTCCACCACGCACCGCACCACCATTGTTCTCAACTGCACCACCCACCCAGACACCTTTCCTTAGACGGGTGGCCAGAGAAAAACTTCTCAAATAGAAGTCGGGCCATGGCACGCCACTGAGAACCTTCCAGCGGTCTCCTGTGCACGTAAACAAGGTCCAGACTCCTTCGTGGGACAAGTAAAGCTCTTGATGATCTGGTCTTTGAGTAATGTGGGGGCCTCTTGTATAGAGCCCCTCACACTGTTCAAAGTCGGCAGCTGAGGAGCTGAGCAGTAGCTGTGGAGTTCAGCTGCCACTCCCTACACGCCTGCCCTCTGCAGGGGATGGAGTCCCGTTTCCCCACTTCCCCACCTGCGCCCAGCAGTGCAGGTGAAGGCCTGGCTGCTGAGAGTGGCTGGGAAACGCTGCGCTTTGGGGTCAGGAATGCCAGCTCCACTACTCACCGCCTGTGTCACCCTGGGAAAACAGCTCTGGCCCCAGGTTCTCCATAAGTAAAACGGGGGCAGTCATCCCTCCCCTCCTCAACGGCATATGTCAGAATCAGAAGCCACAAATCATTCTCTGCCACCCAGCACGCTGCCTTTGTCTCCTAGACCACTTTCCCCAACAATGGGAAAGGCGTCAGGCCCAGAACAAGGCCGAGACCGGATGAGGCCAGCGAAGCGCCCAGGGACAAACCTTCGGGCAGCGCCCACTCTCGAGTTCAGGCAAGTGCAGGGTCCCTCCGAGAGAGAGCGTCTCCAGAAAACGCGGCTGGCGCCTGGCTGAACCCGTAGCCTGAAGACCCGCCGGAGCCGCCCGCCCCACGATGGGCCCGCCCCTCTGGGATTGGCGCCCTGCTAGTGGCCATTGCCTGTGACGTCACAGGATCGCGTCCGCTTTTCTCTCGGGTGATCCGGCCGAGTGGCCCTGGGTTAGCAGCTGCTGCATTTCCCCGGCTGGCTGCGGTCACTGGTGTCAGTGCTCAGGCGCCCGCCGCCCTTGACCTTCGGCCCCGCGAGCCCTAACCCTACAGCGCAGGAAGATCGGCCGCCGCGGCCAGGTAGGACGAGCCTGGCTGGGTCTAGGCCAGAAGGGTGTCCGTGGCGCGGGTCTCCCGCGGAGCGCAGAACTAGTACCGGATCCCCAGCCGCTTCTGACCACACAGACGGGGCGGACCTGTGTGAGCACTCACTAACTGTCGGGGCCGGAGCTGGGCATATGGGGAAACTGGGGGACCGGCACGGGTTCCAGGCGAGTGGACGGTGGGATGGAATCCGACGTGCACACCCATGTCTCAGGCTTTGTTTGATGGAGGCTACTGTTTCCACCTCACGTCGCCGCCCCTTTGCTTATGGACTCTTGCAGAGTTGGATTGAGCTCGGACTGTGTGACATAGTGGTTGTTGCAGAAGCCCCAGGGCCACTTTCTGACTAGTACCTTGGGCACCTGACGTCATCCCTTTGAGTCTCAGTGTCCTCTTCTGTAAAGTGAGGGCGCTCTACCTGAGGGGATTGCTGTAAGGTTGGAATGAACCTGCATGTGTGTGTCCTGTGGGAAGGGAACAGTCAATGGGGCCTGGAGTTCTCTTGGAGAGCTGGTAACCAGCCTCGTCCCTGAGGCAACAGCCAGAGGGCGCCTGTAGTTTCCCCGCGCATGGCTGTTAGCAGTTACGGCCTCTGGAGGATCTCCTGTGGGAGGTCCCTACTTCTCACTACAATCTTTAGGGCCTCTGGAGGATTTCCTGTGGAAGGTCCCCACTTCTCACCACAACATTCTGGGTTAAAATGGCCTTGGTAGGAAGATGGGGCTGAAGCTGGATTTTCTTGCTTGCATTACAAGCTTCTGAACCAAGGACTTCATGTCACCTGGACTTGGATTCACATCCCAGCTCCTTCCCCTCCTAGCTTTAGGACTGTGTAACCTTGGGCAAATCCCTTAACCGCTTTAAGCCTTAATTGTTTCATCTGTAAAATGGGACTAACAGTACCTACCTTCCACAAGCGTCAAGAATTAAATCAGACATTGTAGGTAGAGCACTTAATAGTTGGCATTCAGCGGCAGCAGTTACTGTTATGTTAGCATGTGGAGTGTCTGAGTGTGTGCACATTGGCTCGAACAGCCTTTTGACAGTGGCACAGTTAGTTGGTGCTTGTGTAAGACAGCAGGGCAGGGAAGTCAGAGCCCTCGGTTTTCTAGTCAAACTGGTGGGCCACAACAGTGGTGACCTAAGTCTAATGAATCTTCAACTGAACAAGGCAGATTGAATCTCCAGGTGAGGACCAAGAGTCTGGGGATCAGCTGCCTCCACATTTTTGGGCATACAAGGCTGTACAATACCGCCTTTGTTGCAAGAGCAAGGAACCATTCAGGGAAGGCACCATGTGGTAAGGAATAGAGGCCAGACGTGGATTAAGAACAAAACAAGAGAATAGTGTTTGTCTTTAAGTGGAGCCTTGGACTCAAAACAGGATCTGAGCCCTGAGGATTTTTTTTTTAATTGAGATGGAGTCTTGGTCTGTCACCCAGGCTGGAGTGCAGTGGCGCGATCTCAGCTCACTGCAACCTCCTTCCCCTGGGTTCAAGCGATTCTCGTGTCTCAGCCTCCCTAGTAGCTGGGATTACAGGTGCCTGCCACCACACTCGGCGAATTTTTTGTATTTTTAGTGGAAATGGGGTTTCACCACGTTGGCCAGGCTGGTCTTGAACTCCTGACCTCAAGTGATCCACCCACCTCGGCCTCCCAAATTGTTAGGGATATCACGCGTGAGCCACTACAACTGGCCCTTGTGGAAAGGCACAGCCATGTCTCCTGAAGTTAACAAGCACTAAGCTTTCCCAAGTAGTGAAATGTCAAGCCCCTGCTTCTGTCACTTATTTGTTCATTCAGCAGAAAGTCACTGAGAGCCTTCTGTGCACCAGGCACAGTGCTGGCCAGTGAAAGAGACAGACATGTGCCCTGGACCCAGGGAGATGACAAGTGATGGCTGTCAGGCCCAGACCCTGTTGTTTGTCTGCAGCCTCTTCCCTCAGGCAACTTGTTCTCTATCAGGAGAAATGAAATAATTATTATCTGGAGAGGCAGGTGGGGGCACTGCTCCTAGAAGACTGGGACAGCCTGGTAGAGGTTCTAGCTTGATCATGTGAGCAGTGGAAACCATTTTAAGTAGGAGGTTAACAGGACCAAAATAGCATTTAAAAAATTGCTTATGGCCACTGTGAAGCCAGTTTCACCAGCATCACTTGCCCATGCTGGGCTGCCACCCAGCTAATTCCTGGTCCTGCTCATTTAGCCCAGCTCAGCTCACATCACTTCCTCCAGAAACTAGACAAGGGTAGAGCCCCTGACCATCTTCACAGCATTAGTCCTGATAGCTGAATCTTACGTCAGTTGTTAACATCTGTGACCTGTGCAGGGAGAATGGCAGGGCTGAGTTTCACCTACATTGTTTCCCCAATACCTACAGCAGAGCCAAGCACAGTGGGAACTTTCAGAAAGCACTGGTTGAAGGAACGCTGGAATCCCTGGGACTTACTGTGTAGCATGTAGTAGTTGCTCCTCTAGAAAAGTTTCACCTTATGAAAGAATAGCAGGTAAAATACAAGCCTGGACCACTTCCCGTGTGGTATGCAGGGAACCGTTGATGGGGCAAAGGGCCTTGGGCTATAGCCCTAGGAATTTCAGGGAACCTGATGATGGCTCTGGGATCCTCCGTCTCCTGGATCCTGCATTTTTCTCTGCAGGCTCTGATGCTGGTGTCTGGTAGAAGAAGGTTACTCACAGTTCTGCTGCAGGCTCAGAAGTGGCCCTTTCAACCCTCCAGAGACATGAGACTAGTGCAGTTCCGGGCACCCCACCTGGTGGGGCCTCACTTGGGCCTGGAGACAGGGAATGGTGGAGGGGTTATCAACCTCAGTGCCTTTGACCCCACACTCCCGAAGACGATGACGCAGTTCCTAGAGCAGGGAGAGGCCACCCTCTCAGTCGCAAGAAGGTAAGTAAGTGGGCAGCATCGCCCTGAAGCAGCTGCCCTGGTCCCCCTGCACTCGTCCCCGCTCTGGGAAACAGCACCAGCAGGTAGCTCTTTTGCAAGGGAGCAGAGTAACCCCACCTTTCCTTTTCTCCCATTCTCTTAAAAGATCCTTAGAAATCTTATATAATAACATCTTCAGTTTTCAGAGGAGAAAACTGAGAGCTAGGGGAGGTGATTAACAATTTCAAGGCCATACATTTGGTGCTGGAACGAGGACTCTACTTCATCACGCTGCCTCCTCTGGGAATGAAGTCCTGGACTGACTGATGGGTCTGGGCCCGGGGGTCCTAAAAGGCATCTTATGCAGCTGGGGGAGTGATATAGACTCCCAGCTCCTACAAGGAGAGAGGACTGCAAGGAGGTTTTCTATAAGACACTTGGTTCCTGGGTTTGGACTAGATTAGGTGAGAGTGTCCCTGAAGCCTGGACTCCTATAGAATCTGGTCTAAGGAGCTGATGAACAATAAATTAAAAATACTTTAAGATGTCATTTTCATCTATTAAAATGGAAAAAAATACAAATGTTTCACAGCTCACAGTATTAACAGTATGTTCCCATATTGCCATTTTCTGCAAAGACTGGAAATCTCCATGCCCCTCATTAGGGACTTGGGTATATCTCTATAGAGCAGTAATATGCAGCCACAAGAAATAAAGAGGACACTCTCTATGTATTGTTACATATTGTTAAGCAGAGATCTCCAAAATCAGTTGTTTTTTTAAAAGATGTAAATAGTATGCTATCATTTGCATACAAAAGGGTGGGAGAAGAATATCCATAGAGTAGCTGCGAAGAGCCAGGGGAACGGGGTAACCAGAAAGGGAAAGGGAGACCTTTCCATGTATTCCAGTTTGTATCTTTTACATGGACATGAGTTACCTAAGGGGGAGAGGAAGTCAACACTGGATAAATAAAAGCCCTGCTCTGATAGCAAAGGACAATAGTCAGTGATTTTCACACTGACTCTGATGGTTGATATAGGTAGGAAATAGATTTCAAAAAGCAAAACCTGTAGCTGCTGCAGGATCTGCCCAGCCTGCCTGGGATTGCCCACCTGTTCCCAGCCAGACCCTCTCACCTGCTCTGGTCTCTACAGAGCCCTGGCTGCCCAGTTGCCAGTCCTACCACGGTCGGAGGTAACCTTCCTGGCTCCAGTCACACGACCAGATAAGGTGGTGTGTGTGGGCATGAATTATGTGGACCACTGCAAAGAACAGAACGTGCCTGTGCCCAAGGAGCCCATCATCTTCAGCAAGTTTGCCAGCTCCATCGTGGGGCCCTATGATGAGGTGGTCCTCCCACCACAGAGCCAGGTCAGTGTCTCCCCACTGCCCTCCCTAGTCACTGGGCCCATCACAAGGGCATTCTGAGCTCAGTAGTGAGCCTACTGGAGCCACCTCTCACTCAATAGTGCATTCAACAGAAACTCTACAGGATTATACACACAGTAGTAACACTGGCCTTGGAAAAAAAAAGTTAATGTACGTGTTTTCCTGGTTACAAAAGCAATACACCTTCACTGTAGATAATAAAATAGAGATAAACATTTAAAAATTACGTCACCCATAATCCCACTGCCCATGGCTCGGAATATTAATGTTTTTCTGTCTACCTTCCCAGTGTTTCTCCGCTCTTGTATATGTTTATAGTGTACATATACTTACCTTTTACTTAAGACTCCATCAGGAGCATTTTTTCATGCCATTAAGTATTCGCCCTGACACCACGGAGTTTGTTATGTAGATTAGTTTATTCCTGAGTACCTTACTGCTGGATACTGTTTCTAGTTTTTGGCTTCTATAAATAAATGTTGCAGTAAACATCCTTATGTGGAAAAGGCTTTGCATGTCCATTAATACATTATTATTTCCTTTGAATAAACCCTTTGGAATTTAAATATGTCAGCGTATAGGCAGTATTTCAAAACTTTTGAAAAATTCTGCCAATTGGCCTTTTAAAAAATTGTAAAAGCAACTTACACATCCACCAGTAGTGTATATACCCTTACTAACACTGGTTACTTTTTCTCTCAGATTTTTATTTTAGAAATGTCTTGAAAATTATAGAAAAGCTGGGAAAATAATACAGTGAACACTCAGATAACTTTTCCACCTGGTTTCATTGTAAACATTTGGCCATATATCCTTTTTCTCCCTTGTCTTCTCCCTGCCCTCCACATGGCAAACACACACTTTTTTTTTTTTTGCAGGGTATGGGGTGGAGGGGACCTTTTAAAACACATTGGAAATATTAAGACAATTTAGTCATAAAAACGTAAATAGGCATCTTCTAAGAATAAGGACAATGGCTTGCATGACCATCCCACCATTATCACAACCAAGAAAATTAACTTGAATAATATTTAATACGAAATCCAATTGCCCCAATTCCCAATCGGAAGTACTGCTGACTTCCCCAAAGATAACTTCTAATTTGGTTACTTCGTTTGTTGCTCCATGATCAACCAAGGCCACACACTGTATTCAGTTATATCTCTTTAGTGGTTTCAATCTAGGACAGGGTTCCATAGACTTTTTCTTAAAGGGCTGTATTAGTCTGTTTTCATGCTGCTGATAAAGACATATCCGAGACTGAGCAATTTACAAAAAAAAGAGGTTTAATTGGACTTACAGTTCCACGTGGCTAGAGAAGCCTCACAATCATGGCAGAAGGCAAGGAGGAGCAAGTCACATCTTAGGTGGATAGCAGCAGGCAGAAAAGAGCTTGTGCAGAGAAACTCCCATTTTTAAAACTATCAGATCTCATGAGACCCATTCACTATCATGAGAACAGCACAGGAAAGACCTGCCCCCATGATTCAGTCATCTCCCACCGGGTCCCTCCCATAGCACGTTAGAATTATGGGAGCTACAAGTTGAGATTTGGGTGGGGACACAGAGCTAAACCATATCAAGGGCCAATTAGTAAATATTAGGCTTTGCGTGTCATATGGTCTGTTTTGCAACAATTCAACTCTGCTGTTATAGTGTGAAAACCACGATACAGAAATGAATGATGGGTTTCCAATCAAAGTTGATTATAGCAGATGTTGAGCTGGCCATAGTTTGCCAACTCCTGACCTCAAACAATCCCCCCTGCCCTTTCCTTGAAGAATCCAGTTGTCTCATAGCATGTTTCACATCCTGGGTTTGTCTGGTTGTTTCTTCATGATTAGTGTCAGGGTAAGCATTTTTATCAAGAGATCTACAAAGCAGATGTTATACATTTCCCATCGCATCTCACTGGGAGGCTCATGTCAGTGGTCCCAGAATTTGACCACTTGGTTTAGCTGACGTTCACTAAGTCCCTCCATTGTGAAGATGCATTTCTATTTTTGTAATTAATAAGCAATCCATGGGTGGTAGTTTGAGATCACATAACTATCTTATTGCCCCATAGCATCTCGTCCAGGGATCCTGTGGTCATCCTGACTGAATCTATTATTGCACTGGGGGTTAGAGAACAATGACCTTTTTTTTTTGAGACAGAGTCTCACTCTATTGTGCAGATGGAGTGCAGTGGCATAATTTCAGCACACCTCTGCCTCCTGGGTTCAAGTGATTCTCCTGCCTCAGCCTCCTGAGTAGCTGGGATTATAGGCGTGTACCACCACACCTGGCTAATTTTTGTATGTTTAGTAGAGACGGGGTTTCATCATGTTGGCTAGGCTGGTCTTGAACTCCTCACCTGAGGTGATCCACCTGCCTTGGCCTTCCACAGTGCTGGGATTACAGGCGTGACCCACCACTCCCAGACAAGATCAATGACTTCTCAATCATGCCTTCTGTTTTTATTGGCTGGCATTCTTCTATGAAGAAAAGCTGCCTCCCTCCTTTTTATTCCTGTCTTCAATATCACTGTGAATTCTGTTTTTACTCAATTGTTTGTAATTCATCATTTACATTCTTTAGGTGACCTCAGTTTGGCCAGTGAGGGGCCTTCAAGTTGGCTCCATTCCCGTCACTTTTAGTATATCCTAGCTTTCTGGCCAAGATGTTCTAGGCTTATCACGTACTGTCTGTCTTGGAACTGGAATTGGCCGTTTCCCCAAGGAACCCAGTGCTCCTTAGTGGGGAGTGGTATTAGAGACCAACATCTGGATGTCGGGTGTACTTACACCAACTCTGGTTATTATTAGAAAGAGCCACCAATTTTAAAGGCCAAATTATATCTATTTTATAGTGTATTTTATGGATTATGGGAGAGGCTGAGCATTTCTTCATGTTTTGTGGCCATGTCCGTTACCTTTTTGTGAATTGCTTACTCAAGTCCTTTGTGGGATGTCAATCTTTCTCTTACTCAAGTGAGTTAATAGATTAAAACACTTAGAACAGTGCCTGACACACAGTAAGGTTACATATTGCTAGGGGATATTACTTCGTATTTATCCTTTGTTAAAAGTATCCAGAGTGACTTTTAAACTCAGTGCCCTGGACACGTGTTGCTCTTCTGCAGTCAGTGGTGTGGGGACCTGTGCCTGCATCCCATGATGCTGTCTGCCACTGCCCAAAATGTATGGGTCTACAAGTCACACCTCCCTTGTCATTCGCTGGGCTCTGGTTCGTGGTGATGGCAAACGTGGGATGGCAGCGAAGCCATACTGACAAAGGTTGAGGCCCTTCAGCATGGTGTGCAGCCTCTCAGCGTGGACAGTGGGCCCTGAAGCCACTGCAGCTCACTGTTCCTCTCCCACCCTACAGGAGGTAGATTGGGAAGTGGAGCTGGCCGTGGTCATTGGAAAGAAAGGCAAGCACATCAAGGTGAGGTGGAAAGGGTGGGCTCCCAGTCCAGAGTGCAGCAGAGGCCCCAGCTCCTGCCTCTCCTAGTTCTGACCTCACTCACCAACACACGGTGCCAGCTGTCCCTGACACTAGGAAGCAGTCAGCCTCCTTGCTCCCTGACACTGCCTTTCCCTTCACCCACCTTTGGCTGGCTCTGGCTACTAACATGGGATAACAGCTTAGAGATCCCTTGCCATAGGTGTTGGTGTCACCCATGATCTAACCTCCTGTATGGCCAAATCCCCTGCCCCCATAGGCCACAGATGCTATGGCCCACGTGGCCGGCTTCACTGTGGCTCATGACGTGAGTGCTCGTGACTGGCAAATGAGACGTAATGGGAAACAATGGCTGCTGGGAAAAACCTTCGACACCTTCTGCCCTCTGGGCCCTGCCTTGGTGACCAAGGACAGTGTAGCAGGTAGGTCCCTGGTCCCTGCCCCCTTATACCTACCATTGCACAGATGAACAGCGCTTCAGGGAGGAGCATGGGTTCAGGTACATGTGGCACCTGCCCTCCCTGGCCGCCCTTTCACTGCTGACTCCATACAGGGCAAGTCTCTTATCCTCAGCCATGAGTTCTCCCATGGGCTTCCTTCCCAAGCCCCCTAGAGGGAACACAACTGCAGAGGATGTGAAACTGCATGCGTGAAGTAAATTACAAAGAACACTGAGCTGATGGGTGGATCAGGCTTCCTGCGGCTGCCACCTCTGAAACAATCTAAGTTGAGCATCATGGAGCATAGTTATCCCAAGGCCAAGGCATTTTCCACACTACAGGAGATGAAAGCCAGTGTGACTCACCCAGCCACTGTGGAAATAGAACAGCACTGACCACACACAGTCAGGATACAGCACCAGGATGGGGGCAGTGCCCCAGAGGGCAGAGCGCAGCCTCTTACACAGCCACCCACAACTGTGGTGGAGGTGGGGGGTGTCCACATGGGCCAGCCATGCCAGGATACCAAAGACCCCAGTGCCTCTCAGCACCCCATGCAGAGTCCTCAGCAAAGTTAAATTGTGTTTCAGTTGCTCTACTTAAGGGGGGTAGAACACTAGGACCACCACCAACAGTAAAAAGTGCTGGTTAGCCAGGATGTTCTTACAGTAATCCATCCCCTGCCAGCATCCAGTACACGAGGCTTCTCTGTCCCGGCTAGAACCATTGCCTCACTGCTTTATAGATGCTGAGTCTTTTTTTTGGCATGGTCTTACTGTGTCACCCAGGCTGGAGTGCAGTGGCCCAGTCCCAGCTCACTGAAGCCTCAACCTCCTGAGTTCAAGCAGTTCTCCCGCCTCAGCCTCCTGAGTAGCTGGGACTACAGTTACGCACCACCACGCCTAACTAATGTTTTTATTATTTTTTGTAGAGACAAGCACTCACTAAGTTACCCAGGCTGGTTTTGAACTCCTGAGCTTAATCAGTTCTCGCCTGCCTTGGCCTCCCAAAGTGCTATGATTACAGACATGAGCCACCATGCTTGGCCCTGCCGAGTCAATCTACAGGTGTCATCCTATGATGTAGACAGATGCCCTTATTTTTTTCAAGGCAAAAACCCTAGCCATTTTTCTCTCCCCCTTCAGAGTCTGAAACATCCTCTCAACCCATCCCTGTTACTACTGCCTGGTGCTCTTGGTGGGGATGCGGGGAGGCCTGAGAAGGCCAATGTCTATACAGAAAGTTCTAACATAGAGCACTGAGTCAATGTGGGCACTTTAAAGCCCTTTCACCTGCCAAGTCATGAAGCACCCCTACAGTTGTGTTTGTAAAATATTGGGGAGTTTGAGGGGGAAAAGGGATAACTCCAAGGTACCATCTTTGCATTTCAGATCCACACAACTTAAAGATCTGCTGCCGAGTGAATGGGGAAGTGGTCCAGAGCAGCAACACCAACCAGATGGTATTCAAGATAGAGGACCTGATAGCCTGGGTCTCCCAGTGAGTGACAGGGGCTGTCCTGCCAGCCCCGCTTCACCTGCCACACATGTGGAGGCTGACCTGAGCCCTCCATCTTTGGCTGTGGCTACCTCAGCCAGCCCCTGGTCTCACCGGGTCCTTCTGCTTTGATCCAGGTTTGTTACCTTTTACCCAGGGGATGTCATCCTAACTGGGACCCCCCCAGGTGTCGGTGTATTCAGGAAACCTCCTGTCTTTCTCAAGGTAGGTTAGCGAAAAGCAAAGAGAGCAAGGGCCCCAATGGCCTGGCAGGCTTGGCTCAGACTTGAGAAGTACAGGCTTGTGTATGTGTGTCTGACGGAAGGGCTGACACTGTCATGGCCTGCTCTGTTGCAGAAGGGGGATGAAGTCCAGTGTGAGATTGAAGAACTAGGTGTCATCATCAACAAGGTGGTGTGATGGCTCCTGCACAGGCCCGACATAGGATGAGGGCATCTGCTCCCACTCAGCCTAGCCCAGGGAAAGGCCCAGTGACAGGTGTGGACAGGTGCCAGCCCTGCAAGCCGCCTCTTCTCGGTAGAAGGGAGAAGGACAGAGCTCTCTTCAATAAATTCGTCAGGTCAAAGCAGCAGCTTGGCTTCTGCTGTTTGTCTTCTTTTGGGCTTTGTTTCATGGGACAAGTTGGGGCATTTTGTGGGACTGGGGAAGAAGAGAGCAAATACACACACATATGCCAAAAAGATGCTGCTGGGCTGGGGAAAAGACAACTCGTGTCGTCCCCTTGTTTATCACATCAAAGAAGGGAAAAAGCAAGAGATGGCAAGGGACAATCAAGCCTCAATGATTATATTTATAGCTAAGGGTTTGCAGCCTCCTCTCCATCTTCTGGCTCTAGGACACAGCTGTGTTCTGGGGCTCAGAAGTCTCAGCACAGGCTCCTCACAGTTCTAGCTACAAATGAACTGCCGGATGAACTGTTCTAGTTTTTCCTGATTGTCCAGGCTGGCAAAAGTAGGGGACAGGTGGAGCCTGGGGCCTGCAGGGCTCGGCGTCTGCTGCAGAACCTGGGCCATGGAAGATGGGCCGTGAGTGCACTCACCACAGGGACTGTGTCCACATGGCCCAGGGGCCAGGCCTGTCCCCCAGAAACCTGCCTTGAGACCTCTGACCCCTTAGGCCTCAGTGTTTGAGTGCAAATGCTGCCTCAAAGCAGCCCCAATACCCCACCTAGAAGGATGAGCCAGTGATTTGGGAGACCAAGAGGCAGGAAACCATCCCACCTTCTCCAACCCATCACCACGTCTATTGCTGGAAGACACCAAGTAAATACCAGGGTCTTAATGAGGCACCATCAGGCCAGCCCTGTGGGGTGATGGGAACATAGCTGGGTTTCCCTGAGCCACTCTATTGGGGTGGGAGCAGGGGGACAGAAGATGGTGACACTGGCTCCTCTCAACCCTAGGTCTCTGAAGGTCCAGATAGCACTGATGGCAAGCTTTGGGTCTGCACACTCTGGAAAGGAGAGAAGTGAAGGCTCTAGGTAGGGAGGACAGGGAGACACTGGGCACAGGCTTCACTCCTCTTGTTTAAAGAAGCCCAGGGAGGGATAGAGCTCCGACTGGACAGAAGACTGTCTACTCTGCAGCCCACCTTCCTAGACTTGGGTTGTCACTGTCCGGCAGGGGGCAGCAGCCACCAGCAAACACCACTGCCTGCAGGAGCCTGGGCTGACTGGTTGGGACTCACCAAAGATCCCTTCTTCCTGGGCGGTGGCCTGCAGGAACTGGAACAGCTGTTGGAGAGGAGAAGAAAAAGAAGACATCAAAAAGAAAATCTAGTGCTGGCTGGATATAGAGTATGAGGATGTGGAGCTGGGAAAACAGAGGACATGGTGGGATGGGGAAGGAAAGGTTGTGGAAGGCCTGCATCCCGTCTCAGTTCCTCCACTGCTTCGTCCCAGATTCTGTTTTTGTTTTCCTGAATCAGACTTAGTCTCCCTCCATTCTCCCGTCCCCTGTGTGCCCCCATCCTGGTCCCGCCTCACTGGACAGCCTCTCCGCGGCCTTCCTCCTCCCTGCTCCAGAATTCTACTTGGTGCCCCCCAACCCCACTCGACTCATTGTCCACCTGGCCTCTGAGGCCAGGCACCCTCATTCCCCTCTCCCACCCACGCCACCCAAGGAAGCCCAGCACAGACCATCTCAGCTCACTCCACCCTCACTTCTTTGCCAAATGCATTTCCAAACACCCTCATGAGCTTTGCTGACCTCTTTGCCATCTCTCCCTGCCCCACTCCGAGGGCTCCTCCTGCCTGGTGAAGACTGCCCTGGGTACCCCAGAACTGAACCTGCAGCAGCCAGCACAGCTGACCTTGGGGCGATAAGCAGCCAGGGAAAGGCTTTCTTAAAAAAAAAAAACAAAAAACAATAACTCAGTAAGCAGATTAAACAAAGGTAGAGACGGAGCCCTCCACCCCTCTCACACACACACTCATCCTCACACACAGCTATACCACACCCCACAAATGTTGCTTATGTTTCCTTGGTCATTGTGTCCATCCTCCTGTCTGTCCAAAGCCAAGGACACTGCTCTACTCTAAATTTTTTGTCCCGAAGCCCCCAAATACTGCAACCCTGACCCAATGCACGAAGCCACCCCAAAATACAGCAGAGGACACCAGGACTTTCATTTTCCCTCAGTATGGCCCATTCTTTGGGTATGCCAACTCCATGGCCACCAAGCACTGCATGTGGGACAGGGCACAGTTTGGAGGCCTTGGTCCAGCCACTGCCCCAGACCCACCTTGGCTCTCTCCTCACTAACACCCGAGAAGCCCAGACTTCCCAGTGTTTACAACAGATTAAACTCTAAGCCAACAACAACAGAACAGGGTGGAGTGAGTGGAAAGCAAATGAAATGTTAAAAAAAAAAATTAAGCAATACTTGCATTCTCATTAGTAGGAACATGTGAGATGAAGCACGTTATGTTATTAGGCATTCTCTTGATTTGGTAAACACAAGCTGAATAAATTTATAAATATCAGCATTAAGCGAGATTTAACGGGGAGCTGTTTATCTTCTGCCTGTCAGGCAGGTGGCAACACTCTCCATGTATCACTCGCCAGCCGTGCAGTCCTCACTCTCTTGCCCAGGTAAGCTGGGGAAGAGCCTGCTGCCGCCCAGCTCTGGTTGTGGAAGGGCTGGCACCAAGGAGCTGCGAGCTTACCTCAACTCATCTCACCTCACCGTGCCAGCTGCGAGGCGGCCTGTGCAGTCCGTGCGCAGGAGGTCACACTCCCATGCTGCATCCCAGCCCCTCCAGCAGCAGAGCATGACCTGGGTAACTTTGAGGATGCTATTTAACCTCTCTAAGCTACAGCTCCTCAACTGCAGCATCAACAGATCAGTGCCGACCTGTTAAGGCCGTGGAGAGCATCAAATGCTACTGTTCAGCAGGTGCCTGACACATAGTAGGTCCACAAGCAAATGATTTTCCTGCTTGCATCATTTCTACCACAGAGCTGGAGGAAATGGCGAGGTGCAGGTGGCCGCTGGGCCCTGCTGTTCTACATGGGAGCAAGACAGCTGCTAGGTGAAGGGGAATGACCAGGCAGCCACAGGGAGGACATGTGGCCTCAGGAAGCCTGGGTGTGTATCCTGGTTCTGCTAGGAACACGTGTGGGGCTTTGTGTGGGTGACTCTGGCTCCCCAAGCCTCCCTTTCCTGTCGTTATATCCTTAAAGTGCCTCTGAGGCCAAAGCCTTTGTGGCAATTGTCAAATGAGTCCATATGCAGTGAGTATCGTGTTGAGGGAGGACAAGGTCACCAAGAGCTGAGAATGTTTCCCCGACTGATGAGACCTAGATATTGGGTACATGGAGGTCCCCGGTCCCTTTGTGATTCCTGCAGCCTGTTGCCTCCTTGCCTGGACCCCACCTCAGCTCAGAAAGCCAATTCCCTAGATTCCAAAGGCCTTCCCAGACCAATTAGCATGTCCTGCAGCTGTCAGCTCCCTGTGCCTAGCCTGGACCTCAGCCCATGTCTAGCACCCAGTCTCCCAACCCCACACATATTCACAAATAAAAGAAAATAACAAATGACATGAATTCTTCACTCCTGGTCTGGCTTGCTGTGTGTAAACTGCTATGACAATACAAGATGCAGAGGCAGGTACCCAATAAAAGCTGTTGAAAATGTGACTGACACCGAGTTTCAGCTATCCAGGAAGGCATGGATCCTTACAAGGTCCAAGCAGAGTCCTCGAGAATAGTTGAGAATTCTTGGGTTCCATATGAACATGGGAGGTACCCACACAAAGGCTTGGATTTCCCAATACATAACTACCCCTGAACACTCCTTCTTTCCCTTGTCTCTCTGCTGAGACCTCTAGACCCTAAGGATCCACCCAGGACAACCTCTCCAAAGGTACCCTGATATGCTTTTCTTCCAGGCAGCATTTCCACAGAGCTGTGGGTGAAAGTCACAGGATGAAAATGTGCCATGGGACTGTATCTCCCACCAACACACTGCAGGCAAGGGGCACACAGAGTGCCCCCTCTGCCCATCCCAGGAATGGCCATCTAAGAATGATGCGATCTTTTCTAAAAAGAAAGTAAATAAAGGCAGGTGCCATATAAGAAGACCTTGGGGGATTATAGGGATGTTCCTTAATGTCTCAGAACATCTGCCTCCATCAATGAAATGAAGGATTCAAAGCAGCTCATCCCTGAGTTGACCTTAATGCTGAATCCTAAACATCACCCTTAGGACGCTATCTGGCTAGGCAGGGAATGAAGGATCTGGGAGCCGAATTGCAGGAAGCTGCAGCAGCTTCCCATTTACAGATCCTCTAGTGCCAGTTTTTCAGGCTTCCTGACTAAGAGAAGCAGCCAGGCAAATTCCACCATTCAGCTACATTTACAGGAAGCTGGCTATTTGGGAGGCTCTCTACCAGAGGCTTTGGGGAAAAAAATGCAGAATTAATGTAAAGATCACATATTTACCTATGAGAGAAAAGATATCCAAGGATGCCCCTAGGCCGCATTTGATCTAAAACTAGGCCTGGAGCTACCTAATTGTCAAGTCAGTTCAGGCTTCTATAACAAAAATACTATAGACTGGGTGGCTTAAACAACAAACGTCTATTTCACATGCTGCTGAAGGGAACAACCATGGTCAGGAGCATGGTGAGGGCCCTCTTCCTGGCTTGGAGGTGGCCATCTTCTTGCTGTGTCATCACATGGCAGAGAGAGAGAGAAAGAATGAGAATGAGAGGAAGCAAGCAGTTTCATATTTTATCTTATAAGGGCACTAATCCCATCATGAGGGCTCCATCCTCATGACCCAATAGCCTCCCAAAGGCCCCATCTCCAAATACCACCCCACTGGTAGTTAGGGTTTCAACATACATTTGGGAGTATACAAATATGCAGTCCACAAAACAAATACCCCTAAGTTGTCTGCATATGTATGCTTGTTCTGGTGCTGCTTTGAGGATCTCAGACGATAGAATCGAGCGTAGATCAAACTTCTCTAGGCCTCAGTAGGGTGAATCTAAAGATTGGGTCACAATAATGGCAATAAGCCACAATTCACTGGATTAATCTCACCTACTCCTTCAGGGGCCTATCCACATTCAAAGTACCACAAGTACTTGTAGAAGTCTCTGAGCAGTATCACAAAGACTGACATAGATATAGATACAGGCAAAATAGAAAATGGATAGATGGTAGTATGGGATTGGGGGTGGTGTGTGTGTGTGTGTGTGTGTTTAAGGAAAGAGGATGTCTTGTACTTGGGATACATGGGGATATATTGTTTTTGAGGCTCTTTGGTGGCAATGCTTGCCCTGAGCTCAGGAGACAGTCAGGCCAGAGAGATATATCTGTTCCCTACTTAGAAGAGAGCACTGATGCATGAAGGTCAGGAGGAGGCCAGAGAATAGTGTATTGAAAGAAGAGAATGTGACCAAGGCCCCAACATTAAAAATGAACCTTGAATTGGAGATGGGGAATGAAGAAAAAGTCAGAGAAGAGGGCATACGTGGAGCAATCTGAAAGACAGGAAGAGCCACAGGTGTGCACAGTAACCGGGATGTGAGGTTAGTAGAAAGCTTCAGGAAGGAGGGAAAAGGCATTCATGACAAACACTGCAGGACACTCACAAAGATAGGGAATGAGTAAAAGCCATCGATCTTGGCATTGATGACCTTCATGGGAACCATACAAGGAGAAACCTGTGGAATAAAACCTAACTACACAAAGCCAAGGAATTAGTTAGCAGTAAGGACATTAAGGCGGTCTTATGGGTTAAAACATACACACCAAAAATATGTCAAAATTCTCATCCCAGTACCTAGAAATAGAATCTTATTTGAAAATAAAGTCTTTGTAGGTGTAATCAAGTTAAGATGAGGTCATTAGGATTGGTCCTTAAGCCAGTATGACTTGTGTCCTTGTAAGAGAGAGAAAGATGCCAAGTGAAGACACAGACATACAGAGAGAAGACAGAAGATGGAGATGGAGGCTGAAGTGATACAGCCACAAGTCAAGGAACTCCTGGGTTACCAAAAGCTGGAATAGACAAAGAAGTATCCTCCCCTAGAGCCTTCAGAGGGAGCAAGGCCCTGCTACATCTTGATTTTGTAAGCCAGGTCTCCAAGATTGCAAGAGAATGAATTCCTGTTGTCTGAAGCAACCCAATTTGTGGGACTTAGTTATGGCACCCCTAGAAAACTAATACAGGCAGTAAGGGCACTTTTATAAGAAATGTGTTCATGAAGAGATGGAGTTAAATGCTTTTAATAAAGAGAATGTTTGCTTTTCATGGACATACTTGAGAATGTTTACAGACTAAGAGGAAAGAATCTAGAGACAGAGAGAGAGAGAAGTTGAAGATTCAAAACAATGGAAGGATGGTTAATAAAATATGGAGGAGGAAGAAAAAGATTAAAAGGAGAACTCAAGTGGCATAATTGGCCTAAAAAAGTGAGGGACACTTTGTCATCCTGGGCGAGGTGTCTTGGCCTAGATCCTATAGAAAGCAGAGCCTGAGGCAAGGATTGAAGTGCTGACATTTTATGTGGGGGAAGGGTGCAAGTTCAGGACAATGAAAGTGAGGAATAAATGGAAGCAGATGGAAGGCCCTGTGATGAAACGCATTGCTATCCTAGTGGCAACTTCACACCAAGCTGCAAAGATGCTGTATTAGTCAGAGTTCTCCAGAGAAACAGAATTAATGCAACATAGAGATACAGATATATACATAGATATAGAGATAGATCTCTGACATACAGACCTATATATCTATACATGGAGAGAGAGAGAGAGGAACAGAGTGGGGGCAGGGGCACAGAGAGAGACACATTGAGAGACAGATTTATTATAAGGAGTTAGTTCATGTGATTATGGAGCTGAGAATTCCCAAGATCTGCCATCTGCAAGCTGAAGAACCGGGAAAGCCAGCAATACAGTTCTACAGTCCAAGTCCAAAGGCCTGACCACTAGGAATTCCAATGCTGTAAGTTCCAGTTCAAAGGTAGAAGACTGATGTCCCAGCTCAAGCAGTTAGACAGAGGGCAAATTCACTTTTCCTCTGCCTTTTTGTTCTATTCAGGCCCTCAATTGATTGGAACTTCTACATTAGGGAGGGCAATCTACTTTATTCAGTCAGCTGATTCAAATGCATATCTCATCCAGAAACACACTCACAGAAACACCTGAGAAATAATGTTTAGCCAGACACCTGGGCACCCCATGGTCTAGTCAAGTTGATACATAAAATTAACCATCACAGACATACAGCAGGTCACTCATGAGACATGCTTGCTTGACATGCTGGGCTTCTCTGTAGGACTTGCAAGGAGAAATCATACCTTAAAGTATTCGCAGGAAGGAGGAGGAGGATTTATCTGACCATCTTCCTCCAGTCTCCCATTTCCCACCAATCAAGATTTACCCAACAGTGAGCAAATCCCCCTGGGCTTCTGGATTGCATCATCCAGTCCCCATTCACCACAACACCAAATCCCATGGTGTGATCCAGCCTGGAAAAGGAGGGAAAACTCAGAATTGTCTGGGCACCTAACGAGAGAAAATAGAGGCAGTTGAGGAAATCCAAGAAAGCACACAAAGTTTGTGTCCAAAATTAAGATAGAGAGAAAAAAAGAACAGGCAGGTGAAAATATAGAGACATTTTTAAAATAAAAAGAAGTTGAGGAAACTGACTTTCAGTGGTAGGTGATGTTCAGAGAGATCTCAAGTAAACTGTGGGAAAGGAAGGAATGGGGAACATGGCTATGACCCCAAAACCTTAAGGACCTGCAATACGTTTTTAAAAAGTAAAAGAAGCCTTGTTATTACTGCAATACTATAGAATCCTAGAAATTCAGAACAGACATTACACAACACTGTCCTTAACCTTTTCACTTTAAAGATGAGACAACAAAGGCCGGGAGAGAATTAATGGTAACTAACTTTCATAAATGTACAATGTTTGTTGTGAATGAACTTGTGTGTGTGTGTTCCCAGGATGTCATCTACACATTTCTCCACCTGGTGGCTCCTGCCTGAATGACAGGCAGAGTCCAGCCAGTGGAAAGAAGCAGCAGAGGACAATGTCTTGGAATCCCAGAAGAAAATCTTAAGAGCTGAGACCTGAGGCCTCCTTCACAGACCCAGGCCAGCTTCTCATGGACTAGCCTTGGTCCTCAGAGACTCAGAATGTTTGCTAACGCTCTCTCCAGTTCTGTGATCCCTCCTCTGTAGCTCCCTTTTCATACAAGAAAATACCAACCAGGGGGAAAGCAACGAACAAAAGGTATAATGTTTGACCAGTGGTCCTGGACGCTAATTCTTTGAAGACTTCCAAGATGGTAAATGGAAAGAACAACCCACATGCATGCACATACATATACATATACAAAATGCAAAGACTAAGACCCAATTAGCCTCTCTCTGTTTCTTTTACAGGAAGGGAAGTATCACCAGCCTCACCTACTACTCCCCATCCCCTGCAACTGCCATTCTTTCTGACTTGTCTCTAGAAAAGGCCATGTGACCTCTCCCTCAGGCTGATGCATTGTCCCAGCCAGAATGTCCAGCCAAAGCAGAATAAAGCATCTACTGGACCTAAAAGAGTGCCCCGATATCTCCCAACTGGGTTCTGAAAGGATTTCCTGAGGGGATTTTATCATAGACACATTTAAAATGCCAAGAATGAATCAATGTGTCACCAAATTTCAGTGTCAGTGCTAGAGGCAGATTTACAGCTCAAATGAAGTCGGTTTAAAAAAAAAGAAGAAGAAATTCCACTTTATTCTCTAGCTGTAAAAATATTCTCTGAGGAGTCTCCTGTCAGAACACCTATATGACAAAGAGCGGAATTTATCAGAGCAGATGTGAGAATAAGAGTTTAGTGTTAGTTCTGTATTGCCATGTAACAAATTACCCCAAACTTAGAAGTTTAGAACAACAAACATTTATTATCTCAGACATCTATTCCTGAGGGTCAGCAATCCAAGAGCTGCATAGCTGGGTGATTCTGGCTCAGGGTTTTTCATGAGGTTACAGTCAAGCTGTCAACCAGTCCTACAGTCATATGAAATCTTGACTGAGGCTGAAGGATCCACATCCACAATGTCGCCTAATTTCTGACTGGAGGCCTTGGGTTCCTAATGGCTGTTGGCAGGAAGCTTCAGTTTCTCTCCACATGGGCTTCTCCATGGGGATACCTGAGTGTTCTCATGACATAGCAGTGGACATGTGATCCAAGAAAGAGCAAGACAGAAGCCTTGTCTTTCAAAATCTAGCCTCAGGATTGATATACCATCAATCTGCTGTACTCTAGTGGACGTATAGACTAACTGATAACATGTGAGAAAGAAATACACAAGGGCCTAAATAGTGGGAGGCAGGGAATGCTTTGCCTTTGGGATTCTCTAGTGGCCACCTTTAAGGCTGGCTACAACATATTAGGTGGTAAATGCAATGGAATTCATGACTCCAATATATAGAATAAAAATAGAATGACTAATAAATACTGAAGATTGGTGGTGCTCAGATTTGAGCAGGCATCAGAATCACCTGTGTATTTAGCAATACACAGATAGCTAGAATCCACCCCTAGAGTTTCTGATTCAGTAGGTCTTAGGTGGGGTTGAAGAACTGGAATTTCAAGTAAGTTTCCAGATAATGCTGATGCTGCTAGTCTGGGGGCCACACTTGTTGTAGATAAGTCTGTCAAAATTTAGAATTTGAACATACCTTAAAGGTCTTCTGATTCAATGGTTTCCAAGTCCAGATGACCATTAGAATCAACTGTGGGAGAGTCTTCCCCACCCCCAACTCAAGAGTCTATGATTTTTTAAACTCCTCTAGCCAATTTCATGATCAATCAGGTTTGGAAATCCCCAACCCCAAAGTCTCCTCTGCTTAGCATCCTCAGCATCAACCCTCCTCTTAAATAAGACTCTTAGCAAATTGTGGTGTATGTATATACCATAGAATACTACTCAGCCATAAAAAGGAATGAAATAATGGCATTCACAGCAACCTGGATAGAACTGGAGATCATTATTCTAAGTGAAGTATCTCAGGAATAAAAAAGAAAACATCATATGTTCTCACTCATAAGTTGAAACTAAGCTATGAGGATGCTAAGGCATAAGAATGATACAATGGACCTTGGGACTCGGGGGAAAGGGTGGGAGGAGGGGTGAGGGATAAGACTACACAATGGGTACAGTGTACACTCCTTGGGTAATGGGGGCACCAGAATCTCAGAAATCACCACTAAAGAACTTATTCATGTAAAAAAAACCACCTGTTCCCCAAAAACCTATTGAATTTTTTTTTTAAAGAAGACTTATAGCATAGCAATAGGCCATTAACTCCCTCCTAAGGCAATGCCCATTACAGTGTGGGCAGATCAACTGCCTCAAACGTGCTACTCGGACTTAAGCAAAACTGACTTGTCCACGATGTTCACACATTGCTCACCAAGCCTATGGATTCTCTCTCCTCATAACCACTGTCTAGTTTTCTAAAAAGGACTTTTATTTCACCCTCAGTCTTCTATTTTTTAGGCAAAATATCCTTTGTTCCTGTAATTCATCCTCAGTGGGCACGGTTTACACTGTTCTCATGGTTCCTAGTCCTCTCTGTTTCTCTTTCTCAGTCTCCTTCTTTGTAGGTAATGGTTAGAATGGAGCTATTAACCCAAGTGTGGTGCAACTCAAAGAAGTATAGAGGAAATATAGCACTTTTATCTTGGATGTGCTTTTCCTATTGGTCCCACCTAAGAATATAACAACCTTTCAGTCAGTCCCAGCACACTGGATAGGTAAATTATGACAAACAGATATTTAGAAAACTCCCAAGCCATCTGAGAAAGCACCCTCAATGAGTATCTTCGAGATGTCTAAGCAGCCCAAAAGACCTTGACTTCCTATTCTCTGAGAACTGCAATCTTTATTCACAAAAATGAACGCCCAATAGCCTCAGTGAGAGTGGACTGGACCAGGGTGTCAAGCAACACAGGCTGGGATGAGGAGATTCTCTTTGATGAAAGAGGAGTGGTCACTCTCTTCATGAGGATCTAATGAGTAATCTCAGGACCTGCCTTTTGCCTGATGGAAAAGAGAACTTCCCTGCAGAGATACAGAAAGAGAAGCCAATGCTCCAATAGAAACAGAGGGGGGAGGAGGCAGAAGAGATGGAGAGAGAGAGAGAAAGAGAGAGAAAGAAAGAGAGAGAGAGAGAGAGGGAGGGAGGGAGGGAAACAGATGGTCAGCAGCCCAGTGAGTGACCTTCTGGGTCCTAGTTCTTGTCATTTCTGAAACTCAGCTGCATCATTGACCTTGGGTTCCATAACCCATCTCTGCATCTCTATAACCCATCTCCTATATTTTTTGCCTAATTGGGCCTAATTGTTTGCCATTTTTTCAACTAAAGAGTGTCAGTGAATAGAATACAATTTCCAGAAGACCTTTGGCACTGCTCGTGCTATTATGTCTGCACTGGGTGGAAACAAGCCTCCCTTGTGCAGGGTTGGTATTTATTCCTTGGGCCTCTAGACCCATCAAGACCTTTCTTTTCACCTAAATCAGTTGAGGACCTGTCTGCACTCCATTAAGCCAGCACCTTTCCCACCCCTATCACAGCCCACTCCAGGGTAAGCCCAATTTTATATTCAATAATAAAATCAACAAAACCTTTTAAAAACTTTTTGGAAATGTCCGTTTTGGGGTGAAGAAAGCACTATGAGAAAACTGGAGCTTCAGCTCACACCGACATGTTCACACCACCTCACTCCCTCTCACACGGCTCCAACCCTAAAGTGAAATTCACCTTCATGAAAGCTGCCTTCCAGTCTGCTCTCCTACTTCCATACCTTCTCTCTCAACTATTTCTTCTTGGAACACGCAATTACTACTTACTGCTTCTCAATATTGAGAACCTACGTGTACCAGGAGCTGTGTAGGTCAGTGGGGACACAGAGAAGATAAGGCAGTCCCAGGTTCTGGCCTCAGAGAGCTTCTAAGAATGCCCTCCTTGCAGCCTTCCGAATCCCACCACTCACAGAGCTCACTGCTCAGATACTTGTCCTCATCCCCTTCCCATTCCCAGCCTGCCTGCATCTCCATCAAATTGCACCTAAAGATCTATTCCCTGACGGTCTTGCTCTCTGGTTTCTGAGTGATGGCAAGCTCATTGAATGGTCCAGTGTCTGCTAATAACGCTGCTGAGCCTTTGGCTTAATATCATCACACTACTCCCAACAAAAATATGTGTGTTTTAACACATCTCTAAAGTCATAGTGCCTGAAATAGAGAAGAGACCTGACCTATTGAGTGTCATTTCGATCAAGATGCTTGTCTTGTTCTTCCAAGTGACCTCTTCATGAAGATTCCACTTTTCCTGGGCGAAGCCTGGGGATTCAAGGATCTTGTCCAGATTCCAGTTCCCTTCCTGATGGTGTTCCCTAGTCCCAGAGACAGACTCTGGAATTGGAAGGCCTGGGTCCAAGTCCTGATTTCTGCACACAGTCATTAAATGACCTGAACTTGAGTATGGTGTTTAGCTCATCAGAGCTTCACTTTGCTCATCCGTAAAACAGATCAACAGTAACCTCATCAACTGCTCATGAAAATGATATGAGATAATGCTATTAAATTACTCTGGGATACGAATGCTGCCATTATTTCAAGCAGTCTCTCTGCCTTCCCCCAACTCAGCACAGCACCCGTGGCAAAGGAGATGTGAGACAGGAGAGCTCAACCCACTCTGGGTGCATGGCTGAGAAAGTGCTAATGAAACACTTTTATCTTCTAGGTCCTTCACCAGCAGGCAGGGAAGGAGAAGGAGTGACTAAAAACGTGCTGAAAGCACACCTCTAAAATAAATCCTAAGCTCATCATTCCCTTTCTTGTCCCTGGACCTAGGTCTACCCTGGACCTAGAATAGTATTAACTGACTGTCTTTCTGGGCTGACTCCAGACAGCAATGGTGATCCATTAGGCTCCCAGTTCCAGAGGCTCCACAGAGCAAAGTGAAAGGAAATGTTGCCTGCTTTCCTCGGGAGTATCATGGGAGGGGCTGTGGCATGACCCCTGGTGTCTACTCTCTGGAAGACTACAGAATGCTGGTGGCTAAGGGATTCCACACCCCTTCCACCTTTTCATCCACATTGTTTCCTCCTCTGTCTTTTACATGGGCGTCTACGTCTACTTCTGAGCCCAATCTATGACCCATGCATTCATTCATTCACTATGTATTGGTTGTCTACTCTGCATCAGACACTCTGCATGGAAATGAAACACAGCAACTCCCATTACCACACCCCACCCCCATGATGCCTGTCTCCTAGTCCAAGGAAGAGAAATTTGTAGGAAAGGACCATCCGAACTAGCTTGCAGAAGTGAGGGGGAGGGGGTGGGACTCCTGAGTCAGTCTGGGATAACGAGTGAAAACTTAAGCAGAACTGGAGAAGCCCGTCCTGCATTTCCCTTTCCTTATCTGTAAGAATCAGGCCTCCTTCCTGCTCTTGTCCCTTGGCTCCTAAGACCCTGGGGCAGCTGGAAGGGGTGGATGTTGGCCTGGGGATGGAGAGGGACTGGAGTGGGACAGTGAGCAGGCCAGGAGCAGTTTACAGACAAAACCTCAGGTAGGTTGAGGAAGCCAGAACCATGAGACAGAGGCGACTGGAGTCAGAAACAAATGCCATGATCTGGAGTCTCCCAGGTCTGTGTCTGAGCCTCCATCAGAGCACAAATACGTGGAGGGAAAGGAGTCTGGTCTCAAGCAGTCAGCTTCCTCTCCTGAATGGGAAAAGATGGACCTGGGAGACCAGCTGGCTGGGGTTTAAACCCCAGGCCCACCTGTCACCATCTACATGGCCTTGGTGAATTTGCCTGATTATCTTAAGCATCAGAATGTTCATCTGAGAAAACAAACAAAAAACATTCGTAAGGATCTGCCGCTGACAGTTCGTGTCCTGCTTTTCTCTAACAATCAGTGCCACTTCGGGTGAAACATTCCTGCAGTTTTTAACCACCTGCTACCTGATGTCATAGTTCTTTGTGTAGTCACCAATACAGATTCCTCCTGAGGAGCTATGAGTTCCAGGCAGGAGTTGTGACTGTCCTTCCCTGGAATACCCACGGAACTCAGTCCAGTGTCTGGCACACGTAGGTGATCAGAAAACAGCTGTCTTCCTCCTTCATTCAGCCCACGGAGAGGCGGGCTGTGAACGCGCTTTGCCAGGGGAGGATGGGGAACCTGCTGCGCCTCTCCTGGCGCCTGGAGGCCCAGCCCTGCGGGGCGGAGGGGCTGGAAACCTGACAGCTCCCGACCTGTAACAGCCGCTGCCTGCGGAGTCACAGAGGGCAGCGCGGGGAAGCAGAACGCGCGCTGGGCCCTGGTGTCCCGGGACGCTGCACGACGACGCTCCGTTAACCTCCTGGCTGGTTCTGATACTGAGGCTGCATAAAAAGAAGGATCCCATACAAATGAAGGCCAGTGTAGCGGAAGGCTAAATACTTTTAATCAAAGGATGGCACCTGGAGACCCAGCCGCTGGGAGGAGTGAACTAGAGAAAGTCCGCTGTGCTCTGGGCGGGGAGGGGGAGAGACACCCTGGCCCTGGAGGGGCTCGCAGTTCCTCCAGGGCCCTTCTCCTCTGCTACCCCACCCCTCCTCCCTACTCCTCCCACCTTCAGCAGGCAGAGGAGACAGGAGGTGGCCTGACCCAGAGGAATTAAGGGTGAGGCTTGGGCGCCTGGAGGAGAGGGGACTTTCTGTCCTTTGGAACAACTCTGACATTGTGTCTCTGACCCAGAGCCCTGGGGACTCAACCCTCAGACCCCGATCTGAAGGTGCGGAAGGAGAAAGTGATTGTCCCCAGGCCACTAGGCAAGTGAGAAACACTCAGGCTTCCCAAGACTGCCAGCATCAGGGCCTTCTTGCTGCCCTGCTGCAAATTCTAGGCAGCAGTGAAGCCAAGGATAACACCTTGGGGAGGCTTTAGAGCACTCGCATTTCTTCTTCATCATCACCGGCATGACTAAAATTTGCAGAGCCCTTAACAAGCCCTGTGCCATGCGCTTCATCATCTCATTTAATCCTCACACAACTCTTGAAATGAAGGTGTTCTCATGATCCCCATTCCACAGGTGAGGTCACTGGGGGTCCAGAAGAGCTAAATCACCTGTTAAGGTCCCACAGTAACTTGCATAGAGGAGTCTCCAAGACAGTCCAACTCAGAAGTTCAAGGTTGCAGACCTTTTTCCTTAGAGATAAGGCACCAAGAATGGTGAAAATGTTGGACACGCCACACTTTGGACAGCATCTGACACATAGTTGGTGCTTGCTCATAAAGTAGGTGTTCAGTCATTGCAGTGGCCTCCTCCTTTAGCCAGACCTCCCTTCCCATGGTCAGGGTGTGTGTGTTCCCCTGGAGGATGACTCTGGAGAGACAAAACATGGGACACAGGGACCACCTGCTGGCCCCCAAGAGCCAGGGTCAGGGGCAAAGGCATCTCAGATGCCTGGGTCCTGACCTCTAAACCAGGGTCTTTTCTGCAAGTGAAGATGGGAAAGGGTGAGTGCTGGCACAGTCTCTTCCTCTCTCTTTGTGGAAAGGTATGATGAGGATTGGGGATAAAGCAGAACTGATATCTCTGAAACTGTAACTAATATCCAGAACCCAAAATGGCCCTGGTTGGCTTTAAGCTTCTTGATTCAGATTCACCTTTTTTTTAGCACTACATGCCAGGCACTCAAGTATCTTGCAGTGTGCCAAGCAAAGGTATATCCTTATTCACTTGCCTTTTGGAACGAAGGTTCCTGTGGACACCAGGCACAGTGGCTCACACCTGTAATCCCAGCAACTTGGGAGACCAAGGCAGGAGGATGGCTTGAGCCCAGGAGTTCGAGATCAGCCTGGGCAACATGACGGGACTGATTTCTACTAAAATAAAATAAAATAAAATAAATTTGCTGGGTATGGTGGTGTACGCCAGTGATCCCAGATACTCAGGAGGCTAAGACAGACAGATTGCCTGAGCCCAGGAGGTTGAGGCTTCAGACTGCAGTGAGCTGTGATCAAACCACTGCACTCCAGCCTGGGTGACAGAATGAGACCCTGTCTCAAAAAAAAGGTTGCTTTAGTCAAATTGGAATCTACCTCATCATGCCATCTCCTGTGCGGTTACTAATAATGAAAAAAATAAACAGCCTAAGCAGGGACTTCCTTGCAGTCACTGAATGGTCCTGTGGAGTGAAACCTACCAGTGACCTTGGCCTGAGTGTCAACAGGGTACAAAGCCCTGTAGAACTCCTTGCTCCTAGAAGGACAATAACAAACACAATCTTGTACAGACCAAGAGTTCGGTAGCACCAAATCCTTGTCTAATGGTCTGCTGAGAACCAGTTCTGGGAAGGAAGATCTTCAAGAATGGATAGTGACTTGATGGGAATTTCTGGACCCAGTCATGACAGAAGGGAACCTTTTGGACTTCTGAAAAATCAGCAAGTGCTCAACAGTCTTCACCAAGCAAAGCAAATGTTGGAGGACAATAGTCAATGCCAATGTCATCAGGAGTCAAACAGTAATGATCTTGTCTACCACTCCTCATAGGGCCTGAAGCTAGAATGCGGTTATTTACTCCTTCTCCCATCTACTTCTCCCTGGATCTCAGAGCAGGCCAGAGTAAGTGAGTCCCACAGAAGTGACCTCATCCTCCCCCAGGGCCATTAGAACAATACCTCCCCCTTTGGGGCACCTGTAAATCGGGGCCCCAAAAGGGTCTGGCAGTGCTGGAATGAGGTGTGGCTTGGCAAGGAGACCTGCATGTTTAGTACAATGGCCTGATTGTGTGGATTGTTCCAACCCAGCAGCGCTCAAGTGGTCACATGTTCCCTGGGCAGCAGGTGCTATAACCTTTGCCCAGAGATTTGGAGCCTTCGGTGGTGAGACTGAGTGCCGACGAGGAGGAGAGCAGTCTGGCTGTCTCCCACTGCCCTTGGGATCTGGGGAAGGTCACTCCCTGACCCTGCCCATGGCCTGTGCCCAATTCTCACCCATATTCTACTCAGAGGGTCCTCAGCTATCCAGAAAAAAGAGAGAGGCAGGCAGCATGCCCAGGTAAACAATAAAAGGCTACTGAGTTTCTGCTTCTGCCACTAGCTGCCAAGAACCAAAGAGGGGCAGGCATGGTCCAGTGTTTATCTTATTAACTGCTGTGTGCCCAGCACCCAGCACCACACCATCACAATGAGGCCATTGTGTAACCCTTGCCACTCAGTCATTCCATCGAACACTCATGTAAGCACAAGCTTTTACTGAGCATTGTCTCTGTGCCAGACACTGTTCTAGGCACTGGGGATACAGCAGTAAGCAAAACCACCAAGAATTCCTGCCCTCATGTAACTTACCTTCTACTGGGGAGAGACAGATGATAAATAAATAAGTGAAGTAGACAATATGTCAAATGGTGAAGAGAAATAAAGCAGAGTGAAAGGGATAAAGCCGGTGGTGGCGTGGTGGGGGAGGCAGCGTTGGTTTGCAATAGGGGGATTGGAGAAGAGTTCCCTGAGAAGCTATCTTGGAGCCAAGACTTGGAGGTGAGGGCTCAAGCATCTCGTCAGCCCATCTATGGCAGTATTGGTCCTAGACCAGCATCCCCTCCTCACTTCTCTGATCTGACTGTCATCAGACAGAAACTTCCCCTGGGCCACTGGAAGATTTTGAGGTGGGAGGAGCCATATCTGCTTGCAGTGACTACTGGGCTTGGGGAAGCTGAAGCTCACCAAAGGACATGGGAAGATAGGATGGGGCTTACACTCATTCTGGTCTTCACAGGGCTGCAGCCCATCACCAGCAGTCAAGGATAGAATTGAGAGTCGAAAGCTGACTATGACAATATTTCCCCACCCATCCCCATCACCACTTCCCTCTATCCTCAGGGCTGCCATCATCCCTTAGAATTATGGGAACACAGTGCCCCACCAACACCCCACCCTGCCTACAACCTGGCCTCCTCCAATCCATTCGCCACACTGTAGCCAGAAAAAGCTTTCCAAAACATGTCTGTTCCTTCACTTTCCCCAACTAAGATCCCTTTGCTTTTTAGTATAAAGTCCACATTTCGCAACATGCCTACAAAGATTTTTGTGATCTAACCCAGCACACTTTCCCAGACCCATCTCTCAGCTCTCACTACAGATAACACACACACACACACACACACACACACATACAAACATGCACTCTATTACTGTACTTTATTTCCCACTACACTGAACTTAGTTCCCTAAATGTACCTGGCCCTGTCTGGATTCTGGACCTTTTTCTGCCAGTACCAAAACTTTCCACCTTTACCCTTCACATTCTCACATTTGCCTGGTGGATTCCAACTTTTCTTTCTAGTCTCTGCTTAGAGGTCTCTTTTTCTGGACAGCCAAGACTCTGTGGGTTACCCTCACTGTTCCCCACACCTCACCCTCTACACTCTAGCCACATTACAGCACGAAGCATACCTCCCTACCAGGACCTGTTTATTGGTTCCATGAGGACATGGTTCTTGTTTCAGTCGCCACTGTGTTCCCAGGTCCTAGCAGATAGTCCAGCACTTACTAGATGCTCAGTAAATGCTTGTACAGCTAAATACGTCAAAGGGGAGGAAGACCGGAAAATAGAAAGGGCTGTCCTGGTGAGGGAACCATGGCATTATATTGATCATCATAATTGCCTCATCCCTTACTTTTCTCCATTTCTTAATAGTTTACAAATCATTTTCACGTCACCCTGCTAATAAGATGTGGCTGTTACATGTATAGTTTTACTAAGTGTGAGAAACCCGAGAATTTGAGGTCACTGCTCAGAGCAGAGCGGTATCACGAACCCAGGTCTCTCTGACTTTGAGTCCAGGGTGCTTTCCACAACTCACAACTCCTTGGGCTCTAGAATGGAGAGACTAAGTTTCAAACATGGCAGTACAGCTATCTCTTGAATCCTGAACAAGAGACCATAAGACTGAACTCAGTCACCTAATTTGACCTGTCAAAGTGGCCTGAGGATCTCAGGGGGTCAACGTGTACCCTCTCTTTATTTCCTGGTTACCTGTGGGCAGTCAAGGCTGCTTTCAGGATCAGGAGCATTACCCAGTCAGGACGTGCATCCTAAGCTTCTGTACACCTTGGTCACTGCCTGGAAAATGGCAATGGCCCTGGACTGGGGAATCTCTCCAGGTACTCCCTTCTTACACTTCCCTACCTGCTTACCTTTAGTCTTTAAAGGGATATTCAAAAGCTGCAAAAAGACAAGACAGACTAGGTTTATGGGAAGCTAACTTGTCCATATTCATTCTAAAGGTGCCCAACCTGTACTCCCACAGTTCCATTTGTCACTTCTCATCTCTCCAGGAAAATATTTATACATACAGTTCATTACAGAACAATCTTTTTTTGTGGAGTACACTATCTTGGCTCACTGCAACCTCCAACTCCTGGGTTCATGGAGAAACTGAGCCTGGAACGCCATGGCTCTGGAAGCCATGGGAATGGTATCTTCTATTCTGGATTCTGCTCTCCAGAGTCACAGGTCCCTGGTAGCATGGAACACTCTCTCAGAACTCAGAGAGTTCTCAGACAGTAGAACTTGGCAGCCCATTGAGCTGCTGGAGTAGGCTCTAGTCTGTGACTGTAGTCTTGGACACCATAAGAGCAGACTCCTGAGCCCCAGAGAGTGCACAGTCAGATCCAGGATGGAAGGGAGGAATAAGGTCACTCACACCTGAGAGACCACCTCCTCAGTTTGTCCTCATTGCTCCTTCTCCCCAGCCGCCTTGCCCCACTGCCATTTTTGGGACCTCTCTCTGTCTCTCGGTATCCCTGGTATAATGACTGTGACACCTCACCAAGGTCCATGAGCAATGCTTCTCTGCCATCTTTCTTGTGGCTAGTTTGACTTTCAGCCACTAACATTTATTGAGCACTCACTGCGCTCCAAACACTTTGTCTGCCTTGAACATCATAATATCGTACAAGAGAAGTGCCATTATTAGTCTCAGTCTTCAGACATAGAAACTTTGGCTCAGAGAAGTTGAGTGATTGGCACAAGGTCACACAGCCAGTATGAGAATGTGCCAGGGTTCTGGCTTTGGCCACCAGATTCCCAGCCCAGCAGTGTGACCCCTATGGTCTCTCTGCATTATGGAAGAAAGGGTACCAGACCCCAAATAGGAAAAAAATCATTCTCTCAAGACTCTAGGCCATCTTCACTGGAGCAAGTGATTCTACTTAAAAAATAAAATCTCAGAGCAGATGGGATCAGAATCTATAAAGTGCAGGGAATGTGGACAAAGTGGACAGAAATTACCACAGACACAGCACACTCCAGGAGGTTCAAAGGAGTGGTGTTTGGAACAAATAAAAGGAAACGCTACATGACATAAAATATGGTAGGCCTAAAAATAGAAAGAATTTTAAAACAAGTTTAGAAAATGTGTAAATGGATGACTCACTCATTGTTGCCACAAGTGTGTTCTGTGCCTGTGCTTTGCAAGCCCAGTAGGAGTTCAGTCGGAGAGCGATGGGATTCACCATGACACCAGCCTTTGATTCCTTTACATTCTTGCAGTTACCTACCCACTCTGTGGGCCTAAAAATCATACATCTCGTTACTGCGGTCAAGCTTCTTCTCAACAGTCCACTAGTAGCCCCTAACACTGACACTGTTTTTAAGTTTATTTTCTAGTTTATTCTAATGCTTCCTTGGAGTTATTACAGTTGTCCATGCCTTGGAGCTACTCCATGGGGTAGTGAAGAGAATTCTGGTTCAGGTGTTAGATGGACCTGAGTTCAGATCCTGGTTCTGCTGCTCAGCAAATGGGTGACCCAGAGCACCCTCTGCGGCACAGTTGCCTCAAAGCCCTGGCTTCACTGGGTGTTGTGAAAGATAAATGGGGCTGTGTAGAAGGCACTCCACAGTTCCTGGCATTTAGTAATACTTAGTAAATTACAGTAGTAGTAGCTGTTGTTGTTAGAAGGAAATACCATGCTTAGCATTCCCTCGGGGTAATGGTATGTCCACCCTGGTGTGGGGGCCATAAGCAGCAAGGATAGCCACTGAAGCATAGAGAGGAAAATGGGGTTCCAGACCCCTAAGCCCTCCAGGCTGCTCCTTCAGATGCAGGGAAGGCAGGCGCTGTGTGGTCCACAACATGACACAAGAGGACACAGCCCTGTAGTGAGCCTAGCCCCATGAAGGAGTGGGTGAAGCACCCAAGTTTGCTCCACTCAGAATGTGCCAGAAGCCCTCCTGGGGTAAGCAAAAGGCCAGTTAGATCTCTTGAATCTTCTCTATGCCTCAACCTCATTCCCTTGCCCCACTCAAACCTGCAGAGTCCCTGGTCCCTTCAACGGTCCCTGGGCACTGCCAGGAGCTGGGGAGGATAGGCCCTGTTCCGTGGTTTGTGCCCACAGCAGGAACCGCTGGCATTCCAAGGCCACAAAGAACAAAAGCCAACCCTGAGTCTACTGAAAAGCCCTGGGCCTGGGTTTTTTCCTTGGCACTTCCCCAAGAACAGCTGTCAGGAAGGCAGCCACTCCAGGGCCCTGGCACTGGTTGGAGAGGATTCCTGCACCCTGACTCCTGCTGCTCTGGGCTGGACCACAGGGGCCTAGCTGAGGGGAGGGCATTCCTGCCCGGTGAGCTGCTCTCATTCTTATGGTTTTCATTGAAATGTGCCTGTGGAAGAATCACCAGCAGAGTATCATAGAGAAATATGACCCTCCAGGATACCTCTATCAAGGATCAGATAGTAATGGGCAGATGATGTAATGCACCACTCTCTCAGGAGCAAATGAGATAAATGGAAATGTTCATGGAGGCTTACTGAGCAATGGAGGTTTCAGCAGTGGCTGTTCCCACCTTCACCATAAGGTCTGTCCTCAGTGTAGTTGTGAATGGAGTCAGTGTAGTTGTGTGGAGTCAGTGTAGTTGTGAATGGGAGCTTAAATGGAGGGCTTTACTCTGGGCACACCAGCTCTCTTACAGCAATGGGGATGGAGCTGGAGGCTGTGATCCTAAGAAAATTAATGCAGAATCAGAAAATTAAATGCTGTATGTTCTCACTTACAATTGGGAGCTAAGCATTGAACACACAGAGACATCAGTATGGGAAAAATAGACTCTGTGGTCTACTTGAGAGTGGAGGGAGAGGGATGGGTTAAAAAAACTACTTAACTGGGGGCGGCCTCTACAGCCGGCCCCGCTTGTCTCTCACGGGATCCCTCCTCCTGCTCCTGGCATGCTCCTGGCAGCCATGAGTCCGCCCGGTTGCATGCCCACTCGCCTCTGCCTGGAGGAGTGCTGCCGCGGGGGCGCGCCCCAGGTCCCCTACCCTGAGCCCTGATGCCCAGCTCCAGCGTCAAGATGCCAGAAGAACAAGAACCCAGCGCCGGCCTGACCTACCCAGCGCCTGCGCCCCAGCCTGCAAGACACCGCGCCCTCCTCTGCTCTGCGTGGTGCGTGGAGGGGCCCCTTCGGATGGATCGCAGCCGCTGCCACCATAGCCGCCACCATAGTCGCTGAGGCAGGCGTCAGTGGGAAGGACCTGAGAGTGGCTTTCCCAGCCGGCTGCCACACAGGACCTCTGGGTGCTTAGCCCGCCCGGCCGAGAGCTCTAAAGTCAAGGCATGACTTAACAGCTTATCTTGTAGGAGAACAGCTCAACTCAAAGGCAGATTGCTAGTTTGGAGTTTATTAGAAGCAGAACTGCTATGATGTGCTTTTAGCACTGAAGTGAACTCCATTGTAAGTACGGAAAGTGGCATCTCTGCTTTCCCCCAGAAGCACAATCGTATACACCTTCAGACTTGAATCACTGAAGATGTAAGCCAACTGTTACTCTGAGTTTCGGAGACCCCCTGTGGACAGCATGAAGCCTGTCCCTGATCAAAGTCTTAGTAAGCAGGAAGGATTCAAGGTTAAGGAATGCGTCTGATTACCCTGAACTGTAGTACCTTGGAAAGTGAACCAAGGCTTGAGTTTTGTTCTGGAAGCCTGCCTTGCCTGCTTCTGTAATCTGGCGCTCTGCATGTGAATCTTGGATCTATATGGACACCGCTATATGTTACTGTCATGATTCTCTGCTCTTCCATAAGCTCAGACTTGGCACCTTATTTTACTTCTGAGCCTCCTCTACCGTCCAGAAACGTGGTGGACCTGTAGAACTACATTGTTCTGCCAAACCTGTGACCACTCATAGCTCATGGTTGCATAATGCAAAAAAGGATAGAAATATGGAACATACAAAGCTTCATCAGGGGACTTTGACAATGCTTTCTCTGAACTTCTCTCTTTTGGGTTTCTACCCATCCATTGCCAACAATAGCGTTGGTATTATTTTGAGTGGCCCTGTAACAGTATCCGTGGCAGTTTTTGGTGATTTTGGTTCATCCACAAAGTATGTTATTACAGAGGAGGAAAAAGTGCTGTCAGGATAATAGAAACGATGTCAGCTGTGATCACGCAGAAAATCCAGAAGAGTTCAGCAGAGGAGACAGCTGTGTCTATTCAGAAACAGACAGCAACATTTTACGTTGGAATCCTCTTATTCTGCCACCTATCTCAGAGGACTGTGCTGAAGAGACAACATGGCCTCCGTCTGGTGTTCCTTTGCACAGCCCCTCAGGGGTCCTCCAGCAGCTCCAGGAAACTGGAGGATGTGCAAACAACCAGTCATGTTCCAACTTCAATCCTGTAATTAACTGCACAAAACAGGCCTGGGAATGAACTGTTTGAAGGACCTTAATTCAAATCAGAGAAAATCACTATTTTTTTTTTTTTTGTAGCATAATGTCATGTGAATGTGTCTTAAAGTGTGAGCCCTTTTATATTATTTACGCCTTAAAAGTTTTCTTACCCATTCCTTCCTTCCTCTCAGGAAGAAACAACCTTGTTTTGCATAGCTTTCAATCACCTGGAGGGCAGAGGGATCATTCCATGTTTTCTAACAACCACAGTGGCAGTAAGAACTCCTCATGCAAACGATTCCATCTCTTGGATGCTTCTGCTCAGAGGAAATGCAGAGGCCAATTGAAGGTTGCCACCAGTGAGGTTTTCAGGTGGAAAACTGTCTTTTAATAGTGTATTATCAAAGTTTCTGAGAACACTTTGAAGTCAACCACAGTTTTGACCCAGTGTTTATAATAGCAGACCTGGCCGATGAATTTTTTAAGAGTGCCTTCCACCAAAGTGGTAACGTGACCAGACGACTTTCTCTCTATCTGCACGTAGGCACAAGTGATGTTCAGTCTTCTAGGCACTAGTCATAAGTGGTGTCGTGGACATGGTAGAGTGTGAGATGTAGTTGAATGATTGCAGTATGCAGAAAAGGAACCAAGACCAGAGAGACAAATAATGCCTTACTATCCCTCTGCTTTAAAATTACATTGATTGATAAAATGGCTGGTATGGGGCTCTTTTTGACTGCTTCTAAGAGTAGGAACAAAATAAGACTTTAAGTCGTGGCTTGAAAAGAAAGATACATATTTTCAGAAGAAAGAAAGGGGAGGGCTGCAGGGAACCTGTCTTGGAGGGAGCTCTTCAGTCAACTCCATTAGCCTAGGAGCGTGCTCATGGTGTCACACTGCCAGTAAGTAGTCACTCTCTCACTTCCAACAGGGGCAACAGCCTGAAGGTGTGAGTGTCAGAAAATACTTACATTGGAAGAAAAGGTGTTTTGTTGTTGTTGTTGTTGTTGTTGTTGTTTTCTTCCCTGAAGTTTCCTGACTTTTTTTTTTTTCAGAATGTCTTCCTTGTAAACAGGCACCTAAAGCATTGGTCAGCAGAGTTCCTGATGACTGCTGCCTCTGTGTGACAAGGACATTGGAGCTGTCTTTGGAAGGCTATTCTCCACATTAATAAATGATAATAATATATTTTTTAAAAACTACCTATTGGGTACTATGCTGACTACCAAGGTGACAGGATCTGTATTCCAATGGCAGCAGTAATGCAAACATACAATTCTGTAGCCATTTATATTTTAATAGCATTATACTCTTTTAACCATCCTCATCTTGTATATAATCTCATTGTATATTAGAATACAGTTATTAGAGCAATAAGGAAGAATGGATAAATATAGTCAGCTTTTTGTTTTTGTTTTGTTTTGTTTTTGAGACAGGCTCTCACTCTGTCACCCAGGTTGGAGTGCAGTGGTGAGATCACAGCTCACTGCAGAGTCGACCTCCCCAGATCAAGCAGTCCTCCAACCTCAGCCTCGCAAATAGCTAGACTACAGACTGAATTGTCATGCCTGAGTAATTTTGTTGTTGCTGTTGTTGGAGAGACAGGGTCTCACCCTGTTGCCCAGGCTTCTCTCCAACTCCTGGCTCAAGTGATCCTCCCACCTCAGCTTCTAAAAGTGCTGGGACTATATATATATAATATACATGTATATATGTATATTTTCTGTATATATAATAATAGTCCTTGGAAAATTAGATTACTACTTGAAAAAAATATATATGAATGACCGCTTTGAAATATATGTATTTTATATATATACATATATACACACACACATATATATGCATATATATGCAACCTTCCGGTGACAGTAGGTACGCTTTTGCCTTCTGAGATGAACATATTCATGATGATAAATATTTACTATGAATTCAGCTAAACATGAAACTCAGCAATATTCATATCTATTTTTCTCTATTTCTACCTAAATCTGTATTTGAAAAGTTGTGCCTAAGCCTTCCTAGTTAGTTAGATTTTTATCCTTTACCATTCAATGCGTGTGTGGCTTGGAGACTGTTTTCACAGATCAGGAAGTTGACAATTATGTCCCACATTCAGTGGACTAACAACTCAGAGATCCTCTCTGTCATTAAACTTTTAGATCAGAGTTACTCCTTATAGATGGAGTCAGCCTTTTTTAGACTTTGTCCTCAGCAATCCTCATTAAAGGAGGCATTATTTTCTTGCTTTAAATAAATTAAAAAAACACATATCAGAAACTTTTGATATGTTTGTTTTGTGCCATATTGCCAGTAATTAAATTAAATACAAGAAAATACGCCATTAAATATGATATTTGATATACAGTTGGCCCTCCATATGATAGGGTTTTGCACCCATGGATTCTCATCATGGATTTAAAAATTTCAGGAAAAAAATTGAATGATTACGTTTTCACTGAACATGTGCAGACTTTTTTTTGCTTGTCATTATTCCCTAAGTCATATAGTGTAACAACTACTTACATAGCATTTACACTGCATTAAGTATTTTAAGTAATCTAGAGATAATTAAAGTACATTGGAGGATGTGCTTAGGCTACATGCAAATACTTCGCCATCTTATGTAAGGACATCTGAGGATTATTAGCATCCAAGATTTTGGTATCTGTGGGGAGTCCTGGAATCAATTTCTAGTCGATACTTAAGGAAAGGCTTCATACCAAGTTAACATGACCAAAATATATGTATTTCTGATAATAAGGATATTTTACTGCACATGTATCTTAAAAATTTCAAAGACCTAAATAAATTTGGAATTTTATTAAAGTGTAATGAGGCTTCTGAGTATTCTGTATTTTCTGAAGCAAAAAGTGAGTCTTACTTTCTATTCTGGTAATGACATGTTCCCAGGTAACTGTCTGTAGGATGCCATCAGTGAAATTACTCAAATCTAACAGGTTTTCAGTCTTTTATCTGTATCATTGTCATTCTGTTAAGATCTGTGTCCATCAATAGTTTGTTCCTGAGCTAAAGAAAATTGACTGAGCCTATCAACTTGATAAGCGTCCAATTTATATCTTCATTAAATAATATTTCTCAGTATCCCTGTTGATTGTGGTTACATTCAGTAGCCAAAATCAATGGTAATACAGGGTAAATTTGGTAGCCTTTTAAATAGTTGTATCATATGTTTTCATCAATTAGTTTGTGCATTTATTCTTTTATTCAAACAGACAATTATTGAATATCAGTTATATCTTAACCATTGTCTACTTTCTTGGAATATAACTGTATGTAGTACAAACACAATCCTTTTCTTGTAATTTGAAAAGCAGAAAATAAGCCTACTATTACATTGTGAGTTTTACAAAGAAAAGTATAAGGTTTTCTGAGTCTTTAAAACAAATAGCCTAATCTAGCCCAGGAGCTAAAGAAAGAATTCCCTGAAGAAATATTGGAACTTACACTTGATGAAATGGGACTTAGCAGATGTGGAACAGAGAAAAGGAAGTTCCAGTTCAAGGGGAAGAACCCTGTGCTCTTGCATTAACCCATCAGTTTGGATAAACACACACAGGTATTCATTTACCTGGGCTGGCTTGGAAATCAAGGGAAAAAAAAGATACAGCATAAAAGAAAAGACATGCGCAGTATTCTAAGAGAGAGTAGTTTAATGAAAATCAAAACAAATGTATACCTCCACAATTTAAAAATGGTACAAATTTTATAGAAACAGATAAAGAAAATCAAGTAGTCAGTAGGTTAGCATTTTCAGAAGATGGTGTTTCTGATACCTTTAGTCATGTTACTGACCTATCCCTGATTCTGTGAGTGCAAAGCAAAGCACAACAAACGTCTAAGAGTGTAAGGGAAAGAACCTGAGAGGCTACAAATGAGAAACCTGTTGGCCACATTAACAAAGCTTACCATACCAGATTCATAATCTAGAAACATCCCTATATGTCCTAGAGGCCTTTCTGTATATTGAGGTAATAGTGGGGAAGAGGTCTTGAGATGACACCAGTAGCCTTCTTGACACAAAATGTAGAAAAAATTTCTTGGAGTTAAACAGCATGTCATTTCTCATAGTCCAAGAATCGTTGCAAAATCCAACAGCCCAGTTCCAACACTGCCCAACATCCACCTCTCAGTAATATCTTCAAAAGTGAATGGCAGGGCTTGCCATCAAGAAAACAGATTTTGTTGGAGCTGGGGCAATGTTGAGATCATCAGAAACAAAGAGTAGCTGTCTCAGAACTTCAAACGAGGGAGATGTAACAAGTGGTTATTTTATTATCCCAGGAAATATGTGCTGCAGGAATAAGAAAACGGTCACATGAAAACATAGTGTTATAAACTTCTAATGGACGTGGGCTTTCCATAGTGTCTACATATGTCAGGTTGTCACTGGAAATATGGGTCAGGACAGCAGGAACACTCGAGAAGTTTACTAATGTTCAAGGGTTACTCCATATTCATAACAAGCAAATCCTGAACCAGAAAAATGGGGAAAAATTACAATATTTTTTGGAATCTATAAAGAACAGAAATTATTGCTAAGCTCACATGCCCTAGAACATTTAAATTTGTGGAATTTTTAATAATTCAAAGTGAGTAGCAAAAGCAGCTTGCTCTTATTCTCAGAAAAATAATGTAAATAATAACTCTTATTTTAAATAACCACTTTGTCTCAGATTTATGGATTTTTCACTGAAGCATGCATAGGTATAATAAAGTAAAAGAAAATCCACATATGCTTTTGAAAGATTTCTTTGTGAGAATTCTCTGCCAGAGTATCTCTTGAGAAAGGGATAAATCCAGTGAAATTAGTTGCCAGTTGACTTTGTGGCTGTTGTTATAAATATTCCTCTAATGTTTTTAATATCGTGGATGATTATACAAAGTATTTTGTGTATTGTTATACACCACTGTAATACTGAGTGTCAGTAACAAGCTGGGGCTTGACAAGCTTAGCTGAGGCAGGCATCCTGCTTCCTCAGACCCAGCTTCCCTAAGTGCACCCTACAGCCTTTCCATTTGAAGTTGGAATCCACCATCTGCTACCTACAAAAGCCCCAAATCCTTGAGGGTCTTTTCTTTTGCTTCTTTACACCCTGCTTTCACCATACACTGTCAGAAATACTTACCCCTCCCCCATAAGTCCTGGCGTAGTTTGGGGCTGTTATGTCAATTTCTTTATACACTTTGACAATTAAAATTGGAAATGGTAATTTTCTCTATGTGATTTCTCTATAGTTCCTTGAAAATAATAGTCCTGCCTAACAAACAAACAAAATCTTTCTACCCTTTAAGAAGGGGAAGACTAAATATACTATGAAGGAGGGTACATTTTCATAAGAAACTATGTTCCCACTTCAGTATTAGACTGATCACTGTTACAGTCCTCAAAACTTGAATATAGGAAGAAATTTACCTTTCTAACACATTTCTAAAATTAGGTAAGAAAGAATAGAGAAAGTCTTAGCATTCATCACAAAATTCATAGTGAAGGCTTAATTTATTAGATTCCTATGGATGGGTGAGCCCAAAGTTTATAGCAATTGGTATCCAGGAAATGGCCATTGAGGAAATATATTGCATGGATTCCCAAATTTCTAAATATCTGAATATATTTAAATACAAATTCAAAAACCTTCAAATAAACTTTTTTACTGCAGTTTTTCAGCAATTGAATGAATTTTGAAAGGAAATTTTTTTCTGGGGTGTTTTCTACTGTTTTTGTTTGTTTGTGTTTTGCTCCTGGATCAAGAAAAACTGACTTTGTCTCTTTTGTTACTAGACAAGCAATTCACTTTCAAGCATCATGAAAGCATCATTCCAAACACATCACAGAAGGCAAAGAGAATGAGGTCATTTTTCCCAGTGGACTCTCTTGTTCTTAGTCCTAATCTGGAGCAGCTCCAGGTCTGGTTTATGGTACATTTCCTTCAGTTTCTTATACATTCCTCCTACGGCTTTCTCCTTTCATTTCATTCTGTCTTTACTGTCTTTACTTCTCTTTGCTTTCCTATTCCAGTCTCTCCAAGTGACATTCCTCTTCCTCATAAAGCAAATGACAAACTCTGCAATACACAGCATGAATCATCTTCCTCCGTAGATTCACATGACCCTGAAGTAATAATGAAATCATTGGAACACATAGTCTACTTTTATTCATGCCTTTTTATTTCTTGTTTTATCTTAAGATATTTAGCAATTTGTTGCAATGAATGAACCAAAAATTAGAGACTGGTTTCTCTTTTGTTTCTTCCTTTTCTTTCCTTCTTTTCTATGTATGTATGTATGTATATATGTATTTGCACCAGAAGTCAAAATCTGGCCTTCAACTCTTTGCCCTCAAGTATCTACACTTGATTTAAAAATGGTAGCTTATGATTTGATAATTAATTATCTTATAATACACAAAAACCTCATTACTAAATCCGTTTAGTTTCTTTATTCTCAAATATTTTACCTGTACGCTGATTTTTTATTCTCAAAAACAATAGCGAATATTACTTCATAGAATGACATAAGATGTTTCCAAAATTTTTTCTTTTAGCAGTTCAAAAACTACCTGCTAACCAGAGCCTGACTCCATTAGTGCAACTTGCTTCTTCTTTTCTAAGGCTTTGCCCTACACATAGAAGCTGACTTCCATGCTATTCTCAGAGACATTATTCAACAGACAATCGCCTTCCAATATTAATTTCCTCTCTCACTTTCTTGTTCTCACTTTATCTTTGTTATTTTCTCTCAATTTTAAAACCTACTTTATTTACTCCCACTGTTTCGAAATAAAACTAAATAGCTACATTGACCCCATATCTTCACTTGATTTTTGTGCTATCTCCTTTGTCCATAACAAAGCATATTCCTGACCACATGAGTATGTTCTCTGTACTCATCTGTGAAACTTTCCATCTTTCTTCAACTCAATGAAATCTTTCATACCCAACAGTTTACACAAACCATGTTCTTTATCTCACCACCAATATCCTTTGAACTACATTCTTTATCTGACCACGAACTTCCTTTGCTAAACACACATATTTTGATTCCTATTATTTCTAGTCCTTTCTTCTGTAAAACTCATACAAACTTGGTTTCTGAAAATTATTTTTAAAAATAAAATAAAACCTTCTCTCCTATTTTTCTTCTATCAACTACTCGTGTTTACCAGTTTTTCTTTCCTAGCCTGGCCCATTAATACATGGATTACAGAAGGTGTTTTAATTAACCCCACCCCTCCACTGCCTCCTTGGCACTTTCCTGATTAACCTGAAAGCTCCAGAATTGGGGACAACTGGTTCCCCTTTCATTCCCCCATATGGAGGTCGGGTTGGGTGGCCTCGCAAAGCCCCAGCTGCCTTTACATATTTTGGTAGTGGTTCAATTGTCTTTCTGGAAAATAATCATTTCAGATCACTAATTTAACCCATCCACTTTCTCTTACAGATACAAAGAATGTGCAGGGAGAAAGCAGAGTTTTCTTTAATCTTGGAGCTGTGGATGATGGACAGAGAAGCTGACTGCTTTCTTTCTGCACACTCTCTGAAAAAGCCTTAGTTCCTCCTCCCTGCACTCCCTGCAGCCCCTCTCTTTACCCTCCCAAGACCTTTAGTGCTCACACTTTATCCAGCTCATGTAGATACTGTTCCCAGTAACCAAAATCTCCCGCTATTATTAACACAAGAGGAATAGAGGAGAAATCCATCCCCCATCCCTACTCCTGTCAGAGCAAGACAGCCACCCCAGAATTTTCCCACTAGTAATAAGGAATAGTCAAGATCAACCCTTTGGGTGCATTTTTCTAACCTCCTTTCCCAAGTGTAGCTGACTTAATTGAAACATTTTCTAAAGCCAAAAACTTGCACTTGAATTTGCCAATCATTTGCTGGAGACACCTCGTGGTCCACAGTACCATATCTGAGAGTAAACCACACAGTCAGGTAATTAGCCATTGTGAAAGATGGGGGTGGTATCTGCTTGTTATTAGGGATTCTATACATTTCAGATCTCTCTCTCATATATGCAATATATATATATGTAACATATTATATATGATACTGGAAGTAAACTACATATTAAACAATATATAACACATATATTCATGTATATGTATAATATACGTATATATTATATATAGCTAAAGACATAGATACATAGATATGTAGATAGATATGTACCTCTAGCTCTACCTATGGTATTTCTTTCTCACTCGTCGTCACTGTTGCTCAGGCTGGAGTGCAGTGCTGCTATCTCACTCACTTCAAATTTTGCCCTCCGGGTTCAAGCTATTCGCATGCCTCCGCCTCCTAAGTAGCTGGGAGTACAGGCATGTGTCACCACACTCTGCTAATCTTTGTATTTTTAGTAGAGAGGGGGTTTCACCCTGTTGACTAGGCTGATCTCAAACTTCTTACCTCAAGTGATCTGTCTGCCTGGGGCACCAAAAGTGCTGGGATCACAGGTGTGAGCCACCACACCGGGCTTACAATACATTCCTGGATGAGGTGTTTTGGAGCAAAGATGGGCAAAAAGGCTGCTAGGTAGGGTCCTGGAGGGATACTGCAGGGACCAAGAGCAGTGCTTGGAGGAGGAGAGGATCAGGACATACTGCAGAAGTTGACCTTCAGGAATAGCTGGAGGTGGCCAGGCACAGTGATGGAGCTGGATCCAGTGAGGTGGGGCTGAGATTTCTGCTGGGCCGGAAATGAAGAGGACTGCCCAGAGACACTTCTGTCAAGGTTGCAGCCAAAGAGTATAAGCTCACTGTATCCCTGGCACTAAGGTTCTTTTAAGAACGCTAGTTGTTACTTCATGAACAGTCATATCAAGGCATACTATTTTTGGAAAGGCATTTTCTTCCCTCTGCCTTCTCCTTAAATAAGAAACAAAGAACAATAACAACAACAGCATGTCCTATTGATGCTATTTGTATGGAACGAAACTTGAACTTTTATAAGGTAAAGATCGGTCAAGATAGCTTTCCTAGCATCCTGACTCTAGAGCTCTCCTGTTGATTCCATAAGGTATTCAATAATAAGAGCGTCGACTTTTTGCTCTGTCCTGGTTCTGCTTCTGTCTCCACTTACTTTATCGGGGCCTTCGCTTTTTTTGATCCTATTGTGTCAGCCTTGTTTAATATGTAGTTTACTCCCAGTATATTCTTCTCAGTATGGAATTTGATCCTGGAAGAGAATTTGGGCTGGTTATTTTAAGAGCTGTAGAAGCCATATGGTCCCAGCCTCTTTTTATCTTATCCTGCACTCTTGCTTATTGATGTGTGCAAACTCCCACCCTACTCAGTTTCAGCAGCTCTTTTTTAATTACCTTGCACACTTTCTAATGAATCCTTGTTGCTGACTTGGGGAGTTCTCAAATCTACATGTGTTCTGTTCACCCTCTCTGCTTCATCCTGAAAGGATTCTGATTCCTCATGGATATTGCTGTTGCACCTGATTTGTCTGTGACTATTCATATTTGGGACTTTTGTAGGGTACATTGTCACTCAGTGTTGTTGTAGATATTGTTCATGAATTTTGATTTTGTTATTCTAGATTTTATTGTTTTACTTTAGAGGTTTGGAAATGGTCTGTAAGTATACTGCACCTCTCTAACTTTTCAGAATTTTAAGGTGCAAATTTTGTAAATGTGTAAACAAGGAATGCCTCTAAACTGGATCTCAATGTGTTTAGCAGGTTCCATGAGCTGTGTGTAACAGAAGACCAGAACAAAAGAATTGTAGAAGTAGCTTCTCCACAGGCATCACGGCCTTCTTCTCTTCGAGTGTTTCGGTATGCTGTTTCCTCTGTCTGGACGTCACTTCCACTTCCAATACTTCTTTTTTGAATTAATACTTGTTTTATCAAGGATAAATTTTGATTTAATTGCCTTGCAGAAACATTTTTACATTTAAAAAATTGTATTGTACTTTCTAACAATTGCATTGCATTCAAGGATCTCCCATTATTATGTACAAATATATATATAGTGTGTATACCTATAGGTATACATACACACATACATATATATACACACACATACATATACACACACCCATAGAATCAACACTATTTTTTAAAATTTCTGGTACTTAGGTCAAAGTTGGGATCAAATTCTAGCAAGGGTGCAGGTCTTTATGCATTGCAGATAATATCATTCATTGAATTTTTATTTATTGAATGTAATATATCTTGTTATGTAATATGCATTACTTAAAGGTTTTGTTGGAATTAAATAAAGGAGAAATATGGATGATGAAAGGAATAAAGGGAAAAAAATGTGAAAATCAACCTAACATTTTCTGTAAATCTACTGTGAGATAGGTACTTTATAAGCATTAAGTGTAATCTTTACCTATGTGTAATGTCACTGCAATTTTTTTGCTTTTGTTTTTCGTTTTGTTTTGAGATGGAGTCTCGCTCTGTCACCCAGAGTGGCCCGCAGTGGCATGATCAGGGCTTATAGCACCCTCTGCCTCCAAGGTTCAAGCAATTCTCTTGCCTCAGCCTCTTGAGTAGCTGAGATTACAGGCAAGTGTCACTGCACCCCGGTAATTTTTGTATTTTTAGTAGAGAGGAGGATTCACCATGTTGGCCAGGCTGGTCTCGAACTCCTGACCTCAAGTGATCTGCCACACTCAGCCTCCCAAAGTGCTAGGATTATAGGCATGAGCCACCATGCCTGGCCTAATCTCAATGTAATTTTATTCCCACTTCATGAATGTATAGATGAGGTAACAGAAAAGCGAAGAGATCATTATTTTAACCAATGATATTTTATTATAATAGCAAACTCAGAAGTTCAGTTTCTATTTGTCAGTACTTCTGCTTTTTAAACCAAATAATACCATCTTTAACTCTGAGTGTCATGAAGTCAAGAATTGTACCTTTCATCTGTGTGTCACACATAAGGAGGGCAAGACTTAAAAAAGAGTAGATGCTGAATGAATTTTAAAACGCTGTATTTAAAATCACAAGCAAAGCCCCAACTGCATTTGTACATCTCACCATCTAGCCTGAGCTATAGGCCTTACTACCACTTAGTGGCAAATGTGAATTATGGTATCTTCTAAATTGGAAGTAAAAAGAATCAGATCTTTAAAGTTAATTTTGCAAACTTGATGTTAAGAAGCGAAACAAGGGGCATAATATGCAAATACATTTTCTAAATATATTCAACCCATCAGCCATCTAGAATTCATGAAAAAATGGTGAAAATGCCTAAATCCCCAGAATCTGTAAGAAAATGAAAGTGTGATAGTAAATTTTATGTGTCAGCTTGAATTGGTCTCTGTAAAGTAGGTTTCCCTCCCCAGTAGCCCCTGAATAGAACAAAGGGCAGATGACAGAGGAGTTTGACCCTTTTGTTCCTGCCTCACTTCTTAAGCTAGTACATCTCATCTTATCTTCTCTTACCCTTGAACTGGGGTTTACACCATTGGCTTCCCTGGTCCCCAGGCCTTCAGACTCAGATTGAATGACACCTCTGGCTTTCCTAACTGACCAGCTTGCAGATTGCAGATCATGGTATTTTTTGCCTCCACAATTTTGTGAGCCAATTCTTCATAATAAAATTGGTCTTTCTGGGTGGGCGGATCACTTGAGGTCAGGAGTTCGAGACCAGCCTGGCCAACATGGCGAAGCCCTGTCTTTACTAAAAATACAAAAATTAGTCAGGCGTGGTGGCGGGTGTCTGTAATTCCAGCTACTTAGGAGGATGAGGCAGGAGCATCTTTTGAATCTAGGAGGCAGATGTTGCAGTGAGCCCAGATCGCACCACTGCACTGCAGCCTGGGCGACAAGACACCGTATCTGTCCCTCTCTGTCTCCTCTCTGTATTATTCTATCTCTCTCTCTGTCACTCTGCTTCTCTCTCTATGTTGGTGTTACTGTTTCTCTGAAGGAGGATGACTAATACACTAAGGAAAAATTACATAAATATATGATAAATTTAACAAAATAAATTTTTAAAAATCGATATACATTATAAAGTTAACCAAATAATAATAACAGTAAATAGCAATTTTCTCTTTTTATAATTTATTTCAAATGTACACATCAGCATAATTTTCATGATTTTAAATTCTGTAAGCATTAGATTGAAAGTCAGAAGCAAGCCAAGAACATATTACTTTATTATTGCTTAACATTCTCCTGGATACTTTAATCTGATACATTTAGAGGTATAAAATGGTGAATATTTTCATTATTTTCTGAAACTTATTTACCTAGAAAAAACTTTTAAATAAAAATTTATTAAGATATCTAGGGACAAAACACATGATAGTCAGTGGTTTTCATATAAAAAGTATACATCTACTTCTGTGATGCTTATATTCATGAGAACAAAATATGAAAATAGCCAGAAATGTTTAAGAGAATAAAGGTATACTGAGAAGGCACTAACCTTAGGTTGATTTTCAAACATATTAGTAAACCAAAAAAAATTAAAACAATGTTATATCGGTGCATGAATTCATAGAGCAGATAGTGAAACAGAATAGTGTATTTATCTATATTTGTCTTTCTGTGCATCTTTCTCTCAATCCTGAGTGCTTAAGGTGAGATTCACTTGCACCTGAATCAGCAGAAAATATTTGGAGCTTCAAGAATAAATGCAGATGGCACTTAGAGATGCTGTACCCAATGTCATAAGGGATTCTGTGGAGGAGCTCATTCCAATGAAATAGGTAAGTTTTTATTTTGTGTTTTCATTTTTTTGGAAATGAGAAAGAAAAGTCTCAATGAAAGCTAAGAGTCAGACATATATACGTAAATATTGCTGCCTACTCCCAGGCATGCGAGTGACCAACTCCCTACTTCAGGGAGTGGAGGAGCGAGATATCAAGAGTACAACAATTTTCTTAAGACACCTACCCCACCTTTCATCAAATATCCCCAAGCCTAGACTAAGTGCAGGGGTCCTGAAAAACATTTCCACAGGGAAGGTCGGGGTCCCAGGCTCATGGGTGTCTTCTTACTGCCTTTAGCAGAACAAAAATGAGTAAAGCAAAGCTTCTTGCTTCAGAAATATTCAGTCTAATACAGTGTGTATCCTACACCTAATCATCGCTTCATTCCAGAAGCTTTAATTGCACAAAATTCACTGGGAAAGGCATGATATTTGTCTGTTTTTTAAGGATAAGGTTGGTATTGGCTCAAACTTATATTTATTCTCCGCAAAGAGTCCCTCCCAGGTTTGTAATCCTGATGTAAGAGGGTGCTGCACCAAGTTGCTTCTTTCCAACCTGTCCTACTTTGTGTAGAGGAGGAGAGCGGGGAAGGAAGAAAAGAGAAAAAAAGCGCAAAGAAGTAAAAAGAGGCAGAAGGAGAGTCCCTTTTCCTTGACACGGATGTCATGAATGGGCTTTTGCGGAGAAACTCTGCCTGACCCTGGAGTCTGAGTCAGGCAGAGTCTGAGTCAGGTGGAGTCCCAGTTAGAAGTCCTCTGAGGAAGCTGCACTAGAGTCACTGCCCTGAGACATCAACTTCCATGTCTTCCCCACTGCTGCAGTCTAAAGAGTTACTGCTTTCTTCCTCGTCGCCATCTTTCTTCCTGTTCTCTTCTGGTTCCATGGAGACATGACAGTTTACCCAAATAGTCTGTGATGCCTCTGTTCCTGCAGCCTGGAGCCCCTGCCCCTCCCCAAACCCTTCTTGCAGACCCTTTGCTGATGAGGACTGCGGATCTGTTTGTCTCAAGCTGGGGGCCGGGCCTCCCATCATCGCCATATTCTTACCCTTAGCATAGGTCGATTCTTTGTATGCAGCATAATCTTCAGGTGACAAAGTCTTGAGCCAGAGATCCAATTCCACTTTGTATTCCTTCTGCAGCAACTCAGCCTGGCTCTTGTAATGATCCTTCTGGCTCTGCGGGATGCGCTGCCAGCGTCTGCCAATCTCTACCATGCGCTCCCTCAGGGACAAATGTTGCAGCTCCTTACTTGACCAGGAATCTTGGTGAAACTTGTGGTATCCATTCATGGGGGGTTTCTGAGGCTCTCCATGAAATTTTACCTTCTTGAAAAATTGATCCGTTTTTGGAAGAGACGTCACTTCTTCAATATTTTTCTGAACTTTCTTTTGCACTTTGGTTTGAATCCTCTTGGAGATATCAGATTTCTTGCCCTTCTGGTCTAAATCAGGGTGCTCTTCCCTGAATCGAACAAGTTTTTCCTCAAATTCTTGTTTTTCCTTCTGGAAATCCTGAATATATTTCTGTTTCATCTGCTCTGGGAGCTCCTTGTATTTCTTTGACAGGATTTTGGTCAGTTCCTGGCTTCTCATCCCAGGGTACATTTGGGAGTACTGGGGCCAATTCTCCTTGAAGAAGCGGATATAAGCAGTAAGGGGCCTCTTTGGAAAGTCTGGATGGTTCCTGCCTTTTTGGCTTTTGTTTGTATTTTTAACACATTTCTTAGCTTCCAGGACTAATTTTTTCAAAGTGCTGAATTTTCTCAAGCTGCAAGAAATCTCTAACCATTTGAGTCTGCACATTTCACCAGAAAAGTTTTTAAAAGCTACTTTTCCCCAGTCCATGTGTGACTGAGTTGAGCTGAACGTGCCATTGTCATCAGATGGGAGATTATTCTCCATGCATTCCAGTAACCTCAAGATGTCTGCGTTGGACCAATGGCCTTGGCTTCTAGGCAAAGCCATTTTGATGTCTTTGGCTTACTTATAAGATCCCGGTTATGCAGACACCAGAGTAAGAACACAGAGTTCCTTACTTTTAAGAGTCAGTGGATGATTTCTTTCTGGAAGTCCTGCAGTATGTATGATTCTGTATTTCTGAGGAGAAAGAAAGGAAAGTTACTCTGCTTCATTGGGATTAATGAAAAAAATTACACCCTATTTGCCATATATCCCTTGTATAATTAATTTACTCTTAAGGATATAAATAAAATATAGCCCATTTCTGAATGAAAATCCATATTTGCCTTTCATATGCTACATGCGCAATATTCAATATCTCCGCACCCCACCCCAGCCTTCTTTCTGCCAGATCTCGCATGAACCGATCTTAAATTGAGTTGCATAAGGCAAACACCAGACCACTCATCACTTAAGAAGCTTAATAGAACAGAAATGCCCTGAAGACAGAGTCAAGAGTTAAAGTGGAAGGAGAAATGCCTAAACCGGAAAGACTGTTCATTCTACAGTGCCCTGAGTATCGCCATTTTCTAAGCACAGCCCAAATAGCCATAGCTAAAGGTGCAGATGAGAAGTTAAAGATGCAACAGGACAAGCCCAAGAGCTCCTCCAGACATGCATCCAACTGTTACCTTTTTATGAGGTAATGTGAACCTGTGATAAAAGACTGAATTAAAGATTCTCCAGGACCCATGCATGGGAATGAATGCTTTCTAGCGAACCATACCGCTTCTCCTTTTAAATATCAAGGATTTAATGACAATTATAAAACATTTCAATTTTATTTGGTTAACTGTTCGTCATCTTTAAGCCTCAGTGAAAGTTTGGCTTCCTCCGGAAAGTGCCTCCAAAATACCTGGCATTTTCCATTATAGAACTTGAAAACATGGCAGATCCGATAACTACTGCTTATTTTATTTATTTATTTATTTTTACCAATTTTGTTTTGCCTAAAGTAATTCCTCTGGGACATGATTTCCCAACTAATTCTCCAAATTCTCATAACTCTTTCACTAGTCTTTTTAGGATAATCTTCTATTCTAAGACAAAGCCTAACTTCAGTAAAATTGTGTACAAATACATACAACATTAAATTAAACCAGATCTTAAATAGAGGGTGCATAAGGAGTGTAACATGGGGCCTTCAGGGGAAAATATGCATTAGAAGGGAAAGAGAACAGAGTTAAGATGCCAGTGGAGGTTGAAATTCTGAGAATGAGTTTCAGAATATGTGAGAATATTTTTGAGAACTATTTTTAATTCTCAGTAGAGTATAGAAGGATGTAGCCTTTGAATGACATTAAAAATTCACTAGAAGTATGAAGAATGTTATAATATCACATGCCTCAAAACACAAATTCCTTAATATAGAGATTAAAATGTTTTAAAATACTGGATAATAATTCAAGTCCATATTTGAGGTAGAAGATAAAGAATAGCCATATATCAAATTTATTATGTGAAAAAGACTTTTGGAAAATTGTTCATAATAAATGAAAATATAAATAAAAAATTAAAATTTATAAAAAAGCATTAAAATAAACTGTGAAAAACTTAGAAGAGGGTAAACTTGAGTTATTGAATTTTTAACCTCAAAAATCTGAAAGAAGTCAGTTCATTAGTGTCCTAAAAAACTAAAAATAAACGTAATAATATAACAGGAGAGTAATAAAGAAAAAAGTAACATTCACAAAGGAAAATAAAAAAATTAAAAAATATTTGATTTCATACTTTGTGTTTAAGATCAAAACATACTCTGAAATGGTTCAGGGATAAAAAGATGTCAAACTTCCAAATATATTGTAAGTGATGATTATAAAAAATAAATACATAAATAAATATAAGATGTATTCTAACTCAGAAAAAGGGGAAGTCACATAGACTTGATGTTAGAAAAGAGATGTGGAATACTCAGAATCTGAATTTAGGAAAAGAAGTACTGTCTTCCCAATTGTAAATGTTAGGATGATGCGTATAAAGCAGTGAAAATAAAAATACAGTTGTGTTTTTGTTGTTCTGTGGCTCTTTTATGAGCCAGACATTTTTTCAAATTGCCAGTTAAAGAGTGTGGCCCCCCAAAATATGTGTCTAAGTCCTAACCCCTGAAACCTGTGAATATGACCTTTTGAAAATAGGATCTTTGCAGATGTAATTACCTTGGTAATCTCCTAATGAGATTAGTCTGGGTTTAGGGTGGGACCTAAGTCCAGTGACTCATATCATTATAGAAGAAATCAAAGGAAGATCTGAGACACATCGACAGCCATGTGGAGACAGAGGCAGAGACAGAGCTCACTGGAGCTATGCTGCCACAAGCCAATGAAAGCTAAATGTTCCCATCAGCCACCAGAAACCAGCAGACAGGGAGGGGCTGGATTTCTACTCAGAATCCCCAATGGGAACCAACTCTGTCAACGTGTTGATTTTAAATTTTAGGTTTTCAGTATGTGAGACAGCAAATTATTGTTTCATCTGTGATAGTTTATGACAGCAGCCCCAGCAAACTAATACACAAATGTTTTACACTTATTATTAATATCTTATTTTTCTCCTTGAATTTCTATGAGGTCATTTTATGCTTGCTGTTCTATTACTTCCATGATGAAACTGCGACCAGGTGTGGAGGCTCATGCCTGTAATCCCAGCACTTTAGGAGCCTAAGATGGGAGGATCACTTGAACTCAGGAGTTCAAGATAAGCCTGGGCAACAAGTGAGAAACCACTGTCTCTTAAAAAAAGAAAGAAAGAAGCTGGGAAAAACTAAGAATTTCTACAGGGCCAGGCACGGTGGCTCACGCCTGTAATTTCAACACTTTGGGAGGCTGAAGCAGGAAGATTGCTTGAGCTCAGGAGTTTGAGACCAGCCTGGGCAATATAGAGAGACCCCATCTCTAGAAAAACAAAAATTTAGCCAGACCCACACTTGTAGTGCCTGTAGTCCCAGCCACTCTGGAGGCTGAGGTGAGAGGATGGCTTGGGCACAGGAGGGCAAGACTTCAGTGAGCCTTGATTGTATCAGTGCACTTCAGACTAGGCAACAGAGTGAGACCCTGTCTCAAAAAAATTAACCTTGTCAATTGTATGTGATTGCCCCCTTTTCTGTGTTAGAATACGTCTTTTATTTGTTTACTTTTTATTTTTTATCATCATCACTTGTAAAATACTTAGAAGTTTAAGACATCCTTTTATCCTTGAACCATTTGAGGGTAAGTTTTGATCTTAAACATAATGTATGGACTCCTGTGACTTTGTGAAGCTGTATGAATTCTTAATTTTTAATTTTTATCGATTTTTTTAATTTTTGTGACATAAAAAGTAAAAAATAAAAATAATAAATAAAAATGTATAACCTTCACAAAGTCACGTTTTCTATTTTATAGAGTAAAAATATCAAAAAATAACAAGAGGCTTTGAAAAGAACATTCAAACAACAAAATAGATTTTGTAAATTAAAAATACCATTACATAAATAAAAACTTCAGTGGAATATCAGGAAAATAAAAAAGTGCCTTTGAGCATTTTGGAAACTTTGCAGACAACCAAGGCTGCATGAAACCTGAAGTTACAGACAACACAGAACTTTTCATATTCTACAATAAATGTTTCCAGTGAAATTCTAGATGTCATGCTATAGATAAAACTGTAAAATATCCAGGACTTTCCGTCCAGAAGTTCACAATTTTTATACACAAAGAAAAAAAATTAAAGGAAATACTCACCTGAGTATTCTATAACTGGTCTGAACAGTGCTTGCAGGAAAATTCATGCATTTGGCTCAGAAGTTGGGTGTCCTCTGGGCTTTCTGGATAACAGATGTTATTCTCTGAGATTTCCACAGTCTAGCAAATTCCAAATGCCTCTATAAATAATAAGCCTTGCTTTTTGGAGGCCAATGTATTATAGGATCCTTAAAGCCCCTCCCTTATTAGGTTTCTGCAGTACAGAGGACCAATGAAAGGATTTACCCTTCCACCATTGTTTACATCAACTCAATTTCTAATCTCTGTAAATAGCCCTCTACAAACACCCTCTAGTTGTGGTTAGTGCTGGTTTATCTTGTCATTTATTTATTTATTTATTTATTTTGAGAGGGAGTCACCCTCTGTCATCCAGGCTGGAGTGCAATGGCATGATCTCGGCTCACCGCAACCTCTGCCTCCCAGGTTCAAGGGATTCTCCTGTCTCAGCCTCCCGAGTTGTTCAGATTACAGGCATGTGCCACCAGGCCCGGCTGATTTTGTAGTTTTAGTAGAGACACGGTTTCACCATGTTGGCCAGGCTGGTCTCGGACTCCTGACCTCTGGTGATCCGCCCGCCTTGGCCTCCCAAAGTGCTGGAATCACAGGTGTGAGCCACCATGCCTGGCTTTTGTCATTGATTATTAAACAACACCCACGTGGCAAATTCATGTTTGATTTTCTGGTGCCCCAAGTCTATTTTCATTTCTGCTCCCACATCTGATAGTATTTTTATATGATATTTGAATACATCATTCCATTCTTTGATAATTTCTGCCCTTTCTTCACTGAAATCTAGGATCTGCTACCATCTCACCTGGCTCATCGACATGTAAATCCCTTCAGTACTGATCAATTTCTACCAGTCTTTAGATTTGAAGATCAAAATGCTAATGACCATGATGGATGGTTTTGGAAAAAGACAAGTAGAGCCTCAATGTCTGGCACCTATGGCTGATTTAATTTTAAACTCAGGGAAATGAAATAGGTACTGTGCATAAAAAATATTCAGGTGATTTTATTTAAAGCATTTTTACTAAATTCAAACTAATCAAAAAAACCTTTATTTAAATGACAACTTATTTGAATAATTTTTAAATTTTTATTTTTAATCAATATATAAAAATTGCACATATGTATGACATACAATATAATATTTTGATACATGTATAAATTGTGCATTGATCAAATTAGGGTTTGACAGCCTCAGGCTTCATAATTTATAAAATAGACTTTTGCCATTTAAAAACTTTATATCTAAAGTTACCAACTAGTAATTAACTGAACATATCAAATAACAAGATATTATTTAAAAGAGCCTAAATTAATAAAATGTTTAAATACATTTTGAGCTTTAAAATACAATAAATAAATATGACTTATTTTAGAAAAATTTCTAAAAAAATATAGACAAAGGTGGATTTAGACAAAAACATGTACAGAAAAATATCAAAAGGACTAAACCCCTTGGAGATTTTAATGGTAAAAGCTTGCTGATATTATTTTTAAAATTATCATCTTTTAAAAAAACATTTTATGGCCATTTGTTAATGAGCATAAGCTTCTACTGGAAATGAAATCTTTGCTTCTATAAGAATATACTCTCAGATATGCATCTCTTATAGAGCTAACATAAATAATTATTTAGATGTCTGTAGTTACAATAAGCTTTATATGATGGGGTTTAGAAATATCTAGAAAGCAAGCCCTGGGGATAATTCTAACACATGCTACAGTTTGGGGATGTAAGCTCAAACTGTCATCCATCTAGTGACTTAAAGTTTGTCTTCTACTCTAAAACATATCAACACACACACATATATGTGCACATGTAAATATATATAAATAAAATATTGTAGTGAAATAAAATACCCTTTTTTGTTTGTTAGTTGGTGTTGAGAAAAGCTCTAGCTCTGTTGCCCAGAATGGAATGCAGTGGAACAATCATGGTTCACTGCAGCATCAAACTCCTGGGCTCAAGTGATCCTCCCGCCTCAGCCTCCTAAGTAGCTGGAACCAAAGATGTGTGCCACCATGCCTGGATAATTTTTTAAAAAAATATTTTTATAGAAATGGAGTATCTCAGTGTTGTCCAGGCTCATCTTGAACTCCTGGATTCAAGCCTTCCTCCTACCTCAGCCTCCCAAAGTGCTGGGATTAAAGGCATAAGGCACTATGTCTGGCCTTGAAAGGAATTTTTATTCAGTCTTTTCCAGATGTTTTTGCTTTTTTCTGGTGCTAGTCCTAAGAAAATTAAGAAGTCCTAAGAAAACTCTTCCCAACATGTAAAACATGCATTCGTTGGTTATTATGGCAATATTCCCTGCATGAGTAATTTTGGTGGTTAGCTTCTGTCTCATCATTTCTAGAAAAAATTTTATTTCTGTCATAACCCCTAATGCTTAGTAAAAAGGCTCTTTCTTTGTATGTTGGTCTTCTTCTTGCAAATTAGACACCCAGTATCAGCTAGTATTTCATTGTTGAGGACCAGCCCTGTGCTGGAGAACTCTGGTTTCAGGGCCGCTACTTACCATGGTAGCTCATGGCTGTGCTCTTTCTTTCTTCCTTGTTCCACTTCACAACAACTCACACAGGACAAAAACAGAGCAGATATGTTCAGATCCTCTGATGTTAATTGAGGCCACTTTGCTTTTTGAGAAATACAAAATTTGACCCCAAAACATCCATCCAGATTGTATACAGAGTCTATAGTGACCTCTCCAATATGACCTCCTGCTTTAACAGAATCAGTTCAGGTTCTGGATATTTTCACCAATCTCAAGTTAGCTGCAACTGCTGGAGTTTTCATCAATTCAGATACAAAACCATTTACTTTCTTTGATTTCAACAATAAGAATCACAAAACTAGATCTTACATACAAAGTACACCTCACTAAATTGGGGGATTGGTAAATAAATTAAATTAAAAGTGGTTATTATCTATTGCTATTTATATATTTCCTTGTAACCATTTCCAATCTTGGTACCCATCCCTCATCCGATGGTGCCTGGTGCTCCTCTGTGCAAATGTCCTCTCTCCTATTTCCACAAAGGCAAAATGCTGTTTTCTATATTTAGGAATACTATCAACTTGTTGTTACTGTTGCCATTACTTCATAGTCACCTACTCATATGTACAGTTTCTAAACTAAAAAATGGCAAGAAACTTGTCAATGAAGACAATTCCATGTGAAATTTTAGGCGTGTTTCTTTTTCTGCAGAGTAATTGACTGATTCTCAAATTTTACGGGGCTAGTTTAGGCACAGCTCTTCCCTCTGAGATCTTCATTTTCTGAGAAACTAACTCTGAATCTGTGTCCTGATGAGGATCTGCCATCACACATACCACAAAGTGCCACCCGTGTCAATCATGAAAGTCCGCACTCAAACTGACACCCACAATTGATATCACAGTAGAGAAACAAGGACATAGAGCACAACTGAGAGGAAGAGCTGTCTCAGCCATGCAGCCAAATGCTTAGGACCAAATAAGGAATCCACGCCTCACACACTCTGGGTTGGAGAAGATGGGACCGCATTAGACAAGTTGGTTTTTCGTTTGTTTGTTTGTTTGTTTGCTTGTGAGATAGACTCTTGCCCTGTTCCCCAGGCTGGAGTGCCCTGGCACGATCTCGGCTCACTGCAACCTCCGCCACCTCGGTTCAAGCAATTCTCCTGCCTTAGCCTCCCAGTTGGCTGAGATTACAGGCACCCACCAACACGCCCAGCTAATTTTTTATTTTTATTTCTAGTAGAGATGGGGTTTCACCAGTTGGCCAGGCTGGTCTTGAACTGATGACCTCAGGTGATCCGCCGCTCTCAGCCTTTCAATGTGCTGGGATTACAGGCGTGAGCCACCGCGCCTGGCCTAGATAAGTACTTTTGAGGGATAAGATGGTAATACCTGAAATATTAGGCTAGAGATGTTCCTATATTGTTTTTCCTTCCATCTCTCTGTCTGTTACTTGTATCCTAGACTAACAACCAAGGCTCCTTTCCATGGAAATTATTCTACTCTCTTAGCTGTTGCCTCTTTCTGCCTATAGAACATCTTGCACACCACTACCTGACCAGATTTTATAACTCAGCATTCAAGTGAAGCTCCTATTATAGTCCAAACTCTTCCTTATGGTATCCTTGCTTTTCAGTACTAATCTGAGATACTCCTGCTGCTTTTCTTCAGAACAAATAGCTCTTTCAATAAAGCTAATGTCAGGAAACTTGCCATGCAAATAAACACAACAAATACATGGAAACACAATCTATTTTATTTTTTGCAATAACAAACCTCTTAAGTGCATTTATGTCCTTAATCAAAGAGTTGTTTGCTTTTCCAAGTTCTGCATTTTCTTTTCTAAATTGTTCCCATTTTCCTTATACTTTCTACAATATTCTCATGATGCTTCATTGTTTCTTTTTGGGCCAGCCTCTCTCTCTTCTCCACTGCCTTTTGAAAAGCTGAGCAGTTGGACCTGGGAAAGATGCCCTACCAGCTCCAGGCACAATGCTGATAGAGGATGCCAATCTGGGATGATGGCACATTTTCTGTGACAGCTGGTACCACAACCTGGTTACTGGCTGCTAGCATTCTCTGCCCATCAGTGGTCTCTAGATAGTGCACTGTGTACGTCAGCAGCAATAGAGTGGCTCCTCTAGTCCATTATCTTTTCTGCAGTCCCTGTGCACCAAGAGTATCATTACTAGTTAGTTCTACAGCTCCTCACTGAGTAATGGCAGTGTGCTGCCCACTGATAGTTTGGTAAGCTGGAGCTTGTACCATCACTGCAACAATAGCAGATGACACTGCTTTCTCATCTTCATACTTTTCTCTAATTCCTGGCTTTCCAGGTGCATGGAAGGATACACTACTCAATATTATCCTGTTGGAAATGCTCTTGGACAGTATCTGTCTTACCTGTTAAGAATCAGATATCCAAGAACTGTATTCTGAGAATCTTTACCCTTCATATTATGAAGATGTGAGTTGCAGAAAAACACTTCTTAAATCTTCGGTAGAATTCTTCTGGACCACTCTCAATATAAGAAGCTTTCCTGAATGACTCCAGCTCTGTGGAAACCATGTGGATCCTCCATGCACGATGCTACAAAAAAAAATCACAGAAATTTGTCTTGATCATCCTTTTTGATTCTTACAGGCTTCTTCCTTCCTATTAAAGTGATTGTTTTATTAATAGGATTAGGGTAATGTAGTGTTCTCTGTTCATGTCTCCCTAATATGTTTGGAAATAAACTACAGGTGAGGGAAGAGACTCACAAGGGAATTCCAAGTGGCTGGGATTAAAGAATGGGTGAGTGAATAAATGATCTGTTTCCAAGATTGGATTAAAAGAAAAAATTGCCACTGATCTCTTTTTGACATTGTGATTATATTGCCCTCTTCTCTCAGTTGTCTCTAGATTTTCTGCCTATCTCCCAGATTGTTCTGCCTACTTCCCAGAAAATTCAGAAGGAAAGATATTTTCTTTCTGAAATTTTCAAGTAATAAAGTAATGAATTTAAGCTCCCCCTATAAAATAAGGTCATGTGTGTTCCTAAAAGTTAGAAAGGTTGGAAGTATAAAATGCCAGTATGTATTAGGTGACTGTCCTCAGACATTTTAAGGAAACCTCAGATGAATATCAAGGATAGAAAATTAAATCCTAAAATACTATAGAAATATGAGATAAATGTAAAAACATTCTGTTAATTCAAATTTTTAAAAATGCCATTTATTTGGACTGTGCCCCAACAGACCAAATCAAAATGCAGCTATTCATGCTAAAGTTCTGCATCCCTGAGTTTTTAATTACATTGTTTACCTGACTTAGTAAAAAATCAGGACGGATGCATAATAGCCAAATGCCAAAACAGGCCAGCTTTAGCCAGCGTGATAAGGAAGTCCTCTATTCTTTCATCTATGGAAGAAGAGTAACCTGATGTTAACCATTTCGTTTGTTGTATTATTTTGTTTCTTTGTTCCTGTTCAAGAAACCTTACAGAAACTGGCTCTTGTCCCATACCCAGCACAGAAACTCTCTATTTTTGGATGAGATATTTTCTTATTTTTGAATCACAGATAGAAGCCAATTTGATCATTTAGCTAAATTTGCAAAAATTTTGTCTTTTCATATCTTCAAATATACAATGAGAAAACCCGAAGAGATATGAGAAAATCTGGCCAAAATCACACACACACACACACACACACACACACACACACACACACACACACCAGGAATTGAACTGAGAACAGAAATAACATTTTCTGATTTGAAGGCAGTAGAATTTTTATTGTCTAATAACAGTAACTTTATTTTACATAATCTTGAATTTTTGGTTACTAGCAATGAGTCAAAGGAAAGCTCATGGGAGGACACCCGGGTAGACATTCCTCTCTGAGTCTGCAGCATCAACAGCTATAGTTAGTTGAAATGATAAATTAAATTATGCCGGCTAAATTGAGAACACAAGACAAGAACTCTATGTATGCTACTATTATGCATTTGCTTTATTTTGCCACAAACAATTTTCTTTTCTTTTCTTTTCTTTTCTTTTCTTTTCTTTTCTTTTGAGACAGAGTCGTACTCTGGCACCCAGGGTGAAGTGCAGTGGCATAATCTCAGCTCACTGCAGCCTGCACCTTCTGGGTTCAAGCAAGTCTCCAGCCCCGTGTCTGAAGTAGCTGGGATTACAGATGCCCACCACCATATCTGGCTAATTTTCGTAATTTTGGTAGAGACAGGGTTTCACTATGTTGGCCAGGCTTGTCTCGAACTCCTGACCTCAAGTTATCTGCCCGCCTCAGCCTCCCAACATGTAATTTTCTTTTTTTAAGTATGTGGTTAACACATCTTAGTTCCTTCCTGGGCTCATATTCCTTGATGTGATCTTTATGCTACGGCTTTCCCAGAATTTCATCATAGACTGTGATCTCTTCTCATTTTGTATACTCTTCCTTAAATTTCATATCACTTCTCTGGTTTGAACTACACACATACTATGTTTCCACATCAGTTTTTAATTTTATTTCTATGAAGAATTTTACTTCTGCCCCCCAAAATGTGACAAGGCAAGTGGATCAATAACCTCTTCACGAGGTGAGAAGGAATCTTAGGTTTCTGATATAACTGGCAAGGTTCCCAGTGTCTTACCTTAATTTTATTTCTGAATTGTAGGAATGTCCCAGGTGATAATAATTATAATAGCAGTTATCAAAACAGAAGAATGTAATAAATTTTTGGTTTAATGGCTGAGAAAATTTACCAACCTATATCTTAAATGTCCTTAGTGGCTAATACCACCTGTATGTACAAGTAAATCTAAGCTAAATAAGATTAGCTACAAAATTTTCTTTGAATAAATGACAAACAAAATTGGTAACAAGGTAATTGAGAGTGTAATGGCTGCTGCTTATGGAAATTTTAGTGTCAATAGAGAATGCTCAGGAACTTTGGGTGGAAACAGAAAGGAAAATTGGGTTGAAAGCCCAGAAGGTAAAATTCCACAATGTGAGATCACTTGGAGAGACACAAATTTCAGAAGTTGATAGAATTTTCCTGTTGCCTAGTAAAGTGCTACAAAAAATGTGTAGGAGGAGAAGAGAGAAAGTTAACTAAGCAGTCTAGGTAGTACAGACAGAAAGAATAAGGAAGCATTGCTGATAAGTATTTTCATAATTTGGATAATCACCTTGATTTAGCCATCAATTTAAGAGATTAAAAGACACATAAGATCCTTCCTGCCATATGATCCTTAGTTAGCCAGTTGCTGAATGGGGAAACACTGGACACCTCGACAGTGGTGAAAAGCAGAGTTTACTTATTCCTGAATACTCATTCCCGGTTCGAACTAAAAGCAACTCTTTAGTAAAGGATCACCTGATTTTCATTGAACACAAGCTCTGGGTATTTCTTCTGCTCTGTCTGTCATTGAATTTTTTTTTTTCTTCTAAATCAAAGAAAAAAAAAAGATAAAGAAAAGGCCAGACACGGTGGCACATGCCTCTAATCCCAATGCTTTGGGCGATTGAGGTAGGAGGGATATTAGAGCTCACAACTTCGAGACCACCATGGGCAACATAGCAAGACCTTGTCTCTGGCAAATAAAAATAAAAATAAAAAATAAATAAAATAAAATAAAAATAAATAAAATAAAGGAAATACAAATAAACATTTAATGTGTATTCAGCATTTCCAGATACATCTGGCAGCTCACTGTGCTGCGTGCCTAAGCTTGAAGGAAGAGGATGGGAACAGAAGTATTGTAGAAAGCACCACGTCATTTCCTGACATTCAGGTCCTCTTGCTCAGGATGCTTTTTCAGTTTTCTCGCTGAACAGGAGATGGCAACAAATTTCACTTTCTTGCAAATAGAGATGAAATCCAGTTGTTGAAAGTAACAGTCGTTTTTTTGATTACCTCCTCTATTTAGATAAGTAGATGTAAAAAATAGCCCCCATTTACTTAAAATTGGGATCTTTATTAGAGTAAATTAGCCTGTGCCCTAACTGATCCCATGAGAGGTTTTTGCTGATACTGGGTATCTGTGAGAAATGTACCCTCAGGTTTATGAGACTGAATAAATTACAGATGATACAAATTCTTTACATATTAGTCATAATTGATCCCTTGTTTATAATCCAAGATATTTTCTTTCCTTTTTTTGTTTTAACATAGGTTTCTCAATTTATCATAAAAATATGCACTGTCTATCATCTGTATTCCTCTTTATGATGTAAGTGTGTTTTGTATATTTCTACAGTAAATGAGATGGAAATCATTTTATTCTTAGTGAGTAGCTTAATATGTATGTCAGTTTAATTCCTGACAGTCTCCATCATTGTAAGTCCTTTTTTATATTTTCTTATCACTAAGAATCTTCGTATTTTCCTGGTACATGTTGGCCATCCTCAGAAAATTTCACAATCAACCTTATAGAATAAAAATAAGATACAATTGTTTCAAATATATAAATAATGAAAGTTCATTAGCATGTGAATCTTGACACTTCATTAACATGTGAATCTTGACACTAATCTTCTTACGTTTTTTGACATTATCCTTTAATATTTTCTATCATATTATGCTACCCGTATTTTGGGAAAATTTCCTAATTTTATTACAGAAAAATATTTGTTTATATCAATTCTTTTATTCTTATGTAAGGAGAATATTAAGAACTTCATATATCCAGAGCACAACAATCCATGTCTAGAACAAAGCAGGCATTTTTGTAAACATATATTCACATACAACTTTTTTTTTTTTTTTTTTTGAGACGAGTTCTCATTCTGTCAGCCAGGCTGGAGTACTGTGGTGCAATCTTAGCTTATTTTAGCCTTAAACTCCCAGACTGAAGGGGTCCTCCCATCTCAGCCTTGTGAGTAGCTAAGATTACAGGTGTGAGCCACCACGTATGGCTTATATATACATATATATTTTGTAGCGATGGGGTGTTGCTGTATTGCCTAGGCTGGTCTCAAACCTCAAGCAATCTTCCTGCCACGACCTTCCAAAGTGCTGGGATCACAGGCATGAGCTGCCATGCCAAGCCATAAAAAACTTTAAATTGTGTTTTTGTGTAAACAGTTGAAATGCGGTGATGAAGGGTGCTATTAAGGTTATGAAAAAAATGGCTTTGAGCCTAAATGTAAAAGATTACGTAAACCCCATTTTATTGACAAGATGAGATGCAAAGTCATCTCCTGAGAAAGAAAGAGAAGGTGGATTGGGCTTGTTGTTGCAGTAAAGTTATAGATTATTCAGTGATGAGATGGAGTGAAAGTGGTAAATTAAGTGGTAAATATTACTTTTATTAATATTTTAATATTACAGCAGATATTTATTTTTTATTCTGTGTTAGGTATTATAATAAACTCTTTAGTGGCACTGAGAAATGACAACATGCTAGCAGCCCTCGCTCACTCTGGGTGCCTCCTCAGCCTCGGTGTCTACTCTGGCCGCGCTCCAGGAGCCCTTCAGCCCGCCGCTGCGCTATGAGGGACCCCTCTGGTGCTGGCCTAGGCCAGAGCTGGCTACCTCTGCTGGAGGAGAAGTGTGAAGAGAGACGCGCCAGCAGGAGCCTGGGCAGCACGCATCTCTCACGGGCTAGCGAGGGTTCGGCAAGTCCCGCACTCAGCGCAGCCCGTCGGAGCCTGCTGGGCTTGATAGGAGGCTCAATCCCATGCGTGGGACCCCTGTTCCCTTTTCGCGAGATCGTTAGCCACGTTAGTAGGTCTCTGTCTCTTTCTCGCTTCCCCTCTTTTCCTCTAGATTGTCTGGGACGAGATCCCTCTGGGATGCCAGAGTGCCCGGGCTAGGTGCCACAAAGTCCAGCGGCAAGTGCCAGTGAGAGGTGAAGCCAGTTGGGCTTCTGGGATGGGTGGGGACTTGGAGAACTTTTCTGTCTAGCTAAAGGATTGTAGACGCACCAATCAGCACTCTGTGTCTAGCTAAAGGTTTGTAAACACACCAATCAGGGCTCTGTGTCTAGCTAATCAGGTGGGGACACTGAGAACTTTTCTGTCTAACTAAGGGAGTGTAAAAGCACCAATCAGCACTCTGTCAAAATAGACCAATCAACTCTGTAAAATGGACCAATCAGCTCTCTGCAAAATGGACCAATCAGCAGGATGTGGGTGTGGCCAGAGAAGGAATAAAAGCAGGCCACCTGCGCCAGCAGGCGCAACCTAGTAGGGTCCCTTACCACACTGTGGAAGCATTGTTCTTTTTGTTATTTAAAATAAATCTTGCTGCTGTCTTCCCAGGTATGGAAGACAGTGATGTTGACCAAGCTTCAGATTTTGTTTTTTTTTCTGTTAACAAGCATTTGTTAATTTCCACAGTATACTGAAGAAGTACATTTGATAGTGGAAACACACTAGTGAATGTGTAATTAACTGTGGCAGAACAATTATTAAAACAAAAACCAAGGGGATATTGTATGATGGTGAAATGAGAATAGAAAGAAGGGAGTATATGTCTACATTTTGTTCTTCTATTCTCCCATCTCTTCTCTTATGGTCTGGGGGATGACCTCAAATTAAATTAAAATGAAACAAACTGCCAGGCATGGTGGCCAGCTCCTATATTCCTGACTACTCCATAGGCTGAGGGAGGAGCATCCCTTGAGCCCAGGAGTATGAGTTCAGCCTGGGGAACATAGTGAGACCCTATCTCCATTTTAAAAATTCGGTCTATCTCTCTATCCAAATATATATATATATAAAATAAAATAAATAATGAATAACTGCCATGACTTTATCACACACCCACACATTAGGCTTCTGTGCTAATACACTCTCTATACTCCCTGCATCCCAACAAACATAGGAATCTTTCTAAAAAAATGAAAAATGGATGAGGTTTAAAATAAACTTCTAGAATTTAATTGGTTTTCACATCAACCTAAAATCCTAAAAAACGCAAACCATTAAATTAATGCTCCTATCTTTAACATCAAAGTTTTCAAATCTCTCTTATGCATTTTTAAATTTAATGATTCAAATATTTGTTACATTTCCATTATGTCCTAGACATTATGTTAACTGATTGTTATTATTTCCTGGAGTATAGTTGTAAATAAAAGTGACATTTCTTTAAGTTTTAGATTTTATACTATTAGAAAAGAAAAGCACCAGTGGGCTTGTGTTTCATTGTGCTCTTTTAGCTTACCTTTCCACAGCTGGCTGATGTTCACCAGCTCAATTAGACCCTCTGCCTTTTTGCAAGGACAGAGGGCTTTCTGTATCCTGGGGTTGTTGCCTGAGTGTACCAGAGAACTCGGATCATATGTGGGCTTGGAGAATGAGTGCAAGATTTATTGGTTGGTGAAAGCAGCTTTCAGCAGATAAATGGTGTGCCAGAAGGGGGATGGAGTGGGAAGGTGGTGTTCCCCTGCAGTAAAACGTCTCAGCAGCAGGGCTTGCCTCCAAGAGCTCTCAGCTGATTTCCATGTCATTCTACCATTAATGGCTGCCAGCATCTGCTGGTGCCTGTCTGTGTGCTCTTCTTCTTTAGTGCCAGAATTCTCTAGAGGCTTACAGGCTTCTAACACTTTACAGTTTGTTTAATCTATTTTTCAGAGCATCAACTGATTATATATATGTGTATGTGTGTGTATATATGTGTGTGTGTGTATATATATATATATAATGTAAACAACAAATCATCAACACTTTCTCACTTCTAAAATAGTTTCCCCTTCTCTCTCCTGCTGCTTCCCCTGGTGATTTTCCCACCATCTAGGAAACAACACTTTATCTTTCACCTATCCAGGATTTGGAGGTATAAAAAAATCAGAAATTGAGATGCTTGTTTTCTTTCATTCTTCTTTTGTTTATTTATGTATTGGTGTTTGCTTCTTCTCCTTTTTTTTTTCCCAATACTTTCTTTGCATCTGTCCAGTAAAATCACTGAGTATGGTGACATAATAGATGACTACATAAGGTGGGGGAGCGAAAGTAGAACCAGGAAAAAGTAATATTAATATCTTGATCATGTATGCCTTTGCTTTAGTAGATCCTGTTTGATATTTGTGGAAACTGAAAGAACACCTGCTAAAATCCAGGTACACGTGCACCTGTGTAATATGTCTCCAAAGACCTGTTAAAAAAAATAGAAAGGGTTTGTGCTTTCTACAAGATGAATCTTCCACTAAGTTCAGTGTGAGATCTGGAGGCAGTTTCTGAAAATATTATTTTCCTGCCATTTTCCCTTCTGGAAAGCATTTTATATTTCTTCTCTAATGAAAAACCTAGTCTATCATATTGTTATGAATTAATGTCCTAGTGAAGTCAGAGTCTTGAAGACATTCTTTATACAAGTGAAGGGAGAAAAGGCCCAGAGTCTATCTTCTGCAGTAACCATGAAGAACCTATCCAGTCATCTTCCCTAGGCCCTATTATAAAAGTGAGTGGATGAAAAATAATATTTAGATTCCCCAAACTCCCAGTCTTGCCATGTCTCCAAACTGACCTAATGTAAATGAATTGCTCACTATTTTATAAATGTTCAAAAAGCCAAATATATTATTGACCATAGATGGGGAATATTTATTAGGGCTGTTACCTTGACCATTCCACACAGTTTTGTTGCTGGTGGATAAAGTAAGAGGGACCTTTTTTCTGGTAAAATCCCTGAGAGGGGCTACACTCTACCCACAAAGTAGCATGAGTTATGGAAATGTGTTTCTGGAAAGAAGTCGTGGAAATACAGGGAAGAAGGCATTTCAGGAAAGAGGAAAAACACCTGTGCACATGAATGTTCCACATCCTGATACCCCATGGTCAGTCAGTACCTGGATTAGCTCCACATCTGGTTTATGGGACTTTTCCTTCAGCTCCTCATACATTCCTTTTAAAATCTCCCTCTCATGGGCCATTCTGGCATCGCTTTTATGGAGTTGCTAAAAATTGTCTTCGTCCTCCTTTTGAAGCATCTCCAAGTGATGTTGCTGTTCTTCATGGAGAAATGCAGGCATCTTCTGATATTCAGCTCTGATTGCCTCTATCTTTAAATTCACATGATCCTGCAGTAACAATGGGTTAGTCAAAAACAAAACCGACGTACTCATCTCCTATTGAATCTCACTGATTCCTCTTTGTCTCTTGAACATCCCATATTTTCACTGTTAGTCTTGCCAATTCTCAGACTATACGACATTTTACTCTTTTTTCTTTTCTGCATGAAGATCAACCAACATAGATGCATCTAACCAAATATATTCACTTTATTCGTGATAAAGTGTTTTTTCTAAGATAGTCATAAAGAAGAAAAACAAATTGGATTCCTCATTTCCAACTCATATTTATAGAAAAGTAAGACAGTTCGGGCTTAATAGTTAGACTCTAGAGCTATATTGACTAGAAAGGGAATAATTATTTTCATTTCTGAAATTTGGGGCAAGTTAATTCAATTCATTATGTGTGAAATAGCCTCAGACTAGCATGCTCAACTCAATGCATTTCACCAAGCAAAACCTATGCTAATAAGGCTTCATTTATGATCTGGCCTTCTTTGTCTCTCTAATCTCATTTCTTTCCATTGTTTTTCATACTGACTTTAACATAAAACATAGACTTCTTTGTGGTTCCTCAGCCCTCAAAATAAACACAAACTCAATATTACTGCACATGTTGCTTTCTTCACCTAGAATTCTCTCTCCCTCTCTTTCTCTCTCTAAGTATACACACACACACACACACACACACAAAACACACACACACCCACTTGTGTTTGCCTTCCTCTTCAAGACGTTGTCTCAATATGAATTTTTCATTGAGGCATTTTCTGACCACCCTGTTTAAAACTCAAACTCTCGCCTCCAGTCCATGGCGTCTGTTCTCTTTTTCTAAGACCTTGGTATTTCAAATGAGCTAAGGATTCTTCATTTGAAATTGTCCAGTTGGAAGTCCTCTCTGACAGAGTTTCCCTTACTTGTGATTCAGAAATCCATCCACAGTCTCCTTTTAAAGTTACTTTTTGGATTTATAAAAAGTTGCATTCCACAAATACACTTTTAACCCCTCGATTTTTCTGGACCATCAAAGCATTGCTCATCTGCCGAGAATCACAGGTATTGAAAACCACCTTAGACAGCAAATTCTCCCTTATGCAGGCATTTTTCTGAACCTGGACAACTGTTACTGTTTATTCACCCGGAAAATTTCCATTCATTCTTCAAGACTCATGCAAACGATTTGATCTTTGATTCTCTATGTCCAATAGATAGATATTTGTGTCAGTTTCCATGTTGTACTGGGATTATTGCTTTACTAGTGTGTCTGTTACTTCTACTAGATTGTGAGGTCTGGTTGAAAGAACTTCTCCTTTATTGTATCTCTGCCTCCACTTTCATGGCCTGACCTGGATTTTACCATTATAGAAAACTGCTAATCACAAAGTCTGCAATCACAAAGTCAAGAATCTTGCTTTATAATCAATGTTTATTTTCCTTTTAGATTGGTTTTTCTGTATATGAGTTTAAATCTGTCTGATTACCCTTGGACCACAGTTTATTACTCTCTGTGGTTCTTGCAATTTGGGGGCCTCATCTTTTTTAACACTTCTCTTACTTCAGATCTTCTAGTGCATAATTTCAAAAATTTAGCACAAAAGGTAAGAAAGCAGAGTGCAGTTGATCCTGCCTGTAATACCAGCCATTGGAAGGCTGCAGTGGGACGTTTCATGATTCAAGAAGTTTGAGACCAGCCTGGTCAACACTGTGAAACCTCATCATTACAGAAAAAAAAATTTACCCGGGTGTTGTGGCAAGCACCTGTAGTCCCAGCTACTGGGGAGGCTGAGGTGGGAGGATTGCTGGAGCACAGGGTGTTGAGGCTGCAGTTAGCTGGAATGCCCATCTCTGATGCCAGCCTGGGTGACAGAGGAAGATGCTGTCTCAAAACAGACAAACAAAAAAGTAACAATACAAAATATCTTACTAACGTTTGTAATGTTAATCGTGTCGAAACATATTGGATATATTTGGTTAACAATTTTTATTAAAATTAATTTCAGTTGTTTCTTATTGTTTTATAATGTAACTAGAAAATGTATTCCCACTATGCAGCCATAAAAAATTATTAGATCATGTCTTTTGCAGGGACAGGGAAGGAGCTGGAGGCTATTATCTTTAGCAAACTAACACAGGAACAGAAAACCAAATAGTGCATGTTCTCACTTATAAGTGGGAGCTAAATGATGAGAACATGTGGACACATAGAGGGGAACAACACACGCTGGGACCTATAGGAGGGTGGGGGGTTAGAAGAGGGAGAGGATCAGGAAAAATAACTAATGGGTGCTAGGCTTGAGACCTGGTTGATAAAATAATCTATACAACAAACCCTGATGACACAAGATTACCCATGTAACAAACCTGCGCATGTATTGCTATACTTAAAATAAAGGTTTAAAAAAGTATTTTCTTCTCTTTCTTTTACAGTGTCTCTGTAAATGCGTGAATTAAAGAAAAGCAATGAATATATTTTTCATGGGATAATATTCAAGATATATAGAAACAAAACTTCTGAGATTTAATTAAAACAATGTTAAGAAGAAAATGTATAGCATTATATTCATCTGTTATTTAGAAATAAAGGTCTATCCCAAAGAGCCAGATAAACAAAAGTAAATTCATGCCAAAATGTAAAAAAAAAAATTGTAGAATATTGATTAAAAAGCATACAGTAGATAAAATCAATGAAGTAGGCTTTTTGTTTGTTTGTTTGAGACAGAGTCTCGCTCTGTCACCCAGGCTGGAGTGCAGTGGTGCGATCTCGGCTCCTTGCAACCTCGGCCACCCAGGTTCAAGTGATTCTCCTTCCTTAGTCACCCGAGTAGCTGGGATTACAAGCACATGCCATCACGCTTGACTAATTTTTGTATTTTTAGTAGAGCTGGGGTTTCACCATGTTGGCTGGGCTGGTCTCAAACTCCTAACCTCAAATAATCCACCCACCTCGGCCTCCCAAAGTGCTGGGATTACAGGTGTGAGCCACCACACCCACCAAAAGTAGGCTCTTTAAATAGATCAATTAAATTGATAAATTCTTAGTGAGATTCAATTAAAAATGGAGAAGAGGAGTTCAAATCAAAAATAAATAGGCCAACACTTAGGTCATCCACAAATTAATATGTTAATAAGAAGATTTTAAGATGACTTTTATGCTCATACACTTGATGATTTAGATGAAATGAGAAATTTCCCTGAAAAACACATCTGACAAAAACCAACAGAAGAAACCATAGACAAATCTAAGATATGATTTAGATTCTAAAAATTTACCCTATTATTTAAAAAACAAAACTTCTCCCAGTGAAAATCCTGGTGATCTTTTTCAGTGAAATATTCACAACATTTAAGAAAAAAAAATCACACACTTTTAGACAAACCCTTCTAGAGAACAGAAAAAAGCAGTAATACTTCCCAACTTGTAACTTTGGTTTTCTGTTGTGTTTTCTTTTACTTTTTGTAAACAGCTTCTCTCTCTGTTGCCCAAGCTGAAGTGCGATGGCAAGATCATAGCTCACTGAAGCCCAGAACTTCTAGGCTCGAGTGATCCTCCTGTCTTGGCCTCCCAAAGGGCTGTGATGACAGGCTCTAGCTGCTGTGCCAAGCTCCAACATATAATTTTGATATTCGATCCTGATAAGTGTGTTACAAGAAATGCAAATTGCAGTACAGACTCTAAAATAAATATAGGTGCAACAATTCAAAAAAGCTAGCTAATCAAATCTTGTGAGAGATAAACTCATATCATCTCCAAGTGGAGCTTATTCTAGAAAGGTTGACTAATGTAACATCAGAAAATGAAATAAGTAATCACGACATGAACAGGATGAAATACATATCATTGTTCCTGTAAAAAGAGGAAGAAAATATTTGATACAATGAAATGGTCATTTATGATTTTGAAAGCACTATCAAAAACAAATAGCCATGAACTTTCTCTAATAAGAATGTAATAACTTAGAGCCAGTACCATATTTAATGGAGAATTTGAAAGCTTCTACCCAGGAATGGGAATGAGATATAAATCCTGTTATCATCACTTGTGTTCAACACCTTGCTTGATCTCCTTTTCAATGCAACTAGACAAGAAAAAGAAGTAAATAATGTGAGGGTTGAATAGAAATAAAGATATCATAATTGCATTATCAGCAAAACATGACAGTTCAGTTAAAAAATAACTCTCTAAACCATTAGATATATTCATGAACTGAAAAACAAATTGAATCATGCATGCTTCTAAGACAATAGTTAAAAGTGAGAATAAGCCAGACGCATTGGCTGACACCTATAATCCCAGCACATATATATATATATATATATATATATGTACACACACACACACACACACACACAAACACACACACACAATTACTGTGAATATACGAATACTATATTATATAAAAATATGCCTAAGACACCCATACACCCCACACCCACACACAAGGCTTTGAGAAGGGCACTTTGTTCTGGGAAGGAGGCTTATGAGCAGTGAGTTTGGGAATCAAACCCAGGCAATTTAGCTTCAAGACATTGCTCTTAACCATGATACCATATTACTCTCAGCTGACTTTTTCATAGTGGGTGATAATACACAGTAGCCTCATGGCAATTCCAGGAAATGTAAGCACTCAAGAATTATTTTGAAATCTGCAGGAAATGTTGCTTGCTGTCTTCTTTATCCCTTGTTCTCTACAACTTTGGTTTTCCTCACCAAGGGTTATTTTTCTGACACATTTATGGGTGCATTCCATTAAAGAAAGAGTTTTACTTGGTGTCAGGCACTGACAGAAGCTCTCTTTCTCCATATATGCCTGAACTTGACTGTCCTCCTTCTGTTCCAATTATTTAACCCTGAATACCTTTTACCCTTTTAGATGTCACAAGGATGTGACTGAGCAGTATCAAGGGCACCAACTTTTGCTTTCTCCTCCTCCCTTAGAATCCTGCATCTGCATTGCTGGTCTCAGACAGAACAGGGAACCCCTATTTCCCATTCTGGGATATTTTAATGATCAACTCTTCTTATGTTGTGAATTTGAAGGGCATGGACAGATCATTGCAAAGCGGACAGACAGGGACCTGCGTTCTGAGAACTGGGCCAGAAGACTGACAGAGGGACAGAAGAATTTCAGAGTGATTCTGGCAGGCATCATGGTTCAGTAAGGGCCAGAGGAGTGGAACATATGGGCACAGGTTGAGAGGACTGCGACAAGACAGGGCCTATCTCCTTTGCAGCAGAATGTTAATAGATATTGTATTTTAGTAAACAGAGGACATTTCTCTGAGTCAGCATCAAAAACTTTCACAGTCTGGAAGAATGAACAGTCACAGGGCTGAGCCTCACCTTTCCTTCTGAGTATGAGAGGCTACGAGGCAATGAGAATGGAACAGCTTTTATCTGAGGTTAAAGCCAGTGTCTGTCTCTTCAGCCCACACTTACTGGTAAGGTCCAGTGGATGACTTGGCTACAGGTTTCTGAATTTCTGGCTTTTGAGGGAAAGACTTTGTCACCCTCTATGCTGAAGGTATTCTACGTACTATGAACCCCAGTCAGTGGCTCTTAACATCAAGAAATCTTGGGAAGTACAAGGCATTCAGAAGGCCTACATGAATAGTTTGCAGCCGCGTATAGACATCAGAAGGCGGTTCCTGACAAGGATGCCCTGACCTTTTTCATCTCACTGATGTAGAATTACTGTGTCTGTCCCTGGTCATCTTGAAGGAGATGGACCACCCCTTCCCCCCCTCAACTCCAGTGTCATGCGCATCTTCCTCAGTGATTTTGCTGTGCTGTGTTCATAATGATTGTCCAGTTGGTACCAAATCTTGAAGAAAATTTCCAAAAGAATATTTACCTGGTCAATTGTCAATTGCCCTTTTCCAGGAATCTGGAACTTGAATGGTGTTTCTATAAGGGGCTCGTTGGATCTCATGTTTTACAGGTCCCCCAGTCTCTGGATATAGATCCTCAGTGTCCACTTCTTAGGAAGAGTAGGTGTAGTAGGTTATATTCGTCCCCCACTCTCTCTAAAAGAGTGCTAAAATATATATTCCATCCCACATTGTTTTTCTATGATGTAACTTCAAGACTGCTACTGCTGTGTGTGTGTTCTAGTCCCTTTACTTTGTGTAGGGTTGTGGCTACAGCTGATGTTTTACTCTGTAGAATAATGGTAGTATACAATTCTCCTGACTCTACGGGACTCTTCAGTGTGGAAAATTATCTACCATGCTGTGAGCAAGCCCAGGGAGCTACCTGGAAAGGCCGTTTGAATATATTCTAGGTAACAGCCCCAAGCAAGGAACCTCAGACATCAGCCAGGATCATCTGCTGGACTGGAAGTAGAATGTTTCCATTATTTAATCAGTGATCATGAAAATGACCATCTGGTGGCTAGACAGACTCAATGGACTCACTATAAACTGGGTTTTCAACAGAACTAGGTTTTGTTTGTTTTGTTTTTTGTTGTGGTTTAATTTAGTTAGTTGGTTTGTTTATTTTCTTTTTTTACCTGATACTAATATGTTTCCAATGTAACATGAGGTGATGGTTATGTCTGGTCTCTAGTTTATCAGTGAGAATTCACAGTCTGTGTGAATTGGAAATATAAACACATTTTAAAGCAGACAGTCTGCACATCTGTCTATTATTCCCTGGGTGATGCTGTTTGCTTTATTAAACAGCTGCAGAATTCAATGTGGGTTAAACCCTTTTGGTTCTTGCTCAGACATTGCTAGCAAATTCTCAGAAAAGCAATAGGCTGTACCATTAGCCTATGTCTGTAGATGAATATACTATCTAGGTTTTTGTAGTGTGTTCTGATATTCACACAATGATGAAATCGCCTAACAATGCATTTCTCAGAATGTATTTTGTTGCCATAGGATGCATGACTGTTAAATTCCTGTTCTAGCCCAAAGATTCAGTGAAAACTTCTGTGTAAAATAAATTTATTCCCCCTAAGTGATGAGGTGTAGAATTTACTGTATTAATAGGAGGGAACTCTCACACTTACAAGTGCATTGTACAAAACCCCGTCTGTCCATGATGTACAAAAGTTGTTCCTGAATGAGATCAACTTGGAATCACACACCCACATATTTCCAGAATTCCATCCAATAAATTCACAAACACTTGAAAATCACAATACGTATTTTAGGTAATGGGCCATAAGAGATTATTTTAATTGTAAGAAAATGTACAAAAAGTTTTGCCTTTTACAAATTTTCTATTTAATAGCAATAAAATGAAGTGACACTAAAGTACCAAAAAGCCTGAACAGTATGATTTCTTTGTATCAACAGTGAAGAGCTCCCTTGTATATGGAGTTCCCAAACAGTAAGTTTTCTTAATCCTGATCATCTGTGGCCAGTATAAAAGAAAGGCCTGACAGGAAAATTTAAGGAGCCAGCTGGGTAACTCCATATGAGGGAACTCTTGGTGACATTCAAAAAACTCACACTTCCACTTTCAAAATCAAGAAACACACCAACCCGGCCCAGAGGTTTCTCTATATAGTGAGGAAACACTGGGGAGGTGGTCAAGAGATTGAAATGATTATCCACCTTCAGACACAAAAGAAGAAATATGTCCTCAGAGTTAACCATTGTGCTATTCTTCCTTATCCAGGAGTCGTTACAGACTCCCAGAGCCCAGTCACAAGAGTTGTCCACATCCAGCTCCCAGTAGTGTTTCCCAAAGGAGAAGACCCTGGCTCCCCATGCAGCAAAATAGTCAGATCTGTCAGAATTCAAAGGTCCACGTCTAAACATCCAACTTCTCACATCCTCAAAGAGCCTGATATTGTGATTGGTTACTTCAAAATGGAAGGAAATGTCCACTGTAGAAAAAAGAGAATGTTCCAGTGAAAATCAGTTTATAAATTCTTATGTTCAGATAAGAAAGATTCTCACTAGAAAACACAGGTCAAGATTAGAAAGAAACTTCTGTCTGGAAAAATGTTGGAATCAAAGGGTGTTAGGAGATCTGCACAAGTAAATGGCTAAACTAGGATGATCACAATTTCCATAAACTCAAAAAGTATAAAGGGGAGGAAGGTCATGTCTATGTCTCGTTAGCGACCTTTCATAACAACTGAGAAACTGGAAGCTCCTGCACTGCAGCCAAGTCCATAGCCATAAAATTAACCTTCATTGTCTCTTCTCCGTCAGGGCAGAGCAGGAGGCTTTGGACAGGAGATGAGGTGGGCAGCCATTCTTAGTCCCAAATAAAAAAGTTATCACTTTCCAGAAATATTATGATCTGCCACTTAAGCTAGCAAATTCATACTTAAAGAGAAAATCTGAATCTGCCTTCTGAAAAGTGCTGATTCCTTGCAAAAATTATCTGACTTTCATGCCAGATTCAGGCACAGACTTCTTTTATTCTGCTGGATTTGTCATGATCTATCCTGGAGTTCTATCTAAGACCTCATCAACCACCAAATCATGTTCCTATTGTTGACAGATTCTCGGTTTTTGCATTGTTATATAAGTTACTCATGTATGCTTTAATTGATTAAAAACATGATTAAAATTATAAATGCTATGAAATTTCACCTAAAAATGTATTTTTTTAAAAAAAACGCTGTCACTCAAATCAGTCGTTAACTGCACTGAATTTGAAATTGAAATGTCCTGAATTCAGTTCTGTATACTTCATGTAATAATTATATACATGAAATTGTATCAGAGAATGGTTCCTAAAGTCCTAAAGAGCCCTTCTGCATGTTTTATTTTTCTAAGAAATTTGTTATATGGCTGATTCCTATTACATTTCACCAGCTTTTATTTCGTTTTGTCTGTTTGATGATAGTGAAACTATAAATATAAATACCTATTCACAGGCTATTCTCTTCTTTTAGATGAAAGATCATTACACTGGGAAAGCTGCCCATAGAAAACCATAATTGAAGGCATTGCATGTGGATCCCACCAACAGGGCCACACTCACCTCGGAAGCGGTTGAGCCTGTACACCAGTCCAGTGATGGGTCCTGCAGTGAGCTCTGGATTCACAGGCTGGGGCATGTGCAGCAGCACGGACTCACTCCTGCAAGGAAGTAGGTTGAGTTGGTTAACTTTCTGATGTCTGTGTTTAAGAAACAGATTCCAACAGAAAATGCTTCATTCAAACCCACTTCTGATACCGTAATGTACCTCCACAACGCTAGGATGGGTTTGTGGCTCTTAGGGAATCTTTCTAACTATTCACTCCATTTCTAACCTACTGCCACTGAAAGATAAATGCCTCTCTCCCTATCTGCCACCAAATAGTTTATCTCTAATTATGATTCTGAATCGCAAAAAGAGGCAACTGTATTCTAGCAAACTCTGCATTGCACTCTTCAAAACATAAACCCCTGAGTCACATGGGAAAGTAAGAAAAGATTAATGTCTGATAAAAGGCATAGGTGACATTCATCATACCACATCAACACATGACTACACACACATACACACACAATCACACTGACACATTATGGTGTTAGTAAATTATGTTTTCACTTTGTTGGAAACAGCTTGATGTTTTTCATAGCATGCCTTGTGCTCCAGTTTGCACTGATGGCCAAAAACATACCTTGCCACGATGTCTCCCAAATCCTGTAGAGAGAGAGAGAGAAAAAAAAATGACTTCTTTAGAAAGTTGTCATTCTTGTTGGGTGAGGTGGTTCACACCTGTAATCCCAGCACTTTGGGAGGCCAAGGTGGGTGGAACACCTGAGGTCAGGAGTTCCAGACTAGCCTGGACAACATGGCAAATCCCCGTCTCTACTAAAAATACACACACACAAAAAAATAGTGGGGTGTGGTGGTTCATGCCTTTAGTCCCAGCTACTAGGGAGGCTGAGGCAGGAGAATTGCTTGAACCAAGGAGGCAGAAGTTGCAGTGAGCTGAGATTGGGCCATTGGACTTCAGTCTGGGTGACAGAAGAAGACTCTGTCTCAAAATAAACACACAAAAAAGTTGCTATTCTGCCTATCTGGTCTTTAGGTTTTCAAAACTTTAGAATTACCACATACTATCACTGCAACTCTTTTAAAATGTGTTCTTATCTCTAACAATTATACCAGTAAGACCTATTGACAACATGAATTTCTGATAAATTAAGGACCCTAAATTTGAGTGAGAGAGAAAGGTGTGAGTAGTGACTGCGCATTGCTGCAGCTGTCTACAATGTGGTCTTTTTCAGGGCTAGTCCCCAAAGTGTAATGTGGCTCAAATCAAGCATGAAATTTTTTCTTCCAGAGTTTTAATGAAATGTGCTGGAGGAGGAAGCTTGTGGTAGAAAATGTTGTATGGAAATCTAGTTGCACAATTCCATAAAGCTTTATTTCCATGATTAGGGTAGGAGTTATAGTTTATCTCTATAACCGGTGGGAATGACTCTCACCGTCAGTGCAGGAGATGAGGAAATAATGTCTTTGGTACCCAATGGAAGGCAAAGATGTAAAGGTCAGCTAACACAAAGTGTCTCAAGGGGCATCCTCCATTCTTACCTGGAGCAGCTCCACATCTGGTTTATGACACATTTCCATTAGTTCCTGATACATTTCTTTCAAGTGTTTACTCTTTTGATCCATTTTGACCCAACTTCTCTGGAGTTGCTGAAAAATCTCTTGGTATTCCTTGTTCAGTCTCTCTAAATGTTGTTTTTCTTCCTTATGGAGAACCGGATGCAGCTTCCTATACTCATTCCTGATCATCTGTGCCCGTAAAACCACATCGCCCTGTAGGGATATGAATTTTGTAGGTTATATACCCAGGCCTACTTCCACCTCACAGAGCCCACAACTTCATCCTCCTCATTCCTTCTTTTATTTTCCATCCTTTACAAACAGGATAATGAGTTAAGCAAGACCTTCCTTCAAAATTTATGTAATTCATCAATTCCCAAACACCTGCAAAAAAGCCCTTTAGGTTTAAATGTTTAAATCAAATCGGAAATACAATTAGAAAACAACTAAAATTTATGATTGATTGTTACATTGTCATGGATAATACACATAATCTTTGTTATTCAGTTAGGTTGTTGTTTCAAATCTCTGTACTTCACAGCCTGAACAATCACTCTTAGTAGAAATGTTTTTAGTATATTATAATCAGGATCAGAAGCCATCACACAAAAAGGATCTTAGTAAAAAATTTAACCCCCATCTCTCAAACCGACTACCTCTTTTCTGTCTCCTATCTTTCTTCTGTCAAATCCATAGACTCTGTATTGCACTGCCATTCTAAGAACATTAATCCCCATTCCATTGTGTTTCTCTTCTCAATAATGACATATTTATCCTCTCACTGCCCCAGTCATTTTTTATCCCTTCTCCTCAGCTTTTCCTCATGTTGTATTTTCTCCTACTTGGACTGGCATCGTGTGGGTCCTTTGCTACCAGATTTCACCAGCACAGGCACATTTCTTAAATTACTGTTCCCACCCGATTTCTTCCCCCTGGACAATATCATATTCACCAATAAATGCCTTTATTTCTCAATAATATACTATTTAATCAACATTTCATAATTAATTTTATACAGAAAACTCTGTCTGAAGTACTTATTAATTTTAAGCACATACTTGCCCTTCAGAATTTATGTTTATTTTTTACTTATCTGAAAAGCATTTACAGAAAACCTGAACAATCGTTATATTGAACAGTCTGGTTGTTTTCCAGCCTATGAATAAACACATGACAAAATCTGGCATATGAGAATTTCAACTCAAGTTGCTAATATAAATGTCAGCATGCCTGTCTCAAGCTGGTCAGGAGGACTCACGGTCTCATACTTACCCTCCAGAGGAAGGCTGTTCTTCCCTCCTCATATAGATTTCTCTGATTTTCTTGAATCTTTTTCCATAAAATCCTCATTTGCTTTAAGAGTTTCTCCTGCAAAAGAATTACAAGGTTGAACAACAGAAAGTCAAATGCCAAAGATTCCACCATCTGAGTGGTATACGCAGGCAAGGGATCTAATATATAAATACATTAGTGAGAGGAGAAAAAAACAAAATTTTTCATTGCTCATCCTTAATTGATATTTTTCAGTTTGAGGTTTCAGAATGTAGAACAGCTTAGGGAACTGAAGAGTGAAGATTTCCTGTAACCCAGCTAAATTAGTTCAGGGAAACATCCTGCTTCAGAACCCACTATGCTAGCCCGATTTTGTAGTGTGCTACTCCCATACTCATTTGTCCAGTAATATTAAATATATTTCCAAAATATCTTTCTTTGCACTGGTAGTTTTGGTAGCTTTTCAATGTCATTAGCATTGAACTGTAGAGTCAATTATAATGACATTTACTTAATCAGTCTCTTTTTGGGTGCAAGCTCCATGAAGGAAGGTAGAGTTGCACATTTTATTCAAAATGTCATCATTGGTACCTAGAACAGCACCTGGCACTCAGTAAAGAATGGAGTAATCACCGTGATTCTCATCATCCTTCTAATCTCTTTAACTCTGCCACCCTCCAGCTTTCAGGTGATCACAGAGCTATCTCTTACCCGGTGTTCCTCAGCTGCCTCTTCGATGGGATAGTGTTTGTGAGCCCCGTGCTCCTGAGAGTTGGAGCACAGCAAGCAGAGGAGACCCTTGTCCATGTCACAGAACATCTTCTTTGTTTCCCTATGGGTCCCACATATTTGTTTCTCAGAGCTCAGGAATTGCCAGAGACTGGCTTTTCTGGCAATGGTCACTAAATTCTTCAGAAGAATATTGGTTTTGAAGTCCATTTTCGGTGATGGTTCCCTGCATGCAGGGCAGTTTGCAGGACTTCGGGCTTCCTCCCAGGAAAGGCAGAGACAGGGCCTACAGAAGCTGTGCCCACAGCAGATGGTGACAGGGTCTACCAGGTAGTTCAAACAGATGACACAGGTGAGTTCCTTCTGGAAGGCATGTGAGAAGTCTGAGTCCATTTTCCTAAGGAAAGAAAACCACAGGAATTTAAGCTTCTACCCTGGAGAGACAAAGATCCAAGCAAAGTTTGAATCAGATCGTGATCGAATAATATCCTTTCTTTCTAAAGAAGTATAGGCTTTAATCTGCAATGACAGAAATAGGAAAAACAGAAAACTAAGGCACAAAGAGACATCAACCTCTAGAAAAAGTGACTGTTCTCCAATCAACACATGACCAGCTTTCCAAACTCTACTTTCTTGCATGGAAGAATGTTGGATTTTTTGAGGTGTTAGTATCCACCAAATTGCTTGGGCTTCAAGGGTTTCATCAACCTCTAAACTCAAGGTTTGAGTCTTGAATGGTCTGAAAATCAGTAACACTCTTAATTGCCAGTGATTGGTTTAAAGAAGGGAAGCTAACTAAGCTCTTCTACTCTCATTATTTTATTTAACTATAACAACCATCCATAATGACTTTTCCAGAAGGACATTGCTTGAAAATGTTAGAGCAGAACTCATACTTTGACCCAAATCAGAAAAAGCTAGCCTTTACTCTCCAAGGAAAAACAGTCAAATCAAGGTAAGTTACCTCTCCAAGGTAAAGCTAAGAATCATTGTTTTTCTAGGCTACTATGTTAATTTAATCAACAAAAACTTTCTGGCATGTTTATTGTTCCTGGACAGTCTGTTAATTTGGGGATATACTAGTTAATATTACAACATCCTTAAAAGACAGACAATTAATTCAATTTACAAAAAGATAATGATAATTGAAGCATTATCATTACTCTTTCACACAGTCAGGAAAAGAGTAAGTATCATGCAATAATAGGCACTAGAGGCCGGCACGGTAGCTCACGCCTGTAATCCGAGCACTTTGGGAGGCCGAGGTGGCTGAGGCAGGCAGATCACGATGTCACGAGCTCAAGACCATCCTGGCTAACATGGTGAATCCCTATCTCTACTAAAAAATACAAAAAATTAGCCGACAGTGGTGGCGGACGCCTGTAGTCCCAGCTACTCTGGAGGCGGAGGCTGGAGAATGGCGTGAACCCGGCAGGCGGAGCTTGCAGTGAGCCGAGATAGAGTCACAGCACTCCAGTCTGGGTGACAGAGCAAGACTCTGTCTCCCCCCTAAAAAAAAAAAAAAAAAAAAAAAAAAAAAAAAAAACTAGGCACTAGACAGTAAGTCAGCGTTTTAAATGTATGTTTTGCTAAAATACAAATAAAAATAAAAACCAAGCCAGGGAAGGTGACTCAAGCCTGTAATCCCAGCATTTTGGGAGGCCGAGTCAGGCAGGTTTTTTGAGCTCAGGAACTCCAGACTGGTGACACGGCAAAATGTCTAGATCATCCTGTCTCTAAAAATACTTATATAAATTAAAAAAAAAAAAAAAAAAAAAAGGCCGGGCGCGGTGGCTCAGGCCTGTAATCCCAACACTTTCAGAGGCCGAGGTGAACGGATCACAAGATCAAGAGATGGAGACCATCCTGGCCAACATAATGAAACCCCGTCTCTACTAAAAAAAATACAAAAATTAGCTGGGCGTGGTGGCAGGCGGCTATATTTCCAGCTACTCTGGAGGCCGAGGCTGAAGAATCGTTTGAACCTGGAAGGCGGAGGTTGCAGTGAGCCAAGAGCGCCGCTGCACTCCAGCCTGGCAATAGAGCGTGATTCCATCTCAAAATAAATAAATAAACAAATAAATAAATAGCTGAACATGGTGGCCCATGTTTAATCCATAAACCTATGGATTATGTTTAAAATAATTTTAAAAAAGAAATGGAGCCTTTTTAAAACTCGGAAAATGAGATCATTCCATCTAAAAATAATCTAAGTTTGCAGATAAATTAAAGTCCCCAAATTTTGTTTTGGTTTGTAGCTCCTAATAGTAGCTCCTACTCTGGAAATTGTGTACTTACCTCAGAAATATATCTATGTTCTCACCAAAGCTTGCCGTCGAATCACATGAATTCAGCTCAGGGATGAGAGTCTCACAGTGCAGTGCTGGTAGCTTTCGGAAGTCCCCAAAGCCAGTTGCAAAGCTACTCTGTGGGCTCTGGAGAAGAATGAGCTTGGCTCCTGAAGTGTCGGTTTATAAATCTCTGAAGACCACACCCCTTTCTTCCAATTGGTTGCATTTCACAGGGCGTAGGTGGGTGTTAACATAGATGATTAAGTTTCTTCAGAACAGAAGTTTTATCTTTATTTATTTATTTTTTTTTGAAAGGAGTCTGGCTCTGTCGCTGGCTAGTTTTTTTCTTGCATTTTTAGTAGAGAGGGGGTTTGATATAATTGATATAATAGGAATTGCAAATAGAGAAGCCCACACAAGCTAACCAAATTAATTCTAGTTTATTGGATAAATGGCATGATATGTATTCTAGTTCAAATTTGAAGGTTGGTATAAACCTTTTCAGACACTGGAGATGAGACATTTCACCAAGATTGGGTGTGAGGAAGAGGAAAGAAATAGAATAGTATATAAAATAGTATATAGAGTAAAAATACAGTAAAAGGAAAAATCAATCTGCATAATATGGTGTATGGCTAAATGTTTTTTAACATTTAGGCAAATCAGACATGGAAAAATCCTAAAAGGGAGATTAATAGAGGAGATAATTGACTCAGTAAGAAGTGTGAAGAAGCATCTCAGGAAGAGAAACTAGAAGTCTTTATATAGGTTTTGATTTAAAGAGGGAGAGAGAATAGGAACATTGAAAAAGATGGACAGAAAGAAATAACAAATATTCAAGACTCCTTGCAAGAGTGAGGCAGAAAGTTTATAGATTGCTTGATTACACCCAGCATATAATTATTTGAAGTTTTCTGTTGAGAGTGAGAGTATGTAATCCTTTTAACCAAATGTCTCCGCAGAACTATGTGTCATTAAGTAAGGTGATAATCAATATTCAATATCAAAAGATGCGTCTATTTCTCATGAGGAGAAGCAACTGCATCTGCAGGCACTGGACAGAGAAGCAAAAGGGCTTTTACAACAACTGCAAGACAGTCAAGTAAGAATGACCCAACATTTATAAAGGATAAATGACATGTACAGAGAGCTATGGGAGATGTGCCACATGCCTGACGTGGAGCTGCTCCAGGTGAGGAGGGAGGGTCCATCCCCAAAGAAAGGAAGCCTTTGCTGGACAATGCTGCCAGGACATGCAAATGTCACCTGCATATGTCACTGCTCTCAGCTTAGTGACACATGCTGTCTGACTCCCACATTACATTTGTCCAGTTTTTCAGAAAAAAGCTACAAAAGAAGCTTATTAGAGGGGAATATTCCCTGTGGTCAGTGTTTGATAAAGGGGAATATAAAATTACATCCACTCAAAGATTCCAAAAAAGCTTGCTTGTTCATGGTTAGGATAAGAATTACATTTCACCTGTGTTATTACTATTTGGAAAAGTTCCTCCCTCTTAGAAGCAGGAGATACATATATGATATATATGGTACATATATGTATGTATACACACATATACATATATATATACCCCCCACACACACACATATCTATGGTGTTGAATAAATAATATCACCTAAGCCAGTGGTGTGCAATCTTTTGGCTTCCCTGGGCCTCATTAGAAATAGAATTGTCTTGGGCCACACATGAAATACACTAAGATTAACTATAGCTGATGAGCTTTAATAAAATGACAAACAAAAATCTCTTCATGTTTCAAGAAAGGTTAGGAATTTGTGTTGGGCCACATTCAAAGCCATCCTTGGCCGTACGTGGCCCACGGACCATGGGTTGGGCAAGCTTGTTCTAAGGTATGAACTTCAAATACTACAAAAAATTTTTAGGCATGTTATTGGTTCTTTCCTGGAGCAGCTCCATATCTAGTTTATGGCACATTTTTATCAGCTCCTTATAGATTTTTCTTAGGTGTTTTTTTTTTTTTCTGAACCATTTTGTCTTTTTGCTTTCCTTAAGTTGCTGTAAAATCTTTCTGTCATCATGGTTGTAAGTTTCTCTAAATGTTGTTTTACTTCTCATGGGGAACTGAATGCAGCTTCCTCTACTCAGCTCTAGTCATCTCTGCCCATAGCTACACATAGCACTGCAGGGACCTGGATTTCCTAGATGACATATTTACTCTGAATTCATCCTCCTCCACTTATACCTCTTCTATTCACTTTGACTCATTTCCTTTTCTTTATCTCTTTCATCTTTTCTTTATAATAAAGATCAGGGTCTCACTATGTTGATGGCCAGGCTGGTTGGAAACTCCTGGTCTCAAGTGGTCTTCCCAAAGTATTGGGATTACAGACATGAACCACTGAGCCTAGCCTGACTCATGTATTCTACCAATAAGCTAAGTACATAAACTCGTGTCTTCCCACTTGACAGAACCATGAAACAGATCATTCCTGTCTTCCTTTCATTTATTTGTATTGTTTCTTAATAATACTGAAAGCCAAATTCATTCTTTCCTCAAACCACTTTCATTCATTATATGACTTCCTAAAACACCTGAAGAAAGGTTATTAATGATCGTTTCTTCAATATTTATCCATTGATATCTGAAAGCCTACATGAGAGCCATTGGAATTTATGGTTGATTCACACATAATTTTTTGCAGTATTATGATCTCTGTGTTTTTAAATTAGTTTTTAGTACGAGGTCTTCCTACTCCATAGCTTGACCACTCTCCCTGAGCATTAATCAATGCTGCATTGTACCCTCAGGATTGGAAGCCATGAGAAAAATCTTCCTCAAATCCTACCAAGATGATTTCCATTCAAGCGATAAGTGGATACATTTCTAGCATGTCTGTCTGAGGCTAAATCTGAGGGAAAAGGCCTAATACTTGCAATCCACTGGTTGGTTTTCCTGCTTTCCTCATTTAAATTTCTTTGGTTTTCTTGAATTTTTGCCCATAAACATCTCATTTGCTTCATAATCTTCTCCTGTAAAAGAACTATGAATGTGAACATCAGAGAAGCAAATCATTTTAGGTTTCAGACCCCCAATGGTAAAGAAATCAAGGGATGAGATATGAAAGAGATTTGGGAAGATCTTGGACTGCAGAACCACAACGTGTAACGCAACAAGTTTAATAGGAAAATCATAGGCAGGGCTAATTTACAGATAATGTGGCACCTTGCATCAGAATTGGAATCTACTGACACCGTGCCCTTCTAATTCTAACGTGTTTTATTCTATTATTTCCAGTGTTGGTAAATAGGTTTCTTATAGAAAAGACTTTTTAACTTGTAGTTTGGATAGCCAGAAACTCTTCTGATATTGAGCTCTTTACAGTGCCTTGAACACTGCATCAAGTAGTCAAATTATTACAATGATTATTAACTTCATCACTCCCTCAGTGAAATGTAAGCTCCAGGAAGGAAAGTACACTCAGATTATATTTAGTATTTTATCATTGATACCTAGGCACTACACGACATCCAGTACAGAACAGATTAATCGTCATGCTCTTCATCTTCCCCTAATCTCTTTATCTGTGCTATCCTCCAGCTTTCAAAGTGCTCTCAGAGCCATCACTTACCCAGTGTTCCTTAGCTGCCCCTCACAGTGTGTGTGAGCCCCATGCTCCTGAGAGTTCCAGCACAGCAAATGAATCAGGCTCTTTTTCCGCCTCTCCAAATATCTTCTTTGTCTCCCTGTGGATCCCACACATTTGTTCATTAGGGCTCAGGAATTGCCAGAGACTGGCTTTTCTGGCAATGGACACTAGATTCTTCAGAAGAATATTGGTTTTGAAGTCCTCCTGCTGTGACAGTTCCCAGCATGTGGGCAGCAGGTAGGAATTTTGGTTTCTTCCTAGGAAAGGCAGAGACAGGGCCTACAGAAGCTGGGGCTGCAGCCTGTGGCGATGGGGTCTACACATTAGTTCAGACAGAAGAGGCAGATGGGTTCTTTCTGGAAGGCTTGTGTGATGTCTGAGACCATTTTCCTGAAGGAAGGAAATTAGGAAAGGTATGATTCAAACTTCTTCATCTTATGCCCTGAGAAACAAAGACCAAAGCAAAATTTGACTCAGGTTGTGACTCAATGATACACTTCTGTCTAGAGTAGAATAGGCTTTATTTTGCATAAGACAAAAATAGAACCTGAGGCACAAAGAGAGCTCTCAGATCTGTAGGTAAAATTGTCAGATGCATGCATAACTCACAGGGCACTACATCCTACCCTTTTCTTTTGTATAGAAAAATGAACCTCAGAGAGGCCAGAAATGGTGGCTCACACCTATAATCCCAGCACTTTGGGATGCCAAGGCTGGTAGATCAGGTTGGAGACCAGCCCGACCAATATGGGGAAACCCCATCTCTACTAAAAATACAAAAACCAGCCAGGAGTAGTGGCACACGCCTGTAATCCCAGTCACTCAGGGGACTGGGCAGAAGAATCACTTGAACCCTGAGGTTGCAGTCAACTGAGATTGAGCCACTGCTCTTCAGCCTGGGCAATAAAACAATACCTGTCACAAAAGGAAAGAAAAAGAAGGAAGGACGGAAGGAAGGAGAAAAGAAAAGAAAAGAAAGAAAAGGAGAAAAGAAACCTCCATTTTGTTGAGTTTTGACTTTACTCCAAAAAGCTTGAGGTTTAAGAGTATGAAATTGGGACCAATTTACACCATAGATGATGGGTCCTGAATATTCTGAAAACCATTCTTAATGCTCATTGTGATTGGTTTAGGAAAGATCGATTTAGTACAAAAGAAAAAAGTGATTGGTTTAGGAAACTGTATTTCACTGAGATTTTACTCTCATTATTTCATTTTGATGTCATAATTTTCTCCTTTAAAGTATTTCGAAAAATCTCAATCATAAGCCACCACTGCAAAATAATTTCTAAATAAATAAGCAATATTTATTTACTGAACATTTGGTGAAATTTCATCAGATCAGATTTCACCCAAAATTTGATCAGATTTCACCCAAAAATGCTAAAGAGGCATTTAGTATATTCTAAAACACAATATTACCCTCAAATTATTCAACATATTACCTAAGTTGTATATTATAGAATATTTTGTCTTGTGCATATATTTATGTGCCACCTTTAGAATTGAAGGTAATACATTTATGCACAACATATGGAATAAAATATTCTCAATAAAATTTAGGATATACAAGTATAAAATTGCAAGATATCTGAAAACTATTTTCTGAGTTCTTAGAATACATAGGAACAACTAATGAATACATAAATGATACAAGTAAAATTAATCTCACTGCAGTTCACAAGTATGTAGGAAGACAGGATAACAAGATAAGAGTAAAAACATTTTTACTAATTAAGCAAATGACATCATTTCATAGAAACAAGCTCAGTTTGTTGAAAAATTCAACGTAGGGCAGTCTGTTTTGGATTGGAAAAGTAGCAGGAACTCCTCCTCTGTTAGCTGTGTTCTCACCCTAGAAATATACTTATGGTCTCACTGATACTTGCTGTAGAAGTAATAATATAAAGTCTGATCAGGGATCAGGGCCTCACCATATAGCGGTAGTAGCTTTCAGACATCTTCACAGCCAGTTCCAAAGCCACTCTGTGTGTCCCAGAGAAGAATGAGCTTGGCTCCTTGTACCTCTTTATATTGAATCTCTGAAAAATCACACTCATTTTGAAAAGGCTGTACATTTCTTGGAGTTTAGGATAGCCATTAGGGTTCTTGATTAGGTTTCACCAGAAGAGAGGAAATGATTGATTCAACACCTTGGCTAATCTCCATAAACACACTTTAAACTTCCTCTCATCAAGAACCTCTGAGTTTACAACAAATGAACCCTCAAATACCAAATTTGTGGATAATTTTTGGAGTACTTGAATATTTTACTCATCAAAAGATGGGAAAGAGGATACCATCAATTTATGATTTTAATAAATGTCTTCAGAAGTCTGGAATATTTTTTCTCCTTTTTCTTTTTTTTTTTCTTATGTTTTTGGAAATGTTTTGCCTGAAATTGGCTTTAATTCTAATAGTCACTGAACTAGACTGGAAATGCACTTTGCTGTTGCTTTTAAGACTTGATCTCTGGTTTTAATGTATTAATGTATTACTGTCAATTCATATATTATATATATATTTTCTGGCTCTGTAGCCCAGGCTGGAGTGTGGTGGTGGAATCACAGCTCACTGCAGCCTTAAACTGCTGGGCTCAAGTGATCGTTTTGCCTCATTATCTCAAAGAGCTGAAATTACCGATGTGAGCCACTGCACCCGGCCTATTAATTTATGTTTTTAATAAAAGCATAAGAATTATCCTTATTATAAATTAAGAAATAGAATATCTTTAAGAAAATATTTTTAAGGAAATATAATATCTTTAAGGAAAAATGAAATCTCCAGTAGCTATAGACTCCTATGAAAACCACCGTTACCAATAGCAATTTTGTGTATGTCTATATAACACATACATATGTAAATATATATAATATATACATGAATTTTTCCACATTTTCCAGTCATTGAAGAATAAATATTATAATGTATATTAATAAAAAGTGAAATAAGTAAAATTTGCTGTTTAGTGAAAGCTTTGCTTAGCAACTTAAATGAAGCTGCAGAAAATGTGACTTGGATAATAGATGTAAAAAAATGTCATGAGGGCTTCACAGATGGACAAATAGAGGTAAACTAGGAGAGTAATAGTGACATATGGAGGATGAGAGTATCACGTATGTCCTTCATAAACAGCATCATGTGTGATTGACTGTAGCACAAAGGGGAGCTAAGTAGAGAAGATGAGGAGAGTACATATTCAAGGATATAATGTTTGTTTTGATAGTTTTTTCAGAGTAAACAAATACATTATTGAATTCAAGAAGCCAAACAATCCCCATTTTGGATGTGTAAAACATAAATTTACTTTGTTTTGAATGTGCAAAACAACATATTTTGGCTGATTTTTAGTATTTCTCTGTCTTTGGTGGCTGATTCATTATGATATTTTAAGTTTGAAACCACCACCAAAGATGAAGAATCTCTTTAAAGCAGCCAAAATAAACTGTTTCATTGTGAGGGAACACTTAATAGAATGACAACAGACTGCTCCACAATCATAAATCATAAATGTAAGTATAAGACGGTGGACTAATATTTGTAAAGTGTCAAAAAATGTAACTGCCAATATGGAGATGAATGTGAATTGGAAATATCTTTTATATAAGAGGATAAAATGACTCTTGTCATATAAGTATAACAAAAAAGGGACTTTATATCCTACTAAGGGCTTCTAGAACAGTACGCATAAGATCTACTTGAAAGATAATTCCAACACCTCTGCCACATTGAATCTGGCTTTATTTATTGCTTAGTCTCTTAACAGTGTTTCCTTTATGTATCTTTTCTGTTTCTATACATGTCTGGTAAGTTTTACGCAAAAAGTGAACTATGTAGAGTAGACTAATGTAGAAAGCAAAATCCACATGTGTTCCCTTTTACTAGGCTGTATGTGTGTGTTTTGGGGGAGGAGGTTGAATCAATCTAGTCAGGAGTTGATTTGGTTTTGGGACTTTTTCCTCTTAGAGTTATTTCCAGGGCACCATAAGTTTCACGCTTATCTAGCATTACTTTGTGTTTCAGGTTGGACTGGTTCAGCAGCTTTTCTCAATATCTGCTGTATCCTCACATTTAAGTTTCCTTTCAAATTCTGTTCAGTCCCCCAGAAGACACTGCTTTGACCTGTTACTCAACAATTGTGAGCCTAGATGGGGGTGGGGATGAGGATGGAGAAGCATTCTCTGTCATTCTGATGAAGCTCAGTCATAGGTTGACACTGTTTCTGGGTCTGCATGGTTGGAATCCTTTTTGTTTTTTTGGTTTTTTTTTTGACGGAGTCTCACTCTGTTGCCCAGGCTGGAGTGCAGTGGCATGATCTTGGCTTACTGCAAACTCCACCTCCTGGATTCACGCCATTCTCCTGCCTCAGCCTCCCAAGTTAGCTGGAACTACAGGCACCAGCCACCATGACCAGTTAATTTTTTTAAAAAATATTTTTAGCAGAGACTAAAGCCAAGATGGTCTCAATCTCCAGACCTGGTGATTCGCCCACCTCAGCCTCCCAAAGTGCTGGGATTATAGGCGTCAGCCACCGCGCCTGGCTAGAACCTTCTTAATGATCCTGTCCCACCTTCAGATGTAGGTCTAAATCCTCCACATATTTCTTTTCCTCTTTTTTCTTTTCCCGTTTCCAAAGTTCAATTAGTTTTACCAATGTCCCAAGGGCAATGACATTCCTTATCTTTTCCTTTGTAATTTAAGATTGTGTTACACAGGAGAGATGAGGAGGTAAATACAGGTCTTTAAATGTAATATTCTGTGAATCTCTTCACAGACTGTAAAAAAAATGTATGTGGCACATATACACCATGGAATACCATGCAGTCATAAAAAAGGATGAGTTCATGTTTTTTTGCAGGGACGTGGATAAAGCTGGAAGCCCTCATTCTCAGCAAACTATCACAAGAACAGAAAATCAAACACTGCATGTTCTCACTCACAAGTGGGAGTTGAAAAATGAGAACACATGGATACAGGAAGGGGAGTATCACACACCGGGGCCTGTCAGGGGGTGGGGAGCCAGGGGAGGGATAGCATTAGGATAAATACCTAATTTAGATGACGGGTTGACAGGTGCAGCAAACCACCATGGCACACGCATACCTATGTAAAAAACCTGCACATTCTGCACATGTACCCCAGAACTTAAAGTATAATAACAAAAAAGCATGGTTTATGTCTTAATGTTGATTGATATTAACTTATCATAAAAGAAATTATATATATACACATTTGAAAAATTAGGCATAAAATTGAATTTATCTATTTCAAACTTCTTTTCTTACACGTTAAAATATTAAAAAATACATATATAATTCTCTTCTTCATGAAAGAAACTCATAGTTTCTCTCCTTCATTGCAATGCTGCCTGGATCTTATCCTGGTTATTTTTACATTTCCTAACCATTACCTTCCTAAAATATTATTCAACATTCTAACTTCTAATACTAATTAATGGAGTTTGCAATTCATATAAATAAAACACTGTAATATAACATTTGTGTGTTTCAATTCTTTTTCTTAAACTTGAGATTCATTAATTTGTTGCATTTTGGTGTTATTCTCTTTGTTTCATAGAATTATTTTGTATGATGAGATCACAATTTATTTAGCAATTCTACTGTTGATGAATATTTATTTTGTCTCCAATTTGGAGCTACTATGAAAATTGATGCAAAGATCAACATTATGTTTATCTCAAAACGTACATAGGCAGTCAGTGGAATATATTTTAGAATTAGAGTATCTAGCCAATAAGGAATGCTCATAGTCAGTTTGCCAAAAAGTATTTCAGTTTACACCCCTCCAGCCATGAATAACTTACATTGATTTTTTTTTTTTATACTTTAAGTATTAGGGTACATGACAACGTGCAGGTTTGTTACATGCCATGTTGGTGTGCTGCACCCATTAACTAGTCATTTAACATTAGGTATATCTCCTAATGGTATCCCTCCCCACTTCCCCACCCCACAACAGGCCCCGGTGTGTGATGTTCCCCTTCCTGTGTCCTTGTGTTCTCATTTTTCAATTTCCACCTATGAGTGAGAACATGCAGTGTTTGGTTTTTTTTCCTTGTGATAGTTTGTTGAGAATGATGGTTTCCAGCTTCATCCATGTCCCTACAAAGGACATGAACTCATCATTTTTTATGGCTGCATAGTATTCCATGGTGTATATGTGCCACATTCTGTTAATCCAGTCTATCATTGTTGGACATTTGGGTGGGTTCCAAGTCTTTGCTATTGTGAATAGTGCTGCAATAAACATACGTGTGTGTGTGTCTTTATAACAGCATGATTTATAATCCTTTGGGTATATACTCAGTAATGGGATGGCTGGGTCAAGTGATATTTCTAGTTCTTGATCCCTGTGGAATTGCCACACTGACTTCCACAATGGTTGAACTAGTTTACAGTCCCAGCAACAGTGTAAAAGTGTTCCTATTTCTCCACATTCTCTCCAGCATCTGTTGTTTCCTGACTTTTTAATGATCGCCATTCTAACTGGTGTGAGATGGTATCTCCTTGTGCTTTTGATTTGCGTTTCTCTGATGGCCAGTGATGATCAGCATTTTTTCATGTGTCTTTTGGCTGCATAAAAGTCTTCTTTTGAGAAGCGTCTGTTCATATCCTTTGCCCACATGTTGACGGGGTTGTTTATTATGTGTATTTAAATTTTGCTAATTTTTATGAAGGCCTGTAGTTCAACTTGTGGATTAATTTTTATAATTCTGAGGACTAATAAAAGTAATCCCTTTTTCATATTTGGCCAGTTATTTATGCCTCCAATTTTATGAAGTGCCTGTTCAAATATTTTACCCAATTTTATATCGGGTTCATTTTCTTTTATTTATGACATTCATTAATCACATGTATTGCATTTTGTTTCATATAAGTTGGGATAAATATTTTTCTCCACTCTTGGTTTCCATTTTAATTCTTGGATGGTAAATTTTGAAACACAGAAGTCATTATTTTTGATATAAACTAACTAAATTTTCCTTCTTAATTGTTACTTTTTTGTCCAGGTTAAGAAATCTTTCTCTATGAGAATATTTTATTATGTTCCCTTCACCTTCACAACATGAATCCATGTGGAAATGAACTCTGTATGGTTTGAGATAGGGGTCAGTATTCAGTCATTTCCATTTGAATATTTAATTGATCCAGCATTGTCCTGATCACCTTGTAAATTTCACTGTAGAACAGCACTCTTAATAATGCATGAGCATTTGTGTATAAGATGAGATTTACAAAGATAAGCACAGCATAGGAGGTCAAATAAGATTACCTCAAGGTATGGATTCAGAAATAAAACACATGGATAAGTATAGTATTGTTAGATGAAGAGAAAGAAAATATTTCCAAGTTACCACTGACTCTTTTTACTCCAAGTTTTTTCATGAAGCACAAGATCTCTATTTTCTTCCATTGATTTTAACTTCATTTAGACACCTCTGTCATCTCTGATTTCACTTTGTGACATTCAGAAATAATGAAAAACCAGAGAATATATTCTATGCCATGCATCATGGGTAATGATTTTCCAAAAATGATTAAACAAAGAACCAATACACATGGTTTTAGTTTTTTCACCATATTTAATAGAAACCGTATTAATGAGTTGTGATGACATTAGAAGGCAACTAAACACATTAAATATAACTTATTTGTCCTCTTTGATGAGGCACAAAAAAGAGGACTTCCTGGGATAAAGGGGTTTACACAGCATGTGGACACATTACCAATTTGTCTCTGGTCAGAGGTGACTACAGCGAAAGATAGGCCCGAGAAGAGGTGAGAAGGAGCAATTATGGATGGTGTATATAAGGGAAATTTGATCAGCATCAACAATGCTCATGGTTCTACCTTCACAATCCAGGAATAATCCTACTCGGCTGCTAGGCCTTGGAACATATAGCACCACATGTGGGGTGTGGTAAAGAGACTGCAGTGAACGTCCTCCTTAACACATCCAAGAAGAAAGAGTCCCTCCTCTCCATCTATCTTGTCATTCTGTCTCTTCTCTTTCCAATAATTGTTACAGACACCAAAAGCCCAATTCCAAGAGTCCCCCACATGAACCTCCCAATAATATTTGCCAGATGTGAAAGTCTGAGCGCTCTACTCAGGAAAACATTCAGATGTTGCCATGATGCGGGGACCATCTTGAGGGTCACATCCAACATTCATGCTTCTTAAGTCTCCATACAAGAAGATATGACTACTGGCTCTTTCAGGATGCAGAGTAATATCAACTGCAAAATTTTTTTAAAAAAGTATGGACACATGTAAATAATAAAAGTTAAAATTCTTGAGGGAAAAATTGTTCTACCAAGTATCTACTTTACCAAGGAATTTGAAGTTACAAGAACAGGATAATTTTGATTATAACATTTAATAAAGGACAAGGAAGATTAATATTCTCTACAGGAAAAACAAAACCCTAAAAACAGACATTGAAAATTTGGAAACTCAAAAATTGAGAGTCAAATATAAGACCAGCCTGTTTTAATCCAATTTCCAATGTAAAAGTGAGATATTATATGCCCTGACTGCCCTTTAGCTATCAAGGTCATTATTATTAAAATATTTCTTGTTCTTAAATACTAGTGATATAACTTTGGCAAGAATGGGAAGAGTTTCACTTACTCAAGCACTACTCTAGATAACTGGATAAAAGTCCATATGTCCAAATTATAAGTGATAACTTAAGGCAGATTTCTGCAAAACCTCATTAGCTCTTTAGGTGCCAGAAAATCGATCTCTTTTGTTCATTTCTGCATTGGCTTAGAATGCTTATTAAGACACAGTAGGCACTTGATAATTTGCAGAAAAACGTATTGTAAGTAATATCCTTAAAGATATCACCTTTAAAGAAACAGGATGACTTATAATATGAATAATTAAGCTGATTATATCTCTCTCTGTCTTTCACAAACAGCCATTTGATTTCTTTCTTAGTGCTTAGAGGTGTGTTTAATATCGTTCGTTTTTGGCTGGGAGCGGTGGCTCACACCTGTAATCCCAGCACTTTGGGAGGCCCAGGCAGGCGGATCACGAGGTCAGGAGATCGAGACCATTCTGGCTAAGGTGGTGAAACCCCGTCTCTACTAAAAAAAATACAAAAAAATTAGCTGGGCGCGGTGGTGGGCGCCTGTACTCCCAGCTACTCGGGAGGCTGAGGCAGCAGAATGGCGTGAACCCGGGAGGCGGAGCTTGCAGTGAGCCCATATCGCGCCACCACACTCCAGCCTGGGTGACAGAGTGAGACTCCGTCTCAAAAAAATATATATTGTTTGTTTTTACTTTTCCGTCAGGAAATCTGTACTCCTTTCAGAATATATATGTACTTTCATTTCGTCACTTCTCTTAGCAGTATTCATTTTATGTTTGAATCAATAAATAATCAATACAGATTATTCAGCCATGAATTTAGGCCCCATCTTCAACTACGCTATGCTACTTTTTCTGCTACATCTCTAAGCACTGCCTCTCTCATGATATATGTGTAAATCACATATGTGAACTATATAGAATTCCAGTAGTATGATGGATCTTGTATATAGTTTCCAACACCCCCTCCCCAGTTTATCTGCCTGAAATTCTCAGGAATTTCTCATTAATTTTTTTTGTAGTGTAGTTTAATTTTATTTAGAAAATGAAAGATAATATAATTTTAAAACTTTTGACTTACATATACTGTTGATCCTTGAATAACCCTGGTTAGAACTATGTGAGTCACTTATAATTGGAGTTTCTTCTGCTTCTGCCTCCCCTGAGACAACAACCCCTCCTCTTTCTCCTCCTTCTCAGCTTACTCATCATGAAGATGATGAAGGTGAAAACCTTATAATGATCCACTTCCACTAATTATATTTACTATTACATTAATGAATAGTAAATTTATTTTCTTTTGATTTTCTTGATAACATTTTCTTTCCTTTAGCTATCTTTATTGTAAAAATACAGTATAACATATAAAATATGCATTAATCAACTGCTAATATTATCAGTAAGGCTTCTAGTCAACAGTAGGCTATTGATAGCTAAGTTTTGAGGAAGTCAAACATTACATGCTGATTTCTGACTTCGTGGGATCTCGGCACCCCAACCACCATTTTGTTCAAGGGTCAACTCTAAGTTTATTAAATTTTTTTATATCATTCAAATAATCTGAGAATTTCTTTGTGAACACTCAAAGGCTTTATCTTTCTGTGAAACCCTGTGTTTATCTCATGCAATAATTATTGCATTCCATAGTGATAGTATGTTTTCTCATAGCTATTAATATTTTATATCATTCCCCAGGAAATGAAAAATATTTTAGCTGAATATGTTGATATTAGGAAGAAATCCTAATAAAAAGTTTGCTTCCATGTTGAAATGATTAGATGGAACCCTTTCACTATGGTTCTGCTGCTCACAGTAGCATAACAATTTATACCTTGGTAGTGCCCATTGCTCTAGTTGGTACACTGAAGCATATGCTCCCCATGCTTTTCTGATAATATTGTGAATTATATTAACCTTTTTTGAAAGTGATAGTTACGTACTGCTAAAGTGTCAAAGAGCTGTCACAAAGTTCTATACTTTATCAAAGTATTTTCATTTCTTGAATTATTTCTTAAGAAAAAGTCTCAATTTTGGAAAAGAAAGACTGCTTTGAAAAAGACTTGAGTTCTAAAATGACAATGGCAAGTATTTCAAAATAACCTATTCCTAAGAGAAATTACTAAATAAGTTGATATTCACCAATTTGAACATTTTATAATAATTAGAATTGATCATTAGACGCCTTGCACAGTGACTCACGCCTATAATCCCAGCACTTTGGGAGGGCGAGGCGGGCAGATCACCTGTGGTCAGGAGTTTGAAACTGGCCCGGCAAACATGGCGAAACCCCGTCTCTACTAAAAATACAAAAAATAAATAAATAAATAAACAAAAATAAGAAACTAGCCAGGCACAGTGGCAGACACCTGTAATCCCAGCTACTCGGGAGTCTGAGGTAGGAGAATGGTTTGAGACCTGGAGGTGGAGGTTGACAGGAGCTAAGATCCTGCCACTGCACTCTAGCCTGAGCAACATAGCGAGATTCCATCTCAAAAAAAAAATTGATTATTAGAAATACAATATAAGAAGATATTTATAACAAAATAAGAAGCAAGCAGAAAGGATGTAAAATTGCAAATATAACTTGATTAATTTTATTTAACAAATATAGGAAATCTTAAAGGGAGTTAATTAATTAGTATAATAATTGTGTTATCTTCAGGGAAATATTGGGAGAATTGTTTCCTTATTGTTTACAATTCTTTCCAATTTTTTTTATGTGGGTAAAAAGTCAACAGTGAATATGAAAATTTAAGCAGATTTCAAACATGGCGTATTCCATGAAGCTGATTTTCTATCTTTAAAAGAAAAATGATGTTTTCTTTCCCTGACAAAATGCCTCATCATTTGAATTATGGTTTGTTAAGGACACACAGCTTTTTCTTCCTTGAGTATTTCTATATTTGGTTCATTTTCTCCAAATGATAGTAAAGATTTAGTCTGTGTCTCTATATGATGTTTACAATTCCTGAAACATGTGAGCAGTGCGTTGCACATAATAATAGTAATTTCTCACTAAGTCAATTAAGCTGAATGTTGAATTTCTCAACCAAAACTTTGAAATCTAAGGAAGAGACATGTCTTCATCCTGCTTTTCTTGTGTGACTTCTTTCCCCTGTATCAAAGAATACAGGGTGTTAACACAGGATACAGAGAAAGAGAAGTGTGTGTTTGTGTGTGTGTGTGTGTGTGTGCATTTACCTATGTGTAGCCACATCCATTTTTGTATTTGTAGGAATGCCTTGTGAATTTGATTCAGAAACCCATAGCATTTTATTGAAATTATGTTTCATATGATTGTCTTAACTGTTTATGGGATAACAGACATTCTGGGTTTCATTTATCATACACTGTTACAAAATCTGAGTTCTTGATGTTAAATTCATAAATATTGAATACAGCTGAAATCCAGATTATAGAGGTTTTCCTATTATAGGTTATTCCTGTTTTCATTTTGTCAACAGGGTGCAGTTGAAAGAACAATATGGAACTCCCATTTCAGTGTGAATATAGGCAAGTTATTTAACTCCTGACCCTTTGTTATCTTATCTGTGAAATGGGGCTACTACGCTGCCCAACTTGCAGAATTGCTCTGAAGATTAAAAATCACGTATTGTATAAACATTCGAAAGAGTAATTGGCACATGGGAAGCGATCAGCCAGTTCTAAATGCTAACTGCTAGTAAAACTAAATTTTAAAAAAAGTAAGAGATAAAGTAATGAATGTAATAATTAATACTTTCTTAATGTAACAATTGTTTCTCATTAATTAACTACATTGTGACAGAATTGGTATATTGAATTCGGTGACTCATTGTTCGTCTGCTCAGAGTTTGTTGATACACTTTCAATTAGACGGAATCATTCTTATTGCAATAGCAATCCCATCACTCCATTTGGAATGTAAGTTCTGTGAAAGCAGGGAGTGTTTGATGCGTAGTGGGCATCCAGATATTGTAGAAAGACTGAAATAAACACCATGTTTTGGTTTCCTAATAGGTTTAGCTTTAAAAGTAAGAATATTGTTAGTTATCACTTGGCAAATATTTATAATTTGCCAGGCATCTTACTAAACATTAGTAGATTATCTTATTTTAATGTTGATGTTACTTCTGTGAGTAGATTACTAGGATACCTAAGTTGAAGAAAGTCTTGCCTATATTTGTATATCTGGGTTTATCAGTTAATTATTATTCCAATGTAAATAAAAATCACTACCATTTTTCCCATTGGCACATGCAGCTGTTTCTGTGCTTTCATAAGCCTCAGCAGAATAGTATTTTATAAGATTTAAAAATATGGTAGCTATGTATGTTATTGTTTTTAATTTGCATATTATAGAAATTTAAAATATGCATTTCATGCTTGAAGAACACTGATTTGAATTGCACGGGTCTACTTAAGAACAATTTTTTTTTTTTTTTAATTTTTGAGATGGAGTTTCACTCTTGTTGCCCAGGCTGGAGTGCAATGGCGCAATCTCGGCTCACTGCAACCTCTGCCTCCCGGGTTCAAGCGATTCTCCTGCCTCAGCCTCCCGAGTAGCTGGGATTAGAGGCATGCACCACCATGCCCGGCTAATTTTTTGTATTTTTAATAGCGATGGGGTTTCTCCATGTTGGTCAGGCTGGTCAAACTCTCGACCTCAGGTGATCCGCCCGCCTCGGCCTCCCAAAATGCTGGGATTACAGGAGTGAGCCACCGCGCCCGGTCCACAGTTTTTAAAAAAATACATATAGTCAGCCCTTTCTATCTGTGGATTTCACATCAGCAAGCAAAGTTGGATAGAAAATACAGTATTATTCACTGTAATCCCAGGTACTTAGGAAGGTGAGAAAGGAGGATTGCTTGAGCCCAGGAGTCTGAGGCTTTAGTGAGGTATGATCACGCCACTGCACTCCAGCCTGGTGAAAGAGCAAGACTCTATCTCTTAAGAAAATAAAATAAAATACTGTATTGAAGGACAGAAATCCACACATATGGGGGGCCAACTTTTTATTTTTAATGATGGTAAGCTTTATTTTGCCAAAATTTTTTTTTGTTTTCAAACTTATATTTTCAAATATTAGTATTGCATACAGAAAATGATTTTGTTAAAAATATTACAAAGTAGGAAGGACATAAACCCAGAAAAAAGGCTTTTAAGTGAGTAAATTTATTTCTATGGAACAAATCTCAACAATTATTTTTCCTTTACCTTTGATACGTTAGAACTTACCAAAGAATGATACTCATTACATGAGCTTGAATCTGAGAAACTCAGATGTAGCTAATAAAGAACCAATGAATAATGTAAAGTAAGAGAATTATGAATGTTTTTCTAAAAAACAAAACAAAATAAAACAAAACTGTTACATTCCATTTGGACTCTTAGCCATGTTTTTCAGAAATATTTTCTGTTTTATATTATTGCCTACTTCACTGTCTTAACAAGATGAAGACCAGGACATCAAAGGGCATTAAGCATATGGTGGGAGTTATATTACGGGCAGTTAACCCAAGGGAGGTCAGATGTGGCTTCAGATTCCACATACACAGCTACCTTTCCTCACTGAGGCAGAGCAAGTTAATCCAGAAAGTCTTATCAGACTCTGAGAATGCTGTACTTACATTATTTGGAAAAATCACTTGAAAAGATGAAATATTAAATAATTTATACTAAAATCTAGATTATTATTCTGATAGGTCAATTTGATTTGTTTAGTGGTTTGCTCACTTTCAGCTTGTTAATTCCACAGAAGAGGAGGGCCTACTTTTCATATATACGTGTCTTTTCTGCAGGACTTAAGTATGCACCAATTTTGATATCTATCAGGGTCCTGGAACCAATTCCCAGAGAAGACTGATTAAGTTCAGTTTTGTTCTGAAATTTTTATTTTGTGTGTAGAAATAACATTTTCATGAAGTTATAACTATGTTCATTTATCATTCCAATATTATTAAGAATTATGAATGATCAACTGATGTTTCTGTAATGAGCATTTATTGGTACTTAGGGTTACCAGATAGACATTTTTATAGATAGGAAAATAAAAAATGACTCCCACTTATAATATCACTTTTTCTTCTTTTTGTACGGTGGAAAAATATCATAGTTGATTTCTTGCAAGCCAATAGAAAATTTCGAAATATATGTAGTAAATGATAAATATAATATTTTCTCATACAGTATAATATAGTTTTTGCATAGCTTTATTTTCAGTATCTTTTTGTTTCTTATTTTAAAAGAATATATGTTTATTTTAGAAAATGTTAAGATCAAGAAAGCAACAACTGAAAATAAATATTTCCCTAATTCCATCAGAAAAATATAAAATCATGGTTATAGTCTTAGGTGTATAATTCTAGTCCCTTTCCTATTTTAAATATATTTTTGTTTATGTATACACAAAACCAAGTAAATCTCTCTATATATAATTTATATAATAAACATATATTTATTTATTCTTTTTCTCATGTTTTATATGTAGAGGTTTTTTTCTCTCCTAAATCTTGACTATTGCAATTTTTTTCTGCCAAACATGGACTATCCCCATGTTGATCTTATATGTACTGCAGACGGAGTTAGGTAATTGGACAGCCAGAAATGGCTCTATCTTTCTGTCCAGGGAATATCAAAGCGTCAGGTTTGGGAGTAAGAGCATGTTTTAAACAGTTTGATTGGTTGACCAATGGCAGCATATTTTTAACTTACCCATCGCCCTCGCTTATGTTGTTGTTCTTAAGAGACAGCTTCTCACACTGTCTCCCACGCTGGAGTTCAGTGGTGCAATCTTAGCTCACTGCAGCCTCAAACTCCTGGGCTTGATCAATCTTTCCACCTCAGCCTCCAAAATCACTGGGACTACAGTCACATGCCACAATGCCCAACTAATATTTGTACTTTGATTTGTAGAGACAGAGTGTCCCTATGTTGCCCAGGATGGTCTACAACTCCAGGCCTCAAGCAATCCTCCTACCTCAGCTTCCCAAATTTATGGGATTACAGGCATGAGCCACCACTCCTGGCCTTATTTATCTCTTTACTTCCGTGTTTGTCCTTCTTTCCTAGGTCTATTGCGTAATCTGTCTTAGCCTGTTCTATAAAACATTCTTCTGCTGTGGTCATGTGAAACATTACAAAATTGTTTTTGATGATTCTTCATGTTTTATGTTACATATTCTAACATGGTAGTGTGACTTTTTTAAAAAGGACAAAAAATTACAATAGAAGGTTGGCTAATCACAAACAAGACTTTGATGATCACAGTTGTGCTATAATTTATTGTAATGTATTAAAAAATCAACACTTACTTGTAATGTGCCTTGAGACAAATCATTTAGCCACTTGATTTCTCAGACCTAAGTTTCCTCCTCTGTGAAATACTAATATCAACTGTGCGTCGTTTATTTTAAAGAATTAGAAAAATTGTAAGTAAATACTTTAATACTGAGCATGATTGCTGTGGTTACTATACCGTTGTTACTATTGTAGCACTGAACCACTTACCACTTTAAGTTTTTTTGTTTGTTTGGTGTTTGGTTGTTTTTGTTTGTTTGTTTTGTTTTCTTTTGTTTTGTTTTTGAGACAGAGTCTTCTTGCTCTGGAGCCCAGGCTGAAGTGCAGTGGCATGATCTCGGCTCACTGCAACCTCCGCCTGCCAGGTTCAAGCAATTCTCCTGCTTTAGCCTCCTGAGTAGCTGGGATTCCAGGAACATGCCACCGTGCCCGGCTAATTTTTTGTGTTTTTAGTAGAGGCTGGGTTTCACCATGCTGTCCAGGCTAGTCCTGAACTCTTGACCTCATGATCCACCCACCTCAACCTCCCAAACTGCTGGGCTTACAGGCTTGAGCCAACGCACCCGGCCAGAGGAGTCTTTAGAGATGATTGAATGTGGAGGTTCAGTTGACAAGTGGCTTGTTCTAATTGTTAAATTAGAAATATTCAATGTTAGAATTGTCGAGTGCTCTTATGTTTCTCCTCTATATCATTTGGGCAACTAGTAAACAGCCTACTGTTTTATCAACAGGCATGTCATCTATGCTTCGAGCAGCCACAGCAAGTATTCAGGGGAGTCATTTCCAGGAATTTCTAATGCTCTGTTTGAAATTAAAAGCAAGGTGGACCCTTGCAAGGCTAGGGGAGAAGTGAAGAGAAAGATTTCTGTTGCTGCCTTCACAGTGCAGGCAGCTTCAGAGGCTTTGAACCAAGTAGCCTATGAGGATTCTTTAGAGAACCTATATTGAATTGTGTGATATATCACTCAGAAAGAATCATGATGGGTATATTGATGAATTTTTAAATTAGTATATTAGAAATGAAGCTACATATTATATAAAGTTATGTGAGTGTTCATATATATGTTTGTGTATATGTTTTATTTTCTTGTCATGGATTAAAAATAAAACATTAAAATTTATAATTATACAAGGTTATTCTGAAGTGGAAGAATCAAACTCAGTATTAAATCCAAGGGGAATAGACAAATATTGTGAAACTCTCATCTGGCATTATCAGAGAATCAAGTCTAATGTGTTCATGACGCTTCACACATGGGAAAACATCAGTTTGTCATAGAGCACACTGTGGAATATGCACAACTGCTCCAAGCCAGAGGTCTCACGCCCTGCCTGGCCTCCCAAGGCTGAGAGGATCACTATCTCAGCACAATAGTTGGGACACCGATTAAATTACACTTTTAGTAAATGTGATCACTCTATAGCATAAGAAATCATTATTTTTTATCAAAAATATCTTATTTATATAAAAGACTATAATGTAACACACGAGTATAGAGAAAAATTGTCATGAAATGAATATCTGTGAACCTACTAACCTTATTAAGAAAATAACATTTCCAATATCTTTTGGTTCTCCATGCACTAATGACAGTTGTGCTCATTCACTTTCTTGAATTTTGTGTTTATCTTTATTTGCTCTGTTATTCTTTATAATTTTATCACACGTGGCTATATTATTAACATGTCTTACGTTTTGGCTTTAGGTAGTTTTGAACTTTTTATAAGTAAAATCATACCATGTATATTTTTATGGTACTTGATTTTTTTTCCACCGTCTTTAAGGGTTTAGATAGATAGATAAGTAGATAGATAGATAGAGAGCATTTATTCAAATGAAAGTAAGATTCAGGGTCCATCAAGACAGAGAAAACATATAATAATGTGAATAGGGAAAGTTAATATAAAGAATGATTATTTATAACAGCATTTGAGCAATGAAATATTGTCTAGTAGAATCTAAGAAGTCTAAATAATACGTGATGAGCACATATAAGGAAGTTCCAATGAAGAGTCCCCTCACCCCTTGGCCTCACTGAATGTTAAGAAGTCGCTGTGCTTCCTAGAAATCTAGCCATTTTTATTAAATCAGTCTGGGAAGGCAGGAAGAAGAAAGACGTTTGCTTGCATTTTGTTTCTGTGAATTTAAGTGGCAGAAGATGGAATAGTACAATAAGATAAGGATCAGGAAATGGATCAGGACAAACAACTCAATTAGATAACAGTCCTTTTTAGCACCATAATCCATGTGACATTTCCTCAGTTCTCCCAAATATTTAGAGTCATTAAATATTTGTACAGTTTCCCATTCCCATTCCCACCTTTTTCCCTATCAGTTGTGAACATTCAAATAGAGTACTCTTTCTAAAAATTAGTTAAGAAACATAATTAACAGAAACGACTACATGGTACATACAGCAAACATTAAACTAACAGCCTGGAATACATATCTAAATGTCTTGGGTGATTTGAGCTACAAAACTTGTTGCCATTACCTGAAACCATGTTGTTTTATTAAGTTCTCTGAATGGGCCTACAAAGTCTCGGCGTACTAGAGAGTAGCTCTTAAATTTCCCAGGATTCCACTGCACACAGTGGAGGTCATGGTCAGCTATGCTTGGGATGAGCCATTAATGGCTACATAGCCTTTCCATTAACCCAGTCTCTGCCCCCAGTTTACTTGGACCATGAACTTTCATGCCTCAAATTTCAATAATGAATTTTATAACATATAACTCCCTCACGACACTCCAAAGGAGGGAATTGTGTCATTTTTGTTGATGGTTGCCATTTGTTTGCTTACTTTTATCACTTTTTTTAAACATGAGGTCCACTCCCTGAGCTGAGAATAAATGGAAAGCTTACACAGGAATTGAAGAATTTGAAAACGTGGATAATTTGCTCCTTGACCTCTGGACAATTTACTTAACCTCTTTAAATGTCAACTGCTTTCTTGCAAAATGGGAGGTAAACTTGATAATCCCTAAAATTTAAAAATGTATAACATTATACAGAGAGGACAGTGGTAAACTCAGGACTGCTGCCCTTTCTATATGATGTAATATTACATAAGACAAACCTATAACACGTCTAATGGACCACTGTTTACAGTTTGACACACCAATGCATTACCAATATTTCCTTTTAACTACATCTCATAAATTAATATGAAAAACCCTTATAGTCCTATTCCACGTAAGGTGAAGGAAAACTAGAAGCATGAAAAATGAATATTAATTTAATTAAACTTTTCTATAATGGCTCACTGTCTGTTCCAGACTCTGAAAAGTCCCAGGTACCAGAAAGCTGGAAAAAAAATAGAGCCAACAAATAGGACCAAGAAGGACTCAGCTTTCATAATAAAATACTCAACATCCTTGCTGTTTTTAATAATGTGGAAAGTTGACAATGGTGGTGGTATTGCTGGTGGGTTTGTGTGTACCTGCATGTGGTGTATATAATTATATACATATAATTACTTTTAGAGCTCTTGCATCTTGAAAAACGCCCATCTGTTTGGTAACATTTTATGTTGTGGCACTTTCCTCACATTTGAAAATGGGAATTGTGATACAAAGACATGTATTTTTTTTTTCCACACTAAGATTCAGAATGTTCTGGCACAGATATTTCTCATTCATGTTAGCTATCTACATTCATTAGCTGTTTAGATACCATCAATAGAATTCTTTAAAAAAGAAAAAGAAAAAAAGAAGTCGCTGTGCTGTTGCGCTTGAAAAACTTGCTTTAAATCCACACTTCAGAGCTCCCCAGAAACTTGCCTTCTGGGCCACTTGTAAAGCTGTTTATGAAGAAATGTCATGCTAGACGGGCTCCACTGCAAATATGGCAAAGGACAGTATCAGGAGGAGCTCACGGCTGCTGAGTTCTCCTGGCCACCATGAACTTCAGGAAGTGCGTGCTATAGCAGCAGCCTGAACTACAGAATCTGGTCATCGGTGTATCCCTGTATGCCCTCGGGGCCAGACACTGGAGGTGTCATTTCCAAAGCAAATTGGAAGCGCTTTTTCGGAATTTCTCTCCAGTGCTTTCTACTCACAAAAATTGACATCTTAACACGTGGCAAAGAAAAAATATTTAAAGGGTCCAGATCTATTTATGTAAACAATCAAGAGTGAGTTTGTAGTGGATAACCCAAAGTTGGATAAATGTTGCATAATAAAATATATATTTATTCATTTTCTGCTGTTGTACATTTGGAATGATTTTTGTATTTTGATTTTGTGAACACTTCTCCTAATGCAAATGTTCAATAGATTCTCTTTCCTGACAGTATCTTCTGATAGCTGGAATGTCTGGGTTATAAAATTTGTTGATCGTCAATTCTACTGGCAATGCCACAGTGTTTCAAAGTAATTTTACGTATTTATATTTCCACTGACAAGGTAATCATGTTATACAAAATAATAGAAATATGGATGATTGTGGCAAGTTAAAGAAATACAAAGAACTCACCCTTACTAGAATCCAAGGCATTTGTGGGAAGAACGATTCATACATTGAGCACCAAATACATGAAGTACATTTTGGAAGACATCGAGACGAGTGTAACTACTTGTAGCTTATCAAAATCCCATAATAAGGTTAAGCAGCTAGGAACGTAGGCACATTTGCATTTCAGAAACATTCTGGCCTAGATAGAATACAAGGACATCAACCCAGCAAAAGAACAGAACTAACAGTTTTTTGTGTGTGTGAGACAGGGTCTCGCTCTGTCATCCAGGCCAGAGTCAGTGGCACAATCCCGGCTCAATGCAACCTCTGCCTCCTGGGCTCAGGCAATTGTCCAGCCTAAGACTCCCAAGTAGCTGAGATTACCGGCGTGCACCATTGTGCCTGTCTAATTTTTATATTTTTGTGGAGATGGAGTTTCACCATGTTGCCTAGGCTGGTCTTGAACTTCTCCGCCTGACCAGTCAAGCCACCTAGGCCTCCCAAAGTGCTGGGATTACAGGCATGAGCCACCATACCAGGTCCCGAAATCTTTTCTCATGACAACTGCTGTCACATAGACTTTACTATCAGAAAAGAAAAGACTACCTTCATCCTTTGGATTTCAGCTTAGGTGTCATTTCTTTTATGAAGACTTTTAGGATGACTGTCCTTTCGTTTGTATGAACTACTAGACCACGAGCTCTTTATGGACTTAGTCTTGTTTTTTTTTTTTTTACACTTTTTTAAAATTTTACTTAAATTTTTGGGATACATGTGCAGAACCTGCAGGTTTGTTACAATTTTGGCTCCAATCTCTACCAGTAAGGAGAGTCCATAGTAGACACTCATTTTGTGAGTAATCAGAGTAGCGCACATATGAGACCCTCTGAGACATTCTGTGTTTTGAAAAGAAGAGCTGCACTTCACACTAGGATTTCCACAATGCCTTAGTTATGGGGTGTGGCTGAGCATGCTCACAGGCTTTTTGTCATGTCATTGATAGAGAGTTGGACAGTATGGTAGATGTAGGACAGTGTGCATATTATTATTCAAAAAAAAAAGGACCAAAACCTGCACAATACTTGAAAGCTTTTTCAACTTTCTGATCTATTCTGCCAGCATGTGAGAAGCATCCCCCCAAAATATTGTATGTAATTTGGTGCCTTAGGAACATACTTTGGCAACATATTTAATGTAACTGAAAGGAAAGCAGTTTTCAGAGACAGATGGCCTGGTTCCAAACCCTAGTTCTCCTACTTAATTAGAGTATGCCTATGGGCAACTTATTTAAGTTTCCTATTCTTACGTTTCTTGATCTTCAAATGAGTATAAAATATTATTTATCTCATGGGGTCGTTGTAAGAAGTAAGCTGGAACATGTGAAGCACTTAGAACAGTTTTTAGCATAGAATTGGTAATCAATAAATGTCTGATTTTTCACTTGAATGACAGTATTTTTATATATATATTTTTTATTACACTTTAGGTTCTAGGGTACATGTGCACAATGTGCAGGCTTGTTACATATGTATACATGTGCCATGTTGGTGTGCTGCACCCATTAACTCGTCATTTACATTAGGTATATCTCCTAATGCTATCCCTCCCCACTCCTCCCACCCCACAACAGGCCCCGGTGTGTGATGTTCCCCATTCCTGTGTCCAAGTGTTCTCATTGTCAAAATGACAGAGTATTTTTTGGTTAGGTAAGGAAATACTGCTTTTTCTCTCTTACGTATCCTGAATGATAACACAGTTGTAGTAAAATAGATAATAACTTTTTCAGCTTCTAGCACTAAAATTTGCAACTATTTTTTATTCTTTTATATGCGTCTTGTAAGTTGCTTATTGTTTATTTCTGTCTAATACAGGGCAGTCTACAAAATGTAGAATTGAATTTTGACTGATAAGTGACAATACTAGAAAGCCTTTCTTCTCTACACTTAGGTAGAAAATATGCAACATTTTAAGAAGTGTTTGAAGCAGTTTTCAAAGAACATTTCTGGAAAAGTCTGCATATATGTATCTATGATTATCTTTTCTTAACTTTATTGGATATATTTTTTGAAGCATAATGCTGATCAAATGACACTTCAGAAAACATACTAATTTGCAATGCCATGGACTGATTAAAAAGGCAGCCACTTCATCTTTTTCTGGGATGTGCTGTCTTTTATAATTTTTTAAATGTCTATTAATATGTAAATGGTGACTTTTATATAGATCTTTACTTTTTCAACTTCTAGCAAGGTTTGTTAATTTTAAGTTTATAGAAATGACCTAAATCGCCAAACATTAGATAATTTATGAATACAACTATGTGTAAACATTGGTGATTTATTAAATCATGGTAAATGACAACAAAATCTGTTAGTATGGCAACTGTGTTAAAAATAACTTTCATGCACTATTAAAGATAATTATGCACATAATTATTGTGTAAATAGCAGCCAGGTGCCATGGCTCATGCCTGCAATCCCAGTACTTTGGAAGGCCGAGATAGGCGGATCACCTGAGGTCAGGAGTTCGAGACCAGCCTGGCCAACTTGGTGAAACCTTATCTCTACTAAAAATACCAAAATTAGCCGGTCACAGTGGCAGACACCTGTAATCCCAGCTGCTCGGGAGGCTGAGGCAGGAGAATCACTTGAACCTGGGAGGCAGAGGTTGCAGTGAGCCAAGATCATGCCATTGCACTCCAACCTGGGTGACAGAGCGAGAGTGCATCGCAAAAATAAGTAATAATACTAATTATTATTGTGTAAATAATTATTATATAATTTTAAAAATATGAATATATAACATTGTTATAGACAGTTATGTACATATATGTAAAGTATCAGTTTTAAAATTATTCAAAAAGGTGGATGAATAAAAACAGATTTTATTTTCATATAAAACAATCATTAGGAAATAGTCATAAAATAGTAAAAATAAGAAAAACAGGCTGATACAACTAATTCTATCAACCATTATATATACAATTATGTGAAACACAATTGAGTTCCTTGCTATACTTTTTTAAACAAGAGAGTTACACAGCACAGATGTGTTGGTAATCCCAGTTAATGTGTTATCTTTGAACATATTCAGATAAATAACGGCTAGGCACTTAAGCAATTATAATTTTAAAACAGAGTGAGAAACAAAATTTTAAAGTTAGCATGTGGCCCGGGGTGCAGTGGCTCACACTTGTAATCCCAGCACTTAGGGAGGCCGAGGTGGGCAGATCAACTGAAGTCAGAAGTTCGAGACCAGCCTGAGCAACATGGTGAAACCCCATCTCTACTAAAAATACAAAACTTAGCTGGGCTTAGTGGCGGGCACCTGTAATCCCAACTACTTGGGAGGTTGAGGCAGGAGAATCGCTTGAACTTGAGAGGCAGAGGTTGCGGTGAGCTGAGACTGAGTCATTGCACTACAGCCTGGGCGACAGAGGGAGATACCGTCTCAAAAGAAATAAAAAAAAGTTAGCAAGTGATAATATTTAATGAAATAATTGTTATACTTAAAATATTTCTTTTTTTTTTTTTTTGAGACAGAGTCTCGCTCTGTCTCCCAGGCTGGAGTGCAGTGGCGCTATCTCAGCTCACTGTAACCTCTGCCTTCCAGGTTCAAGTGATTCTCATGCCTCAGCCTCCGAAGTAGCTGGGACTACAAGTGCCTGCCACCGAGCTCGGCTAATTTTTTTGTATTTTTAGTACAGACCGAGTTACACTATCTTGGCCAGGCTGGTCTTGAACTCCTGACCTCGTGATCCACCCACCTGGGCCTCCCACAGCACTGGGATTACAGGCTTGAGCCACCACGCCCAGCTAATTAAAATATTTCTTTGAATAACCTGTGTTAAGTCAACTTTCTTGCATCTCATTCCAAACTTGTCTGTTGAGCTTTGAGCCCTCAGGTGTGGTTTTCAATACTTTATAAACCTAATCAGCCAATTTATCCCTTTCCATGCAATCTAATCAATCTCAGGAAGTGAGTGTGGTCTTTCGTGGGCCCATACCCTTTAAAAGGATGCTTGTCCAGAGATTTCTGTCTCCTTCTGTGAGGACCCACTGGAATTGTGGCTGCTAGGCTTTGGAGCACCAGGAGTTACTTCTAATCTGGATATCTACAGATCTTCTAGACTGAGACCATTCACAATAGTCTTGTGAGTATAAAATTTGCAGTAAACCCATCGTGCTCACCTTTTCTCTTCAAAACACTTTAAATTTACCTGGCAGCATGCTTGGGTCTTTTCTAAGCAAACAAGTAACTGTCTTAGTGATTTTACAGAAAATCAATATAAAGTATGTTCAATTTGTAACATAGGGTTTGTGTTCCCTTGCTATTTGATTGTTTTTATGTGACTATATTCTGTATTATTAGATTTTTTAGGTGTGAAAAGATATATTTCCATAGTTTCATGAAATGATAGAACCCATAAAATACCTAAAATGTACACTAGAATGTGGGCCTGTAGTAATGGTTATAATGTACGCCAAAGTAAATGTTAAAAATGTTGAATTACTTTGAAAATTATTGTTGCAAACGTCTATTTGCTATCTCTTCAAAATCTGCAGTTTGTAGACTAGATTTGAAAGCTGTTGAAAATAGACTTAATCGGCTGGGCACAATGGCTCATGTTTGCAGCCTAGCACTTTGAGAGGCCGAGGCAGGCAGATCGCTTGAGGTCTAGAGTTAGAAACCAGCCTGGCCAACATGGTGAAACCCCGTCTCTACTAAAAATACAAAAAAAATTATCCTGGCGTGGTGGCAGGCGCCTGTAATACCAACTATTCGGGAGGTTGCGGCAGGAGAATTGCTTGAACCTGGGAGGCTGAGGTTGCAGTAAGTTGAGATCACGCCACTGCACTCCAGCTTGGGTGACAGAGCGAGACCGCGTCTCAACAACAGAAAAAAAAATTAAAAATAATAGATCTTATTTACGTTTAATGTATTGAACAGAAGAGTTTGATATTAAAGTTAAAGGGACAAATTTAATGATTGATAATTTTAGGAGTTGACAGTCCACTCTGATTAATCAATCTTAGATAAAACCTACTTCATTTATAATTGTCTGAGCAAACTTTATAGGTGAGTTTGGAGGCAGGGAGTATAGAATAATAGCATAGATACTAAGTGTCTTTCATATATTATCATCATGGAATCATCAAAAGAGATAGAATGACAGAGACAGGACGAGATTCAGAATGTGCTTCTTCGTTAATCAGCTTATGTAAGTGACTCAGAAATCATCCCAGCTTTTACCCTCTGCCTAGGCTTTAAGCTTGTCTAAGTAACTGGGAATGATTGAGAGCATGACTTGTTTAACAAAATGTTTAATAAAATACCATGAGGTATTTTATTCTCATCTCATTTTCTTATTTGAATCACAGTTGGTTGTTCATATCCATAAATTTCATACCCATGGATTCAACTAATCTCAGATAAAAGATATTTACAAGAAGAAAAAAGCAGCTGTACTGAACATGTACTTTTGACAGAGTCTCACTCTATTACCCATGCTGGAGTGCAGTGGCGTGATCTCGGCTCACTGCAACCTCTGCCTCCTGGGTTCAAGTGATTCTCCTGCTTCAGTCTCCCAGATAGCTGGGACTACAGGCATGTGCCACCATGCCTGGCTAATTTTTTTTTAATTTTTAGTAGAAACAGGGTTTCACCGTGTTATTCAGGATGGTCTCGATCTCCTGACCTTGTGATCCGCCCGCCTTGGCCTCCCAAAGTGCTGGGATTACAGGCGTGAGTGACCGCGCCCTGCCAATCATGTACATATTTTTAACAAGCTTCTTGCTGTTCCTAAACAGTATGGCATTACAAGTATTTATACAGCATTTACATTGTATTAGGCATTCAAAGTAATCAAGACATAAAGTATTCAGGAGGATAGTTTTAGATTACATGCAAATCCCATACCATTTACTAATAAGAGACTTGAACATCTTAGAAGCTCAGTATCTAAGGGAGTCTTGGACCCAATCTTCAATGGCTATTGAGGGAAAACTTTATAAATCCAGCATGTTTGCATTTACTATGTCTCAGTTTGTACTAGAGCTAACTTATTAGACATATTGGACATAGCTCAAGTAGACAAGGAAAATTGTCCACCGGCTTTTTTTTCCTTTTCATTGGGGCAAATAAAAATAAGAGAAAGAAATTCTCACTTTTTTTTTTTTAAATTTTCTGAAACATGGATTCAGACACCCCGCAAGCCTTCCAGAATGAGCTCATGTGCTCTATTTGCATGAACTACTTCATAGACCCAATCACCATTGACTGGACACAGCTTTTGCTGGCCCTGCCTCCGCCTCTGCTGGGAAGAAGGCAGAGCACCAATGCGCTGCCCTGAGTGCAGAGAAATCTCAGAGAAGCCCGACTTCAACACCAATGTGGCACTCAAAAAGCTGGCTTTCCTAGCCAGACAGACCAGACCTCAGAATATCAACAGCTCAGACAATATCTGTGTGCTCCATGAGGAGACTAAGGAGCTCTTCTGTGAGGCTGATAAGAGATTGCTCTGTGGGCCCTGCTCTAAGTCACCAGAGCACATGGCTCACAGCCACAGCCCAATAGGATGGGCTGTTCAGGAATGCAGGGTACAAGATGCCTGTAAGGCAGTTTGAATTGTGTAGAATCCCAAATAAGAATGATGAGGGCCTGTGATAATGATGGTGATGAGAATGCGGATGGTGGAAGTGGTGATTATTCCATGTCAATCATAACACATAAATGTGTCCTTTCAATGTTGCTGACTAATTTGACATTCTAATCATAGCTGTGTTGAGACTTCACTAAAGGAGGTTTGCACCAAGAACACTTTTCAAAGTCAGGTTATATAAAAGCCAGTTTCTCAGAAAATTGATGATATTATCTGAAGGGTCCCTTAAAACTCTCTATGTTTCTATCACTTTTCACATCCAAATTATTAGAACCAAATTTGTTTAACATGGAAAAATCTGACCACTCCACTCTAACTTAAATTTATGTTTCTTTCAATAACAGCCTTTTTTATTGATAAGGGGATGAAATCTACTATACTGTCTTCATTATTGCTAAGCTTCTTGCCTCTTTTGCAGGAGAAACTTATAAAGGAAATGGACTATTTATGGAAAATCAATCAAGAGACACAAAACAATCTAAATCAGGAAACTAGCAAATTTCATTCATTAGTGGTAAGAATGAAAATGTTTCCTTTGTTTTTATGCCAATAAACACAATGTCGGCTTACACTTTTTGGCTAAATTCAAACTACCAGTTAAAAGATAGTGATTTCATCCCAAGAAAATGTAGTGATTTCAATTGATATAATAGGAATTGCAAACAGAGAAGCCCACACAAGCTAGCCAAATTAATTCTAGTATATTGGATAAACGGCATGATATGTATTCTAGTTCAAATTTGAAGGTTGGTATAAACCTTATCAGACACTGCAGGTGAGACAATATTTCACTAAGATTGAGTGTGAGGAAGATGAAAGAAATAGAATAGTATATAGAGTAAAAATATAGTAAAAGTAAAAAACAACTGCACAATATGGTGTATGGCTAAATGTTTTTTAACATTTAGGCAAATCAGACATGAAAAATCCTAAAACAGAGATTAATAGAGGAAATAATTGACTCAATAAGAACTGTGAAGAAGCATCGCAGTGAGAGAAACTAGAAGTCTTTATACAGGTTTTGATTTAAAAAGGGAGAGAGAATAGGAACATTGAAAAAATAGGAAAAAATAGACAGAAAAATATAGCAAATATTCAAGACTCTTTGAAAGAGTGAGGCACAAAGTTTATAAATTGCTTGATTACACCCAGCATATAATTATTTGAAGTTTTCTGTTGAGAGTGAGAACATGTAATCCTTTTAACCAAATGTCTCTGCAGGACTATGTGTCATTAAGGAAGGTGATAATCAATATTCAATATCAAAAGATGCGTCTATTTTTCGATAAGTAGGAGCAACTGCATCTGCAGGAACTGGAAAGAGAAGCAAAAGAGCTTTTCCAACAACTACAAGACAGTCAAGTGAGAATGACCCAACATTTAGAAAGGATGAAAGACATGTGCAGAGAGCTGTGGGAGACGTGCCACATGCCTGACGTGGAGCTGCTTCAGGTGAGGAGGGAGGGTCCATCCCCAAAGAAAGGAAGCCTTTGCTGGACAATGCTGCCAGGACATGCAAATGTCACCTTCATATGTCACTGCTCTAAGCTAAGTGACACATGCTGTCTGACTTCCACCATTGCATTTGTCCAGTCACTTATTACTGCATACCTTGGTAGTCTCTGGGAAATTTTTGCCATTTTAGTAGATAACATATAACAAAGTTCTCTCCAATATAATTTGGAGTACTATCCACACAGAGAGATCATCTAAAATCATTAGAACTCTAGGCAAGGGGAAGGTTAGTAATACTCCATGTATATGTCCTAGTTCCTCCTCACTCTCTGATGTCCCATACAACAGTGATTTGCTGAAGACATTGAGAGTTTTCCCTGGCCTGGGCAAGGTTTGTAAAAGCTGCTCATCAATGTCCATGTACTCTGTTTCTCATATGCTTCTCTGCTTTGTTTTAATAGTTGTCATGAGTGGTCAGAACTTTCTTTGGAAATAAGATTAGGAAATTAATGACACTGGAAACCTAGATATCTTTGCTTTACTCCACCGTCTCTTGCTGAGCTCCTTTCTTCTTATGAAAACGATGAAGCTTTTCATTGTTTAGTTGAGGTTCTGTTATTAACATAGACATGAATGATTCCTTAGACGGGAATAAAAAGATATACATTATTAAAACACTAAAACAGAAAGAAACAAGAGTATGAGAAAAGATGCAGAAGGAAAAGTCACATAATTAAGAGTATCTTTTTTTTTTGCAGGATGTGTGAAATGTATTGGCAAGGTGAGTTTACATTAAAAAATGCTATTTCTGAAAAGTTTGTTCTCTTGCGAATGAAGGGGATGTACACATGTTGAGGTACTAACATCATTCTCAGTGGCTATTTCTGATTTTGTTTCAAAAGAGGGCCTGAGGTCTTCTTTTCTCTGGTCTGGAAAGTTTTCATCTTAAAATTTGTATGAATTCAAATATACTAAAAACATTTGCCATTCTGAAGTTTGTTCTCCCAATCCATCCATCCTGTCCAGCCCTACCCCACAGATCTTAATACAAAATTACTCTGAGGAATCATAGAGGTGTCTTCTACTCTAGAGGGGTGGGAGGTTAAAAAAAAAAAAAAAAAAGACAGAGGGAGGACAGAGATTCCCTAAGGATAGGCTGAGGAGGGAGGTTTTGTTCCTAAAAGCATCAATGACCCGGGCCTGCTCCATCACCATACACCCAGTACTAGGAAAGACCTCAGGAAAATGGTTGCCTCAGGACCCTCAGCAGCAGGGTGCTCAGGCTGGAATTAGACTCCTTTGTTTTGCACAAAAGATTAAAGCCTTTTGTCTCAGTGAACTTTCTCTGTTAGACACTGACTAGCATTAGTGGCAACGGCCGGCTGAGGTCCCAAAGGTTTTTGTCTGAGTTTTCTGCTCTTTGAAATATTTCCAGAATTTCTGCATACCCTCAGGGAGTGTGATGGGCAGAGGCAGCCCATGACTTTTAATGACTTCAGAAGTTGTATAATGTCTGAGAATAACATATCTGGACACACTGATTTTTACGCCAGTAAAATTTAGAAAAAGTAACATCCTTATGGCCCCTAGAGTGTGGAATAAAATGTACACCCAGTTAACCAAAACTGGCAGAATTCTGAGGAAACATCTTCTATGAAAATATGATATCTTTGTATGACTGTGTGACTAGCTCTGGGCCTGGAAATATAACTGAGGCCATTTTTTGCAGGAGTGATTTGGCACAGATGCAAAAGCCCCAGCCAGTGAACCCAGAGCTCATTTCATGGTGCATAACTGGAGTCCTAGACATGCTCAACAACTTCAGAGGTAAGAGCCAGCTGCTTGGCAGTCCAGCCTCCAATTATTTCCTTATTGGGTCCCTTGGCTCAGGATTTTCCCATTTAAGTTTTATTGTTTTTGACATGTGGGTAACACATACTTTTCCAAAACATGTGCATCTTCTCTACCTGCGTAGTAATATTACAATGATCAAAACTCAATTTCCTGACTTACAGCTTGATGAAAATGTAAAGCAAGATACATAGTTTATCTGCAGAATAAGAAGACAAAGAATATTCATATCATGTAGTTATGAAGACACTAGTTCTCCTGGTGGCATCAGTATTTCGTGTTTATTCAATTTAATTCAATTTTGAAGGCTTAGATTTGGCATAATGGTTTTTAATTGTTTATATACTATGTGCATTTACATGCATTCTACAAGTAATCTTTATTATTTACAAAATCAGAACATTTTGATCAACAAATAAAATGACTAAAATATCCATAATCAGGACAATTCTAATGCCATCAGATACATATCGTAACAACTGAAAGGTGAGGGATCTGTGAACATGGCTTAACCATGTTAGGCCCATTCTAGAGAGCAGGTCTAGGTAGCAGAGGGCAGGAACCCAGAGTAGATTGAATCAGGGACTAAACAGATAATGTAAAGCCAGAGTATTCTTTTCAGAAACTTAAAAACTCAAATTTGGTTAATATGAAGTTAACTGTTAACATAATAAAGTACACTGGCCTATAAAAAAAAAAAAAAAACTTTACGTGTGTTAATTTCTACCAAATTTTTGATGTTTGTGTCCATAACAGGCATAACATACATTCCAATACTCATATCAGAGCAAATTGATGTCTACCTGTTGATGATCTTAAAGACAAATAACACAAGAAGAGTTTTCTATTGAAGAAAAAAACCATTTTAGATATGTCCTGAAACAAACTATGCAGATGTAGACATTAAATCATTACTTCGCCCAGTGATATGGTCACATTTTTTCTCTATTATTTAAGGAATAATACATAATTGTTTGTGCTGTAGAGTTGTAATAACATTTTATCTTCATGGATGCATGGGTCTGAACCCTCTTGGCTTCCTTTTTTCTGTATTTTGTTGGAAGAAGAGCAAATGAAGTGAATAATTGGGCCACAGAGCCTCTGTCCCTCATAACACTCACTAACATAATATTTTTTCCTTGTCAGTGGATAACGCTCTGAGCACGGAAATGACTTCTTGCTATATGAGCCTTTCTGAGGATGTGAGACATGTGATATTTGTAGATGACCGTCGCAGTGCACCCATGGATCCCCACGGAGTGGAGAGCTTTGCTGTGTGGGGAGCACAAGCATTCACCTCCTGCAGGCATTACTGGGAAGTGGATGTGACCCACTCCTCCAACTGGATTCTGGGAGTCTGTTCAGATTCCAGGACAGCAGATACCAATATCGCTATTGATTCTGATGAAACACTTTTTTAAATTTCCTCAAAGAGGAGCAATCACTATAGTCTCTCCACCAACTCTCCACCTTTAATTCAGTATGTACAAAGGCCTCTGGGTCGGGTTGGGGTGTCTCTGGATTATGATAATGGATCTGTGAGTTTTTTTGATATTTCTAAAGGTTCTCCTATCTATGGTTTTCCTCCTTCCTCCTTCTCTTCCCCTCTGAGGCCTTTCTTTTGCTTTGGTTGTACATGAAAATTTGGTTTCATGATGATTTATTGTGCCATCCCATATATGAGGCAAATGGTGTCCTAAGACCCTATGTGTGAGAGCCTGTGAGCTCATTGTAACTTCGTGGAATGTAATTACTTTATGGTTATAAATTGGATAACCAACTTGAATGTTACATTTGTTAATTAAGTTATTTTAATTAGTAAATTATTGTGGAATCTTTACTAGAACATCAATAATGGCTTTTTTTGTACAAGTTTTGTTGAGATTCATTCACTTACCGTGAAAGTCATGTTCTAATGTATTTAATTCAGAGATTGTTAGCATATCACACTTGTGTAGCCATCAGAACTCTCTACTGCTTGTGCACTTTTATCACTTCCAGAAGAATCCCAATACCCATTAACATTTATTCTCCATTCACCCTCCCCCATTCCTTCAGAACACATAATCTACTTTTTATGTTTTTGCATTCAGATAAACAAAATCATACAATATACGTTTTGTTTAATCTGATTTCTTTTTCAGAGAGTAGGTTTTCATACTCTCTGTGTGTACACACTATAAACCATTTGTCTTACTTGTATATTTGAACCAGGCTGGGGTAGAAAAATGAAGTAGTGGATACCTTATCTTATAAAGAATAAAGAAGAGTGCTTATTTTCTTTTTAAGTCTGACCAAGTTAAGTTGACCTCACAGACTTTATTATTTCTCAACATCTTAGTTATTAATCACATTTCAGCTCATACAACAGTTTTTCAGTGCTGGGTTGCTCTGCTATAACATCTTCTCTGAGTATATTATATCAGATTATAATATTCAGAAAACTCTTATACTTATTACTACCAGATTGAAAATTCCAAGGGAGCAATGGCAGTATTTGTCTTCTTTGCTAAGATATTACCATTATCCAGTGAAATTTTTAGAATAGATTACACAATAAATAAGATGAATAAATGGATAAATAGAGGAGTTAATATGTATAAATATTATTCTAACGTTAAGAAACTTTTCCAAAATATAAGTAACAAAATAGGATAGAACATACTAATGAATATCTATCAAAAGATAAGAAATAAATTGATTTTCAGATTCATATCAAAGATAATACTATTATGTTAGGGTTTAAAATAATTGTAGCATAATTTTTATAGGGTTGATTTCAATTGTCTTAGGTTTTTTAATATAAACCATGGAAAGAGGAAGTTTCCTATATAAGATGATGGGGAACAGGAAAAGGACTTAAAACAATGGAGACTGTCCTTATTTAAACTGACATATAAATTTAATTATTTACTAAGCATAAAGTGGTATAAACCTTCTTATGCAGTAGAAAGAACAAAATTAGTCTACATTTTAAATAAGAATCCAGATGATACAGAATGGAAAATTCTATAATAGAACGTAATAGCTATGTCTCCTAGGGCACCGGCTTACCTGCTCTAACAAAGACCACAAATTTGAAATGATTCAGAAGGTGCATTGCTCTCACATGTTTGTACCAATATAGGAGTTGTCAAGAAGACTGACATCCTCAACAAGTGAATTTTATCTCCGTGTGCAGAAAACTGCCATTTATTGCCACGTCCCATGCAGCAGGAAAGCCAAAAGAAAAGTAGGAGGGACAAGAGTATTTGGCTTTAAGGAAATCACCTGGTATTTTTCACAATGCAGTTATTCCTGTCCTATAGGTTCAAAATTAGGCAGATGGCACACCAAGTTGTAAGATATATCTGGGAATGCTGTTTACACTCAAAACCATATCCATTCTTATTATTTGATTCAGAAAACAAATTAAATGACTGGCACAACTGAAAATAACCCAAGAGATTTGAGCTGAACCTCAACCAAATAGACAAGCTGCTGCCTAAGGTTAGCACCAGATCTTAGTATTCAAGAGTGAGTAAACCCTGCTTTTTACCACTGTCAAGGTGTCCAGTGTTGTCCTTTTTAGAGCCTGGCTAGCTGAGGGTTATGTGGCAAGAAACATCTTACATGTATTTTAGTCTCTTAAATGAATGATTTATATAGGAATGATTCTTCAAATTTTGAAAATACTTATCAGAAATGTTCTTATTCCTTCGCTCTATACCACGTAGACTCTATAATAAACTGTCTCTCTTCTGCCTCCACATATTTCATGCAGAACATTAGGGGTTAGCAGAGAGAAAGCTTATCACCAGCTTCTTTTGGACTCGCTGCCTTTTTCCAAGTGATCTGAGATGATAAAATTATTCACCTTAGGGCTCCAACCCAGCACTCCTTTTTGATTTTCACCTGTTTTGTAAGCTTTTCTGTTGATGCTAAAACTCTACGCAACATAAAACTGTATGCAACAGTCAGTGCCTCATAATTTAATTACATTATTTGTTCCTAGTTTTCAAGGAAAAATTTATTCCTGACATTCTTCTAATTTAGCTCAGATTCACTTTTGCAGAAAGACAGAATTAGCTACTTTACGATTATTTACTATTTAACTCTGATTTTGGAAGATGAAAAAGTTTTTGTGTCTATTTAGCATACTTTCTTAGCCATTTAACCAAGATAATCTTATTCTATTGATTCTCCTAGAGATACTTATTTATTCTCTTCACCTGTCAGAATTTATGTTAGACTATCACCAAGAATTACTTACAATTGAAATAAATCAAAGAGGGACCACTAAGAACACTGTCAATCATTAATCCAGAAATCTTGAACTTCCTGAGTTTTCTATCCCTAAAAGAAGTTATTTATCAATAGCCTTGTTACAGATTTTTAAATACAATAATTTTGACTCTTCTATAGTACAAAAAGTGAAAATTGATAAAGAGGATAACTTGGAAAAAATTAATCTAACAAAACTGAGACACATTCTTGACTAGCACTCTATTTCTGTACTAAATTTAGGAGGCATGTAAATGGCACGTTTCCTAAGTGAAATAAGACAGACACACAGAGAAAAATCCTTCATGGTTCCACTCATATTTGAAATCTATTTTTAAAAGTTCAATACATTAAAAAAAGGTGGTTACATTGGCGGGAAGGAAATAGGTAAATGAAGGGCAAAAGTTGTAAAGGCGTAGTAGAATAAGTGAATCTGATGTACAACCTGTAGGCATATTTGATAATGTATTGTTTTTGGGAAATATTCTGAGGGACTAGATTTTTGGTGTTCTTATCATAAAAAAGAAGCACAGCTAAGTGATATGATAGATTTGTTAATTTTCTTCATTATAGTAATCATTTCATTATGTATATGTGTCTCAAAACAACATACTTTGCACCTTGAAAATATAAAATAAAATAAATTTAAAAATAAAGGTAATTTTGTTCTTCCATGTCAGCTGAAAATAAGTGAAGACTGGGTCAGTAATAACATTGCTTTGCTGAATTCAGAGAATTCTAATAAAATATTTTTAGTTGGGAAGCTATCTGTATTAAAAAAAAATGATCTAAGGCTGGTAACAGTGGCCATACTTATAATCCCAGTGCTTTGGGAGGCCAAGGCAGAAAAATCACTTGAGGCCAGGAGTTTGAGATCAGCCTGGGCAACATAGTAAGACCTTATCTCTACCAAAAATAAAAAGAAAATTAGCCTTGAGTGGTGGTGTGCACCTGTTGTCCCAGCTACTCAGGAGGCTGAGTTGGGAGGATTGCTTGAGTCTAGGAGTTTGAGACTGCAGTGAGTTCTGATTGTGCTATTGCACTCCAGCCTGGGTGACAGAGTGAGAACTTGTCTCAAAAACAGCAACTAATTATTTTGCATAGCCATTTTACCTGAAAGGTATAATTATTTCTTCTACAATTAATAAATCTGCATATGTCTAGGCCAGCTATATCAGGTAGAGCTTGTCCTCTAGTACTTACATCTATAAAACAAATAAGACAGTTATAACGAGGCTCTAAGAAAAACAAATTTTTCTCATTCTGGACTTTGAGGTCTTAATTCTTTAAACTAATTTTCTGTCTCAATAGTGGATATCACCCTGAAACTTAATTTGTCCAAACACCTCACATAATCTGAAATTTTACAAAACATAAAGTTCATAGGATCAATACATTCTTGTGCCTTAAGTCTCCAGGCATTCAAGGATACTATTATGTGGAAACTCAGGCCTTCTACTGCATTATTGAAGGAGCACATTTGAGACTCACAGCACTTGTTGCAGGAGTCTGTTAACAGGTCTGGACAATGAGTGATGTCAGTCCAGATAATTCTGAGGAAGGCTTTCTGCCTTGTTATAAGGAGGATAATCACTGGAGATTCTAGACAAGTTCCCAGTCATCATTCCAGCGTTTAGTTGCTGTTTTTGTAATCTCAGCATTTTTGGAGGCCAAGGTAGGTGGATCACTTTAGGTCAAGAGTTCAAGACTGGCCTGTTCAACATGGTAAAACTTTGTCTTTACCTAAAATACAAAAATTAGCGGGGCATGGTGGTGCACACCTGCAATCCCAGCTACTATGGAGGCTGAGGCAGGATAATCACTTGAACCAAGGAGGCAAAGATAGCAGTGAACCGAGATCATGCCACTGCACTCTAGCCTCGGTGACAGACTGAGACTCTGTCTCAATAAATAAATAAATAAATAAAATCACCTCTTGAATGGAGGGTGAATAAGGAGTATAACATGAGGACGTGTGGGGAAAATATGCATTAGAAGGGAAGGAGAATATACTTAACATGCCAGTGGAAGGTGAAATTCTAAATTATCTGAGAATATTTTTGAGAACTTTGTTTAATTCTCAGTGTAGAAAGATGTACCCTTTGAATGACATTAAAAATTCACTAGAAGAGTGAATAGTTAAAATGTCACATAAGTAACAAGAGTCTCAAAACAAAAAGTGTTCTAAAAGTTTAAAGTCCGTATTTGAGATAGAGGAGAGAATAAATAATAGTTCATGAATTGGTCTTTATTATGTGAAAAGACTTTTCTAAAATTCTTCCATAATAATTGAAGATATAAATTACAATAATTAAAATTTACAAAAGAATAAAAGCATTAAAATAAAGTGTGAAAAATTAAAAAAGGGTAAAGATGAAAATTATTTAATTTTTAATCTCAAAAATCCGAAAGTGATTTTATCAATGTCCTAAGAAAATTAAAATGAAAACAAACTTAATAATGTAAAGAAGGGAGGTTTCTGCCGGGCTGGGGGCGGGAGCTACGGCTTCTCTGGGGACGCGGAAGCGAGAAGCAGGGACCTTGGCGCGCGCCCGGTTTTCTGGGACGGTGCCCCGGCCCCCAGCCCACGCCTCCGGCCGCTGGCATGGTGCTGCTGGCTGGGACCCGGCCGCAGGGTGGCTGGGAGCGCTGCATGACCCCGCCACCGCCGTCCCCACTCCTAGGCGCACAGGTCGAGGAGGACCGCGCTGACTACAAAGAGTTCCAGGGCCCCACACCTGCAGCATAGCCTGGGACGACTCTGTACCCTTTCCAGGACGAGGAGGAGCACGGCGTCGAGGGCTTGGAGAGCGTCCCGGAGGAGGGCGTCCGGGAGGCGTGGGGCTGCTGCGGACGCTGGTGCGGTGAGGGGTGAGCGTTGAGAAGGCGCAGGAGACTGACCACAATGGCTGGACCAGCCTTAATGTCGCCTGCTACCACGGCTTTATGGATATACGGTGGTGGCCTTAGCTGAGTAACCCCACACTGACGTCAACTGGCAGGACAGGGAGGGGAACGCAGCCCTAAATACAGCTGCACAGGCAGGAGCTGCCTCTGGCCCCATGGGCACCGTTGCCTTGGACTCTGGCTCTCAGCCTTGTGCTTCCTGGTCAGCATCACGTGGGCTGGTTCATTTGAGCTTTAACACAGATCTGGTGGAAACACAGGCTGCCAGGCCCTGCCCCTGGAGTCTTTCTTTGAATAGGCCTGGGGTGGGGCCCAAGAATGAGCAGAAGAACAGGTTTCCTGGTGAGGCTGATGCCGCTGGCCCAGGGTTCTCACGTTGAGGACCGAGAGCTTTGAGGTTTTCATACCTGATGATGTCCAGGAACCCTTCTCAGTAGGCACTGAAGACCACCAGCAGAATCACAGACCCCAGGAGAGATGTCGTCAGACAGACACAGAGGCATCACTGAATTAAAGTGAAAATGAAGAAAGGATCTGAGCATCTGTTTCACGACTTTCCTGGCTGTTTTACTAAAGAGGCTATCCTGGCCCAGTCAGGGCACGCTATCATCACCAACTACTTGTTGAACTACGTTCAGGGTCTTGATCTTGAAGGAGGGACGCGTTCGGGTTGAAAGCCGCCATGCAGGGTCGAACGGATCGCATCGGAGCCCTGAGCTAGCAGGGGCGGGTGTCCACGCGAGGGCCCCCGCCGTGGGATGTCGCCAGAGGAGTGGCCACTTATACGTCCGCCTCATCCAGAGGCTCCTGGAGCGCCCCTGCCGGGAGCTGTTGGGGGAAAAGTACCAGCTTGAGCTGCCGCCGCTCCCCGAGAGGGCGCAAAAGCCCGAGGGCTCCAAGAACTGCCTGCAGAGGCTCAGGGACTGCGAGCTGTCCGCGCTGACGCCGCGCTCCATGCGGGGCCCAGAGGACCGGGGCGCCCTGGACCACATGGTCAGGATGACCACGAGCCTCTAACAGCCCCGCCGGGGCCCTCGCGTGCCAGACTATGTGCCCCGAGAGCACCTTGTGCTTGGGGAAGAGGCGGCTGGCGGTGCAGGAAATCCTGGCGGCGCAGGAAATTCCGGCGGCGCGGCGCGGGGTAGGGGGAGGCAGGCGCAGGAGGCGGGCGAAGAGGAGGGCGCAGAGTAGCAGAAGCGGCTCGGCCTAGCGGCCGCTGGCTCCGCAAAGGCCTCCCCAAGAGCCGGCCTCCCACCTGCCCGGCTGCCGGAGTCCTGGGGCTCCGCCGCCCCCGCCCCGCGGACGGCCAGCCTCCTGCCCCTGCAGCGCCTGCAGCAGAGCAGCTTGCGGCCCAGCGTGGTGGTGCCCAGGTCCGCCTCAGCAAGGTGCCCGCGCCCACCTTCCAGCCCAAAAGGCCGGCGCGGAAGGGCAGCACAAAGGCAGCGGCCACCTGCGGATACCCAAGTGGCCTTACGAGGTGGCCAAGGAGGAGAAACGAGAGGCGGAGGAGGCCGAGAAGAGGCGCCAGGCCAAGGCGCAGGAGAAGCGCCCGCCGCCCTGGAAGAAGAGGACGTGAGAGTCCGCGGGTGCTTGGCACGGGGTTTGAGGGCTGGGTGAGGCCGCGGGGCTGGGCACCATGGCAGCTCTCGGGACCACCGGGCAGCGTGCGTTTCCACGCTGTCTCTCTAGGATGCTCCCAGAAAGGGGCTGGGGGAGCCACATCGATTCGCTTCACACCAGCCACCCTAGCAATCAGTACACCTAGGGGGCATGTTCCCTAAAGGCTCCCTTTAGAGAACCTCAATTAAGATTTTTTTAAAGATTAATTTATTAGGCCAGGCGCGGTGGCTCACGCCTGTAATCCCAGCACTTTGGGAGGCCGAGGCGGGCGGATCACCTGAGGTTAGGAGTTTGAGACTAGCCTGACCAACATGGAGAAACCCCGTCTCTACTAAAAATACAAAATTAGCCGGGCGTGGTGGCACATGCCTGTAATCCCAACTACTCGGGAGGCTGAGGCAGGAGAATCGCTTGAACCCTGGAGGCAGAGGTGGCAGGGAGCCAAGATGGCGCCATTGCACTTCAGCCTAGGCAACAAGAGCCAAACTCCGTCTCAATTAAAAAAAAATCAATTTATTAAAGGATATTTTCTGTGTAATTTTGTATTTTTAATTGTTGTCCAATTTGCCAAGTTTTACAAGTGATAGGGTCCCTTGTATCCAAGGAAGTTTTTATACACTTACCTGAAGACCTTTTATTTAAAACACTGTTTCCAGCAATAAATATTTATGATATCTGTAGGAGTTTACACAGAAATCATGGGATTCTCTCCTTTTTGGGCTGTTTGCTTTGGTCTTTTCTTCTCATCATGGGTGCACCTGCACGCTGGATGTTTTTATTAATTAGATTAAGTGATGCCGGATATTTCTATTTGATGGAGGGATTGGCTGGTTCAGCCACATGATCAAGTGAGACAGAGAGATCAGATTTTATTGTATCTTTTTAAAAAGTATTATCCAATACAGTCATATATTGAGGAAAAACATTTATCGTCAAATTATAAAACAATGCAGAGATAGGCATGTCTGTATTGCTAGAATTAAACTCATTTTAAGCAAGGAGTTTTAGATACACTGTATACAAAAATCTTTAACATATTAAAATAGACATGAGAAAAACGTGTCATTTGATAAAATGGGGGAAATGTAATAAATGATTACCAGAAATATAAAATTAAGCCATATATGCTCTTAAGTAAATCGAATCTAGGCATCCTTAAAATGTAAAAAAGGATGCAACAAGGGTAAGGAGCCCAGAATGATGTAAATTACAGGAATGGGGTGTAATGTAACCTCTAGAGGAGGTGATGTTTAGAAGAAGCAAAGAGAATGCAATGAGAAGCAAACTTGTTTTAGGCAAATTCTCCTGGAGTGGACCAGGCAGCCCCCTCTTCCAGACTCAGTTCCAGAGATTCCCTTATGTGGGTATTTGTTTTATTATTCCTTTGAGGACTGCATTTGGTGTTTAGTTCATCCTCATGTGGACCCTATGGAATTTCCAAGATGCGGGGCCTTAGCACTGTGGCACTTTCCTGCCACACGTACATAATTCACAGCATTACCAAGTCACCACAAGCCCCACGCTCACCTCTCTCAGCCCAGGACCCAGCCAGGCAGTGCCACGTGGTCTCCCAGGCTCGCTTCTCCAAGCCGGCTACCCCAACTGCGAAAGTTATTGAGGCACTGGCCCAGGGAACTGAGCCTTGGGCCTGTCCTAAAGCTCCATAGGTGACTGCACTGCAGCCCACATGGAGAGCTGCAGCTCTAACACAGGGATTTTGAGAGGCCTCACTGCCATTTAAGTGGCACTTCCAGGACACCCATCCTGAGCTCCCACAAAGGGCGCCACCTTCCCAAGAACGTCTAATTGTCATTGGAACAGCCAGTGTCAGGCAGCTTCTGCTCAGGCTGATGTGGCGTCTGACCCTTGGTGGGTTGCCAGACATTCCTTCCTGTTTCTGCCATGGGAAGTTGGCACTGGAAATGGTATGGAGCCCCCACTTCTACCCTGAGCCTTGGGTGTCTGCTGCTTCCAGGTGAAAAATGGATGTTTCTGATACTGCCCAGCCACTACGGCACCACAACCCATGCTCATAGTCTCCCGGGATGTGTAGAACGGCAATGGCAGGACAGCAAACAACTGGCGATTTCCCCAGGTCCCACGCTCTTGCGGAGTGAGTATGTTGGGTCCCTGTCCCCAGTGTGTTCCAGCCTTACCCGGGTGCACAGAGTACCCTGGGGCCAGCACAGGGCTTGTCCAGTGATGCTCCTGGTGTTCACAAAACGGCTCCAGAGATACCTGCATTTTGAAAAGCCTGCCGAGCCAGCAAGTGTAGGGCAGGACCCGGATTTCTTTGGCAAATCTGAAGGTGAGAGGGCCACTTGCCTGCTGAGTAGAAGCTGCCTTTACCTGGCCAGTGTATGCAACTTGAGAGAAAATGACAGCTGCATGGGGGGCTCTGGTGGGACTGGGAAGTCTGATCTTCCGGGGAGCTGTAGATAGTGAATTTCAAGTTGACAGCTACCTTCTCAGGGATTTATATATAAATATAGTTAGAGGAAAAGCTAAAATCTATTTTACTAGTTTTTAGTGTTTGTGTAAAGTAAGCTTAAACTGGACAGAATAAACATTTCTCAGACAATGTTGATGCTACTGATTACAAGTTAGATGGCTGGAGCTTGCCCCTTGGTGGAGAATTTCTCGGTGATTGGAGACTGGGGACTCTGGCAGCAGAAGTGGCTTTATGGTGGGTGTGAAGTTGCTTTTGCCCCTCTGAGTGGCCTCTCGTGGATGTGAATGCATGTATTGACACCAGTGAAATCCACCTCCGTGTGCGTGGAGGTGGCTGATGAGAACACAAGTGAGCCAGTCCTGGTTCTTCCCTCCAGAACCGGTCACTCCCAGTCTGACGTTGGAGCATGTGAACTAAGAGTGACATTTTTTTCTACTTGCTTCTGTGAATAAAGTGTTCTACAGTCAGCCAGCACTAAACACCAGAAAGGAGGAGGGAACAGCGTGGAGCAATTCATCTGGAATTACCTCGGTGTGCAGAGGCTGTCCCTTGGCTCCACTTGGGATAAACATTGTGAAACATCGTGGGCCTCTTTCTTCTCAAGCTCCTCCTGACAGCCTCCTGGCAACACTAGAGGCCTCAAGACTATGGAGATCAGAATTGCAATGGCTTTGTCATCTCAGCATTGACCACTCCTGAGACCCAAGGTTCCTCCTGGGAGCAGGAGACAAGGAGTTCGTGATGTTGGATGGAAAATAGGATTTATGAATGCAGAAGGGCTGTGCTGGACCCCTCTTTTCGCTTGTCTCCCTGCTGTCAGCAGTGTCTCTGGCATGGAGGCGAATCTGTTGTGGGTGAAACAGAAGCCCCTGGGGTAGGGCCAGACCCCAGGCCTGAAAAGGATGCAAAGCCTGCTGTTTCAGGCTGTCAGGAAAAATCGTGGGTACCGAGTGATTATGATGAAATGCAACCCAGAGAGGAAATGAATGGGCCCTCACTAAGAAGTGGGTCTGACATGTCTCTGGCAGCCCACCGGCAAGAGCACGACATGCCCTGCAGCCCCACCATCCACACTACATGATGTGGGAGGGCTGTCTGTTCATCCTTACACTGGGGACCCAAGCCTGCTCTGAGGAGTGAGTCACAGCCCTGACGTGCGCCTTGCATTACTGTTTCCTGAGATGTGCCCGGAGACTCAAGCTTGCTCATTTCTGTCCTGACACAGCTCACTGTTCCTTAGGTGGTCAGAGTCCTCCCGTGCTGTGTCAGCTCCTACATAGCATTAGTCTTTCACGTGATAAAGTGCAAGCACTTTTCCATTTTACAGTATTTGGGGAAATTCTCACACACTCCCCAGGGATTTGCGCATGTCCTTCTGCCTCCCCGGTGGGTCATTCTGTGGATTCCGCACCTGGCAGTCGGTGCTCCCCCTTGGAAGCCCCTAGGATCCCTGTTTCTACGGGCCTGGTCCTTGGTTTCTACCCCAGTCCCTTTTGGCCGGCACCTGCCTGGAACTGCCTGGAGCGCCATGGTATGGGGAAGGACAGGTGGAACCCTGACCACAACAGATCCTTCTAAAACAACAGTCACATTGATGATGGTGAGTGCAGTGGGGTGAATGTCATCACAGCATGCATGCTGGGAGCTGCCAAGGGCTTACAAGAAAAGCAGTTCTTCCTAAGGCGCCCTTTGCATCTTCCCATCCACGCCTCTCAGTGCATTTGGAACTTGCTTATGCATTGGAATAACTCTTGAGTCAGCTGCTCGTTTCTGTGCCTCTGCACTCACAGGTTCCTTCATTAACATTTTAAATAAGTGGTTAAAAAACTCCTCTGGAGGTTGTTTTTGAAAGAAACAGGGAAAAGAAAAACACACACTACCTGAATTGATTTGAGTAATTTTCCAGTGACTCAGTTGAAACTCAGTGTTGCATACATAATTTCCTCATGCTGAGCCAGCCTGAAATAAGACTTGATAAGAGGCACAGCCCTAAGTAGCAGGCAGTGCCACTGTGGACAGTGTACACTATGGTGTGAGTGTGTGCACAGGCGAGCCTAAGTGTGGTACTCATACACACAGATAAACCGAAAGGACACTGGGCTTTGTGCTGGCAAAGGTTGTGATGCTGCCGTGGCTTTCTATGGGCCCTGGGCAGTGTCAGATGGGAAGTGCTTTGATGGCATGTTGTTCAGTGTATTTAATGGGGTCTCCCATGGCCCGAGGACCCACTGTGAGCACTCCACCCACTGTGGCGCAGAACACGGCTGGAGTCTTCATAGCCCAGGTCTTTATTGAAAGGGAGTGTTGACCCAGAAGCCTCATATAGAAACCATTTGGCAAGGTCTGGACCATCTCTCTGCAACTGACCTGCCTTGGCCGCACAGAGGGACCCAGACCCAAAAGGCCCAGACCCAAGGGAGACTGAATCACATTTACCATTACACCAGCTTTCATTTATTTGTTTCCTTATGATCATAGGGACTGTATTACTAAGTATGCTTATAAATGCTATTTACAGACTGTTCCCTTTTATAAGGTGAAAGATTAATAAAGAACAAAAAATTGCCTGTAGAAAACCATGCCTGAGGCCAGGAGCAGTGGCTCATGCCTGTAATCCCAGCACTTTGGGAGACCAAGACAGGCAGATCACCCAAGGTCAGGAGTTCAAGACCAGCCTGGCCAACTTGGAGAAACCCCAGCTCTACAAAAATACAAAAAAAAAAAAAATTAGCTGGCATGATGGTGGGTGCATGTTATTCCAGCTACTTGGGTGGCTGAGAGAGGAGAATCACTTGAACCTGGGAGGCGGAGGTTGCAGTGAGCCGAGATGGCACCATTGCGCTCCATCCTGGGGGACTGAGCAAGACTCCACAGAAAAATAAATAAATAAATAAATAAAAAATAAATAAATAAAAACAAAAAAATAAATAATAAATAAATAAAAATAAAGAAAGAGAAAGGAAAGAAAGGAAAGAAAAAAAAGAAAGCAAAGAAAGAAAGACCATGCCTGAAGGGCACTGTGTGCTTATCACTTCAGCAGGTTGACACTCACCTGGAGGTGGTGGAATCTGTCCATTAGTCCAGTGGATGGGTTGAGCACTGATCTCTGAGCTCACACACTGGGGCATGTGCCACTGCTCTGACTCACTCCTTTAAAGAGGAAAATACAATTGCGCTTTCTAATACCAAATATTTCATCACAGGATTTAAAAACAAATAATCATTCAATGGAAATTCACCTTTAAAACCCTTTCCTGATATAGCAATGTAGCTCCACATTCATGAGATAGGATTGAGCCATTTGTAGGGAATCTTTCTTATATTCTTTTCTTACTTCACTCACCTACCACCTGGGAAAAAATTAGTTCATGCACCTAAACATTTTTATGACTTGAAATCCACAATCATAAACAGCTGTGCTTCAAAAACTGCTATATTGAGTCTGGAAGCACACTTATTCAATAGCCACAGGGAGGAAAAAGGTTAATTTTTCATAAAGGAGAACAGGAAATTATAGCCAGTTGAACCCATATGTATGCATATGCCAACAACTGAGTTTCTATAAGTTGTGTCTTCATTTTGTTAGAAATGGCTTGATCCACTTAATAGCTCTCATGCTACCCCAGTTTGCATTGAGACCAAACTTACTTGGTCAATATGTCTCCCAAATCCTGCAAAGAAAACAAGAAAAGCTTCAGAAATGGGCTACTCTTCCAACCCAACCTTTAGGTTTGGTAAAGTACAGAATAGTGCCATCCCTGAAATGCTTTGTAAATTCCTTTTCCTTTTCATTTCCAAAGTTGATCCCAGTACAACATATTTACAGGATGGCTTTAAACTCTTGATGAATTCAAAGCCCTGGTGGTGAATAGAGGAAAGGAAATGTGTGGCCATGCATTGCTGCAATCAACAGTCTACAAAGTGGACTTTCCCAGGGCTTGTTTCTAAAGGATAATATGTTATAAATTAAGAACAAACAGAAGGAAGAAATAAGTGTTTTTCTTCCCCAAATTCTCCATTTCGCTAAATTGGAGACAAAAATGGGATAGTCACAAATAAGTTAATTTTTTTCTGTTTTTGAAAAGCAAGCTACAAAAGAAGTTTACTAGAGGGTAATATTCTCTGTGGCCAATTTTGATAAATGGGAATGGAAAATTATATCCACTTAAAAATTCCACAAGCTTGCTTGTTCATGGTTAGGAAAAGAATTACATTTTGTCTATGTTATTTCTATTTGGAAAAGATCCTCCATCTTAGCAGCAGGAGCTAAATATTTTATATATATACATATATATATATGCGTACACACATATACATATATACACACACACACATCTATGGTGTTGAATAAATAATATCACCTAAGCCAGGGGTGTGCAATCTTTTGGCTTCCCTGGGCCTCATTAGAAAAAAGCATTGTCTTGGGCCACACATGAAATACACTAACATTAACTATAGCTGAAGAGCTTTAATAAAATGACAAACAAAAATCTCATCATGTTTCAAGAAAGTTTAGGAATTTGTGTTGGGCCATGTTCAAAGCCATCCTTGGCCATGTGTGGCCCAAAGACCATGGGTTGGACAAGCTTGTTCTAAGGTATGAACTTCAAATAATATAAAAAATTTTTAGGCATGTTATTGGTTCTTTCCTGGAGCAGCTCCATATCTAGATCATGGCACATTTTCATCAGCTCCTTATAGATTTTTCTTAGGTGTTTTTTTTTCTGAACCATTTTGCGTTTTTGCTTTTCTTAAGTTGTTGTAAAATCTTTCTGTCATCCTCTGTAAGTTTCTCTATATGTTGTTTTACTTCTCTTAGGGAACTGAATGCAGCTTCCTCTACTCAGCTCTGGTCATCTCTGCCCATAGCTACACATAGCACTGCAGGGACCTGGATTTCCTAGATGACATATTTATTCTGATTTCATCCTCCTCCTCTTACACATCCTTTATTCACTTTAACTCAGGTTCTCTTTTCTTTATCTCTTTCATCTTTTCTTTATAATAAAGTTAGGGGTCTCACTATGTTGATGGCCAGGCTGGTTTGAAACTCCTGGTCTCAAGTGATTCTCCTGCTTCGGTGTCCCAAATTATACGGATTATGGACTTGAGCCACCAAGCCTAGACTGACTCATGTATTCTACCAATAAGCTATGTACATAAATTTGTGTCTTCCTACTTCTCAGAACCATGAAATCAATCATTCCTCCCTTTCTTTCATTTATCTTTATTGTTTCTTAACAATACTAGAAGCCAAATTCATTCTTTTCTCATACCACTTTTATTCATTATATGACTTCCTGAAACACCTGAAGAAAGGTTATTATTGATCATTTCTTCAATATATACCCTTTGATATTGGAAAACCTACATGAGAGCCATTGGAATTAATGGTTGATTCACAGATAATTGTTTGCAGTATTATGATCTCTGTGTTTTTAAATTAGTCTTTAGTACCAAGTCTCCCTACTGCATAGCCTGACCACTCTCTCTGAGCAGTAATCAATGCTGCATTGTACCCTCAGGATTGGAAGCCATGAGAAAAAATCTTCCTCAAATCCTAACCAACACGATTTCCATTCAAGTGATAAGTGGATACATTTCTAGCATGTCTGTCTGAGGTTGAATCTGAGGGAAAAGGCCTAATACTTACAATCCACTGGCTGGGTTTCCTGCTTTTCTCACTTAAATTTCTTTGGTTTTCTTGAATTTTTGCCCATAAAGATCTCATTTGCTTCATGATCTTCTCCTGTAAAAGAACTATGAATGTGAACATCAGAGAAGTAAATCGTTTTGGGTTTCAGACCCCCAGTGATAAAGAAATCAACGGATGAGATATGAAAGATTTGGGAAGACCTCAGACTGTAGAACCACAACATGTAATGCAACAAGTTTATAGGAAAATCATAAGCAGGGCTAATTTATAGATAATGTGGCATCTTGCAGCAGAATTGGAATCTACTGACACCATGCCTTGCTAATTCTAGCATATTTTATTCTATTATTTCCAGTGTTGGTACATAGGTTTCTTATATAGAAGCCTTTTGAACTTGTAGTTTGGATAGCCAGAAACTCTTCCTGATATTGAGCTCTTTACAGTGCCTTGAACATTACACTAAATAGTCAAATTATTATAATGATTATTAACTTCATCACTCCTTCAGTGAAATGTAAGTTCAAGGAAGGAAGGTATTCTCACAGATTCCACTGAAATTTTTATCATTGATACCTAGGCACTACATGACATCCTGTACAGAACAGACTAATCATCATGCTCTTCAACTTCCCCCTAATCTCTTTACTTGTGCCATCCTCCAGCTTTCAAAGTGCTCTCAGAGCCATCACTTACCCAGTGTTCCTTAGCTGCCCCTCACAGTGTCTGTGATCCTGGTGCTCCTGAGTGTCCCAGAACAGCAAATGAAGCAGGCTCTTGTCCACCTCTTCAAATATCTTTTTGTCTCCCTGTGGGTTCCACACATTTGTTCATTAGAGCTCAGGAATTGCCAGAGACTGGCTTTCCTGGTAATGCACACTAGATTCTTCAGAAGAATATTGGTTTTGATGTCCTCCTGCTGTGATGGTTCCCTGAATGTGGGCAGCAGGTAGGAATTTTGGCTTCTTCCCAGGAAAGGCAGAGACAGGGTCTACAGAAGCTGGGGACACAGCCTGTGGTGATGGGATCTACGAGTTAGTTCAGACAGAAGAGACAGATGGGCTCTTTCTGGAAGGCTTGTGTGATGTCTGAGACCATTTTCCTGAAGGAAGGAAATTAGGAAAGGTATCATTCAAACTTCTTCATCTTATGCCCTGGAGAAACAAAGACCAAAGCAAAATTTGACTCAGGTTGTAACTCAATGATAAACTTCTGTCTAGAGTAGAATAAGCTTTATTTTGTATAAGACAAAAATAGAACCTGAGGTACAAAGAGAGTTCTCAGATCTGTAGGTAAAATTGTTGGGTTCATGCATAACTCACAGGGCAGTACATACTACCCTTTTCTTTTGCATAGAAGAATGAACCTCAGAGAGGCCAGGTGTGGTGACTCACACCTGTAATCCCAGCACTTTGGGATACCAAGGCTGGTAGATCAGGTTGGAGACGACCCTGGCCAATATGGGGAATCCCCGTCTCTACTAAAAATGCAAAAATCAGTCAGGAGTGGTGGCACATGCCTATAATCCCAGCCACTCAGGAGACTGGGCAGGAGAATTGCTTGAACCCTGATGTTGCCGTTAGCTGAGATTGAGCCAATTCTCTTCAGCCTGAGCAATAAAGCAAGACCTATAAAAGAAAGAAAAAGAAAGAATGGAAGGAAGGAAGGAGGGCAGGAGGGAAGGAAGGAGAGAAAGAGAGAGAGGAAAGAAGGAAAGAAAGAAAGAAAGAGAAAAAGAAAGAAAGAAAAAGAAAGAAAGAAAGACAGAAGAAAACAAAAGAATCCTCAGTTTTGTTGAATTTTGACTTTACTCCAAAAAGCTTGAGGTTTAAGGGGATGAAATTAGGACCAATTTATACCATTAGATGATGGGTCCTGAATACTCTGAAAACCATTCTTAATGCTCGTTGTGATTGGTTTAGAAAAGATTGATTTTGTACAAAAGAATAAAAAAGTATTAGTTTAGGAAATGGTATTTAACTGAGATTTTTCTCTCATTGTTTCATTTAGATATCATAATTTTCTCCTTTAAAGTATTTTGAAGAATCTCAATCACAATCCACCACTGCAAAATAATTTCTATATAACCATTATTTATTTACTGAACATTCTGAAATTTGATCAGATTTCACCCAGAAATGCTAAAGAGACATTTAGTATACTCTAAAACAATATTATCCTCAAATTAGTCAATGCATTACCTAAGTTGTATATTATAGAATATTCTGTCTTGCGCATATATTTGTGTGCCACCTTTATAACAGAGGGTATTACATTTATGCACAACATATAGAATAAAATATTCTCAATAAAATTTAGTATATACAGCAAGTATAAAATTGTAAAATATCTGAAAACTATTTTCTGTGTTCTTAGAATACATAGGAACAACTAAGGAATGCATAAATGATACAACTAAAATTAATCTTCACTGTAGTTCACAAGTATGTAGGAAGACAGGATGACAAAGTAAGTGTAAAAACATTTTTACTAAGTAAGCAAATGACATCACTTATAGAAACAAGCTCAGTTTATTGAAAAATTAAACATAGCGCAGTCTGTTTTGGATTGGAAAAGTAGCAGGAACTCCTCCTCTGTTAGCTGTGTTCTCACCCTAGAAATATACTTATGGTCTCACTGATACTTGCAGTAGAAGTAATAATATAAAGTCTGATCAGGGATCAGGGCCTCACCATATAGTGATAGTAGCTTTCAGACATCTTCACAGCCAGTTCCAAAGCCACTCTGTGTGTCCCAGAGAAGAATGAGTTTGGCTCCTTGTACCTCTTTATATTGAATCTCTGAAAAATCACAGCCCTTTTGAAAAGGTTGTATGTTTCTTGGAGTTTGGGATAGCCATTAGGGTTCTTGATTAGGTTTCACCAGAGGAGAAAAAATGATTGATTCAACACCTTGGCTAATTTCCATAAATAAACTTTAAACTTCCTCTCATCAAGAACCACTGAGTTTACAACAAAATAACCCTCAAATACCAAATTTGTAGATAATTTTTGGGGTACTTTATTTTACTCATCAAAAGATGAGAAAGAGGATACCATCAATTTATGATTTTAATAAATGTCTTCAAAAGTCTGGAATATTTTTTCTCCTTTTTCTTTGTGTTTGTTTTTTGTCTTATGTTTTTGGAAATGTTTTGCCTGAAGTTGGCTTTAATTTTAATAGTCACTGAACTAGACTGGAAATGCACTTTGCTGTTGCTTTTAAAACTTGATTTCAGGTTTTAATGCATTACTGTCAATTTATGTATATATGTACATATTCTGGTTCTGTAGCCCAGGCTGGAGTGCAGTGGTACAATCACAGTTCATTGCAGCCTTAAACTGCTAGGCTCATTTTCTCAAAGAGCTGAAATTATGGACGTGAGCCACTGCACCCAGCCTGTTATTTTATGTTTTTAATAAAAGCATAAGAATTATCTGTATTATAAATTAAGAAATAGAATATCTTTAAGGAAATATAATATCTTTAAGGAAAAATAAAATCTCTAGTAATTATAGGCTCCTATGAAAACCACCTTTACCAATAGCAATTTTGTGTATATCCATATAACACATACATATATAAATATATATAATATATACATGAATTTTTTTTCACATTTGGCAGACATTGAAGAATAAAAATTATAATTTATATTGATAAAAAGTGAAATAAGTAAAATTTGCTGTTTAGTGAAAACTTTGTTTAGCAACTTAAATGAAGCTGCAGAAAGTGTGAATTGGTTAATAGATATAAAGATATGTCATGAGGGCTTCACAGATGGACAAACAGAGGTAAACTAGGAGAGTGAGTGACACGTGGAGGATGAGAGTATCATGTATGTGCTTTATAAACAGCATCATGTGTGATTGGCTGTAGCACAAAGTAGAGCTAACTAGAGAAGATGAGGAGAGAACATATTCAAGGGTATAATGTTTGATAATTTTTTCAGAGTAAACAAATGAATTCAGGAAGCCAACCAATCCCCATTTTGGATGTGTAAAATATAACTTTACTTTGTTTTGAATGTGCAAAACAATATATTTTGGCTGATTTTTAGTAATTTTCTTCTTTGGTGGCTGATTCATGATGATGTGTTTAAGTTTGAAACCACTACTGAAGATGAAGAATCTCTTAAAAGAAGCCAAAATAAACTGTTTCATTTTGAGGGAACACATAATAGAATGACAACAGACTGCTCCACAATCATAAATGTAAGAATAAGACAGTGGACTAATATTTGTAAAGTGTCAAAAAATGTAACTGCCAATACGGAGATGAATGTGGATTAGAAATTTTTTTATATAAGAGGATAAAAGGATGATCTTGTCACATAAGTATAATAAAAAAAAAAAAAGGAGGCTTTATACCCTACTAAGGGCTTCTAAAACCGTACCTATGAGATCTACTTGAAAGGTAATTCCAACACCTCTGCCACGTTTGAATCTGGCTTTATTTATTGCTTAGTCTCTTAACAGTGTTTCCTTTATGTATCTTTTCTGTTTCTATATATGTCTGGTAAGTTTTACTCAAAAAGTGAACTGTGTAGAGTAGACTAATATAGAAAGCAAAACCAACATGTGTTCCCTTTTACTAGGCTGAATGTGTGTGTTTTGAGGGAGAAGGTTGAATCAATCTAGTCAGGAGTTGATTTGATTTTGGGTCTTGTTCCTCTTAGAGTTAATTTCAGTGCACCATAGGTTTCCTGCTCATCTAGCATTACTTTGTGTTTCGGATTGGACTGGTTCAGCAGCTTTTCTCAGTATCTGCTGTATCCTCACCTTTAAGTTTCCCTTCAAATTCCGTTCAGTCCCCCAGAAGACACTGCTTTGACCTGTTACTCAACAATTGTTAGCCTAGTTGGGAGTGGGGATGAGGATGGAGAAGCATACTCTGTCATTCTGATGAAGCTCAGTCACAGGTTGACACTGTTTCTGGGTCTTCATGGCTGGAACCTTCTTAATGATCCTGTCCAAACTTCAGGTGTACATCTAAATCCTCCACATATTTTTTTCCTCCTTTTTGTTTTCCCCTTTCCAAAGTTCAATTAGTTTTACCAATGTCCCAAGGGCAATGATATTCCTTATCTTTTCCTTTGTAGTTTTAGGTTTTGTTACACGGGAGAGACGGGGAGGTAAATACAGGTCTTTAAATGTGATATTCACTGAATCTCTTCACAGACTGTAAAACAAATGTATGTGGCACATATACACCATGGAATACTACGCAGCCGTAAGAAAGGATGAGTTCATGTCCTTTGCAGGGACATGGATGAAGCTGTAAACCATCATTCTCAGCAAACTAACACAAGAACAGAAAACAAAACACCTCATGTTCTCACTCATAAGTGGTAGTTGAACAATGAGATCACATGGACACAGGGAGGGGAACATCACACACCAGGGCCTGTCACGGGGTGGGGGGACAGGGGAGGGATAGCACTGGGTTAAATACCTAATGTAGATGATGGGTTGATGGGTGCAGCAAACCACCATGGCACGTGTATACCTATGTAAAAAACCTGAACATTCTGCACGTGTACCCCAGAACTTAAACTATAATAATAAAAAAAGTTTTATGTCTTCATGATGATGTTAACTTATCATGAATTAAATTATTTATATATATATATGCATTTGAAAAATTAGGCATAACATCAAATTCATCTATGTCAAGCTCTTTATTTTACATGTTAAAATATTTTTTAAAAATATTTAATTCTCTTATTCATGAAAAATAATTACAGTTTCTCTCCTTGAATGCAATGCTTCCTGTATCTTATCCTGGTTAATTTTTAAGTTTCCTAACGATTGCCTTCCAAAATATTCAATATTCTAACTTCTAATATTAATTAATGGAGTTTGAAATTTATCTAAATAAAACACTGTAATATAACATTTGTGTATTTCAATTCTTCTTCTTAAACTTCTCTTGGAGATTCATTAATTTGTTACATTTCATTGTTATTATCTTTGTTTTATAGAATTCTTTTGTATGATGAGATCACAATTTATTTAGCAATTCTACTATTGATGAATATTTATTATGTCTCCAATTTGGAGCTACTATAAAAATTGATGCAATGATCAACATTGTGTTTATCTTGAAATACACATAGGTAATCTGTGGAATATATTTTAGAATTAGAATATCTAGCGCATAAGGAATACTCATAGTCAGTTTGCCAAAAGCTGTTTCAGTTTATATCCCTCCAGCCATGAATAACTTTCATTGATTCTTTATCTTTCACAACACACAATTGTATGTGTCTTTAAATTTTACTAATTTTTATGGAGGCCTGCAGTTCAATTTACGGATTAATTTTTACTATTCTGAGGACTAATAAAAGTAATCCCTTTTTCATATTTGGCCAGTTATTAGTTATTTATGGCTCCAATTTTATGAAGTGCCTGTTCAAATATTTTACCCAATTTTATATTGGGTTCACTTTCTTTTATTTATTACAATCATTAATCACATGTATTATATTTTATTGCATATATGTCAGGATAAATATTTTTCTCCACTCGGTTTGCATTTTAATTCTTGGATGGTATATTTTGAAACACAGAATCATTTTTGATATAAACTAACTAAATTTTCCTTCTTAATTGTTACTTTTTTGTCCTGGTTAGGAAATCTTTCTCTTTGAGAATATTTTATTGTGTTCTCATCACCTTCAGACCATGAATCCATGTGGAAATGAACTGTGTATGGTTTGAGGTAGGGGTGAGCATTTATGTCCATTTGAATATTTAATTGATCCAGCATTGTCCTGATCACCTTGTAAATTTCACTGTAGAACAGCACTCTAATAAGGCATGAGCATTTGTATATAAGATGAGATTTACAAAGATAAGCACAGCATAGGAGGTCAAATAAGATTAACTCAAAGTATAGATTCATAAATAAAACACATGGATAAGTATAATATTGTTAGATGAAGAGAAAGAAAATATTTCCAAGTTACCACTGAGTCTTTTTACTCCAAGTTTTTTCATGAAGCACAAGATCCCTATTTTCTTCCATTGATTTTAACTTCATTTAGACACCTCTGTCATCTCTGATTTCACTTTGTGACATTCAGAAATAATGAAAAACCAGAGAATATATTCTATGCCATGCATCATGGGTAATGATTTTCCAAAAATGATTAAACAAAGAACCAATACACATGGTTATAGTGTTTTCACCATATTTAATAGAAACCCTATTAATGAGTTGTGATGACATTAGAAGGCAACTAAAGAAGTTAAATGTAACTTGTTTGTCCTCTTTGACGAAGCACAAAAAAGAGGGCTTCCTGGGATAAAGGGGTTCCCACAGCATGTGGACACATTTCTGATTTGTCTCTGGTCAGAAGTGACTACAGCGAAAGATAGGCCCGAGAAGAGGTGAGAAGGCGCAATTATGGATGGTGTATATAAGGGAACTTTGATCAACATCAACAATGCTCATGGTTCTACCTTCACAATCCAGGAATAATCCTACTCGGCTGCTAGGTCTTGGAACATATAGCACCACATGTGGGGTGTGGTAAAGAGACTGCAGTGAACGTCCTCCTTAACACATCCAAGAAGAAAGAGTCCCTCCTCTCCATCTATCTTGTCATTCTGTCTCTTCTCTTTCCAATAATTGTTACAGACACCAAAAGCCCAATTCCAAGATTCCCCCACATGAACCTCCCAATAGTATTTGCCAGATGTGAAAGTGTGAGCGCCCCATACGAGAAAACATTCCGATTTTGCAGTGATACGGGGATCATCTTGAGGGTCACATCCAACATTCAGGCTTCTCAAATCTCCATACAGGAAGATATGACTTTGGCTCTTTCAGGCTGAAGGGAAAAATCAACTACAAAAAATAAATAAAAATTTATAGACACATGTAAATAAGAGAAATTAGAATTCTTTAGGGAAAAGTTGTTGGATATTAGACACAATATCACAAAAAATGTGTACACCCCCTTCAACCTTGGGAGTAGTATCATACTCTCCTTCCCTGGATATTAGAAAACAATATTGTCAGGGGTGAACACTTCCTGTGATAATGGGAGCAATATTTTCTCTTTCACAGGCCATTAGGAACAATATCACGGGGTGTTTACACACCCCGTGATATTGGAGGTAATTTCATGCTCTAACTCCTGGAATATTACCAACAATATCAAACAGGGGTGGTGTACACCCCCTGTGATATTGGGAATAATATCATTCTCTCCACTCCTGGATATTAAGAACAATATCACGGCAGGGGTGGTACACCGTCAGTGATATCGGGAATAATGTCATCCTCTCCTTCCCTGGAAATTAGGAACAATATCACAGGGGGTGTACATCTTCTGTGATATTGGAAGCAATATTAACCCCCCCCCCGATATTAGAAAAAATATCACACATGATGTACACCCACTGTGATATTAGGAAGAATATTACTGGCTGTACACCCACTCTGACTTTAGGAGAAATAGCTCCTTAAAATGTTACAAGTAATATCACAGGGTATGCAGCAATATCTCCCTAGGTTATTACAAATACTATCACAGGGTGTCCACCCACTGTGATAACAGGAGTAACACCTTCCAAGGATATTACAAATAATATCACAGACTGTACACCCACTATGAAATAAGGAGGATATCTCCCTAGGATATTATGAATAACATAACAGAATGTACACCCATGGTGTGCACCCCTGTGACATTAGGAGTAATATCTACCCAGGATATAACCAATAACAGCACAGTGTGAACATATGTGATGTACACCCACTGTGATGTTATGAGAACTACTCCCTAGGATATTACGAATAACATCACAGAGTGTACACACATGGTATACACCCACTGTGGCACTAGGAATAATAACTTTTTAAGATATTACGAATAGCATCACAGAATACAAACACATGGTGTACGCCCACTGTAATGTTAGGCGTAATTTCTCTCTAGGATATTACAAGTAACATCTCAGTGTGTACACACATGGTGTACGCCCACTGTAACATTAGGCGTAATTTCTCTCTAGGATATTACAAGTAACATCTCAGTGTGTACACACATGGTGTACACCCACTGGGACATTTAGAGTAATATCTCCCTAGTATATTACGAATAACATCACAGAGTGTTCACACGCGGTGCACAGGCACTGTAACATTAGAAATAATATCTCCCTAGGATATTATGAATAATATCACAGGGTGTATAGCCAGTGAGATATTAGAGGTAATATCACTCTAGGATATTACGAATAATACCACAGAATGTACATCCACTGAGATATTGGGAGCAATATCTCTCTAGGATATTACGAATAATATCACAGAGTGTAAACCCAGTGTGACATTAGCAGAAATCTCTCTCTGGGATATTACAAATTATATCACAGAGTGTACACACAGGGTGTACACCCACTTTGATATTAGGAGTAATATCTTCCTAGGACATTATGAATAATATCACTGAGTGTACACCCACTGTAATATTAGGAGTCATATCTCCCTAGGTTATTACAAATAGTATCACAGGATGTACACCCACTGTGATATTAGGAGTAATATCTACCTAGTATATAACAAGTAATATCACAGGGTGTACACCAACTATGATATTGGGAGAAATATCTCTCTAGGATATTATGAAAAATATCACAGAGTATACACCCACTGTGATATTAGGAGAAATATCTGGGATATTACGAATTATATCACAGAGTGTATACACATGGTCTACACCCACACTGATATTAGGAGTAATAACTTCCTAGGACATTACAAATAATATCACAGAGTGTACACCCACTGTAATATTAGGAGTCATATCTCCCTAATTTATTACAAATAATATCACAGGGTGTACACCCACTGTGATATTAGGAGTAATATCTTCCTAGGGTATTACCAATAATTTCACAGTGTGTACACACATGGTGTACACTCACTGTGATATTAGGAGTAATATCTACCTAGTATATAACAAATAACATCACAGGGTGTACACCCACTTTGATATTAGCTGTAATATTTTTCTAAGTTGTTACAAATAATACCACATGATGTACAAACATGGTGTACACTCACTTTAATAGTGGGTTGGCCATCAGAAGGAAGCCTGGACAGGTCTCTTGTTTCTAAGGTGTGGCACAAGGTAACTGGTAAAGGATACCTAGACCAGTTCCCATACATAGACACTTGGTGACAGCTGGTGCTAGACCCCCCAGAGTGGCTAAGAGGGCAGGCAGCAGCAATACTAGGAGCAAAGGGACAGATAGCTAAGGAAGGATCCCGCTCCACGCGCCCAGGGAAATCAACTCCTGAAGTTCTCTTCGACCCAACATCAGAAGATCCATTGCAGGAGATGGCACCAGTGATCCCAATGGTGCCCTCCCCTTACCAGGGAAAGAGGCTCCCCACTCTTGAGCTCACAGTGCTTGCACCTTCCCAAGGCAAGCATATCCTTAGGCCACCCAGAGCAGACAAGAGAGGAGGTGGAGACTTACAGAGTCTGCAGGTAAGCATTTCTTTTATTTTTCATTCTTTGTTTATACAAATTGTGAACTTCTGGAGGGAAAGTCCTAGATATTATACAGTTTTATGTACAGCATGATATCTAAAATTTAATTGGAAATCTTTCTTGTAGAATATGAGAAGTGCTATGTTGTCTGGAACTTCAGGTTGCAGCCTTGGTTATCTGCAAAGTTTTCAAAGTGCTCAATAGCCTTTTTTATTTTCCTAATATTCCACTAAAGTTATTACTTTATAGTGGTATTTTGAATTGACACAATCTATTTTGTTGTTTGAATGTTCTTTTTATAGCATCTTGTTATTTTTGATATTTTGTTATTACTTGTGTTACTTTGTGAAACTATGTGAACTTTTTATTTGTTTATGTATTTATTTATTTATTTTTGAGACAGGGTCTTGCTCTGTCACCAAGGCTGGAGTGCAGCGGTGCACTCAAGGCTCACTGCAGTCTCGACCTCCGGAGCTCAAGTCACCCTCTCACCTCAGCTTCCAGAGGAGCTGGGACTACAGGCATGTACAACTATGCCTGGCTAATTTTTTTTTTTTAATAGAGAAGTCTCTCTTAAACATCCCAGGCTGGTCTTGAACTCCTGAGCTCAAGCAATCTTCCAGCTTCAGTCTCCAAAAATGTTGGAATTGCAGGCATGAGTCACTGTGCTTGGCCTTATATAAATTCTTAGTTTTCCTAGTTCCTTTTTTTTTTTTTTTTGTAGAGCTGGGGATCTCACTTTGTTGCCCAGGCTAGTCTTGAACTCTGTAGCTCAAACCACTCTCTTGCCTTGGCTTCCCAAAGTGCTGGGATTACAGGAGTAAGCATGCCTGGCCCCAGATTCCATCATCTAAGTAATGGAACAGCAAGCATAAAACGACCTAATGAGTTTTGAAGAAAAAATTAAAATAGTGTAAAACCATTTGCATATTAGTTTCCTGGGGCTGCTGTGATAAACTATCACAAATAAAACAATAATTCACTCTCTCACTGTTCTCAAAGTCTGAAGTTTAAAATCAAGATGTTGACAGAATTGGTTCCCTCTGAGGATTCTGAGGGGAAATCCACCTCCTGCCTCTCTGCTAGCTCTGTTGGCTGACGGCCACCTTTGGCTTTCATCAGCTTGTGGCAGCATAGCTCCAGTGAACTCTGTCTCTGCCTCTGTCGCCACATGGCTATGTGTCTCAGACCTTCCTTTAATTTCTTCTATCCAGTCATTGGAATTAGGTCCCATCCTAAATCCAGATTGATCACATTGGGAAATCATCAAGTTAATTACATCTGCAAAGATCCTATTTTCAAAAGGTCATATTCACAGATATCAGAGGTTAGGACTTAGAAATATGTTTTCAGGGGCCACCCTTTAACTGACTACAGTTTGAAAAAAATTCTGGCTCATAAAAGGGCCACATAACAACAAAAACTCAACTGTATTTTCATTTCTACTGCTTTATACACATCATCCTAACTTTTAGAATTGGAAAGACAGAATTTTTTCCTTCCTAGACTGGATTCTGAATATTCCACATCTTTTTTTCTAATGTCAATTTTATGTAATTTCCCCTTTTTCTGAGTTAGAATACATCTTATATTTATTTTTTATAATCATCACTTACAAAATATTCAGAAGTTTAAGACTACTTTTCATTCCTGAACAATTTGAGGGTAAATTTTGATCTGGAACACAATGTATGGAATTTAGTTCTTCATTTTTTTTTTCTTTTTTTACTTTTCTATGTGAATGTTACTTTTTTTCTTAGTTATTCTTTGTTTTACATTATTAAGTTTGTTTTTATTTTAGTTTTCTTAGGACACTGATGAAATAACTTTGATTTTTGACATTAAAATTAAATAATTTTCAAATTAATCCTCTTAAATTTTTTCACAATTTATTTTAATGCTTTATTCTTTTGTAAGTTTTAATTCATAGCTGTATTTCTTATGGAAGAATTTTATAAAAGTATTTTTCACATAATAAAGTTTAATATATGAGCTATTATTCATTCTCTCCTCTTTTCCAAATATGGACTTTGATTATGCTCCAATACTTTAGAACACTTTAATTGATGTTTGGAGACTTTTGTTACTTACGTGATTTTATCTCTATTATGTGTCACTCTTCTAGTAAATTTTTAATGTCATTCAAAGGCTACGCCTTTCTTTACTGAAAATTAAAAATAGTTCTCAAAAATATTCTTCTCAGATATTCAGAATCTCATTCACAGGACTTCACCTTCCACTGTCATCTTAAGGCTGTCCTCTTTCCCTTCTAATGCATATTTTCCCCCAAAGGCCCTATGTTACACTCCTTATTTATTCTCCATTCAAGATGTAGTTTTATTTATTTATTTATTTATTTTTGAGACAGTCCCACTCAGTTGTCGCACAGGCTAGAGTGCAGCGGCATGATCTCTGCTCACTGCAATCCTTGCCTCCCGAGTTCAAATGATTCTCCTGTCTCAGCCTCCTGAGTAATAGGGATTACAGGTGTGCTCCAGTGTGCCCTGTGAATTTTTGTATTTTAAATAGAGACGAAGTTTCACTGTGTTGGCCAGGCTGGTCTCGAACTTCTGACCTCAAGTGATCCACCTGCCTAGGCCTCCCAAAGTGCCGTGATTACAGGTGTGAGCCACCACACCCAGCAAAGATGTGGTTTTATTTAATATTATATTTATTCATAATGCAATTTTACTTATGTGATACTTAGAATAGAAGATTATCCTAAAAAGACTAGTGAAAGAGTTATGAGAATTTAGAGAGTGATCTGAGGAAACATGTACAAGAGGCATAACTTTGAACAAAAAATAATTGTTAAAACAAATAGTAGTCACCAGATCTGCTATGTTTTCAAGTTCTAGTAAATGTCAGGCATTTTGCAGGGACTTTCTGGAGGAAGAAAAACTTTTACTGAGGCTTAAATGTGAGGAATAGTTAACCAAATAAAATGAAAAATGTTTTAAAATTCTCATTAAATCCTTGTTATTTAAAAGGAGAAGCAGAGTGGTTCACTAGAAAGAATTCATTCTCATGCACAGATCTTGAAGAATCTATAAAATTAGTTTTTTATTACAGGTTCAAGATCCCCCATATAAAGACAATAGCTGGACGTATGTCTGGAGGAGCTCTTGGGCTTGTTTTATTGTATCTTCAACTTCTCAACTGTACCTTTAGCCATGAACATCTGGCTGCACTTAGAAAGTGGTCGTACTAAGGTCACTATAGAATGAATGTTCTTTCCCTTTTAGCCATTTCTCCTTCCACTTTAACTTTTTACTCTCTGTCTCCAGGACCTTTCTGTTATATTAAGCTTCTTGAGTGAAGGGCCTGGTGTTTTGTCTTATTCAGCTCTATTTAAGATAGGTTCATGTGAAATCTGGCACAATGCAGGCTTGGGTGGGGTGTGGAGATACTGATATTAAAAATGGAGCATATGAAAGGCAAACATAAATTTCAATTACAGAATAGGCAATTTTCCATTTATATTGTTAACCGTAAATTAATTATACAAGGGACATGGCAAATAGGGTGAAATTCCTCTCATTAATCTGAAGGAAAGCAACTTTTCTTTTTTCTGCTCAGAAATACAGAATCACACATACTGCAAGTGTCCGTGTCCTCTGCCATCTGTGCTTTGTTCTATTCAGGCCCTAAATGGGTTTGATAATGCACATCCCACACTGGGAAGGGAAGCCTACTTTACAGAGATCAATTCAAGCTGATACATAAAATTAACCATCACACTTAATTATGCTACTATGAGGAATTGAGTTAACGAGTTACCAAATATTAAGCCCTTGTCACATTTCAAAAATAAAACCAATTGACTTTGCTGTATTGAAAATATGACTAAAGTTCATGCAATTCTTTCAACCATTCTTATATCAGTATATAATTATGTATTGCTTCAATTGTACTCATTAAATGTGATACCTCTTATTTTTCATATTTTGTGGTCAAAATTTGTATTGTTTCTTCCCTCAGGGTAATAAAACCTGAGAGGGGCTCAGAAGAAGATATTAGATATTTAATTAAAGCCCAAAGACTTATCTCACTCTGTTCCCTAAAGTATTGAAAGGAAATGAAGATAAGGGAAAAGAACCAAAGAGAAAAATCTCTCACAGAACTGTCCCAGACACAGAGAATGGACTGGATTAATATTTGCTCTCTATCACTTTGCAGAAAATTGGGGGAAAAATTAGTGTTAAATATACAAGCAGTCATCCACGTGCTAGAATGTGCTATTATGAAAGACAAAAAAAGCCAGGTGTCCCTTTTTAACAGTGATGCTTGAGCTGAATTTTCAAGGAGCTAGTAAGCTAAAATGGTGAAATAAGATTGTAGAGTTATTTTTTTTTTGTATTTCACACATTTATTAATTGGCTCACATTCATCGGGCATTCTTTTTCTTTAAGTACCATTTTTTTCCCAAATTGGCCTTCTCAATCTCCTTTGTTGCTTTCTCTTTCTCACATTTTGTACCTTCTCTTCTTAGTCTACACACCTTTCCAGCTTGAACTCATAATGTGTCACATTTTTTATCTATCATTGTTATGTTAATGAGTCTTAAACTGATACCCCAATCTATGTATATCTACAGAACTTCAGATCACAAAGTAATTGTCTCATTGACATCTCCATCACATTTTCTTCTGGAAAAATTTAGGAGTGTCAAAAACTCAGAATTTATCCTACTTGTAAATCCTGCTCCTTCCTTGAGAATGCTTGCCCTTGGCAACAATTTACAAATCACCCTATTGTCCGAATATTATCTCAATGATGTTCCCTGCCTCTCTACTCCATTAGCACAGTGAATGTGACACAGCCTCTCAACATGATGTCATAAATACGAGCTCTGTGAAGGGTGTCATACAGCCTCCAAAGCTCAATGAATTTTAATAAATTTTCTTGATAGTTAAATTTTCATCAGCTTTTCTGGTTGTTAATCACAAAATAAGCAGAGAAGGCAGTTTAGTGAAAGATAAATTTTATTCAAAAATTGATTTATAAATATTTTGATAATTAAGAGAAATCAAAATATTTTTAATTTAAGACAGATTTTCAAAAGTTTTACTTATATATGTAATTTTATATTTCCATTATGTATTTTATATCTATATAGTGCAGACTCTAAAATGTGTTTCCACGTTTTTTTAAACAAATTTTTATTAAGGCTTATTTTGAGTTTTTGCTTAATAAAAATAAGGAAAGTAATGCAGAAGGCATATGGGACATTAAAAAATTAGTGATTCTTGTATTGCCTTAGGATCTTGTAGACAGTTTCAGTAGTATGATAGGTGTAACTATATGCTTTCATTTTCTTATAGAATCTGGGGATTTAAGTATTCTTATATGAATTCTAGATGGCTGATGGGTTGAATTTATTTGGAAAATGCTGTTGCATAGTATGTCCCTGTTTCTCTTCTTAACATTAAGTTTACAAAATTAATTTTAAAGATCTGATTCTTTTTTACTTCCAAATCAGAAGATACTGTAGGTGACATTTGCCACTAAGTGATAGGCCTATAGCCCAGGCTAGATTGTGAGATGTTCAAATTCAATTGGAGCTTTGCTAGTGATTTTAAATAAAATGTTTTAAAATGTATTCAGCACCTACTTTTTTTTTTTTTTTTTTTTGAGATGGAGTCTCGCTCTGTCGCCCAGGCTGAAGCGCAGAAGTGCCGTGGCGCGATCTCGGCTCACTGCAACCTCTGTCTCCCGGGTTCACGCCATTCTCCTGCCTCAGCCTCTGGAGTAGCTGGGACTACAGGCGACCGCCACCAAGGCCGGCTAATTTTTTGTATTTTTTTAGTAGAGAGAGGGTTTCACCGTGTTAGCCAGGATGGTCTCCATCTCCTGACCTCGTGATCCGCCCGCCTCGGCTTCCCAAAGTGCTGGGATTACAGGCGTGAGCCACCGCGCCGGGCCTACTCTTTTTTAAGACTAGCCCTCCTTGTGTAGGATACAGAGATGAATGGTACAGTTCTTGACTTCATGACACTCAAGTTAAAGGTGGTATTATTTGGTTTAAAAAGCACAAATACTGACAAATACAGAATAAACTTCTGAGTTTGCTATTACAATAAAATATTATTGGTTAAAATAATGATTTTGCTTTTCTGTTCCTCATCTATACATTCATGAACTGGGAATCAAATTACAGTGAGATTAGATATACGTAAAAGTTAGACAATGCTGATAAAGTACCTATTGCACAGTAGATTCACAGAAAATGTCAGGTTAATTTTCACCTTCATCTTCTCCTTTCTTTTATCATCCATATTTCTCCTTTATTTAATTCAAACAAAAACATTTAATGTATATTATAAAACAAGATATATTACATTAAATAAATAAAAATACAATTAATGACATTTCTCTGCAATGCACATAAAAACCTATAACCTTTCTAGAATTTGGTCTCAACTTTGACTCAAAGTACCAGAATTTTTTTAAAAAAAATAGTGTTTTTGATTGTGTGTGTGTATACATACATACATATATATATATGCAAACACTATATATTTGTACATAATGATAGGAGATCCTTGAATGCAAAGGCAATTAATAGAAAGTGCAGTAAAACTTTTAAAATGTAAAAATATTTTTGATCTGGTCTTCTGTTTCACACAGCTCATGAAAACCACTAAACCCACTGAGATACAGTTTAGAGGCATCCTTTGTTTACACAATTCTAAAATTTTCACCTGGGAATTCAGAAAAGATATAGAGGTGCAGTATAATTTCGCACTATTTCCAAGCCTCTAAGTAAAAACAGAGAAAAACTAGGATAACAGAATCAAAATTCATGAACAATAGACATTGTACAAGTTTTGCCTTGTGCATTATGAAACTCTTGCTTTATGCATATATACTTAGGATTTGTATCTACTTTCAGAAAATTAAACTGTGATAAGTATGTAATATTTTCTCAGTCCTTAATGATATTTCTTTTCCCTAAGTCTACCTTACCTAAAGTTAATGTAGCTACTGCAGCATTCTTTAGGTTAGCCTTTGTCTGGTATGTATTCATCCTTTCCCTTTCAGGCTAAGTCTTCCTTTATTGATTTTCTGGTTTTCTTTTTTTTTCTTTTTTTTTTTTTTTTTGCGTAGATCCAAGTGTCTTTCTTTCTGGCCTCATATGCTTTTGTCTAAAGAACTTCTATGTATATTTCTTGTAGATATTATATCTTCTGGCACTAAATCCTCTCAGGTTATCTTTGTATAATAATTATAACATTGCTTTCAGTTGAGAAGTCCCTCGTTCTCAATTTTTTGGAATAGTTTCAGTAGTATTGGCACCAGTTCTTCTGTATGTCTGGTAGAATTTGGCTGTGGATCCATCTGGTCTATGATAGTTTCTTTTTTTTTTTTTTTTTTTTTTGGTTGCTAGGTTTTTTTTATTACTGATTTATTTTTGGAACTTGTTATTGGTCTGTTTATTTTTTTACTTCTTGGTGTGTTGATATTTTTACTTTCTTCCTGGTTCATTTATGACAGGTTGTGTCTTTCCAGGAATTTGTCCATTTCTTCTAGATTTTCTGTTTTTTGTGAATAGAGGTATTCATAGAAGTCTGTAAGAATCTTTTGTATTTCTGTGATATTGGTTGTAATGTCATCATTGACATTTCTTATTGTGCTTATTTGTATCTTTTCTTCTTTTTTAATCTCTCTAGTGGTCTATCAATCTTGATTATTCCTTCAAACAGCCAACTTTTAGTGTCATTAATCTTTTGTCTGAATTTTGCATCTCAATTTCATCCAGTTCTTCTCTGATACTAGTTATTTCTTTTCTTCTACTAGCTTTGCTGTTGGTTTGGGTTTTCTCTATATATATCTTTTTTTTTTTTTTTTTTTTGCTTTTTGTTTTTTTAGTTTCTCTGAGTGCATTGTTAAATTATTAATTTGAGATTCTTCTGACTTCTTGAGGAAGACATATAGTGCTATAAAATTTCCTCTTAACACTGTGTTAGTGGCATCTCAAAGATTTTGGTAAGTTGTGTCTCTATTTTTATTAATTTCAAAGAACTTTTGATATCTGCCTTAATTTTATGGTTCACATAAGAATTATTTAGGAGCAAGTTTATTATTTTCCATGTATTTGTATAGTTTTTAGAGATCTATATATTTTTATTGCACTGTGTTACAAGAGTGTGCTTGTATGATTTCAATTTTCTTGAGTTTATTGAGACTTGCTTTATGATCAAGCATGTGGTTCATCTTAGAATACGTTTGCATGCATATGAAAAGAATATATATTCTGTGGTTGTTGGGTGAAGTATTTTGTAGATGTCTATTAGGTTCTATTGGTCAGGTGTTGAATTAAATTCCAGCCTTTCTTTAGTCTTCCACAGTGATGGTCAGTCTAATGCAGTCAGGGAGGTGTTGAGGTCTCCCACTATTATTGTGTGTCTGTCTCAGATGTCTCTAATTTGTGCTAGATTTTTCTCACCAGTAAAGCAATACCCTTTTAAGTACTCCACCAGATACCCCCTGCAGTGTGAGAATTTCCCACTGTGGATTACGGGAACATCAACCTCTTCTATCAACTTTTTCCCACTCCTCTGGATGAGGAGAACATCAACTGGCCTTGTGTGAACTGCCCGTATTCTCTCTGCTCCTTTGGGCTGGTTCTTTTCTTGGTCTCCTTGAGTATGTTCCTCACAGGCATTGACTGATCTGCACTCAGTGGCTGAATCCAGCTATGGACATCTCTACAGATCTCTGGTTCTGTCTCTCCGTGCAGCTCTACCCTCAACCAGTACTCAGTCATGGAAACTGCAGTCACCTTGATCTTTCCAAATGTCCAAGTCTGTCTCTTCAACTTAGAGAGACCTATTGACTCCACGTACATTCCTTCTACAGCACTAAGTGCTGACATTCAGAAGTCTTCAGTTAGTACACTGGGGCTATCATTAGGCTTCCTTTGTCTGTTTTTTTCTCTCTCAGGGTTCAATCTCTTGTGACCCCTATTGTGACTCCAATGTCTGAAAATTGTTCTTTCGTATTATATTTTTGCCCTTTGGTTTTTGTTTTACATATGATAGCAGAGTAAATCCTAGTTCTGTCACTTCATCTTTGCACAAAACAAGTCTGTGGGGAATTTTTAAATTACGGATTCATTTTTTTTCTAAACATAGACCAGCTATTCATTTTATCAACTTTTATCTTCCATCTGTTTTGGTAGCATGTATCTTTCAATGAATTGATCCATTTTGTGTCAGCTGTTAAAGTTATCAATATTGGCCTTTGCCAGATTTTTTTTCTGAATAAATTATGTAAGCCAGTAGCTATTGGTTTGGGGGTTCCCATAAGAGTTTCTAGAGATGAGGCCTGTAGCACTGTTAAGAGTGTGGACCACACTAAAGGTTAGGTGTGGGATGAATGCCCCTCATCACTGTCCTGTGGGAGGCAGTACCAGGTGGAAAGGTAAGCCCTCGTGGGTTGCTGCTAAGTGCAAAACTGAGCCAGGCAACCTTTCTGAAATTTGGTCCTCCTCCTAATTGCTAGTCCAGTGTTTCAAATGTCTCCAACCAAAACTGCCAGACACTGCTCAGTCCTATTGGACAAAAGTTTTCTTTTTTTTTTTTTTTTTTTTTTTTTTTGAGACAGGGTCTCACTGGAGTACAGTGGTGCAATTTCAGCTCACTGCAACCTCTGCCTCCCAGGTTCAGGTGATCTTTCCAACTCAGATTCCTGAATTGCTGGGACCACAGGCATGTGTCACCATGCCCAGCTAAATTATATTTTTATTTTTTATAGAGATGGAGTTTCGCTAGGTTGCCCAGGCTGGTCTCAAATCTCAGCTTCTCAAAGTGCTGGGATTACAGGCACAAGCCACAAGACCTGGTCTGGTTTCCTGATTCCTTTAGGCACTGTCCATCCCTGTGTTTCCTGAGTGCTGTCTAATGCCATAAAAACCTCGAATCACTGGTCTTCATCCCCACTGCACCCCAAGTACCCAAAGCCTTTGTCTCCAGGTATTATGCCTTTGAAGAAAAAAAAACCATAGCCTTCAAACTTCTATAGTGCCAGCCACCTTCCCTCTCTACTGTCACTGCCAGTCACTCATTTATCCTGTATGATGGACAGAGGAACCCTTGGCCTTGGCCCTGAGCATAGCCAAGCACTGGGCTATGGTGAGTGACTGGGACTTCAGGAAGGTCCAATCCGTGGTGCAGTGGATATCCCAGAGAAAATACTGTAGTCAAAGCCTCTGAAGCCAGTACAGGAGGAAAGTTTTTTAAATAAGTAATTGGAAAGTGAGGTGGATAGAAGCTAATTACTTCAGTCTAGCCATTGTAGTTTGCTGAATTTTTGTCTAGAGCAAAAATAGCTTTGAAGCACTGTGCACATGCCCTGCTTGACTACTGCTCTCTTGAAAGAACCCGTGACCATGTGGCTCATAGCAGAATTTCCACTGGAACTAACAGCATCACTCTGTCTCCAGACCCTGATGTTCCAGGGCCCTCTACTCTTGTCTTATGCTCCTGCTCTGTGAAAAGTTGAAGAAAGCATTCACCCTGTTTTCCCAAACCCTACCCGCTAGAACGCCATTTCTGTGAAGCCACACAACATCTGTTTCCCAACATCTGCAAAACCCAGAAGAAGAGAGGGAGCTCCAACTGTCTGGGAGCACTATTGGTCTATGTGATTTATTGTGTTTATCTAAAGTGTTGTTGACATTTATTATTTTTATTTTATTTAACAAATTCAAAAGTGCTAATGGAATATGTTCACATTATAAAGAAAAACAAGTTAGCAATGGCCTGTGTCCTCTACATGTTAAAAGATAAAATACTGCCTTTCACTCCCAGGCCCAATGTGTGCCTCTTTCTTTGTCCACTGTGCTCCTTCCCAGAGCAACAGCTGCTAGGCAGTTTATTGAGAGCCACATGCTTGCTTACTTTATCACTTCCTACCTGTGCTTCTGGCCCTCAATAATATAGTGTATATTTCTGCAGTTTTGCTTATTTTGAAACTATAGAAATGTCATAAATCTGTATATTCTTCTGTAATTTTATTTTTCCCTCAAGCTTGTGTTCCTCCTTTTTTCAGATTTGCAACATGTTCTGTTTTCTCCTACGTAAGCCCATACTATTGTCTAGCTCCTGTGCTATCAGTTTTCATCACCACAGGCACATTTTTGAAATTGCTGTTCATAACTTTTGGTATCCCCAAGGGATCATTGTACTGTTCAGTGTAAAATGCTTGCAATACCCAATTACATGCTCTTTAATTCCTAGAATTTATCTCACAAACAAAATTTTACCTGAAATACCTGTGGACATTTAACATCTGTTTGTCTCTCTGAAATCAGCATTATTTTCAGTCTATTGAGAAATTTTGCCTGAACACCTTAAGGGTTACCAAATTTCTCAAAATCCCTGTATGTGCCTTCGACTTACCACTTGTTGAACTTTTTTTGAAAATTTTTTAGAGTTCTGATACATTAGAGTCTAGAAATAATAAGAAGAATGTGACCCTACATTAAAAAGTTTTATTATCTTTACATTTTTACTATTGTTCTACTCATTTACAGAATGTCATAAACCATGATAATTTCAGATCACATTCTTAATGGGCAGAAATTTTGAAAAGATTAACAAAACAGATAGACAAGATTATAGCACGTCTGTGTTGAAAAGGTTCTGATGGAAATAACAGTCTCATACTTATCATCCACTCTTTGGTTATTCTATACTCCTCATTTAGGTTTTTTCATTTCATTGGATTTTTTGTCCATAAATATGTCATATCATTTAATAGCTTCTTCTGTGGGGTAAAATAACTATGAATGTGAGTATCAGAAAACAAGCATTATGGATTTCAGACCTTAACTGATGGACAGGGGTCAGAAATACTGAATGAAAGTACTTTAGGGAGAGTAGAAGGATCATGTTTGCCTGCTTACTCTCTATAATAGTCTATTTAAGATTATTTCAGACTGTAGACCATGTGTAATATAATCATTTACAGGAGAAAACAGACAAATAATGATTCTATATAGCATCTTCATAAGCATCTTCTATGAACACTTCTTTTTTGCTAATTCCAGTATACTATATATTTGTTTAAGGTACTAAATTTTTCCAATGTAAAAGCCTCTTTTTCCATAATGTTTTCTTAGCCAGTGGCTCTCTGAAAATTTAGACTGTATCTTGATGTTAGCAAAGTTATGTATAAGTAAAACTTTAATCAATTGACTTTATCACTCTCCCATTGGTATTCAAAACTCATAAATGCAAGTACATTTATGTATTTTATTCACGGATTTATCTTCCATGCTTAGAATACTGCATGGTACAAATTAGGCATTCAGTAGAAAATGGAGTGCTCATCATTATGAACCTCATCTTCCTTTTAATCTCTTTACCTCTGCCACCCTGAGATTTAATCTTATTATTTCATCTAATTGTCATAACCCTCCCCTCTTGAGTACATCTCCAACATTACCCTATGAGAAACTGGTGTAGCCTTTGATCAAAATTTAAATCAGCTAACCAAGAAACCATTGCTTTCTAAACAACTACGGTAATTTAATCGAAAATTATATTTGGGTATATTTACTGTTCTAGGCACCATCAACTTGAAAATATGATGTTTAATACATTATCCTTATAACCAGGTGAAAGTTTCAATAAGAATAAACTAATTGATAAAACGTAGCCATATGGAGAATGCCAATGATCTCTATTCTGTCTCTCACTCATGATCTAGAAAATGCCTTCCTTGCAACCCATTGATAAAAATGCATGAGTACATTGTATATACAAGACATATTAACAAAATCAAATTTCTCCTTTGATATCTGTTGTCATTTTAAACAGGCCCCCACCCAAAATCAGCTTCTAAGTACATTATAAAAAAAAACATGCAGCAAACAAACATATGAAAAAAATGTTCAACATCACTAATCATTAGGGAAATGCAAATCAAAACCACAATGAGATGCCATCTCACACCAATGAGAATGGCCATTATTAAAAAGTCAAAAATAACAGATGCTGACAAGAGCATGAAGAAAGGGAAACACTTACATACTGCTGAAGGAAGTATAAATTAGTTCAGCCTTTATGGAAAGTAGTGTACATTTTTCAAAATACTTAAAACATAATTGCCATTAGACTCAGAAATTCTATTATTGGGTATATACCCAAAGGAATACAATTTGTTCTAACATAAAGACACCCACACACCTCTGTTTACTACAGCACTATTTTCAATAGCAAAGGCATGGAATCAACCTAAATGCCCATAAACAGTAGACTGGATAAAGAAAATGTGGTACATATACAACATGAAATACAATAAAGCCATAAAAAATGATATCATGTCTTTTGCAGCAACATGAATAAAGCTGGAGATCGTCATCATAAGCAAACTAATGTAGGAACAGAGGACCAAATACCATATGTTCTCACTTATAAGTGGGAACTAAACAATGAGAACAAATGGACACAAAAAGAGTAGAAGACATGAGGGCCTACTTGAAGCTGGAGTGTGGAAGGAAGAAGACAAAAACGAACAAACAAACAAACAAAATTATTGTGTACTATATTTATTACCTGGGTGACTAAATAATCTGTACACCAAATCCCCATGACACACACTTTACCTATACAGCAAGGCTACCACGGACCTCTAAACCTGAAATAACATTTTCTTAAAAGAATTATAGTAAACTTTGTAAAATTGAATCATGTTTCAACCAGCCTCTTTATATATAAATATAATAAGCTGTTGAATCTGTCATATCTTTATCATCTACATCCCTGCATTGAAACACACCAATAATTAAATAATTGAACACAGCAATATGCTTCAAGTCCTTTAAAACTGGTAAGAACCAGTTTCTATTGTGAAATAAAAAGTAATGATCATGTAATAAACATTTATTTTACAAAAGTAAATATTGTGGTCCTCATTTCTACAGGAGGTTAGCACAAATGGCACTCTCATTCCTGAGGATTTCTGATAATTACCAGCATCACTTTTTTGCAGGCCTAAAGATTTCCTGACTTTTTTAGAATTGGTCCATCATCAGAAGCTTCTGAAGAGAAAAAATTACCACAATCAGAAAGAATATTTTCCTAATTATTTCATGCATTATTTACTTGTGTATTGAGAATAGTTTCTCTTTTATGTATATATGAATGCACCACTTTTACTACACTTGATTGTAGCCAACAGACTCAGAAGCAAAACCACCTATAAAGTAGTATGTAATACATGTGAGACCTATTTATAGAATAAAATGTTACTAAATAATTTATAGGATGTACAAAAGAGAATTATAAGATAACTGGCAAATGCTGTTGAGTCCTTACCGTACATATGAACAACCAAAAATATATAAAACAATAGACAAAAAATCATTATATTAATTCAAAAATACATAGTGAAATGACATGACAAAATAATTTATAAATAGGATATAGAAATTGAGTCATTTTTACCAACTAAGTGAACATTATTTCGTAAAAACAATCTCAGTTTGCTGATGTGTAAATTAAATTATGTTTGTTCAGCTTCACATAGTAGAAACTTCGCTTCTGTAAATTGTGAACTCACCTGAGGAACATACCTATGGTCTTACCAATGCTTGCTGTAGAAGTAACATGACATCAGTTTAGGGATCAGGACCTCATAGTGTAGCAGTGTTAGCTCTCACAAGTCTCTGCAGCCAAGTGAAGACTGACTATTATAGAGAAGAGTAAGCCTGGTTCCTTGAGTGTCTTTTTATTGAAACTTTGAAGGCCACAACCATATCTTTCAAGTTATGGCATTTCAGGAGTCTTCAGATCGGTGTAACGATGGATAATTAGGTTTCTTCAAAAGATTGATTTACCTTGGCAAATCTTAAAAAACTCTTCAAATATCATCTCATTAAGAATCATAAATTTTTCAACAATAAACTTCCAAATGATGACTTTTTATCTAAAAGAATTTTTTAAATTTTAAAAAAGAAAAATATTTTATCAGTTAATAATTTTAGCCAATATCTTGGAATCTTTGGAAATATTTTGCCTGATGTTGGCTTTACATACATATTGTAACTGTAGAAAACATTTTATTTCTTGTATCGATTTATTTTTGTATTTTAATGCAAAAATTCAATGTAAGAACAACTTTGATGCCCACTTCAGAAGGGAGATTTTCCTTACCTCTCACACTCCAGATAAGGCCGCCTAAAATTTTTCTCTTAACAGTGGGATACATAAATGTAGGGAAAAGAAAGAGAGATCAGACTGTTACTGTGTCTATGTAGAAAGGAAAGACATAAGAGACTCCATTTGGAAAAAGACCTGTACTTTAAATAATCGCTTTGCTGAGATGTTGTTAATTTGCAGCTTTGCCCCAGCCACTTTGACCCAACCTGGAGCTCACAAAAACATGTGTTGTATGAAATCAAGGTTTAAGGGATCTAGGGCTGTGCAGGACGTGCCTTGTTAACAAAATGTTTACAAGCAGTATACTTGGTAAAAGTCATCGCCATTCTCTAGTCTCAATAAACCAGGGGCACAATGCACGGCGGAAAGCCGCAGGGACCTCTGCCCTTGAAAGCTGGGTATTGTCCAAGGTTTCTCCCTATGTGATAGTCTGAAATATGGCCTCGTGGGATGAGAAAGACCTGACCATCCCCCAGCCCAACACCCGTAAAGGGTCTGTGCTGACGTGGATTAGTAAAAGAGGAAAGCCTCTTGCAGTTGAGATAGAGGAAGGCCACTGACTCCTGCCTGCCCCTGGGAACTGAATGTCTCGGTATAAAACCTGATTGTACATTTGTTTAATTCTGAGATAAGAGAAAAACCACCCTATGGTGGGAGGCGAGACATGTTTGCAGCAATGCTGCCTTGTTATTCTTTACTCTGCTGAGATGTTTGGGTGGAGAGAAACATAAATCTGGCCTATGTGCACATCCAGTCATAGTACCTTCCCTTAAACTTAATTGTGATGTAGATTCTATTGCTCACATGTTTTTATCCTTATTATCACCCTGCCCTCCTGCTACATTCCTTTTTGCTGAAATAATGAAGATAATAATCAATAAAAACTGAGGGAACTCAGAGACTGGTGCCAGTGCAGGTCCTTGGTATGCTGAGCACCGGTCCCCTGGACCCACTGTTGTTTCTATATACTTTGTCTCTGTGTCTTATTTCTTTTCTCAATCTCTCGTCCCACCCGACTAGAAACACCCACAGGTGTGGAGGGGCAGGCCACCCCTTCACATAATTCTCTGCATGGCATTCCCCAACCCCTCTCAGGGATATAAGAGAGAAACACTAGGAAGCATCCGTCCAGAGAACCCCTGTATCAGACCAGAGGAAGGAAGTTGTATTCAGGTAAATCAAAATTTATTTCTACTTGAGAAAATAATTAGGATGGAGAACTTTCCACCACAAGCACATTAAGTCCAGTACTTATGGAGTATGAAGGGATGCTACCCTAAAACTTTGAGAAACCCCCTTCTGATTACAATTGAACTGGATATCTTTCAAACAATCTGAGACCCAATCTATGGACTTTGAAGAAGCAGCTCAAATCTGTGCACAGAAGTTTTTAGAAAAGTGCCTTGGTTTCACAAAGAATAGTGTGGGTCAGTGGAATGAGACAATAACACCGAAGAGCTGGAGGTGCAAAATGCTAAGAAGAGTGAAGGAAAAGGAGGGAGCCTCACCTTCTAGGATGCCTCACTTTGTACATAGGTAAAGCTGGACTATTCCACCACAAGGTGTCTATCACGTTGCTGTGTTTCTCTGAGATCTGGGAGTTTTCCAGAATGGAGCCATTCAGAGACAGGACAGGAGGTTTCACTCTGGGGGCAGAAGGCTGAGACTTAGGAGGAATAATCTCTATGGGAAAGATGCAGCTGAGCAGATAGTTGGATGCAGGTGCATAGTGGAAGAAGAGAGAGGAATAAACTTTTAAAAGCTGCAAGTCCCAGAAATCTCCTGACTCTCCAACACCAGTGAGTACAGTCATCCAAATGGGGGAGAAGAAGCCAAGGGAAACCTGGAAGAAGGAAATTGGAGATGAGAAGTTGCAAGGGGAAGCTCTTACTGCTCACTAGACAGAGCAAACTCTTAGCCTCAGAAATAAGGAGCAAAGGGAAAAAGTCTGGCTCTTGCTCTGGGACCAACACAGTAGAGAATTATGCAATAACTCCTCCAGACCCCTCTAACATTGCTGGAAGGGACATCTGTGAGGTTTTCTTGCTCCTATAGTTTCTCTTGAGATTCTAAATTCCAAATTCCATGTCTGAACCAGGAGCTTTCCAGTTTTCTCTGTATATATATATATTTTTTTTTACCAGAGCAGATAAACATACATTACCCCATGCATGCTAAGGTCTTGAAACCATGTTTTTAAAATTTATGAAATGAATCATGCAAGAATATATAGAGAGAAATGTAAATAAAACAAGCTTGCAAAAGTTTCAGCATTAATCATTATGTCAGCATGCTCTCTGACCTGCTTTTTGATAGTCATTGCCTATTGTGCTAGAGTCATGTAGACCCTAGATTATAGTTCCTCTTAATTGTCCTATTCTGCAGACTGGTGAAACTACAGACTCTGCTTGTCTGAAAGAGCCCATAAGCAATGGACTCACCAAATAATCCAGTCTCCACATCCTAAGGAGTCCATCCCTCTTGCTCCAAATAATCAACAACCCTAATTTTCCAGCTTTTCACATTTCACAATCTCCTTAAAAATCCCAGCCCAGAACTCTTTGAAGAGATGGATTTGAGGGTCTCCTCCAATCTCCGCATTCAGCACCCTGTGATCATTAAACTTGTTCTCCCTTGCATCTCTGCTATCTCAGTGTGATTGATGTTACTTTACAGCAGCCTTTTACTGTGCAACCTGTTGGTCCTATATCAGTCTGACAATTCTAAATTCCAGCCCAGCCTTAAACGTCGTAATGAAGGTATATAATATTTATCAAACAAGGAAGATAAAAGATATTTATTGACAGTTTGTTAGCTAGAGTTACACATTTTAAACATTTAGATATTTGTAGGTGAGTCTCAGTTTATTTTCTTGCACTGGCTTCATAAGTATGAGAAGGTGTCTGTGAAAAACATTAGACGCTGGTGAGGCTGTGGAGAAATAGAAAAACTTTTACACTGTTGGTGGGAATGTAAATTAGTTCAACCATGTCGAAGACAGTGTGGTGATTCTTCAAGGATATAGAACCAGAAACACCATTTGACCCAGCAATCACATTACTGGGTATATACCCAAAGGAATATAAACTATTTACTATAAAGACACATGCACGTGTATGTTTATTGCAGCACTGTTTACAATAGCAAAGAAATGGATCCAACCCAAATGGCCATCAATGAAAGACTGGATAAAGAAAATGTGGTACATATACACCATGGAATATTATGCCGCTATAAAAAAGAATGAGATCATGTCTTTTGCAGGAACATGGATGAGGCTGGAAGCCATCACCCTCAGCAAACTAACACAGGAACAAAAAACCAACCAAACACTGCATGTCCTCATTCATAAATGGGAGTTGAACAATGAGAACACAGGGACACAGGGAGGGGAACAACACACTCTGGGTCCTGTCAGAGCATGAGGGACAAGGGGAGGGAGAGCATTAGGACAAATAGCAAATGCATGTGGGGCTAAAAACTTAGATGATGGGTTGATAGGTGCAGTAAACCACCATGGCACATGTATACCTATGTAAAAAACCTGCACGTTTTGCACATGTATCCCAGAAATTAAATTAAAATTTTTTCACAAGTGGAAAAAAAAAGCATCTCTTGACCAAGAGACAGGTCTTCTAGGGAGGAATTCAAATTTTCAATCTCTCATCCCATTGTGTACCTATAAGTGCCACTTCTTCTTGGGCTGAATTTTAACTCATTGTTGGAGAGTCACATTCAGAATGCCATTCTATCATAGGACTTACATGTGACATGAATGTGTTTACTCCATGTTCTATCCAAATAAAGTCTCCCACTTCTCTCAATTGTTGTGCATCTATATGCATGTTCAGTTAGAAATTCATGGAAACCTGTCCAGTAAGCTAAGCTGTTGTTGTCCTGCCTTCTGGTATTGAGTTTCTTGCCTCAAAATGGTTTGTGTCAAAGCCGGGGGCTACAAATTTGCCTATGTGAAGAGGTTAATGAAAATCACATCTGCTGCCTAATATGTGGGAAAGTAGGGCATTCTATTATTCTTACTCTCCCAAATCCCTTAGTTCCCTTTCAATTAAAATTAAAGTTTTCTAGTGCTGTAAAAACATATCTTTAAAAAAAAAACAATTCTTGCTGAAAGGTTAATGGTTAAAAGGATGAGCTGGGTTCAATAACTGAAAACATTCTTTGACACCTAACTTTTTCCAGGCTATTAACTGTTCCCATGTCAGCTTCTTTGATTATTACTTTTTTCTTCATTTTAATATTTAGTTTGCAAATGGTTTTTAAATTGCATTGCAACAAAAAAAGGCAAAATAGCAGAAAAATAATAAAGAATATTTTTGTAAAACTAATTTATTTTTCAACTCTACCAAAATTGCCTAATTAAAATGAAAAATAGGCATTAAATTTGTGGTTGGAAGACATGAACAAGAAATGTGTTCCAATTTGTGACGATTTTTTTTCAGAAAGTGTTGAACCTACATGAAGATTTCAGCAAAGAATTAACTAAAATAATAACACTAAGCCATTTACTGCAAGTAAGTACAGTTACAAAGATTCAGAAATGCAGGAGATCAATATTAGCCTAAAGCTACATGCCAATGCCTACATCATTCAGCTCATTTCATCTCATCATGTAGGTAATGTATCATCTCACATCATCATCAGCTGGATGTTTCATAGTCCCTTAAATTCAACATGTTCTGTTTTAGCTCATCATTTATTGTATATCTCAAATCCTGAGGCACACGGTCAACTCCTGGGACCCAATAAGACATTCTAAATTATTATTTGGGGTCATTTGGTTAATTAGTGAATTATCTTAGAGTGATAAAAAACAAAAAAGGAAATATTACTTCCTGTTTGCCTTCTCTGAGAATACCCTGTAGCTGTATTAAAGGAGCATTTATGGCTCACCCCGTATTCCCAGCATTTTGGGAGGCTGAAGTCAGATGATAATTTGAAGCCAGGAGTTAGAGACTAGACTAGGCAATATAGCCATATCCTGTCTTTAAGAAAAAAGTAAATAAAAAAATTAACTAGGTGCGATGGCATAAGCCTCTAATCATTACTTTGAAAGCTGAAGTGGGAGGATTACTTGAGCCCTGGAATTCAAAGCTGCAGTGAGCTAAGATTGTGCCACTGCACTCCAGAGGGAGAACTTTTCTCTAGAATTAATAAATAAATAAATACGTGTGCACTTAGAGGAATGCCTGTGCCTTGGAAGAAACTCAAGAAACAGTATTAATTGAATCTTAGTTAATTTCTAGCATACGTTTACCTTGAAAAGATTGATGATAGATATGCTTCATTCAGGCAGTGGTTTTTACAATCAAAGTGTGATGCTAATTTAATCAGTGATGAAAAGGTGTGTACTAAATATTGCATAAACCTAATCATCTCTGTTTCCACCTTTCTTAATACCTTAAATATCCCTGAAGAGGTGAGTATGGTCTTCAAAGATTCATATAAAAGGATGTAGAAGAGACAAGCTCATTTTTCTCCAGAGGAGAAAAACAGCACTTAGAGTTACCTGCATTCAGGTGACCTCTGAAAGTCAACTCTGCAGTGGATGAGCTCCTGATCTTGAGGAGTACTTAACAGAATTTTTTTTGGAAGAATAACTGCAGGAAACATTCATAGAATCCTGGGATGAGTGCAACTTATATGGAGAAAATTATTTCTCCCTTCCGTTACCAAATAATAAATTACAGTGATAAAAATATCTGTCTTAAACCTACTTAATTATATTATTTGTAACTCATATTATTACTATTCATTTTATGACACGAGGTTATTAATTGTTGTTATTTTGTGTATTCCATAAGTGTTCAATATATTTTTGAAAAATTTTAAATATCTAATGTTTGCTGCAATAGATTTGTATGCATCGTGAATATATGGAATTCACATTAAAACATGTGTGTGCACTGCATGTACTAATGTTGGTACACTGAATTAAGTAAAAAGAGACAATTACTGAATACTGTAAATGTTGTGCTTTCATAACGTTAAGCTTTTAGACATGATTTTAAATTACTAAGGCAATGATGAGATAAAATGGTGATACTAAAGGAAATGAGAAGGCTCTCCAAAATACCCTAGCTTAGAAATCAAAACACAATTGTTGAACAGATAAATGTATAAGGCATGATTTGATACATGATACTAGTTGTCATTTTAATTGAAGCTTATGTCAGAAGAAACTATGAAAAATTTCTGGAAACGGCTCAGATGACCTCTGAAAAATATTTGCAATTCTTAAATTTTCACTTTTGGCACTTAAATTCAGCAGTGTTTAGTAAAAGAGAGTAAGGTAAAGGACTTCAAACTGCCAAAGCAAAGATTACAGTTTATATTGGTCAGGGTTCTCCAGAGAGACAGAACAATAGGGGGTATACATATGTATATATATACACATATATATGTATATATGTGTATATATATGTATATATGTGTATATATATATATACACACACACACACACACAAAGAGAGAGAGAGAGAATACTTACCATTGTGTTATAATTGCCTACAGTATACCATACAGGACATGCTGTACAGGTTTGTAGCCTAGGAACAATATGCTATACTGTATACCATAGGTGTGTAGTAGGCTATACCATCTAGGTTTTTGTAAGTATAATCTACGATGTTCAAACAATAACAAAACTGCTGAATGCATTTCTCCAATCATCTATCTGTCCTCACTCTACACATGACTATACAGGAGAGGAAGTCTACTAGGGGAATTGGTTCCCTTGATTATGGAGTCTGAGAAGTTGAATATTGCCTGCCATTAAGCTAGTGTCCTGGAGATACCAATATCGTGGCTGAGTTAGAATCAGCTTCAGCAGAGAGAGAGAGAGAAGAAATTGCCTTCTCTCTGCCCTTTTTCTTCGGTCTGAGCTCCCAGCTGATTGGATGGTGTCCACCCACATTGAGGGCTGCTGTTCCCCGCTCAGCTCACCAACTCACATGTCTCTCTGGAAACACCTTCACAGACTCACCCAGAAATAATGTTTCACTAACTCTCCATGTTTTACTTAATCCAGTCAAGTTGACACCTAAAATTAACCATAATACCATAGTAATGTAATTATACATGTTTCAGTTTTTAAAAAATTGACTATATGTCAGTTCAGAGTTTGAGTAGCCAAAGGAAGAAGTTAATGTAATCCGTAAGAAAAATAAACCCAATATCTTTCATTATGTATTTTCTCTACTAGTGAACCTAAACTGGTTTAATTGCTGTTTTTTGTTTATCTGGTTAATTGGTTTTCTTGCAGGGTTGATTTTTATTTTAAAGAGATGGGCTTCTGGGTCCCTCTCTAAAAACACATCATAGTGCCCTCTGTCCATCTTCTCATATTTTTTTAGCCAATGTAGGTTTTGTACTTCTCTTCCATAGTCATTCAGTAGTTACTTGAAACAGAAATAGGGACAACCTTGATTTATTCTAGACAACTTAAGACTAAAACCTGAGTTTCATATCGACATCTAGGGAATAGGTTCTTGAACAGATTTGCTTTATGTTATGGGCCGGAACTACGAATAGAAGGGGTTGTGAGTCATCTAGTCAGTAATGTCTGCTATAAAGCCTGAAGGCTCTCCTTGTGTATGAATTTTTTTATTTTTGTTACAGAGGAAATAGTTTGTTCTGCTTTAATCGGCACTGTCGAGAAGAAAATATAGCTATCACATATCACCACATGTACACAGATTTTCACCAACCCAGACCCCAAAATGACATGTTGCTCTTCCTTCTTCAGAAACATGAATTCTGGAATCTCGCAAGTCTTCCAGAGGGGACTCAGCTGCCCCATCTGCATGAACTACTTCATAGACCCGGTCACCATAGACTGTGGGCACAGCTTTTGCAGGCCCTGTTTCTACCTCAACTGGCAAGACATCCCAGTTGTTACTCAGTGCTTTGAATGCATAAAGACAACACAGCAGAGAAACCTCAAAACTAACATTTGACTGAAGAAGATGGCTTCCCTTGCCAGAAAAGCCAGTCTCTGGCTATTCCTGAGCTCTGAAGAGCAAATGTGTGGCACTCACAGGGAGACAAAGAAGATGTTCTGTGAAGTGGACAAGAGTCTGCTCTGTTTGCTCTGCTCCAGCTCTCAGGAGCACCGGGATCACAGACACTGTCCCATTGAGTGGGCTGCTGAGGAACACTGGGTAACTGATGCCTCTGAAGATCTATTTCTCCAAAGGACACATGAAATTCCTGTGGGTCTATTTTCTTGGAGATTGGATGATGCCATCTCTGTGTCCCTTTAAACATCTCTGTTATGAGCTTCCTTGGCTTCAAACCTCTCAGATTTGACAAACATGAAGAGAAACAAAGGAAACACTATTTCCTATAGGCTGATTTGTGTCTCATTCTGGGCCCCTTCATATATCAGAGTGTGAATGATACTTTATTGTCTTCATTGGTGCTCCAATTCCTGACTCTTTTGCAGGAGAAGCTCCTAAAGAAAATGCAGTCTTTATGGGGAAAAGCTTGTGAAAATCACAAAAACCTGAACATGAAAACCACCAGAACCAGATGCTAGAAGGTTAGCCTTGTAATACTCTACCTTCTCTAGGAACTTGCACTGGGCAAATGGGTGACTCAAAATAGGAACTTGATCTCAACCCATAATGTATCTGGAATTCAATAAAAAAGGAAAAAACAGTTGAGAAAAAAATAGCCTATTTTTTATGTAAGATATTGTGATTCTTTGATAGGATTTCTAACCAAACCACAGATGTTACCCAAGCATGCTCATCTGTTTCCATACAAACCTATAGCAATACACCAACAAACACAAGAAACTGGGCCATTTCACACTGCTCCCCATGGGCTGCCTGAATAAATCCTGGGCACAAGAGTTATTTGGCAGTCATGGAAATTTTAGGTGAAACTTCTGAAGCTGAGTCAGCATGAATTTGAATCCTGGTGGGCAAGTATATTTGAAATGTGAATCAAATTTCAGACAGAAGGAGCAACAATGCAAATTTAGGGAAAGCATGAAATTAAGTATCTGAACTAATTAATATTGAATAAATCATAATGCATAATGGGAAAAGTGAGAAAGGTAGACTTGTCTTGATGAAGACATAAATATGCAAGAAATATGGCAACTAGTATTTAATATAAGGAGCACTCTAAGGACTTGAGAAGAATTCTAGAAATGTTTTCTCTTTGTAGATATTTCTCTTGAGGGTATGATATCTAATATTAATTCATTAATTCATTCTAATATGAATTCATTGAAAATATTTTATGAGTACCTAGTCTATGTCAAATATCAACTTAGAAAATTAAGTAGTAAAGAAGGAAGAAAACATACAAATCTTGCAATGGAAATGAGAGAAGCAAATGGCCATCATGCAGATATGTGAAATACACACATACACATATCACACAGATACACATATATATTCCTCATATATATCCATATATACATATATATGAAGAATATATATATGAGTATATATGAGAAATATATATATGAAAAGAATTCTAGGTATAGAAAACAGCATGTGCAGTAATATTGCATTTGCATTTATTTGGGATGTTGAGGAACCACAAAGCAGCCCATGCTGCAGATTAGGGTGAGGTTGGAAGAGAATAAATGAAACCATATTAGACTATGTTATGCTGGGTGAAATGCATTGAGCTGACAACGCTAGTATGAGGTCATTTCATCATTTCTCATATAATGGGTTTACATAACTTGTCCCAATCCTCCAAAATAGAAATAATGGTTTTCTATCTAGTCAATATAGCTCAATAGTTTAATTCTTAAGCAAAAACTGTGTTTTCTTTGTATAAATGTGGATTGGAAGAGAGAAATCCATTTTTATATAACTATCTTAGAAAACATTTTATCATTAATCAAGTAAACATAACTGAAACAACTATGTTGTTATTAACGCAGAAAAAAGGAGAGGAATAACATTTTGTGGAATCTGAGAACTGACAAGACTGAGGGCTAAACTATTGGATATTCAGGATGCTAAGAGGAATCAGTGAAATTCAAAAGAAGATGGATACAACATTTCTATTTTGACCAATTGTTACTGCAGGATTATGTGAGTTTAAGGATAGAAGTAATCAGAGCTGAATATCAGAAGATGCCTGCATTTCTCCATGAAGAAGAGCAACATCACTTGGAGAGGCTGCAAAAGCAGGGCAAGGACATTTTTCAGCAACTCAATGACAGCAAAGCCAGAATGGAACATGCGAGGGAGATTTTAAGAGGAATGTATTAGGAGCTGAAGAAAATGTGCCATAAAGCAGATGTGGAGCTACTCCAGGTACGGACTGACCATGGGGTATCGGGATGTTGAACATTCACATGCATGGGTGTTTTTCCTCTCTCCTGAAATCCATCTCCCCTTTTACTTCCATGATTTGTTTCCAAAAACACATTTCTATAACTAATGCTGCTTTGATGGGAGGGTATAGCCTCTCCTAGTGATTCTGCCAGACCTAAGGTCCCTCCTACTTTATCCACCAGCAACAAAACTTTGTGGGATGGTCAAGGTAACAGCCCCCCAAAATATTTACCATAAAAAGTCAATGGCATATTTAGGATTTTTGAAAGCGGATAAAATGAGAAGTTATTCGTTGGCGTTTAGATTAATTTGGATGCATGGCACGATGGAGAAGTTGGAAAATCTAGGATCACACTAGTATTATTTTGGGGTCCACTCATTTTGGCAACAGGGCTTAGGGAAGATGACTGAGTAGCATTTCTATGGTTACAGCAGAGCGTAGACTCTCTGGGCCTCCTCTCCCTTCACTTATAAAGAGAATGTCTTCAAAACTTAGACTTTATCAGAACATTAATTCATGACAATATGATAGACTGGGATTTTCACAAGAAAAGAAAGAGAAAATGCTTTCCAGGAGGGACAATGGTAGGGAAATAATATCTTCAGAAACTGCCTCCAAATCTCACACTGAACTTAGTGGAAGATGCATCTTGTGGAAAACACTAAGCCTTTATCTTTTTATAGGCTTTTGGAGACATATTACACAGGTGAGAGTGTACCAATATTTTAGTAGATGTTTGTTCAGTTTCCACAAATATCAAGCAGGAACTTTGATATTGAAGGCATAATTGATTCAGATATTGATACTACTTTATCCTGGTTGTACTTTATCCATCCCCCACCCCATGTAGTCATCTATTTTGTTACCATACTTAGTTATTTTATTAGGCAGTTCAATGAAAGTTCTGCAAAACCATAAAAACAAAAAATAAATAAATGAAAGAATAAAGAAAGTGAACATCTCTATTCCTAATTTCCTTTTTGTTGCTCAAAAGCCTGCATATTTGAAGGAGAAAATGTTACATTTTCTACATGGCTACAAAGCCAACCAGGGGAAGCCAGAGAGAAAAGTGTTTGAAAGTATCTTAGCAGTGAAAAGTGTTGATGATTTCTTGTTTATATTTAAATATATAATTCTGAAAAACAGATGAAACAAACTGTCAGAATGTTAGAACTGTGTAGGCCTCCAGAGAACCTGAGCTATAAAAGGCAGATCCCCCTGCCTGGATCAAGTTTCAACACCCTGGCCTTGAAAAGGAAGCAACGAATACAGCAGCCTTCAAATAACCCCACTTTCCCAGACAGTGATTTCAGGGAAGCCTGGTGAGTTCTGGAACCAGAATTTCATTTTTGAATATTCTCCTAGCCTTAAGACTAATGATCCTTACTAATTTGGAGCAATAAGAAGAAAGATCAGAATGAATTCTCACTCAGATAGACTTTTCCATCATGCCTGAAAACCAGGAACTGTGAATAATAATGAATTTGAAAAACAAAATGATAATTTTGGAATTAGCAAATGTGTGGGTTAAAGGGATTCTCATGAAATGTCTTTTGAATAAATGTAGTGATTTTTATGTGTGTGTGTGTGTTTTCTTTTTCTGTAGATGTAGTAACTGCATCTTTCTCCTTGCAGGGGTGAGTCCCTGCTGCTGCAAGTGCCCAAGCCTGTGAATCCAGAGCTCAGTGCAGGGCCCATCACTGGACTGCTGGACAGTCTCAATGGATTCAGAGGTGAGTGTCAGCCCATTGGCAGAATTTCTACAATGAATTACTTCTTGTTAGAATCATGAGCATAATATTTTACCCTTCATCAAATCCTTTTTTCATTTCAGAAGGAAGTGAACAATATGACAACGCAACCCTTTTATATCTGTGTTTCTATTTATACTCCAGTTTATAACTTGAAGGGTAAAACATAGTGAAAAACAATTATGTTCTGGGCTCACATGTATTGAGTTATATATTGGGTAAAAGGAATGACATAAGAAATAAAAAATTGAGTAAGTGTACTAATGGTGAGATGGAAGTTTAATAATCCAATGTAAAAGATTTTGCAGAAATCTGCCTTAAGTTATCACTTATAATTTGGACATATGGACTTTTATCCAGTTATCTAGAGTAGTGCTTGAGTAAGTGAAACTCTTCCCATTCTTGCCAAAGTTATATCACTAGTATTTAAGAACAAGAAATATTTTAATAATAATGACCTTGATAGCTAAAGGGCAGTCAGGGCATATAATATCTCACTTTCACATTGGAAATTGGATTAAAACAGGCTGGTCTTATATTTGACTCTCAATTTTTGAGTTTCCAAATTTTCAATGTCTGTTTTTAGGATTTTGTTTTTCCTGTAGAGAATATTAATCTTCCTTGTCCTTTATTAAATGTTATAATCAAAATTATCCTGTTCTTGTAACTTCAAATTCCTTGGTAAAGTAGATACTTGGTAGAACAATTTTTCCCTCAAGAATTTTAACTTTTATTATTTACATGTGTCCATACTTTTTTTAAAAAAATTTGCAGTTGATATTACTCTGCATCCTGAAAGAGCCAATAGTCATATATCTTCCTGTGTGGAGACTTAAGAAGCATGAATGTTGGATGTGACCCTCAAGATGGTCCCCGCATCATGGCAACATCTGAATGTTTTCCTGAGTAGAGCGCTCAGACTTTCACATCTGGCAAATATTATTGGGAGGTTCATGTGGGGGACCCTTGGAATTGGGCTTTTGGTGTCTGTAACAATTATTGGAAAGAGAAGAGACAGAATGACAAGATAGATGGAGAGGAGGGACTCTTTCTTCTTGGATGTGTTAAGGAGGACGTTCACTGCAGTCTCTTTACCACACCCCACATGTGGTGCTATATGTTCCAAGGCCTAGCAGCTGAGGAGGATTATTCCTGGATTGTGAAGGTAGAACCATGAGCATTGTTGATGTTGATCAAAGTTCCCTTATATACACCATCCATAATTGCTCCTTCTCACCTCTTCTCGGGCCTATCTTTCACTGTAGTCACCTCTGACCAGAGACAAATTGGTAATGTGTCCACATGCTGTGTAAACCCCTTTATCCCAGGAAGCCCTCTTTTTTGTGCCTCATCAAAGAGGACAAATAAGTTATATTTAATGTGTTTAGTTGCTTTCTAATGTCATCACAACTCATTAATACAGTTTCTATTAAATATGGTGAAAAAACTAAAACCATGTGTATTGGTTCTTTGTTTAATCATTTTTGGAAAATCATTACCCATGATGCATGGCATAGAATATATTCTCTGGTTTTTCATTATTTCTGAATGTCACAAAGTGAAATCAGAGATGACAGAGGTGTCTAAATGAAGATAAAATCAACGGAAGAAAGTAGGAATCTTGTGCTTCTTCAAAAAACTTGGAGTAAAAAGACTCAATGGTAACCTGGAAATATTTTCTTTCTCTTCATCTAACAATATTATACTTATTCATGTGTTTTATTTCTGAATCCATACCTTGAGGTAATCTTATTTGACCTCCTATGCTGTGCTTATCTTTGTAAATCTCATCTTATACACAAATGCTCATGCATTATTAAGAGTGCTGTTCTAAAGTGAAATTTACAAGGTGATCAGGACAATGCTGGATCAATTAAATATTCAAATGGAAATGACTGAATACTGACCCCTATCTCAAAACATACAGAGTTCATTTCCACATGGATTCATGTTGTGAAGGTGAAGGGAACATAATAAAATATTCTCATAGAGAAAGATTTCTTAACCTGGACAAAAAAGTAACAATTAAGAAGGAAAATTTAGTTAGTTTATATCAAAAATAATGACTTCTGTGTTTCAAAATATACCATCCAAGAATTAAAATGGAAACCAAGAGTGGAGAAAAATATTTATCCCAACTTATATGAAACAAAATGCAATACATGTGATTAATGAATGTCATAAATAAAAGAAAATGAACCCAATATAAAATTGGGTAAAATATTTGAACAGGCACTTCATAAAATTGGAGGCATAAATAACTGGCCAAATATGAAAAAGGGATTACTTTTATTAGTACTCAGAATTATAAAAATTAATCCACAAGTTGAACTACAGGCCTTCATAAAAATTAGCAAAATTTAAATACACGTAATAACCCCATCAACATGTGGGCAAAGGATATGAACAGACACTTCTCAAAAGAAGACATTTATGCAGCCAAAAGACACATGAAAAAATGCTCATCATCACTGGCCATCAGAGAAACGCAAATCAAAACCACAAGGAGATACCATCTCATGCCAGTTAGAATGGCGATCATTAAAAAGTCAGGAAACAACAGGTGCTGGAGAGGATGTGGAGAAATAGGAACACTTTTACACTGTTGGTGAGACTGTAAACTAGTTCAACCATTGTGGAAGTCAGTGTGGCGATTCCTCAGGGATCTAGAACTAGAAATATCATTTGACTCAGCCATCCCATTACTGGGTATATACCCAAAGGATTATAAATCATGCTGCTATAAAGACACATGCACACATATGTTTATTGCGGCACTATTCGCACTAGCGAAGACTTGGAACCAACCCAAATGTCCAACAATGATAGACTGGATTAACAGAATGTGGCACATATACACCATGGAATACTATGCAGCCATAAAAAAGGATGAGTTCATGTCCTTTGTAGGGACATGGATGAAGCTGGAAACCAACATTCTCAGCAAACTATCACAAGGGAAAAAAAACCAAACACTGCATGTTCTCACTCATAGGTGGAAATTGAAAAATGAGAACACAAGGACACAGGAAGGGGAACATCACACACCGGGGCCTGTTGTGGGGTGGGGAAGTGGGGAGGGATACCATTAGGAGATATACCTAATGTTAAATGACTAGTTAATGGGTGCAGCACACCAACATGGCATGTAACAAACCTGCACGTTGTCATGTACCCTAAAACTAAAAGTACATTAAAAAAGAAAGAATCAATGAAAGTTATTCATGACTGGAGGGGTATAAACTGAAATATTTTTTGGCAAACTGACTACGAGCATTCCTTATTGGCTAGATACTCTAATTCTAAAATATATTCCACTGACTGCCTATGTATATTTTGAGATAAACATAATGTTGATCTTTGCATCAATTTTCATAGTAGCTCCAAATTGGAGACAAAATAAATATTCATCAACAGTAGAATTGCTAAATAAATTGTGATCTCATCATACAAAATAATTCTATAAAACAAAGAGAATAACACCAAAATGCAACAAATTAATGAATCCCAAGTTTAAGAAAGAAGTTTAAGAAAAAGAATTGAAACACACAAATGTTATATTACAGTGTTTTATTTATATAAATTGCAAACTCCATTAATTAGTATTAGAAGTTAGAATGTTGAATAATATTTTAGGAAGGTAATGGTTAGGAAACGTAAAAATAACCAGGATAAGATCCAGGCAGCATTGCAATGAAGGAGAGAAACTATGAGTTTTTTCTTGAAGAAGAGAATGATATATGTATTGTTTAATATTGTAAATGTAAGAAAAGATGTTTGAAATAGATAAATTCAATTTTAAGCCTAATTTTTCAAATGTGTATATATATAATTTCTTTTATGATAAGTTAATATCAATCAACATTAAGACATAAACCATGCTTTTTTGTTATTATACTTTAGGTTCTGGGGTACATGAGCAGAATGTGCAGGGTTTTTACATAGGTATACATGTGCCATGGAGGTTTGCTGTACCCATCAACCCGTCATTTACATTAGGTATTTATCCTAATGCTGTCCCTCCCCTGGCTCCCCACCCCCCGACAGGCCCCGGTGTGTGATATTCCCCTTCCTGTATCCATGTGTTCTCATTTTTCAACTCCCACTTGTGAGTGAGAACATGCAGTGTTTGATTTTCTGTTCTTGTGTTAGTTTGCTGAGAATGAGGGCTTCCAGCTTTATCCACGTACCTGCAAAAAAAATATGAACTCATCCTTTTTTATGGCTGCATATTATTCCATGGTGTATATGTGCCACATACATTTTTTTACAGTCTGTGAAGAGATTCACAGAATATTACATTTAAAGACCTGTAATTACCTCCTCATCTCTCCTGTGTAACACAATCTTAAATTACAAAGGAAAAGATAAGGAATGTCATTGCCCTTGGGACATTGGTAAAACTAATTGAACTTTGGAAACGGGAAAAGAAAAAAGAGGAAAAAAAAATATGTGGAGGGTTTAGACCTACATCTGAAGGTGGGACAGGATCACTAAGAAGGTTCCAGCCAGGCGTGGTGGCTGACGCCTATAATCCCAGCACTTTGGGAGGCTGAGGTGGGCGGATCACCAGGTCTGGAGATCGAGACCATCTTGGCTTTAGTCTCTACTAAAAATATTTAAAAAAAAAAATTAACTGGTCATGGTGGCTGGTGCCTGTAGTTCTAGCTAACTTGGGAGGCTGAGACAGGAGAATGGCATGAATCCGGGAGATGGAGTTTGCAGTAAGCGGAGATCATGCCACTGCACCCCAGCCTGGGCAACAGAGCGAGACACCGTAAAAAAAAAAAAAAAAAAAAAAAGGATTCCAACCATGCAGACCCAGAAACAGTGTCAACCTATGACTGAGCTTCATCAGATTGACAGAGAATGCTTCTCCATCCTCATCTCCACCCCCAACTAGGCTCACGATTGTTGAGTAACAGGTCAAAGCAGTGTCTTCTGGGGGACTGAACAGAATTTGGAAGGAAACTTAAATGTGAGGATACAGCAGATATTAAGAAATGCTGCTGAACCAGTCCAACCTGAAACACAAAGTAATGCTAGATGAGCGTGAAACTTATGGTGCCCTGGAAATAACTCTAAGAGGAAAAAGTCCCAAAACCAAATCAACTCCTGACTAGATTGATTCAACCTCCTCCCCCAAAACACACACATACAGCCTAGTAAAAGGGAACACATGTGGGTTTTGCTTTCTACATTAGTCTACTCTACATAGTTCACTTTTTGCGTAAAACTTACCAGACATGTATAGAAACAGAAAAGATACATAAAGGAAACACTGTTAAGAGACTAAGCAATAAATAAAGCCAGATTCAATGTGGCAGAGGTGTTGGAATTATCTTTCAAGTAGATCTTATGCGTACTGTTCTAGAAGCCCTTAGTAGGATATAAAGTCCCTTTTTTATTATACTTATATGACAAGAGTCATTTTATCCTCCTATATAAAAGATATTTCCAATTCACATTCATCTCCATATTGGCAGTTACATTTTTTGACACTTTACAAATATTAGTCCACCGTCTTATACTTACATTTATGATTTATGATTGTGGAGCAGTCTGTTGTCATTCTATTAAGTGTTCCCTCACAATGAAACAGTTTATTTTGGCTGCTTTTAAGAGATTCTTCATCTTTGGTGGTGGTTTCAAACTTAAAATATCATAGTGAATCAGCCACCAAAGACAGAGAAATACTAAAAATCAGCCAAAATATATTGTTTTGCACATTCAAAACAAAGTAAATTTATGTTTTACACATCCAAAATGGGGATTGTTTGGCTTCCTGAATTCAATAATGTATTTGTTTACTATGAAAAAATTATCAAACATTATATCCTTGAATATGTACTCTCCTCATCTTCTCTACTTAGCTCCCCTTTGTGCTACAGTCAATCACACATGATGCTGTTTATGAAGGACATACGTGATACTCTCATCCTCCATATGTCACTATTACTCTCCTAGTTTACCTCTATTTGTCCATCTGTGAAGCCCTCATGACATCTCTTTACATCTATTATCCAATTCACATTTTCTGCAGCTTCATTTAAGTTGCTAAGCAAAGTGTTCACTAAACAGCAAATTTTACTTATTTCACTTTTTATTAATATAAATTATAATTTTTATTCTTCAATGACTGCCGAATGTGAAAAAATTCATGTATATGTTATATATATTTACATATGTATGTGTTATATAGACATACACAAAATTGCTATTGGTAACGGTGGTTTTCATAGGAGTCTATAGCTACTGGAGATTTCATTTTTCCTTAAAGATATTATATTTCCTTAAAAATATTTTCTTAAAGATATTCTATTTCTTAATTTATAATAAGGATAATTCTTATGCTTTTATTAAAAACATAAATTAATAGGCCGGGTGCAGTGGCTCACATCGGTAATTTCAGCTCTTTGAGATAATGAGGCAAAACGATCACTTGAGCCCAGCAGTTTAAGGCTGCAGTGAGCTGTGATTCCACCACCACACTCCAGCCTGGGCTACAGAGCCAGAAAATATATATATAATATATGAATTGACAGTAATACATTAATACATAAAAACCAGAGATCAAGTCTTAAAAGCAACAGCAAAGTGCATTTCCAGTCTAGTTCAGTGACTATTAGAATTAAAGCCAATTTCAGGCAAAACATTTCCAAAAACATAAGAAAAAAAAAAGAAAAAGGAGAAAAAATATTCCAGACTTCTGAAGACATTTATTAAAATCATAAATTGATGGTATCCTCTTTCCCATCTTTTGATGAGTAAAATATTCAAGTACTCCAAAAATTATCTACAAATTTGGTATTTGAGGGTTCATTTGTTGTAAACTCAGTGGTTCTTGATGAGAGGAAGTTTAAAGTGTGTTTATGGAGATTAGCCAAGGTGTCGAATCAATCATTTCCTCTCTTCTGGTGAAATCTAATCAAGAACCCTAATGGCTATCCCAAACTCCAAGAAATGTACAGCCTTTTCAAAGTGAGTGTGATTTTTCAGAGATTCAATATAAAGAGGTACAAGGAGCCAAGCTCATTCTTCTCTGGGACACACAGAGTGGCTTTGGAACTGGCTGTGAAGATGTCTGAAAGCTACTACCGCTATATGGTGAGGCCCTGATCCCTGATCAGACTTTATATTATTACTTCTACAGCAAGTATCAGTGAGACCATAAGTATATTTCTAGGGTGAGAACACAGCTAACAGAGGAGGAGTTCCTGCTACTTTTCCAATCCAAAACAGACTGCCCTACGTTGAATTTTTCAACAAACTGAGCTTGTTTCTATGAAATGATGTCATTTGCTTAATTAGTAAAAATGTTTTTACTCTTATTTTGTTATCCTGTCTTCCTACATACTTGTGAACTACAGTGAAGATTAATTTTACTTGTATCATTTATGTATTCATTAGTTGTTCCTATGTATTCTAAGAACTCAGAAAATAGTTTTCAGATATCTTGCAATTTTATACTTGTTGTATATCCTAAATTTTATTGAGAATATTTTATTCCATATGTTGTGCATAAATGTATTACCTTCAATTCTAAAGGTGGCACATAAATATATGCAGAAGACAAAATATTCTATAATATACAATTTAGGTAATACGTTGAATAATTTGAGGGTAGTATTGTGTTTTAGAATATACTAAATGCCTCTTTAGCATTTTTGGGTGAAATCTGATCAAATTTTGGGTGAAATCTGATCTGATGAAATTTCACCAAATGTTCAGTAAATAAATATTGCTTATTTATTTAGAAATTATTTTGCAGTGGTGGCTTGTAATTGAGAATTTTCGAAATACTTTAAAGGAGAAAATTATGACATCAAAATGAAATAATGAGAGTAAAATCTCAGTGAAATACAGTTTCCTAAACCAATCACTTTTTTCTTTTGTACTAAATCGATCTTTCCTAAACCAATCACAATGAGCATTAAGAATGGTTTTCAGAATATTCAGGACCCATCATCTATGGTGTAAATTGGTCCCAATTTCATACTCTTAAACCTCAAGCTTTTTGGAGTAAAGTCAAAACTCAACAAAATGGAGGTTTCTTTTCTCCTTTTCTTTCTTTTCTTTTCTTTTCTCCTTCCTTCCGTCCTTCCTTCTTTTTCTTTCCTTTTGTGACAGGTGTTGTTTTATTGCCCAGGCTGAAGAGCAGTGGCTCAATCTCAGTTGACTGCAACCTCAGGGTTCAAGTGATTCTTCTGCCCAGTCCCCTGAGTGACTGGGATTACAGGCGTGTGCCACTACTCCTGGCTGGTTTTTGTATTTTTAGTAGAGATGGGGTTTCCCCATATTGGTCGGGCTGGTCTCCAACCTGATCTACCAGCCTTGGCATCCCAAAGTGCTGGGATTATAGGTGTGAGCCACCATTTCTGGCCTCTCTGAGGTTCATTTTTCTATACAAAAGAAAAGGGTAGGATGTAGTGCCCTGTGAGTTATGCATGCATCTGACAATTTTACCTACAGATCTGAGAGCTCTCTTTGTGCCTCAGGTTCTATTTTTGTCTTATGCAAAATAAAGCCTATTCTACTCTAGACAGAAGTGTATCATTGAGTCACAACCTGAGTCAAATTTTGCTTTGGTCTTTGTTTCTCAGGGCATAAGATGAAGAAGTTTGAATCATACCTTTCCTAATTTCCTTCCTTCAGGAAAATGGTCTCAGACATCACACAAGCCTTCCAGAAAGAACCCATCTGCCTCTTCTGTCTGAACTAATGTGTAGACCCCATCGCCACAGGCTGCAGCCCCAGCTTCTGTAGGCCCTGTCTCTGCCTTTCCTAGGAAGAAACCAAAATTCCTACCTGCTGCCCACATGCTGGGAACTGTCACAGCAGGAGGACTTCAAAACCAATATTCTTCTGAAGAATCTAGTGTCCATTGCCAGAAAAGCCAGTCTCTGGCAATTCCTGAGCCCTAATGAACAAATGTGTGGGATCCACAGGGAGACAAAGAAGATATTTGGAGAGGTGGAAAAAGAGCCTGATTCATTTGCTGTGCTGGAACTCTCAGGAGCATGGGGCTCACACACACTGTGAGGGGCAGCTAAGGAACACTGGGTAAGTGATGGCTCTGAGAGCACTTTGAAAGCTGGAGGATGGCACAGGTAAAGAGATTAGGGGAAGATGAAGAGCATGACGATTAATCTGTTCTGTACTGGATGTCGTGTAGTGCCTAGGTATCAATGATAAAATACTACATATGATCTGAGTGTACTTTCCTTCCTGGAGCTTACATTTCACTGAGAGAGTGATGAAGTTAATAATCATTGTAATAATTTGACTACTTGATGCAGTGTTCAAGGCACTGTAAAGAGCTCAATATCAGAAGAGTTTCTGGCTATCCAAACTACAAGTTAAAAAGTCTTTTCTATAAGAAACCTATTTACCAACACTGGAAATAATAGAATAAAACACGTTAGAATTAGAAGGGCATGGTGTCAGTAGATTCCAATTCTGATGCAAGGTGCCACATTATCTGTAAATTAGCCCTGCCTATGATTTTCCTATTAAACTTGTTGCGTTACACGTTGTGGTTCTACAGTCCGAGATCTTCCCAAATCTCTTTCATATCTCATCCCTTGATTTCTTTACCATTGGGGGTCTGAAACCTAAAATGATTTGCTTCTCTGATGTTCACATTCATAGTTCTTTTACAGGAGAAGATTATGAAGCAAATGAGATGTTTGTGGGCAAAAATTCAAGAAAACCAAAGAAATTTAAATGAGGAAAGCAGGAAAACCAACCAGTGGATTGCAAGTATTAGGCCTTTTCCCTCAGATTTAGCCTCAGACAAACATGCTAGAAATGTATCCACTTATCACTTGAATGGAAATCATCTTGGTAGGATTTGAGGAAGATTTTTCTCATGGCTTCCAATCCTGAGGGTACAATGCAGCATTGATTACTGCTCAGGGAGAGTGGTCAGGCTATGGAGTAGGAAGACCTGGTACTAAAAACTAATTTAAAAACACAGAGATCATAACACTGCAAAAAATTATTTGTGAATCAACCATAAATTCCAATGGCTCTCATGTAGGCTTTCAGATATCAATGGATATATATTGAAGAAACGATCAATAATAACCTTTCTTCAGGTGTTTTAGGAAGTCATATAATGAATGAAAGTGGTTTGAGGAAAGAATGAATTTGGCTGTCAGTATTATTAAGAAACAATACAAATAAATGAAAGGAAGACAGGAATGATTTATTTCATGGTTCTGTCAAGTGGGAAGACACGAGTTTATGTACTTAGCTTATTGGTAGAATACATGAGTCAGGCTAGGCTCGGTGGTTCATGTCTGTAATCCCAATAATTTGGGAAGACCACCTGAGACCAGGAGTTTCCAACCAGCCTGGCCATCAACATAGTGAGACCGTGATCTTTATTATAAAGAAAGGATGAAAGAGATAAAGAAAAGAAAACGAGTCAAAGTGAACAGAAGAGGTATAAGTGGAGGAGGATGAATTCAGAGTAAACATGTCATCTAGGAAATCCAGGTCCCCGGAGTGCCATGTGTAGCTACGGGCAGAGATGACTAGAGCTGAGTAGAGGAAGCTGCATTCAGTTCCCCATGAGAAGTAAAACAGCATTTAGAGAAACTTACAGATGATGACAGAAAGATTTTACAGCAACTTAAGAAAAGCAAAAAGACAAAATGGTTCAGAAAAAAAAAATAACCTAAGAAAAATCTATAAGGAGCTGATAAAAATGTGCCATAAACTAGATGTGGAGCTGCTCCAGGAAAGAACCAATAACATGCCTAAAAAATTTTTGTAGTATTTGAAGTTCATACCTTAGAACAAGCTTGCCCAACCCACGGTCCGTGGGCCACATATGGCCAAGGACGGTTTTGAATGTGGCCCAACACAAATTGCTAACCTTTCTTGAAACATGATGAGGTTTTTGTTTGTCATTTTATCAAAGCTCATCAGCTATAGTTAATCTTAGTGTATTTCATGTGTGGCCCAAGACAATGCTTTTTCTAATGAGGCCCAGGGAAGCCAAAAGATTGCACACCACTGGCTTAGGTGATATTATTTATTCAACACCATAGATATGTGTGTGTGGGGGGGTATATATATATATGTATATGTGTGTATACATATATATGTACCATATATATATATAATATATATATCATATATGTGTCTCCTCCTTCTAAGAGGGAGGAACTTTTCCAAATAGTAATAACATAGGTGAAATGTAATTTTTATCCTAACCATGAACAAGCAAGCTTTTTTGGAATCTTTGAGTGGATGTAATTTTATATTCCCCTTTATCAAACACTGACCACAGGGAATATTCCCCTCTAATAAGCTTCTTTTGTAGCTTTTTTCTGAAAAACTGGACAAATGTAATGTGGGAGTCAGACAGCATGTGTCACTAAGCTGAGAGCAGTGACATATGCAGGTGACATTTGCATGTCCTGGCAGCATTGTCCAGCAAAGGCTTCCTTTCTTTGGGGATGGACCCTCCCTCCTCACCTGGAGCAGCTCCACGTCAGGCATGTGGCACGTCTCCCACAGCTCTCTGTACATGTCTTTCATCCTTTCTAAATGTTGGGTCATTCTCACTTGACTGTCTTGTAGTTGTTGTAAAAGCCCTTTTGCTTCTCTTTCCAGTGCCTGCAGATGCAGTTGCTTCTCCTCATCGAGAAATAGACGCATCTTTTGATATTGAATATTGATTATCACCTTACTTAATGACACATAGTTCTGCGGAGACATTTGGTTAAAAGGATTACATACTCTCACTCTCAACAGAAAACTTCAAATAATTATATGCTGGGTGTAATCAAGCAATCTATAAACTTTCTGCCTCACTCTTGCAAGGAGTCTTGAATATTTGTTATTTCTTTCTGTCTATCTTTTTCAATGTTCCTATTCTCTCTCCCTCTTTAAATCAAAACCTATATAAAGACTTCTAGTTTCTCTTCCTGAGATGCTTCTTCACAGTTCTTACTGAGTCAATTATCTCCTCTATTAATCTCCCTTTTAGGATTTTTCCATGTCTGATTCGCCTAAATGTTAAAACACATTTAGCCATACACTATATTAGGCAGATTGATTTTTCCTTTTACTATATTTTTACTCTATATACTATTTTATATACTATTCTATTTCTTTCCTCTTCCTCACACCCAATCTTGGTGAAATGTCTCATCTCCAGTGTCTGAAAAGGTTTATACCAACCTTCAAATTTGAACTAGAATACATATCATGCCATTTATCCAATAAACTAGAATTAATTTGGTTAGCTTGTGTGGGCTTCTCTATTTGCAATTCCTATTATATCAATTATATCAAACCCCCTCTCTACTAAAAATGCAAGAAAAAACCTAGCCAGGGACAGAGCCAGACTCCTTTCAAAAAAATAAATAAATAAATAAACGTAAAACTTCTGTTTTGAAGAAACTTAATCATCTATGTTAACACCCACCTACGCCCTGTGAAATGCAACCAATTGGAAGAAAGGGGTGTGGTCTTCAGAGATTTATAAACCGACACTTCAGGAGCCAAGCTCATTCTTCTCCAGAGCCCACAGAGTAGCTTTGCAACTGGCTTTGGGGAATTCCGAAAGCTACCAGCACTGCACTGTGAGACTCTCATCCCTGAGCTGAATTCATCTGATTCGACGGCAAGCTTTGGTGAGAACATAGATATATTTCTGAGGTAAGTACACAATTTCCAGAGTAGGATCTACTATTAGGTTACAAACCAAACAAAATTTGGGGACTTTAATTTATCTGCAAACTTAGATTATTTTTAGATGGAATGATCTCATTTTCCGAGTTTTAAAAAGGCTCCATTTCTTTTTTAAAATTATTTTAAACATAATCCATAGGTTTATGGATTAAACATGGGCCACCATGTTCAGCTATTTATTTATTTGTTTATTTATTTATTTTGAGATGGAATCACGCTCTATTGCCAGGCTGGAGTGCAGCGGCGCTCTTGGCTCACTGCAACCTCCGCCTTCCAGGTTCAAACGATTCTTCAGCCTCGGCCTCCAGAGTAGCTGGAAATATAGCCGCCTGCCACCACGCCCAGCTAATTTTTGTATTTTATTTAGCAGAGACGGGGTCTCATTATGTTGGCCAGGATGGTCTCCATCTCTTGATCTTGTGATCCGTTCACCTCGGCCTCTGAAAGTGTTGGGATTACAGGCCTGAGCCACCGCGCCCGGCCTTTTTTTTTTTTTTTTTTTAATTTATATAAGTATTTTTAGAGACAGGATGATCTAGACATTTTGCCGTGTCACCAGTCTGGAGTTCCTGAGCTCAAAAAACCTGCCTGACTCGGCCTCCCAAAATGCTGGGATTACAGGCTTGAGTCACCTTCCCTGGCTTGGTTTTTATTTTTATTTGTATTTTAGCAAAACATACATTTAAAACGCTGACTTACTGTCTAGTGCCTCGTTTTTGTTTTTGTTTTTGTTTTGAGGGGGAGACAGAGTCCTGCGCTGTTACCCAGACTGGAGTGCTGTGGCTCTATCTCGGCTCACTGCAAGCTCCGCCCCCCGGGTTCACGCCATTCTCCAGGCCCCGCCTCCAGAGTAGCTGGGACTACAGGCGTCCTCCACCACTCCCGGCTAATTTTTTGTATTTTTTAGTAGAGTTAGGGATTCACCATGTTCGCCAGGATGGTCTTGATCTCGTGACATCGTGATCTGCCAGCCTCAGCCACCTCGGCCTCCCAAAGTGCTCGGATTACAGGCGTGAGCCACCGTGCCCAGCCTCTAGTGCCTGTTATTGCATGATACTTACTCTTTTCCTGACTGTGTGAAAGAGTAATGATAATGCTTCAATTATCATTATCTTTTTGTAAATTGAATTGTCTGTCTTTTAAGGATGTTGTAATATTAACTAGTATATCCCCAAATTAACAGACTGTCCAGGAACAGGAAACATGCCAGAAAGTTTTTGTTGATTAAATTAACATAGCAGCCTAGAAAAACAATGATTCTTAGCTTTACCTTGGAGAGGTAACTTACCTTGATTTGACTGTTTTTCCTTGGAGAGTAAAGGCTGGCTTTTTCTGATTTGGGTCAAAGTATGAGTTCTGCTCTAACATTTTCAAGCAATGTCCTTCTGGAAAAGTCATTATGGATGGTTGTTATAGTTAAATAAAATAATGAGAGTAGAAGAGCTTAGTTAGCTTTCCTTCTCTAAACCAATCACTGGCAATGAAGAGTGTTACTGATTTTTAGACCGTTCAAGACTCAAACCTTGAGTTTACAGGTTGATGAAACCCTTGAAGCCCAAGCAATTTGGTGGATACTAACACCTCAAAAAATCCGACATTCTTCCATGCAAGAAAGTAGAGTTTGGAAAGCTGGTCATGTGTTGATTGGAGAACAGTCACTTTTTATAGAGATTGATGTCTCTTTGTGCCTTAGTTTTCTATTTTTCCTATTTCTGTCATTGCAAATTAAAACCTATACTTCTTTAGAAAGAAAGGATATTATTCGATCACGATCTGATTCAAACTTTGTCTCTCCAGGGTAGAAGATTAAATTCCTGTGGTTTTCTTTCCTTAGGAAAATGGACTCAGACTTCTCACATGCCTTCCAGAAGGAACTCACCTGTGTCATCTGTTTGAACTACCTGGTAGACCCTGTCACCATCTGCTGTGGGCACAGCTTCTGTAGGCCCTGTCTCTGCCTTTCCTGGGAGGAAGCCCAAAGTCCTGCAAACTGCCCTGCATGCAGGGAACCATCACCGAAAATGGACTTCAAAACCAATATTCTTCTGAAGAATTTAGTGACCATTGCCAGAAAAGCCAGTCTCTGGCAATTCCTGAGCTCTGAGAAACAAATATGTGGGACCCATAGGCAAACAAAGAAGATGTTCTGTGACATGGACAAGAGTCTCCTCTGCTTGCTGTGCTCCAACTCTCAGGAGCACAGGGCTCACAAACACTATCCCATCGAAGAGGCAGCTGAGGAACACCGGGTAAGAGATAGCTCTGTGGCAGAGTTAAAGAGATTAGAAGGATGATGAGAATCACGGTGATTACTCCATTCTTTACTGAGTGCCAGGTGCTGTTCTAGGTACCAATGATGACATTTTGAATAAAACGTGCAACTCTACCTTCCTTCATGGAGCTTGCAACCAAAAAGAGACTGATTAAGTAAATGTCATTATTATTGACTCTACAGTTCAATGCTAATGACATTGAAAAGCTACCAAAACTACCAGTGCAAAGAAAGGTATTTTGGAAATATATTTAATATTACTGGACAGATGAGTATGGTAATAGCACACTACAAAATCGGGCTAGCATAGTGGATTCTAAAGCAGGATGTTTCCCTGAACTAATTTAGCTGGGTTACAGGAAATCTTCACTCTTCAGTTCCCTAAACTGTTCTACATTCTGAAACCTCAAACTGAAAAATATCAATTAAGGATGAGCAATGAAAAATTTTGTTTTTTTCTCCTCTCACTAATGTATTTATATATTAGATCCCTTGCCTGCTTATACCACTCAGATGGTGGAATCTTTGGTATCTGACTTTCTGTTCAACCTTTAATTCTTTTGCAGGAGAAACTCTTAAAGCAAATGAGGATTTTATGGAAAAAGATTCAAGAAAATCAGAGAAATCTATATGAGGAGAGAAGAACAGCCTTCCTCTGGAGGGTAAGTATGAGACCGTGAGTCCTCCTGACCAGCTTGAGACAGGCATGCTGACATTTATATTAGCAACTTGAGTTGAAATTCTCATATGCCAGATTTTGTCATGTGTTTATTCATAGGCTGGAAAACAACCAGACTGTTCAACATAACGATTGTTCAGGTTTTCTGTAAATGCTTTTCAGATAAGTAAAAAATAAATATAAATTCTGAAGGGCAAGTATGTGCTTAAAATTAATAAGTATTTCAGACACTTTTCTGTATAAAATGAATTATGAAATATTGATTAAATAGTATATAATTGAGAAATAAGGCATTTATTGGTGAATATGGTATTGTCCAGGGGGAAGAAATCGGGTGGGAACAGTAATTTAAGAAATGTGCCTGTGCTGGTGAAATCTGCTAGCAAAGGACCCACACGATGCCAGTCCGAGTAGGAGAAAATGCAACATGAGGAAAAGCTGAGGAGAAGGGATAAAAAATGACTGGGGCAGTGAGAGGATAAATATGTCATTGTTGAGAAGAGAAACACAATGGAATGGGGATTAATGTTCTTAGAATGGCAGTGCAATACAGAGTCTATGGATTTGACAGAAGAAAGACAGGAGACAGAAAAGAGGTAGTCGGTTTGAGAGATGGGGTTTAAATTTTTTACTAAGATCCTTTTTGTGTGATGGCTTCTGATCCTGATTATAATATACTAAAAACATTTCTACTAAGAGTGATTGTTCAGGCTGTGAAGTACAGAGATTTGAAACAACAACCTAACTGAATAACAAAGATTATGTGTATTATCCATGACAATGTAACAATCAATCATAAATTTTAGTTGTTTTCTAATTGTATTTCCGATTTGATTTAAACATTTAAACCTAAAGGGCTTTTTTGCAGGTGTTTGGGAATTGATGAATTACATAAATTTTGAAGGAAGGTCTGGCTTAACTCATCATCCTGTTTGTAAAGGATGGAAAATAAAAGAAGGAATGAGGAGGATGAAGTTGTGGGCTCTGTGAGGTGGAAGTGGGCCTGGGTATATAACCTACAAAATTCATATCCCTACAGGGCGATGTGGTTTTACGGGCACAGATGATCAGGAATGAGTATAGGAAGCTGCATCCGGTTCTCCATAAGGAAGAAAAACAACATTTAGAGAGACTGAACAAGGAATACCAAGAGATTTTTCAGCAACTCCAGAGAAGTTGGGTCAAAATGGATCAAAAGAGTAAACACTTGAAAGAAATGTATCAAGAACTAATGGAAATGTGTCATAAACCAGATGTGGAGCTGCTCCAGGTAAGAACGGAGGATGCCCCTTGAGACACTTTGTGTTAGCTGACCTTTACATCTTTGCCTTCCATTGGGTACCAAAGACATTATTTCCTCATCTCCTGCACTGACGGTGAGAGTCATTCCCACCGGTTATAGAGATAAACTATAACTCCTACCCTAATCATGGAAATAAAGCTTTATGGAATTGTGCAACTAGATTTCCATACAACATTTTCTACCACAAGCTTCCTCCTCCAGCACATTTCATTAAAACTCTGGAAGAAAAAATTTCATGCTTGATTTGAGCCACATTACACTTTGGGGACTAGCCCTGAAAAAGACCACATTGTAGACAGCTGCAGCAATGCGCAGTCACTACTCACACCTTTCTCTCTCACTCAAATTTAGGGTCCTTAATTTATCAGAAATTCATGTTGTCAATAGGTCTTACTGGTATAATTGTTAGAGATAAGAACACATTTTAAAAGAGTTGCAGTGATAGTATGTGGTAATTCTAAAGTTTTGAAAACCTAAAGACCAGATAGGCAGAATAACAACTTTTTTGTGTGTTTATTTTGAGACAGAGTCTTCTTCTGTCACCCAGAATGAAGTCCAATGGCCCAATCTCAGCTCACTGCGACTTCTGCCTCCTTGGTTCAAGCAATTCTCCTGCCTCAGCCTCCCTAGTAGCTGGGACTAAAGGCATGAACCACCACACCCCACTATTTTTGTGTGTGTGTGTGTATTTTTAGTAGAGATGGGGATTTGCCATGTTGTCCAGGCTAGTCTGGAACTCTTGACCTCAGGTGTTCCACCCACCTTGGCCTCCCAAAGTGCTGGGATTACAGGTGTGAACCACCTCACCCAACAAGAATAACAACTTTCTAAAGAAGTCATTTTTTTTTCTTTCTCTCTCTCTCTACAGGATTTGGGAGACATCGTGGCAAGGTATGTTTTTGGCCATCAGTGCAAACTGGAGCACAAGGCATGCTATGAAAAACATCAAGCTGTTTCCAACAAAGTGAAAACATAATTTACTAACACCATAATGTGTCAGTGTGATTGTGGGTGTTTGTGTGTGTAGTCATGTGTTTATGTGGTATGATGAATGTCATCTATGCCTTTTATCAGACATTAATCTTTTCTTACTTTCCCATGTGACTCAGGGGTTTATGTTTTGAAGAGTGCAATGCAGAGGTTGCTAGAATGCAGTTGCCTCTTTTTACGATTCAGAATCATAATTAGAGATAAACTATTTGGTGGCAGATAGGGAGAGAGGCATTTATCTTTCAGTGGCAGTAGGTTAGAAATGGAGTGAATAGTTAGAAAGATTCCCTAAGAGCCACAAACCCATCCTAGCGTTGTGGAGGTACATTACGGTATCAGAAGTGGGTTTGAATGAAGCATTTTCTGTTGGAATCTGTTTCTTAAACACAGACATCAGAAAGTTAACCAACTCAACCTACTTCCTTGCAGGAGTGAGTCCGTGCTGCTGCACATGCCCCAGCCTGTGAATCCAGAGCTCACTGCAGGACCCATCACTGGACTGGTGTACAGGCTCAACCGCTTCCGAGGTGAGTGTGGCCCTGTTGGTGGGATCCACATGCAATGCCTTCAATTATGGTTTTCTATGGGCAGCTTTCCCAGTGTAATGATCTTTCATCTAAAAGAAGAGAATAGCCTGTGAATAGGTATTTATATTTATAGTTTCACTATCATCAAACAGACAAAACGAAATAAAAGCTGGTGAAATGTAATAGGAATCAGCCATATAACAAATTTCTTAGAAAAATAAAACATGCAGAAGGGCTCTTTAGGACTTTAGGAACCATTCTCTGATACAATTTCATGTATATAATTATTACATGAAGTATACAGAACTGAATTCAGGACATTTCAATTTCAAATTCAGTGCAGTTAACGACTGATTTGAGTGACAATTTTTTAAAATACATTTTAGGTGAAGTTTCATAGAATTTATAATTTTAACCATGTTTTTAATCAACTAAAGCATACATGAGTAACATATAACAATGCAAAAACCGAGAATCTGTCAACAATAGGAACATGATTTGGTGGTTGATGAGGTCTTAGATAGAACTCCAGGATAGATCATGACAAATCCAGCAGAATAAAAGAAGTCTGTGCCTGAATCTGGCATGAAAGTCAGATAATTTTTGCAAGGAATCAGCACTTTTCAGAAGGCAGATTCAGATTTTCTCTTTAAGTATGAATTTGCTAGCTTAAGTGGCAGATCATAATATTTCTGGAAAGTGATAACTTTTTTATTTGGGACTAAGAATGGCTGCCCACCTCATCTCCTGTCCAAAGCCTCCTGCTCTGCCCTGACGGAGAAGAGACAATGAAGGTTAATTTTATGGCTATGGACTTGGCTGCAGTGCAGGAGCTTCCAGTTTCTCAGTTGTTATGAAAGGTCGCTAACGAGACATAGACATGACCTTCCTCCCCTTTATACTTTTTGAGTTTATGGAAATTGTGATCATCCTAGTTTAGCCATTTACTTGTGCAGATCTCCTAACACCCTTTGATTCCAACATTTTTCCAGACAGAAGTTTCTTTCTAATCTTGACCTGTGTTTTCTAGTGAGAATCTCTTTCTTATCTGAACATAAGAATTTATAAACTGATTTTCACTGGAACATTCTCTTTTTTCTACAGTGGAAATTTCCTTCCATTTTGAAGTAACCAATCACAATATCAGGCTCTTTGAGGATGTGAGAAGTTGGATGTTTAGACGTGGACCTTTGAATTCTGACAGATCTGACTATTTTGCTGCATGGGGAGCCAGGGTCTTCTCCTTTGGGAAACACTACTGGGAGCTGGATGTGGACAACTCTTGTGACTGGGCTCTGGGAGTCTGTAATGACTCCTGGATAAGGAAGAATAGCCCAATGGTTAACTCTGAGGACATATTTCTTCTTTTGTGTCTGAAGGTGGATAATCATTTCAATCTCTTGACCACCTCCCCAGTGTTTCCTCACTATATAGAGAAACCTCTGGGCCGGGTTGGTGTGTTTCTTGATTTTGAAAGTGGAAGTGTGAGTTTTTTGAATGTCACCAAGAGTTCCCTCATATGGAGTTACCCAGCTGGCTCCTTAACTTTTCCTGTCAGGCCTTTCTTTTACACAGGCCACAGATGATCAGGATTAAGAAAACTTACTGTTTGGGAACTCCGTATACAAGGGAGCTCTTCACTGTTGATACAAAGAAATCATACTGTTCAGGCTTTTTTGTACTTTAGTGTCACTTCATTTTATTGCTATTAAATAGAAAATTTGTAAAAGGCAAAACTTTTTGTACATTTTCTTACAATTAAAATAATCTCTTATGGCCCATTACCTAAAATATGTATTGTGATTTTCAAGTGTTTGTGAATTTATTGGATGGAATTCTGGAAATATGTGGGTGTGTGATTCCAAGTTGATCTCATTCAGGAACAACTTTTGTACATCATGGACAGACGGGGTTTTGTACAATGCACTTGTAAGTGTGAGAGTTCCCTCCTATTAATACAGTAAATTCTACACCTCATCACTTTGGGGGGAAAAATTTATTTTACACAGAAGTTGTCACTGAATCTTTGGGCTAGAACAGGAATTTAACAGTCATGCATCCTATGGCAACAAAATACATTCTGAGAAATGCATTCTTAGGCGATTTCATCATTGTGTGAATATCAGAACACACTACAAAAACCTAGATAGTATATTCATCTACAGACATAGGCTAATGGTACAGCCTATTGCTTTTCTGAGAATTTGCTAGCAATGTCTGAGCAAGAACCAAAAGGGTTTAACCCACATTGAATTCTGCAGCTGTTTAATAAAGCAAACAGCATCACCCAGGGAATAATAGATGTGCAGACTGTCTGCTTTAAAATGTGTTTATATTTCCAATTCACACAGACTGTGAATTCTCATTGACAACCTAGAGACCAGACGTAACCATCACCTCATGTTACATTGGAAACATATTAATATCAGATAAAAATAAATAAATAAATAAATAAACAAACCAACGAACTAAATTAAACCACAACAAAAAACAAAACAAACAAAACCTAGTTCTGATGAAAACCCAGTTTATAGTGAGTCCATTGAGTCTGTCTAGCCACCAGATGGTCATTTTCATGATCACTGATTAAATAATGGAAACATTCTACTTCCAGTCCAGCAGATGATCCTGGCTGATGTCTGAGGTTCCTTGCTTGGGGCTGTTACCTAGAATATATTCAAACGGCCTTTCCAGGTAGCTCCCTGGGCTTGCTCACAGCATGGTAGATAATTTTCCACACTGAAGAGTCCCATAGAGTCAGGAGAATTGTATACTACCATTATTCTACAGAGTAAAACATCAGCTGTAGCCACAACCCTACACAAAGTAAAGGGACTAGAACACACACACAGCAGTAGCAGTCTTGAAGTTACATCATAGAAAAACAATGTGGGATGGAATATATATTTTAGCACTCTTTTAGAGAGAGTGGGGGACGAATATAACCTACTACACCTACTCTTCCTAAGAAGTGGACACTGAGGATCTATATCCAGAGACTGGGGGTCCTGTAAAACATGAGATCCAACGAGCCCCTTATAGAAACACCATTCAAGTTCCAGATTCCTGGAAAAGGGCAATTGACAATTGACGAGGTAAATATTCTTTTGGAAATTTTCTTCAAGATTTGGTATCAACTGGACAATCATTATGAACACAGCACAGCAAAATCACTGAGGAAGATGCACATGACACTGGAGTTGAGGGGGGGAAGGGGTGGTCCATCTCCTTCAAGATGACCAGGGACAGACACAGTAATTCTACGTCAGTGAGATGAAAAAGGTCAGGGCATCCTTGTCAGGAACCGCCTTCTGATGTCTATACGCGGCTGCAAACTATTCATGTAGGCCTTCTGAATGCCTTGTACTTCCCAAGATTTCTTGATGTTAAGAGCCACTGACTGGGGTTCATAGTACGTAGAATACCTTCAGCATAGAGGGTGACAAAGTCTTTCCCTCAAAAGCCAGAAATTCAGAAACCTGTAGCCGAGTCATCCACTGGACCTTACCAGTAAGTGTGGGCTGAAGAGACAGACACTGGCTTTAACCTCAGATAAAAGCTGTTCCATTCTCACTGCCTTGTAGCCTCTCATACTCAGAAGGAAAGGTGAGGCTCGGTCCTGTGACTGTTCATTCTTCCAGACTGTGAAAGTTTTTGATGCTGACTCAGAGAAATGTCCTCTGTTTACTAAAATATAATATCTATTAACATTCTGCTGCAAAGGAGATAGGCCCTGTCTTGTCGCAGTCCTCTGAACCTGTGCCCATATGTTCCACTCCTCTGGCCCTTACTGAACCATGATGCCTGCCAGAATCACTCTGAAATTCTTCTGTCCCTCTGTCAGTCTTCTGGCCCAGTTCTCAGAACGCAGGACCCTGTCTGTCCGCTTTGCAATGATCTGTCCATGCCCTTCAAATTCACAACATAAGAAGAGTTGATCATTAAAATATCCCAGAATGGGAAATAGGGGTTCCCTGTTCTGTCTGAGACCAGCAATGCAGATGCAGGATTCTAAGGGAGGAGGAGAAAGCAAAAGTTGGTGCCCTTGAAACTGCTCAGTCACATCCTTGTGACATCTAAAAGGGTAAAAGGTATTCAGGGTTAAATAATTGGAACAGAAGGAGGACAGTCAAGTTCAGGCATATATGGAGAAAGAGAGCCTCTGTCAGTGCCTGACACCAAGTAAAACTCTTTCTTTAATGGAATGCACCCATAAATGTGTCAGAAAAATAACCCTTGGTGAGGAAAACCAAAGTTGCAGAGAACAAGGGATAAAGAAGACAGCAAGCAACATTTCCTGCAGATTTCAAAATAATTCTTGAGTGCTTACATTTCCTGGAATTGCCATGAGGCTACTGTGTATTATCACCCACTATGAAAAAGTCAGCTGAGAGTAATATGGTATCATGGTTAAGAGCAATGTCTTGAAGCTAAATTGCCTGGGTTTGATTCCCAAACTCACTGCTCATAAGCCTCCTTCCCAGAACGAAGTGCCCTTCTCAAAGCCTTGTGTGTGGGTGTGGGGTGTATGGGTGTGTTAGGCATATTTTTATATAATATAGTATTCGTATATTCACAGTAATTGTGTGTGTGTTTGTGTGTGTGTGTGTATATATATCTATATATACATATAGATATGTATACACATATATGTGCTGGGATTATAGGTGTCAGCCAATGCGTCTGGCTTACTCTCACTTTTAACTATTGTCTTAGAAGCATGCATGATTCAATTTGTTTTTCAATTCACGAATATGTCTAATGGTTTAGAGAGTTATTTTTTAACTGAACTGTCACGTTTTGCTGATAATGCATTTATGATATCTTTATTTCTATTCAACCCTCACATTATTTACTTCTTTTTCTTGTCTAGTTGCATTGAAAAGGAGATCAAGCAAGGTGTTGAACACAAGTGATGATAACAGGATTTATATCTCATTCCCATTCCTGGGTAGAAGCTTTCAAATTCTCCATTAAATATGGTACTGGCTCTAAGTTATTACATTCTTATTAGAGAAAGTTCATGGCTATTTGTTTTTAATAGTGCTTTCAAAATCATAAATGACCATTTCATTGTATCAAATATTTTCTTCCTCTTTTTACAGGAACAATGATATGTATTTCATCCTGTTCATGTCGTGATTACTTATTTCATTTTCTGATGTTACATTAGTCAACCTTTCTAGAATAAGCTCCACTTGGAGATGATATGAGTTTATCTCTCACAAGATTTGATTAGCTAGCTTTTTTGAATTGTTGCACCTATATTTATTTTAGAGTCTGTACTGCAATTTGCATTTCTTGTAACACACTTATCAGGATCGAATATCAAAATTATATGTTGGAGCTTGGCACAGCAGCTAGAGCCTGTCATCACAGCCCTTTGGGAGGCCAAGACAGGAGGATCACTCGAGCCTAGAAGTTCTGGGCTTCAGTGAGCTATGATCTTGCCATCGCACTTCAGCTTGGGCAACAGAGAGAGAAGCTGTTTACAAAAAGTAAAAGAAAACACAACAGAAAACCAAAGTTACAAGTTGGGAAGTATTACTGCTTTTTTCTGTTCTCTAGAAGGGTTTGTCTAAAAGTGTGTGTTTTTTTTCTTAAATGTTGTGAATATTTCACTGAAAAAGGTCACCGGGATTTTCGCTGGGAGAAGTTTTGTTTTTTAAATAATAGGGTAAATTTTTAGAATCTAAATCATATCTTAGATTTGTCTATGGTTTCTTCTGTTGGTTTTTGTCAGATATGTTTTTCAGGGAAATTTCTCATTTCATCTAAATCATCAATTGTATGAGCATAAATGTCATCTTAAAATCTTCTTATTAACATATTAATTTGTGGATGACCTAAGTGTTGGCCTATTTATTTTTGATTTGAACTCCTCTTCTCCATTTTTTAATGGAGTCTCACTAAGAATTTATCAATTTAATTGATCTATTTAAAGAGCCTACTTTTGGTGGGTGTGGTGGCTCACACCTGTAATCCCAGCACTTTGGGAGGCCGAGGTGGGTGGATTATTTGAGGTTAGGAGTTTGAGACCAGCCCAGCCAACATGGTGAAACCCCAGCTCTACTAAAAATACAAAAATTAGCCAAGCGTGATGGCATGTGCTTGTAATCCCAGCTACTCAGGTGGCTAAGGAAGGAGAATCACTTGAACCTGGGTGGCCAAGGTGGCAAGGAGCTGAGATCGCACCACTGCACTCCAGCCTGGGTGACAGAGCGAGACTCTGTCTCAAACAAACAAACAAAAAGCCTACTTCATTGATTTTATCTACTGTATGCTTTTTAGTCAATATTCTACAATTTTTTTTTTTTAGATTTTGGCATGAATTTACTTTTGTTTATCTGGCTGTTTGGGATAGACCTTTATTTCTAAATAACAGATGAATATAATGCTATACATTTTCTTCTTAACATTGTTTTAATTAAATCTCAGAAGTTTTGTTTCTATATATCTTGAATATTATCCCATGAAAAATATATTCATTGCTGTTCTTTAATTCATGCATTTACAGAGACACTGTAAAAGAAAGAGAAGAAAATACTTTTTTAAACCTTTATTTTAAGTATAGCAATACATGCGCAGGTTTGTTACATGGGTAATCTTGTGTCATCAGGGTTTGTTGTATAGATTATTTTATCAACCAGGTCTCAAGCCTAGCACCCATTAGTTATTTTTCCTGATCCTCTCCCTCTTCTAACCCCCCACCCTCCTATAGGTCCCAGCGTGTGTTGTTCCCCTCTATGTGTCCACATGTTCTCACTATTTAGCTCCCACTTATAAGTGAGAACATGCACTATTTGGTTTTCTGTTCCTGTGTTAGTTTGCTAAAGATAATAGCCTCCAGCTCCTTCCCTGTCCCTGCAAAAGACATGATCTAATAATTTTTTATGGCTGCATAGTGGGAATACATTTTCTAGTTACATTATAAAACAATAAGAAACAACTGAAATTAATTTTAATAAAAATCGTTAACCAAATATATCCAATAGGTTTCGACACGATTAACATTACAAACGTTAGTAAGATATTTTGTATTGTTACTTTTTTGTTTGTCTGTTTGTTTTGAGACAGGGTCTTCCTCTGTCACCCAGGCTGGCATCAGAGATGGGCATTCCAGCTAACTGCAGCCTCAACACCCTGTGCTCCAGCAATCCTCCCACCTCAGCCTCCCCAGTAGCTGGGACTACAGGTGCTTGCCACAACACCCGGGTAAATTTTTTTTTCTGTAATGATGAGGTTTCACAATGTTGACCAGGCTGTTCTCAAACTTCTTGAATCATGAAACGTCCCACTGCAGCCTCCCAATGGGCTGGTATTACAGGCATGATCCACTGCACTCTGCTTTCTTACCTTTCGTGCCAAATTTTTGAAATTATGCACTAGAAGATCTGAAGTAAGAGAAGTGTTAAAAAAGATGAGGCCCCCAAATTGCAAGAACCACAGAGAGTAATAAACTGTGATCCAAAGGTAATCAGACAGATTTAAACTCGTATACAGAAAAACCAATCTAAAAAGAAAGGAAACATTGATTATAAAGCAAGATTCTTGACTTTGTGATTGCAGACTTTGTGATTAGCAGTTTTCTATAATGGTAAAATCCAGGTCAGGCCGTGAAAGTAGAGGCAGAGATACAATAAAGGAGAAATTCTTTCAACCAGACCTCACAATCTAGTAGAAGTAACAGACACACTAGTAAAGCAACGATCCCAGTACAACATGGAAACTGACACAAATATCTATCTATTGGACATAGAGAATCAAAGATCAAATCGTTTGCATGAGTCTTGAAGAATGAATGGAAATTTTCCGGGTGAATAAACAGTAACAGTTGTCCAGGTTCAGAAAAATGCCTGCATAAGGGAGAATTTTCTGTCTAAGGTGGTTTTCGATACCTGTGATTCTCGGCAGATGAGCAATGCTTTGATGGTCCAGAAAAATCGAGGGGTGAGTTAAAAGTGTATTTGTGGAATGCAACTTTTTATAAATCCAAAAAGTAACTTCTAAAAGGAGACTGTGGATGGATTTCTGAATCACAAGTAAGGGAAACTGTCAGAGAGGACTTCCAACTGGACAATTTCAAATGAAGAATCCTTAGCTCATTTGAAATACCAAGGTCTTAGAAAAAGAGAACAGACGCCATGGACTGGAGGCGAGAGTTTGAGTTTTAAACAGGGTGGTCAGAAATTGCCTCAATGAAAAATTCATATTGAGACAACGTCTTGAAGAGGAAGGCAAACACTGTGTGTGTGTGTGTGTGTGTGTGTGTGTGTGTGTGTGTATACTTAGAGAGAGAAAGAGAGGGAGAGAGAATTCTAGGTGAAGAAAACAACATGTGCAGTAATATTGAGTTTGTGTTTATTTTGAGGGCTGAGGAACCACAAAGTCTATGTTTTATGTTAAAGTCAGTATGAAAAACAATGGAAAGAAATGAGATTAGAGAGACAAAGAAGGCCAGATCATAAATGAAGCCTTATTAGCATAGGTTTTGCTTGGTGAAATGCATTGAGTTGAGCATGCTAGTCTGAGGCTATTTCACACATAATGAATTGAAATAACTTGTCCCAAATTTCAGAAATGAAAGTAATTATTTCCTTTCTTGTCAATATAGCTCTAGAGTCTAACTATTAAGCCCGAACTGTCTTACTTTTCTATAAATATGAGTTGGAAACGAGGAATCCAATTTGTTTTTCTTCTTTATGACTATCTTAGAAAAAACACTTTATCATGAATAAAGTGAATATATTTGGTTAGATGCATCTATGTTGGTTGATCTTCATGCAGAAAAGAAAAAAGAGTAAAATTTCGTATAGTCTGAGAATTGGCAAGACTAACAGTGAAAATATGGGATGTTCAAGAGACAAAGAGGAATCAGTGAGATTCAATAGGAGATGAGTACGTCGGTTTTGTTTTTGACTAACCCATTGTTACTGCAGGATTATGTGAATTTAAAGATAGAAGCAATCAGAGCTGAATATCAGAAAATGCCTGCATTTCTCCATGAAGAACAGCAACATCACTTGGAGATGCTTCAAAAGGAGGACGAAGACAATTTTTAGCAACTCCATAAAAGCGATGCCAGAATGGCCCATGAGAGGGAGATTTTAAAAGGAATGTATGAGGAGCTGAAGGAAAAGTCCCATAAACCAGATGTGGAGCTAATCCAGGTACTGACTGACCATGGGGTATCAGGATGTGGAACATTCATGTGCACAGGTGTTTTTCCTCTTTCCTGAAATGCTTTCTTCCCTGTATTTCCACGACTTCTTTCCAGAAACACATTTCCATAACTCATGCTACTTTGTGGGTAGAGTATAGCCCCTCCCAGGGATTTTACCAGAAAAAAGGTCCCTCTTGCTTTATCCACCAGCAACAAAACTTTGTGGAATGGTCAAGGTAACAGCCCTAATAAATATTCTCCGTCTACGGTCAATAATATATTTTGGCTTTTTGAACATTTATAAAATAGTGAGCAATTCATTTACATTAGGTCAGTTTGGAGACATGGCAAGACTGGGAGTTTGGGGAATCTAAATATTATTTTTCATCCACTCACTTTTATAATAGGGCCTAGGGAAGATGACTGGATAGGTTCTTCATGGTTACTGCAGAAGATAGACTCTCTGGGCCTTTTCTCCCTTCACTTGTATAAAGAATGTCTTCAAGACTCTGACTTCACTAGGACATTAATTCATAACAATATGATAGACTATGTTTTTCATTAGAGAAGAAATATAAAATGCTTTCCAGAAGGGAAAATGGCAGGAAAATAATATTTTCAGAAACTGCCTCCAGATCTCACACTGAACTTAGTGGAAGATTCATCTTGTAGAAAGCACAAACCCTTTCTATTTTTTTTTAACAGGTGTTTGGCGACATATTACACAGGTGCACGTGTACCTGGATTTTAGCAGGTGTTCTTTCAGTTTCCACAAATATCAAACAGGATCTACTAAAGCGAAGGCATACATGATCAAGATATCAATATTACTTTTTCCTGGTTCTACTTTCGCTCCCCCACCTTATGTAGTCATCTATTATGTCACCATACTCAGTGATTCTACTGGACAGATGCAAAGAAAGTATTGGGAAAAAAAAGGAGAAAAAGCAAACACCAATACATAAATAAATAAACAAAAGAAGAATGAAAGAAAACAAGCATCTCAATTTCTGATTTTTTTATACCTCCAAATCCTGGATAGGTGAAAGATAAAGTGTTGTTTCCTGGATGGTGGGAAAATCACCAGGGGAAGCAGCAGGAGAGAGAAGGGGAAACTATTTTAGAAGTGAGAAAGTGTTGATGATTTGTTGTTTACATTATATATATATATATACACACACACACATATATATACACACACATACACATATATATAATCAGTTGATGCTCTGAAAAATAGATTAAACAAACTGTAAAGTGTTAGAAGCCTGTAAGCCTCTAGAGAAGTCTGGCACTAAAGAAGAAGAGCACACTGACAGGCACCAGCAGATGCTGGCAGCCATTAATGGTAGAATGACATGGAAATCAGCTGAGAGCTCTTGGAGGCAAGCCCTGCTGCTGAGACGTTTTACTGCAGGGGAACACCACCTTCCCACTCCATCCCCCTTCTGGCACACCATTTATCTGCTGAAAGCTGCTTTCACCAACCAATAAATCTTGCACTCATTCTCCAAGCCCACATATGATCCGAGTTCTCTGGTACACTCAGGCAACAACCCCAGGATACAGAAAGCCCTCTGTCCTTGCAAAAAGGCAGAGGGTCTAATTGAGCTGGTGAACATCAGCCAGCTGTGGAAAGGTAAGCTAAAAGAGCACAATGAAACACAAGCCCACTGGTGCTTTTCTTTTCTAATAGTATAAAATCTAAAACTTAAAGAAATGTCACTTTTATTTACGACTATACTCCAGGAAATAATAACAATCAGTTAATATAACGTCTAGGACATAATGGAAATGTAACAAATATTTGAATCATTAAATTTAAAAATGCATAAGAGAGATTTGAAAACTTTGATGTTAAAGATAGGAGCATTAATTTAATGGTTTGCATTTTTTACGATTTTAGGTTGATGTGAAAACCAATTAAATTCTAGAAGCTTATTTTAAACCTCATCCATTTTTCATTTTTTTAGAAAGATTCCTATGTTTGTTGGGATGCAGGGAGTATAGAGAGCATTAGCACAGAAGCGTAATGTGTGGGTGTGAGATAAAGTCATGGCAGTGATTCATTATTCATTTTATTTATATATATTTGGATAGAGAGATAGACTGAATTTTTAAAATGGAGATAGGGTCTCACTATGTTCCCCAGGCTGAACTCATACTCCTGGGCTCAAGGGATGCTCCTCCCTCAGCCTATGGAGTAGTCAGGAATATAGGAGCTGGCCACCATGCCTGGCAGTTTGTTTCATTTTAATTTAATTTGAGGTCATCCCCCAGGCCATAAGAGAAGAGATGGGAGAATAGAAGAACAAAATGTAGACATATACTCCCTTCTTTCTATTCTCATTTCACCATCATACAATATCCCCTTGGTTTTTGTTTTAATAATTGTTCTGCCACAGTTAATTACACATTCACTAGTGTGTTTCCACTATCAAACTTACTTCTTCAGTATACTGTGGAAATTAACAAATGCTTGTTAACAGAAAAAAAACAAAACCTAAAGCTTGGTCAACATCACTGTCTTCCATACCGGGTAATGAGTGTTGCTGTGGGGTTTTGAACAAGTCTCCTCAAGGTAGGAGGCTAAACTTGACTTTCGAGGTAGGGCTCAGGCACCAAACCAAATTGAGGTTAGCTAAAACAGGGACCAGGTAGAAGCAGCTTTCCAAAAGACACGCCCACCAGTATGCCAGAGCAGGTTACCATTGCCATGGCAACACCCAGGAGTTATCACCCATTCCATGGCAATGACTTGACATCCCAAATTACCCTTTCTCTAGAAATTTCTGCATAAACCCCTTAGTCTACATGCTATTAAAAGTAGGTGTAACCATGACTGCAAAACTGCTGTGAGCTGCTAATCTCTGCCCATGGAGTAGTCCTGCTCTGTGGGAGCAGCCACAAAGCTGTAACATCACCAGAGCTGAAACGCTACTGCTTCAATAAAGCTGTTTGCCCAGGAAAGGATTCAAGGTCAAGCCAAAGGTAGAGGTAAAGTCAAGGACTCTCAAAGGTTAAGCCCCATTTTGAGGCTCAGCTTCCCTGCATTGAGCTTAACTCACTTTGCCAAAGTGTTGTCAATTATCAAGCCTAGTGATGAGAGCTTACAAAGCTTACATTTATTGAGAACTTATCATGTGGTATGCATGTGTTTTAAATGCTTCAAATATAAAAACCTCTGTAATCCAATATTTACAATAAAAAACTGAACTGTGGGAAATTTAACAGATCTGAACTAAGGCAACTAGTCTCCCACATCTGTACTCTTCATTTTGCAGTGTGTTGCCGTCTCCAATGAAATGTTGTAGGTAATAGACCAACATTCCAACGACCACTGGTTGAGAGTCAGGTCACATCATGCTGTATCCAGAATTGGTGAGTTCTCGGTCTCGCTGATTTCAAGAACGAAGCCACGGCCCCTGGCGGTGAGTGTTACAGTTCTTAAAGACAGTATGTCAAGAGTTTGTTCCTTCAGATGTTCAAATGTGTACAGAGCTTCTTCCTTCTGGTGGGTTCGTGGTCTCATTGACTTCAGGAGTGAAGCTGCAGACCTTGAGGTGAGTGTTATAGCTCATAAACACGGGGTGGACCCAAACAGTGAACAGCAGCAAGATTTATTTTAAATAACAAAAAGAACAATGCTTCCACAGTGTGGTAAGGGACCCTAGCAGGTTGCCCCTGCTGGCTCATGTGGCCTGCTTTTATTCCTTCTCTGGCCACACCCACATCCTGCTGATTGGTTCATTTTGCAGAGAGCTGATTGGTCCATTTTACAGAGAGTTGATTGGTCTATTTTGACAGAGTGCTGATTGGTGCTTTTACACTCCCTTAGCTAGACAGAAAAGTTCTCAGTGTCCCCACATGATTAGCTAGACACAGAGCCCTGATTGGTGTGTTTACAAACCTTTAGCTAGACACAGAGTGCTGATTGGTGCGTCTACAATCCTTTAGCTAGACAGAAAAGTTCTCCAAGTCCCCACCCATCCCAGAAGCCCAACTGGCTTCACCTCTCACTGGCACTTGCCGCTGGACTTTGTGGCACCTAGCCCGGGCACTCTGGCATCCCAGAGGGATCTCGTTCCAGACAATCTAGAGGAAAAGAGGGGAAGCGAGAAAGAGACAGAGACCTACTAACGTGGCTAACGATCCCGCGAAAAGGGAACAGGGGTCCCACGCACGGGATTGAGCCTCCTATCAAGCCCAGCAGGCTCCGACGGGCTGCGCTGAGTGCGGGACTTGCCGCACTTGCCGAACCCTCGCTAGCCCGCAAGAGATGCGTGCGGCCCAGGCTCATGCCTGTGATCCCAGCACTTTGGAAGGTCGTGGCAGGAAGATTGCTTGAGGTTTGAGACCAGCCTGGGCAATACAGCAACACCCCATCGCTACAAAATATATATGTATATATAAGCCATACGTGGTGGCTCACACCTGTAATCTTAGCTACTCACAAGGCTGAGATGGGAGGACCCCTTCAGTCTGGGAGTTTAAGGCTAAAATAAGCTAAGATTGCACCACAGCACTCCAGCCTGGGTGACAGAATGAGACCTCGTCTCAAAAAAAAAAAAAAAAAAAGTTGTATGTGAATATATGTTTACAAAAATGCCTGCTTTGTTCTAGACATGGATTGTTGTGCTCTGGATATATGAAGTTCTTAATATTCTCCTTACATAAGAATAAAAGAATTAATATAAACAAATATTTTTCTGTAATAGAATTAGGAAATTTTCCCAAAATATGGGTAGCATAATATGATAGAAAATATTAAAGGATAATGTCAAAAAACGTAAGAAGATTAGTGTCAAGATTCATATGCTAATGAAGTGTCAAGATTCACATGCTAATGAACTTTCATTATTTATATATTTGAAACAATTGTATCTTATTTTTATTCTATAAGGTTGATTGTGAAATTTTCTGAGGATGGCCAACATGTACCAGGAAAATACGAAGATTCTTAGTGATAAGAAAATATAAAAAAGGACTTACAATGATGGAGACTGTCAGGAATTAAACTGACATACATATTAAGCTACTCACTAAGAATAACATGATTTCCATCTCATTTACTGTAGAAATATACAAAACACACTTACATCATAAAGAGGAATACAGATGATAGAGAGTGCATATTTTTATAATACTTTGAGAAACCTATGTTAAAACAAAAAAAGGAAAGAAAATATCTTGGATTATAAACAAGGGATCAATTATGACTAATATGTAAAGAATTTGTATCATCTGTAATTTATTCAGTCTCATAAACCTGAGGGTACATTTCTCACAGATACCCAGTATCAGCAAAAACCTCTCATGGGATCAGTTAGGGCACAGGCTAATTTACTCTAATAAAGATCCCAATTTTAAGTAAATGGGGGCTATTTTTTACATCTATTTATCTAAATAGAGGAGGTAATCAAAAAAACGACTGTTACTTTCAACAACTGGATTTCATCTCTATTTGCAAGAAAGTGAAATTTGTTGCCATCTCCTGTTCAGCGAGAAAACTGAAAAAGCATCCTGAGCAAGAGGACCTGAATGTCAGGAAATGACGTGGTGCTTTCTACAATACTTCTGTTCCCATCCTCTTCCTTCAAGCTTAGGCACGCAGCACACTGAGCTGCCAGATGTATCTGGAAATGCTGAATACACATTAAATGCTTATTTTTATTTCCTTTATTTTATTTTATTTATTTTTTATTTTTATTTTTATTTGCCAGAGACAAGGTCTTGCTATGTTGCCCATGGTGGTCTCGAAGTTGTGAGCTCTAATAACCCTCCTACCTCAATCGCCCAAAGCATTGGGATTAGAGGCATGTGCCACTGTGTCTGGCCTTTTCTTTATCTTTTTTTTTTTTCTTTGATTTAGAAGAAAAAAAAAATTCAATGACAGACAGAGCAGAAGAAATACTCAGAGCTTGTGTTCAATGAAAATCAGGTGATCCTTTACTAAAGAGTTGCTTTTAGTTCGAACCGGGAATGAGTATTCAGGAATAAGCAAACTCTGCTTTTCACCACTGTCGAGGTGTCCAGTGTTTCCCCATTCAGCAACTGGCTAACTAAGGATCATATGGCAGGAAGGATCTTATGTGTCTTTTAATCTCTTAAATTGATGGCTAAATCAAGGTGATTATCCAAATTATGAAAATACTTATCAGCAATGCTTCCTTATTCTTTCTGTCTGTACTACCTAGACTGCTTAGTTAACTTTCTCTCTTCTCCTCCTACACATTGTTTGTAGCACTTTACTAGGCAACAGGAAAATTCTATCACCTTCTGAAATTTGTGTCTCTCCAAGTGATCTCACATTGTGGAATTTTACCTTCTGGGCTTTCAACCCAATTTTCCTTTCTGTTTCCACCTAAAGTTCCTGAGCATTCTCTATTGACACTAAAATTTCCATAAGCAGCAGCCATTACACTCTCAATTACCTTGTTACCAATTTTGTTTGTCATTTATTCAAAGAAAATTTTGTAGCTAATCTTATTTAGCTTAGATTTACTTGTACATACAGGTGGTATTAGCCACTAAGGACATTTAAGATATAGGTTGGTAAATTTTCTCAGCCATTAAACCAAAAATTTATTACATTCTTCTGTTTTGATAACTTCTATTATAATTATTATCACCTGGGACATTCCTACAATTCAGAAATAAAATTAAGGTAAGACACTGGGAACCTTGCCAGTTATATCAGAAACCTAAGATTCCTTCTCACCTCGTGAAGAGGTTATTGATCCACTTGCCTTGTCACATTTTGGGGGGCAGAAGTAAAATTCTTCATAGAAATAAAATTAAAAACTGATGTGGAAACATAGTATGTGTGTAGTTCAAACCAGAGAAGTGATATGAAATTTAAGGAAGAGTATACAAAATGAGAAGAGATCACAGTCTATGATGAAATTCTGGGAAAGCCGTAGCATAAAGATCACATCAAGGAATATGAGCCCAGGAAGGAACTAAGATGTGTTAACCATATACTTAAAAAAAGAAAATTACATGTTGGGAGGCTGAGGCGGGCAGATAACTTGAGGTCAGGAGTTCGAGACAAGCCTGGCCAACATAGTGAAACCCTGTCTCTACCAAAATTATGAAAGTTAGCCAGACATGGTGGTGGGCATCTGTAATCCCAGCTACTTCAGACACGGGGCTGGAGACTTGCTTGAACCCAGAAGGTACAGGCTGCAGTGAGCTGAGATTATGCCACTGCACTTCACCCTGGGTGCCAGAGTACGACTCTGTCTCAAAAGAAAAGAAAAGAAAAGAAAGGAAAATTGTTTGTGGCAAAATAAAGCAAATGCATAATAGTAGCATACATAGAGTTCTTGTCTTGTGTTCTCAACTTAGCCGGCATAATTTAATTTATCATTTCAACTAACTATAGCTGATGATGCTGCAGACTCAGAGAGGAATGTCTACGCGGGTGTCCTCCCGTGAGCTTTCCTTTGACTCATTGCTAGTAACCAAAAATTCAAGATTATGTAAAATAAAGTTACTGTTATTAGACAATAAAAATTCTACTGCCTTCAAATCAGAAAATGTTATTTCTGTTCTCAGTTCAACTCCTGATGTGTGTGTGTGTGTGTGTGTGTGTGTGTGTGTGTGTGTGTGTGTGTGTGATTTTGGCCAGATTTTCTCATATCTCTTCGGGTTTTCTCATTGTATATTTGAAGATATGAAAAGACAAAATTTTTGCAAATTTAGCTAAATGATCAAATTGGCTTCTATCTGTGATTCAAAAATAAGAAAATATCTCATCCAAAAATAGAGAGTTTCTGTGCTGGGTATGGGACAAGAGCCAGTTTCTGTAAGGTTTCTTGAACAGGAACAAAGAAACAAAATAATACAACAAACGAAATGGTTAACATCAGGTTACTCTTCTTCCATAGATGAAAGAATAGAGGACTTCCTTATCACGCTGGCTAAAGCTGGCCTGTTTTGGCATTTGGCTATTATGCATCTGTCCTGATTTTTTACTAAGTCAGGTAAACAATGTAATTAAAAACTCAGGGATGCAGAACTTTAGCATGAATAGCTGCATTTTGATTTGGTCTGTTGGGGCACAGTCCAAATAAATGGCATTTTTAAAAATTTGAATTAACAGAATGTTTTTACATTTATCTCACATTTCTATAGTATTTTAGGATTTAATTTTCTATCCTTGATATTCATCTGAGGTTTCCTTAAAATGTCTGAGGACAGTCACCTAATACATACTGGAATTTTATACTTCTAACCTTTCTAACTTTTAGGAACACACATGACCTTATTTTATAGGGGGAGCTTAAATTCATTACTTTATTACTTGAAAATTTCAGAAAGAAAATATCTTTCTTTCTGAATTTTCTGGGAAGTAGGCAGAATAATCTGGGAGATAGGCAGAAAATCTAGAGACAACTGAGAGAAGAGGGCAATATAATCACAATGTCAAAAAGAGATCAGTGGCAATTTTTTTCTTTTAATCCAATCTTGGAAACAGATCATTTATTCACTCACCCATTCTTTAATCCCAGCCACTTGGAATTCCCTTGTGAGTCTCTTCCCTCACCTGTAGTTTATTTCCAAACATATTAGGGAGACATGAACAGAGAACACTACATTACCCTAATCCTATTAATAAAACAATCACTTTAATAGGAAGGAAGAAGCCTGTAAGAATCAAAAAGGATGATCAAGACAAATTTCTGTGATTTTTTTTTGTAGCATCGTGCATGGAGGATCCACATGGTTTCCACAGAGCTGGAGTCATTCAGGAAAGCTTCTTATATCGAGAGTGGTCCAGAAGAATTCTACCAAAGATTTAAGAAGTGTTTTTCTGCAACTCACATCTTCATAAGTATGAAGGGTAAAGATTCTCAGAATACAGTTCTTGGATATCTGATTCTTAACAGGTAAGACAGATACTGTCCAAGAGCATTTCCAACAGGATAATATTGAGTAGTGTATCCTTCCATGCACCTGGAAAGCCAGGAATTAGAGAAAAGTATGAAGATGAGAAAGCAGTGTCATCTGCTATTGTTGCAGTGATGGTACAAGCTCCAGCTTACCAAACTATCAGTGGGCAGCACACTGCCATTACTCAGTGAGGAGCTTTAGAACTAACTAGTAATGATACTCTTGGTGCACAGGGACTGCAGAAAAGATAATGGACTAGAGGAGCCACTCTATTGCTGCTGACGTACACAGTGCACTATCTAGAGACCACTGATGGGCAGAGAATGCTAGCAGCCAGTAACCAGGTTGTGGTACCAGCTGTCACAGAAAATGTGCCATCATCCCAGATTGGCATCCTCTATCAGCATTGTGCCTGGAGCTGGTAGGGCATCTTTCCCAGGTCCAACTGCTCAGCTTTTCAAAAGGCAGTGGAGAAGAGAGAGAGGCTGGCCCAAAAAGAAACAATGAAGCATCATGAGAATATTGTAGAAAGTATAAGGAAAATGGGAACAATTTAGAAAAGAAAATGCAGAACTTGGAAAAGCAAACAACTCTTTGATTAAGGACATAAATGCACTTAAGAGGTTTGTTATTGCAAAAAATAAAATAGATTGTGTTTCCATGTATTTGTTGTGTTTATTTGCATGGCAAGTTTCCTGACATTAGCTTTATTGAAAGAGCTATTTGTTCTGAAGAAAAGCAGCAGGAGTATCTCAGATTAGTACTGAAAAGCAAGGATACCATAAGGAAGAGTTTGGACTATAATAGGAGCTTCACTTGGATGCTGAGTTATAAAATCTGGTCAGGTAGTGGTGTGCAAGATGTTCTATAGGCAGAAAGAGGCAACAGCTAAGAGAGTAGAATAATTTCCATGGAAAGGAGCCTTGGTTGTTAGTCTAGGATACAAGTAACAGACAGAGAGATGGAAGGAAAAACAATATAGGAACATCTCTAGCCTAATATTTCAGGTATTACCATCTTATCCCTCAAAAGTACTTATCTAGGCCAGGCGCGGTGGCTCACGCCTGTAATCCCAGCACATTGAAAGGCTGAGAGCGGCGGATCACCTGAGGTCATCAGTTCAAGACCAGCCTGGCCAACTGGTGAAACCCCATCTCTACTAGAAATAAAAATAAAAAATTAGCTGGGCGTGTTGGTGGGTGCCTGTAATCTCAGCCAATTGGGAGGCTAAGGCAGGAGAATTGCTTGAACCGAGGTGGCGGAGGTTGCAGTGAGCCGAGATCGTGCCAGGGCACTCCAGCCTGGGGAACAGGGCAAGAGTCTATCTCACAAGCAAACAAACAAACAAACAAACGAAAAACCAACTTGTCTAATGCGGTCCCATCTTCTCCAACCCAGAGTGTGTGAGGCGTGGATTCCTTATTTGGTCCTAAGCATTTGGCTGCATGGCTGAGACAGCTCTTCCTCTCAGTTGTGCTCTATGTCCTTGTTTCTCTACTGTGATATCAATTGTGGGTGTCAGTTTGAGTGCGGACTTTCATGATTGACACGGGTGGCACTTTGTGGTATGTGTGATGGCAGATCCTCATCAGGACACAGATTCAGAGTTAGTTTCTCAGAAAATGAAGATCTCAGAGGGAAGAGCTGTGCCTAAACTAGCCCCGTAAAATTTGAGAATCAGTCAATTACTCTGCAGAAAAAGAAACACGCCTAAAATTTCACATGGAATTGTCTTCATTGACAAGTTTCTTGCCATTTTTTAGTTTAGAAACTGTACATATGAGTAGGTGACTATGAAGTAATGGCAACAGTAACAACAAGTTGATAGTATTCCTAAATATAGAAAACAGCATTTTGCCTTTGTGGAAATAGGAGAGAGGACATTTGCACAGAGGAGCGCCAGGCACCATCGGATGAGGGATGGGTACCAAGATTGGAAATGGTTACAAGGAAATATATAAATAGCAATAGATAATAACCACTTTTAATTTAATTTATTTACCAATCCCCCAATTTAGTGAGGTGTACTTTGTATGTAAGATCTAGTTTTGTGATTCTTATTGTTGAAATCAAAGAAAGTAAATGGTTTTGTATCTGAATTGATGAAAACTCCAGCAGTTGCAGCTAACTTGAGATTGGTGAAAATATCCAGAACCTGAACTGATTCTGTTAAAGCAGGAGGTCATATTGGAGAGGTCACTATAGACTCTGTATACAATCTGGATGGATGTTTTGGGGTCAAATTTTGTATTTCTCAAAAAGCAAAGTGGCCTCAATTAACATCAGAGGATCTGAACATATCTGCTCTGTTTTTGTCCTGTGTGAGTTGTTGTGAAGTGGAACAAGGAAGAAAGAAAGAGCACAGCCATGAGCTACCATGGTAAGTAGCGGCCCTGAAACCAGAGTTCTCCAGCACAGGGCTGGTCCTCAACAATGAAATACTAGCTGATACTGGGTGTCTAATTTGCAAGAAGAAGACCAACATACAAAGAAAGAGCCTTTTTACTAAGCATTAGGGGTTATGACAGAAATAAAATTTTTTCTAGAAATGATGAGACAGAAGCTAACCACCAAAATTACTCATGCAGGGAATATTGCCATAATAACCAACGAATGCATGTTTTACATGTTGGGAAGAGTTTTCTTAGGACTTCTTAATTTTCTTAGGACTAGCACCAGAAAAAAGCAAAAACATCTGGAAAAGACTGAATAAAAATTCCTTTCAAGGCCAGACATAGTGCCTTATGCCTTTAATCCCAGCACTTTGGGAGGCTGAGGTAGGAGGAAGGCTTGAATCCAGGAGTTCAAGATGAGCCTGGACAACACTGAGATACTCCATTTCTATAAAAATATTTTTTTAAAAAATTATCCAGGCATGGTGGCACACATCTTTGGTTCCAGCTACTTAGGAGGCTGAGGCGGGAGGATCACTTGAGCCCAGGAGTTTGATGCTGCAGTGAACCATGATTGTTCCACTGCATTCCATTCTGGGCAACAGAGCTAGAGCTTTTCTCAACACCAACTAACAAACAAAAAAGGGTATTTTATTTCACTACAATATTTTATTTATATATATTTACATGTGCACATATATGTGTGTGTGTTGATATGTTTTAGAGTAGAAGACAAACTTTAAGTCACTAGATGGATGACAGTTTGAGCTTACATCCCCAAACTGTAGCATGTGTTAGAATTATCCCCAGGGCTTGCTTTCTAGATATTTCTAAACCCCATCATATAAAGCTTATTGTAACTACAGACATCTAAATAATTATTTATGTTAGCTCTATAAGAGATGCATATCTGAGAGTATATTCTTATAGAAGCAAAGATTTCATTTCCAGTAGAAGCTTATGCTCATTAACAAATGGCCATAAAATGTTTTTTTAAAAGATGATAATTTTAAAAATAATATCAGCAAGCTTTTACCATTAAAATCTCCAAGGGGTTTAGTCCTTTTGATATTTTTCTGTACATGTTTTTGTCTAAATCCACCTTTGTCTATATTTTTTTAGAAATTTTTCTAAAATAAGTCATATTTATTTATTGTATTTTAAAGCTCAAAATGTATTTAAACATTTTATTAATTTAGGCTCTTTTAAATAATATCTTGTTATTTGATATGTTCAGTTAATTACTAGTTGGTAACTTTAGATATAAAGTTTTTAAATGGCAAAAGTCTATTTTATAAATTATGAAGCCTGAGGCTGTCAAACCCTAATTTGATCAATGCACAATTTATACATGTATCAAAATATTATATTGTATGTCATACATATGTGCAATTTTTATATATTGATTAAAAATAAAAATTTAAAAATTATTCAAATAAGTTGTCATTTAAATAAAGGTTTTTTTGATTAGTTTGAATTTAGTAAAAATGCTTTAAATAAAATCACCTGAATATTTTTTATGCACAGTACCTATTTCATTTCCCTGAGTTTAAAATTAAATCAGCCATAGGTGCCAGACATTGAGGCTCTACTTGTCTTTTTCCAAAACCATCCATCATGGTCATTAGCATTTTGATCTTCAAATCTAAAGACTGGTAGAAATTGATCAGTACTGAAGGGATTTACATGTCGATGAGCCAGGTGAGATGGTAGCAGATCCTAGATTTCAGTGAAGAAAGGGCAGAAATTATCAAAGAATGGAATGATGTATTCAAATATCATATAAAAATACTATCAGATGTGGGAGCAGAAATGAAAATAGACTTGGGGCACCAGAAAATCAAACATGAATTTGCCACGTGGGTGTTGTTTAATAATCAATGACAAAAGCCAGGCATGGTGGCTCACACCTGTGATTCCAGCACTTTGGGAGGCCAAGGCGGGCGGATCACCAGAGGTCAGGAGTCCGAGACCAGCCTGGCCAACATGGTGAAACCGTGTCTCTACTAAAACTACAAAATCAGCCGGGCCTGGTGGCACATGCCTGTAATCTGAACAACTCGGGAGGCTGAGACAGGAGAATCCCTTGAACCTGGGAGGCAGAGGTTGTGGTGAGCCGAGATCATGCCATTGCACTCCAGCCTGGATGACAGAGGGTGACTCCCTCTCAAAATAAATAAATAAATAAATAAATGACAAGATAAACCAGCACTAACCACAACTAGAGGGTGTTTGTAGAGGGCTATTTACAGAGATTAGAAATTGAGTTGATGTAAACAATGGTGGAAGGGTAAATCCTTTCATTGGTCCTCTGTACTGCAGAAACCTAATAAGGGAGGGGCTTTAAGGATCCTATAATACATTGGCCTCCAAAAAGCAAGGCTTATTATTTATAGAGGCATTTGGAATTTGCTAGACTGTGGAAATCTCAGAGAATAACATCTGTTATCCAGAAAGCCCAGAGGACACCCAACTTCTGAGCCAAATGCATGAATTTTCCTGCAAGCACTGTTCAGACCAGTTATAGAATACTCAGGTGAGTATTTCCTTTAATTTTTTTTCTTTGTGTATAAAAATTGTGAACTTCTGGACGGAAAGTCCTGGATATTTTACAGTTTTATCTATAGCATGACATCTAGAATTTCACTGGAAACATTTATTGTAGAATATGAAAAGTTCTGTGTTGTCTGTAACTTCAGGTTTCATGCAGCCTTGGTTGTCTGCAAAGTTTCCAAAATGCTCAAAGGCACTTTTTTATTTTCCTGATATTCCACTGAAGTTTTTATTTATGTAATGGTATTTTTAATTTACAAAATCTATTTTGTTGTTTGAATGTTCTTTTCAAAGCCTCTTGTTATTTTTTGATATTTTTACTCTATAAAATAGAAAACGTGACTTTGTGAAGGTTATACATTTTTATTTATTATTTTTATTTTTTACTTTTTATGTCACAAAAATTAAAAAAATCGATAAAAATTAAAAATTAAGAATTCATACAGCTTCACAAAGTCACAGGAGTCCATACATTATGTTTAAGATCAAAACTTACCCTCAAATGGTTCAAGGATAAAAGGATGTCTTAAACTTCTAAGTATTTTACAAGTGATGATGATAAAAAATAAAAAGTAAACAAATAAAAGACGTATTCTAACACAGAAAAGGGGGCAATCACATACAATTGACAAGGTTAATTTTTTTGAGACAGGGTCTCACTCTGTTGCCTAGTCTGAAGTGCACTGATACAATCAAGGCTCACTGAAGTCTTGCCCTCCTGTGCCCAAGCCATCCTCTCACCTCAGCCTCCAGAGTGGCTGGGACTACAGGCACTACAAGTGTGGGTCTGGCTAAATTTTTGTTTTTCTAGAGATGGGGTCTCTCTATATTGCCCAGGCTGGTCTCAAACTCCTGAGCTCAAGCAATCTTCCTGCTTCAGCCTCCCAAAGTGTTGAAATTACAGGCGTGAGCCACCGTGCCTGGCCCTGTAGAAATTCTTAGTTTTTCCCAGCTTCTTTCTTTCTTTTTTTAAGAGACAGTGGTTTCTCACTTGTTGCCCAGGCTTATCTTGAACTCCTGAGTTCAAGTGATCCTCCCATCTTAGGCTCCTAAAGTGCTGGGATTACAGGCATGAGCCTCCACACCTGGTCGCAGTTTCATCATGGAAGTAATAGAACAGCAAGCATAAAATGACCTCATAGAAATTCAAGGAGAAAAATAAGATATTAATAATAAGTGTAAAACATTTGTGTATTAGTTTGCTGGGGCTGCTGTAATAAACTATCACAGATGAAACAATAATTTGCTGTCTCACATACTGAAAACCTAAAATTTAAAATCAACACGTTGACAGAGTTGGTTCCCATTGGGGATTCTGAGTAGAAATCCAGCCCCTCCCTGTCTGCTGGTTTCTGGTGGCTGATGGGAACATTTAGCTTTCATTGGCTTGTGGCAGCATAGCTCCAGTGAGCTCTGTCTCTGCCTCTGTCTCCACATGGCTGTCGATGTGTCTCAGATCTTCCTTTGATTTCTTCTATAATGATATGAGTCACTGGACTTAGGTCCCACCCTAAACCCAGACTAATCTCATTAGGAGATTACCAAGGTAATTACATCTGCAAAGATCCTATTTTCAAAAGGTCATATTCACAGGTTTCAGGGGTTAGGACTTAGACACATATTTTGGGGGGCCACACTCTTTAACTGGCAATTTGAAAAAATGTCTGGCTCATAAAAGAGCCACAGAACAACAAAAACACAACTGTATTTTTATTTTCACTGCTTTATACGCATCATCCTAACATTTACAATTGGGAAGACAGTACTTCTTTTCCTAAATTCAGATTCTGAGTATTCCACATCTCTTTTCTAACATCAAGTCTATGTGACTTCCCCTTTTTCTGAGTTAGAATACATCTTATATTTATTTATGTATTTATTTTTTATAATCATCACTTACAATATATTTGGAAGTTTGACATCTTTTTATCCCTGAACCATTTCAGAGTATGTTTTGATCTTAAACACAAAGTATGAAATCAAATATTTTTTAATTTTTTTATTTTCCTTTGTGAATGTTACTTTTTTCTTTATTACTCTCCTGTTATATTATTACGTTTATTTTTAGTTTTTTAGGACACTAATGAACTGACTTCTTTCAGATTTTTGAGGTTAAAAATTCAATAACTCAAGTTTACCCTCTTCTAAGTTTTTCACAGTTTATTTTAATGCTTTTTTATAAATTTTAATTTTTTATTTATATTTTCATTTATTATGAACAATTTTCCAAAAGTCTTTTTCACATAATAAATTTGATATATGGCTATTCTTTATCTTCTACCTCAAATATGGACTTGAATTATTATCCAGTATTTTAAAACATTTTAATCTCTATATTAAGGAATTTGTGTTTTGAGGCATGTGATATTATAACATTCTTCATACTTCTAGTGAATTTTTAATGTCATTCAAAGGCTACATCCTTCTATACTCTACTGAGAATTAAAAATAGTTCTCAAAAATATTCTCACATATTCTGAAACTCATTCTCAGAATTTCAACCTCCACTGGCATCTTAACTCTGTTCTCTTTCCCTTCTAATGCATATTTTCCCCTGAAGGCCCCATGTTACACTCCTTATGCACCCTCTATTTAAGATCTGGTTTAATTTAATGTTGTATGTATTTGTACACAATTTTACTGAAGTTAGGCTTTGTCTTAGAATAGAAGATTATCCTAAAAAGACTAGTGAAAGAGTTATGAGAATTTGGAGAATTAGTTGGGAAATCATGTCCCAGAGGAATTACTTTAGGCAAAACAAAATTGGTAAAAATAAATAAATAAATAAAATAAGCAGTAGTTATCGGATCTGCCATGTTTTCAAGTTCTATAATGGAAAATGCCAGGTATTTTGGAGGCACTTTCCGGAGGAAGCCAAACTTTCACTGAGGCTTAAAGATGACGAACAGTTAACCAAATAAAATTGAAATGTTTTATAATTGTCATTAAATCCTTGATATTTAAAAGGAGAAGCGGTATGGTTCGCTAGAAAGCATTCATTCCCATGCATGGGTCCTGGAGAATCTTTAATTCAGTCTTTTATCACAGGTTCACATTACCTCATAAAAAGGTAACAGTTGGATGCATGTCTGGAGGAGCTCTTGGGCTTGTCCTGTTGCATCTTTAACTTCTCATCTGCACCTTTAGCTATGGCTATTTGGGCTGTGCTTAGAAAATGGCGATACTCAGGGCACTGTAGAATGAACAGTCTTTCCGGTTTAGGCATTTCTCCTTCCACTTTAACTCTTGACTCTGTCTTCAGGGCATTTCTGTTCTATTAAGCTTCTTAAGTGATGAGTGGTCTGGTGTTTGCCTTATGCAACTCAATTTAAGATCGGTTCATGCGAGATCTGGCAGAAAGAAGGCTGGGGTGGGGTGCGGAGATATTGAATATTGCGCATGTAGCATATGAAAGGCAAATATGGATTTTCATTCAGAAATGGGCTATATTTTATTTATATCCTTAAGAGTAAATTAATTATACAAGGGATATATGGCAAATAGGGTGTAATTTTTTTCATTAATCCCAATGAAGCAGAGTAACTTTCCTTTCTTTCTCCTCAGAAATACAGAATCATACATACTGCAGGACTTCCAGAAAGAAATCATCCACTGACTCTTAAAAGTAAGGAACTCTGTGTTCTTACTCTGGTGTCTGCATAACCGGGATCTTATAAGTAAGCCAAAGACATCAAAATGGCTTTGCCTAGAAGCCAAGGCCATTGGTCCAACGCAGACATCTTGAGGTTACTGGAATGCATGGAGAATAATCTCCCATCTGATGACAATGGCACGTTCAGCTCAACTCAGTCACACATGGACTGGGGAAAAGTAGCTTTTAAAAACTTTTCTGGTGAAATGTGCAGACTCAAATGGTTAGAGATTTCTTGCAGCTTGAGAAAATTCAGCACTTTGAAAAAATTAGTCCTGGAAGCTAAGAAATGTGTTAAAAATACAAACAAAAGCCAAAAAGGCAGGAACCATCCAGACTTTCCAAAGAGGCCCCTTACTGCTTATATCCGCTTCTTCAAGGAGAATTGGCCCCAGTACTCCCAAATGTACCCTGGGATGAGAAGCCAGGAACTGACCAAAATCCTGTCAAAGAAATACAAGGAGCTCCCAGAGCAGATGAAACAGAAATATATTCAGGATTTCCAGAAGGAAAAACAAGAATTTGAGGAAAAACTTGTTCGATTCAGGGAAGAGCACCCTGATTTAGACCAGAAGGGCAAGAAATCTGATATCTCCAAGAGGATTCAAACCAAAGTGCAAAAGAAAGTTCAGAAAAATATTGAAGAAGTGACGTCTCTTCCAAAAACGGATCAATTTTTCAAGAAGGTAAAATTTCATGGAGAGCCTCAGAAACCCCCCATGAATGGATACCACAAGTTTCACCAAGATTCCTGGTCAAGTAAGGAGCTGCAACATTTGTCCCTGAGGGAGCGCATGGTAGAGATTGGCAGACGCTGGCAGCGCATCCCGCAGAGCCAGAAGGATCATTACAAGAGCCAGGCTGAGTTGCTGCAGAAGGAATACAAAGTGGAATTGGATCTCTGGCTCAAGACTTTGTCACCTGAAGATTATGCTGCATACAAAGAATCGACCTATGCTAAGGGTAAGAATATGGCGATGATGGGAGGCCCGGCCCCCAGCTTGAGACAAACAGATCCGCAGTCCTCATCAGCAAAGGGTCTGCAAGAAGGGTTTGGGGAGGGGCAGGGGCTCCAGGCTGCAGGAACAGAGGCATCACAGACTATTTGGGTAAACTGTCATGTCTCCATGGAACCAGAAGAGAACAGGAAGAAAGATGGCGACGAGGAAGAAAGCAGTAACTCTTTAGACTGCAGCAGTGGGGAAGACATGGAAGTTGATGTCTCAGGGCAGTGACTCTAGTGCAGCTTCCTCAGAGGACTTCTAACTGGGACTCCACCTGACTCAGACTCTGCCTGACTCAGACTCCAGGGTCAGGCAGAGTTTCTCCGCAAAAGCCCATTCATGACATCCGTGTCAAGGAAAAGGGACTCTCCTTCTGCCTCTTTTTACTTCTTTGCGCTTTTTTTCTCTTTTCTTCCTTCCCCGCTCTCCTCCTCTACACAAAGTAGGACAGGTTGGAAAGAAGCAACTTGGTGCAGCACCCTCTTACATCAGGATTACAAACCTGGGAGGGACTCTTTGCGGAGAATAAATATAAGTTTGAGCCAATACCAACCTTATCCTTAAAAAACAGACAAATATCATGCCTTTCCCAGTGAATTTTGTGCAATTAAAGCTTCTGGAATGAAGCGATGATTAGGTGTAGGATACACACTGTATTAGACTGAATATTTCTGAAGCAAGAAGCTTTGCTTTACTCATTTTTGTTCTGCTAAAGGCAGTAAGAAGACACCCATGAGCCTGGGACCCCGACCTTCCCTGTGGAAATGTTTTTCAGGACCCCTGCACTTAGTCTAGGCTTGGGGATATTTGATGAAAGGTGGGGTAGGTGTCTTAAGAAAATTGTTGTACTCTTGATATCTCGCTCCTCCACTCCCTGAAGTAGGGAGTTGGTCACTCGCATGCCTGGGAGTAGGCAGCAATATTTACGTATATATGTCTGACTCTTAGCTTTCATTGAGACTTTTCTTTCTCATTTCCAAAAAAATGAAAACACAAAATAAAAACTTACCTATTTCATTGGAATGAGCTCCTCCACAGAATCCCTTATGACATTGGGTACAGCATCTCTAAGTGCCATCTGCATTTATTCTTGAAGCTCCAAATATTTTCTGCTGATTCAGGTGCAAGTGAATCTCACCTTAAGCACTCAGGATTGAGAGAAAGATGCACAGAAAGACAAATATAGATAAATACACTATTCTGTTTCACTATCTGCTCTATGAATTCATGCACCGATATAACATTGTTTTAATTTTTTTTGGTTTACTAATATGTTTGAAAATCAACCTAAGGTTAGTGCCTTCTCAGTATACCTTTATTCTCTTAAACATTTCTGGCTATTTTCATATTTTGTTCTCATGAATATAAGCATCACAGAAGTAGATGTATACTTTTTATATGAAAACCACTGACTATCATGTGTTTTGTCCCTAGATATCTTAATAAATTTTTATTTAAAAGTTTTTTCTAGGTAAATAAGTTTCAGAAAATAATGAAAATATTCACCATTTTATACCTCTAAATGTATCAGATTAAAGTATCCAGGAGAATGTTAAGCAATAATAAAGTAATATGTTCTTGGCTTGCTTCTGACTTTCAATCTAATGCTTACAGAATTTAAAATCATGAAAATTATGCTGATGTGTACATTTGAAATAAATTATAAAAAGAGAAAATTGCTATTTACTGTTATTATTATTTGGTTAACTTTATAATGTATATCGATTTTTAAAAATTTATTTTGTTAAATTTATCATATATTTATGTAATTTTTCCTTAGTGTATTAGTCATCCTCCTTCAGAGAAACAGTAACACCAACATAGAGAGAGAAGCAGAGTGACAGAGAGAGAGATAGAATAATACAGAGAGGAGACAGAGAGGGACAGATACGGTGTCTTGTCGCCCAGGCTGCAGTGCAGTGGTGCGATCTGGGCTCACTGCAACATCTGCCTCCTAGATTCAAAAGATGCTCCTGCCTCATCCTCCTAAGTAGCTGGAATTACAGACACCCGCCACCACGCCTGACTAATTTTTGTATTTTTAGTAAAGACAGGGCTTCGCCATGTTGGCCAGGCTGGTCTCGAACTCCTGACCTCAAGTGATCCGCCCACCCAGAAAGACCAATTTTATTATGAAGAATTGGCTCACAAAATTGTGGAGGCAAAAAATACCATGATCTGCAATCTGCAAGCTGGTCAGTTAGGAAAGCCAGAGGTGTCATTCAATCTGAGTCTGAAGGCCTGGGGACCAGGGAAGCCAATGGTGTAAACCCCAGTTCAAGGGTAAGAGAAGATAAGATGAGATGTACTAGCTTAAGAAGTGAGGCAGGAACAAAAGGGTCAAACTCCTCTGTCATCTGCCCTTTGTTCTATTCAGGGGCTACTGGGGAGGGAAACCTACTTTACAGAGACCAATTCAAGCTGACACATAAAATTTACTATCACACTTTCATTTTCTTACAGATTCTGGGGATTTAGGCATTTTCACCATTTTTTCATGAATTCTAGATGGCTGATGGGTTGAATATATTTAGAAAATGTATTTGCATATTATGCCCCTTGTTTCGCTTCTTAACATCAAGTTTGCAAAATTAACTTTAAAGATCTGATTCTTTTTACTTCCAATTTAGAAGATACCATAATTCACATTTGCCACTAAGTGGTAGTAAGGCCTATAGCTCAGGCTAGATGGTGAGATGTACAAATGCAGTTGGGGCTTTGCTTGTGATTTTAAATACAGCGTTTTAAAATTCATTCAGCATCTACTCTTTTTTAAGTCTTGCCCTCCTTATGTGTGACACACAGATGAAAGGTACAATTCTTGACTTCATGACACTCAGAGTTAAAGATGGTATTATTTGGTTTAAAAAGCAGAAGTACTGACAAATAGAAACTGAACTTCTGAGTTTGCTATTATAATAAAATATCATTGGTTAAAATAATGATCTCTTCGCTTTTCTGTTACCTCATCTATACATTCATGAAGTGGGAATAAAATTACATTGAGATTAGGCCAGGCATGGTGGCTCATGCCTATAATCCTAGCACTTTGGGAGGCTGAGTGTGGCAGATCACTTGAGGTCAGGAGTTCGAGACCAGCCTGGCCAACATGGTGAATCCTCCTCTCTACTAAAAATACAAAAATTACCGGGGTGCAGTGACACTTGCCTGTAATCTCAGCTACTCAAGAGGCTGAGGCAAGAGAATTGCTTGAACCTTGGAGGCAGAGGGTGCTATAAGCCCTGATCATGCCACTGCGGGCCACTCTGGGTGACAGAGCGAGACTCCATCTCAAAACAAAACGAAAAACAAAAGCAAAAAAATTGCAGTGACATTACACATAGGTAAAGATTACACTTAATGCTTATAAAGTACCTATCTCACAGTAGATTTACAGAAAATGTTAGGTTGATTTTCACATTTTTTTCCCTTTATTCCTTTCATCATCCATATTTCTCCTTTATTTAATTCCAACAAAACCTTTAAGTAATGCATATTACATAACAAGATATATTACATTCAATAAATAAAAATTCAATGAATGATATTATCTGCAATGCATAAAGACCTGCACCCTTGCTAGAATTTGATCCCAACTTTGACCTAAGTACCAGAAATTTTAAAAAATAGTGTTGATTCTATGGGTGTGTGTATATGTATGTGTGTGTATATATATGTATGTGTGTATGTATACCTATAGGTATACACACTATATATATATTTGTACATAATAATGGGAGATCCTTGAATGCAATGCAATTGTTAGAAAGTACAATACAATTTTTTAAATGTAAAAATGTTTCTGCAAGGCAATTAAATCAAAATTTATCCTTGATAAAACAAGTATTAATTCAAAAAAGAAGTATTGGAAGTGGAAGTGACGTCCAGACAGAGGAAACAGCATACCGAAACACTCGAAGAGAAGAAGGCCGTGATGCCTGTGGAGAAGCTACTTCTACAATTCTTTTGTTCTGGTCTTCTGTTACACACAGCTCATGGAACCTGCTAAACACATTGAGATCCAGTTTAGAGGCATTCCTTGTTTACACATTTACAAAATTTGCACCTTAAAATTCTGAAAAGTTAGAGAGGTGCAGTATACTTACAGACCATTTCCAAACCTCTAAAGTAAAACAATAAAATCTAGAATAACAAAATCAAAATTCATGAACAATATCTACAACAACACTGAGTGACAATGTACCCTACAAAAGTCCCAAATATGAATAGTCACAGACAAATCAGGTGCAACAGCAATATCCATGAGGAATCAGAATCCTTTCAGGATGAAGCAGAGAGGGTGAACAGAACACATGTAGATTTGAGAACTCCCCAAGTCAGCAACAAGGATTCATTAGAAAGTGTGCAAGGTAATTAAAAAAGAGCTGCTGAAACTGAGTAGGGTGGGAGTTTGCACACATCAATAAGCAAGAGTGCAGGATAAGATAAAAAGAGGCTGGGACCATATGGCTTCTACAGCTCTTAAAATAACCAGCCCAAATTCTCTTCCAGGATCAAATTCCATACTGAGAAGAATATACTGGGAGTAAACTACATATTAAACAAGGCTGACACAATAGGATCAAAAAAAGCGAAGGCCCCGATAAAGTAAGTGGAGACAGAAGCAGAACCAGGACAGAGCAAAAAGTCGACGCTCTTATTATTGAATACCTTATGGAATCAACAGGAGAGCTCTAGAGTCAGGATGCTAGGAAAGCTATCTTGACCGATCTTTACCTTATAAAAGTTCAAGTTTCGTTCCATACAAATAGCATCAATAGGACATGCTGTTGTTGTTATTGTTCTTTGTTTCTTATTTAAGGAGAAGGCAGAGGGAAGAAAATGCCTTTCCAAAAATAGTATGCCTTGATATGACTGTTCATGAAGTAACAACTAGCGTTCTTAAAAGAACCTTAGTGCCAGGGATACAGTGAGCTTATACTCTTTGGCTGCAACCTTGACAGAAGTGTCTCTGGGCAGTCCTCTTCATTTCCGGCCCAGCAGAAATCTCAGCCCCACCTCACTGGATCCAGCTCCATCACTGTGCCTGGCCACCTCCAGCTATTCCTGAAGGTCAACTTCTGCAGTATGTCCTGATCCTCTCCTCCTCCAAGCACTGCTCTTGGTCCCTGCAGTATCCCTCCAGGACCCTACCTAGCAGCCTTTTTGCCCATCTTTGCTCCAAAACACCTCATCCAGGAATGTATTGTAAGCCCGGTGTGGTGGCTCACACCTGTGATCCCAGCACTTTTGGTGCCCCAGGCAGACAGATCACTTGAGGTAAGAAGTTTGAGATCAGCCTAGTCAACAGGGTGAAACCCCCTCTCTACTAAAAATACAAAGATTAGCAGAGTGTGGTGACACATGCCTGTACTCCCAGCTACTTAGGAGGCGGAGGCATGCGAATAGCTTGAACCCGGAGGGCAAAATTTGAAGTGAGTGAGATAGCAGCACTGCACTCCAGCCTGAGCAACAGTGACGACGAGTGAGAAAGAAATACCATAGGTAGAGCTAGAGGTACATATCTATCTACATATCTATGTATCTATGTCTTTAGCTATATATAATATATACGTATATTATACATATACATGAATATATGTGTTATATATTGTTTAATATGTAGTTTACTTCCAGTATCATATATAATATGTTACATATATATATATTGCATATATGAGAGAGAGATCTGAAATGTATAGAATCCCTAATAACAAGCAGATACCACCCCCATCTTTCACAATGGCTAATTACCTGACTGTGTGGTTTACTCTCAGATATGGTACTGTGGACCACGAGGTGTCTCCAGCAAATGATTGGCAAATTCAAGTGCAAGTTTTTGGCTTTAGAAAATGTTTCAATTAAGTCAGCTACACTTGGGAAAGGAGGTTAGAAAAATGCACCCAAAGGGTTGATCTTGACTATTCCTTATTACTAGTGGGAAAATTCTGGGGTGGCTGTCTTGCTCTGACAGGAGTAGGGATGGGGGATGGATTTCTCCTCTATTCCTCTTGTGTTAATAATAGCGGGAGATTTTGGTTACTGGGAACAGTATCTACATGAGCTGGATAAAGTGTGAGCACTAAAGGTCTTGGGAGGGTAAAGAGAGGGGCTGCAGGGAGTGCAGGGAGGAGGAACTAAGGCTTTTTCAGAGAGTGTGCAGAAAGAAAGCAGTCAGCTTCTCTGTCCATCATCCACAGCTCCAAGATTAAAGAAAACTCTGCTTTCTCCCTGCACATTCTTTGTATCTGTAAGAGAAAGTGGATGGGTTAAATTAGTGATCTGAAATGATTATTTTCCAGAAAGACAATTGAACCACTACCAAAATATGTAAAGGCAGCTGGGGCTTTGCGAGGCCACCCAACCCGACCTCCATATGGGGGAATGAAAGGGGAACCAGTTGTCCCCAATTCTGGAGCTTTCAGGTTAATCAGGAAAGTGCCAAGGAGGCAGTGGAGGGGTGGGGTTAATTAAAACACCTTCTGTAATCCATGTATTAATGGGCCAGGCTAGGAAAGAAAAACTGGTAAACACGAGTAGTTGATAGAAGAAAAATAGGAGAGAAGGTTTTATTTTATTTTTAAAAATAATTTTCAGAAACCAAGTTTGTATGAGTTTTACAGAAGAAAGGACTAGAAATAATAGGAATCAAAATATGTGTGTTTAGCAAAGGAAGTTCGTGGTCAGATAAAGAATGTAGTTCAAAGGATATTGGTGGTGAGATAAAGAACATGGTTTGTGTAAACTGTTGGGTATGAAAGATTTCATTGAGTTGAAGAAAGATGGAAAGTTTCACAGATGAGTACAGAGAACATACTCATGTGGTCAGGAATATGCTTTGTTATGGACAAAGGAGATAGCACAAAAATCAAGTGAAGATATGGGGTCAATGTAGCTATTTAGTTTTATTTCGAAACAGTGGGAGTAAATAAAGTAGGTTTTAAAATTGAGAGAAAATAACAAAGATAAAGTGAGAACAAGAAAGTGAGAGAGGAAATTAATATTGGAAGGCGATTGTCTGTTGAATAATGTCTCTGAGAATAGCATGGAAGTCAGCTTCTATGTGTAGGGCAAAGCCTTAGAAAAGAAGAAGCAAGTTGCACTAATGGAGTCAGGCTCTGGTTAGCAGGTAGTTTTTGAACTGCTAAAAGAAAAAATTTTGGAAACATCTTATGTCATTCTATGAAGTAATATTCGCTATTGTTTTTGAGAATAAAAAATCAGCGTACAGGTAAAATATTTGAGAATAAAGAAACTAAACGGATTTAGTAATGAGGTTTTTGTGTATTATAAGATAATTAATTATCAAATCATAAGCTACCATTTTTAAATCAAGTGTAGATACTTGAGGGCAAAGAGTTGAAGGCCAGATTTTGACTTCTGGTGCAAATACATATATACATACATACATACATAGAAAAGAAGGAAAGAAAAGGAAGAAACAAAAGAGAAACCAGTCTCTAATTTTTGGTTCATTCATTGCAACAAATTGCTAAATATCTTAAGATAAAACAAGAAATAAAAAGGCATGAATAAAAGTAGACTATGTGTTCCAATGATTTCATTATTACTTCAGGGTCATGTGAATCTACGGAGGAAGATGATTCATGCTGTGTATTGCAGAGTTTGTCATTTGCTTTATGAGGAAGAGGAATGTCACTTGGAGAGACTGGAATAGGAAAGCAAAGAGAAGTAAAGACAGTAAAGACAGAATGAAATGAAAGGAGAAAGCCGTAGGAGGAATGTATAAGAAACTGAAGGAAATGTACCATAAACCAGACCTGGAGCTGCTCCAGATTAGGACTAAGAACAAGAGAGTCCACTGGGAAAAATGACCTCATTCTCTTTGCCTTCTGTGATGTGTTTGGAATGATGCTTTCATGATGCTTGAAAGTGAATTGCTTGTCTAGTAACAAAAGAGACAAAGTCAGTTTTTCTTGATCCAGGAGCAAAACACAAACAAACAAAAACAGTAGAAAACACCCCAGAAAAAAATTTCCTTTCAAAATTCATTCAATTGCTGAAAAACTGCAGTAAAAAAGTTTATTTGAAGGTTTTTGAATTTGTATTTAAATATATTCAGATATTTAGAAATTTGGGAATCCATGCAATATATTTCCTCAATGGCCATTTCCTGGATACCAATTGCTATAAACTTTGGGCTCACCCATCCATAGGAATCTAATAAATTAAGCCTTCACTATGAATTTTGTGATGAATGCTAAGACTTTCTCTATTCTTTCTTACCTAATTTTAGAAATGTGTTAGAAAGGTAAATTTCTTCCTATATTCAAGTTTTGAGGACTGTAACAGTGATCAGTCTAATACTGAAGTGGGAACATAGTTTCTTATGAAAATGTACCCTCCTTCATAGTATATTTAGTCTTCCCCTTCTTAAAGGGTAGAAAGATTTTGTTTGTTTGTTAGGCAGGACTATTATTTTCAAGGAACTATAGAGAAATCACATAGAGAAAATTACCATTTCCAATTTTAATTGTCAAAGTGTATAAAGAAATTGACATAACAGCCCCAAACTACGCCAGGACTTATGGGGGAGGGGTAAGTATTTCTGACAGTGTATGGTGAAAGCAGGGTGTAAAGAAGCAAAAGAAAAGACCCTCAAGGATTTGGGGCTTTTGTAGGTAGCAGATGGTGGATTCCAACTTCAAATGGAAAGGCTGTAGGGTGCACTTAGGGAAGCTGGGTCTGAGGAAGCAGGATGCCTGCCTCAGCTAAGCTTGTCAAGCCCCAGCTTGTTACTGACACTCAGTATTACAGTGGTGTATAACAATACACAAAATACTTTGTATAATCATCCACGATATTAAAAACATTAGAGGAATATTTATAACAACAGCCACAAAGTCAACTGGCAACTAATTTCACTGGATTTATCCCTTTCTCAAGAGATACTCTGGCAGAGAATTCTCACAAAGAAATCTTTCAAAAGCATATGTGGATTTTCTTTTACTTTATTATACCTATGCATGCTTCAGTGAAAAATCCATAAATCTGAGACAAAGTGGTTATTTAAAATAAGAGTTATTATTTACATTATTTTTCTGAGAATAAGAGCAAGCTGCTTTTGCTACTCACTTTGAATTATTAAAAATTCCACAAATTTAAATGTTCTAGGGCATGTGAGCTTAGCAATAATTTCTGTTCTTTATAGATTCCAAAAAATATTGTAATTTTTCCCCATTTTTCTGGTTCAGGATTTGCTTGTTATGAATATGGAGTAACCCTTGAACATTAGTAAACTTCTCGAGTGTTCCTGCTGTCCTGACCCATATTTCCAGTGACAACCTGACATATGTAGACACTATGGAAAGCCCACGTCCATTAGAAGTTTATAACACTATGTTTTCATGTGACCGTTTTCTTATTCCTGCAGCACATATTTCCTGGGATAATAAAATAACCACTTGTTACATCTCCCTCGTTTGAAGTTCTGAGACAGCTACTCTTTGTTTCTGATGATCTCAACATTGCCCCAGCTCCAACAAAATCTGTTTTCTTGATGGCAAGCCCTGCCATTCACTTTTGAAGATATTACTGAGAGGTGGATGTTGGGCAGTGTTGGAACTGGGCTGTTGGATTTTGCAACGATTCTTGGACTATGAGAAATGACATGCTGTTTAACTCCAAGAAATTTTTTCTACATTTTGTGTCAAGAAGGCTACTGGTGTCATCTCAAGACCTCTTCCCCACTATTACCTCAATATACAGAAAGGCCTCTAGGACATATAGGGATGTTTCTAGATTATGAATCTGGTATGGTAAGCTTTGTTAATGTGGCCAACAGGTTTCTCATTTGTAGCCTCTCAGGTTCTTTCCCTTACACTCTTAGATGTTTGTTGTGCTTTGCTTTGCACTCACAGAATCAGGGATAGGTCAGTAACATGACTAAAGGTATCAGAAACACCATCTTCTGAAAATGCTAACCTACTGACTACTTGATTTTCTTTATCTGTTTCTATAAAATTTGTACCATTTTTAAATTGTGGAGGTATACATTTGTTTTGATTTTCATTAAACTACTCTCTCTTAGAATACTGCGCATGTCTTTTCTTTTATGCTGTATCTTTTTTTTCCCTTGATTTCCAAGCCAGCCCAGGTAAATGAATACCTGTGTGTGTTTATCCAAACTGATGGGTTAATGCAAGAGCACAGGGTTCTTCCCCTTGAACTGGAACTTCCTTTTCTCTGTTCCACATCTGCTAAGTCCCATTTCATCAAGTGTAAGTTCCAATATTTCTTCAGGGAATTCTTTCTTTAGCTCCTGGGCTAGATTAGGCTATTTGTTTTAAAGACTCAGAAAACCTTATACTTTTCTTTGTAAAACTCACAATGTAATAGTAGGCTTATTTTCTGCTTTTCAAATTACAAGAAAAGGATTGTGTTTGTACTACATACAGTTATATTCCAAGAAAGTAGACAATGGTTAAGATATAACTGATATTCAATAATTGTCTGTTTGAATAAAAGAATAAATGCACAAACTAATTGATGAAAACATATGATACAACTATTTAAAAGGCTACCAAATTTACCCTGTATTACCATTGATTTTGGCTACTGAATGTAACCACAATCAACAGGGATACTGAGAAATATTATTTAATGAAGATATAAATTGGACGCTTATCAAGTTGATAGGCTCAGTCAATTTTCTTTAGCTCAGGAACAAACTATTGATGGACACAGATCTTAACAGAATGACAATGATACAGATAAAAGACTGAAAACCTGTTAGATTTGAGTAATTTCACTGATGGCATCCTACAGACAGTTACCTGGGAACATGTCATTACCAGAATAGAAAGTAAGACTCACTTTTTGCTTCAGAAAATACAGAATACTCAGAAGCCTCATTACACTTTAATAAAATTCCAAATTTATTTAGGTCTTTGAAATTTTTAAGATACATGTGCAGTAAAATATCCTTATTATCAGAAATACATATATTTTGGTCATGTTAACTTGGTATGAAGCCTTTCCTTAAGTATCGACTAGAAATTGATTCCAGGACTCCCCACAGATACCAAAATCTTGGATGCTAATAATCCTCAGATGTCCTTACATAAGATGGCGAAGTATTTGCATGTAGCCTAAGCACATCCTCCAATGTACTTTAATTATCTCTAGATTACTTAAAATACTTAATGCAGTGTAAATGCTATGTAAGTAGTTGTTACACTATATGACTTAGGGAATAATGACAAGCAAAAAAAAGTCTGCACATGTTCAGTGAAAACGTAATCATTCAATTTTTTTCCTGAAATTTTTAAATCCATGATGAGAATCCATGGGTGCAAAACCCTATCATATGGAGGGCCAACTGTATATCAAATATCATATTTAATGGTGTATTTTCTTGTATTTAATTTAATTACTGGCAATATGGCACAAAACAAACATATCAAAAGTTTCTGATATGTGTTTTTTTAATTTATTTAAAGCAAGAAAATAATGCCTCCTTTAATGAGGATTGCTGAGGACAAAGTCTAAAAAAGGCTGACTCCATCTATAAGGAGTAACTCTGATCTAAAAGTTTAATGACAGAGAGGATCTCTGAGTTGTTAGTCCACTGAATGTGGGACATAATTGTCAACTTCCTGATCTGTGAAAACAGTCTCCAAGCCACACACGCATTGAATGGTAAAGGATAAAAATCTAACTAACTAGGAAGGCTTAGGCACAACTTTTCAAATACAGATTTAGGTAGAAATAGAGAAAAATAGATATGAATATTGCTGAGTTTCATGTTTAGCTGAATTCATAGTAAATATTTATCATCATGAATATGTTCATCTCAGAAGGCAAAAGCGTACCTACTGTCACCGGAAGGTTGCATATATATGCATATATATGTGTGTGTGTATATATGTATATATATAAAATACATATATTTCAAAGCGGTCATTCATATATATTTTTTTCAAGTAGTAATCTAATTTTCCAAGGACTATTATTATATATACAGAAAATATACATATATACATGTATATTATATATATATAGTCCCAGCACTTTTAGAAGCTGAGGTGGGAGGATCACTTGAGCCAGGAGTTGGAGAGAAGCCTGGGCAACAGGGTGAGACCCTGTCTCTCCAACAACAGCAACAACAAAATTACTCAGGCATGACAATTCAGTCTGTAGTCTAGCTATTTGCGAGGCTGAGGTTGGAGGACTGCTTGATCTGGGGAGGTCGACTCTGCAGTGAGCTGTGATCTCACCACTGCACTCCAACCTGGGTGACAGAGTGAGAGCCTGTCTCAAAAACAAAACAAAACAAAAACAAAAAGCTGACTATATTTATCCATTCTTCCTTATTGCTCTAATAACTGTATTCTAATATACAATGAGATTATATACAAGATGAGGATGGTTAAAAGAGTATAATGCTATTAAAATATAAATGGCTACAGAATTGTATGTTTGCATTACTGCTGTCATTGGAATACAGATCCTGTCACCTTGGTAGTCAGCATAGTACCCAATAGGTAGTTTTTAAAAAATATATTATTATCATTTATTAATGTGGAGAATAGCCTTCCAAAGATAGCGCCAATGTCCTTGTCACACAGAGGCAGCAGTCATCAGGAACTCTGCTGACCAATGCTTTAGGTGCCTGTTTACAAGGAAGACATTCTGAAAAAAAAAAAAAGTCAGGAAACTTCAGGGAAGAAAACAACAACAACAACAACAACAACAACAAAACACCTTTTCTTCCAAAGTAAGTATTTTCTGACACTCACACCTTCAGGCTGTTGCCCCTGTTGGAAGTGAGAGAGTGACTACTTACTGGCAGTGTGACACCATGAGCACGCTCCTAGGCTAATGGAGTTGACTGAAGAGCTCCCTCCAAGACAGGTTCCCTGCAGCCCTCCCATTTCTTTCTTCTGAAAATGTGTATCTTTCTTTTCAAGCCACGACTTAAAGTCTTATTTTGTTCCTACTCTTAGAAGCAGTCAAAAAGAGCCCCATACCAGCCATTTTATCAATCAATGTAATTTTAAAGCAGAGGGATAGTAAGGCATTATTTGTCTCTCTGGTCTTGGTTCCTTTTCTGCATACTGCAATCATTCAACTACATCTCACACTCTACCATGTCCACGACACCACTTATGACTAGTGCCTAGAAGACTGAACATCACTTGTGCCTACGTGCAGATAGAGAGAAAGTCGTCTGGTCACGTTACCAGTTTGGTGGAAGGCACTCTTAAAAAATTCATCGGCCAGGTCTGCTATTATAAACACTGGGTCAAAACTGTGGTTGACTTCAAAGTGTTCTCAGAAAGTTTGATAATACACTATTAAAAGACAGTTTTCCACCTGAAAACCTCACTGGTGGCAACCTTCAATTGGCCTCTGCATTTCCTCTGAGCAGAAGCATCCAAGAGATGGAATCGTTTGCATGAGGAGTTCTTACTGCCACTATGGTTGTTAGAAAACATGGAATGATCCCTCTGCCCTCCAGGTGATTGAAAGCTATGCAAAACAAGGTTGTTTCTTCCTGAGAGGAAGGAAGGAATGGGTAAGAAAACTTTTAAGGCGTAAATAATATAAAAGGGCTCACACTTTAAGACACATTCACATGACATTTTGCTACAAAAAAAAAAATAGTGATTTTCTCTGATTTGAATTAAGGTCCTTCAAACAGTTCACTCCCAGGCCTGTTTTGTGCAGTTAGTTACAGGATTGAAGTTGGAACATGACTGGTTGTTTGCACATCCTCCAGTTTCCTGGAGCTGCTGGAGGACCCCTGAGGGGCTGTGCAAAGGAACACCAGACGGAGGCCATGTTGTCTCTTCAGCACAGTCCTCTGAGATAGGTGGCAGAATAAGAGGATTCCAACGTAAAATGTTGCTGTCTGTTTCTGAATAGACACAGCTGTCTCCTCTGCTGAACTCTTCTGGATTTTCTGCGTGATCACAGCTGACATCGTTTCTATTATCCTGACAGCACTTTTTCCTCCTCTGTAATAACATACTTTGTGGATGAACCAAAATCACCAAAAACTGCCACGGATACTGTTACAGGGCCACTCAAAATAATACCAACGCTATTGTTGGCAATGGATTGGTAGAAACCCAAAAGAGAGAAGTTCAGAGAAAGCATTGTCAAAGTCCCCTGATGAAGCTTTGTATGTTCCATATTTCTATCCTTTTTTGCATTATGCAACCATGAGCTATGAGTGGTCACAGGTTTGGCAGAACAATGTAGTTCTACAGGTCCACCACGTTTCTGGACGGTAGAGGTGGCTCAGAAGTAAAATAAGGTGCCAAGTCTGAGCTTATGGAAGAGCAGAGAATCATGACAGTAACATATAGCGGTGTCCATATAGATCCAAGATTCACATGCAGAGCGCCAGATTACAGAAGCAGGCAAGGCAGGCTTCCAGAACAAAACTCAAGCCTTGGTTCACTTTCCAAGGTACTACAGTTCAGGGTAATCAGACGCATTCCTTAACCTTGACTCCTTCCTGCTTACTAAGACTTTGATCAGGGACAGGCTTCATGCTGTCCACAGGGGGTCTCCGAAACTCAGAGTAACAGTTGGCTTACATCTTCAGTGATTCAAGTCTGCAAGGTGTATACGATTGTGCTTCTGGGGGAAAGCAGAGATGCCACTTTCTGTACTTACAATGGAGTTCACTTCAGTGCTAAAAGCACATCATAGCAGTTCTGCTTGTAATAAACTCCAAACTAGCAATCTGCCTTTGAGTTGAGCTGTTCTCCTACAAGATAAGCTGTTAAGTCATGCCTTGACTTTAGAGCTCTCGGCCGGGCGGGCTAAGCACCCAGAGGTCCTGTGTGGCAGCCGGCTGGGAAAGCCACTCTCAGGTCCTTCCCACTGACGCCTGCCTCAGCGACTATGGTGGCGGCTATGGTGGCAGCGGCTGCGATCCATTCGAAGGGGCCCCTCCACGCACCACGCAGAGCAGAGGAGGGCTCGGTGTCTTGCAGGCTGGGGCGCAGGCGCTGGGTAGGTCAGGCCGGCGCTGGGTTCTTGTTCTTCTGGCATCTTGACGCTGGAGCTGGGCATCAGGGCTCAGGGTAGGGGACCTGGGGCGCGCCCCCGCGGCAGCACTCCTCCAGGCAGAGGCGAGTGGGCATGCAACCGGGCGGACTCATGGCTGCCAGGAGCATGCCAGGAGCAGGAGGAGGGATCCTGTGAGAGACAAGCGGGGCCGGCTGTAGAGGCCGCCCCCAGTTAAGTAGTTTTTTTAACCCATCCCTCTCCCTCCACTCTCAAGTAGACCACAGAGTCTATTTTTCCCATACTGATGTCTCTGTGTGTTCAATGCTTAGCTCCCAATTGTAAGTGAGAACATATAGCATTTAATTTTCTGATTCTGCATTAATTTTCTTAGGATCACAGCCTCCAGCTCCATCCCCATTGCTGTAAGAGAGCTGGTGTGCCCAGAGTAAAGCCCTCCATTTAAGCTCCCATTCACAACTACACTGACTCCACACAACTACACTGACTCCATTCACAACTACACTGAGGACAGACCTTATGGTGAAGGTGGGAACAGCCACTGCTGAAACCTCCATTGCTCAGTAAGCCTCCATGAACATTTCCATTTATCTCATTTGCTCCTGAGAGAGTGGTGCATTACATCATCTGCCCATTACTATCTGATCCTTGATAGAGGTATCCTGGAGGGTCATATTTCTCTATGATATTCTGCTGGTGATTCTTCCACAGGCACATTTCAATGAAAACCATAAGAATGAGAGCAGCTCACCGGGCAGGAATGCCCTCCCCTCAGCTAGGCCCCTGTGGTCCAGCCCAGAGCAGCAGGAGTCAGGGTGCAGGAATCCTCTCCAACCAGTGCCAGGGCCCTGGAGTGGCTGCCTTCCTGACAGCTGTTCTTGGGGAAGTGCCAAGGAAAAAACCCAGGCCCAGGGCTTTTCAGCAGACTCAGGGTTGGCTTTTGTTCTTTGTGGCCTTGGAATGCCAGCGGTTCCTGCTGTGGGCACAAACCACGGAACAGGGCCTATCCTCCCCAGCTCCTGGCAGTGCCCAGGGACCGTTGAAGGGACCAGGGACTCTGCAGGTTTGAGTGGGGCAAGGGAATGAGGTTGAGGCATAGAGAAGATTCAAGAGATCTAACTGGCCTTTTGCTTACCCCAGGAGGGCTTCTGGCACATTCTGAGCGGAGCAAACTTGGGTGCTTCACCCACTCCTTCATGGGGCTAGGCTCACTACAGGGCTGTGTCCTCTTGTGTCATGTTGTGGACCACACAGCGCCTGCCTTCCCTGCATCTGAAGGAGCAGCCTGGAGGGCTTAGGGGTCTGGAACCCCATTTTCCTCTCTATGCTTCAGTGGCTATCCTTGCTGCTTATGGCCCCCACACCAGGGTGGACATACCATTACCCCGAGGGAATGCTAAGCATGGTATTTCCTTCTAACAACAACAGCTACTACTACTGTAATTTACTAAGTATTACTAAATGCCAGGAACTGTGGAGTGCCTTCTACACAGCCCCATTTATCTTTCACAACACCCAGTGAAGCCGGGGTTTTGAGGCAACTGTGCCGCAGAGGGTGCTCTGGGTCACCCATTTGCTGAGCAGCAGAACCAGGATCTGAACTCAGGTCCATCTAACACCTGAACCAGCATTCTCTTCACTACCCCATGGAGTAGCTCCAAGGCATGGACAACTGTAATAACTCCAAGGAAGCATTAGAATAAACTAGAAAATAAACTTAAAAACAGTGTCATTGTTAGGGGCCACTAGTGGACTGTTGAGAAGAAGCTTCACCCCAGTAACGAGATGTATGATTTTTAGGCCCACAGAGTGGGTAGGTAACTGCAAGAATGTAAAGGAATCAAAGGCTGGTGTCATGGTGAATCCCATCGCTCTCCGACTGAACTCCTACTGGGCTTGCAAAGCACAGACACAGAACACACTTGTGGCAACAATGAGTGAGTCATCCATTTACACATTTTCTAAACTTGTTTTAAAATTCTTTCTATTTTTAGGCCTACCATATTTTATGTCATGTAGCGTTTCCTTTTATTTGTTCCAAACACCACTCCTTTGAACCTCCTGGAGTGTGCTGTGCCTGTGGTAATTTCTGTCCACTTTGTCCACATTCCCTGCACTTTATAGATTCTGATCCCATCTGCTCTGAGATTTTATTTTTTAAGTAGAATCACTTGCTCCAGTGAAGATGGCCTAGAGTCTTGAGAGAATGATTTTTTTCCTATTTGGGGTCTGGTACCCTTTCTTCCATAATGCAGAGAGACCATAGGGGTCACACTGCTGGGCTGGGAATCTGGTGGCCAAAGCCAGAACCCTGGCACATTCTCATACTGGCTGTGTGATCTTGTGCCAATCACTCAACTTCTCTGAGCCAAAGTTTCTATGTCTGAAGACTGAGACTAATAATGGCACTTCTCTTGTACGATATTATGATGTTCAAGGCAGACAAAGTGTTTGGAGCGCAGTGAGTGCTCAATAAATGTTAGTGGCTGAAAGTCAAACTAGCCACAAGAAAGATGGCAGAGAAGCATTGCTCATGGACCTTGGTGAGGTGTCACAGTCATTATACCAGGGATACCGAGAGACAGAGAGAGGTCCCAAAAATGGCAGTGGGGCAAGGCGGCTGGGGAGAAGGAGCAATGAGGACAAACTGAGGAGGTGGTCTCTCAGGTGTGAGTGACCTTATTCCTCCCTTCCATCCTGGATCTGACTGTGCACTCTCTGGGGCTCAGGAGTCTGCTCTTATGGTGTCCAAGACTACAGTCACAGACTAGAGCCTACTCCAGCAGCTCAATGGGCTGCCAAGTTCTACTGTCTGAGAACTCTCTGAGTTCTGAGAGAGTGTTCCATGCTACCAGGGACCTGTGACTCTGGAGAGCAGAATCCAGAATAGAAGATACCATTCCCATGGCTTCCAGAGCCATGGCGTTCCAGGCTCAGTTTCTCCATGAACCCAGGAGTTGGAGGTTGCAGTGAGCCAAGATAGTGTACTCCACAAAAAAAGATTGTTCTGTAATGAACTGTATGTATAAATATTTTCCTGGAGAGATGAGAAGTGACAAATGGAACTGTGGGAGTACAGGTTGGGCACCTTTAGAATGAATATGGACAAGTTAGCTTCCCATAAACCTAGTCTGTCTTGTCTTTTTGCAGCTTTTGAATATCCCTTTAAAGACTAAAGGTAAGCAGGTAGGGAAGTGTAAGAAGGGAGTACCTGGAGAGATTCCCCAGTCCAGGGCCATTGCCATTTTCCAGGCAGTGACCAAGGTGTACAGAAGCTTAGGATGCACGTCCTGACTGGGTAATGCTCCTGATCCTGAAAGCAGCCTTGACTGCCCACAGGTAACCAGGAAATAAAGAGAGGGTACACGTTGACCCCCTGAGATCCTCAAGCCACTTTGACAGGTCAAATTAGGTGACTGAGTTCAGTCTTATGGTCTCTTGTTCAGGATTCAAGAGATAGCTGTACTGCCATGTTTGAAACTTAGTCTCTTCATTCTAGAGCCCAAGGAGTTGTGAGTTGTGGAAAGCACCCTGGACTCAAAGTCAGAGAGACCTGGGTTCATGATACCGCTCTGCTCTGAGCAGTGACCTCAAATTCTCAGGTTTCTCACACTTAGTAAAACTATACATGTAACAGCCACATCTTATTAGCAGGGTGACATGAAAATGATTTGTAAACTATTAAGAAATGGAGAAAAGTAAGGGATGAGGCAATTATGATGATCAATATAATGCCATGGTTCCCTCACCAGGACAGCCCTTTCTATTTTCCGGTCTTCCTCCCCTTTGACGTATTTAGCTGTACAAGCATTTACTGAGCATCTAGTAAGTGCTGGACTATCTGCTAGGACCTGGGAACACAGTGGTGACTGAAACAAGAACCATGTCCTCATGGAACCAATAAACAGGTCCTGGTAGGGAGGTATGCTTCGTGCTGTAATGTGGCTAGAGTGTAGAGGGCGAGGTGTGGGGAGCAGTGAGGGTAACCCACAGAGTCTTGGCTGTCCAGAAAAAGAGACTTCTAAGCAGAGACTAGAAAGAAAAGTTGGAATCCACCAGGCAAATGTGAGAATGTGAAGGGTAAAGGTGGAATGTTTTGGTACTGGCAGAAAAAGGTCCAGAATCCAGACAGGGCCAGGTACATTTAGGGAACTAAGTTCAGTGTAGTGGGAAATAAAGTACAGTAATAGAGTGCATGTTTGTATGTGTGTGTGTGTGTGTGTGTGTGTGTGTGTGTGTGTGTGTGTTATCTGTAGTGAGAGCTGAGAGATGGGTCTGGGAAAATGTGCTGGGTTAGATCACAAAAATCTTTGTAGGCATGTTGCGAAATGTGGACTTTATACTAAAAAGCAAAGGGATCTTAGTTGGGGAAAGTGAAGGAACAGACATGTTTTGGAAAGCTTTTTCTGGCTACAGTGTGGCGAATGGATTGGAGGAGGCCAGGTTGTAGGCAGGGTGGGGTGTTGGTGGGGCACTGTGTTCCCATAATTCTAAGGGATGATGGCAGCCCTGAGGATAGAGGGAAGTGGTGATGGGGATGGGTGGGGAAATATTGTCATAGTCAGCTTTTGACTCTCAATTCTATCCTTGACTGCTGGTGATGGGCTGCAGCCCTGTGAAGACCAGAATGAGTGTAAGCCCCATCCTATCTTCCCATGTCCTTTGGTGAGCTTCAGCTTCCCCAAGCCCAGTAGTCACTGCAAGCAGATATGGCTCCTCCCACCTCAAAATCTTCCAGTGGCCCAGGGGAAGTTTCTGTCTGATGACAGTCAGATCAGAGAAGTGAGGAGGGGATGCTGGTCTAGGACCAATACTGCCATAGATGGGCTGACGAGATGCTGGAGCCCTCACCTCCAAGTCTTGGCTCCAAGATAGCTTCTCAGGGAACTCTTCTCCAATCCCCCTATTGCAAACCAACGCTGCCTCCCCCACCACGCCACCACCGGCTTTATCCCTTTCACTCTGCTTTATTTCTCTTCACCATTTGACATATTGTCTACTTCACTTATTTATTTATCATCTGTCTCTCCCCAGTAGAAGGTTAAGTTACATGAGGGCAGGAATTCTTGGTGGTTTTGCTTACTGTTGTATCCCCAGTGCCTAGAACAGTGTCTGGCACAGAGACAATGCTCAGTAAAAGCTTGTGCTTACATGAGTGTTTGATGGAATGACTGAGTGGCAAGGGTTACACAATGGCCTCATTGTGATGGTGTGGTGCTGGGTGCTGGGCACACAGCAGTTAATAAGATAAACACTGGACTGAAGTCTTAGCTGTGCCTGCCCCTCTTTGGTTCTTGGCAGCTAGTGGCAGAAGCAGAAACTCAGTAGCCTTTTATTGTTTACCTGGGCATGCTGCCTGCCTCTCTCTTTTTTCTGGATAGCTGAGGACCCTCTGAGTAGAATATGGGTGAGAATTGGGCACAGGCCATGGGCAGGGTCAGGGAGTGACCTTCCCCAGATCCCAAGGGCAGTGGGAGACAGCCAGACTGCTCTCCTCCTCGTCGGCACTCAGTCTCACCACTGAAGGCTCCAAATCTCTGGGCAAAGGTTATAGCACCTGCTGCCCAGGGAACATGTGACCACTTGAGCGCTGCTGGGTTGGAACAATCCACACAATCACGCCATTGTACTAAACATGCAGGTCTCCTTGCCAAGCCACACCTCATTCCAGCACTGCCAGACCCTTTTGGGGCCCTGATTTACAGGTGCCCCAAAGGGGGAGGTATTGTTCTAATGGCCCTGGGGGAGGATGAGGTCACTTCTGTGGGACTCACTTACTCTGGCCTGCACTGAGATCCAGGGAGAAGTAGATGGGAGAAGGAGTAAATAACCGCATTCTAGCTTCAGGCCCTATGAGGAGTGGTAGACAAGATCATTACTGTTTGACTCCTGATGACATTGGCATTGACTATTGTCCTCCAACATTTGCTTTGCTTGGTGAAGACTGTTGAGCACTTGCTGATTTTTCAGAAGTCCAAAAGATTCCCTTCTGTCATGACTGGGTCCAGAAATTCCCATCAAGTCACTATCCATTCTTGAAGATCTTCCTTCCCAGAACTGGTTCTCAGCAGACCATTAGACAAGGATTTGGTGCTACCGAACTCTTGGTCTGTACAAGATTGTGTTTGTTATTGTCCTTCTAGGAGCAAGGAGTTCTACAGGGCTTTGTACCCTGTTGACACTCAGGCCAAGGTCACTGGTAGGTTTCACTCCACAGGACCATTCAGTGACTGCAAGGAAGTCCCTGCTTAGGCTGTTTATTTTTTTCATTATTAGTAACCGCACAGGAGATGGCATGATGAGGTAGATTCCAATTTGACTAAAGCAACCTTTTTTTTGAGACAGGGTCTCATTCTGTCACCCAGGTTGGAGTGCAGTGGTGTGATCACAGCTCACTGCAGTCTGAAGCCTCAACCTCCTGGGCTCAGGCAATCTGTCTGTCTTAGCCTCCTGAGTATCTGGGATCACTGGCGTACACCACCATACCCAGCAAATTTATTTTATTTTATTTTATTTTAGTAGAAATCAGTCCCGTCATGTTGCCCAGGCTGATCTCGAACTTCTGGGCTCAAGCCATCCTCCTGCCTTGGTCTCCCAAGTTGCTGGGATTACAGGTGTGAGCCACTGTGCCTGGTGTCCACAGGAACCTTGGTTCTAAAAGGCAAGTGAATAAGGATATACCTTTGCTTGGCACATTGCAAGATACTTGAGTGCCTGGCATGTAGTGAGTGCTAAAAAAAGGTGAATCTGAATCAAGAAGCTTAAAGCCAACCAGGGCCATTTTGGGTTCTGGATATTAGTTACAGGTTCAGAGATATCAGTTCTGCTTTATCCCCAATCCTCATCATACCTTTCCACAAAGAGAGAGGAAGAGACTGTGTCAGCACTCACCCTTTCCCATCTTCACTTGCAGAAAAGACCCTAGTTTAGAGGTCAGGACCCAGGCATCTGAGATGCCTTTGCCCCTGACCCTGGCTCTTGGGGGCCAGCAGGTGGTCCCTGTGTCCCATGTTTTGTCTCTCCAGAGTCATCCTCCAGGGGAACACACACACCCTGACCATGGGAAGGGAGGTCTGGCTAAAGGAGGAGGCCACTGCAATGACTGAACACCTACTTTATGAGCAAGCACCAACTATGTGTCAGATGCTGTCCAAAGCGTGGCGTGTCCAACATTTTCACCATTCTTGGTGCCTTATCTCTAAGGAAAAAGGTCTGCAACCTTGAACTTCTGAGTTGGACTGTCTTGGAGACTCCTCTATGCAAGTTACTGTGGGACCTTAACAGGTGATTTAGCCCTTCTGGACCCCCAGTGACCTCACCTGTGGAATGGGGATCATGAGAACACCTTCATTTCAAGAGTTGTGTGAGGATTAAATGAGATGATGAAGCGCATGGCACAGGGCTTGTTAAGGGCTCTGCAAATTTTAGTCATGCCAGTGATGATGAAGAAGAAATGTGAGTGCTCCAAAGGCTCCCCAGGGTGTTATCCTTGGCTTCACTGCTGCCTAGAATTTGCAGCAGGGCAGCAAGAAGGCCCTGATGCTGGCAGTCCTGGGAAGCCTGAGTGTTTCTCACTTGCGTAGTGGCCTGGGGACAATCACTTTCTCCTTCCGCACCTTCAGATCGGGGTCTGAGGGTTGAGTCCCCAGGGCTCTGGGTCAGAGACACAATGTCAGAGTTGTTCCAAAGGACAGAAAGTCCCCTCTCCTCCAGGCGCCCAAGCCTCACCCTTAACTCCTCTGGGTCAGGCCACCTCCTGTCCCCTCTGCCTGCTGAAGGTGGGAGGAGTAGGGAGGAGGGGTGGGGTAGCAGAGGAGAAGGGCCCTGGAGGAACGGTGAGCCCCTCCAGGGCCAGGGTGTCTCTCCCCCTCCCCGCCCAGAGCACAGCGGACTTTCTCTAGTTCACTCCTCCCAGCGGCTGGGTCTCCAGGTGCCTTCCTTTAATTAAAAGTATTTAGCCTTCCGCTACACTGGCCTTCATTTGTATGGGATCCTTCTTTTTATGCAGCCTCAGTATCAGAACCAGCCAGGAGGTTAACGGAGCGTCGTCGTGCAGCGTCCCGGGACACCAGGGCCCAGCGCACGCTCTGCTTCCCTGCGCTGCCCTGTGGGATTCCGCAGGTGGCAGCTGTCACAGGTCGGGAGCTGTCAGGTTTCCAGCCCCTATGCCCCACAGGACTGGGCCTCCAGGCGCCAGGAGAGGCGCAGCAGGTTCCCCATCCTCCCCTGGCAAAGCGCGTTCACCGCCCGCCTCTCCGTGGGCTGAATGAAGGAGGAAGACAGCTGTTTTCTGATCACCTACGTGTGCCAGACACTGGACTGAGTTCCGTGGGTATTCCAGGGAAGGACAGTCACAACTCCTGCCTGGAACTCATAGCTCCTCAGGAGGAATCTATATTGGTGACTACACAAAGAACTATGACATCAGGTAGCAGGTGGTTAAAAACTGCAGGAATGTTTCACCCGAAGAGGCACTGATTGTTAGAGAAAAGCAGGACACAAACTGTCAGCGGCAGATCCTTACGAATGTTTTTTGTTTGTTTTCTCAGATGAACATTCTGATGCTTAAGATAATCAGGCAAATTCACCAAGGCCATGTAGATGGTGACAGGTGGGCCTGGGGTTTAAACCCCAGCCAGCTGGTCTCCCAGGTCCATCTTTTCCCATTCAGGAGAGGAAGCTGACTGCTTGAGACCAGACTCCTTTCCCTCCACGTATTTGTGCTCTGATGGAGGCTCAGACACAGACCTGGGAGACTCCAGATCATGGCGTTTGTTTCTGACTCCAGTCGCCTCTGTCTCATGGTTCTGGCTTCCTCAACCTACCTGAGGTTTTGTCTGTAAACTGCTCCTGGCCTGCTCACTGTCCCACTCCAGTCCCTCTCCATCCCCAGGCCAACATCCACCCCTTCCAGCTGCCCCAGGGTCTTAGGAGCCAAGGGACAAGAGCAGGAAGGAGGCCTGATTCTTACAGATAAGGAAAGGGAGATGCAGGATGGGCTTCTCCAGTTCTGCTTAAGTTTTCACTCGTTATCCCAGACTGACTCAGGAGTCCCACCCCCTCCCCCTCACTTCTGCAAGCTAGTTCGGATGGTCCTTTCCTACAAATTTCTCTTCCTTGGACTAGGAGACAGGCATCATGGGGGTGGGGGGTGGTAATGGGAGTTGCTGTGTTTCATTTCCATGCAGAGTGTCTGATGCAGAGTAGACAACCAATACATAGTGAATGAATGAATGCATGGGTCATAGATTGGGCTCAGAAGTAGACGTAGACGCCCATGTAAAAGACAGAGGAGGAAACAATGTGGACGAAAAGGTGGAAGGGGTGTGGAATCCCTTAGCCACCAGCATTCTGTAGTCTTCCAGAGAGTAGACACCAGGGGTCATGCCACAGCCCCTCCCATGATACTCCCGAGGAAAGCAGGCAACATTTCCTTTCACTTTGCTCTGTGGAGCCTCTGGAACTGGGAGCCTAATGGATCACCATTGCTGTCTGGAGTCAGCCCAGAAAGACAGTCAGTTAATACTATTCTAGGTCCAGGGTAGACCTAGGTCCAGGGACAAGAAAGGGAATGATGAGCTTAGGATTTATTTTAGAGGTGTGCTTTCGGCACATTTTTAGTCACTCCTTCTCCTTCCCTGCCCGCTGGTGAAGGACCTAGAAGATAAAAGTGTTTCATTAGCACTTTCTCAGCCATGCACCCAGAGTGGGTTGAGCTCTCCTGTCTCACATCTCCTTTGCCATGGGTGCTGTGCTGAGTTGGGGGAAGGCAGAGAGACTGCTTGAAATAATGGCAGCATTCGTATCCCAGAGTAATTTAATAGCATTATCTCATATCATTTTCATGAGCAGTTGATGAGGTTACTGTTGATCTGTTTTACGGATGAGCAAAGTGAAGCTCTGATGAGCTAAACACCATACTCAAGGTCAGGTCATTTAATGACTGTGTGCAGAAATCAGGACTTGGACCCAGGCCTTCCAATTCCAGAGTCTGTCTCTGGGACTAGGGAACACCATCAGGAAGGGAACTGGAATCTGGACAAGATCCTTGAATCCCCAGGCTTCACCCAGGAAAAGTGGAATCTTCATGAAGAGGTCACTTGGAAGAACAAGACAAGCATCTTGATTGAAATGACACTCAATAGGTCAGGTCTCTTCTCTATTTCAGGCACTATGACTTTAGAGATGTGTTAAAACACAAATATTTTTGTTGGGAGTAGTGTGATGATATTAAGCCAAAGGCTCAGCAGAGGTATTAGCAGACACTGGACCATTCAATGAGCTTGCCATCACTCAGAAACCAGAGAGCAAGACCGTCAGGGAATAGATCTTTAGGTGCAATTTGATGGAGATGCAGGCAGGCTGGGAATGGGAAGGGGATGAGGACAAGTATCTGAGCAGTGAGCTCTGTGAGTGGTGGGATTTGGAAGGCTGCAAGGAGGGCATTCTTAGAAGCTCTCTGAGGCCAGAACCTGGGACTGCCTTATCCTCTCTGTGTCCCCACTGACCTACACAGCTCCTGGTACATGTAGGTTCTCAATATTGAAAAGCAGTAAGTAGTAATTGAGTGTTCCAAGAAGAAATAGTTGAGAGAGAAGGTATGGAAGTAGGAGAGCAGACTGGAAGGCAGCTTTCATGAAGGTGAATTTCACTTTAGGGTTGGAGCCGTGTGAGAGGGAGTGAGGTGGTGTGAACATGTCGGTGTGAGCTGAAGCTCCAGTTTTCTCATAGTGCTTTCTTCACCCCAAAACGGACATTTCCAAAAAGTTTTTAAAAGGTTTTGAATATAAAATTGGGCTTACCCTGGAGTGAGCTCTGATGGGGGTGGGAAAGGTGCTGGCTTAATGGAGTGCAGACAGGTCCTCAACTGATTTAGGTGAAAAGAAAGGTCTTGATGGGTCTAGAGGCCCAAGGAATAAATACCAACCCTGCACAAGGGAGGCTTGTTTCCACCCAATGCAGACATAATAGCACGAGCAGTGCCAAAGGTCTTCTGGAAATTGTATTCTATTCACTGACACTCTTTAGTTGAAAAAATGGCAAACAATTAGGCCCGATTAGGCAAAAAATATAGGAGATGGGCTATAGAGATGCAGAGATGGGTTATGAAACCCAAGGTCAATGATGCAGCTGAGTTTCAGAAATGACCAGAACCGGGACCCAGAAGGTCACTCACTGGGCTGCTGACCATCTGTTTCCCTCCCTCCCTCCCTCCCTCCCTCTCTCTCTTCTTTCTTTCTTTCTCTCTCTTTCTCTCTCTCCCTCCCTCTCTTCCGCCTCCTCCCCCCTCTGTTTCTACTGGAGCATTGGCTTCTCTTTCTGTATCTCTGCAGGGAAGTTCTCTTTTCCATCAGGCAAAAGGCAGGTCCTGAGATTACTCATTAGATCCTCATGAAGAGAGTGACCACTCCTCTTTCATCAAAGAGAATCTCCTCATCCCAGCCTGTGTTGCTTGACACCCTGGTCAAGTCCACTCTCACTGAGGCTATTGGGGGTTCATTTTTGTGAATAAAGATTGCAGTTCTCAGAGAATAGGAAGTCAAGATCTTTTGGGCTGCTTAGACATCTCGAAGATACTCATTGAGGGTGCTTTCTCAGATGGCTTGGGAGTTTTCTAAATATCTATTTGTCATAATTTCCTATCCAGTGTGCTGGGACTGACTGAAAGGTTGTTATATTCTTAGGTGGGACCAATAGGAAAAGCACATCCAAGATAAAAGTGCTATATTTCCACTATACTTCTTTGAGTTGCACCACACTTGGGTTAATAGCTCCATTCTAACCATTACCTACAAAGAAGGAGACTGAGAAAGAGAAACAGAGAGGACTAGAAACCATGAGAACAGTGTATACCATGCCCACTGAGGATGAATTACAGGAACAAAGGATATTTTGCCTAAAAAATAGAAGACTGAGGGTGAAATAAAAGTCCTTTTTAGAAAACTAGACAGTGGTTATGAGGAGAATCCATAGGCTTGGTGAGCAATGTGTGAACATCGTGGACAAGTCAGTTTTGCTTAAGTCCGAGTAGCACGTTTGAGGCAGTTGATCTGCCCACACTGTAATGGGCATTGCCTTAGGAGGGAGTTAATGGCCTATTGCTATGCTACAAGTCTTCTTTAAAAAAAAAATTCAATAGGTTTTTGGGGAACAGGTGGTGTTTTGTTACATGAATAAGTTCTTTAGTGGTGATTTCTGAGATTCTGGTGCCCCCATTACCCAAGGAGTGTACACTGTACCCATTGTGTAGTCTTATCCCTCACTCCTCCTCCCACCCTTTCCCCCGAGTCCCAAGGTCCATTGTATCATTCTTATGCCTTAGCATCCTCATAGCTTAGTTTCCACTTATGAGTGAGAACATATGATGTTTGCTTTTTTATTCCTGAGATACTTCACTTAGAATAATGATCTCCAGTTCTATCCAGGTTGCTGCGAATGCCATTATTTCATTCCTTTTTATGGCTGAGTAGTATTCTATGGTATATACATACACCACAATTTGCTAAGAGTCTTCTTTAAGAGGAGGGTTGTTGCTGAGGATGCTAAGCAGAGGAGACTTTGGGGTTGGGGATTTCCAAACCTGATTGATCATGAAATTGGCTAGAGGAGTTTAAAAAATCATAGACTCTTGAGTTGGGGGTGGGGAAGAGTCTCCCACAGGTGATTCTAATGGTCATCTGGACTTGGAAACCATTGAATCAGAAGACCTTTAAGGTATGTTCAAATTCTAAATTTTGACAGACTTATCTACAACAAGTGTGGCCCCCAGACTAGCAGCATCAGCATTATCTGGAAACTTACTTGAAATTCCAGTTCTTCAACCCCACCTAAGACCTACTGAATCAGAAACTCTAGGGGTGGATTCTAGCTATCTGTGTATTGCTAAATACACAGGTGATTCTGATGCCTGCTCAAATCTGAGCACCACCAATCTTCAGTATTTATTAGTCATTCTATTTTTATTCTATATATTGGAGTCATGAATTCCATTGCATTTACCACCTAATATGTTGTAGCCAGCCTTAAAGGTGGCCACTAGAGAATCCCAAAGGCAAAGCATTCCCTGCCTCCCACTATTTAGGCCCTTGTATATTTCTTTCTCACATGTTATCAGAGTTAGTCTATACGTCCACTAGAGTACAGCAGATTGATGGTATATCAATCCTGAGGCTAGATTTTGAAAGACAAGGCTTCTGTCCTGCTCTTTCTTGGATCACATGTCCACTGCCATGTCATGAGAACACTCAGGTATCCCCATGGAGAAGCCCATGTGGAGAGAAACTGAAGCTTCCTGCCAACAGCCATTAGGAACCCAAGGCCTCCAGTCAGAAATTAGGCGACATTGTGGATGTGGTTCCTTCAGCCTCAGTCAAGATTTCATATGACTGTAGGACTGGTTGACAGCTTGACTGTAACCTCATGAAAAACCCTGAGCCAGAATCGCCCAGCTATGCAGCTCTTGGATTGCTGACCCTCAGGCATAGATGTCTGAGATAATAAATATTTGTTGTTCTAAACTTCTAAGTTTTGGGTAATTTGTTACATGGTAATAGAGAACTAACACTAAACTCTTATTCTCACATCTGCTCTGATAAATTCCACTCTTTGTCATATAGGTGTTCTGACAGGAGACTCCTCAGAGAATATTTTTACAGCTAGAGAATAAAGTGGAATTTCTTCTTCTTCTTTTTTAAACCGACTTCATTTGAGCTGTAAATCTGCCTCTAGCACTGACACTGAAATTTGGTGACACATTGATTCATTCTTGGCATTTTAAATGTGTCTATGATAAAATCCCCTCAGGGAATCCTTTCAGAACCCAGTTGGGAGATATCGGGGCACTCTTTTAGGTCCAGTAGATGCTTTATTCTGCTTTGGCTGGACATTCTGGCTGGGACAATGGGTCAGCCTGAGGGAGAGGTCACATGGCCTTTTCTAGAGACAAGTCAGAAAGAATGGCAGTTGCAGGGGATGGGGAGTAGTAGGTGAGGCTGGTGATACTTCCCTTCCTGTAAAAGAAACAGAGAGAGGTTAATTGGGTCTTAGTCTTTGCATTTTGTATATGTATATGTATGTACATGCATGTGGGTTGTTCTTTCCATTTACCATCTTGGAAGTCTTCAAAGAATTAGCGTCCAGGACCACTGGTCAAACATTATACCTTTTGTTCGTTGCTTTCCCCCTGGTTGGTATTTTCTTGTATGAAAAGGGAGCTACAGAGGAGGGATCACAGAACTGGAGAGAGCGTTAGCAAACATTCTGAGTCTCTGAGGACCAAGGCTAGTCCATGAGAAGCTGGCCTGGGTCTGTGAAGGAGGCCTCAGGTCTCAGCTCTTAAGATTTTCTTCTGGGATTCCAAGACAGTGTCCTCTGCTGCTTCTTTCCACTGGCTGGACTCTGCCTGTCATTCAGGCAGGAGCCACCAGGTGGAGAAATGTGTAGATGACATCCTGGGGACACACACACACACACACACAGAGGTTCATTCACAACAAACATTGTACATTTATGAAAGTTAGTTACCATTAATTCTCTCCCGGCCTTTGTTGTCTCATCTTTAAAGTGAAAAGGTTAAGGAAAGTGTTGTGTAATGTCTGCTCTGAATTTCTAGTATTCTACAGTATTGCAGTAATAACAAGCCTTCTTTTACTTTTTAAAAACGTATTGCAGGTCCTTAAGGTTTTGGGGTCATAGCCATGTTCCCCATTCCTTCCTTTCCCACAGTTTACTTGAGATCTCTCTGAACATCACCTACCACTCAAAGTCAGTTTCCTCAACTTCTTTTTATTTTAAAAATGTCTCTATATTTTCACTTACCTGTTTTTCTTTTTTTCTCTCTCTCTTAATTTTGGACACAAACTTTGTGTGCTTTCTTGGATTTCCTCAACTGCCTCTATTTTCTCTCGTTAGGTGCCCAGACAATTCTGAGTTTTCCCACCTTTTCCAGGCTGGATCACACCATGGGATTTGGTGTTGTGGTGAATGGGGACTGGATGATGCAATCCAGAAGCCCAGGGGGATTTGCTCACTGTTGGGTAAATCTTGATTGGTGGGAAATGGGAGACTGGAGGAAGATGGTCAGATAAATCCTCCTCCTCCTTCCTGCAAATACTTTAAGGTATGATTTCTCCTTGCAAATCCTACAGAGAAGCCCAGCATGTCAAGCAAGCATGTCTCATGAGTGACCTGCTGTATGTCTGTGATGGTTAATTTTATGTATCAACTTGACTAGACCATGGGGTGCCCAGGTGTCTGGCTAAACATTATTTCTCAGGTGTTTCTGTGGGTGTGTTTCTGGATGAGATGTGCATTTGAATCAGCTGACTGAATAAAATAGATTGCCCTCCCTAATGTAGAAGTGCCAATCAATTGAGGGCCTGAATAGAACAAAAAGGCAGAGGAAAAGTGAATTTGCCCTCTGTCTAACTGCTTGAGCTGGGACATCAGTCTTCTACCTTTGAACTGGAACTTACAGCATTGGAATTCCTAGTGGTCAGGCCTTTGGACTTGGACTGTAGAACTGTATTGCTGGCTTTCCCGGTTCTTCAGCTTGCAGATGGCAGATCTTGGGAATTCTCAGCTCCATAATCACATGAACTAACTCCTTATAATAAATCTGTCTCTCAATGTGTCTCTCTCTGTGCCCCTGTCCCCCCTCTGTTCCTCTCTCTCTCTCCATGTATAGATATATAGGTCTGTATGTGAGAGATCTATCTCTATGTGTATATCTCTATCTCTATGTTGCATCAATTCTGTTTCTCTGGAGAACTCTGACTAATACAGCATCTTCGCAGCTTGGTGTGAAGTTGCCACTAGGATAGCAATGTGTTTCATCATAGGGCCTTCCATCTGCCTCCATTTATTCCTCACTTTCATTGTCCTGAACTTGCACCCTTCCCCCACATAAAATGTCAGTACTTCAATCCTTGCCTCAGGCTCTGCTTTCTATAGGATCTAGGCCAAGACACCTCGCCCAGGATGACAAAGTGTCCCTCACCTTTTTAGGCCAATTATGCCACTTGAGTTCTCCTTTTAATCTTTTTCTTCCTCCTCTATATTTTATTAACCATCCTTTCATTGTTTTGAATCTTCAACTTCTCTCTCTCTCTCTCTCTGTCTCTAGATTCTTTCCTCTTAGTCTGTAAACATTCTCAAGTATGTCCATGAAAAGCAAACATTCTCTTTATTAAAAGCATTTAACTCCATCTCTTCATGAACACATTTCTTATAAAAGTGCCCTTACTGCCTGTATTAGTTTTCTAGGGGTGCCATAACTAAGTCCCACAAATTGGGTTGCTTCAGACAACAGAAGTTCATTCTCCTGCAATCTTGGAGACCTGGCTTACAAAATCAAGATATGGCAGAGCCTTGCTCCCTCTGAAGGCTCTAGGGGAGGATACTTCTTTGTCTATTCCAGCTTTTGGTAACCCAGGAGTTCCTTGACTTGTGGCTGTATCACTTCAGCCTCCACCTCCATCTTCTGTCTTCTCTCTGTATGTCTGTGTCTTCACTTGGCATCTTTCTCTCTCTTACAAGGACACAAGTCATACTGGCTTAAGGACCAATCCTAATGACCTCATCTTAACTTGATTACACCTGCAAAGACTTTATTTTCAAATAAGATTCTATTTCTAGGTACTGGGATGAGAATTTTGACATATTTTTGGTGTGTATGATTTAACCCATAAGACCGCCTTAATGTCCTTATTTCTAACTAATTCCTTGGCTTTGTGTAGTTAAGTTTCATTCCACAGGTTTCTCCTTGTATGGTTCCCATGAAGCTCATCAATGCCAAACTCAATGGCTTTTACTCATTCCCTGTCTTTGTGACTGTCCTGCAGTGTTTGTCATGATTGCCTTTTCCCTCCTTCCTGAAGCTCTCTACTAACCTCACATCCTGGTTACTGTGCACACCTGTGGCTCTTCCTGTCTTTCAGATTACTCCACGTATGCCCTCTTCTCTGACTTTTTCTTCATTCCCCATCTCCAATTCAAGGTTCATTTTTAATGCTGGGGCCTTGGTCACATTTTCTTCTTTCAACACACTATTTTCTGGCCTCCTCCCGACCATGCATCAGTGCTCTCTTCTAAGTAGGGAACAGATATATCTCTCTGGCCTGACTGTCTCCTGAGCTCAGGGCAAGCATTGCCACCAAAGAGCCTCAAAAACAATATATCCCCATGTATCCCAAGTACAAGACATCCTCTTTACTTACACACACACACACTCACACACCACCCCCAATCCCATACTACCATCTAACCATTTTCTATTTTGCCTGTATCTATGTCAGTCTTTGTGATACTGCTCAGAGACTTCTACAAGTACTTGTGGTACTTTGAATGTGGATAGGCCCCTGAAGGAGTAGGTGAGATTAATCCAGTGAATTGTGGCTTATTGCCATTATTGTGACCCAATCTTTAGATTCACCCTACTGAGGCCTAGAGAAGTTTGATCTACGCTCGATTCTATCGTCTGAGATCCTCAAAGCAGCACCAGAACAAGCATACATATGCAGACAACTTAGGGGTATTTGTTTTGTGGACTGCATATTTGTATACTCCCAAATGTATGTTGAAACCCTAACTACCAGTGGGGTGGTATTTGGAGATGGGGCCTTTGGGAGGCTATTGGGTCATGAGGATGGAGCCCTCATGATGGGATTATTGCCCTTATAAGATAAAATATGAAACTGCTTGCTTCCTCTCGTTCTCATTCTTTCTCTCTCTCTCTGCCATGTGATGACACAGCAAGAAGATGGCCACCTCCAAGCCAGGAAGAGGGCCCTCACCATGCTCCTGACCATGGTTGTTCCCTTCAGCAGCATGTGAAATAGACGTTTGTTGTTTAAGCCACCCAGTCTATAGTATTTTTGTTATAGAAGCCTGAACTGACTTGACAATTAGGTAGCTCCAGGCCTAGTTTTAGATCAAATGAGGCCTAGGGGCATCCTTGGATATCTTTTCTCTCATAGGTAAATATGTGATCTTTACATTAATTCTGCATTTTTTCCCCAAAGCCTCTGGTAGAGAGCCTCCCAAATAGCCAGCTTCCTGTAAATGTAGCTGAATGGTGGAATTTGCCTGGCTGCTTCTCTTAGTCAGGAAGCCTGAAAAACTGGCACTAGAGGATCTGTAAATGGGAAGCTGCTGCAGCTTCCTGCAACTCGGCTCCCAGATCCTTCATTCCCTGCCTAGCCAGATAGCGTCCTAAGGGTGATGTTTAGGATTCAGCATTGTGAGGTCAACTCAGGAATGAGCTGCTTTGAATCCTTCATTTCACTGATGGAGGCAGATGTTCTGAGACATTAAGGAAAATTCCCATAGTCCCCCAAGGTCTTCTTATATGGCACCTGCCTTTATTTACTTTCTTTTTAGAAAAGATCGCATCATTCTTAGATGGCCATTCCTGGGATGGGCAGAGGGGGCACTCTGTGTGCCCCTTGCCTGCAGTGTGTTGGTGGGAGATACAGTCCCATGGCACATTTTCATCCTGTGACTTTCACCCACAGCTCTGTGGAAATGCTGCCTGGAAGAAAAGCATATCAGGGTACCTTTGGAGAGGTTGTCCTGGGTGGATCCTTGGGCTCTAGAGGTCTCAGCAGAGAGACGAGGGAAAGAAGGAGTGTTCAGGGGTAGTTATGTATTGGGAAATCCAAGCCTTTGTGTGGGTATCTCCTATGTTCCTATGGAACCCAAGAATTCTCAACTATTCTCGAGGACTCTGCTTGGACCTTGTAAGGATCCATCCCTTCCTGGAGAGCTGAAAATCGGTGTCAGTCACATTTTCAACAGCTTTTATTGGGTACCTGCCTCTGCGTCTTGTATTGTCATAGCAGTTTACACACAGCAAGCCAGACCAGGAGTGAAGAATTTATGTCATTTTTTATTTTCTTTTATTTGTGAATATGTGTGGGGTTGGGAGACTGGGTGCTAGACATGGGCTGAGGTCCAGGCTAGGCACAGGGAGCTGACAGCTGCAGGACATGCTAATTGGTCTGGGAAGGCCTTTGGAATCTAGGAAATTGGCTTTCTGAGCTGAGGCAGGGTCCAGGCAAGGAGGCAACAGGCTGCAGGAATCACAAAGGGACCGGGGACCTCCATGTACCCAATATCTAGGTCTCATCACTCGGAGAAGCATTCTCAGCTCTTGGTGACCTTGTCCTCCCTCAACACGATACTCACTGCATATGGACTCATTTGACAATTGCCACAAAGGCTTTGGCCTCAGAGTCACTTTAAGGATATAACAGTAGGAAAGGGAGGCTTGGGGAGCCAGAGAGTCACCCACACAAAGCCCCACACGTTTTCCTAGCAGAACCAGGATACACCCCCAGGCTTCCTGAGGCCACATGTCCTCCCTGTGGCTGCCTGGTCATTCCCCTTCACCTAGCAGCTGTCTTGCTCCCATGTAGAACAGCAGGGCCCAGCGGCCACCTGCACCTTGCCATTTCCTCCAGCTCTGTGCTAGAAATGATGCAAGCAGGAAAACCATTTGCTTGTGGACCTACTATGTGTCAGGCACCTGCTGAACAGTAGCATTTGATGCTCTCGACGGCCTTAACAGGTCGGCACTGATCTGTTGATGCTGCAGTTGAGGAGCTTTAGCTTAGAGAGGTTAAATAGCATCCTCAAAGTCACCCAGGTCATGCTCTGCTGCTGGAGGGGCTGGGATGCAGCATGGGAGTGTGACCTCCTGAGCACGGACTGCAGGGGCCGCCTTGCAGCCGGCATGGTCAGGTGAGATGAGTTGAGGTAAGCTCGCAGCTCCTTGGTGCCAGCCCTCCCACAACCAGAGTTGGGCTGCAGCAGGCTCTGCCCCAGCTTACCTGGGCAAGAGAGTGAGGACTGCACGGCTGGCGAGTGATACATGGAGAGTGTTGCCGCCTGCTTGACAGGCAGAAGATAAACAGCTCCCCGTTAAATCTCGCTTAATGCTGATATTTATAAATTTATTCAGCTTGTGTTTACCGAATCAAGAGAATGCCTAATAACATAACGTGCTTCATCTCACATGTTCCTACTAATGAGAATGCAAGTATTGCTTAATTTTTTTTTAACATTTCATTTGCTTTCCACTCACTCCACCCTGTTCTGTTGTTGTTGGCTTAGAGTTTAATCTGTTGCTAAACACTGGGAAGTCTGGGCTTCTTGGGTGTTAGTGAGGAGAGAGCCAAGGTGGGTCTGGGGCAGTGGCTGGACCAAGGCCTCCAAACTGTGCCCTGTCCCACATGCAGTGCTTGGTGGCCATGGAGTTGGCATACCCAAAGGATGGGCCATACTGAGGGAAAATGAAAGTCCTGGTGTCCTCTGCTGTATTTTGGGGTGGCTTCGTGCATTGGGTCAGGGTTGCAGTATTTGGGGGCTTCGTGACAAAAAATTTAGAGTAGAGCAGTGTCCTTGGCTTTGGACAGACAGGAGGATGGACACAATGACCAAGGAAACATAAGCAACATTTGTGGGGTGTGGTATAGCTGTGTGTGAGGATGAGTGTGTGTGTGAGAGGGGTGGAGGGCTCTGTCTCTATGTTTGTTTAATCTGCTTACTGAGTTATTGTTTTTTGTTTTTTTTTTTTAAGAAAGCCTTTCCCTGGCTGCTTATCGCCCCAAGGTCAGCTGTGCTGGCTGCTGCAGGTTCAGTTCTGGGGTACCCAGGGCAGTCTTCACCAGGCAGGAGGAGCCCTCGGAGTAGGGCAGGGAGAGATGGCAATGAGATCAGCAAAGCTCATGAGGGTGTTTGGAAATGCATTTGGTAAAGAAGTGAGGGTGGAGTGAGCTGAGATGGTCTGTGCTGGGCTTCCTTTGGTGGGGTGGGTGGGAGAGGGGAATGAGGGTGCCTGGCCTCAGAGGCCAGGTGGACAATGAGTCGAGTGGGGTTGGGGGGTACCAGGTAGAATTCTGGAGCAGGGAGGAGGAAGGCCGCGGAAAGGCTGTCCAGTGAGGCAGGACCAGGATGGGGGCACACAGGGGACGGGAGAATGGAGGGAGACTAAGTCTGATTCAGGAAAACAAAAACAGAATCTGGGACGAAGCAGTGGAGGAACTGAGATGGGATGCAGGCCTTCCACAACCTTTCCTTCTGCATCCCACCACGTCCTCTGTTTTCCCAGCTCCACATCCTCATACTCTATATCCAGCCAGCACTAGATTTTCTTTTTGATGTCTTCTTTTTCTTCTCCTCTCCAACCAACCATATTGTGGGACTGAAGCATTCTTTCTAGTTCTAAAAAACATACAACCTTAAATATAAAAGTTGGGTAGAATAATTCATACTTTCCCATCAAATGCCCTGGCATATCCAAACTTGCAGATAAACTATAAATGCTTTCTTGTAATTCAGCTGATGGTCCACCTACCCATGCCTGTGTCCCGTCCTTGTGTGCTGGCTGGAGGAGAGACTGTGATGAGCGAGACCAGAGTTCCTGCCCTGACCCCTCAACCTTGGATGAGCTATGGGCCTCCTGGGGCCTCATGACCAAAAGATCCGGGCCTTCTAGCCCTGCTCTGGAGGGCAGCACACTGTGGTCTGGGTATCTTCTGCTGGGCTGGCAGAGCAGGAGGCAGACCAGGCTGCTGGAAGCGGCAGCTCTAGGGCAGTGCTCTCTGCCTTTATCTGGTTTGAGAGGCAGGACAAAGCTGTCTTCCATGGGGCCTGGCATCTTAGGAAAGGGACTCATGCCTTTTGACATTATCCAAGAAGCTGGGATAGGCCTGGGTAGGGCAAGGATGGAGGCTCCAGCCAAACACCAGAGGCCCAGTTTTTCTCAAGGGCAGGGAACAGATAATGTACCAAGTTTCAGTTCTGCCCATTGCTGGGTTTGTGCCCTTGATAGAGTCCTCTCCCTGTCTGGGCATCAGATTCCCTGTACCATTAAAAGCAGATTGGCACTGAATAACTAACGCAACCTCTGCAATTCCATCTATGGCCAAATTTCCACGACCACCCACCCAGACAAGCCTAAACCATGGTGTCTTCGCCAGCACCATCCAGACCTGCAGGGGCTGACACGGGCAGCCTCGGGAAGAAAGGCAGCTTTCTTTACCAGGATCAACGTATTGGGGTCCCTCTAGTTTGCTTCTCTGAGGGTTGGGGCACAGGCAGATGTCACGGACATCAGAGGGCTTGAGTAGCAAACACCTATTTAAGGAGTGAGTTGAGAAGCCCCAAGCGCAACCTCTGCTGCTGCCTCCTGTTTCCTGTCCCCCCCTCCCACCAACTCATTCAGTCCTCTCCACGTGCAGCCTGTATCCCCATCCACGCTGATACCTCCAAGGCCTATCAGGATGGTCAGCCATCCCAGCTGCTTCTGTCCCGCTGCAGCAGCAAGAACTTCCTCTGAAAGCGCCTCTGCATGCCTCCCTCTGGGCCCAGCTCTGTTTGGGGCTCCTTCAGGGGAGGGGGACAGGGGTTCATCCTTTTCTTTTGTGCTGCCTTTCCCTCCCACTTCCGCTCGCCTCGCTGCTTGAGTGACCTTTCACCCCTCCCTTGGACGTCCCTCAAAGGCAGCTCCCGTGGTTAATAACTTCGGCTGGCAGCCCCACATAAAGCCAGGGCCGGAAATCATTGTCCCGGGGACAATGGCCGAGCAGCCCAATAATGAGGTGGCCATAGTGTTGTCTGACATCCCACGTTGCCCTGGCAAAGGGGGAGGGGCAGCGGGGCTCGCCATGCCCTCGCCTCCTGGAGTTGAATTCTTCCCCTAGCACATGGTGGTTCCTCTTTCTGAGGCAGCACCACGCACCTGTGCCCTCCGGTGGCTGCATTTCCCTGGGACTGCATGCTGAGGGGATGTCACCCAGAGACCCCGACCCCCCTCAACACACAGCACCGTTGTTACTTTGCCTCATTTTCCTGCTCCCATGTCCCAGGGAGCCAGTCAGTACCGCATAGTAGGGCAATTGATCGGTTCTGGCTAATCCATAAGGGAGGGGAGATCTCAGCCTGCCGCCCAATGGGGAGCATGTGGCACTCTGGAAAGAGCATGTGCTCTAGAGCCAGAGGGCATGGGTTCAAGGTCTCCCTTCTACCTTTCTAGCTGTGTGACTTTGGGGAAGCTGCTTGACTTCTCTGAGTCTCCACTTACTAATCTATAAAAGCAGAAGTCGGATGGGAGCTGAGAGGAGGACTCTCACAAGCAACCTCAGAGGTGAATAACTGTGACCTCCAAGAAGTCGCCATGTCCTTGCCACTCTGGTGGGTCTGGGCATCTTCTGCTGGGCTGGCAGAGTAGGAGGCAGACCAGGCTGCTGGAAGCAGCAGCTCCAGGGCAGTGTTCTCTGCCTTTATCTGGTTTGAGAAGCAGGATGTAGCTGTCTTCCATGGGGCCTGCCATAATATGAAAGGGACTCATGCCTTTTGACATTATCCAAGATGCTGGGATAGGCCTGGGTAGGGCAAGGATGGAGGCTCCAGCCAAACACCAGAGACTCAAACTCTTTGTGAGAGTGGCCCTGCCTCAGTAGTAACTTCATGCTTTTTGGGTAGGTCCAGCCTTGTATATTCCAAACCAGACCATCAATGACTGAGAGACGTAGTGTGTTTCCTGCTTTCCTCTCTCTCTCCACCTTTTGCCCTCTGCACAATGCTGGGCACTCGGAAAGATCCCAATGCAGTGGTATGGTAAGGATTGACTGCTAACATCTGCAAGAGGCACTCAAGCAGTTCTCAGCCCTGCTGCCCATTGGAATTTCCTGGAGAGGCTTAAAAGATACCCAGAAATTTTGCCCTAATTGGTATAGGCTGTGGCATCAGGTAAAGAAACATTTATTTATATCCTTAGAAAATGAGCCAACTCAGACTTATTCCTGAGCACAGCCCCTTCCTTGGGGGAGAAATACAGTATATTTCAAGGCAGTCTTGATATTCTTAAATATAGTATTCTTTATTACAGCCTTATTCTAAGTAATGATTTAAGTTTAGGGATAGTTTTTTTAAAATTAATTTTATTGAGGCATAGTTTGCACATACTACGATATCCCCATTGAAAGGGTACAGTTCATAAGTTTCGACAAATGTAGACATTTATGTAACCACCACCCCGGTGAAGATGTAGAATAATCCACCATCCCAGAAAGTTCTCTTGTGGGCATGGGATTTTCAAAGCTCCCCAGGTGATTCTATGGTGCAGCGGACTCTGAGCATCATGGAGGCTCACTCTTAACAATCTCTGCTTTAGAATCTCAGAGAGGTTGTCCAGGACAGCACTTCTCACACTTTAGCATGCATCTCCTTGGATCTGGCTGAATGCCCATTCCATCCCAGAGTGGGGCCCGGAACCCTGCATTCCTAACAAGCCCAAACCACACTTTGAGGCTCTGCTACAAGTCTCTCATTTTGGAGGTGAAGGAAACGGAGGCTGAGAGTGTTGATGTGAGTGGCTTGCAAATCCTGATTCTGAAGCTCCTAGACTAATGACAATCATATCCCTTGCCCTTCAATCTCTTTTTCGATCGCCACCCTAACCCGGAATCCTAAACAAGAGGCGTAGCCATGATAGGATCTCTCTCCTATTTCCCTTCTGAGTGTTGTCCATTGCTTCTAGCCTATTCCCATCTTTCTTGTCCTGACCCAAGTCACCTTCCTGGGGAAGGGTCCCCTCCTCTGCCTGTTTCTGAACCAGCACCTACCTTTTCCCTATCAACAGCTCCCTTTCCTGGTTCATTCCATTCCTTAACATGTATCAACTCAATTTAATAAGCAAGTGTTTATTTAGCAATAGAACTGGGTCAGACCCTATCATGCCCTTGAGGAGGAAGGCAAACTAGAAGCTGTGATTAAGTTAACAGATAAGACAAATAAATAACAGGATATATAAGGTGAGGAGAGACCTTAGTGACTGCCCAGCTCAGTTCCTCATTTTATAAGTAATGTTTAAGAGCAATGACCCACTCCTACTTTCAGCAAAGAGGTACACATAGCATAGACCCATAGAAGAGGAGGGATCTGAGAAGGAGTTTGAAAAAAGTGTAGGAGAGGCTGTGAGAAAACAAGGCAGGTTTCCTGGCTGAGGGCAGGAAGGAGACATTGCGATGGAAATTGTGCCCCATTTTCTTGGAGGATTGGCAAGAGGACCTGTGGACTGGGCGGCCCACACAACTGCCGTAACCTCAGGCAGTTTTCAAGCAGATTGACCTTCCTGCTGGAACACAGCACATGAGGTGAAGTTCTCCTCTACCCAGGTCTGTCCTTAGCACCTTACGCAGGGTTTAACCCCCATGGGCATAAACAGGGTGTGTATCTGGGGTGGTTTGGGGATTAGGTCCCATGAGCACTGGGACCTGAAGATGCTTGGTCTAGAGAAGGGACGGTGTTTGGTCTGGGAAACATGGGGGTCATGTTTAATATTATATAGACAGTCACATGGGATATTTAATTAGCAATGTGGAATTTAGAGAGAGGCAGGTTTCACTTCACCTTTGGGAAGTACTAGGTTCTAACACACCTCCCTCGCCTGGAAAGAGATTGAACTACCACAGATTGAATCCCTTGGGAGGAAGGAATTTCAGTCCCTGAACGTGGACAGCTGAGGCTGGATGAGAACAGAGAGATGACAGATGTCCAAGCTTCTGTGTCCACTCCCTGAGAGTCCACTAGGGGAAGCCAGTCATCATGGTAGCCTCATGTTCATCTTCATGTCTGAGGTTCAGCCCCAGAGCAATTTCCCTGTGGCCATCTGGCTGGGAGACATGTTTCATTTCCCTCCCAGAGGAACAGGCACTTCATTTCCCTCCCAGAATAGATCCACATCCAGAAGAATGTAATGGAGACAGGCAAGAACACAGAAGATGCATAGGTTTAGCAAAGAAGAAGGCAACAAGGTTCTGTTGGGTTGCATCTGAGGAATCTTAGGTACCTAAAAAAATAGGTCTGGAATTAAAATAAGATGTTAGTGTTGAAGGTATAGAAATGTGAGTTAAAATGATGGCATGAAGCTTATCTAGGGAGATCATGCAGCTCCAGATGATTGTGGACTGAATGTCTTGTAGGGTTTTGGGGAGGATGAAATGTGAGTGGAATTTGGCCATAATCAGCCCTTAGAGTTGGCCTGAGCCCTGCCCTGGCCAGCTGTGTGTCCTTGGGTATGCCAAGGTGCTTTCCTCTTCTGCATAACGGTGAGATTGTCCACAAGATATTTAAGGTTCTTCTAGCTTAGACACTGTAGAATTTACATTTTAAGGTTTTCGGGATTCAATTCAAATTCCAATCCAGAAGCAGATATCAGGGCCGATCTGGACCACCTCAGGAGAATAGCAGGGTCAGTGTCCAGAGGGGCTGGTCATGATGGGAGGGTCTTGAGGAAGGGAGACAGAAGAGAAGGATAAATGTGACTTGAGGTGGGAAAGAAAAAATTGGACTGTCCTCAGTCCCTTCAGTCAAGCATTGCAGAAGCTGTGTCTGCCTGCCAATTGTCTGCCAGTCAGACTGAGAATGTCCCCACAGGACCTCACAGGGGTTGCCTGGTCCATGTTCCACAAAGCAGGAACAACTGCTGGTTAATTATGCAGACACAAGGTGAGGAGTGCAGCTGTCTCTGGAGTTAACTCTCAAGGAGCTGCAACTTTAACAGTTAGCTGCCAGCCAAATGTGGGGGACAGGCTTTTCATGGTCCTAGGAGAAATAGGTCTACTGGGCTTGTCCAACCCAAAGCCGGTTGCCTCTATCGCCCCCAGGGTTGCTTGGCCTTGCCTCCACCATGCCTGACACTGGCGCTCTGCTGGGAGGAAAAAGCTTGCTCTGTTGCTGGCTGTGTGGAACAGAGAGGGAAGTGGCAGACAGTCTGGGCCCAGTACTTGGGTATCGTGCTCTAGCCATGCGACTCATCTCTCCAGTTCAGACCTGCCCCTGGAAAAAAGAGCCCAGACCTCATCACGAATGCTTTCCTAGGAGAAAATGAACAGCTGGACAATGCTCCTGATCAGTAGGCCTGAAGGATGCTGGGATGCAGCCCTCAAGATGGAACAGCCAGGATGCCAAGTATCCCTCTTGCCCAGATCCTAAGGCACTTTTTCTACTGATCCATATTGGCCTCAGGAGATGTCTCAACACAGCACCCCAGCCAATGGAGCTGCCACATAAGATGAACTCTTAATCATCTCTAAACTAGAGAGTTAAACTCAACACTAGCAAACGACTTTGGGTTTATGCATATGTCATGTTTTCTCTGGCAACTGCACAGAATCATCTCTAAATATCACGTCTATGGTTGGCAGGAGTGGCATGTATAATACAAAATGTCTGGTGGCCCTACTGTCACAAAACCTGTATAAAAGTAAATTCACAAATGGCTTTTTAGAACTGATGACAAAAAGTTACTCATTATCACTTTTCTATTTAATTTCCTAAAAGGGCAATTTGAAATCACACTGGGATTCTCACAATTTTGGTTGACAGTCAAGTAAATTGCAGCTACTTATCAAGCACTTTTGAATGAATACATGAAGAATGAATAAAATGAAAGCTCTCCTGTTGCCCTCAGCACCACCAGTGTTCTGTATTTCTTCCTGTAACCTTTCCATTGGTTTAAAAACCTTTCTCAAGTGAAAGCAATCTCTTTAAAAACTGCAACATACTGCTGATGAGTTTTTGCTGTGGAAACATTCTCTATGCCTGCAAACCAAATCACTCTCTCTCTTTTCCTGGGAAGCACATCTTTCTCAGAGCAGAGCTTTGCAAAAAGGGGAAACCAAAGCTTCCACGAGGTGATAGTTACAGCTGCTCTCTCTTCCTGTTGCCCCAGGTGCCAAGGTGCAGAGGGGCAAGGCGGCAAGGCCTAGCCTGGGCAGAACTTGTCGGTCATTAACTTTGCAAAACTGACTTACTGAACAACTGTGGTTTATTTCACTTTGAGGTATATCTACTCAACTCCTCTCTAGTACGTTTTCCTTCCTAACTGTGTTTGCTGTGACTTATGGTAAGATCTGAGTGTAGTTCCTGAGATGCTCTATAGGGTCAACAATGGGGTGTGTTGTGATGCTTGATATAAATGCATAACCAGGCAGCACGTGGCATGGTGCACACTCAGACCTGCCTGTGAAGGCTTGGCATTTAGGTAAGCAGCATTCATACATCCTCCTGAAAAGAGCCACCAGTGTGGGCTTATTGTTGTCCAAGTGTACCAGGGACTCTAGGTGACCTATGGTTTGCTAGTATCCTGTCCCTTCCTTTTCTGCTTCCTGCTTGGGTTGCAAAGCCATCACTCCCCACCACCCCTGCCCCTGGCCCCCAACAGGAGAGAAAGGTGGAGCTAGCAAGTTGGTGTAATGAATTCATGCTGAAGTCTGAGATTGAGGAGTAGGGTGGAGGAGGAGAAACACTTTCTGAAGAAGCCACCAGGCATCACAGAATTCTATATGCCTGAGATGGAAGGAGCACTAAGGGGCATCCAGTCCAACTTCCTCATTTCAATAAAGACAAAACAAGAGCCAGAACGGGGAGGTGGCTTATAAAGTTCACAGAGCTCATTTTTGAGAAAACTAGGACTGTGCAGTTTGGGTCTTCTGACATCCAATCTCCTGCATGTCCATGTCCCATGCTGCTCCAGGGTGGACTGTGAACATTAGTCAGACGGTCCCCTGAGAGCATCAGTAGTCTGTGAAACCTGAGTCTCAAGGCTGAGAAGCTGGTGGAAGTAGCCTTGGGTTTCTGGATAAACACACTTTTATCCCCGCCTTTTCTAGGCTCTGCATTCCCATTGAACGGGAAGATTTTATGCATTTCAAGATAGTTTAAAAATATTTATCATGTCATTTAATTCTAAAACCAATTTTGGAGCAGGACTATTATTTCCATTTTATAGATAAGAAAACTGAAGCCCATCCAGAGATGGTGAGTAGCTTATTTAAAGTCATAGTAGAGCTGAGAGTTGTACATGGCTTGTAAGAACCCCATGGCTGGGTTCTTGGGCTTCTCTTGCTGGCTGTCCAGCTGGGCTCTGCTGCACTTGTTAGTTACATGAGACAGTCTGCATAGATGGTTAGGGACAGCTTCGCAGTAGGAGAAGGGACTAAGTGCTATAATCTGTTTTAAACTATGAGAACTTATCTCATTTGGATGTTTACTGGTCTGAAGTATGCATCCTACTACTTCCAGGGAATTTTAGAGTTTGAGTCATTGAATTCCTAACGAGGGATTTCATCTTGTGCACTGAAAATGACAGTCTTGTTGTCATACAACCTTGGGTCTGAGCCCAGCTCTATCACTTAAAAGCTGCATGACCTAGGGAAAGCTACTTAATTTCTCTGAGCCTCTGTTTCTTCATAGGGAAATAAGTGTGCAGGAAGTTTATTGTGGAGTGTTTCTGGGAGCAGAATCTGCTGGGGAAGAGAAGGAAGTAGAGTCGGAAAGAGGAAGAAGCTGAGCAGCAATGTAGGTGATGCAGAGCCCTGAAGCTGGATGGTTCTGCAGAGTGGTACTGACTTGGGGTGAGGGGGACCAGGCCTTTAGAGCCCCATAATGACCATCATTGGATGTGGGGCTTGACCTTGGGTGAGTTGGCTCTCTTCATAAAGGGTAGTTCAGAGAGGTCCAAGAGCTGGGAAATGAGTCCTTTAATCTTGATGGGGGATCAGGGTGAAGTAGGACAGCATCCACCTAGTATTTGCAGTGCTGTTTCAGGATTAAGTGAAATGATTGGAATGCACATACAGCACAGAGACTAAGGCAGAGAACGTGCCTAGTTGACAGTAGGGCATGTTCCTACTGTCAGTGTGGCCTCCTCCCCACTCTTCACGCCACTTCTTGTTCTCTGGTAAGGAACCTCTGCTTGATCTTTCAGATAAATCTAGAAGGGCCACAATCCACAGACCTCACGGAGAGCTCAGAGGACCAAAGGGAAGAAAACCCCACCAGAGAATTTGCCTCCGTTCAACAACCTAGCCTGACCATCTTGCTGCAAGTGCATGGAATTGTGTGTTTATGCCGGGGGTGGTGAGAGGGGTTTGGGTGTCTCTGCCAAATCACTAACGAGCTTTTTCAGACAGAAAGCATGTCTAATATTCCATTCTCATTTCCCAGATAGTACTTTGGCTTAGTGTTGCAGGTCACAATGGATATTTGTTAACCTGATTTACACCTAACCATATGGAAGAGATTATTTTGTGTCTGTGAGGCTGACACAGTAGTAGTCATAGTTCCCTCGTGCCAGGTGGCCTGTACACAATTTTCTGTAATCCTGAGAATCCTTCATGGTAACTGCCGCTGCTGTCTACCTTTTACAGATTAGAAACCTGTGGCTCAGAGCAGCCAGGTCACAAGGCCAAGCTGATTCCGCTGATAAGTGGCAAAGCTGGAACCCCCTCCCAGGAGTCTGACTTGTGCCATTCCTATGCCCCAATGCCTTGCTCTGTGTCCTGTAGTTCTCTCTTTTCAGGAAAAAGAAGGTAGACCTGGGTGTCCTGTGTTAGAAGAAAAAGCAGAATTATGAAATTCATACGGCTTGCTGGCCTACAAAGGAACTATAGGGGATAGTGACCCAGCCTGTTCATCTTAAGGGTGGTGGTGGGAGATTGGCAGCAGAGGAGAAGCCTCAGCCTGGAAGGAGAGGAGCTGAAATGAATTTGTGAAGAAGCTTGTGGATCTTCCTCCCCTGAGACCACTACAAATAGGACACAGCAGCCATCAGTGGCAATAATCAGTGGTTCGCTGCTCATCAGAAACCAAGGTGGGCTGATAAAATATCAGCTAGGGTCAGCCCAGCTGTCCCACTTCAGGAAGACCTGCTTTGGGAGAACACGAGCTTGCAGGCCAGGACAGGTGGGGTGGCTCCTTATTTAGTTGTCTTAAATTAGCTCCCTATTTAGTTGTCTTAAATTTCTTTACTTTTCTTAGAGACCTTTTAACAAGTGCATTTCCCTGGTACATTGAAAATTGGACTTGGTCCATGTGTAATATATAACATTGCAAAGCCCCACCTACTGCCTAAGGTGTGTGTGCTCACATGCTCTGCAAGTGATTGCTCCATTTCTGGCACTTTGGTGTCCCTGTTGCCTTGAAATCCATGACATGTCTGAACAGGTGTGCATTGTGGAGCCCTAACCTTCCCCAAGGACCCTACCCTGAGTCTTGGACCTGGGGATGCCTGCTCTTACTGCTCCTCTTTTCAGGCCCATTGCTCTGCTCCCTCTCCCCTTACCCCTCTGATTGGATCTCGGTTGCTTTTCTCTAGGGCTCACCTTGGTTTCTGTATGCATCTCACACTTGCAATTTGGGTTTTGTCTACTGTGTATAAAGTGACTCCTTGGATCAGGAACCCAGACACACTCATGTCAGCTCCTAGGACTGAGAATGGACAGGGGATGCAGGGGCTTAGAGGAAAGAGGGCTGCCAGAGATATTCAGACCTCAGCTTCCTGACCCAATCTCTGTCATTTAGCTTGAATCCTCTCATCTGCAAGTTGTTTGGCAGTGTTTGCAAAGGGTGTGGCACACACTTGGAGATGCTCCATGAAAGATGGCTGCTGTTGTTGCTGCTGCTGTGATTTTTATGATCTTATGACTGCAGGCCCCCTTGACGGCTGGATGGTGAGAGAGGAAAAGCACAGCTGTACAAGAAAGACAGGCAGAAAGAGGTCCCAGGCACAGCAGATCCCTTCAGGGTGGTGGAAATGGAGTTCTGCAAAGTATTGCTGCTGTTGCTGCTGCAGACTTTGCATGAATTTCATTTACCCTGGATCCTGGGGCCCATGCTGCTGAGAGCTTGTTCCAGGTCAAATGTCTGGGAGTTCCATCTACATCCTAAAGCAAAGACCTGGCATTCTCAGGCCATTGCCAGCATTTTTAAAAATTTGGGTGGTCTTATCTCCAATGGAAAGATCTTTCTCCATGATTACCAGATTGCTTGCAACTCTCAGAAGCAAGGATAAAAATTACAAAGGACCTCAGGGATCCAGAACTTTTACATAGAAACAATAATATAAATTGTCCTTAGATTTCCCTAATCAGCCACTCACAGTATAGCTAAGAACCTGCACATCTGTGCATTCAATGAGATGAACAAGCATATAATATTGTTGCTGTGTGAGTAATTAAACAACGCATCTGAAAATTGAATATACTAGTTTTTGCATGTACCCTGAATGCTGACCTCTTGAAGAAAGGGAATCAGTTAAGGGATATTGAAGGGGTAGACTTTTGAAGGGACTCTGGAGAAGGATGTGGCATGTTCAAGGACTTTTTAGGTTGGTGGCACCATTTCTTTATGACATCTAATTCCACCTTCCTTCTCATTGATTCAGACAGATCACTTGAGAACTGCTCTTGCATTTATCAGTCATTATTAGGCTCACAAATAGAATGGATAGAGGGAAAAGATGGTGAGAGAGAAAGAGAGAGGAATAATGAGAGGGGAAGGGTAAAGTGAGAGGGAAGGAAGAAAATGCACAGATTTCTTTAAAGATACTAACCAGTAGCTGATTTGTTAAATAAAATGGTTTAGGGTTTTCTGATGATTCTGAAATAGAGAGGCAAAGAGAGAAGAAGGACAAGATGTTCATTTGGGGAAAAAAGGAAGCAGTGGAGAATAAGCATGGAGGTAGATGGTTACCTGTGCCTGCCATTAAGGGTGCTATTCACTCAGGACACCCTGGGTCAGTAGATCAGTGGCGGGCGGTGGGCAGCTGACAACTGGCAGAAGGAATGAGACACTTCTAAGATCAGGTGTTTATGATTCGAGATGGTATGTTCCTGAAGGTCAGGGTCATGTAATGGGGGAGGGTGCAGCAAGGGTGGGAGTCAGCTATTCTTTTCTTATGGTGATGATGATTCAGGTGGATGTCATCCTGTTTCATATCAACTGATTGATTAATGTTGTCCCTTCACCCATGACACAAGAATTGAACTCCCACTATGGTGTGGTTCCTGGGGTATGGTGGTGAGTATAAACAGACACAGTGTCTCTTCTCGGAAACCTGTAGTCCACTGGTGGAGATAAACATGAATGAAATCATCACACAAATGCACAGAAATCTGCATCAGCGATAAATGCCACGAAATGCGAACGATGATGGAAGGATTTGACTTGATCCTTTCTACACTGAGGCTTCTCAAAAAAGCTGATGCTTGCACTGAGACATGAAGGGTGACAGGAGCTGTATGGGCTAAAAAGGGAGAACAGTGAGCCAGGCAGAATGAGCAACAGGCTCAGAGGCTACATGGTGGGAGGTAGCCTGGTGAGGAAGTGGCTCTCCAAGAAGGGAGCAAAGCATGGGGAGGGCGGGGCTTCAAGGGTAGGTCTCCTTCAGAAGGTACAGATGGGGAAACCGAGGCTCATAGAGGTGAAGCAATTTAAGCAATAACCCACAACTCAAAAGAACCAGAGCTGGATTCAGTCCTCATAGCTTGGGAAGCCTGTGACTCCTAGTTAAGGTTTCTCGCATATTACGGACTTTGTTCGGTGTGAGTGCTTGGGAAAGACCATGGTATTATCCTTCATTAAAACATTAACAATATTATGTATTGTTAATCAAGCATTGAGAATAGGCATATAACACCATATTATATCTTACACAAATAGGAGTGTTAATTAAATATGTACATAATAACCAGTCATGTCCTCTTTTAACTTGCTAACATATGTTTCTGGTTAGTGATATCACAACAGCAAGAATGACTACTGACTGCTATACCAAGTTGAAAAGAAACTTCCAGTAGCATGGGCAGGTGATCACAGTGTGGCTGCCTGCAATGCTTTCTAGGGTTGTATACCTGCAAATCATCATCACTTTACACAATAGATGCATTCTAGAAAACTCATGTCTAAGTTCAGGTTACCTACAGGTAATCTGAAGAATCCTTTCCTCTGGAACAAAGTATGTTGCATTTATACATTTGTATAACACGTTTTCTCAAACCATAGCCTCCTTATAATATGTTGACAAGTTATTTACTTATCTATTTTTTTTTTGAGATGGGGGTCTCACGATGTTGCCTAGGCTAGTTTCAAACTCCTGAACTCAAGCAATCCTCCCACCTTAGACTCCGAAGTAGCTAGGACTACAGGTGCACTCCACCACTGCTGACTTCAACTCACATTTGAGGGCTGACTTTTGGAACATTATGGCAATTGTTTTGCAGTCTTCATAAGTGAGAAGCTGGTAGGTGTATAGACTCTAAGTTTACATGTATACTTTGGTATTTTTTAACCTGGTAGTTACTATACAGCGTCTACAGCTCTAACTAGAGTGACTTTGGCTTTCTATACTGGCCTGGAAACCTTCTTGGCACAGATGATACAGAATGATGGAAGCTGGGTGGCTGACCTTCAAGGATTCCGCCTGTCCAGCCACATGCAGCATCTGTAATGGACTTCTTTCTCTCTGGTAGGATGTGCCTTGTGCTAAAAGCCACTTCTCACTGCAGGCTCACATGTCCTGCATTGGTTTATCAGGTTTTTTGCTCTCATCTGCACTGTGTCTGGCTCCTTTTACCTCCCTGACTCCCAAACTCATCGTTTGTCTCCTCTTAGCTTTTGCCTATGGTCTCTGTCTTTCTGCTCAAATGCAAATCATCTGCTGGCATGTCCTTAATGCTTCTCCCTTCACTTCTTCCTTCCACTCTCCCTCCCATCTTCCTTCCGGCCCTTCTTCCTCTCTTCCTCTCCTCTATTCTTCTTTACCTCCTCTTTTCTTTCTCCCTTTGTCTCTTTCCCTTCCTTCTTTCTTCCCCTCCTCAAACATTTATTGAGCACCTAATCTGTAGGTTTTATGGATTAGGACAAGGTCAGGTCAGCTTTCAACCCCCACTTTGCTCTTGTCAACATTTTGTTGCTCCTCTTGGACAAGGTGAAGTTACTAATAATTCACATTGTGACTATCTAATTCTTCTCTGAGGGGTGCTAGGTAGACCTGGCCCAGGGGCTGAATGGGGTATGGGTCTAGATGTTAGAAAAAGAGCTTTGGATGCAAGCAGACCTGGGTTTCAATCCTGGCTCCCCTAATTACCGGTGTATGACCTCGGCAAGTTATCTAAACTCTCTGAGCCTCAGATTCCTTTAGTATAAAATTTTGGTGAGAAAAATTCCAATCTCCTAGAATTGTTGGAAGCATTTACTGAGAAAAAGCACAACAATCATCTGGCACATAGTAGGTGGTACACTTGATAACTCTTATTATGAATAGCGTGGCATAAAAATAGAAAGATCTTGAGAGTGAGCCTAAAAGATCAGCAGAATTCTATCAAATCCAAGGGGATAGTGGAGAATCAGGAACAAGAGATGATCCCCAAATCTGAGATGAGACAAATAATGAGCAGATTAAACTTGAGAAAGGATGGGAGGCTCCAGCCCTGATTCACTGACCACAGGTTGCCTGGGTTCCAATGTGGTTATGATGGAGGTGCTTTAAGGGGAGAAGAACATAGCTCTGGATTTCATTTATACCAGTCCTTACCCCAAGAAGCCCCCACAGTCTGATTGACCTGTGTTCTTCCAACCCCAAGCTTGTTTTATGTGCCACTCAGTTTCTCCACCAGTTGTTTTCATTTCAACCAGAATAAGTTTGAGTCTATGTCACTTTGACTAATATGACACTGGGGTTACTAGTCAGCAATTTCGTTTCTAAGGCTGAACTTCCACTTGGCTTAGCAGTAGTGTTGAGCTCAGCAGGTCTCAGGTTTCATGCTATAAAATTGTGATGGTTTTATTGACCAATTAACATAGGTTAATGATGATTGTTTTTATGAAAGTTGGTGGGTCACCCTCTGGACAGTGGGCTGAACAATGTCATCTCAGTCTTAATCATAGATCATAAAATGTTAGCTCTGGAAGGGTCTCAGAAGCCACGTAGTCCAACCCTCTTGGTTAACAGAGGAGAAAACTGAGGCCTGGAGAGGCTAAACCCTGGATTCAAATGGCCAGCAGGATTGGGAGAGACATGGAAACACCCAGAAGAACAGGTATTTCTCTTAAATAATTCCATCAAGAAGCTCTGATCTCTTTCCATAGCCACAAAACTTAGGCCTTCCAAATGCTAGGTGCAAAGATGATGCTGTGATGGGATTTGTAAGGCCACCTTGAGGAAGTGGATATTTTAAAGGCTAGATGACCTCTAAAATTTTGATCAACTTTGACATTCATTGTAGGACATTATGTGTATGAACTACAGGACACTATACTATAATACTTTACTTGTTCGTTTAAATTGTTTCTCCTGGAAAAAAACTCCTTAAAGAAAGAAACTGTGTGACCCATCTTTGTTTCTCCTGTAGCCTTGCATATAGCATGTTCTTGATAAAGGATCCTCTGACTGAGTGAATGGCTGGAGATTTTTTGGAAGCCTGTGATGAAGAGTAACCAGGTCATTGACACAGAGGGCAGAGTGACTTTCAGACCAGAGGAGACTCTCATGTGGTTAGCGACACTTAAGGAAAGATCAGATGTATGTGGAGAGGGAGAAGGATTTGTATTGAATAGAAATAACGAGAGCTGCAGTCTAAGATTTTTTCTAGAAAAAAAAAAAAAACTTTCCAAATCCCATTTAGAAAGTCTGTATAGACAAACTGCGACATGGTACCGCCTTGAGCGGGAAAAATAGGTTTTACAGATTAGGACAAGGTCAGGCAAACAAACAGCCCAAAGCCATGCCATCAGCTCGAAGCAGCTCTGCCCCAGCCCGCTGCTTTTCCTGGGCCTGGCTCACCCCTGCACGTGGGACAAATCCTTACCCTGCTACAAAGAAACCAGCATGGGAATCCAAAGTCCACTATGTCTCAGAAAAAGGAAGAGAAATGTGAGAATACATTTCCATTTGGTTCACACTTCAGTAGACTGCATTTTTCCTGCCCCATATGCAAGGCGCAAAGCCCCTGGACCTCCCAGCCATCACCATGTGTCTGCCATCTGGCGGTTGTGTTCTCACCTGGAAGCTCCAGTTGCACCTGGGCCAGAGGACCCTGGCTGCTGGCACTTCCCCGCTGCCTGGCAACCTCCTGCTCTGAAACAGGGTAGTGGTGCTGACGGATTTTTTTAATTTTACTGGATCCTGCTCAAGGTTGGTGATCTGAGCCGTCTTAATCATCCTAATGAGTTTGCAGCTGTTACTTCTCATTGGAAACATATTCAGTGCTATCCATAAAGTGTTGGTTTCCACACAGCATGCTTAGGAGACAGGGGCTCTATCCCCAGGGTGATAATAGAAAATTAAATCTGTTCCCAGGGCCCCTTGTTGGCACTGAAAGAGCACGGAGAAGAGCCCCTGCATTTATAGCGGATTGCTTCCACCTGCGGGCATTTCCTTAATGCTCCTCCCTTCACTTCTTCCTTCCATTCTCCCTCCCATCTTCCTTCCAGCCTTTCTTCCTCTCTTCCTCCCCTCTACTCTCCTCTATCTCCTCTTTTCTTTCTTCCTTTCTCTCTTTCCCTTCGTTCTTTCTTCCCCTCCTCAAACATTTATTGAGCACCTACTTAGTATGAGGCATGACATTAGGGGGATGTTGTGGAGGGATGGGATACAAAAGTTGATAGAATCTGGCCTCTTTTCAGGAGGAATTCACCAAATTGAGTCATAAATAGAGAAAGCAAAGTTGTGCACAAATTTAACTGTCCCAAACTCCCATAGAGAATCCACTAAGTGTCACAAAATGAGTCCGGGGAAACTGGGGTGTTTCCTCAGAAGCTCAAGTGCAGTTGTGGGTTCAGAGAAGTTGTCCTGACGGGCGTAGCATTTGAGCTGGTCCTTAAGGATGGGTGCATCCCTGGATTCTCCACATCCAGAAATGGATTTTTCCTTCCCTAATGTCCACAGCACTTCATCTCCTCCTCCAATGACATCTGCGTGGCTTTGGCGGCTCTGTGGGTGCCTTTCCTCTCCTCCCGAAGGCAGCCCTGGCTGCCCCCTCCTGCTATGGCCTCTGGGCCTTGATACACTGAGACTCACACATAACTGAGATCCCTACCTCTAGGGGTTTCAAATGCAATACAATATGGCTGGCATGGACTTTTATATTCAGGAAACACAGGCAAGATAGTATACATTTTGAAAATGAACTTTAAAATGTCAGCCATATATATTATATATATTATATCAACAGAGAGAGAGAGGTGCAGTTTTTAAAAGGAGATAAAAATACCTCATGCATATAGCTTCCAAAGAGGAATGGTGCCCTTTGGGAGGATTTGGGAAGCAGCCTTGAATCAGTCAGCCAATCTGGGAGGGTTTCATGGAGGAAGGTGGGCTTCAGGGACTGACAGGACAGCTTGAGCTGCAAGGTTAGGATGGGAGTCTAAATGGGCATGTGGCACCCACTAGACTGGGGTTCTCTGAGGGCAAAGACTGTGCCTCAGACTCTCCTGTTCCCCCAGTAGTCAGTCTGAGGCCTGGTACATGCATGAACAAGATCTGAAGGAATCATATGGGAGAAAGCTTACTGGCAGAGCAAGACAGTCAAGGAAGTAGAGTGACAGTAATCGGAAGGGGCTGGAAAGATGGGCTGGAATAGAGCATGGGCAGAGGGAGGCCGGGACACGAAGGCACCCTTGCAAAGGGCTTTGAGAAAAGGCATTCACGAAGGCAGCCAGTCTTGGGCTTTAAGGAATTCAATTCCCTGTCAGGGCTTTGTGTGGGGACAATCCAAATAATTGGCCTCATGAGCCTAGAAGCGGCTCTGCCCATGTAGCACCCCTGTGACTTTGGGCAGGTCCCCTCCCCTCATCTGCATTCCCTCCTCCTCATGTGGTCTGGCTCCCTGGGAACCCATGGTGGTGATAAGGTCAGAACACAGTGTGGTGGGTGACTTGGGGACAGGAAAAGGAGGCTGTGGTCATCACTGAAGGAGGACAAAACAAGGACATGCACCAAGGAACTGACACTGGGGCCATCGAGAGAGAGGTGACAAGCTATGAAGTCTGACAACTGATTCATTTTTCAAGAGTCGAGACTAAAATAAGAGGAGATAACAACAGTAGCTATTTATTGAGTATTTAATATGTCCCTAGTGCTACATATACATTATCTACCTGATAAGACAGGTATTATTATTATCCCACTTTATAGATGGGGAAACTGAGGCTTAGAGAGGTAAAATGATTGTTCAAAGTTAACACTGTTAGTAAGTGGAAGAGCTAAAAATTGGAGACTTGATTTTTTACTCTTGCTAGAGCTCTTAGCCATTGCTTTATTCTGTCTCCCGTAAGTAGATTCACTCGTGAGGCTTTATTTGGATTTTAAATGGTGACATATCATGGTTCTTCATGAAGCGAAGGTGGACAGGCACCTGCAGTGCTCAGGGTACATTGTGGGGGGACAGCAAGAACCTTGGGAAGGAGAGCTGGGGATCTGCCATCAGAAGAAAGTGAAAAATAGGAGGCTTTCTCATTGGTAAAGCACTTTCACAGCTTTTGGCTTAATCCATTCTCATGACAGCCTTGGGAGTTAGGCATGGATTTTTAAAAAAATCCCCGTTTTCCAGTTGAGAAACTGAGTCCTGGAGAGGTGAAAGAATTGCCCAGAGTCATCTAACTGGTACATGGCAGGAGAGCGGAACCTGGTTCTCTTTTCCCTGGGCTCTGCTGCTTGTCAGGGTTGGACATGAGGTCCCCAGAGGAAGCCCACGTTGCTGGGGGGTTAGAAGGGAGGGGGACAGAGCAGGTATGGCTGGGGTCCTAAGAGCTGAGGTGAGAGAAGTTCTGAGGCACGTGACCTCATCTTCAAAGTTCCAAGTAGGGCAGGGGGCCAGGGCTGAGGGTCTGAGAGTGGCATAGCCTGAAGTCCAGAGCTAGAAGACAATGCCAATGGCAAGAGCCCAGAAATGAAGGGACCACGTCAAATGGAGTGCTCTATGGGGTGCCCTCTCCAGAATCTAGGGGGAAGGAGAAGGTCCAGCAGGAATCACGGGTTTGGGTCTCTGCCATTCCTAACTCCCTGGTGCCTCAGGCATCGACGGGCAGGATGCTTGGAGGCCATGGGCTGCAGCGGAAGGAACACATGCTTTGGAGACAGATTGCTCTGGATTCAACCCCTGGTTTGATCACTTCCTTCCTGTGATTTTGTGTCTCAGTTGCCCTTTCCATAAAATGAAATAACAGCTTTTTTTTTAGTCATAAGGTGTGAATAAGTGAATGCATATTCACAATATCAAATGACTCATTCATTTCATGAACTCAACATGTGCCAGCACTGTGCTAGGATAGTTCTGTGGGCCATGCAGACAAGGTCCCTGTCCTCATGCAGTTTACTTTGGTGCCCAGCACAACATAGGCCCCTACAAGCACCACTTCATTCCTCCCATCTGTAAAGTTACCTGATTTCTGTCCTGCAGTGCCTGGCTCCATGCCAGTAATCAGGAAGGAGAAAGGGGTGAATCAGAGAAGCAGAACCTCAAACTTTGTTCTGAGCCCACAGTTCCTGAGCTAAGCAGGAGCCAGAGGTCAGCAGGGTGAGGCTGGGGGCTGGGGACCAAAGAGGAGGGTTGGCACGTCATATTCCTCCTTATCTGACTGCCCTTGCACCAGAGCCCAGAGAGTTTGACAATGATGATCTTACTAGTGTTCAAAGCTTCCCGAGGGAGGCCAACAGCAAAGCAGAAAGCACTGGAGTGTGCTTGTGTTGACAGCCGCCGGATCAGAGGGCCTGGCTTGGGATCACAGGCTGCGGGGGTGGTGAAGCAGTGTGCAGATTCTGAAGCCTGGCACTCCCACGCGGGGCCCCAGGAGCCAGGTTCACCCACACAGAAACTCAAGGGAGGCTGCGTTTCCTAACCAACAGCCTTCACCGTGTGGTAGATTCTTTTCCTGTGGGTCATCTCTTTCAATTCTCCCAAGACTGCAAAGAGAGATTATTGTTCCCATTTTCTAGATCAGAAAACTGAGGCTCAGAAGAGTGAAGTAGCCTGCTTAAGGACGCATGTCTTCATCATAATAGTTGGTATGCAGGTTCCCCTCCCTGTCTCCATCACACACACACACACACACACACACACACACACACACACACACACTGCAATGACTGTCTCTCTAGGCTGGCTAACAGTGGACCAAGATGAGCCCATCCTTATCTGCATCCTGCATCAGTCCACGGGGAGCAGGCAGCAGGGATAAGGATGGGGAAGACAGGGTCAAGGAGTCAGACTACAGGCACCCCTGTGGCTCAGGGCATAGAGGGGGCTCAGGACACATGGAGCACCCCCTTGCCCACGTTCCTTTTCCGGGTCTGCCTCTCTACCAGACCTCTCTCCTTCCTCCTTTTTCGCATCCTCTTTGGATTCATTTTCTCCTCTCCTTTTATTTCCCCTTCTCTGCTTCCTGATTCACCCTTTGCTATCTTTTCCAGTCTTTTCCGTTCCTCTCTTCAGTCTCTCCCTCTCCCTTTGCTTCCTTTCCCTGGACTCCCCTGGCTCCTTCTCCCTTTCTCATCCTCCCTCGTGTTTTCCTCTGTTTGTCTCTTCGATCTCCTTCCCTCCTTTTCCGTTTGTCTCTCCCTGGCCTGCGCCCCTCCCCGCCGCTCGCACCCTCCCTCGCGCTAGTCCCTCTGCGCAGCCAACCCTCCCTCCGCCCCCTCGGCCCCGCCCTCCCCTCGCCAGTCTTCCCCGTTCTCTCTCCGCTCTCGCTCTCCGTGGTTTAGTGCTTGCCCTCCTGCTTCTGACAAACTATTTGTAGGAAAATGAGATTTGGTCCGCGCTGGACGGCTCCTCTGGGAAGCAGGCGTGGGGGTCGGCTGTCGGAGGCCCCGTGCGTCCCCCCACCCCGTACCAGAGCCCACGGCGCTTACGGAGCTCTTTAAGATAAATGAGTAAAATTAAGAGACTCACCGGGGGAAGAAAACACTGGATGGGAGCGAGCGAGAGCGTATGGTACTTGGTTTCCTCCCAGAAATGCATCCACGTGCGCCCCACTGGGGCCTCCCCCATCTGCTGCAGACTCCAGGGAACTTCCTCCCCTCAAAGACGAACTTCCAGCCCTGGAGCATGTTTCCTCCTTCCCTGGGATGTGGCGTCGAAAAGGGTAGAAACCTCTAGTAAGGCACAAGCAACAGATTGGGGGTGGAGCAGCAGGTCTCTTTGGAGGTGGCCTGGAAGAAACCTGACAGAGAGGATGGGAAGGGGAGAAACAGAAGAGTGTGACAAGGTGGGTGTCCAAGGGCAGTGGGACAGGCTGTCCGGGTGGGAGAGTGGACTTGAGGAAGTAGCTGCAGGCCCAGACTACTTCAGCCACACCCTGATCCCCTGAGACCCTCAGGGCACAGAAGGCAGTGCTGGCTCCAACCTCAGTCCAAGGAGCTGTGGAAGCCTCAGAGGCCCTTGGCAGAGGTGAGCCCTCATTTCTCACCTCAAAGGCAGGGATTGAATCCTTGTCACCCAGACAAGGATTTTCTCTTGTCTGGGTGGCAGAACTATAAGTTGTCAGAGAGCAAGTAGTGGGTCTTTGGTTTTTCTGCAGTACCACAGGGCTAGCTTACCTTAGGCCATAAGTATTATTTGTTGAGATGAGTGAATACAAGAATGTCTTAAAAGCTCTAGGCTCAATTTTCAACTCCCACAGATGTGCAATGAAAACAATTTTCCAGACTACTTTTTTTCCCTCTTATTTTGAAAGCAATACACTTATTTTTTCCAACAAACATTGAGACAACAGAGATAAGCAACATAGAAGAAAATAATAATCACCTGTTATTCTACTATAAACAATTTGGAATTTACCCTAAATCTCAAAATATACATGTATTAAAACACAAGGTCATATTATAAACATTGTTTTGACCTGCTTTATTTCATTCGATGTTAAATTGCAAATACCTTTTTATATCATATTAAATATTTCTTCTAAAACTAAATTTTAAGTTGTTACAGTGTTTTATTATAGGTTTGTATGCTCTGTGGATGATTTTTTTTTAACAAGGCACATATTTTTGTTCATTTTGATTGTTTCTAAATTTTTGCTATTATCAAGATTTCCTAACTTTTGCATTATTCAGAGTTTTGTGTTTTTTTTTTTTTTTTTTTTGACAGAGTCTTGCACTGTTGCCCAGGCTGGAGTGCAGTGGTGCGATCTCCTGTCACTGCAAGCTCTACCTCCTGGGTTCACGCCATTCTCCTGCCTCAGCCTCCTGAGTAGCTGGGACCACAGGTGCCTGCCACCACACCCAGCTAAAGTTTTGTATTTTTAGTAGAGACAGGGTTTCACCGTGTTAGCCAGGATGGTCTTGATCTCCTTACCTTAGATCCGCCAGCCGTGGCCTCCCAAAGTGCTGGGATTACAGGTGTGAGCCACTGTACCCAGCCCAGATCATCCCATTTTTATTATAGTCAGTGTCTTAGTCTGTTTTGTGTTGCTGTAACAGAATACCACAGCCCAAGTAATTTATAAAGAAAAGATTTTTTTTTGTTCTTACTGTTCTGGAGGCTGGGAAATCCAAGGTTGGGGGGCTGCATCTGGTGAGGACCTTCTTGCTGCATCATCCTACCAGGGAAGGAGGAAGGGGAAAAGAGCAGGAAGGAGCAAGAGACAAAGCAGGGCAGACTCACCCCTTTTATCAGAAACCTGCTCCATCAATAACTAACTCCCATGATAACATCATTAATCCATTAATGAGGACAGAGCCCAATAACCCTTAAATATCCATCCTCTTAACACTGTTGCATTGGAGATTAAGTTACCAACATTTGAACTCTGGGGGACACATTCAGACCATAGCAGTCAGTTATAAAAGTGTGATTTATGTTTTTTCCTAGTTTCATAAGCATAAGATGTGACATATTTTAATAGTTGACAGTTCTACAGGGCCTGCTCTGAGTTCCTAGCCTAGATCAGCCTTTCTAGAACTTTGTAGATTTTCAAAGACGACCAGTGCTGCAAGCCAGGGTAATCTGGAATGTTCTGGAAGCAAAGGAAGTGGATATGCCTTCAACCATAAGAATAAAAAAAATATGGTATTTAAAGAAAAAGATTATTCAGCTCAAATCTTCCTAAAACATTTACAAAACAAATGTGCGTCAAGTTATAATACTGGGTGAAGTTACCTCTGACTGGTGTTAACTATGTTATGTGAGGATACCAATTTCAAAGTATATTAAAATGTAAAACTTGAAAATGGTGGAGTCATCCTAAGTATTATTTCATAAAATACCAGTAGAGAAGAAAAAGAGGATTTGACGTATAAAGATACGAGAGAAAAACATTCAAAATTATGTGACCTCACACAGGTAACCATTTCACGTGACAGGGCACTTTTCAAGTGGAAGCTTTCCTCCCTGCCTTGAAAACAAGGATGTGTGACTGGTGTCCATTTGTATATCTGTCTGTCAGTCTGGAGTGTGTAGTCTCAGGAAGGCTGGAAGGTGATGCAAAACACTTTGATCATTTGTTCTTTGTGTTTGTGCTGCTATTAGCACTTGCATATGCTGTACTGAGACTTCTACTGACACGACCCCTCCAATCAATGTATTTCTTGGAGGACTCCTTACTCACTTGTTCTAAACTTCAGTATCCTGGGTCTCTGAGTGGCTCTCTAGGGCAGTAATGGTAGGAGGGCAGAGTTCACAAACTATGTTCAATATTTGGAAAGGACTGATTACCTATAGTAAAGTGACTTGGCTAGTAAAATGTCAGGTTTCTTTGCTTTGGGTTGATTTATAACAACTCAATTTGGGAATACATACTATCTCGATAGATTGCTCTGACTGGCATTTTTCTAGGTCTTTGATTTATAAATGAAAGGGAGAACTGATTATTCAATAAATACAGTCTATTTTTCCTAATTATGTAGGAAATCATATCTTTGTAATAAAAGGAGTGTTTGATAGAATGAGCTCATGAAGAAGAGTGTAGTGTTCAACTGTAGTTCTTTCTACTCCCCAGATGCCATTGGGGTAAAAGTTACCCAAATGAGAGAAGATTCTGTTGACCCTGAAGTTGAAGTATGGTGGAGATTTTCTAGAAAAATCCATTCAAATCTTTTTCTCTCCCAGATCATGAAGGAAAGAGGAGACATCTACTGAATGTGAGGTGGAGCCAAAGGCATCTATTGATGACTGAAGAGGAGGCATGAATATGACAAAAACAGGAACCTAGGCCAAAAAAGATGATTCATAGATGATTCAACCTGGAGGCCCCCACCTTATTTTATTAGTAAAAAAAGATGTGGTGGCGAGTGTATGGGGAGAGAAAAGAAATTAAAACACCATGATCCTTTGAATACAGTCCAAGATTTACTCTGCATAATCCAGTCATATTTTTGACAGTTCATACCTCCTCTGTCCCCAGTAACAGAACGGTGATCTTTATGGGGCTGGCGTGAGGAAGCTGGCAGGCACGGCCCCCGTCACATTAAACTGTCTCAGTGAAGAGGCAATTTGTTTGATATTAAGAGTTATAAAAATATCAGCACAGAGCGGTTATGCCATGGATATTGCACAAGCCAATCTGAATTTTAATGTAGTGTGAGCAATAAGCACCGCATTCCTGAACTCCTGCCACACTCCCTCTGCAAATATTTGAAGAGAAAAAGAGGTTTTGAGTGTCTTGCTCTTTTCCACTTGTGCTTCATGCAGGGTTGCTCCTCACCAGATGTGTGGGAGCTGGCAAGGGTTTCCAGGTGCCTGGAAGGGGGGTTCTCAGGAAGCCCCACACAGGAGATCCAATGACATCCCTGGCATCGTGTGCAGAGAGAATGGGGTCGGCTTCCTAGCACCTCTGTTCATGCCCCTCACTCACAGAAGGAGTCATCCAGCAGCCAGGACTCAGCTCCTCCACCCAGTGTCTCCTGATTTTCATCCCAAGTATTCTTTAGTGTCTTAGTCCAATGGAATGCCATTGCCCAAGCATCCCACTCCCCTCCTCATCCTCTAAGTCCACCTTAAAATGCCCTTCTTCTTACTGTGCCCCGATCACACCCCGTCTCTTTAGCCCATAGATGTACACTCTGACTTCTCCCCTCAGGCCCCTTCCATCGGTTTTCTCATTATTTCCCTTTACCGCCATTCCTCTCCCTTCACCTCCCAGTCACCTCTTCCCAGCCTCTTCTCCCATAAATATCCATTTAACCTTACAGATAGATCTTTCTGAAACATGCTAACCAATTAATTTCACTTCCACAGAGTGCCTACTCTGTGTCAGGTGTTGTGCTAGTGGCTGCAGGAGACACAAATATGAACAAGACCTGGTGGTCTCTGCTCTTCAGGGACTCACAGTCCAGTTGGGAGGGGGAAGAGGGGGTGCCAGAGGTGGTGGGGGTGCCAGACAAGGATTCTGGTCATTTTTACTCTGAGGGCAGAGTGATATAAGATCCCCAGTAGAGGTCCAAACACAGGCAGTAAAGGGCCTAAGAAGGAGAGATGTGTCTGAAGAGGGGAAAGAGAGAACATATCACGGTGGCTACTGGCTATGCCTTCAAGAAGGGGTACAGTTGGCAGGTGGCAGTTGGAGAACTGGGCAGAGAAGAGTCTATCTTAGGCAAAGCAGAGAAATGCTCTGATGGGGGAATTCATGGGGAATTGTTAAGAAATAGTGAGTCATCCAGCTTGTCTGACAGGGCTCAGAGAAGTTCAGGGACATGCCCAAGCTAATGAAAAGGTAAGTCTGATATAGCATGCTGTTTGTCTGATTCCCAGTTCAGAACGCTCTTCGTTACACCACAGCAGTAATTCTCAAGGTGTTAGCCTGAGACTCCTGGACTCCTTGAGATCCTTTCAGGGTGTTGAGAGGTCAATGCTGTTTCAAGGTCGTTTGCCTTTGCTTTCTTATTTACCTCCGGGTGTACAGTGAGGCTTTTTACTGTGCATTTGGAAGATCTTTGTAACTCAGTGAACCAACATCTTCCAAGTGACCAGTGCATGATGTTACAAATCATGCATGGGTGAATCATCTGCTCAAGGCCTCTCTCTCTCTCTTCCTCTCTTTGTGTGTGTGTGTCTCTCTCTCTCTTTCCTGGCTGTTGCTCTCATTCTCAGGCTTATCCTTGAATCCTTTCATCTGGAAGTTTCCTTCCTTCCCCTTTTACCCAACTTCCTTTCTGCAGCACCTTCCACTATACTCCCTCACTCTCTTCCTTCCCAGATTCCGGATCTAGGCTACTTACATTTCTCAAGCCAGCCTCCATTTCTCCATGTTCTGTTATCCCTGAAACTCCCTCTCTAATGTTTCATAATTCTTTCACAGGCATGGTCTCCGTTTCTTCTAGAGTTTTTGGAGGCTATCTATGCTTCTCAACTTTGGTCACCAGCTTCTCAAAAGTTCTTATTTGCTGCTGCAATGATAGATAAGTGTTCACATTTGTGAATTATGCTCATCACCTTTGAAGTTATGAGAGACTCTTCTGAACCTCCCAGCCCAGCCCTGGGTCCAACTTCGTGCAAAGGAGGAGGGGTGCTCTGGCTCTGATGGAGGGAGCACAGTCTTGGAGACAGGCAGACCTGTTGCAGAGCCAGCTTTGCCACAATCTAACAATGTCGGTTTAACCAAGTCACTCCATCTCTCTGAGCATTAGGCCCTGTTTTTATTGAGTGAAGATAATAATACTAACCCTGCAAAGTTCTTATGAAAATTCAATCAGAATTTACACATATGGCAGAGAGTAAGTGCTCATGTGGATTCACTATTATTATCAGAGAGACATGATGGCAATCAGTGAATGTGAGTGTCTCTTACAAGGCAGTTAATTATTTGTCTTGATTATTACAAATTAAACTACAACCTAAACCACTAGGTCTCCAACTTTCACACACAGCAGAATCACTTGGGCAGCTTGTTGAATATAAGGAGGCCCCAGAAATTCTGATTCAGTAGTTTATGAGTAGAGTCTTCACATCTATAATTTTAATGAACTGATGTACACCAAACACTGGCCCATATATTTTCTGAGTTTTCTGGAATCTTAAATTTTCCCACTATTTAATGAGATTATTCAATTCTTAAAAACCTACACAGCTTGTGTTTGATGATCTTTATGAATATCTCACAGGTTTTCATTCATTCTTTCATTCATTCACTCACATGCATTCTTTGTATTGAATTAATGGTTGCAATAGCTCACCGAGCTGTCCTCTGCATAACCCACTAGCCCCCGCCTCCCATACCTTCCGTCTTTCACAGAGCATGGTGTGCAGGGGAGCCAAGAGACCTTGGGCACTTTCTTTAATATTATCAAACCTCCTATTTCTCTGCTTTTGCAGTGAGGACAGCACAATCTCATGGGGACATTGTGAGAATCATCCAGGCTAATGTGTGTGGGGGCCTTCTGTGATGTGCCACCCAAATGCTACTTCTAACCATTTTCTTTTGTGGAAAGCCCAGGTGCTTATTCATGTAAAAGAGGGATTGGACTTGCCAGTCTCTGAGGCTTCCAGTGTTTTTGTACTTCCTCAAACCCTCCATCACTCCAAGGACAGTGCTGGCTCAGGACGGGCTGAGTGGACACCAAAGTCTGGCCTCTCCTCCCCCTCCCATTCAATCCTGACCAAACAGCACCTGCACTGTCTATAGTCAGCTTTTGCAAATATGCTCAATGCTTTGCAAGCCTGTTGTCTTTTTTATTCTTCCTACATAATTGTTTGGACTTACTTGATGTACCTTGAATGGCGGATTCTTTATATAATCTAAATGCTTCTTCACCTCTCTACCTGTGGGTACAATGAGGTCACAAGGGACTGTGTGTTTGGCTCCTGGGACTGGAGAGGTGCGGCTAGGAGCTTGAGACCACCACCCTCTGCCATCCTCCCATGGCTCCTCCTAGCCATCTCAGGTGGTACTCTGGGGTTGCCATGATGCTTTCATGAATCTCTTTGCTGTGCCTCTTGCTTCTTTTCTGTGTCGCCATCATCACTGTGCTCAGGCAGCCCCTTGAAGGGTGGCCACCACCACTTTCTCTGGACAGCTATTAGCTGAACATCTACAGACTGGGAAGGGAAAGGCTTTTCTCTTCCTTTGTGACTCCTTTACAGGGATGCCTGAGCTCCAAGATGTTCCAGCTCTTTTCACTTTGCATATACACAACCTTTTTTCTGCAAGGAGGCTCAAGCAGTGTTGGCCTCATTCTATGCAGAAACATTTCCATTTACTGCTCAGGTCCTGTTTCCAGATTGGTTCATAATGGTGGCTTCTTTCCCTCAGGATCTATCTCCTGAAGTTCCTCACTGCAATTTGGCTTTCATGAAGGCATTGCCAATGTCATCAGACGTGTCTGTATATGTCCAAATCCCAAATTGTTTGTTTGTTTTCTGGAAGCTTCCCAGCCCTGCATAAATCAGTTGGTACAAATAGACTGAGGAGTGTGGGGTGCAGGGAGCCCAAAAGCTTATCCAGGACATAGCGTTATACCCAGAAAGCATGCTAAGGTGGGCAAAATCCTCTCTGTCATTCTTCATGTGAGAAACACCTATAGGTAGGATCAGGTAATTAGAGTTTGCAATGGAGGTGGATGGTGAAGAAAATGGCCTGCCCTGCCTATGTGAAGAGTTATTGTTTCTTTCTTTGTCATTTATTTATTTCGGAAATAGGGTCAGCATTGAAAGAGCAGGAAGCTTTGAAGTGTTTTCCAGAGAGTGATGAAGGAGAAGCCAGGGAGCACAGAATCAGGAGAAGCCAGTAGGTGGGTGAGGCCAGGACCCTCTGCCTCCTGCAGGCAGGCTGTGGAGCTCAGCAGTGATTCCTGTCATGGGTGTTTCCCCAGCTGTTGTGTGGAAGCCACTCAGTGAATGGCTGTGGCCCAGAATCAGGAGAAAGGGAGAAGGAGTGAGGGTGTAAAGGTAGTGGAGAGGGGTAAAATTTCTAGATTGGTTTTGGGGATGCAATAAACTTAATGAATTGAGAAAAGCCTACAGTCTGTCCTCAGAATTATTGTATTAATTGCAAAGGTACGATAGACACAGAGGATCCTTCTCCTCAAGGAAAGGAAATGTGGCATCCTTTACTCATCTCTCATCCCACACTCACTGCGTGCTCTCTGTGACATTCACTTTCAAGGCCCTCTCTGTCAGGGGACTGGCAGGACCTGCACTTGACTGGTGTTGGTGCAAAGTGGGAAGGAAGACTGCCGGCTGGTGCTTCCAGTGCAGAGTCCAAGCCTGGATCAGAAACTGCTGTGAGAAAAGAGAGCACAGAGACTGGGAGACCTTGCTGAGAAAGAACAGACAGGAGTCAAAGAGGGAGTGAACGCCAAGCAAAAAGAAAAATGAAGAGCAATGACCGCACGGTCCTAAGGCTAACTGTGCTGCTAGCAATAACTGGGAAGTTGGGAATGGGCTCTGGCTTGGAAGGAAAGATAACAAGCTCTGCTTCGGACAAGTTTTGTTGCAGGGGTTAGAAGGCCAACCAAATAGAGATCTTTCATAGACAATAAGAAATATGAGATAGGAGAAGGATAAGGGGTCAGTGTTTGAGAGTAGGCCGAGCAGCTGTCAGATAATGAGAGCAGTGCCGGGTTGGTGAGATAATTCGTCTACTTAAGAAATATTCATTGAGTGCCTACTGTGTGCCAAGCATGGATCTGAGCCCTGGGAATACTGCAGTGAATCAGACAGGGAAGGCATCTTGAATGATTTGTACAGAGGAAGAGAATAAGTGCTGTCAAGTCACGAATGGGGCCGGGGGAAGGAGACAGCATCAGTGTGGGAGGTCAGCCCAGGATGCAGGAGGCCAGGAGAGGAATAATAGCATGATGGATCAGCTGGGGCCTGAGCAGACCTACATATAACAGATAATCCAAACAGTGGAAGCCTAAACAAAGCAGGGCTCTATAAGGATTTCACAAAGCAAGAGATGTGGAGGCAACCATCCAGCTCTGGTTCAGGAACACCATCAAGTAGAGGACCAGGCATTCTGCCCTCCAGAGCTGCATAGGCAACTGCCTGCATCGTGTGATCAGAGAGTCAACCATGGTCCTCCTGTCCCCAACTTCAGAACCTTGCATTTCTTCCTTCTCTGGTTTGAGGTTGTGGTTTTCAAAGTGTACTCTGTGGTGCCCTAAGGAACTATGGAGATATCTCAGGGGTAGCCATGGGGACTAAAAGGCCAGCCAAGGGGGCTGGTCCTCAGGCACAGTTGGCCACATTTTAAACAGAGCCTTTATCATAGTTATATTATATATGATTAAATGCATATATTAACCCCAATTGCTGTTTCTCAGAAGAGTCCCTAAAAATGAATGTTTCCTAGAGGAACAGTTTGCCTGAATAGCTTTCTAGAGTGAGCAGGGGCTCATTTGTGAAGACTACCCACTGCTGCCAGAGGTGTGGTCTACCAAGGCACTGGATAATGTGTACATATGTGTGTGTATGTGTGTGCATGTGTGTGCATGTGCTGCATATGCACTCATCTGTGTGTCTTTCAGTGCCATGTACCTTTCCTCCCCTCAGTGACCTGAGCCCTTCCCTCCCTAACGATGTCTGCATCCTACCCCATAAAACATCCCTTATCCATTCCAAATCTGGGGTCTTCTTTCCAATTCTTGTCCTAAAGCACAGTACCGTGTTGTAAATTTATTTTAGAATTTGTAGCTTTGGGGCATTTGAGGTGGGGACAGAGGAGAAGAAACAGGCAGGGAGAAAGGGAGTCTAGAGAAGATGCACAGGATGCCAAGTCGTGCTTGCTTCCAGGGAGGAAGCCTGGGCTGCTGGAATTACAGTTGTGAGACCATGCATTGTCCAGTCTCCATGTCAGTGCCATCACTCTCCTAGACTTGAGAAGGGACCTCACATTTGGTAAGAGTAAACTGTGTGCCTGACATTGTCCTAGGGGCTCTCCTATAATCATTTACTCTTCATACCAACCCTGCAAGACAGGCAATTTTACCCTCATTTTATAGATGAGGAAGACTTCCTTCATTTATGTTTGAAGGCTGCTGTGAAGGCCAAAAGAAAATGTGTGGAAGAAAAATTTACAACAGGGGAGGTGTTGTCCACGTGCATGAGTTGATATCCCTGGCTGACTTTCCACTTGACCCATAGGACAATTTAGTACCAAAGAAAATTCATCTACCCTCTTTCTGTCCCTAGCCTACTGATGACAAAAATGGAACATAGAAGGAGAAGGTCCAGGAAGATTCTTTATTTCAAGGGAATAAGATACAAGTCCTGCCATAAAAGCCTCCAGAGAAGCAGGTAGAAAAATAGCCAGTCTTGTGGGTGAACTGAAGGTGCACGATATAAGCTCTGGCTGGTGACTTTATCTCTCCAAGCCTTAGCTTCTTTATCTGTATAATGGGATCAATAATAGGACCTGCCTCATCAGGCTGCCATGAGGAGTGAGTAAGTGAATGCACATAAAGAAATTGGCAATGTCTGCCGTGGTGATGGCTTAGTAGCTGTTAGCTTCAGTCATTACGGTTTACAGATGAGGAAACTGAGGGACACTTTCCCTAAATCCCAAGCCAGGAGAGTTCAGACTGATCTCTCTCTCCCACTCCTGCTCAGAGCCTGGCTCCCTGGAGCCCTTTCTGTTGTTTACACATGTGTGTGGGAAGTGCTGCTGGGGAGGGTGTGGGAACAAGGCTTTATGGCTGAGGAGGGATTGGAGTCGTGTTTCCCTGTGGGTCTCATTTCCCAATCTGGCAAGGCTTATTCAACTCCCCACTTTCCTCACTGCCCCTCACTGCCGTCCTCCCTGCCGCTCCCTTTGTGAAGGGCCTGTTTCGACTCCTGGCTAGGAGAGTAGCAGTTGGGAATCCCTTCTTATTCCAAATTTTTAATTTTATTATAGTCATTTATAACTGTCTCAAGGGTCATCCTCAGGGAAGATATTTCCCCTATTGTGTCACAGACTCAAACTAAGATTCTTAAAAGTCTCTTTAACTTTGAAAAAAGACCCATGGAATTATTTTAAAGGAAGGTGAGTATGAATGAGAAAATGCGAAAGAAAGAGTTAGGGATGGGGAGAGAGAGAGACAGAAGTTTCTACACTGGTTGATGTAAGATCAACAAGACCCTATGGAATTGAGCCATCTGTGGAGATCCTCAGGAGGGAGAGATGGCCCAGGACAGTGCAGGAAGTGTAGGGTAGGTGGGGTGTGTGACCGGGGTCCTAGGTCTTCCAGTAGTTTGACCCTGGTACTTTCTACAGAACTGAAATGTGGGTGTCTCAGGAACCTTCTAATATGAAGGGTTTGAGTGGAAATCTCCTGCCATAGTGGCTTGAGAAGGCTCCAGGGAAAGGTAACCCATTTACTCACAGCAGCCATTAATGTTCAGACCCAGAGGAGTTTAGCAGATTAGCTCTAGATTTATAAGACCCAGGAAAGTGGATACTGGGCTGACCAGGAAGGGATGGGGCTGAGGGAAAAGAGGAGACCAAGCCTGCTGGACCGGATTTGGAGGCATCAGTGACCCAGTGACCTGGGGGAGAGGCAGATTTTGTAGGGTCTTCATTTTCTTCTGGGGCCAGTCCAATTATCTTGGATGGTGGGCCTGCTAATGGAGATGGGTTGGCTTGTGGAGGACATGAGAAGGGAGAGAGATCAGGATATTATATTTAGGGAATTATGTTAAAGGGTAAAATCTAGAAGCCATAGTCTGAAAGAATTTATATTTAGTGGGGGAAAATCAAAGGATGCAGAAAAGAAAATAAGACAAGGAAATTCTGGCTGTGACTAAATCCTAGGAACAGGTGCTCAGACCTAAAGAGCTGCTGCCAACCAGAGGTCTTGGTGGACTGACTGATGGCAAGGTGTCCGACTTCTCAGGGTCTCTTGAAATCCCTTTCTTTTGGTGCCACACAGAGGCTCTAAGGGAGGAGGTCCTTGTTCTGACACCCTGAGGGTGGGCTTTGAACTCTCCCTCCCCTTCATCATCTCATCCTTGGGAGCAACCCAGGATTCCTGGACTCTCAGAGGGTAAAGCCAAGATTCCCAGGTGGGACCTCTCATCTTTGGGGAATGCCTGTCCCACACACTGAGCCTGAACTTAGAGCACACAACTGTAGGGTGTCATGAGTTGATCTAAGGTATGAGCATCTGCCAGGGTTATTTTATTATCTCCCCTGGCCTGAATGATTACTCTCTGTATTTAAACAAACATAAAAAGGTAAAACAAAAATAAAAAAACAATGTATTCTCAGTCTTGCATCTCACCAGTCTGTAGGTTCAGATAATGACATCTGAATCATAGCTTTGAGCCTTGCTACCTTTGAGCTCCCACCTGCTTCACAGTGTCTTACTGAGTTCCCTCCTCCCAAACATTCTTGGACTACCCATGGGGTAGTTGCTGCAGTCTGAGCTACCATTTGATGCTGGCTTCTGTTACTTTGGCCTGTAACATCTGCTATTGAGCAAGAGTCTTTGTTTGTCCCAGGATTGTCACGATAAGGGGCTCGCTCTGTCATCCCAAATTGCTGCCAACTGGCTCCGCCACTGATGTTCATAGGAAGTGAGAACATTGTGTCCCCAGTGCTTCATTGAGGAAGATCTCAATATGTGGTTGTCTCTATCTCAAAGGGTCACAATTTAGTGGGACAAAATTTAGTCAATTTACAAACACACAGACGTTTCTTCTCTTTGTGACTTTATGATAGCTGAATTGGGACAAGTTCCTAATGTTACTCAAATGCTGCACACAGAGCCACCATCACTCTAAGCCCCAGTCCTGCTGCTGCGTCTGCTTCACCTTGGCAGACTTTCTTACTTTTGGTGAATTATCTCACACGGTTCAGATCATTCCTTTCTGCAAATGGGCTTCCATAAGGAAACACCAAGTAGCTCACCAGACATGTCTATTTATGTGCAAACTCCTATAGAATCAGTTTAAGATTTTTTTGAGCGATATCTCATTTCTGCTGTAATCAAGGGATCACATAGATTTTTGAGAGAAAGGTATTTTCCAGCTCCATCTAGGAGAGTGTTCCAGGGGCTCCCTTCTGGCCCAGCTGGGACACCTAGTTATTCCAATTAGCAGCAATACCTAGGCAGAACTTTCCTGAGGACCGAATCTGCCAAGAGTTAGTCCAACACATCCACTACCACCACAAAGCTCAGGACCACCTTCCCACCCCACTATGGCTGAATAAACCATACTCCTGGGGCAAGACATGCTCCCAGATCCCTGCACTGAATTATCTCATCAGGCAAGACCTCCACTATTTTGGGAAATAGTTACTGTCTTCTGTCTTACTCAACAGGGCACACTAAGGACCCAGAAGGGAGAGAACATTTACTTTAATTAGTATGGACTATAATGCAGAGAACCTGTAGCCATGAATCAAGTGTATTCATACCAGAGTGGATGTGTCTGAGAGAAGGCAAAGATCTCCTTTTTTGGACTCATGAAGCTTCATGAAGTGTCTTCTCTTGGTCACTTATCTATGGGCCAGGTGAATGTGCCATATTGGATCCTTGTCATAACACCTCCACTGCCCATAATGTCTTCTCCCTTTTCTTTCCTTTGTTTCTTTTCTGTATCCCTTCCTCCTTTCCTCCCTTTCCTTCTGTACCTTCCCTCTCTCCTTCCTTCTTCCTATACACCTCACACGCAGCTGGGTACTAAAGGGATGAGGGATGGGTAAGACATTGTCCTTGCCCTTGAAGGGCAAGCACATCATATGGTGGGGAAGGCAGATGTGTACACAATTAACTATAATAAAATATGGTGAGCAATATAATGGAGATCTGCCCAAAGTGTCCTGGGAGCACGGAGGAGGCAGCAAAGAAGCTGCCTTAGAGGTCATCAGGAAAAGCTCCACTGAGAAGGTGATTTCTGAGCTGCCTTTTGAAGACCAAATAGGAATGTCCAGGTGTGTAAGAATGGGAAGGGCTTTCCAGGCAGGGAAACTGTGAAAATAGTGCATGGCATATAGTCTGATTTGGCCAGTGATAGAGTAAGGAATGCAGGAACATTTGAACAGGTAGCTCAGGATCAGTATGGGCTGGGGTCTGAGTGTCATGCTTAGGAACTGCATTTTGTTCAGTATATGATGGAGAGCCACACACAGAATTTTTCTTTGGGCAACACTTCTTGACTGGCAAGGCTCACACGGCAATACTCAAGGTGGGCAGTGAACTTTGTGTGTAACTGTGTTTAATCAACCAACGCATCGAGTTTTTATTAATGGCCAGTGTTTGCAAGGTTCTATGTTAGCTACAGTGAGACTGCAAAAGACACATTATGATTCATATACTATAGGAGGTCAGATTCATCCTCACTTAGAAAAAGTTAAGGGTAAGGAAGGGGAGTACAGTACAAGATTGTGTGGTTGAAGGGCTGAGCGAAGATAGCAGACAGCAGAGGAGTCTGAGTAGGTCTCCCGGAGGAGGGGGTCTGAAGGATTAGCAAGAGGTCATTCTTCATAGGGAAGCCACATGGGCAAAGACTTGCATGGAATGTGTTTGGACAGTGAGGAATCTGGCCTGCCTGGACATACACTGGGATGCTGGGAAAAAAGAGGAATACAGAGGGATGGCTAGATGAAGGAAGTTCTTGAAGCGAGGTGCAGCATCACAGTACCTCTGGGTGGGGAGGAACTTTAAAACCCTTCTAGAAAAACTATGTATGCCTCACCAGTCCTACATGTGGGTTTCCTCTGTAATATCCCTACATGTGATCATCAGTCTTTGTTGGGAAATATTTCAAGGTGGGAAAGATCATTTCACCTTTAAATGCCTCTGTTGGGAAGTCCTGTGGAGCCTAGCTCATGGTTTCTGCTGTTCACTGATTTCAGATATCTCTCTGTGTGTCATCAGCATCTCTCCCTGTTTGCTGCAGAGCAGTTCTTCTGATTTTCTAAACAAGCTCAGCAACTTTTTAACTTCCCCTTTTCCAGGTTGGAAACTCAGTTTCTTCAACTGTTGTTCCACAGGTTCAGCTGGTGAAAGCGCTCCCTTTGATTCTCCTTTGAAGCAGGATCTGCTCAGGGCTGTGTAGTCTGGACACAGTTCAGTGGGTGGTGACTAGCCTCTGTAAAATGACGCGTTTTAAATGGTATTTTGTGAAAATGAGGTTGGGCTCAGAGTTCAGGATAGACTGGGATGATTCAACTGCAGGAAGGTAAAATTTGGGGGACCTTGGCAGGAGTTTAGGCCTAGGACTTGGATCAGGGGTGATGGGGGTCAGGGGATAAGTAGGAAAGATGGAAGCCCCAGGTCATTTCAAAATTTTAATAAAAGAAAAGCGAGACAATGATGACTTTAAGTTTTCTAATCTGAAAGCCATGGCAATAGCATGGGCAGAAGTGGGGTGGTGGGGAAGGGAGCTGACTGGGGAATGGTTCTGAATTTGCTGCTAAAGGAGGCTGTGGACATACTCTGGGAGCCCAGGTTCATGGTTAGATTGGAAACATGGGCTTTGGATTCATGAAAACCAGGGAACCTGGGAGTGAAAATATACAGAGGAGAGAGCCATCAAGAAAGACTCCTATAGGAAATCCTCAGCGCGCAGACTAGAAGAGCCCAAGACCCCCACAAAGGAGATAGGGACTCACAGAGTTTTCCAGAGAGCAGCATCGACAATGCCTAAGTAGAGGGCTTCCAAAAGGAGAGAGTGGTTAGTGATAGCAAACGCTCAGGAGGATAACGAAAGTGAGGCCACTGGGTTTACCTGGGGGAAGTCAGTTTCTGCAGACTCAAGGGGGTCAAAGCGACCCTGGTGGAGATTCAGAAGGGACTGTGTGTCTGGATACTCCTTCCCAACACCCCCACCGCAGGAGAGCTACATTTTCCCCTCTCCCCTCAGCCCACTGGTCCCTCCCATTGTCTATCTTCTTGCCTTCACTCCCAGTTCCTCAGTGCTGACCACCAGTTGGTGGTCTCCTTGGTGGCATGGCTGAATCACTTTTCCCCAGGGGGGAAGGTGGGGTATTCTCTCAGCAGGGTGCAGCTCCTCAGGGGAGGCCAGGCCCACCCAGGCTGGCCAGCCCACTGTGAGAGCAGCCTGCACTGACAATGCATCTGCCTGGCATGTGCATGAGAACCAAGGTGCTGCTGTGGCAATGACAGCCTCACAGGCCCCTAAGGTTGCAGCTGAACTAGGGAAATATATTTTACTTGACATCTGAATGCTATGGTTCCCAGAGGTCAGAGGGCGAGTTGGGAGAAGCTCCACCCCTCCCTCTCCCTGGCCAGCCCTTTCCCTACAGGGAAACCCCAACACCCTGGTGCATCCTATGAACTTCCTGTTTCTATCTCCCTCAGCACTGAGCAGTCTTCTTTCCCCTGGCCATCAGCTTCTTACTGCCCAGGAGCTCACTCTGGTCTACGCCAAGGGCAAATGTGTCTGCTAAAGTGAAGGGTGATTTCCAAGCTTCTTCGGCAGAGACCCCAGAATTCTAGTAATGAGGGAGACAGGTTATGCCAAGCCTGCTTCTCCCAGGATGCACTGGGAGCCTGGGAACCAGGAGGGAGGGAGGAGGCTCAGCTGAGGAGCTCAGGATTTATAATTCTATGCATCATTAAGTAGTCCTCTGAAAGTAGTGTCCCCCTATACATCATCCATGCTTAGTAAACAGCACGCTGACATTACATTAGAGGCTGGAAATGAATTTTCTCTTTTATAGGGAAATTGAGAATCCACCAAGAAGAAAGAAAGAAAGAAGAAAAAAACCTCAAAACCAATTATCTAGGCATTTATGAGTTCCACCCTGGTCCCTCTCTCTCTCCTCTCTCACTCAGATGCAAAGAAGGATTTAATATTTAATACATTAAGAAAAGAAAGAAACTTTGATAGATTATGTGGAATCTGGCGTTAATTCTCTCTGCCCCTCCTTACTTCCTCATTCTCCCCTCCCAAAAACCCTTTGCCTGGGTCTAGCTGACATTTAAATGGATTAAGGTGTTCAGATTTCCTTAACAGTGTTGACATTTTGGAAATATTTCTGGCTTTTTTTCCCTCTCTCTCCTCTAAATAATAATAATAAATAAGTATTGGAATGGATCTTCCCCCTCCCACTGGAAGGCGGGCTCCAGCCCTGTCCTACTCTCTAGCGCTGAGGTGATTTACATTTTCCCTTCTTATTTACAAGATTAAGGACAAAGAGAAGTCAAAGTCCTCCTTGGGAGATAGTGGGCTGAGTGTGGGAGCGGGGGTGCAACTGGTCAGATGGAATTCTGCTGCTCGCTAACTTATTTCCCAGACCTGCAGCCCCTTCCCCTCATATTCAGGGTTTAGCATGGGGGAATCTGTCTGCCTGTCCCAGGTCCTGCACTGTGCCTCCACCCTGGCTCCGTGGATCCTCCTTCTTGTCACAGGCACTGTCCTTCCTCTTTGTAATGTGGTCGGGCTCCTTTGCAGACTTGCCCTCACTTACCAGACAGACACGCCTGGGAGTTCCCCTTCCCTTTAGAAATATAGCCCTGTAGTGTAATGAGGAACCCAGAGAAAAGGAGGTGCATATGATTCTGTCTATTCACTCATCTCCCTGGAATTTGAGTAGCCTTTCTTGCACTGAGCAGTGGTGTGTTCCCATACCTAGATGCCAAGGCCCTTGAGTGGTCCATGTCTTTTTAATCTCCGTGTCCCAGCTCACAGCACAACACTTGGTACATAGTAGGTGCCTATGAATGTTTAAGGCAGGCAGGAAGGAAGGAAGGAAGGAAAAAGGAAAGGGAAAGAAGAGGAAAAGAAGACAGACCCCCTGCAGTTGGAAGTCTTCATTGGTTGGCTAACATTCTCAAATTCCTGATGCTCTATGTGGCCTCCAAACAAAATTAATCAGCAGATGTACAAAGTAGCATGATGCCCAGCTCTGTGCTGAGTCCTGCCCACGAGCTTCCCAGAGTTTAATGGTTGTCGTTATTATTGTTTGCAGAAATAACGGACAATGTGTACAGAGAACCCAGTGTTCCCAAGAGCACATCCTTCTTCATGAATATCAACTAGAAGGAGATGGAATCCGATGGCCTTGGAGAATAATCTCAGTGCTCTTATTTAGTATGGGCTACTTGATTGCTCAGGACTCAGTTTTCTGATATGGAAAGTGGGGTTGATAACAATCCTGACCTGAGGACACTACTGTGACTATTATGAGGATAACACACATTCACTGATTAAGACAGTGACCACACCGTGAGTGGTCAACAAGTTGTATCTGCTTTGTGTTGTAATGTTAGGCATTTAATCCAGTAGCTGAACAATAATGGTTTTCACTAACCAGGCTAAACTGGTCAACGTTTGAGAATATTCCCAAAAAGAAGAAGAAAAGAGATCATCAGAACCTACTATGAGTTCTAACCTGATCTCTTCCTCAAGTTCTGTTTTTATATTCAGGTGCAAGGAAGCATTTGATGTACGACAAAATAAAGCAACTTTGAGAGATTTTTGGAAGAGGAGTTTCCAGAAGTATCTGTTAGAAGAATTTCCACTAGGTTTTGGCCACTTTGGCAGAATTAGTACAGGTTCAGTGCAGACAGTGAGTGGCCTGAGTGATAACAGGCGTGATTCATTCCGATACTCACACTTCTCTGCGGGTAGGTCCCCACCCTCTGCCATTATCTCCTTGTGTTTCTGTACCTAACCCTGGCCTTGCCACCTTGCCACCTGCCTGCTCCTTTCAGTATGCAATGATGTGAGTGTTTTCTAGGGACAATGCCCCAATTTTTAAAAATCTGGATTGCCCCATTTCCACAAAGTTGACTTTTATTCTGTCTTCCAAAGATATCCCAGCCCAAACTTCATGGAACCACCTTCTCCCTTGGGCTGTGTGCGGCCTGCAAGGGTGTTATGTGCATCAGACTTGCTTGGCTTAGCAGGGGACTCAGCAAGACTTCAGGGCTTGGTTTAAATTGCTTTTTTGTATCTTAGTCGTAATCAGCCTGGAGTCTACTTTGTATTTTTGCCCTTTCTTTTCATTTTGAGATCCCTACTCTGTTAATCTATTAATACTTGCATTTTGAGTCATTGACTTTAGATTCACTGCTTTTCATGGTCTGTGACTTAGTGTCTGTTAGATTCAAAAGAAGTGTCCAGCACATATGATTTGCCAAGCACTGTAAGAGGTGCAGGATTAACCGATGACTAAGACACATTTTCCTGCATCAAGCTTATGGCCTAGAAGGGCCTAGAAGGGCATCGAGCTTGCAAACTAGTAAACAGTGTCTACAATCAAAGAGCATTCAAAGGGCTAAATCGGCATAGATTGGGGAGCAGGGGTCAGGGAAAAGGCAGGAGGGAGTCAAGAAAGAAGAGGGCATTCTCTAGGCAGACTGGTGAGGGTGGGGTTAGTGGAGAGGTTGTGCAGAATGCAGAATTTACATACTCGCATTCTTCTTTTCATTTAATAAAGAAGGATTTACTCACTCTTGTCTCCCAGGCTGGAGTGCAATGACACGATCTCGGCTCACTTCAACCTCCACCTCCTGAGTTCAAGCAATTCTCCTGCCTCAGCCACCTGAGTAGCTAGGATTACAGGCGCCTGCCACCATGCCTGGCTAATTTTTGTATTTTTAGTAAAGACAGGGTTTCACCATGTTGGCCAGGCTGGTCTTGAACTCCTGACCTCAGGCAATCCACTTGCCTTGGCCTCCCAAAGTGCTGGGATTACAGGCATGAGCCACCATGCCCGGCCTAATTAGGCTTATATTGGATTAGATGACCCTAATTCTATCTGATTGAGTGCATTCAGAAGATAAGAGAAAGAGAGTCCTGGTTGCAGACCTCAGGTCTTAGCTTCTGCTCTTCTGCTTTCTTCCCTCAGTTGCCACCAAGAGCTTCTATTAATTATGTTCATGTTGTATAGGCTTTGAGTTGGTCACCCCATTCATTCACCCATTTTTTTCTGATTACTGGTGAGGTTGAAAGGATTTTTGTATGTTTATTGGAAACTTGTGTTTCCTCTTCTGTAAAATGATTATTCATGATTTTTTTGACTTCTTTTTTTCTGTTGTTGTTGTTGTTAAGCTGTTTGCCTTTTCCTTACTGATTTGCAGAAATTCTGTCCTGAAAACCTGTGGTTGATTATATGTGTCACAAATATTTTCTCCCAGATTGTGCCTAGTCTTTTCGATTTTTATAGTGTATTTTGATGAACCCATATTCTTGATTTCAACATAGTCAAAGTTAACAATCTTTTCTTTATGAGTTTTATTTTTTATATTGTGTTTTAAAGCAAAAGTATTTCCTATCTTAAAGTCAAAGATATTCCCTCATATTGTCTTCTAAAGTTTTAAATTTTACCCTACATATTTAAGTTATTAAGCCACCTAGAATTGATTTTGTGTATCCTGTGAAGTAGAATTCCAATTTAGTTGGTTTGTATGGTTAAATAGTTGTTGCAGGGAGATTTGTTGAATAGTCTGTTCTTTCCTTGTTGACCTGCACTGTCAGTTGTGTTTATATGAAGTGGTGTTCATACATATATGGATCTATTTCTGGGTTCTGTGATCCTTTCCACTGGATAATTTCTCTATCTCAGCCCTGCTGACAGAGTAGCATATTCGATGAAGCTCTTGAGTCCAAATAGTGAGAGAAGGAGCTCAAAATAATTCCTTTGGTTCACAGAGACCCTTCTTTATAGGGGTGGTTTAATGGTGGTATATAGGGGTGGACTTGAAAAAAAGGATTAAAATCTCAGCTGTGGCACATATGTATGTGAGTTTTGGCACATTTTTCAATTTTTCTGAGCCTCAGACTCTTCATCTGTTAACTGGGAATAGTAGTTTCAACCCAAGAAGCTGCTTTGAGGAGTAGATTAAATTTTGTATTGTAAAGGATGTGAAAGTGCCTGGCATTATAATGGGCCTGGGAGGTGGTGTTTTGCAGCTCTCCTAAACTAAGGCTACATGGACATTTTCTAACGGCTTCAGCCCAAAGTGAGTCAGGTCTTGGAATTACCCCACAAGAAAATGAGACATAAGCCCCCAAATGAATTATTTGTTTCAGATCACCGAACTGTCTTCCCAAACCTCCTGACTTAGTTCCAAACTCATTTTAGAGGACATGGGGCTGTGACGTTTCTCTGCTAAAAATGATTGAGGATAACTGGGAAAAGTAAACTTGCTATGTATTACTGAATTAGGAATAGCAGATGAGGGAAAAAGTCATGCAGGGAAAGTCATTGTCAAATGCTTGAACTCTAGGTTCTGAAGTCCAACTTAAAGAAAGGCTCTTTTACTAATTATTGGCAATATAATAATTTAAAAAGCACTTTATAATTCATAAAGTCCTACTATGTAATTTGGTCCATTTTATTCTTTTTACACCATGAAATGGTCTGAGATTTGAAGTTGGCTCTGAGAGTGTGAGACATGCTCAAGTTTACAGAGCAAGGAGGTGAGGTTGGCAGGTCTCAAACTTAGGCTGGGCAACTCAAACTCTCTAGTTACACACAAATGGTGACTCTACCTTTATGTACTGAGATAATTTCAAACATGTTTTCCACCATTCTCGCACATACTCTTGTAGGTCAGCTCACACTCTTCATAAAACATTAATTATCACTAGCTGGGCCAAGATTTCTAGTAGAACTGGGGTTGGGCATTCTTCCAGGCAACCGCCAAACTCAACTCCCAAAAATGCAAGCAGTTTTTAAAGTATTGTTTGTACACAAATGGAAATGCTTTCTAATGCAATTCCCCTCATGTATTTGTTATGGAGTTCCATCAGGGCTGAAATTGTCCAGCATATATTGGTCTTGAGACAATGGTGAGGCTAGTAGATACCTGTTTACATGCCAACATGGCACCAGGAGTTCCAGGCCAGGTTTTACCAACCTCAAAAATGTGGCCAGTGTCTTTGGGCACTTGGTCCTACCCTGGCAACATCTTGAGAGCAGCATCCTGGGAGCTAAAGGAGTTTGACAGTTGCCTGAAAGAAATCCAAGTTTCTGGGTTTCCTTGCCTGTCCCAGGCCATCCTTCACACACACACACACACACACACACACACACACACACACACACACACACACACACACACACAGTGCTTCCCCTTCCCCAGTCTCAGGTACTCAACCCAAGAGCACCAAGGACTTCCTTACCGTCTCTAAGTTTTGATGCCTTCAGCTTCTTTTTCCAGTATCTCTCATTATTGAATTGAAATGCTTTTTAATTGAGATGTTTCTTCCCACTTTCCTAGCAGATAGAAAATTTCTCTGATGTCGCTCAAGACTCAGACCATGGCCTTCTCTCCCTTGTTCACCACACTCAAGGAGTCATACGTCTCTCCTTGTAGATGACCTCTGAATCTCATCACTTAGACCTGATCACTGATGAGAACTTTAGACTGTGTCTCCAGGTATCTATGCATATCTCCCTGTGTTCTCTTAAGCTCTCCTCTCCTCATTAATTGTGACTCTTCTAATTTTTATTTATCCATCAATGTTGCTATGATTTCATTGATGATCAAGACTCATCCTTGACTTCTGTCTTCTCCTTCATTCTCTATGTCTTATTCAGTAATCAAATCAATTTATTCTCTGTTTCATAACATCTCTTCCCATCATTATTGCCAGAACCCTGGTTTAGGCCTTCACACCATGTTTCATTAGCCTCCTAACGTGATTTCTCATGGACAGTTTCAATGTCATGTTCACTCATCATGCCCCTTCTCCACAACAGATTTTACAAAGCCTTCCTTTGTCAACCCTTATGGGAGAGCTTTACAGCCCTTTTAGTAAAAGGACTTGTCTTCAGCCAAACACATTCACTAACATTGAGGTTTCTTAATTTTTGTAGCAACTCTCACCACTGTGCTTATACATGTGTGAAATTCTGGGCTCAGCACTCCCGAGAAACCTTCTTAGATCACCCCCTTCCACCAAGTCCCCTTTCTTTCCTATGGGTCTCTGTGCAGGCACGTCATTCTTTGGTAACATCCTGCCTGGCATGACCATCATCCTGATTCATGTCCGTCTTATACCTTGTACCCTGTGTCTGGCTGCACAAAACTCCTGCTCCTGCTCTGAATCACCTACTGTTTCTCTGATGCACTGTGACATTCATTAAATTCAGTGGGATTAATGGATGGAGTATTGTTTCTCAGGACACAGGAGAAGGTTGGGGTTGGCCTCCTTTAAATTAGTGCAGACTTAAGCTATCTTCCTTGTTGCTCTTGATGTGGCCAGACCAACTCTCTATTTGTCATTGACCCCTTTTCTAAACAATGCGCTTAATTTTCCCAGCTCTCCTTAGTTCCTAATTTCTCTCAACAATCCACTTATCCTGGTTCCCTTTTGGGGCATGGTCTTGATTCATATCTTACTGAGCTCTCTGGGACACAGTGTAATAGGCTATAGTCATAGACTCAGGAAAAGGGACAAGAAATCAGAAAATTGTATTCCTTTTATAGCACTGGAAAAGTCACTTACCTTCTTTGACTCTCCATTGTCTTCCATGGTAAACTATAAATAGTAATATTTCCCCTCTCAGGATTGGTGTGTGATCCAATGAGATAATGAACATGGAAAACCTTTGCACACCGTGAAGCACTATGTGAGGGGTATTATCAGCCCTCCTTCTCTTTACCTTCAGATATCGCTCTCTACCCACAAAGTGCTTCCTTTACCTTTCATCTCACCTGTGGCCTCCATCTGACTCTGGCTGCAGCAACTTCAGTCTTTCCCTCTTCGTGCATTCTTTCCTCTCTATTGACAATCCTTTCCCTGCCTTACTCACTATCCCCACTTTCCTAGCATATAAACAACCTCTTACTTGATCCTTCTGTGTGTTCCACCTCCCACCAGCCACTGTCTTCTTCCCTTTCCTTTTGTAACCAGAGAGGACAACAAGTAGTCCCTCCTGCTGGCTCATTGCCTACTCTTTCCATAGCTCCTGCATTTTTTCCCAATGACTCTCCCTAAGCCAGCAGATCTGTTTAAGTTCTCAGTTCTTATCCTCCTTAAACTCATTGTTTCGTCTTCTTTTCTGATTCAGTATCACCCCATCCTTTTACAGTGGGCTCGTCTCCAGGCCTAGTCTTCTTGCCATCTGCTCTGCCCCGACACAGGGAACCTTCATGCACTGCATTCTCTTATTTTACTCCATTCAGATTGAGTCATACTGGGAGTACTGTGTTTACTTCTAGGTTTCACCTTCAGTGAGAATTATGACCAACTCAGGGATATTCAATAAGGAGGACCAAGATGGTAAGGGCACTAGAATTATCTTATCTTATGGAACACTTGATAGAATGGATGTATTTAACCTACAGAAGAGAAAATTCAGAGGAAATGTACACTTTGCTGTCTTAACACATTTGAAAAGATGCAAAAAATTTTTTGTTTACTGATTTGAATTCCTACAGAAAATGGAATTAGACAGAAATTACAGACAGGTAGATATGGAATCACTAGCAAGCAATACATGCCAGGCTTGTGAAGGCTCTGCCATCAGATGACATGGGTTCAAATCCCAGATCGACCACTTCTGTATGACCTTGAGCAAGCTATATCATTTCTCTGTGCCTTCATTTTGTCATCTGCAAAATGAGGATAGATAATTATAGTGCCTACCTTATAGTGTTATTTTGAGGATTAAATAAGACAGTGCATGTACAGCCTAGAAGAATGCCCAGCGCAAGGAGACTGCTCAATACATGTTAGTTGTCCCCTTCTCCTGCTCCTCTTTGTATCATCATCATCATCATCATCATTATTATCACCATCGTCATCATCACCACCCGCATTTAGAGCTGTCCAGGAATGGAGCCAACTCTTCACAAAGCAGTAGACTTCATGTTTCTAGAAGAACACTCAACCCAAATGGTACTGGGGACATAGCAGAAGTGTCTGCTTTGGCGAGGTAGGTAAGACTGGATGCCATCAAAGGTCCCTTTCTGTGTTTGCTCTTCACCACCACTGTCCCTGAGCATCTCCCATTCTGGGTTCTCTGGGTCTATCAGTGGTGGTGCAATGCTGTCTGGCACTCAGGCCTAAATCATCTCTTTAGTTCCTTGGCTCCCTCTTACACATTTCACCTGGCAGACATAGAGGCTTCCTGAGGGCAGGCCCTTACAAAAGGAATCCATGTCCATAAGCCTCCATTCCCACACAGAGTCTCATGCCTCCTCACATCACTAATGCCAGTATCTTTGTCCCTGCCCTCCTAATATTTGGCTATCCTGTGGAATCAATTTGGCATCTAGCTTAAACCAATTTCTTTTTTTCTTTTTTTCTTTTTTTTTTTTTTGAGATGGAGTTTCACTTTGTCGCCCAGGCTGGAGTGCAGTGGCGCGATCTGGGCTCACTGCAAGTTCCGCCTCCCGGGTTCACACCATTCTCCTGCCTCAGCCTTCCGAGTAGCTAGGACTACAGGCGCCCGCCACTACGCCCGGCTAATTTTTTTGTATTTTTAGTAGAGACGGGGCTTCACCGTGTTAGCCAGGATGGCCTCAATCTCCTGACCTCGTGATCCGCCTGCCTCGGCCTCCCAAAGTGCTGGGATTACAGGTGTGAGCCACCACGCCCTGCTGCTTAAATCAATTTCTAAATCTGTTTCCTTGATAGAATTCAGGACCTTGGATCCACCCACTTTCTCCCCAAGCTGGCTCCAGCTTTGTACAAGCATCTCTCACCAAGATCATCAAACTAAAGGCTCAAGCCAAAACACACATCTTTTTAGTCCTCAATCACAGGGTCTGTGATTCTTTTATTGCTGAGTCTCCTGCATCCATCTGATCATTTCTATTTCCTTTGTTCCCACCTTTACCTAAGCCATAATCTTCCCTGCTCTATTTCATAATTCATAAAAAACTCTTGGCTGGGTGCGGTGGCTCACTCCTGTAATCCCAGCACTTTGGGAGGCCAAGGCGGGCAGATCACGAGGTCAGGAGCTCAAGACCATCCTGACTAACATGGAAAAACCCCGTTTCTACTAAAAATACAAAAAATTAGCTGGGCATGGTGGTGGGCACCTGTAGTCCCAGCTACTCGGGAGGCTGAGGCAGGAGAATGGCCTGAACCCGGGAGGCAGAGCTTGCAGTGAGCCGAGATCGTGCCACTACACTCCAGCTTGGGTGACAGGGCAAGATTACTTCTCAAAAAAAAAAAAAAAAAAACACTCTTATACTCAGCTTCTTCTCTCCAACACCATCCATTTCTCCCTTCTTCAAACATTTTAGTGCTTCTATAGCCAATGATAGAGTTCAAACATCTTAAGTTGAACCCAAAATCCTTCCCATTCTGGCCAATTTTCTTCTATAGCTTTCTTGAAGTATAATTTTATGCAATAACATTCATCCACTTTAAATATACTGTTTGGTGAGTGTGAGAATATGAACACAGCTGTGCAACTTTCACCACAATCAGGATTAGTTCATTTCTATTACTTCCCTGTGTCCTCAGGAACAAATAATGTTCCCATTGTTTCAATCCACTTCCTGCCATCTGTTGTCCCATACAGCCACTAGTCTGCTTTCTGTCACTACAGTTTTTCATTTTCTAGAATTTCATATAAATAGAATCTAACAGTATACAGTTTTTTATGTCTGGCTCTTTTACTTAGCATGATGCCTTTGAGATTAATCTATGTTGTTGCATATGGCAGTAGTTCATTCCTTTTTGTTGCTGAATAGTATTCCATTGTATTGATGTAGACATTTGAGTTGTTTCCAGTTTTTGGTGATTATGAATAAGGCTCACATGAACATTCATGTACAAGTCTTTGTATGAACATACAGACAATGACTCCATTTATCCCACAAGCAATACAGGACATGCCCACTTTACATTTCCTCCCATTCAAGCCATTTTAATAAAGATTTACTATTCCTTGTGCTAGACATTGTATAGGAATACAGACACAGTTAAGCCCCATGGAAATTACAATATAGTGGGAGAAATACATGCACACATGGGTCATTCCCATGCAAAGCAGATCACTGAGATAGAGGAACCAACAACGAGGGGACAGGGAGAGAGCACACTGACTGAGGGGATGGGGGAAATCAGGAAGGATTGCTTATAGGAGGCAGAAGCAGTGAGAATAAAGACCTGGATGAAAGAAGGCAGGACTTGTTTGAGGGCTGATAAATACTCACGTTAAATTCTATCTCACTTGGGCAGCCATCCCTGTAAAGCCATCGTAAGTGCTTGTCCTCCTCAAAACTTCTGCAGTGTACTCTTCATACTGCCAATCAGCTTTCCTTGTCAGGAGAGGGAGTCTTTCAGCCTACTTTGCAAATAAAGCTATATCCCTACAGGGTCTGAGCCCAAGAGCCAAGCATTTGATCCAAGGGTTGGTTGGTGGTATCCTCAAATGTGGCCCAAAGAGAGGCTAGGATACGGGAGAACATGTCTACACTAATTGGAAAGCCAGCCAAAGGGAGGAGCAGGTCCAGAGCAGGCAGGAGCAGTCCTCAACTTGGGCAGCTGGTGCACACGTACACAGGTGTCTCTTCAAATTCATTGTCTATGGCAAAGCGATGTCAACTCCTCATGGGTGAATGAATGAATGAACATATGTCACCAGTAGGCTCTCATATGTGTTCCAGTATATTGTACATTCAATCTGGATCAATCAGATGTGCAGACACTTGAACAACCTACAGTTCTCTCTTGCTGTTTTCTGGTTAAGCGCTCAGCAGTCCACATGAGGAGTTGAATGTCTAAGAAAATAATTTCTTTGCATTCTGATGCTGTAAAGTATTGCTTGGATTAAAAGGGCAGGAACAAATTGATGGATCTGAAATTTTTTTTTCTTTTGGCTTGGAGATGACAGGGCAATCCATCAGACAACTTCCTTGGCTCCCTGTGACATTTCAAGCTCAAATGTTATAGCTTTCTTATTTTTTCTTTTCTCTCTTTTTTTTTTCACCCCCAGCTCTCTATTGAACTGTGCCTCCAGGAAATGCATCCTGTTGATGTGAGTTCTATGACACTTGTCATACAGGAGGCACTCGGTAGAGGCTTGTGGAATAATGGTTGGGAGTACTCAGGTTAGCTTAGCAGGTTGTGCCAAAGAGGAGGTAACTGCTTAACCCACCTATGATGCTGCCTCCATCTGTGCCCTAGAGCATGCTGCAAAGAGTTCTTTCAAAATAGAGCAGGCTCCAGACAATGTTCAAGGATGCAGCTGCCCACAGAATGTGCTTTCAGCATCTGGATTATATGCAGAGAGAAAACACGAGAAGTCAGAATGCTTGGCCCCTCACCTGGATCTGCCACGATGCATAATGTGAATTTGGAAATGCTATTTAACTTCTCCAAGACATAGCTTATCAACCTTTGAGCCAGAGAAAATAAGTAAGTATAAAAATCAAATGAGGTAATGACTGTGGATATAGTGTAAAAATGCAGAAAGTAATTGGAAATGAAATACCCCCTCTGTAGTAGTTATCTGTTGATGTATAACAAACAACCCCAAACCTGGGTGAATTAAAACAGCAATCATTTATTAATTATCTCATAGTATAATCGGTCAGAAATCTGGGAGTGGTGTAACTGGGAGTCTGCTCACAGGCTCTCAAGATGTTCGCTGGAACCACATCATCTGAAGGTTTGACTGGGGCTGGAGAATCATCTCCCAAGACGGGTCACTCATGTGGCTGTTGGCAGAAAGTCTTAGTTCCTTGCTGACTGTTGTCAGGAGGCTGCAGTTACTCTCCATGGAAGCTTCTTCCTAAGACTGTTTGAGTGTCCTCACCACAGGGAAGCTGGCTTCCCACAGAGTGAGTGATCCAAGGCAGATGTCATCATGTGCTTTATGACATAGGTGCAGAAGTCAAACACTGTGATCACCTCAATACCCTATTGGTTCTCCAGGTCACCCCTATTCAGTCTGGGAGGAGACTACACAAGGATATAATTTCCAGGAGGTGGGGATCACTGGGAGCCATGCTGGAGGCTAACCTCCACATCCTCTCTCAGTTTAAATGGTTCCACTGGGAAATAAGGGATATAGATGATTACCTCTGAGGTCCTCCCCTTTTAACCACATCCCTGCTTGCTCCAATTAGCCCTCCCTCAAGCCTGCTATGTGTTGCTCTCCTTTCCCTTCTTGCTGAAAATTCCTGCTGTCATTGTCAGTCCCTTGTTTCATACTAAAAATTCAGTTTTAGTCTCTAATGGGTCTCTGTGGAAATGGCTGTGCATAGCATCTGAAGGAAGTCTCTGGCGCTCTTGTCATATGGCGCCGGCCTTGTTGGTTTGTCATTCTCTTGCTGGTGCAGCCCATTGCAATTTGCATGGTGCCATCACATGCTCATGTGAGATGGGGTCCCTCCTTTGAGAGTCAATAACGAGGTGAACAATGTTGGCAATGAGTGAGCATGCTGTGGTCTCCATCTTCCTCACATTTGTTATTTTCCAATGTGTGTTTGTGTCTAGGTTCTCACCTGACTCTGGCAGCCCAGGTAGACAGAGCAGGCATTGCTCCCTCCATTTTGTGGGTTGAAAAACTAAGGCTCAGAAAGTCGTAACTGAGGCATTTTCTGAAATTGGGAACACAGGAAGGAAACATATTGGGTGGTTAAAACATGGAGTTTGGCTTTAAACCTCTTGCACTTGAGGTGTCTGTGGCGTATTCATGAAGTTAATGTGCAGCCTTGAATACAGCTTCCAGATGATTAACTGGGAGTGGAATGAGATCTCATATCCTGATTATTTTGCTTTATCTGTACATTTCTCCATTCCTTCCAGCTGTTGTACTGTGTTCTGTCTTCTTGATCCCAGATGTCCTGGCTTGGTTTTTCTCAAGGCCGTCCTCCATAGCCTCACCGACCTCATTGGCCTGGTTGCACACAGCTTCGAGTGCCCACAGACCAACTGAAGGGGAGTTGCTGTCTGCTGGGGAGGGTTCTGGTGGAGGAGTCTGTAGGTCCCTGTGAAGAGAGGCTGGGAGAGGGTGCAACAGCATATGGGCTTTACCATCCATTAGCAAAAGCAGAGGCTTTTAAAACTCAGTCCATCCATCCAAATGGACCTTCATGTCTATTTCCATAAGGTCCTGGGGCCCAGGCCCACCTTTACCACTAGTTAGCTGAGAAGTACTAGGGCTGAAGGTACTGATCTGGTGCTTGCTGGAGCCTGCCACACTGTCCCCACCCTACTTGTGTCAGCTTAGTCCGCAACCCCAGTCAACTCTGCTTTCTTCCACCTTGAAAACTCTTTGAAAGAGCACAAGAAGTGGGGGGCCCCTGGGGGCTGGGCACCCCTCATATTCAGGCCCACAGGCCATTTAGGCAGCTGCTTCTCCAACCTTATCTTCCTTCTGCCTCCATGGAAACCTAAGAAAGACGGAAAGGGGGAAGCGGCTGTGGTTTCCCAACACAAATAACTCCACAGAGCTTTCTCAGCAGTGACCCTTAACCTGTCGTGTCAGCCTCAGGCTGAGGGAGGAAGGAAATAGACCTTCTATTGAGTATTTTTCTTCCCCTGTCAAGAAGATTAGAGGAACTAAGAGGGAAAGAAAAGGAGTCAAAAGCACCTTGTGGCCTCCTCCTGCAGGATTTGTGTTGCTCTTCCCCTCCCCTCTTGAACTCTAAGTAAACAAACTCCCCAGCCAAGGAAGGCCCCAGGCCCAACTCCAAGCAGGCCATAAATAAAAGCCTTTCAGCCTTTCACTCTCGGGCAAGTCCGGAAGGCCCTTCTGAGTGGAACATTTGATAGCGGGGGAGGGCTGGGGGGAGAGTCCTCGTGTTAATTGAATCCCAATTTCCTTCTCCCAGGCCCACTCTTATCTTTTTAATTATACGAAGCCTTTAATCTTCCCAGGACCTGTCTTTGTCATTAATGCGTGATCCTATTAGAGATAGGGGTTTGCCCAGGGGTAATGGGAGCCGCAAGCAGAGGCCTTTGGCAACTTTTTTGCTTTCTAAAGCACCCGGAGTTACCTGGGGCTGAGGCAGGGAGACATTTTGGGCTCCCCTCAGCTCTCAGATGGTGTTCCTTGGGCCATCTATGTTTAAACCGTGTCTGAGATTAGACTCTTATGGTCAGTATCTGTTGTGGCCCTGAAACTGCAGAGTAGCTCAGTCTAGCAGCTAAGGGGCAGATGAGTTCAGGCAACCTGCTTAGGAAAAAAAATCAGACAAATCGTACTCTCAGGATGCTGGGTGCCCTGGTGGGATTCCAGAAGGAGTTGGGGCATTGTGCATTTCCTAAACTTTAGAGCATACCTTTGGTGCTTGTGAATAAAGCTTATGTTCTCACGGGCTTTCCCTAACACTGTAGAGATGCATTACCTCCAGGTGACAATGGCTTGGGACACTCCAGGGTTACCTTTCTCTTCAACCCCAGCTGCCTTGTCAAAGGGCTAATGAGCTGTAAACCAATACTTAGGAATGCAAAGGCCACACCCTACTTGAAGGGGTTTGGCTCATATTAAGTGTTCAATAAGTGTTTGCTAAATAACTTTTAAAACAAGAGTTCCAAGAGCCATTCACTTTAGAATATGAATTCACAGGTATTTATTGCAATTACAGCTTCTCATTTATGGCTCATTTCTACTGGACTTTTTTTTTCTGGGCTACAAGGTGGCCTGTAGGGTCACTTCAGCAAGGTAGTCTGATATTTCACACATCCCTAGGTATACAGAAAGATGGGTAAAGCTGAGTCCATGCAAGCGGCTTCATGCTCAGTTAGGAAGATAAATTTTGTTAGTTTTCAATACATAAATGTATGTATATATGTGTATACATGTATATCAGTCAATATATAGATATATGTAGTATACAACTGTATATGCAATTACATATGCATGTATATGTGTGTGTGTGTATTTGTGAATTGTCTTCAGAGACTTCAGCTATGATTTCAACTATATATATGTATATGTACACACATATATACTATACATATACACACATATATGTACATATATGCATACATTTATATATTCACACACAAATATGTATAGTTGAAATCGCAGCTGGCTTCTCTGAAGATGGGAGTCCACACACAGAACATCATCAGCAAACTGTATACCTGAATGAATAAATATTCAGGTTCTGCACTGAACATCGTGTCTTGTCATCTCCCTGACCCATTATGCACAACCGCTTTAGAGTCTGTAGCAGAGATGCTGTCACTGACAAAGGTCACATATCTAGAAGGTGTGAGAGTCCGGATTCTAACCCAGGTCTGATCATAAAGCCCAGCCCTCAACCCCAGAGCTCCATAGCCAAAGTGTTTCTCTTTGCTTGCAACCACAGTGTCTGCTCCTGAAAGTGTGTAGGTCTGGTCACAGGCTCTTGTGAAGACATAAAGATCCTGGACATGGTCCAGAGAACAGCAATTAAAACACTCAAGGGGAAGAAAAGTCTTCTGTTTGAGGACAGATTTTTTAAAAACAGTAAAATCTGGAAAAAGGCAGAGTGAGCAGGACATGATGGAAATCTCTAGGATGTGGAGAGAACCGAGAGGGAGACAGCGTGCCTGCCAAGGGGGCACTCACTGAAGCTTACAACCAGCAGTTTTAGGACAATGACAAGAAAGTTCTATTTACCACGTTCCAAAAGTTTGCTGCCTGCTGTGTGATCCCAAGAGGCGACACAGGTTGAAAATATAAATAGAATCCCAACCTATGAACATATTGCTGTGAGCTCCCTACAGAATGCCTGGCTTCTCATTGTCAAATTCAAGCTCTCAGTTTCTAATGATTGAAACCAGGAGTGAGCAAACATTTTCTGTAAAAGATCAGTGTAAATATTTCTGGCTTTGTGGATCAACGCTGCCCCAAATGCTCAACTCTGCCATTTAGTGCAAAAGTAGCCATAGACAGTACCTATGAATGAGCATGACTGGGCTCTATTAACATGCTATTTACACAATTAGCAAGGCCCAGATTTGACCAGCAAGCTGTGGTTTGCCAACCCTTGGTCTACACCAATTCACAGTTGAGTTGAATCATACAATTTAAAACTGGGAGGCATCTTGATGATCACACTTTTATTTTACAGAGCAGGAGGGTGACATCCAGAGATGTCAGATGAATTCCCCAAGGTCATATAGCTGGAGACCCATAGTGGGTATTAGGGTTGTCTGGGGAAAATATTTAGATGCTCTGAAGATAGTTTTATGAAGGATGGGAGCCAAGTGTCCCATGCTGGGCATTTCTGACTCTTAAATATTTATTGATGCTCACCGGGCGTGGTGGCTTATGCCTGTAATCCCAGCACTTTGGGAGGCCGAGGTGGGTGAATCACGAGGTCAGGAGATCGAGACCATCCTGGCTAACATGGTGAAACCCCGTCTCTACTTAAAAATACAAAAAAATTAGCCAGACGTGGTGGTGGGCGCCTGTAGTCTCAGCTACTCGGGAGGCTGAGGCAGGAGAATGACGTGAACCCGGGAGGCGGAGCTTGCAGTGAGCCGAGATCGCACCACTGCACTCCAGCCTGGGTGACAGAATGAGACTCCGTCTGAAAAAAAAAAAAAAAATATATATATATGTGTATACATATATACACACACATATATGTGTATATATATACACACATATATATATAGGTGCTCAAAGACTACCTTTTCTTAGAAAATATATCAGTTTAGGAAGGATTTGGAAATATAGCTTATTTTTTAAAAAAACTGAGGGCTGTTTAAAAATCCCTAGAAATCAGAAAACAAGAAACATACTTCTCCCTCAAGCCCCTCACCCCTACCCCTAGTTCTGAGATGGGAGAAAATTTTATTTCTTGACAAGCCGCGCAAGGGGCATTTGCCCTCAGAGCTGACGGCCCTGTGTCTGTCAATGCAGGTTGTACATCTACCTCCCTTAGGTAGGAAGGTGCTCCTTAGGAGCTTGGTGTTGGGCCTGTCCACTGAAAACATTCATCTTCCACATTTGGGCAAGACTTTGCTGAAAACAATTGCTTTCAATATTCTGTTGGCTAAAGCCAGGAACAGTTCAAATTTTTTGGTGCTCAGAGTCTTTACCAGAAGGTGAGTGTGTGTGTGTGTGTGTGTTTGTGTATGTGTGTGTGTGTGTGCAGCTGGTGTGGAGAGGGAGGGAGAGGAGCAGCAGCTGACAGCTCAGGAATGCATCAGTGCTCAGAAGTTTCTAAGAATGATTACGTCGATGGCTTGTTTTTTTCTGGGACCCACTGAAGATCTCTCATAAAAATAAAAACTCGCTTATTCAAGTAACCCTCTAGAAGTCTAAAATCTTAGTGGGAGAGAGATGTATCACTGTTGCAGGTTTGGTGTCTGGAGCCCTCGATGGTATCCCCAGTTCACGCTGTTCCTCTGAACTTCCTTGGTAGAGTCAGTATTGTGGTCTGGAACAGAGAGGTGAACCATGTGCTCTTTGGCACCTTAGCAAAATGGCTAAGGTGGGGAAGACAGTAAAGGTGTGGGGAGAGTATAGGCTATCTTAAACCTAGATGGCTTATTTTCCTCTGGAGGTAGGTTTGAGCTTCTGGAATAGAAGGGACTCCATCCTACAGGCTTAAAAAGGAGTCTATCAGCTGGAGCTTTGGCCCACATAACAAGTAAGGCCACTTGGCCTTTAAAAAGTGTGGTAATGAGAGAACACTGGACTCTGAGAATCCACCTGTGGTCCAGTGTCTCCTGGAGAAATTCCTATCCAAGAGATGTCTCCACTTGAAGGCCACACAAATCTGTCAGTGGACAATTCTTTGTAACAAATTGCAAGATTTCCTACCTGTTTGTTGATTGCAAGAGGTGATCAGACTTGTTGGCCTTATAAACAGGTGACTGATGCAGGCCTGGCTCCTGTAGGTGAAGAAGGCTGCTTCAAATTTGTGCTCCAGAGCCAGGAAGTCCTGGATTCAGGTCTCAGCTCCAACTCTTACCAGCTTTAGTTCATTGCAGAACTTATTTTGATTTTTAATCTCAGCTTTGGAGCATAGAAACCAATCTGTAGCAGATGCTCAGTAAAAGTCATTTTCCTTTTCATCCCATCCTTTCTCACACTTAGCCTCTCTCTTGTTCAACGCCCCCCACCCAGTGCAGACCTGGACACTCCCAGACAGAAGGTCACACCTCATTGGGAAGCTGTTCTTGAGCAGTTCCAGCTTCAAGTCATCCCTGAATCTATCACTCATTCAGCATATAACTGCTCTTCAAATATGTTTAGTACTTTTCTCCGATTATAAAGATGACACATATGCATTGCAGAAAATTTGAAAAAGATAGAAAAAATAATCTGGAAAACATCCCCAATAAATATAACCTGCAGTGATGAGCACTGTTAGCATTTTGGTATATTTCTTCCTATTTGTGCATGTGTGGGCTGGCATATGTTTTACAAAATTGGAATCACATTGACTGTAGATTTTGTATGCAGCTTGTTCTTTTCACTGACATTCTGACATTTCTCATATCATTAAAGTTTTTGAAAACATATTAAATATTTTTAATGGTCACCAAATTTTCTGTGGCATGGATATATTGCAATGTGTGTAAGGTATTCTTAGTTTTGGATACCTAGGCTGTTTCTAATTTTTCAATATTATAAACAACACTGCTGTAAATATCACTGTAGGAAAATCTTTGCCACATTCTGATTACTTCTTTGAGATAAATTCCATTAGAAGTCCTGGCCAAAGTATGTGGGAATTCTTAATGGCCTTAACATTGAGGGCCATGTGGTTCTCTAGAAAAGTTGTGTCAATTTCTATCTATGGGGTATGTGTCAATTTCTGTGGGGTGTGCTTCTCAGAATCCTGTGGTAGTACTTAGGTTGAAACAGGCACTCTCTCATATGATCCATCAGTTATTGGAAGGTAGCTCTCAAATCTCTCAGATTTATCTTCTTTCTGGGCTAAAAAGCCATATCTTCAAAATGCCCCAAAGGCTACATTCCAACCTCCTTGCCATATTAATCTGTGGAATAGAGAATATATTGGTTTGTAATTGTGGTTTAAAAAAATGTATTAAATGTGGCCTGGGCCATTTCTAATTCCTTTATTTGGAACCCTATACTTCTATGAATGCAGTCTAAGTTTGCATTTGCTTTTTGTTTTTGTTTTAGCGGAGAATTGGCTCATACAAGCTTGTGGTTTGCTGACACACTGAGGTTTTAATGCTCTGGTTAATTAGGGTATCTTTTATTTGGTATTTGTTCAACTGATTTTGGGGGGTTAAATCTAAGACTTCTATTTGTCTTCTTGGTAATAGTTCAGTGTTCCAGTCTGTATCAATTCTGGTGATGCCCATGGAAAACAGGTCTTTGGTGCCTCAAATGTGTTTCCATGCCACATTACCTAGTGGCTGAACCTGAGGCTTTTGCCCAACCTGGCCCTATGCAGAGGTCAGGAGAAGCTCATGGGGTTGTTGAGGCTGGGCTGCCTGGCGCCACCCTGGCTGACTGTCCACTTACAGGTGTTCTCAAGAGTAGCTGGGATCTTGGCCTGAAACAACTGTGGTGAAGAGCGTGGCTGACCCCTCTGAGACGGGCACTTGTGTGACACTAGACAACTCCACCAGCACAGTGGGGGCCTCTGGGCTCTGCAGGCCATGCAACCGTCTGCCTGGGCTTTTCCAGCCAGACCTGGCACAGGCCCGAAGACAGCCAGGACGCTGGCTTGCTCTGCGTCTCCTTAGCCTCTTTCCCTATACAAATAGAATGCAATTCCTCTGGAAAATTGGCAGTTAACTCAGTTTTATAGGCAGATCTGAGTGCTGGCAGGACCCATGCAAGAGTGCAAATGAATGCCTGAGCCCTCCCTTGACCCCATTCCCAGTTCTTGTCTGAACCCTGAGGGGCTTGTAAACAGATGGGTGGACATCTTGACACTTCAAAGTGCTCCCCCAAAATATCCACCCTTTGACCACGCCCTGACTACCCCCAGGTTAGCTCTGTGTACTGGAGCATGGGCTATGTGAGGAGGGGCTGCAGGTGGGCTTATCCCCTTGGTCCCCCAGGTGGTTCTCCTCATTGGAAGAGTTATGGCTCAGGAGGCCAGAGCAGAGCCCGTGGAGGCACAGGGCCTGGGGCAGGGATCCCAGAGGTCCCATGTAAGGTGATATTGTTCATGAGCAAACTGCTTAGTTTGCTTTTTGGTCCCTGCAGATCTATATGCTTCTGTGTGTTGGGATAAGAGGCAAGCGTAGGGGTCAGACCAAGTCTAAGAGGGCTCTGCTGCACTTGTAGGTGAGAAACCTCAAGACCATGAAAGACATTGAGACAGTGGAAATGACACTGACCAGGGGTCAGGGAGCTTGAACTCTCATTCTGGGCCCTGGGCACTGAATGAATGTTCTGACCACAGACCCCAAGGCATTTTGGCCCACAAGAGTTCAGGGCCCAAGGTATGAAAGAACTCGCCGGCAAGTGGCTCCCAGATCCTCTGAAAATGAACACACCGTGTCCACGGCCCTTGCATGCCTGTGCCCTGTGGCACCTTGGCCTGTCTCCTCCCCAGTTCTAGAGGACAGCATGTCTCCTTCATTTTTGGGGCCACCCAGGCTTCCCTCCACATCCATTCAGTATTTGGTTCCTATGCATGGGGATAATGAGACTCTTATTTAACTCAAATAAGTCCAATTCCATCCCATTCAACTCTCTCCCAGCAACTACAACTCTGTCTTTTATTGCAACCATCATTTGCTTTCTTGATGGAGGTAAAACATAAAATATAAACAGACATTCAAAATAACCCCCCTGGCCGGGCGCGGTGGCTCACGCCTGTAATCCCAGCACTTTGGGAGGCCGAGGCGGGCGGATCACAAGGTCAGGAGATCGAGACCATCCTGGCTAACACGGTGAAACCCCGTCTCTACTAAAAATACAAAAAATTAGCCGGGCGTGGTAGCGGGCGCCTGTAGTCCCAGCTACTCGGGAGGCTGAGGCAGGAGAATGGCGTGAACCCGGGAGGCGGAGCTTGCAGTGAGCCGAGATCGCGCCACTGCACTCCAGCCTGGGCGACTGAGCGAGACTCCGTCTCAAAAAAAAAAAAAAAAAAATAACCCCCCTGCCTTTTCCTTCATATTTTCAAAGTGCTTTCCAATAAAGTATTTCATTACAGACTCCAGCAGCTGCTGTGAAATATGGTCTCAGATGTAGAAGCTAATGAAAACCAAATGAAAAGAAATCCTAGAGAAGAAAAGAGGAGAGAGTAGTCCTGCTAGGCCCACAGCCCCATTTCTGCCAGGACTGGGCAATGCCCAGGTACCTGCTTGTTGCTTGAGGGGACTGTTCAGAAATTTCTCCTCTCCTCTTCGTTCTTCTCCTGCTCCTCCTGCTCCTCCTCCTTCTTCTTTTAGGGACAGGTTCTCACTGTGTTGCCCAGGCTGGAGTGCAGTGTTGTGATCATAGCTCCCTGTAACCCAGAACTCCTAGGCTCAAAGAGATTCTCCCACCTCAGCTTTGAGTAGCTAAGACTACAGGTGCATGCCACCACACCTGCCAATTTCTTAAAAAGTTTTATTGTAGAGATGATATCTCGCCATGTTGCCCAGGCTGGTGTCAAACTCCTGGCATCAAACCATCCTCCCACCTGACTCCCAAAGTGCTGGGATTACAGGTGTGAGCCACTGCACCAGGCCTCATGTGTCTTCTCAAATCCTCCTTTATTTCTTAATTTCTTCTTCCCATATTACACTGCTTCTTAGAAACAAACTTCTAAAATCTCACAGCTGGAAGTAGCTGTAGTCATTATTCAGGCCAGTGGTTCTCAAAGCGTTGTCCCTGGGTCAGCAGCATGAGCCCCATTTGGGAATTTGTTAGAATCAGTCTTAGGCCCCACCTCCGACCTGCTGAGTGTGAAATTATGGTGGTGGCGGAGTGGGGGCAGTTGTGTTTTACCAAAGCCCTCCAGATGGTCCTGATGCACATCCAAATTTGAGAACCACTGATCCGGGCCAAGATCCTAATTTCAAACGGAGGCCCTTGAGCAGAAAGGTGTTGTTCTTTGTCACACACAGGGTGACACCGTCACCTGCAGGGCCCGAATGAGAAGCCAGTCTCCCGGCTCCCGTCATGATCCACTCCCTCTGCTGACCTGTCTACAGAGCAGTTTCACTGGCCTGCATCTCACTCCATGCAGAGGCGCAGAGGACAAACCAGACGGGCAGCTCGTGTCCGCAAGATGGCAGGTGCCCGTGCTGCTGGCCACCCAAATGTTACAGGCTTTGGAAGGTGCATCCTCTGAGGACACACGATTTCTGAAAAGCAGAATACACCCTCCCACCTGCCCCCTGCACTTCCTTTGGTCTTTTTTCTTCAGACATATCTGCGACTGAACATGTTCAACGTCTCCCCTGCACCAAGCAGATGAATGAGCCTCCTGACAGGCTGTGTGCTCTCTCTAGCATGTTATCTTGGGTTACGGAAATTGGGCAGATCTCCCCTTCTTCAGTTCCTCCCCACACTTGGAGTCCATAAAAGGCAGGGATATGGGCAACTTGATCCTGGACGTGAGCATTCTTGGGATGGTGTTGAATACAATAAAACATGCTTAATAATGTCAACACTGGGCATGCATAAGTGGATATTTACTGAGTGGCTACCACATGCCAGATGCGCTATCAGGCCTTGCTTCCACCCTCAAGGTTTAGTGGTCAGTGAGTCCCCAGGGCCACACTCCAGCCCATTTCCGCTGCCAGGATGCCATGCCTCCATCTCATGTCACCCCTCCCATTTCTCTTCCCTTCTCTCGATGGCCCCATGTGCCTTGTGGTCCTGATGGGATGCAGAGAAGCACTCACCCCAGGGGCCCTGACTCCCCAGAACAAGAAGGCAAAGTCACTTGCTGAAAAGGGAGGCGAGGGTGCAACCAGGTGCTCCAGAGGCCTGGAGAAGGTTCTGGGCTCCAGGACAGGGAATGTGCTTAAAATGAATATGAGATGGTTAAGACTCTGCTCAGCTGGAGAGAGAGACAGCAAAGGCTTGATGGGGACCTTCAGCCTGACCTGAGGTTTTGCCACAGACTTGGTGGAACTTTGAGAGGCAGGGGCTGCAGTAGGTTAGTGAGGATGGTGGAGGGGCCTGACTTCTGCATGCAGGCTGGATGACACTCATGCCCAGTGGACTGGGTGAGGGGAGGCCCAGAGAGATTGGGGACCCTGGGGAGACCAGAGAGGCAGAGGTGTTTTTCAGGGATCTGGGGAGGTGAAAACCATAGTGGTAGGAGTGAGGCAGCTCCCAGTGTGAGGATGCTAGACAGATATCATCCCAGGGATTAAAGTTGGTCAGAAACAATAAGTGTAGTAGCAATGTTTACTGAGCCCAGGCCCCAGGATAACTGCTTAGCATGCATTTTCATATTTAACCCCCACAACAATTTTTCCAGGACCTGTAATGTGTCAGGTACCATCAAGGTCATGTCACATTCCTGTGTCCTTTAGTTGGCCTCTCCACACCCCAGATCAGGAACCTGAGGAATAGAAATGCTTCATGAATTGCCAGGGATCCTCGGCTAGCAGGGAGCTGAGCTGGTCCTAGATCCTAGGTCTTCCCACTTGAAACTCACAACTCTTTTGCAAATGTCTCAGTTGGTTCTTTCTACTCAGAGAAGCTAGTGAGAGTGACATCCAGAGCAACCTAAGGTAAGATGCCACCAGGGGCTCAAATATCTGGTGCCCCCTGAAGCCTGGGCTGGAGAAAGGGAAGAAAGAAGTGGGGAGCTGTGACAGGTCTCAGAATGTACCAGGCGGCACTCTGGCACCTCAACATGTGGCATCATGGAAAGCTCATAAGATTTGTGCTCAGAAACTCCATGCTGCTCTTATTAATGAGAGGCCTCCCGAAGAGCTTAGTGTGTACTGGTGGATAAGAATGCATGCTGAGGTTAACTCTCAGAGCTGCCAGGAAAACCAAAGGAGAGAGTGGCTGCGAGAGTGTGTCACAAAGCTCACTTGGAGTGATGGGACTTCTATTCATTTATTTGACAGGTGTCTATGAGCACCTGTCATGTCATCATACAGATACTTGGGGCCTCAGCCATGATGAGTGTCTAGCTCCCAGCAACATTACAGTCATAACCAAAGAGTGGTGAGTGCCACATCTCATAACTCCCCCAGGTCATTTGTAACTTTTGAGGTCACTCTCTTCTTTTAGTCCTAACACAAGCTGCAGTCCCTGACCTTTGGCCCTTAAGTAAGTTGGTCAATAAATGCTGTCTTAATGCTTTTATTGAGTAGACTTCACCTGGGGGTAGAACTATAGCCCACAGGAAAGGTCCTAGACAGGTGGGCTTTTTCTGCAGCCCAGACCCTCTTGAAGTAGCTTGGGGTCAAGATTTGGAGCCTCCTTGCCTTTGCCGCTTAAACCCATAGACTTAGGGCTCCTTCTAGGGGAAACTTCACCTCTGTTCCCGGTTGTAAGACTTCCCTTGAAGCACTACATCTGAGTACAGAAGTACTACATCTGAGGTAGATGAATACTGGGGAGGAGAATGGTGAAATCTTGCCCAAGTTGGCAATTTCAGGGAAGTAGAAGAGAGTGACTTTCTCAGTAGGCATGCTCTTAACTAGTTCTAAGTAATGATTTGGAATGTTTTCATGTTTTACCTAGCTCAGTTTGGTCTTTGGTTTGGATCTTTCTTGTCCTCTGATTTCCAGAAAAGAATGTCCATTCTGGTCTCAGCTCCTCCTCCTTAGGGCATTTGGATCACTCACTGAGCTCCCAGGCAGAAACAGAGTGGAACTTGAGTTGGACCTGCCATGTACTGTGTGACCTTGAGCAAGACCCTTGACTGCTTGAACCTGAGTTTATTGAACCTGTGAAATGGGAATAAAATTATTCACCCAGTTTAGGTCAGGATCAAACTACCATCACCACCACCATCACCACCACCAACACCACCACCACCACTATTAACCCTTTTAACCAAGTGAGCATTTATTGTGTCCAATGTTGTGCTATGAAGTTTACGTGAATTATCCTATTTAATCCTTACAACGATTCTATGATATAGATGTTAGCAGCACTCTGAGTTTGCAGGTAAGGAAATAGAAAATGCCAATATAATTTACCCAAAGCCATGCAGTTAGAAAGTGATGGGACAGAAATTTGAACACAGGCAGACTGACTCCAGGGTCTGAACTCTTCAGCCTCTGCTGCAACTTAGGAAGCAGGTCTTGCCTGGTTCCTCATCACTGTTGAAACTTCTCTTTCTCTTTTCTCACTGTCTTCCTTCCACTTGGATAACTGGATTCACCTTTCATTAACCTGGATTCAAAGAAGCAAGGAGGCATCTCTTCCATGCACTGACTAACTTCGTTGCAAGCATGCTGCTTTCATCTTTTGTGTACCTAAAGATGCCTGCAGAACCACGTCCAACATGGCTGATACGTGGACCTTTGCGTATCAAATAGCTTGGGAGGGTCATGACTGGAAGAAGAGGAGACGGTGGCTTTTGGAATGAACTCAGTTTGTGCACTTTCCCAGGGCATGGGGGAGGAAATGACAGTGACTTGTTGCTTGGGAAATGCTGATGGGTGGCCTGGTATCTTGGGAATGTGCTCAGGCAACCAGGGGATGTTGTTCCACCCTCTTCTTCTCCTCCTCATCCCTGGGATGGTACTTTGGAATCCTCTTCACTATTCCCAGGCACAAAAGAAAAATATGGCTCTGTTGTTTTTCAATACTCTTAGTGCTAATTTAATCACAACAAAACTCTACGTATTGGTATATGCCTGCTTCAATGCTAGTATTTGATGCTATCTAATTTACTCCTGGCAATCCTGTGAGAGTGCTATCATTACCCTCATTTTATAAACAAAGAAACTGAAATTCAGAGATGAAGAAACTTCCCAAGGATTGCACAGATAGAAATGATGAAACTGAGATTCAGATACAGAGCCTGGATTCTTAATCACTATGTTATATACTGTGACTCATGGAGTCACCCCAGGCACTTCCCCAGTGCAGTATCCCACTCTGAGTGGGTCCACCCTTGCTTCCTTTGTAGTGAGCTAGGCTGTATGCATGGATCCATCACCTGGGTGTCTGGCCCAGGCCAAGTTGCTTGGCTTCTGTTTGTTCATGTGCAGCACCATGGTCATCACAGTGATGTGCTCGCCCCACAGAATCATTGCAAGACCATGTCAAGGTAAAGCAATAAAACATACTTTCAACTCACCGGGCGTTTATTCAGCTCCAACTATTCACTAATGCTAAATATTGGAGGAGGAGGTGACATCCAGGGGTTGCAGGCTCAGGGAGCCAGAGATGTGAACTTAGTAGCCCAAATCTAAGGGTGGGTATCTTAAATGCAAATAACATACTTAGGAGAGGCTGAGGAGAAGATAATTCCAACATTGAGAAATATTTGAAACAGGTGGTCTGAGCCAAGGTTTGAAAGACTTCAAAAGGTAGATGGTAGGATGAGCAGGTACTTCCAGGCTATGAGAACAACTTGGCTGACTACGAGAAATGAGGACATAAAGCATGCGAATGGGTGATGTGTGTGCAGGAGCCAAGAATCTGTCTTTCTGCCTGTGGGCTCCATAGGATAAGGCAGTGGCCAGTTGTCTTAGCATGTTTAGGCTGCTACACAACGCTGCTATAACAAAACACCATAGATTGGGTGGCTTATAAACAACGGAAATATATTTCTTATAGTTCTGGAGGTTAGGAAGTCCAAGATCAAGGCAGATTGGATATCTGGTGAGGGCCTGTGTTCTGACTTATAGAAAGCACTTTATTGCAGGGTCCTCACATGGCAGGGGGGTGAGGGGCCTCTCTGCGGCCTCTTTTATGAGACACTAATTTCATTCCCATAGGCTCCACTCTCATGATCTTATCATCTCCCAAAGGCCCCACATCCTAACACCTTCACTTTGTGAATTTCTGAGGGACACAAACATGCAAATAATAGCACCAGTCTGATGCCTTTCAAGCCATGCAGAAGACTTCCACATATATTTTCATATTTTCCATGGGAAGCTTCGCCTGGTTTTGACAGAGGAGTGTCATGATGCCACCTATTTGAAAAAGATCCTTTGGGGCAACACTAGAGAGACTGGGTGAGCCCAGAGGGTGGGAGGTGGGTGAGGGGGGTCTTGCAATAGTACAGGCAAGAGGTGACGAGGGCCTGAGTTCAGGCAGTCAAAGAAGGGATGGAGAGGAAATGAGAGCTGCTAGAGATATTTGGGAAGGAGAACAGGCAAGTATTGGACAGGAAGGAGAAGTTTCCTTCTTCCTCCCATAGTACAGTTCCCCTGCACCCCTGCAATACACACCCAGCTTCCCCACACACTTGGAGGTGGCCTGGCAGAAGAGAGATTGACATTTCTGTTTATCTGCTGGCCTTTTAACTCTGTTCATAGCCATGAAGTCACCTTCTTTTTTTTTTTTTTTTTTTTTTTTTGCCTTACTACATTTGGGTGATTTTCCTTATAGTGATTGTCATAGTCATAACTATAATAATTATAGTGGCAATAATAAGATTCTGAATGGCTCCAGAGCCTTTCTTCCTAGGATGTTAATGTGTGAGGTGGGGGTAGGAGGGGTCCTGGCAGGAATATTATTAGATCCAATTTGCTGAAAAAGTCACTCTCTGCCATTTGAAGAGAATCTGGCCGAGAGGGAAGCATTTCTGGCCTTTGGAGCATGGACTTGTTCCCAGATGAGAACCCGTGTTCTCCATGAAGATTGGCAAGGGGATTCCTGCTGCCTGGTGGGGTCTGCTAAATGCCGATTGGCTGCTAGTGATGGAGAAAGGTGGAGAGGTATGCTCTAGAGCTTTGCCCCTCTCCCGTCGCTAAGAAGCCTTCCCACAGGTCTCTGGTGGACAATGACCTCTCCATGCCTGCCTCAGGCTCTCCTATTGTCGGGCTGTATGATTAGCATTTAATCATAATATACAATATATTGTAGCATTTTATGAGTTACAAAACCTGTTTGGCTTCATTATCTCATTTAAACCTCTTAGCCACAGAAGCTAATATTATTATCATTCCCTCTCCACAAATGGATTCATTTGTTCAATGAACTGGCATGGAGTAGATAGTGTTAGATACTAGGAAAATGAAGCATATGTGGTTCTGGGGGCTTCGCCCCCAAATCAGGTGCTCAGAGGTAAAGTGACTAAGACCCGAAGCAGAAGACTCTGATTTTCTTTCTCCAAGCTGCTTGCTGTCTTCTTCATTCAGCATACTTCAACAGCATACTACTGTTACCTTAACTTTTAACTGTTCAAACTACCAAATTTGAGCACTTTACTGCTTCATATTTCAAATGTTCATTTTGTCTTCCCAAACACATGGGAAAAATCTATATAAAAAGGACTTTATGAATTTACTTTTATTTTTATTTTGAGATGGAGTCTCACTCTGTCGCCCAGGCTGGAGTGCAGTGGCATGATCTCGGCTCACTGCAACCTCTGCCTCCTGGGTTCAGGCAATTCTCTGCCTCAGCCTCCCGAGTAGCTGGGATTACAGGTGCCCACCACCATACCTGGCTAATTTTTTGTATTTTACAAAAAATACAAAAGACCTGTCCAGGCTGGTCTTGAACTCCTCACCTTGTGATCCACCTTCCTCGGCCTCCCAAACTGCTGGGATTACAGGCGTGAGCCACTGTGCCCAGCCAACTTCACTAGTTTATTATTATTAAAGCCTATTTGTGGTAAGGAGTGTCAAAGTTTGTTTACACTTAGTAGCTACTGATCAACTATTACACAACATGTTTGGGCATACAGTAGTTGATCAATAAATATCAGTAAGCCAGAGGGTTCCAACTCTCCAGCCTTAGCTGACTTCCTCTTAAAACACTGGGTTTTATCCTCATCGTCAAAAGTATTTCAAGCACTTTATTTCTGGAACATGTGGAATCTTTCCTTTTAAAGTATTTTGTAGCCACTTTCAAAATGATGCTGATATTTTGGAAGAATATTAATGTGTCCATCATAAACAGAGAACAGTTGAGGCTAGGTAGGGGAAATTTGAAGTCCCAGCTTCCTTGTCTGGCTTGATGGCCGGTCTTCCTAGCATGTGAGTTATTTAGACAGATATGGAAGGATGGAAAGCCAGAGATGCCTTAATATTGACGATTTCTCTCCGAGGCACTTAGTGCGCAGCACAGAGGAACTCTCGATTGACTGGACGCATGCTCCCACCTTGTGGTGAGATTTGATATCCTCTGGTCTTTTTTCATCTGTACATCCTGCTGGGGAAAATGCAACCATTTAGTCAGTGAGTGTTTGCTGAGCTCCAGGTGTACTCCCAGGCAGTAGGTACTGGGATACAGACATGAAAGAACAGACAGAATTGTCCTCTTGAGGCTTACTTTACTGGATGTGTGTGTGTGTGTGTTGGAGGGGAGGGGGATGTAAGATGGGCAACAAATAAATTTATACAGATAAAAAACAAAGTAAATTCAGATAGTGTGAAATACTATGACGATGAAGCAAGATGATGCAATGGAGTGACTGGGGAGGAGACCTGTTTCAGCTGGGGTAGCCTGGGATGTTTAAGCCCAGGCTGACTGATGCACAGAAGTCAGGCTTGTGATGGAAGTCACCAGGATGAGGGAGCAGAATGAAGGCCGGGGGGGATGCCTCATGGTCTGCAATAGGAGAGTGCCTTCCAGATGAGGAAGGAGAGGCAGACAGGGGCCAAGTCACAGACACAGCCTTCCAGTCCACTCCATGTGCAATGGAAACCACTGGGAGGATTGAAGAAAAGGGACACTAGTTTGAAGTGCCTCGTGAGGCTCTGTGTGTTTGTGTGTGGACTTTTCCTTAAATGCAGCAAGCATGTGCAAAGGGCCATGCTTGGAGCTTCCCCAGAAATTGTGAGCAGGGATTCACACTGTATCACTGCACCTTAGAATCATCTGGGGAATTTTACAAAATCCTGTTGCCTGGGCCCTACTCGTGAGCAGTTAAATCAGAAGAGCTGCAAATGGGGCCCAGGCCTCAGTGGTTTTTTTGTTTATTTGTTTGTTTGTTTTTGTTTTTGTTTTGGAGACGGAGTCTCGCTTTGTCACCCAGGCTGGAGTGCAGTGGCGTGATCTCGGCTCACTGCAAGCTCCGACTCCCGGGTTCACGCCATTCTCCTGCCTCAGCCTCCCGAGTAGCTGGGACTACAGGCGTCCGCCACCACGCCCAGCTAATTTTTTTTTCTATTTTTAGTAGAGACGGAGTTTCACCGTGTTAGCCAGGGTGGTCTCGATCTCCTGACCTCGTGATCCAACCACCTCGGCCTCCCAAAGTGCTGGGATTACAGGCGTGAGCCACCACGCCTGGCCAGGCCTCAGTGTTTTGTCCAATCTTTTCAAGTGATTCTAGGTCATCACCAGAGTGGAGAACTGCTATGTGTCAGAGAACCTCAGCCTCAGCTAAGGGTGGTCAGTGAGAAGCTGACTGTTAAGGCAAGGGCCCCAGAGGGTCTGGGGTGAGGTTCTGAGACAGTGGACTTTGGTGTGTGGGGCAGATCATCACAATTATGGGCTGCAAAGGGAGAAGGAGAAGACAGCACATTGCAGAGCCCTGGGTATGGATGAGAAAGAGCTGGCTGAGTCTGGACTCACTTGGCTGCATGATTGTATTTATGACAATGGAGGGAAGAGAGCTGCAGAAAGGTCACAGATTGGAAGGGAGTCAGAGAGAGGCCCGCAGAGGCAGACTGGTGGCTCTGGGGCACGTTTGGAGGCTCTTGATGGCACCTCACAGACCCACTCTGTCTTGACGCTTCCCACCCTAGCCTGTCTCCTAGAGGCCTCTTCTCTCCTCAGAAGTCTCCAGTCAACGCAGTTGCATACAAACTCAAGGCTGGATGCTAAGCTCGCGTCTTCTTGGCAGCTGGCCTTATACGGGCACACTCTCACAGATACCAGGCTCTGTGGATAAATCTTCAGCGCTGTTACGGTTGCACGCGACAGCAAACCTAACCCAAAACTGCTTAAGCAAAGAGGACATGTACAAGCTCAAGTGACAGAAGACTTTAGGGCGTGGATTTAGGTGTGGCTTGATCTGGAACCAATCACTATGGCCAGGGGAATGCAAGGCTCTGATTGGTCCAGCCTGAGTCACATTCGACCAATGGGAGGAAGGAATGGAGTCAGCACCACCGTCCAAAGAAAAGATCTGAGAGTCAGGACAGAAGAAGAAAATCATCGGTGCTCTTAAGTCAAAACTGGGGCAAAGGCATGCTCGTGTGACCCGAACCAGGCAATGTTTCCTGTGGTAGTCCCATAATATGGAGGAAGAGTGTGGAGCTTATGATCTTCCTTGTCTGATTAATCAGTTTTGATAACTGGAGGCTGGGCTTGGTGATTTTGAGATGCAAAGGCTGTGGCCTCATGTTGGTTGAGGGATGGTTTATTAGTCCATTTGCTGCTGATAAAGACATACCCAAGACTGGGCAATTTACAAAAGAAAGAGGTTTAGTTGGACTTACAGTTCCACGTGGCTGGGGAAGGTCTCAGAATCATGGTAGAGGGTGAAAGGCACTTCTTACAAGGCAGTCGCAAGAGGGAATGAGGAAGAAGCAAAAGTACAAACCCCTGATAAACCCATCAGATCTCGTGAGACTTATTCACTATCACGAGAATATCATGAAAAAGACCAGCCCCATGATTCAATTACCTCCCACTGGGTCCATCCCACAACATGGGGAATTCTGGGAGATACAGTTCAAGTTGAGATTTGGGTGGAGACACAGCCAAATCATATCATTCTGCCCCAAGCCCCTCCCAAATTTCATGTCCTCACATTTCAAAACCAATCATGCCTTCCCAACAGTTCCCCAAAGTCTCACCTCATTTCAGCATTAACCCAAAAGTCTACAGTCCAAAGTCTCATCTGAGACAATGCAAGTCCCTTCCGCCTATGAGCCTGTAAAGTCAAAAGCGAGTTAGTTACTTCCTAGATACAATGGGGGTACAGGCATCGGGTAAATACAGCCATTCCAAATGGGAGAAATTGACCAAAACAATGGGGCTATGGGGCCCATGAAAATCTGAAATCCAGCAGGGCAGTCAAATCTTAAAGTTCCAAAATGATCTCCTTTGACTCCATGTATCATATCTGGGCCATACTGATGCAAGAGGTGGGTTCCCATGGTCTTGGGCAGCTCCACCGCTGTGGCTTTGCAGGGTACAGCCTCCCTCCTGGCTACTTTCATGGGCTGGCATGGAGTGTCTGAAGCTTTTCCAGGCACATGGTGCAAGCTGTCTGTGGATCTACCATACTGGGGTCTGGAGGATGGTGGCCCTCTTCTCACAGCTCCACTAGGGAGGGCCCCAGTAGGGACTCTGTGTGGGGACTCCAACCCCACTTTCCCCTTCTGCACTGCCCTAGCAGTCCCCACCCATGCAGCAAACTTTTGCCTGGGCATCCAGGCATTTCCATACATCTTCTGAAATCTAGGAGGAGGTTCCCAAACCTCAGTTCTTGATTTCTGTGCACCTACAGGCTAAACACCACGTGGAAGCTGCCAAGGCTTGAGGCTTGCACCCTCTAAAGCCATGGCCCCGAGTGCTACGTTGGCCCCTTTCAGTCATGGCTGGAGTGGCTGGGACACAGGGCACCAAGTTCCTAAGATGCACATAGCATGGGGACCCTGGGCCTGGCCCCAGGAAACCACTTTTTCCTTCTGGGCCTCTGGGCCTGTGATAGGAGGGGCTGTTGTGAAGGTCTCTGACATGGCCTGGAGACATTTTCCCCGTGGTTTTGGGGATTAACATTAAGTTCCTTGCTACTCATGCAAGTTTCTGCAGCCGGCTTGAATTTCTCCCCAGAAAACAGGCTTTTCTTTTTTATTGCATCGTCAGGCTGCAAATTTTCCAAACTTTTATGCTCTGCTTTCCTTATAAAACTGAATGCCTTTAACGGCACCCAAATCACCTCTTGAATGCTTTGCTGCTTAGAAATTTCTTCCGCCAAATATCCTAAATCATCTCTTTCAAGTTCAAAGTTCCACAGATCTCTAGGGCAGGGGCAAAATTCTGCCAGTCTCTTTGCTTAAGCATAGCAAGAGTCACCTTTGCTCCAGTTCCCAACAAGTTCCTCATCTCCATCTGAGACCACCTCTGCCTGGATTTTGTTGTCCATGTTGTTATCAGCATTTTGGGCAAAGCCATTCAACAAGTCTCTAGGGAGTTCCAAACTTTCCCATATTTTCCTGTTTTCTGAGCTCTCCAAACTATTCCAACCTCTGCCTGTTACCCAGTTCCAAAGTTGCTCCACATTTTCAAGTATCTTCTCAGCAATGCCCCACTCTACTGGTACCAATTTATGTACTAGTCAGTTTTCACGCTGCTGATAAAGACATACCTGAGACTGGGCAATTTACAAAAGAAAGAGGTTTAACTGGACTTACAGTTCCACGTGGCTGGGGAAGGTCTTACAATCATTGGGGAGGGCAAAAGGCACTTCTTACATGGTGGTGGAAAGAGAGAATAAGGAAGACGCAAAAGTGGAAACCCCTGATAAACCATCAGATCTCATGTGACTTATTCACTCTCATGAGAATAGCATGGGAAAGACTGGCCCCCATGATTCACTTACTTCCCACTGGGTCCCTCCCACAACACGTGGGAATTCTGGGAGATACAATTCAAGTTGAGATTTGGGTGGGGACACAGCCAAACCATATCAGATGGGAAGAATTACTTGCCGTAAGTAGCATACTGGAAAATGACAGGCTGTCTTGCTTGCTTTCCCCATACTGCCTCCACCCCCAAATAGAGTAATTCCCTGGGGGAAAGAGATGTCTGTCCACAGTGACAAAGAGTGGAAAGAGGAAAGATTACCCCCCACCTCCACCTCCATTTTATGGTTGGGGTGATATGTAGAGACTTTTTTCTTTTAAAACAGACTCTATTTTTTAGAGCAGTTTTAGATTCTCAGCACAATTGAGCAGAAGAGACAGAGATTTCCCTGCTTCCACCCCACAGCTTCCCCATTATCAACACTGCACACCAGAGTGGTACATTTGTAACAATCCATGCACCTGTACTGGCACATCATAATCACCCAAACTCTGTAGTTTCCATTAGCATTCACTCTTAATGTACATCCTATGGGTTTGGATGTACATGTATTTACCTTACTGTTTCCATAGTTTTGCCTTTTCCAGAATATGGTATACTTGAAATCATATACTATGTACTCTTTTAAGACTGGTTTATTTCATTTAATTATAGGCACTTAATTTTGCTCCACATCTTTTCATGGTTTGATAGCTCATTTCTTTTCAATGCTGAAAAATATTCTGTTTCCTGGATAGACTGGTTTATTTATCCATTCACTCATTGGAGGACCTCGTGGTTGCTTCCAAGTTTTGGCAATTATGAACACAGCTGCTATAAACATTCACGTGCAGGTTTTGGTGTGGTCATAAGTTTCAATCCCTTTAGAGATTGTGCCAGGTAGTACAATTGCAGGGTCATATGACAAGAGCATGTTTAGTTTTGTATGAAAATGCCAAACTGGCTTCCAAAGTGGCTGTATCATTTTGCATTCCCACCAACAAGCAATAAGAAGAGCTCCTGTTGCTCTACATACTCACAAATATTTGGTATTGTTTGTGTTCTGGATTTTGGCCATTTTAATAAATGTGTAGTGGTATCTCAACTGTTGTTTTAATTTGAAATTCCCTAATGACATATGAGATGAAGCATCTTTTCATATGCTTATTTGCCATCTATATATCTTTGGAGAGGTTAAGATCTTTAGCCCATTTTTAAAAAGGATTGTTTATTTTCTTAATATTGAGTATATTTTGGATAACAGTTCTTTATCAGAAATGTCTTTTGCAAATATTTTGTCCTGTCTGTGGCTTGTCTTCTCATTATCCTGATGTAGACAGCTTTTATGTAAGTGGAGCTAGTTCCTTTGTATCAGTCATAAACAGTGTATATCTGTTGCTAGGGTCAGAGTAATGGGGATATAATGCACACACAGACTGGATTGGGTGACAGTAAGGTGTTATGCAGAACTTATGAGAATAGGAAGCAAGTCTCAGGTCAGTATGTTAAAAGAAAACCTTTAAATGAATTAAATTTAACAGCGTTTCACTGAGCAAAGAATGAGAGAATCAGCAGTTCCCAAAAAAGAATAGGCTAAGAGTGACTGCAGGGCTGCCACATGGCCAGCTAATACTCGTGGATAGAACAAGGAAAGTGATGGATAGAAAATGGAAGTAAGATACAGAAACTGCAGGATTGGTCAGCTCAGCATTTGCCTTATTTGAACATGATTTGAACAGTTGGCCACCTGTGATTGGCTGAAACTGTGTGATTGATACAAGAGTAAGTTACAATTTGCCCACACATCCAGTTAGGTTATACTTCACTATATTTGAAGAAACCTTCAGGCTGAACTTAAATTACATAAGGAAGTAGCTTTAACTTAATTTAACAATTTCCCCCTTTAGGAAGTTGACCAAAACTTTAGGCATTGACGTCAACAGTTAGGGCCAAGGGGAGTTCCTTATTATGCTGGAATCTCCTATTTTTAACAGAACAGAAACTGGTCTGTTTGGAGATCTATCTGCTTTCTTAAAGTTTCAGTTTGATTACATGGCACTTAGCATGCATGACTCTATTTTAGTTCGATCTGGTCTGTTGGGGCCTAGTGCAGTAGCTCAGTCCAGAACAATGCCTTCCATAATTTTGTTTAACAGGTACCAGCAACTAGAATCATCAGATTGGAAGGCGGCGAGCAGCAATAGCTGTTGGAGGTAGCTGCATGGTGGCTGTGGGCTGCGTAGAGTCTAAATGAATGCAAGGTCACATAAGGGTTATCACACAGTAAGGGCTCAAGCTGTCACTATTGATGAGTTCCTTTTTGTTGGAATCCCTATGAAATCTTTTGGGCTTGGCCAAATCAGAAATTAAATATCTAGATTTTTCCTGCTAATATCTGTGAATCCACAACTGTGGTCAGAAGTCCAGAAACAAATGAACATTGACAGATTTCAAAAGAGTGAAAGAAGGAAAGAAAGAGGGGAGAAAGAAAGGAAGGAAAGGAGAAATGAAAAATAAAGAAAAGAAAAGAAAGAAATGAGAGGAGAAAATCAAGCCAGCAGGGAAGCAAGAAATGAAAGGTTTTATAGCAGGTTTTTCAGATGTAGAAGTGTGTGGTTTAAAATCAAAGAAGGTGAGCACAGCAGACCCTTGTCCCCACACCTCCCCTTCTCCCCTACTCCCTTGGCTTAGCGTCAGCTCCCCACCCATTCTGTTGCCTGGGAAAGGAAAAAAGGCTGGAGGACAGGGGACTTTGTCCAAGACCCCATAGCTAGCTCAGGGCACTTGTGCCCCTTCTACTTAAAAGCTCTAAAGAATTAATTTATTGGATGTAAGACAGTTAGAACCTCAGACACAAACTGGAAGTCATTAACAGTTGAGTAAAAGTAACAAGGAACAGATTTGCCGATTAAGGAAAGAGACCAAGCAGAAAGCAGATAACTTAATTTCCATAATTTAGACAGTCGTGCAATTTAACAACCAGATTGACAACCTTGAAAGTTTGTCAAGGAGAAATAACTCCCAAGTCATAAGAACTCATAAAGCAAAGAAGAATGGAAAGTACAACAAACTAATTTTCTTTTTGGAAATAAACAATACCTTTTTCAAAATAATCAGATTCATAAAATTATTGTCCTTGCCAGTTTGTCACATGCAGGAAGAGAAGTCCAATAAAGCATAGGTACAGCAGCTGGACTGATGGACATTAGCACTTGGCTTCCTATTCTCCCTGCTGGTACTCTGTGGTGTCTTTTCTTTTCTTTTTTTTTGAGAAAGGGTCTCGCTCTGTTGCCCAGGCTGGAGTGCAGTAGCACGATCTCAGCTCACTGCAACCTCTGCCTCCTGGGTTCAAGCAATTCTCCTGCCTCAGCCTCCTGAGTAGCTGGGATTACAGGCGCCAGCCACCATGCCTGGCTAATTTTTGTATTTTTAGTAGAGATGGGGTTTTGCCATGTTGGCCAGGCTGGTCTAGAACTCCTGACCTCAGGTGATCCACCCACCTTGGCCTCCCAATGTCCTAGGATTACAGGCGTGAGCCACCGCACTCGGCCATCTTTTCCAGTTGTTTATTCTGCCCCTGGCCCATGGTCCCAAGGCTGGAAAGGATTTTCCCCACATTTATAGCTCTGAAGTTGAGCTTTTAATCCCTGGCTTCTTGGCTCCCAAGTCTTGCTGTTGGGTAGAATTACCTGGAAAGCTGGCTGCACCTCCCAGAGATTTGATTCTTGTGGTGGCATCCAGGTTCTGATCTTTTAAAAAGTCTACAAGGTGATTCTTATGTATATAGAGAACTTTTCCAGTCCCCAGTGGAGCCCTAGTCTTTATAATTCACAGTTGCCAAAGTTCAGGGACATTGGTGGAGCTTTCTGAGGGCTTCCTTAGAAAATGCGTGAAGAGGCATTTTCTTGTATTCCCTCTAAAAGAAGTCTCACAGTCTCTCCCACCTCCTACCAAGAGATCCTACTGAGAATTCCTGTAGGCAGAAGCTGGGGCACCTGTTTTTGTTGGTTTGTTTCAAATAGGCTCATAGTGTAATATCAATTTCTAGAACAAAAAATGAACATATTAACAAGGAAAATGCATATTCAATAACTTCATCATCACAAATTTTAAAAACAAGGCACTAAACTATCTAGAGAGGATAAATATACCAGAGATAAAAACCAATAACCATGTAGGATGTGGGAAAAGCGGTGGCAAATATAAAATACGTGGTATTAATCCAGACTTTAAAAAGAAAAACAAAATTCTACATGGAACACCTAACCAAGGAATTAAAATAGTTAAAAAATCAAAAAATTAGTCAGCCCTTGCAAAAAACTAATTGTAACTGAAAAAAATCATAAAAATATTGCAACAAAGTAGTATTAACCGAAGAATGGAAACTAGGATTTGATTCTTTATTTTAAAGAATGACTAAAATAGTCTGGCTTGACCAGCCAACATGAAAAAGAAGGAGTATTGCGAGAATATTACTTGTTTTTAAAGGGCAATTATCATCATTTAAAAAGGCAATTATCATCACAGAAAAGCCTTATTTTCCCCAATGTTATATACCAGTTCATGTAACTGTAACTATTATGAAGTACTGTGCAAATTAAATTAAACCACAAACTGCCAGAAAGTCCAGCCTTTGATTAAGGAAGACACACACCATTCAAATGTGGAGGTTCTAGGAATAAGAGAGCCCGGTGCCTAGTGGAGCCAGGACTGCTGGTGCTGCCAACTCCTCTCTCCCTGACAGAAGGCAGTGTTGATCATTCTCCTTTCCTGTCTGGTGGTTGCTGGGGCAGGTCCCCACACTCAGCAGTGGGGTTCTATGGAGGAGGGTGTGTCACTGGTAACTCCATTCCCACAGTGCTCCTTTCTATCTGTGCTTCTCTCTGGGTTCTAAGGCCTGAGCTCATTACATTCAGTCCTCCCTGTCCTGCACTTAGCGTCTCCCAAATAGACCCCCACTGCTTCCCATATCCCAAATGCTGTGGCCAGATTGACCCTTTCGTCTAACCACTTAGGAGCCCCAGTCATTGTCCCTGTTCTCTCTCTCAAATACCCCAATGACTAGAAGCCGCTGCCCCTTTCCACACATACACCACTCCCAACCACAGCCTTCCTTCAAAATCCTTCTCTGAGTAGCTTCTTAGTCTTCACCCACCTGCAATTTAGTTCCTCTGACCCTTCCGTACAACATTTATTACAGCAAACCTTCAAGACTCAGGTGACTTGTGTACTAACCTTCTGCTTCCTGATCCTTTGGTGAATATTGATTACTCCTTCCAAGAGTAGACAGGATGACTCCATATTTTCTTGTTTGATCAGAGATAAGGACCAAAAATAACATTATATAAAGTCCATTGTCCTGTGCATTATGGGAACTGTGATTATAGAATATATTGTCCCTGATTTCTGGAAGTTCAGAGTCTTGAATAAGATGTAACACATGTATACAAAACAACTACTACAGAAATGCAACTCAAATGTGTTGGTAAGATCACAAGTTCTTTGAGAGTTCAGGAGAAGACAGTGGCTGGGGAATGAAAGAAGACCCTATAGAAAAGGTAGCAACTAAGCTGGATTGTTCTGTAATCCCAGCACTTTGAGAGGCCCAGGCGGGCAGGTCATGAGGTCGGGAGATCGAGATCATCCTGGCAAACACGGTGAAACCCCGTCTCTACTAAAAATACAAAAAAAAAAAAAATTAGCCTGGCATGGTGGTGGGTGCCTGTGGTCCCAGCTACTCAGGAGGCTGAAGCAGAAGAATGGCGTGAACCCGGGAGGCGGAGCTTGCAGCGAGCCAAGATTGCACCACTGCACTCCAGCCTGGGCAACAGAGCAAGACTCCGTCTCAAAAAATAATAATAATAATAATAATGTTTAGATTGCTTAGAAATTTTTGTAGTATTTAAATATGCCAGAGATAAAAACCAATAACTGTATAGGAAAGAAAAATATAACTAGTTGGGATCCCAGACAGATGTTGATATAGTTTGAGTATGTGTCCCCACCAAATGTCATGTTGAATTGTAATCCCTGGTGTTGGAGGTGGGGCCTGGGGCGAGGTGTTTGGGTCATGGGGGTGGATCCCTCATGGCTTGGTCCTGTTCTAAGGATAGTGAGTGAGTTCTAGTGAGATCAGGTTGATTAGGTTTGTGGCTCCTCCCCCACACTCCCTCTCTTGCACCTGCCTGCACCATGTGACACACAAGCTCCCACTTCACCTTCTGCCGTGAGTAGAAATTTCCTGAAGCCTCCCCAGAAGCTGATGCTGGCTCTGTGCTTCCTGTACAGCCTGCAGAACTATGAGCCAATTAAACCACTTTTCTTATAAATTATGCAATCTCAAGTATTTCTTTTTTTTTGAGACAGAGTCTTGCTCTGTTGCCCAGGCTGGAGTGCAGTGGCGTGATCTTGGCTTATTGCAACCTCTGCCTCCCGGGTTAAAGCGATCCTCCTGCCTCAGTCTCCTGAGTAGCTGGGATTACAGGCATGCACCATTACTCCTAGCTAACTTTTGTATTTTTAGTAGAGACGGGGTTTCACCATGTTGATCAAGCTGGTCTCGAACTCCCGACCTCATGATCCACCCGCCTTGGCCTCCCAAAGTGCTGGGATTACAGGCATGAGCCACTGTGCCCAGCCAACCTCAGGTATTTCTTTATAGCAACACAAGAACAGCCTAATAAGGATGTATAGACAGGAAACAGTTGAGATAGCAAGGAGTGTAGAAACTCTGTAATTATACTCTCTAAAGGGGGTATTTTTCCAACATTTAGAAAAATAGTATGCTGAGATGAGAGTTTTACATTGTATAATGAAAGACATTAGAGGAGATAGTATAAAACAAATATTGTCTGACTTGTAGATAATTCAGCCCCAGGATAGTACATGTCTAGACTCTCATTCCATTACCAGTGAATAGTGCAGACTGTACCTCCTGACACTGACTGTCCCACATCACTTTTCTCATATTATATCTTAAAGCCAGATAAGGGAAAAGTGTGAGCAAACACCTGGAAACCGAAAAAAAAAGGGTGTATCTAGGGGACAGTGAATGAGTAAACCATTTTATCTTGAGCAAAGACCTCCATGAGGGAGTAGCAAAGAAGGCAAGGGTGTTTTGTGGCCATCATTTTGATTTCACTCTTTGATATCATTACCTTTTGGTTGGTGCATTTTTCTAGTCTGTTTTGATGCCAAGGCAATAAATTTTTCTTTTGGATTTTGTGTTTTTTAGCTGTAGAATTTTCATTGAATTTTTAATTTTAATTTTTATAATTACTATTTATCTTGATTTTTCTCCACGTGTTGTTCACTTATAGTCACTCTTTCCTTTAAATTTCTGAACATGCACACTTATGATGCTATTTTAAAATCCTTGTTTGCTAATTCCAATATCATGTCTAGGTCTGTTTCTACTGACTCTATTTACTCTTGGTTATGGGCTAGATTTGCCTGCTTCTTCAAGTATCTAATAATTTTATATTGTGTCCTGGCCACTGTGGAGGCTATGTTTCTGAGAGTCTGGACTTTATTGCTTTCTTTTAAGGAGTCATGGATTTTACTGATTTATTGGTGGATAAGCTTGATCTTACTGAGTGTTTGTTTTAGACTTTATTAAGCTCAGTCTAGAGTTTCCCTTATTCTACCGCTAGAGAAATCCTATTCTTAAGTCATGGCCTTTATTGGGATCTAAACTGAATGCTGAGGGTGTTCAGCAACATCTTTTCACTCTGCATGGTCAGAACTCCAAATTCTTTCAGTACATGTGATCTCTGGAATCTGTTCAGCTCCATACCCCACCCTCCCCATGGCTGTTCTCTGCTAGGCTTTAGTATTTCGTCAAAGATTTAAGATAACCCATGTCCAGTGGATTACAAGCCTGCATTGTCTGTTATCCAATATCTGAAAAACAGCTACTTTATATATTTTGTTTAGTTTTTATAATAGACCACAGTAAGAGGGTACTCTTACTCTTACACAGTAAAAGGGTACTTTTATTCTCTCATGCCTGGAACCAGAGGTGTCTCACTTCTAAAACTCTTTTGTGAAGCTGCTGCCATGGAGCTAGCCAAATTCCCAAGAATAACAGTGCCTCCTTCTTTGAGATTCCCAGCGGGATCTGTTTTCTTGCATTAATTTAGATAAACCAATTATTACCCTTGGTTTACACCAATAGGAACAGGTAATGTGAGAGTTCTGCCCTACTGTCTGTCAGTCTGACAATAACTAGGAGACTATTCCACCCTGGGCACCACACTTTTAGTGAGACATAGGCCACCCAGAGCTCAACCAGAGGAGAATGGCTAGAATGTTACAGGTAATCCATTTTGTTGTGGATCAGTAAATAGAACTGGGGATATTTAGACTAATTTCTTTAACCTTAGTCTTTGTTTTATGAATCATTGTGATTGCTACCAGACTTTATTCTGTCAGCAAAATATTTTTAGGGATGACTATTCTCTTCCTTGCTATTTCTAATGTATGTATTATTTAATGATATGTATTTAACTATGTAGCTTCTCAATTTTTGTCCAGAAAATTACAAATTCCTTTTCAGTTTTTTTCCATTTTATGTTATCCTCTTTGAGCTCTTTGCTTTGTGAGTTAAATTCTTATTAATTTACTCTATAGCATAAAATAATTGTGAATAATTTCTTCCAATTCTTTGTGGCATTATCACCAAGGCTGACTTGTCCATTGAACACAGTAGGCCCAGTGCCTAAGACCCACAGTACTTTCAGGGGCCCAGGAAAGTGTTTTAATTTTTATTTCTTTTAAAGGCAAAAAATAAAGATAACAATATTAATCTATAATATTAAGTTCATATTGGATTATATTAAATAACGAAAATGAGGTCATAAAATATTGTGTTTACGGAAGAAGAAGCTCACATAGACAAAAGTTCCTAGAAGCCACAAAAGTCATAGCATGACCCTCATTATCATCCGTAACAAAATTAACATGAATTCCTTGGTATCATTTATTACCTTTCTTATAATTGAATTTTCCCAACTATATGAACATTATTGTTTTATAGTTGACTTGTGAGCCCAGGATCCAAATAAAGGGTAACACATGAAATCTGATTGTCATGACCCTTGAGTCTCTCATCTAAACTGGCCCCTCTGCCCTCTTAGCTTGACGCCACTAACCTGTTGCAGATATTAGGCTAGTTGTCCTAACCAGATTGGTTGTCCTACCACTTAGGACAACCAGATTGGTTGTCCTACTACTTAGGACTTTGTGTATTTGCTTCTTTGTGGTGTCACTTACTCTCTTTCTTTATTTCTTGTAATGGAAGCTAGTTCTACAGGCTTAATGAATCCATGTGTAACTTCTGTGGCAAGGACGTTTTACAGAAAATGAGGTGTGCTTCATGCCTGTTCACAAAGGAGACTTCCAATGTCTGTTAACTCCAATTTTATTGATGCTAAGGTTTATTGCATTCAGGTAGTCATAGATTATTTAATACATGAATATTGCTGGCTGAACATTTTTTATTAGGTTCTGAAATTGGTGACTTTTTAACTTCATTCTTGTCACAGCGGTTTTCCTCGTCATCTAGAACTATTTTGTTCTTTACAGTTCACACATAAAAGTTTGGATAAATGCTTATTTTCTCCCCTAAAATGCCAATTTTTATATTAAGTAGTTCGTATACTTGTTGCTTCTATTGGTATTCAATGGATTATTTCCTTTTCCTGCTGTAAACCTCACAAGTAACCACAATCTCATGGCAATGAGTTGCCCATAACTGGCATGTGGTCCTCTTAACCCTGGTCTCCAATGAAAGGAAACAGGGTTCCTTAAAGGATAAGGAATCAAGTTTCCTTGAAAGAATGGCTGATTCTGGGTCTAGGGCAGGAAACATACAAGATGATCCTGGAATATTTTCCATGCCAGAAAGCTAGGAAGTTATCAAAGAGTAATAGCTTGAGTCTAAAGGACATAGGGGCTCTTACTAGTCAGAAATAGATCAACAAGAACATAAAAAATAAAAACGATTAAAATAAATTGATTCAGGCCAGGCACAGTGGCTCATGCCTGTAATCCCAGCACTTTGGGAGGCCGAGGCAGGCAAATCACCTGAGGTCAGTAGTTCGAGACCAGCCTGGACAATATGGGGAAACCCCATCTCCACTAAAAATACAAAAATTAGCTGGGTGTGGTGGCAGGAGACTGTAATCCCAGCTACTTGGGAGGCTGAGGCAGGAGAATCACTCAAACCCAGCAGACGGAGGTTGTAGTGAGCCACGATCATGCCATTACACTCTAGCCTGGGTGACAGAGCAAGACTCTGTCTCAAACAAACAAACAAACAAACAAAAACAACAAAAAACCCCATAACCCAACAAAAAAACAAAAAACAAAGAAACAAAAAGAAACAGAAAAACAAAAACAAATTAACTCTATGGGATCTCTGAGCTCACTGCTCACTGTAGAGAAGGAAGGAGGGAAGAAGAAAGAGAGAGATAGAGACACACACAGAGACAGAAAAAGACAGAGACGCACAAAGAGAGAGAGAGAAAAAAATATACATGCATATGCAATTATGCATGTTTTTAGACGACACCAAATTTCCCTTCCATAAGAGTTGCACCATTTTGTATTCCTTCCGGGAATGTATAAGAATTCCCGTTATCAAACAGGCTCACCATCTGAATAAATTATTGAATTTAATAGCTGAGAAGTGGCATCTTGGTATAGTTATAGGGAAGAACTGACAGAACTGCAAGGAGAAACAGATGAATCCACTACTAAAGTTGAAGACTTCAACACTCATTGATCAGAAATCGGCAGACCAAGCAGGCAGAAAATCAATAAGAACATAGTCGAACTCAACAACACCATCAATCAACTGGATATAATGAACCTGTACAAACTACTTCATCCAATAACAGAAAATTACACATTCTTCTCAAGCTGGCATGGAACATTCACCAAGATACCACATTTTGGGACACGAAACACACCTTAACAAATTTAAAGAATATATGTCATATACTGTGTGCTCTCAGACCACAACAGAATTAAACTACAAATCAATAAAATAAAGACAGCTGGAAATCATCAAAATACCCGGAGACTGAACAATACTCTTTTAAGTAATATCTGGGCCAAAGAAGAAATCTAAGGAAATTAAACAAGATTTTGAACTAATGAAAATGAAAAGACAACTAATCAAAATGTGTGGGATGTAGCAAAAACAGTGATTAGAGGGAAATTTATAACATTGAATGAATTAAAGTGATTCTTAGATTCTATATTAGAAAAGAAGAAATGTCAAATATCAGTAATCTAAGCTTCCACCTTAGGAAAGTAGAAAAAAGCACAAATTAAATCCAAAATAAACAGAAGAAAGTAAATAATAAAAATTAAAACATCTCAATGAAATTGGAAACAGGAAATCAGTAGAGAAAATCAGCAAAATCAAAACCTGTTTATTTGAAGGTAGGTGAAACTCATAAGCCTCCAGCCAGGCCAAGAAAAAAAGAGGACACAAATTACTAATATGAAAAATGAAAGGGGTGACATCACTAATGTCTTTTATGGATATTGAAAGGATCATAAAGGAATATTATGAAAAACTCGAAGCCCACAAATCTGATAAACTAGATGAAATGGAACAATTCCTTGAAATATACATTCTGTCAAAACTCATTCAAGAAGAAATAGATAGTCTGTGCTGGGAGATGGTGGCTCATGCATGTAATCCCAGCACTTTGGGAGGCTGAGGTGGGAGGATCTCTTGAGGCCACGAGTTTGAGACCAGCCTGGGCAACATAGTGAGACCCTGTCTCTACAAAATAAAAAATGTGATGGGTATAGTGGTGCGTGCCTGTTGTCCCAGCTACTTGGGAGGTGGAGGTGGGAGGATTGCTTGAGCATAGGATGTCAAGGCTGCAGTGAGGAGTGACTGCACCACTGCACTCCAGCTTGGGTGACAGAGTGAGAGACTGTCTCAAAAAAAAAAAAAAGACAATCTGAGCAGGTCTATCTGTGTTAAAGAAACCAAATCAATAATTAATAACCTTTCAAAATAGAAAGCACCAGGCCCAGATAGGTTCACCAGTGAATTCTACAAACATTCAAGGAAGAAATTATATCAATATTCTACAGTCTCTTCCAGAAAATGGAAGCAGAGAGAATACTTCCTAACTCATCCTAAGAGGCCAGCATTACCCTAATACCAAAATCACACAAAGCCATTATAAGAAAATAAAACTATGGGACCAATATTTCTCATGAACATAGATGCAAAATTCCTCAACAAAATAAAAGCAAGTAGAATCTAACAATGTAAACAAAGGATTATACACCAAGACAAAGAGGGATTTATCCCAGGTATGCAAAGCTGGGTTAATATTCAAAACTTATTTAGGTATATAAATTATCACACCAACAGGCTAAAGAAGAAAAATCACATGATTATATCAATAGATGCAGAAATCACATTTGACAAAGTACAACACCCATGATAAAAAACTCTCAGTAAACTAGTACTAGAGGGGAACTTCCTCAACTTGATAAAGAACATCAGCAAAAAACCTATAGCTAACATTATACTTAATGGTGAGAAACAGCTTTCCTGCTAAGATCAGGAACAAAGCAAGGATGTCTCCTCTCACCACTCTTTTTTCAACATTGTGCCAGAGTCTTAGCTAATGTGATAACACAAGCAAGGGAAATAAAAGGTATACAGATTGGAAAGGAGAAAAATATATATTCTCTGTTTGCCGATGACATGTTTGTCTATATAGAAAATCTGAAAAGAATAAGCAAAAAAATTCTAGGCTGGGCATACGGGTTCACAGCTGTAATCCTGGCACTTTGGGAGGCCAAGATGGGTGGATCACTTGAGCCCAGGAGTTCAGAGACGAGCCTGGGCAACATGACAAAACCCTGTCTCTACCAAAAATACAAAAATTAGCTGGGCATGGTGGTGCATGCCTGTAATCCCAGCTACTTGGGAGGCTGAGGTGGGAGAATCGCATGAATCTAGGAGGTGGAGTTTGCAGTGAGCCTAGATCACACAACTGCACTCTGGCCCAGGTTACAGAGCAAGGCTCTATCTCAAAAAAATAAAAAAAAAAGAAAGAAATTTAAAAATTAGAAAATCAATAATTATACTAAGGTTGCAGGATACAAGGTTAATATATAAAAGCCAGTCACTTTCCTAGATACCTACAAAGAACAAGTGGAACTTGACCTGCACAATGTGCACATGTACCCTAAAACTTAAAGTATAATAAAAAAAAAGAAATTAACACACAATACCATTCAGCTAGTATCATACCGAATGTGAAGAAACTGAAAGCCTTCCCTCAAAGATCTGGAACACAACACAGACACCCACTTTTACCACTGTTGATTCAGCATAGGACTGGAAGTCCTAGCTAGAGTAATCAGACAAGAGAAAGAAATACAGGGCATCCAAATTGGAAAGGAAGATGTCAAATTATGCTTGTCTGCAGATGATATGATCTTGCATTTGAAAAAAAACCTAGATTCCATAAAAAACTATTAGAAATGATAAACAAATTCAGTAAAGTTGCAGGACACAAAATCAACATAGAAAAATCAGTAGTATTTCTATATGCCAACAGTGAACAATGTGAGAAAGAAATTAAAAGAGTAATCCCATTTACAATAGCAACACATAAGATAAAATACCCAGGAATTACCCAAATAAGTGAAAGACCTCAATAACGAAAACTATAAAACACTGATGAAATAAATTGAAGAGGACATCCAATAATGGAATGACATTCCAGGATCATGGATTGAAAGAATCAGTATTGTTAAAATGTCCATAATATTCAAAGCAACCTATAGATTCAATGCAATCCCTATCAAAATACCAATGACATTGTTCACATAAATAGAAACAAAAATCCTAAAATTTATATGGAACCCCAAAAGACCCAGTATAGCCAAAGCTATCCTAAACCAAAAGAACAAAACTGGAGGAATCACATTACTTGACTTCATATTATACTACAGAGCTATAGTAACTAAAGCAGCATGGTACTGGCATAATGATGGACACATAGACCCAGTGGAACAGAATAGAGAACCTAGAAACAAATCCACACACCTACAGTGAACTCATTTTCAACAAAGGTGCCAAGAACACACACTGGGGAAAAGATAGTCTCTTCAGTATATGGTGCTGAGAAAACTAGATTTCCATATGCAGAAGAATGAAACTAAATCCTAGACTTCTGTATCTTGCCATATGTAAAATCAAATCAAAAGTGTTTAAAGGCTTATGAAATTACTATAAGGAATCATTGGGGAAAATCTCCAGGACATTAGTCTGGGCAAAAATTCCTTCCTTCCTTCCTTCCTTCCTTCCTTCCTTCCTTCCTTCCTTCCTTCTTTCCTTCTTTCTTTCTGACAGAGTCTTGATCTATCACCCAGGCTGGAGTGCAGTGGCGTATGTCTGCCCACTGCAACCTCCACCTCCTGGGTTCAAGCCTTTCTTGCATCTCAGCCTCCCAGATAGCTGGTATAACAGGTGTGTGCCACCACGCCCCATTAATTTTTGTATTTTTAGTAGAGGCAAGGTTTCACCATGTTGGCCAGACTAGTCTTGAACTCCTGGCCTCAAGCAATCCACCCCCTAAGTGTCACAAAGGACTGGGATTATAGGCGTGAGCCACTACGCTTGGCCCAAAAATTTATTTAGCAATACCCCACAAACAGAGGCAGCCAAAGCAAAATTGGACTAATGGTAGCACATCAAGTTAAAAAGTTTCTACATAGCAAAGGAAACAATCAACAAACTGAAGAGACAGCCCACCAAATGGTGGAAAATATTTGCAAACTACCCATCTGACAAGAAATTAATAACCAGAATATATGAGTAGCTAAACGACTCTATAAGGAAAAAATATAATAATCCTATCAAAAACTGGGCAAAAGATTTGAATGGACATTTCTCTGAAGAAGACATACAAATGGCAAACAGGCATATAAAAAGGTGCTCAACGTCATTGATCATCAGAGAAATACGAATTAAAACTACAATGAGATATCCTCTCACTGCAGTTAAAGTGGCTTATATCCAAAAGACAGGCAATAACAAATGCTGGTGAGGGTGTGGAGAAAAGGGAAACTTTGTACACTTTTGGTGGGAATGCAAATTAGTACAGCCACTATGGAGAACAGTTTGAAGGTTCCTCAGAAAACTAAAAATACAGCTACCTCATAATCCAGCAATCTCATTCACAGGTGTATACCCAAAAGAGAGGAAATCAGTATATCAAAGAGATATATGCACTACCGTGTTTGTTGTGGCACTGTTCATAAGAGCTAAGATTTGGAAGCAACCTAAGTGTCCACCAACAGATGAATGGATAAAGAAAATGTGGTACATACACACAATGGAGTACTATTCAGCTGTAAAATAGAATGAGATTCTATCATTTGCAACAACATGGCTGGAACTGGAGATCATTATGTTAAGTGAGATAAGCCAGGCATAGAAAGACAAGCATAGCATGTTCTCACTTATATATGTGAGCTAAACAAATTAAAGCAATTGAACTCATGGCGACAGAGAGTAGAGGAATGGTTACCAGAGGCTGGGAAGGATAGTGGGGGTGAGGTGGGGATGGTTAATGGGTACAAAAAATAGTTAGAAAGAAGGAATAGGACCTAGTATTTGATAACACAACAGGATGAATATAGTTAATAAAAACTTGCTTGTACATTTAAAAATAACTAAAAGAGTGTAATTGGATTGTTTGTAATACAAAGGGATATGCCTGAGGGGATGGATATCCCATTCTCCATGATGTGATTATTTCATTGCATGCCTGTATCAAAGCATCTCATGTACCTCATATATATATATATAAAATATGAGATACATATATGATATATATATTATGTACCCAGAAAAACTTTTAATAAGAATATATCAGAAAAAATCACGCCATTTACATTAACACCCCCTAAATTGAAATATTTAGGTATAAACCTAACAAAATATGTATAAGATCTATATAAGGAAAACTACAAAATTCTGGTGAAAGAAATCAAAGAGGAACTCAGTAATGGAGAGATACTCCTTGTTCATGCACAGGAAGACTCATATTGTCAAGATGTCAGTTCTTCCAATTTCATCTATGCATCAAATATAATCCCAATCAAAATCTTAGCAAGGTATTTTCTGGATATTGAAAACTAACTTTAATGTTTATTCAAAGAGGCAGAAGAGCCACAACAGTCAACACCATATTGAAGGAGAAGAACAAAGTTGGAGGGCTGATGCTACCTGGCTTCAAGACTTGCTATAAAACGATCATAATCATGACAGTGTGGATTGGTGAAAGAATAGACAAGTAGATAAATGGAACAGAGAGCCTAGAAATAGATCCCCATAAAATACAGTCAGCTCATCTTTGTGAAAGGATCAAAGGCAAAACAGTAGAGCAAAATCAATCTTTTCAACAAAAGGTGCTGGAACAAATAGACATAGACACACACACAGAAAAAAAAAAAGAAGAAGAAGAAGAATCTAGACACACACCATATACCCGTCATAGAAATTAACTCAAAATGGATTAAAAACCTAAATGCAAAATGCAAAACTATAAAAGTTCTACAAGATAACATAGGAGAAAATCTAGATTATCATGGGTACAGTGATGACTTTTAAAATACATCATCAACGGTGCAATTCATGAATGAAAATATTTGATAAGCTGGACTTCATTAAAGTTAAAGACTTCTGCTCTGTGGAACACACTGCCAAGAGAATAAGAAGACATTAAGTGTCAATAAACCTTTTTAAAAGGAAATAAATACATGCACTAAACAATACATTTTTTAAAAATTGAGATGGAGTCTCTCTCTGTAGCCCAGGATGGAGTGCAGTGGCACAATCTCAGCTCACTGCAACCTCTGCCTCCCAGGTTTAAGGGATTCTCCTGCCTCAGCCTCCCGAATAGTTGGGACTACAGGTATGTGCCACCACACCCGGCTCATTTTTTATTTTTTTTGTATTTTTAGTAGAGACAGGGTTTTGCCATGTTGGCCAGGCTGTTCTCGAACTCCTGACCTCAGGTGATCTGCCCGTCTCGGCCTCCCAAAGTGCTGAAATTACAGGGGTAAGCCACCATGTCCAGCCAACAATGAATTCTTTTAAGGACTGTTATCTAAAATGTATAAAGAACTCTTTAAACTCAACAATAAGCAAATGAATAACCCAATTAAAAATGGGCAAAAGACCAGAATAGACAACTCACCAATGAAGATATACAAATGGCAAAGAAGCATATGAAAAGATGCTCAACATCCTATGCTATTAGGGAACTGCAAGTTAAAACAATGAGATAGCACTACACACCTATCAAAATGGCCCAGATCCAAACCCTTACAACCCCAAATGCTGGTGATGATGTGGAGCAACAGGAACTCTCATTCACTGTTGGTGGGAATGCAAAGCGGTGCAGACAATTTAGAAGAAACTGGAAAACTAAGTATGCTCTTACCATGTAATCCAGCAACTGCAAGTCCATTCTGTTTATCCAAATGGGTTGAAAATGTACATCCACACAAAGAACTGCACATGGATGTTTTTAGCAGCTTTATTCCAAATTTCCAAAACTTGTAAGCTATCAAGATGTCTTTGAGTAAGTGAGTGGACAAACTGTGGTACATCCAGACAATGGAATATTATTCAGCACTAAAAAGAAATGGGCTTTTAAGCCGTGAAAAAACAAGAAGGAACCTTAAATGCATATTATTCAATTGGAGGCCACCCCCAATGCCTTCATCAGCTCCCAAATGCCTCTCACCTCTGCACCTTCAAGCCTTTGCCCAGGCGCCCCCTCTGCCTGGACGTCCTTCCCTTCTTTGCCCAGCACGCTCCCACCAAAACAGCCCCCCAAGGCAGGATGCAGCTCATGGTCCCAGTGGTGGACGGCTGTTCCGAGCTTACCTAAGGGTTTCCCTTGCTGCCTGCAGCCTCCTCTGGGGGAAGGAGCATGTCTTGTCTCTCCTGTCCACCCACTTCCCAATGCACGGTTCCTGGCATGCAGTGGGGTCGGGACACGCGTTCTGAGCACTTCAGAGGGCTGGCGAGGCACAGTGTCCCTGAATGTCCTCAGAGTCTGGGTCTGGCCCAGCCACATTCTTGAGGATGGGAAGCTGGAGAGGTAGAAATGTCTGGACTGAAAACCCAGCTGGTCACATAGAAGCTGTTGTACTGGACACTTCACCTAATGCCTCCAAGCCTCACCTTAACATGGGAGCTCAGCTCCTCCTCTGCAGCCTGTGGTAGTGAGCAGGTGAGGTCATGTATGTGAAGACTTAGAGCAGATGTACCTTGGACATAGGACATGCTCAACTTCTTCTTCCTGTTAATCCTTCCTTTACACCTGAGGGACCCTGGCCAGGCCAACCAGTGTCCTCTGTTTTCTCATGATCAATGGGAATAAGAGCCCTACCACTGCCCAGCCCCTAAGGGGTGGTGAGGGTGCAGATGGTTCATGATGACAGTTGCTGGGAGCTACAGGAGAAGTGAGGAGGGCTGGTGGGCCTGTGGCAACTTCCCACAGCTCACAGGAGGGCTGGAGCTGACCCGGCCGCTCCGCTCTGCTGCAGAAACAACAGCTGCTGCTCCCTGGGCTCTGGGATGTGTCTGCAGTAGCCTGGGGACACCAGAGCCCCAACCCAGTGGAGCCCCTGCCCTGCCGTTCTGTGTTCTCCAGTGCAAGCCCCGAGCTGGTGTCCATCTCTCTTGCTTTAGGGATATAAAACTGTTTCATTTCCAAAATAAAGAGAACAAAGCCTCCTCGTGGCAACAATTATGCAGTCTTAAGAGGAGACTTAATGGGCCCTCATTAAGAGTTGCGCTCAGGGAATGACAGCTCTGACAGCTGCCAGTACTGACTGTCGTAGAGTCATGGTGCTGTTCCCTGAGGGAGCATCACCCCTTCCCCTGAGCTGCAGCTGCTCCTCCGGGAATGGGGCTCACAGGAAAAAAGACCCAAGAGCAGACCTCTGGAGCCGCCAGAGCCAGTCTGGTCTCTCAGAGCGGCCTCGGATGGTGTGTGGCCACATTTGTGGCACTTGCTGTCTGATCAGAGAAGCAATGAACATATGCCAGGCCGGGATCTCACAGGCATCTAGGCTGGTCTGACAAATCCTTGGCCACATCTGACCACATCTGTGCCTGTCATGCTGCGTTTGTTCCTACTGAGCCAAGGCCGTATCAGAATTCTTCAAATAGCCCTCCAGACAGCCAGGCTAGGGTGGCCAGGGAGTGGTGACTGGCTCTACATTCCCCATAGAGTCCATTTCGCCTCATCCCTGGATGGATGTCACCCTGGGACCCAGAAAGGGGTGTGACCTGAGGAACAGCCACTGCCAGATCCCGGTGTCCTCGCACCCTGGCGTGGTTGGGTCTGTTTCCACACCTCACTTGTCCATGGGGAGAAAGCAGTGATTCAGGCCTGGATGAGGGACATGGACAGACACTCAGGATCTTCCTCCTGAGCCCTGTTTCCTCTTGCTCAGGAGAGGAGTTTGAATTGCTCCCTTATTCCCCCAAAAGTCCATGTAAGCCCATGCCACTGCCAGCTGGAGCTCCAGGCTCATGATTCAGGAAAGCCAGAGCACCATACGCCCCTTTATTCCTGTCCCAGCTGTGTCTCTCCTGGTTGATCTGTGCCTCGAAAGCATAAGGATTCAACCATTTTAGTCCCATGGATGGAAGCCGGCCCCTCTGCATAGAGTGGCACGGGGCAAGAGTTTGAACACCCCTAGGAGTATGGCACAGGTCACCTGTGGGGTGAAGACATAAGTGTGTTTGCAAGTGGGTGGGTGGCTGGGAGCTGGAGGATTTGGCTGAGCCAAAGATGGGCTGAGTTTGCCCATCTTAGGGTTGTTGGCCTGGAGCTCAATTGCTCTGTGATGGAGGAAGGTGACTCTGGAGCTCTCCCAGGCAAGGGGAGGGGCAGAGGGACAGATAGAAGAAAGGGATGTGGGAAAGACAACACACAACCCCTTCCGTGAGGCTCTCTGGATCTTCAGTCATGCAGTCGGAACTCTGGGAGATGTCCCCTGAGCCCAGGAAGCAGGATAGGTCAGGAGAAGGCCCTAAGGAAAGGCTTTGGATACTACCTGTGGCCACACTCTCCTCCAGGCCAAGGACAGACAGACAGAGAGGGGCTCTGGGCAGCCAGTGGCACTGAACTCTCAGGGTCGAGGTCCGGGGCAATATCCGGGCTCCACTCTCATTCCGTAATGGCCACATAATAGAGTGCAGAGTGCTGGCTAAAGAGTGGGTAGCTTCCCTGGTTCAAGGCCAGCCTCTGGCAGTTGCCCCTTTTTTTTAAATTGAGCAGTGGCCAACCTGCACAACAGGCCCCTTACCACATGCCAACACTGGGTACAGCCTGTGTTGTAGGGGTCTTGGGAACTTGAATGTTGAATGCACCCCTTTGCTCTATATCTCGCTGGGGACCCCTCACTGGGCTGTCTTGGTTTGTGCTCCGTTCACTGGGCCAGCTCCTCCCTATGCCCCCAGCCCAGGCTTGGCACTGCATCTGGAACTCAGATGGGGGATGATAGCAGCTTTCAGGAAACTGCCCAGTGACAGGACTGGGCATCGTGCAGGGGTGACTCGTGTTCTAGTCTGCAGTTTTGACAGAATGCTTCTAAAAGTTTCCTGAGAAAAGGTGCAATAGAAGAAAGGATGTCTGCAAATGTCTTTAATGCATCCCCACGTTTAGCCGAATGAGTGGCTGCCGTATTCAACGAGGTCTGAGCTGCAGACAGCTGTCTCCAGCGGGGCTGGCGGGTTGACCCCTTTGGCTTCCAGTTGCTAGGCAGCTCTCCTGACTTCGTGGATACCCCCCTCTCCCCCACTCACCACCTCTGCTGCAACATCCTGTCACTCAGGAACTCCAACAATCCAACCCCATCTCTACTAAAAACAAAAAATTAGCTGGGTGTGGTGGCAGGCGCCTGCAATCCCAGCTACTTGGGAGGCTGAGTCAGCAGAATTCCCTGAACCTTGGAGATGGAGGTTGCTGTGAGGTGAGATCGCGCCACTGCACTCTGGCCTGGGCAACAGCCTAAAACTCCATCTCTAAAAAGAAACTCCAGCAATCCTCACAGACAAACAAGATAACAGGCAAAGAACATGCTAACAAACGGCAGCTTTGATGACCAGGAAAGCACATGGAGCTCCCATTCCAGGAATGTAATTTAACTGGATGTGCCTCCTTGGGAAAAAAAGAACAAAAAAGAAACTCCTAGTAAGAAAAAAAGCCCGGCCCTGCTTCTGCCAAACTCAGCTCTGGCAGCAGCTGCTCCTGTTTGGAAAGACCTACATCCCAGGAATATAAATTTTTTATTGTGATTTTATTTTATTTGTTGATGCAGAGGGTTTTTATTTTATCTTTTGAACCAGTAGCAGCAGCGGGAGAGGGAGAAATGGGGGAGCCGCAAAGCTGGCTGGGGGTGTTCTCCCTCCTCTGCTGGGGGTGGAGATGACACCTGAGCCCCCTTCGCTGGGCTTGCTGGCCACACAGGCTCCTGTCTCTGCCATGGCGTGGGGACTTCTGGTATTGGGAGGGAAAGAAGAAGTAAAGAGGGGGTGGGGGCAGAGGAGCAGGGGTGTCCAGGGGTGTTTGGCCCAGAGCAAACCCCTGGTGCTCCCACATTCCGGGTCCGGGTCATCTGCGAGGACAGGCACAGTGGGAGGGGTGTGCCCCCTGCCCATCCTTGGGGAGGTTCGAATGGACTAGATCCAGTCCAACCCCCCAGCTGCAGTGGAGGAAGCAGAGGCCAAGTCCCTGCGGAAGCTGCCCAGGACCCGCTGAGTGGCGACCTCGGGGTCAGACACCCTACATGCACCCAGGACTGAGGGTATGCGCGCTTCTCCTGTGCTGCCTGGGAAAGAAACAGGAAAGACCACGGGCGTCCACCCCCAGGGAAAAGGGTGAAGAAAGTGCGGGGCCCTGGCTGGGTCTCTCTGGGTGTGCAAGGAGAAGCCGAGGCGTCACAGGAACCCAGGAGGTGGGGGGGATGCAGGACCTATTATTCCTATCATTAAGTATCGATTCTTCTTTATGAGAAAACAACAAATATCTGGTGTCTGAATATGAATATGAGTTTTAAAAGATCCAGAGGAGTACCCGAGAAATTGTTCATGATTATTAGGGAAAGGGAAACATTTTATCTTAGACATTTGGTATGGCTTGAAGTGTATTTTTTTGGAGGGTGACATGTATTATTTTTATTAAACGGTAGTAGCTGAAGTGGTTACCTCTAGAAACAGAGATTCGTTTTGTGGGAGGGTTAGGTGGTTAAGAGACATATTAGCACTGCCTGTAATACTTCAAGTTTTTCTAACAAAATGATATATTCTTGGACAATTTAAAAAATCTTTAAACTCTAATAAATAAACAAAAACAAAGCAACTCCTGGCTGCAGCCTGTGGCGTTTTTTCCCCTGCACACCCTGCCTGGGAGCTCAGGTCTTAGGAAGGCAAGCCCCTGCCTGCAGCTTGCCTTCCTAAAAGGCCTCACTGACTTCTCAGCATCTGTGTGCTGTGGCCAGGGTAGCTCGGCACCTGGATCCCAGCTCCACGGGGCTCCAGGAAGTCTCAGAGGGCACAGCGCTTACTCAATCCTGCTGTCCGCTCTCAGAGGAGCAGGGTGGGAGCCCAGGAGCCTGGCCCAGCTCCCCAGCAATGTATGACACTCCTGGCACTGGTCCCGGCGCCCCAGACAGACAAAGCACCATCCTAGTCTCCAAAGTCTTCTAATCCCCGGTGGTTGTTTGCTTCCCAAAGGAGCCCTAGTGGACCCTGAGCCAGCAGTCCACACCTTTGCCCAAGGTGAGCTCTGACTCAGCTCTCTTGCTCCTTTCCCCTCACCCATGGCCCCTCTGGTTCCTGAGGCTGAGGGACATGGGCTTGTGAGGGGAGGGTTCTTGGGGGAGGCATCCCAGGCCCATTCCCGGTGCCAAACTCCCCTCCCTCTCCCCCCATTTCCCCATCCCCTCTGCTCCTCAGTGGCCGGCAGGTGGCATTGTTCAGCACCTGACAGCTCCCCCCACTCCCACAGCTCCTGCCTCCTGCACTGTTGTGTCAATTTGGACCGCTGTCGTGCCAGCTCTGAAACACACCCAGTGTTTCCTACCCAATTCTGGAGGCCCCACTCTGCTCCAAGCAGCCTGGTGACCTTGGGTGTCCCTTTTCCTGTCTGGGCCAGGGATCCCACCTGGGTTGAAGAGAGCAGGGACAGTGTGGTGCAGCAGGAGCCTATTCCCATACTGTGCACTCGCTGAGAGCTTGTTTCCCCTGGGACATGAGAGATGCACCACCTTCCTGCCTAGCTGGGCAAGAACATCAGGAGAGCCAAGGGTTACAGGAGGCCTGGAGGAAGCAGTGTTTTCAGTAATGGAATATGCAGCATTGACCAGCACTGCAGCATACCAGGTGCAATGCTAGGGGATAATAGATCACAGAGAAAGGGCTGCAGCACACAAGAGCTCAGTGCAGCAGAGTGGCCAGCAGACAAGTGGCTGGAGAATGACGTGGGAAATTCCACAGTGAAGACATTTGAAGGCAGCAAGACAGGGCTTTGAGTTCTGCCTAGGGGAGCTCAGAAGCCTTTGCAGAGGTGGGGGAATTTGAGTTGGGCTTTAAAGGATGACTAGGAGTTCACCAATTTGAGGAGACTAGAGGGGCCTGGCAGCAGCCAAAGCAAAGAGAAAGCAACACACTTTTCACCTAGAGAGGCATCAAAGGGCAGTGGTGGAAAATAAGCCTGGAAAGACTCCCCAGATAGTGTTGAGCCTTTGTGTTTGTGAGGGTGCTTTTGGCTGTCAGTAAACGAATTGTCCAATAAAGTATAAACATACATCATGTCTTACTGTGTGATATAGTTTGGATGGTCCCTCCAAATCTCATGTTGAGATGTAATCCTCTTGACTGCCAGAGCCTTTAATGTGAAGACACTTAGGCCACAGTGGGAGGGAGAACCATTAGGGCTCAGAGCCCAGGGTGTCTGGTTGAGAAGGAGGCACTGATGTCCTTGGTTGCTCCAAGCACCTCCCTTTGAGTCCTCACTCTGTTCCTAGGAAGCAGCAGCAGAGCTGTGTCTGAGCTGCAGCCCCTGAGGTTCAGGCTGAGGATGGATCAGTGATGCAGGCAGCAGGGCCAGAGCAACAGCCTCATAGATTCTGGCGTTTCCTGAGTCCCCAGGGAGAGGCCCCTGCACTGGCAGCACTTTGCAGCAGCCTGGAGGAGTAGAGCTGGCCTTGTGCTCTGTGGAGTGCCACGCGCAGGCCCTGAGCAGGTGTGCTGCACAGATGACCTCATCGAATCCTCAAAGTGACCACCTCCTAGAGTGGACACTATCACTACACCCACTTCACCGACAAGGCAACTGAGGCCCAGCAAGGCTCCACACACAGCTGAAACTGCAAGCTGAGGGAAGAAAGGCAGGACTTCAGTATGCGCCTGCCCCCACCCTATGCTGCCTGGGAGGCTGGGGCTGTGCGGTGGGGGCTCCCTCCACCTCTGAGACCCCTTGCCTTGCCAGTAAGTGCTCTGAGCTTCCCACAGACAGATAGGAGAGAGAAATCAACTTCCATGGTATTCAGCTGCTGTTACTCACAGCCGAAATGGATCCCAATAGACCTGAGCCCCTTACCCTTTGGAGTCCTGTAAGGTATGGCCAAGTGCTGTCACCACACCATCTCCCACAGGACCTGCCAACACCCACAGGATTCTCTGGGCATCCTCATTGAGCAGGTAAGAGGACCGAGGCTGGGCAGTGTTCAGGTGGCCTGCCCAGAGCCAGATGCCATGGGGTGGTTCAGCCATGGGGCCCTCCACCCTCATTCAGCCTGTCTCCTTAAATGCTTAAATGGCAGCATTTGTAAACTGCTTATTTCTGAGTTCTCTGCAGACATGTTGAAGCAGAATCACTAGTGACGGGCCCAAGAACATGCATTTTTCCGCAGTCCTGAGTGAGGCTGAGGAGCAGGGCTTGCCTGAGGCAGAGAGGAGAAGTGAGCTTTCCAAGGCCACGCAGCCAGCTAGGGGCAGAGCTGAGGTCAGAGCCTAGATCAGACCAGATCCCAGGCCACGTTGGCTGGAGCTGAAGTGGGCATTGACTCCTGGGGCCCCCAGAGCTAGAGGTGGAGGGGCATGAAGGCCTAGGGGCGGTGGCTGGGCTTGGAGGGCTGCCCAGTTGGTGCATTCCAGGCCAGAGCCTGTTCATCCTGCCATGGGGCAGGGATTGCAAGGCCAACAGAGCACTTGCTGCTCCTCTGGGCAGCTGGGACAGCTTTGCCACCCAGCAAACACTCTTCCTCCTGCTGGGAATATCCAAACCCCACTCAGGAAGGTTCCTGCTCTTCAGAGGCTCCTAGTCTTGGCTTCTACTCTGGCCACTGGCTCCGCTCCTGGGCTCTAGGCTTCTGCTGCTGCTCCCAGGGACTGCCGGCACAGGAGGCTCTTAGTAGTTAGGGGGGAAAACACTAATTTGGGTGAAGAATACCCAGGCCGGACACCTGGCCCTGCTCTTTCCTTGCCAGGTGGCTTTGGACAAGTCATGCCCTTTCATGGACTTGGGGCTGTACCTCTGGATGGCCTGGGATTTGGACTGGATCATCCAGAGTTGAAGATGAGAGCTGGTGAGCTCTACTCCCCTTCTCCAGGTGAAGAATCTATTCATTCATTCAGTCATTTGACATTCAACAAATATGTATTCAACACTGACTTTCTGCCAACTTCTAGGCACTAGGTTACCACAGGGAACAAACCTAGAAGTAATCCTTCCCCCTTTAGAGCTGATGTTCCAGGAGACCAATGTGCACGGCGTGACATCATTAAGCATTCTGAGATTAGATGGATGGATGTGTGGATGGATGAACAGATGAATGGATGAATGGATGGATGGATGAATGGATGGATAGATGGGTGGATGGATGGATGGATAGATGGGTGGATGGATGGATAGATGGGTGGATGGATGGATGGATAGATGGGTGGATGGATGGATAGATGGATAGATGGGTGGATGGATGGATAGATGGACAGATGAATGGATGGACAGATAGATGGACAGATGAATGGATGGATGGATGGATGGATGGTTGGATGGATGAATGGATGGATGGATGGATGGATGGATAGATGGGTGGATGGATGGATAGATGGACAGACAGATGAATGAATGGATGGATGGAGGAATGGATAGATAGCTGGGTGGATGCATAGATGGATAGACAGATGAAGGATGGATGGATGAATGGATGGATGATAGATAGATGGATGGACCGATGAATAAATGGATGAAGGAATGGATAGATAGCTAGGTGGATGGATGCTTAGATGGATAGACATATAAATGAATGGATGGATGGCAGATGGATGGATGGATGGCAGATGGATGGGTGGATGGTAGATGGATGGATGGATGGATGGATAGATGGACAGAGAAATGAGTGAATGAATGGATCAATGGATGGGTGGATAGACAGATAGATGGATGGACAGATGAATGAATGGATGGAGGAATGGATAGATGGTGGATGGATGCTTAGATGGATAGGCAGATGAATGGATTGATGGGTGGACAGATGGATGGATGGATAGATGGAAAGACATGAGTGAATGGATGAATGAGTAGATGGATGCTAGATGGATAGATGGATGGACAGATGAATGGATGGATTGGTGGATAGATGGACGGATGGCTAGATGGACAGACAGATGAGTGAATGGAAGAATGGATGGATGGTAGATGGATAGATGGATGGACAGATGAATGAATGGATGGATGGATGTGTAGATAGGTGGATAGATGGACGGACAGATGAATGAATGGATGGATGGATGTGTAGATAGGTGGATAGATGGACAGACAGATGAACCAATGGATGGATGGCTGGATGACCAGAGGAAGAAGCCTGCGCCCCAGCTCCCCTCCCTGCAGCTGCATTTCCATCTCAGGACAGAGCTGACTGGTTGGGTCTCCCAGATAGAAAGTGATGGGTCTTCTGGATAGAAAGGTAGTGGCCTGGCTGAGGCAGGGCTGGGGATGATAGTAGTTGGGCTCTGGGGAGACTTTGGTGATGGATGGGCTCGATGTCAGGGAAGGTGGCCTGGGAGGAGGTGGTAGGGGATGGGCTGAGTGTTATGGGCACAGGGGACAGAGTTCAACCATGTGAGCCTGCCTCTCTTCTGCCTCCATCCAGGTGGGAGACTTTCTTTGGGTTTGAAAAGTCCCAGTCTGAAATGTGCTGTTTCCCCTGTGCCCTGCCAGGGCCCAGTGTGTTGCGTTCTGGGGACACTGGGTATTGGTGAGAATGAATCAGGGAGCCATAGTCAGGGGGCTCAGTGCAGGGCAGGGGTGAAAGGAGAACTGGAAGCAAGCGGGCCTGGGAGTAGGGCATCCATTCGCTATTTGTGGGGGCCATCTCACAGGGGGTTCCTGGGGGCTGGGGTGGCCTGCTATAGTGCTCAGTCCTCTCAGCAAGTCTGCAGCAAGAAGCTGCTGGAAGCTGTAATATTCACAGCTGCAGGATGGGCAATCAGCTCTGCTCCCATCTATAGGCCTAGATGTGAGGGCAGAGGAGCACTCAGCCTGCCGAAGGTCTGCACAGCTGGGCGGCAGCGGGCAAGATTGGAATTCACTCACCATGCAGCTACTGGGTGCCTGGCTACTGCTGGGAAGCAAGCTGAGGGCAAAGACTGCCCCATGGGGGCAAGAGTGGGGCCCAGGCACCCAGGGTACATTGCTGGGTACAGATAACCGTGGTTCAAGGAATGAGCTCCCTTCCCACCCGCCCCTCCCCAGCTGTCCCTGAGTCACAAGCACCCTTCCCTTTCACTGTCAGGGAGGCTCTGGAGCTGCTTCCTATCCCCTACTGTCCTGTGAGTCACCACCCCACCCTCCACGTCCCTCCCACATGGTGCAATCAGCATTCCCGCCTCTCTGCCCACATAAGTGCTGTCAAAAGGCAGAGGCAATGGGTGGTGGGTGGTCAGGCGGGCAGTGCCTCTCACCTCCCAGTTCGTCTGTCTTCTGTCAAGTGGGGCTGCGGCAGGGCCGAGAAGACTGTGTTCAAAGCATCCGGAAGGCCTTGGGTTGTCAAGGGCCCCAGGCAGCACATGAAGCTTTGAAAGGTGCCCCTGCCTTGTGCCTGGGCAGGCTCCTTCCCTGCTCTGGGACCCCATCTTGAGCAGACTCTGGAACCCACATTTCCACCATTAGAGTGCATTCCTCCAGGCACTCTGGGTCTCTATTAGAGCCCCTTTGAGATGAAGAGACCTGGGTGGGGAGCATGCGGGGCGGGGGCCCATCTTCAGTGCTCTGGCATGGGTTCATTCCTCAGGCTGCTCCTGCAGCCACCCCCAGCTGAGGACAATGCCCAGATCCACAGTGGCCTGGGAAGTGCTCCCAGCAGAGTGAGCAGAGCTGGGCTTCGGTGCTGTCTGCCCTCTGTCCTGCTGCAAGGCTAATCACCTTCTGTTTCTGGGCCTTGAATCCCTTTTACAGCATGGGGGCTGGATGCTCTTTGAGCTTCCTCCTGGCTTCAATCCTGAATACCGACACCTACTTGTTTGCAGTTGTGTGACTTGGTCAAATCATGTAACCTCTTGAGCCTCAATTTTATTCTGTGTGAATGAAACAGACAGTGAAAGCCCTGAAGATTAGATTTTTAGATTTTTGATAGAAGAATTGTAAGAGCAGTGACCCCATAGCCCTTTACCATTTGCAAGGTGCTTCAGACAAAATATCTCGCTGGTCCCTCCCAACAATTCCGCCACAAAAGGTGGTGTTACTTTCATCCCCAGCTTACAGTTTGAGGAACGAAGGCCCAGCTATGGGGGCAGGTGCAGAGGTGGGCCTCGCTTCCCAGTCTCAGTCTCTGGATGAAGGGCAAGATCCCTGCAGCTAAGGATTAGGGAGTGGTGGCACGGAATGTCTGGCCTGCTGGTCTTTCTTTCCCAGCCTGGGGCATCTCTGTGAAGGCCGATGAGTGGCGGCCCCTCCCCAGGTGCTGGTGCCAGGCGGCGGGGAGCTGCTTCTGACAGCTGTGCAGACAATCATCACTTCTCCATCGCTGCTAATAGCAAGGTTAGCTTGCCGACTCCTCTGTTTGCCGGGTGCCTCCCACGGACCCAGAGCTTGGAGTTTCTTCATTGCCTGGGGTGGGGCAGGGTGGCAGAGGGGCATCTCTGCTCCCTGGCCCTGGCTGCAGCCAGCAGCTCCACCCAGGGCCCTGAACTTGGGAGGCGACTGCAGTTCCATGCCTTGGCTCCCAGCACCCCAGGGAAGTACATCTGGGCTCTGGAACAGCAGAAACGGCCTCCTGCAAATCTCCTTACCTGACACAGGACCAAGTGTGGGAAGGCTCTGGTCCAAGGGGCTTTCTCCAACTCTCTGGACCACAGGGAGCCAGCAGGATGGGGGCCAGTCCACCTTCAGATTACACCTTTACCTCTGACTCAGACCCCTTTGCCTCCCAGGCCACCATATGACGTCTCCTGCTTGCAGATCTGGCCATGCTGGAGGCAGAATGGATCCCCAGCCCCTCAGTTGTGACCCTTCCTAGCTTGTTAAGTTAGTAGAAAACTCAGCTCACAATCTCGGGGACTGCTCCTCCCCTGGTTCATGCACAAACCCCAAAGGTTCATGGGATTCCTAAAAGCAGCCTGACAAATTTCCCTCCTGTGGGGAGAAGACCCTGTGGTCTGGCAGGACCCACTGCCCTTGGCCAGGTGCCCCTCGCTTTGATCCTGGGTCTGGCTCCTGCCTTAGGAGCCTGCAGACCTCTGTGGGGCCACTCCCTGGTGACCCACCCAGCCCAGGCAGGATGGACCCCGCAGTGGACAACACTCGGTTCTGTCCATCTCCCTGCCTTGGGGAAGTACTTGCTTGTAGTTTTAATTTACCTTTGACCCTATGGTGCACTTCTGGAATGTTCCCTCCATGAGGGTGGGGACTTGGTCTTGTTCACGGGGATCTCTCTGGCACCTGGAGCAGCTGCGTAGCCCAGACGGGCTGCTCAGTCATTGTCTGCTGCCTGAACAGATATGTGCAAGTTTGTCTTCTCACTGCTGTTAACATTATTGTATGAGTAATTTTACAAGTTTACCATTTTTCTTGTACGTATAATAAATATCCCACCTTATTGACCCACAGTTCCCCCTCCCACAACTTGCAAAGTATTTTGGCTGACTTGACTTGTTTACTATGATAAATAGTGTTGTTATAAACAGCTGTGCACATATAGCTATTTTTTCCCTTTGCAATTATGTTTTTGGGAGGAATTCCAAACAGTGGGGTTAGCGGGTCAAAGGGCATGGCGAATTTATGGTCCTGGATGTGCTGGGACTGCCGAATTCTCAGCCCCCAGGCCACCCCTGTTTTCCCTGAGGTCTAGCTCTGGGTGAACACCCACAAAAGTGTCTGTCTGCCCGAGGCTACCCTGGCCTCTGTCTGGCTCCTGCGGTCATGGAGCAGACCTCATGGCGCGGGAGCTGAAGGTAGCTGTGGGAGTTTGAGGAGGGGAAGAGGAGGCAGCTGTGGGAGTTGTGGAGATGGCTTCACGGAGCCAGGAGCCCTGTTCCGGGAGGGCAGTAGGACCCCCTCTTCTCCCAGAGCCCTGGCCTTCTCTTGGATGGCTCTCCTGTCCTGGAGCCATCCCACCCCCTGCAGCTAAGCTTACACCCCCAGTCTCTGAGAGGGGGCAGTGCCCCCTGTAGGCAGGTGTGTTTGGGAGAAGGGAGGGGACCCAGTGCCTCAGCCTACTCCGGACTTTCTCCTGTGGGCCCTGACGTGGTGTCATGTGGGGGAGAACTGCCGTGGAAGCTAGCTGCTGAGCAAAACGTCTTTATCACTGCAGAAAATGTGCCTGAGATTTGCCCACCTTCTGCCTCCATCCACTGGCTCTGCCCCTCCTCAGTTGCTGGAGCCCCCTTTCCCCACCATTAGCCCCAGACCTGCAGGCCTGGATGGTTGAAGGGGAGGGGTCCACACTGGCCCCTCATGGGATCTTCCGGAACCTGGCTCCTACTGGAGGGCAGGGTATCCAGGGTGGCCCCTCCCTAAGTAAATCTTCCCATCCTGGGAAGACCTGTTCTCTGTCTGGCGATGCCTGCATTTTATGGGGACCCCAAGGCTTTCCCCTGCCTTGGGGTAGTGTCTTGGAGGTGGGGCCTGCTGTCTGTAAGGGCTGGTGAGCCCCAGCCCAAGCAGGGCTAGGCAGTGCCCTGTGGCTCAGGCCTGAGTGGCATGGGCGTAGCCCGTGCTGGGAGGGAGGAATGAGACTCCCTGTGTCCCGAGGCTCTCCCTTGGAGCAGGCTCTCTCTGCTCTCTCTGTACCTCTTGCCCTATCCTTTCTGGCTGCAGGTCCCTAGTGGCAGGAAATTCTGGGAAGCAGTGTAGAAAGACCACTGGACTTGGGCGTTCTCATACAGTCTCTGTTACCAATGGGCTGTGGGATCCAGCCCCTACCTCAGTCCTCAGCCAGGCATTTGCCTGTGGCCTTGTGCAGCACCTGCGGCCTTGGCAGGGTGGCTGAGGGTGGCTGAAACCCAGGTTGTGGGAGGATCTGGAAGGAGACTGGCTCCTGTCTCCCCATGTCCATGTCAGCCCTTGGCCTGACACCAGGAGACCCTCAGGGTTGGGGGTGTCATCCCCCCTTCCTGCAGCCTCCGCATCCTCCTCCCATGCCCCACTCTGCTTTTCTGCTGGCTGGTGCAGGAGACAATGGCTGTGGGGCGTGTGGGTGCATGTAGGAGGGTCCTGCGTGGGTTGTGTGATTTTCCCGGACAGGCAGGCGTGAGAGGGAGAGGAAATTATTCTGTCTAAAACCTCAGAGATGAGTCCTTGAGAGCTGGCAGAGTGACTGCTTCCCATCTGGGTGGGGAGGCAGGAGACAGGGTGGGCCGTTCCCAGGGGCAAGAGCAAGGCAGGGCAGGGCCAGTCCTCAGGGAGAATCCCAAGAAGGCCACAGCAGCACAAAGATAAGCCCTCATATTTCCCACGTGTCACCTGGACAAAGAGCTGTGATGCCCCCCATAACAGCCGGTCCTCACGAGAATCCAGAGAGCTCGCTAGGGAGGCAGACATTATGATAACCCAGTTTACAGATGAGGAAACGGAGGCTCTGGAGGGGTTCATTGACCTGCCTAGGTCACAGAGCCAGCCCGTTAGCGACAGAGCCAGAGCTCGGACCCAGGTCTCCGGATCCCGAGGCACATCTTCCTCCTAAATGACCACAGAGAGGTGATGTCTCTGAAAGCAAAGCCAGGGAGAGCCACCAAGGCAGACAGGGGCCGCAGTTTTGTTCAGGCAGAAAATGCCAAAGGTGCCACGCTCCCACCTCACCCCCACCCGGCCTTCACCCTCAAAAGTGCATCTTTCCTGCTGGAGGAGGGGAAGGGTTGAGCTGGGAAGACATCTTCCCTCCTGTGACTCTGAGGCCCAGAGGCTGGGCTCGGCAACTCTCTGGGATTCACAGGGTGCCTCCTGCGGGACTTCTACATCTCTGCCATGACAATGTTTCTCTATTTATTGCCACAGAAAAGGAGCCAGATAGCAACAGCTAGAAACTGAACCCTCCATGGACTCTCTCCCTCCTTCCCTGGCAGCATTCACCTGCACAGTGGGAAGTCCTGCAGCGATGGGCCAGGTGAAATGGAGTGGGCAGGGGCTCTTGGTGAGGTGTCATTATGGTAGTCATCTGGGCTGTTCACAGATGTTCAAGTCTCCTTTACGCCAGGCCCACGGTAGGAGTTGACTTCTCCATCCTTCAATTCAAGTATGGCCATGTGAGTTGCTCTTACCAACAAAATGTGGGTGGAAGCGGGTGGAATGTCACTTTCAGGCAGAAGCCTTAGGAGCCCTTGTGTGGGCCAGCATGTTCTCTTTCCCTGTCTCTGAGATCCTGGACACACCTGTTGAGATGAAACTCTGTCAGACTGGGCCACCCAGTGACTGTGATGCCTAGAGCCCTCCTGCTGACTCAGTGGACATACTGCATATGTCAGAAATAAACTTCGCTATTTTCATCCATTGAAATAGTGGGCTACTTGTTACCTACATAACCCAGCCTATCAGACTCGATGCAGTCACCAAGCTAGCCAGTAAGATCCCTGCCCAGGACTTTAGAAATAGGACCTGCAACTCTCTAGAGGGCTGGGCCCATAAGGTGTAAACCTGGCTGCTGTGTTTTGCACTGTGGGATTGTGGAAGCAGAGAGATCATTTTTCAAAGACAGAGAAGGAAGTGTTCTGCGCGTGTCTGATTGAAGAGACGCCCTGAACAGGCTAAGTGTGAGCAACAAGGCTGTTTATCCACTCAGATGCAAGTGGGCTGAGTCCGAAAAGAAAGTCAGTGGAGGGTTGTGGGAGTGGAGTTAGTTTTATAGGCTTGGAGTAGGTAGTGGAAAGTTACAGTTAGGGGCAGTTTTTTCGGGCAGGGGAAGAATGTCACAAGGTGCATAGTCACGAGGTGGGGGAGGTCACAAGGCACAATATCACAAGGTGGATGGATTAGTTGGGGCAGGAACATATCACAATGGTGCAATGCTGCAAGGTCGGTGCATCAGTTAAGGCAGGAACTAGCTGTTTCTTCTTCTTTAGTGGTTCTCCTAGTGCTCCAGGCTTTGTGACTCCAGGAGGCCTGTACGTGTGGGTCACAGGGGTCACAATGGCTTGACCATGGTGCAGCCCATTCAGAGGACCTTACAGGAAGCAGGCACACAGTAAGGAGACGTGCAGAGCCCTCCCTAGGATTCTCTCCGCTGCCTAAGGTCTGGATGCATAAAAATCCTTGTGTCCTGGGAAACTCTTCCCCTTTTCTTAGACAAGCTTGGGTTGGTTTAGGTTGCACTCAACCACGCGTCCTAATACAGAGTAAAAGGGGACATGGGAGAAGCCTCCTTCTTACAGATGAGGCACTGAGGCTCAGAGTGGCCAGGCGCCTTGTTCAAGATCATAGGGCCATTGAGGACTAATGCTCGCCTGCTCCCTTTCTAGTGAAATAATCCAAACAGTAAAGATCCATTGTGAGTCCTCCCTCTCCCTCTCCTCTCCCACTCTCCAGAAGTAGCCACTCTTAGTAAGAGTTTGATGGGGTTCGTATCAGACCTTTTAAAAAAGGTGTTTATCAACATATATGTATACAATATTCCTACAGTTATATTGGAAAATGGGATATTGACCTCATTTTTCTGAAATTCACTGTTTTTCACTCTTCAGATTGTCAATATTGCCAAATTCTAACTGTGCCTGGTGAATCTGGTGATGTATCTGGGAGGGAAGTGGTGATTAAGGTCGGGGCCACCTTGAGCCCTCGTGTGTCCAGACTCAAAGGACTGAGGTCAGAAAATCCTCCGGGCAGGGCTGAGACTTAGAGTCAGGGTGGAGCCTTCCAGGAAGTGGTGCAGCCCCTCTGGGTGGCCGGCCCCTCTGGCTAGCTCTGACCTGGAGGAGTTCAGCCTTTGGTTTCAGTAAAATCTGCTACCCTGTGGAATCCTCCCACTGGCCTGTTATCTCCCCCTTAATTTCTGGGGCAAATTGCATTAAATGCTTTCCTTCCTCCCACAGTGGGCCAGGCAGGAGAGAGGCTGTTAGCTGCAGGGTAGGGAGTGTAGCCCCGGATTCTCACCTGGCAACCCCAGTAATGAGCACTGCAGAGACAGCCACAGACACCCTTATTGACCAGGAAGAAGTCAGGAGCCCAAAGGCAGAGAACCAAGGGCTGCGGGCCTGGAGAGAACCCAGGGAAGCCTAGACAGCCAGAGGCAGGCAGGCAATTAAAGGAGGGGGTGGAGTTTTCAATTAACAGCTCTTCTGCTAGAAGCAGGTAATTAAAGGATTAGCAAGGCTGTTAGCAAGGCTGCTTGCTGCCAGTGAGGAACCTGGCAGGTGCTGCCTTGGAGAAGGAGGACCAGGCTCCAGATTCCACAGGAAGGAAAGGACTCTTCGGAGGCAGGATCCTGAGGGCAGCTGAGAGTCATGGGACTCAGCAGGGACACAGTGAGCAGGCTGGAAGGGCGGGAGGCAGGCCAGAGGGGATGGGGCAGTATAATCCCACTGTCCCCTGGCCTCGTAGGGTCCCTGGTTTGCAGAGCCCTCTTTGCCTGGGATGGGCTAAGGAGGCAGTGTATGAGAATATCTGGGGGTCATGGTGTTGACACCCCTGGAAATGGCACATTACCACACAGCTCACACGTTTTCACAGTAGTTTAGGGGGGAAGCTGCATAAGGCGGGGCTGACAGCAAGGACTTTGACATTAGACACGCTTCAGTTAAGCCTCGCTCCCACTTCCCAATCTAGGGGACTAGGGGATCCTCAGACAGCCCAGATGTTCCTCAGACTACTCAGCACCTTTCTAGTTAGGCAGGATCATGCCAAATTCTAAAGAAGCCAGTACGCACCTCCATCTGTGTCTTCCCCTGCCAGGGAGTTGGCAGAGGCCACTGTTCCAGACAGCAGAGCCTCAATCAGCCTGAATCCCTGAGCGACCTGCATGGAGCAAATTCCCTCGCCAGCCCCCATGAGTGGGAGTGAGAGGTAAACTACTGTGTTAAGTTATGAGATGTTTAGAGCTGTGTGTTACAGCAGCATAACCAAGCCTACCCTGACTATTACACAGGGTCAACCTCACCTTTGTAAAATGGGTAAGAATGATACCACCTGGAATGATTATTGTGAGGTTGAGTGAGAGGATATATGACTTGGCTGAAGGGTACACTTAGCTCCTGGACCCCACACCCTCTCCAAAAGCAAGGAATGTTGCCATGGACCAAGAGCCAAGCCCAGGGACATTTGATTGGCACTTCTAGCAGAAGAACTCCTGTAATGCTTAGCAAAGTGTTAAAGGGTTGAACACACAGGGGAGGGGCCTGACCTGTAATGCTTAGCAAAGTGTTTAAGGGTTGAGCACACATGGGGAGAGGATGGTGGAGGCCTGGGCTGTGCCCTCCGGAAAGGCTTGGCCAGCTCCCTCTCTCTGGCTTCTCCAGTTCTCTTTTGTCCCCAATATGGGGAGAGAGGCTGGGGGCTGCTACCCCAAGTCTTGCTGGCTGGAGCCGTGAGCATTGCTTGTGGCGGTGCTGGGCTCTGGGAGGGCTTCCCTTGGTTCTTGAAGGCCCCAGGCCATAAGTGACTCTTGTGACCCCATTAGCAGCACAACTTTCCCTCTGCCCCCTCTGTCCCATAGCAGCCCCCAGCTTTGCCTCCTGTCCTGCCACACCTGGACCCCACCATCTTTCTGTCATAAGCCTCCAGCCTGTCCCCTGAGCTGGCCCCACTTCCCTCCATTTGGGAGAAGTCGTGGAAGCTGCTGACTGTTCTCCCCTCGTTTTTCAGCCTGTTCCCCACTGTTCATGTTTGGTCTACAACATGAAACCCATTTCTTTTTCAGCTGATCTCATTTCTCCTGGAGTTTCTGATGCTCTGAGTCCAAAGCCTAAACAACCGTATTCTTTTCACTCTCCAAATACAAAGCCCTCTCACCCTGGCTCGGCAGTTGGCTCCCTGCTCTGAGCCAGCTCACCTGATCCTTTAGAGGAAGAATGTTCGAAGCACAGGCTTTAAAAATGTCCTTCCTAGCTTGTGCATATTCTATTTGCACTTCCCCACTCACTCAAGAAGATGCCATTTCCCCCACAAAGCTGGGAGCCTTAATGCCCTTCTCCAGCACCCATCCTGCCCACCGTGGCTGAGGTCACAGCTCTGGGCTTTGAAATGCACAAACACAATCAGAGGTCAACTCCTGTCATTTGAGGATCCCTGATTAGAAAAGAGCTTGATATACAAGCAGGGTATGTATGGAAATAAAAAAATTAGAAAAAAGAGAAATAAAACTGGACACACAGATCAGCAGGGGTTAGCGGTCTCCTTGTCACTGTCACAAACAAACCCCTGTTCTGGTTCATGCCAGCCACTGCCACCCTTACAAACAAAAGTAGAGTCACTAGGCCTGTGCTGTCCAGGGCAGCAGCCACTAACCATGTGTGCCTGATGAGCACTGAAAAGGAGCTCAGAAATGTTGAGATGTGCTGTGTGTAAAATATACACTGAATTCTAAAACTGGGGATTAAAAAGAATGGGAAACACCTTCTCAATATTTTGTATATTGATGACACATTGCAATGATAGTATTTTGAATATATTGGGTTAAAATATATTATTGAAATTAATTTTACCTGTTTTTTTTCTTTCTTTTTTTTTTTTTACATGGAGTTTCACTCTGTTGCCTAGGCTGGCGTGCAGTGGTGCGATCTTGGCTCACTGCAAACTCTGCATCCCAGATTCAAGTGTTCTCCTGCCTCGCCTCCTGAGCAGCTGGGATTACAGGCACCCACCATAACTCCTGGCTAATTTTTGTATTTTTAGTGGAGACAGGGTTTCACTGTGTTGGCCACGCTTGTCTCGAACTCCCAACCTCAAGCCATCCACCCACCTCGGCCTCTCAAACTGCTGGTATTACAGGCATGAGCCACCACACCCGGCCTCTTTTTCTTTCTTAATGTGGCCACTAGAAAACTTAAGATCCCCATTGCAGTGCATGTTGTATTTCTGTCACACACCATTGCACTGGGCACCACTCTGTCACTCCTGCCATGCAGAGTCCTGCCCTTGGAATGCCGTGTTTTTGTTTCTTACTGCTGCTGTAACAAATTACCACCAGCTCAGTGGCTCAGAACAACACACATCTATTATTTTGCAGTTCTGGAGGTCAGACTCTGACCTGGGTGTCACTGGGCTACAGCCAAGGCGTCATCGGGGCTGCGTTCCTTTCTGGAGACTGTGGAGAAGAATCTCTTTCTGGGCTTCTCTGAGCTGCCCACATGCCCTGGCTCACAGCCCCCTTCCATTTCCAAAGCCAGCAATTGTTGTGAGGCTTTCTCACACTGCGCACCCTCACGCGGACTCGCCTACCTCCCTCTTGCACATCCCACCTGAATAATTCAGGATAATTTCCTGACATCGAGGTCAGCTGATTAGTGATCGTAATCCCATTTGGGCCCTTAACTTCTCCTTGCCATGTAACCTAACATATTCATGGGCTCCAGAAATTAGGACATGTGCATCTTCAGGGCCCTTCTTCAGCTGCCCACATGCCAGTGCCCCGTGCGTGTGTTTTCTTGTTCTGTGCAAACTGGCCAGCTCTTGGAAATGACTGGTGTGGGGACACTTGCTTCATTTTCTCCCTGTTCTTGATTATAGTCCAGAGATCTGCTGGGGGATGGTGTGAGCCCAAAGAAGCCGATTTCCTTTTTGAAGGGGGTGAGAAGAAGGGAGACTGTGACTTGACCAAGCCAATCGGCAAACTACCTTCCCTCCCAACAGAAGTTGATTTGTTCAGGAGGGGGCATGTGACAAAAGCTGGGCCACTCAGAGCCCATCTAAGGACTTCACTGAAATGCTGACATAAAGCAGCCACTTGTGCCACAGGGGGAAAGCCAGCCTCAAATGAAACTGTCTCACAAAGAAATAGAGATGAATGACTTGTAGAGAACTGCAAACAGAAACAAAATGAAACTTGCAGAGAAAATATTGCAAGTAAATGTTGAACCTCTGGATCGAACCATGCCTGAGTCCCTCCTGGCTCTGACTTTTCAGTTAGGTGGGTCCACACATTCTCTTTTTCAGCCAAGCCATTTGAATGGGATTTTCTGCTCTTTGCAAAATAAAGATTTGCGATGACTTAGAGAGGGGTTAAAGCCGTATTTGATCTGGACACATGAGAGTACCTGAAGCCTGTCCTTACCCAGCTGTCTCTTCCCACTGGTCTTTGAGGCACAGGTCCTAAAGGAATGCCCTGTCTCTCTTTCCCCCAGATCTCCAAGAGGACCCTCCTGCCTCTGCTTCTCTTCCTCCCCTGAAGTCAATTTTGCAGTGTGCTGGTCAGCCTCATCCAGCCCCTCTTTTCTGGGAACTGCTCTAACTCTATGGCTGGATTGACTGGCCAAGAGACAGACACAAGGGTGAGCTGGATCATCAGACAGTCTCTCCTAGGAATGTGAAATACGAATTCAGAGAGGCTGGCAGCCCATTGTTCATGGGAATGCAGAAGCTATGGGGCTGAGAAACCCCTTTCCATCCAGAGGGAAAGAAGGTATAGTGGGTGACGGGAGAACAGCAGAGGCAGGCAACCCCGGGGCCGGGGAGCAAGGAGGAGCAGCTGCCTCTGTCTCCAAGGGCTTGCTAGCTTGAGGCCAGGTCCTTCCTGAGGTCTGACTGCTCCTCTTGCCCATTGGGTCTGAAATAAATTAATTATCACCTGCCCTTTTCCCCTATAGATGAGTTGAATCAATTTCTATCACTTGACATCAGAAGAGCCTTGAGTAAGCCACACTTCCCATTCCCATGCTTGCCCTAGGACGCATTGCCCCAGATGGGGAGAAGGCCAAGTGAACACCCGGCCTTCAGGAACCCTCATGGAGGCAGTTCTCTTCCCCCACTTTCTGCCAGGCAGGAGAGGCTGCTGAGGCTGCAGCAATGACCTGGGCTGCCTGGGGTTACTGAAGGCAGCAGGAAGCAGTGTTGGGTTGAGTCCCAGGTTTCCGGACTCCACACCTGGTGGCCAACGCAGCTAGCTACCTAGTCCACAGCCATTCTCCCCTTCCTCTCCCTCAAAGCCAAAGGTGGTTACACAACACAGTACAGCCCATGACAGGCATCTTCAGAGTGGGGCTTCCAGGACAGCTACTGCTTTCCTGTTGGGCCTGGTGGCTCTTCACTGTACCTTTCCCCTTCCCTATATTCCTCCTTGGGGCACAAAGTTCTGCCTGAAGGTGTAGCAGCAGGTATTTGTGACCCTGAGGATGAAGGCACCTGGTGAGGATGTCAACATAGGGAGCTGGAAGGACCCTGGTCCCCTATAGCCTCACCACAGCCCCAGCAGTGGGACCATCATGGATCCTGACCTTTGGGCTTCTCATTACTCAAGGAATAGAAAAACCCCAAACCGTGTTTGCTTAAGACCCTCTTGTCAGGTTTCTAAGTCTTTATTATTTGCAATTATAACTGATAATTTCCTATGTCCTCTGGGAATTTGGGTCATGGGTGGAGTTTTCTGGTGAGAAGAAGGGCTCAGGGACTCTCTAATTTCATCATTTTGCCCAGGGTCCAGTTTCCTCTGAAGTTTGCAAGGACACATGGAAGGTCAGCAGAAACTTGGCCATCTCAGTGTCCTGGTGGGTGATTTTTACGAGGATTTCTCATCACAGAGGATGGGAACCCAAAGGAGAATGGCCGCCATTGGAGCCTTTCCTGTCCCTCCATTGCCCAGAACAACTGAACTCTGTGTCAGTTGGGCTGCAAGTAAAGAAAACTCAACTAATGGAGGCCTCATTGAACAGGAGTTCACTTTACTCACGTAACAAACCTATGTGGTCCCAGGATTGTCTCACGGCCCAGTAAAGGCAAAGCATGGCGTTAGCAAGTCTGAGATGTTCTTGAATTTCCCCCCATTGCTGCAAGATGGCCCCTACAGCTCCAAACATCACATCCTCAATGGTGAATAAAGCTGATCTCCAACTGGGAAGAACCTCTGTCTCCTGGTGTGGTGAAGGCTGTTGGAGCATCTGCAGGAGCATCCAAACCCTGTGCTATTGGGGTAGTCCATGCCCTTCAAGCCAGTCACGGCTTTCCTGTTTCCTCTGTCAAATACTGGCTAAGGATAGGTCTGTGATGCAATTCTGGCCAGTGAGACATGATGGAAGAGCTGCTGGGTGAAATTCTGGAAAAAGTTCCCTTACTCTTTAAAAGATGGATCCAGGAGAAGAGAGTCTCTTTTGCTGGGTGTTGTCATATCTGGAGGTGATGCCTGGAACTGTGGCAGCTGTCTTGTGATTATGAGGGAAGCTGGCCTGAAAACAGACTGGCCCACTGAAGAGGAGGGCAGCATGGAATGTGGAATAAACCTGGGTCCCTGTTGGCTTCCTGCGGCCCTGATCTAACCAGCCCTGAGCTGTCCTACCTCTGCACTGCTTGGCACAGGAGACACATCTTGATTGTTTAAGCCCCTTTGAGTTGGGTTTTCTGTTCCTTGCAGCTGATAGCACTCTAACCAATCCACACATTTCCCTCTGCTCGATTTCCTGCTCCAGAGAGACAGGCACAGACCAGTAACGGGCAGCCCCACTCTGGGGAAAAACAACAGTGCTTATTGTTCGCCGGCACAGTGGGAGCTCTGCCTCCTGGCACAGTGGGAGCTCTGCCTCCTGTGGCAGGCTGGCCATTCCAAAACCACACTGCCTGCCACTGCCATAAAGAGGCCAGGACTGTGTTTAAAACCCCAGGCAGCAGGAGGAGTGGTTTGTGGGAGGTGTTGTGGTAGTGCATAAAGGAAGGTCATTTCCTGACCCTCAGAACCCACACTGCCCTCAGCCCCACACAGCCCTACCCAGCCCAGCATCGCCCCCAGTGCCCCTGGAGACAATAATGGCAGCCACCCACTGGCTGCTCCTGTGCGGGCAGGGCAGGAAAGCTGGTGGTTAAGTGCTGGAGAACCCCCAAGCCCTGGGGCTTGGCCGGAAAGGATTTCTGTAGAGACAGCGTGGACATTCTGTCCTCTGCAGGCCGCCTGGTACAGGATGAAAACAGGCCGGCTCAGTACTTTTTTGGCAACCGATTATATAGATTTGCATCCACATGAGCTCCCTCTTGCAATGACCCAGGCCCCCACGAGGGCTCTCCCCACAGTCATTTGTGTTGAGAACGCTCTGAGCCCTTGAGCCTCCTTCCTCTCTGGGAAAGGGACTTTTTGGCAGTGAGAAGGACCTAGAGGGAGGCACTTCTGGAGGCATTTCCTTTCTGGGAGGAAATGCTCCAGGGCTCTCCTCCATCCACCAACAGCCTCCAAGTTGAGTAAGTGGCAGCGAAGGTCACGCCTGAGCTGGCAGCCATGGAACCTCACCTCCTGCTTTTCCAGCTTTGTTCCCAAAGACGTCCCTCCACGAGCTTGTGCTCGTGCCATGCCTATGCTGGAAGCCCTTGCTGTCTGCAGGTGGCGATGTGACCCGGGCCTGGCCCTGGGGATTTGTTCAGGCGTGTCACTCTTTCTGGCCAAAGGGGACCAGCCTTGGGGCTTTTGTGGAAACCTCTGAGAAAGGGAAGTCCACAATTCTGGTTTCCTAGCTGGAGAGAATACGCCTGGCCCTGCTGGCAACCATCTTTCCCACCCAAGGGAGTCAGCCTGGACATTTTAGTCACTTGAGTCAATAAATTCTGTTTGTAAAGAAAAAAAAATCGCTTTGAGCCGGGCTTTCTGTGGCTTACAGTGGAAACTCATTAGTAATATAAATGCAGATATCCCTCTTAGGCCAAAGTAATCTCTCCTTTCTTGCTCGCTCTATACCACACACACCTGCTTCATTGGCATTTACTGTTTCCCCACCTGCACAGGTGACCTCAGTCCCCCTGCACAAAGGCCTGGACATCGCTGCCTCTGCAGCCGCCCCAGATCCAGGTGCCATTAATTTTACCCTCAAGTTGCGCTAAACTACTCAGTGAATTATTGTTGGTCCAATAAAACCACTTTTGTTTTATTTATTCTTTTGTCTCCACACTCACTCCCATTCCCTTCCCCTGCATGGGCAACATGCTCCCCATAGATTCCCCCACCTCCTGTGCTGCTTTAAAAATGCTCTTTCAAAAGAGATACAGTCTTTATGTGTTTTTTAATGTCCGCAAATGGTAATGTTTGGGTTCCCATGTTGCTTCTTCCTTTTTAAACTCAGCCCTGTGTTCAGGCCCATCCATGTGGCTATGTGTGCCTTTCATCTCTCCTTGTGGCTGCATAATTCTCCATGGTGTGGACCATTCCCATTTTGTCTCTCCATTCTCCCCAGGATAGAAACCCTAGGGTGCCTCCCGCAGCCCCCATCCCCACACTACCACAAAGAACTCTGCAGTGAACATCTTGGTGTGCATGTTCGATGAATCTGTGTCAATTTCTTTTACATCTCTACCTGGAAATGGAATAGCAGGGGTGTAAGGGATGCATACTATTGACCAAAATCCCTCCACAATGGTGGCTCTGGTCTACACTCCACAAGCAGTGCCCTCATCAACTTCCCCACTTCCCCACCCAACATGAAGACTTCTTTTTTTTTTTTTTTTTTTTGAGGCAGGGTCTCACTTGTTGCCCTGGCTACTTACAGGTGCGATCATAGCTCACTGCAGCCCCAAACTCCTGGGCTCATGGGATCCTCTCACCTCAGCTTCCTGAGTAGCTGGGATGACAGGCATCTGCCACTGTGCCCAGCTCCAATACTTGTCTCTTCCTAGATTAGTTTTGCCTAAAAGATTGCATTAGTTTTCTACAGCTGCAGAACAAGTTAACACAAATCGTGTGGCTTAAAACACCATTTATTTTTCATCTCCCATTTTCTGTGGGCCAGGATTCTGGGCTCGGCTTAGCTGGGTGCTCTGCTCAGGCTGTAACCCGGTGTTGGCCAGGCTGCATTCTCATCAGAGGCTCCACTGGAGAAAGATCTGATTCCAGGCTGCCTCAGGTGGCTGGCAGTATTCATCTCCGAGTGGTTGTAGAACTCAAGGAGACTTGCTTCTTCAATGTCAGCAGGAGAGATAGTCTCATACCTTTACATCCTTTTTTAAAGGGCTCACCTGATTAGATGCACCCTGGATGATGTCCTTTTTCATTAACATAAAGTCAACTGATCAGGGACTTTAATTACATTGGCAAATTCTTTTCCCCTTTTCCATATGGCACATCATCACCTTTGTTAGAATCTATTAATTAGAAGCACATTTACCAGGAGAGGATTACAGAAGTGCTTGCCTATTGGAGTTCAGCTGAGAATTTTGCCTACCATGTATGTATAAGGTTGTATCTGGTTCAAATTGTAGTAAAGCACACAGAACATAAAATTTCCCATCTTAACCACTGTTAATCGTACACTTTAGTGGTATGAAATACTTTCACATTGTTGTACAACCATTACCACCATCCATCTCAAGAACTCTACTTTTGTGAAACTGAAACACTGTGTCCAATTAGATACTAACTTCCCATTCCGTTTTTGCCCCAGCCCTTGGCAATCATTCTATTTTCTGTTTCTATGAATTTGATTATTCTAGGTATCACATGTACGTGGAATACTGTCTTTTTGTGACTGGCTTATTCCACTTAGTATAATGCCCTCAAGGTTCATCCACGATGTAGCCTGTCACAGGATTCTCTCCCTTTCTAAGGCTGAATCATATTTTATTGCATGTATAGACCACATTTTGTTCATGCATTCATCTATCAATGGACACTTGCTTCCACTTTTTGGTTCCTATGAATGCTGCTGCTATGAACTTGGATATACAATATCTCTTTAACATCCTGCTTTCAGTCCTTTTGGGAATACGTCCAGAAGTGGAAATTCTTGGTCATGTGGTAATTCTATTTGAATTTTTTTTTAGGAATGGCCATGTTGTTGTCCACAGTGGCGGCACCATTTTACTTACCCACCGGTAGTGCACAAGGGTCTAATGTCTCACTCCTCACCAACACTCGGTATTTTCGGGTTTTCTTGACAGTAGCTATTCTAGTGGGTATGAAGTGCTATCCACTGTAGTTTTCATCTGCATTTCCCTTATTCTGGGTGATTCTCAGCACCTTTTTTTGTGCTCATTGACCATCTGTGTATCTTTTTTGGAGAACTATTTCCTCATATATCTTATTGTTAGAATGTGTATTTCTGTACTAATGATCTTGGCCACTTCCTCATATACTTCCTGGCTTTTGGGGTTTCCTCTCCCAAAAACTGCCTGCTCGTGTCCTTTGTCTATTTGTTTTTCTTGTTAATTTTCAGGAGTTCCTCGTATATTGAGGCCACTAATCTCTTGTCAGTTTTAGACTGCACATAACTTCTCTCATTTTGCCATGTGTCACTTGCAACAGATCTATTTGATTGCAACATCATGAAATCCCCTCCACTTTTTCTGCCTTATGGTTTCCGCTTTGAAATTTTGTCTAAGAAATCTTTTACTCCTTTTGGGAAGTTCCCCTGTGTGTTTTGTTTTCTAACATGTTATAATCTGGCCATTCATGGTGGTCATCGTGAAAAGCAATCCCATATAAGGTGGATGCTCAGATTATGGATTAAAGAATCAATTAGTCACTTCCAAGATGGTCAAGTAGGAACAGCTCCGTTCTGCAGCTTCCAGTGAGATTGACACAGAAGACGGGTGATTTCTGCATTTCCAACTGAGGTTCCTGGTTCATCTCACTGGGACTGGTTGGACAGCGGGTGCAGCCCATGGAGGGCGAGCCGAAGCAGGGCGGGGCATTGCCTCACCTGGGAAGTGCAAGAGGTCAGGGGATTTCCCTTTCCTAGCCAAGGGAAGCCGTGACAGACTGTATCTGGAAAAACGGTACACTTCTGCCCAAATACTGCACTTTTCCCATGGTCTTAGCAACCAGCAGACCAGAAAATTCCCTCCTGTGCCTGGCTCAGTGGGTCCCATGTCCATGGTGCTTTGCTCTCTGCTAGCGCGGCAGTCTGAGATCGACCTGCGAGGTGGCAGCCTGGTGGGAGGTGGTGGAGGGGCGTCTGCCATTGCTGAGGCTTGAGTAGGTAAACAAAGCTGCCAGGAAGCTTGAACTGGGTGGAGCCCACTGCAGCTCAGCAAGGCCTACTGCCTTTAGAGACTCAACCTCTGGGGGCAGGGCATAGCTGAACAAAAGGCATCAGACAACTTCTGCAGACTTAAACGTCCCTGTCTGACAGCTCTGAAGAGAGCAGTGGTTCTCCCAGCATGGCGTTCGAGCTCTGAGAACAGACAGACTACCTCCTCAAGTGGGTCCCTGACCCCTGTGTAGCCTGACTGGGAGACACCTCCCAGTAGGAGCCAACAGACACCTCACACAGGCAGGTGCTGCTCTGGGATGATGCTTCCAGAGGAAGGATCAGGCAGCAATATTTGCTGTTCTGCAGCCTCCCCTTGTGATACCCAGGCAAACAGGTCTGGAGTGGACCTCCAGCAAACTCCAAAAGACCTGCAGCTGAGGGTCCTGACTGTTAGAAGGAAAACTAACAAACAGAAAAGAATAGCATCAACATCAACCAAAAGGACATCCACACCAAAACTCCATCTGTAGGTCACCAACATCAAAGACCAAAGGTAGATAAAACAACAAACATGGAGAGAAACCAGAGCAGGAAAGCTGAAAATTCCAAAAATCAGAGCGCCTCTTCTCCAAAGGATCGCAGCTGCTCACCAGCAACGGAACAAAACTGGACAGAGAATGACTTTAATGAGTTGACAGAAGTAGGCTTCAGAAGGTTGGTAGTAACAAACTTCTCTGAGCTAAAGAATATTCTAACCCATTGCAAGGAAGCTAAAAACCTTGAAAAAAGATTGGACAAATGGCTACCTAGAATAAACAGTGTAGAGAAGATCTTAAATGACTTGATGGAGCTGAAAAGCAGGGCACGAGAACTTCATGACGCATGCACAAGCTTCAGTAGCCGATTCGATCAAGTGGAAGAAAGGGTATCAGTGATTGAAGATGAGTTGAATGAAATGAAGTGAGAAGAGTTTAGAGAAAAAAGACTAAAAAGAAATGAACAAAGCCTCCAAGAAATATGGGACTATGTGAAAAGACCAAATCTACATGTGATTTGTGTACCTGAAAGTGACAGGGAGAATGGAACCAAGTTGGAAAACACTCTTCAGGATATCATCCAGGAGAACTTCCCCAACCTAGCAAGGCAGGCCAACATTCAAATTCAGGAAACACAAAGAACACCACAAAGACACTCCTTGGGAAGAACAACCCCAAGACTCATAATTGTCAGATTCACCAAGGTTGAAATGAAGGAAAAAATATTAAGGGCAGCCAGAGAGAAAGGTCGGGTTACCCACAAAGGGAAGCCCATCAGACTAACAGCGGATCTCTCAGCAGAAACTCTACAAGCCAGAAGAGAATAGGGGCCAATATTCAACATTCTTAAAAGAATTTTCAAGCCAGAATTTCATATCCAGCCAAACTAACCTTCATAAGTGAAGGAGAAATAAAATCCTTTACAGACAAGCAAATGCTGAGAGATTTTGTCACCACCAAGCCTGCCTTACAAGAGCTCCTGAAGGAAGCACTAAACATGGAAGGGAACAACCAGTACCAGCCACTGCAAAAACATGCCAAATTATAAAGACCATTGATGCTATGAAGAAACTGCATCAATTAATGGGCAAAATAGCCAGCTTACATCATAATGTCAGGATCAAATTCACACATAACAATATTAACCTTAAATGTAAATGGGCTAAATGCTCCAATTAAAAGACACAGACTGGCAAATTGGATAAAGAGTCAAGACCCATCATTGTGCTGTATTCAGGAGACCCATCGCACGTGCAGAGACACACATAGGCTCAAAATAAAGGGATGGAGGAAGATCTACCAAGCAAATGGAAAGGGAAAAAAAGCAGGGGTTGCAATCCTAATCTCTGATAAAACAGACTTTAAACCAACAAAAATCAAAAGAGACAAAGAAGGCCATTACATAATGGTAAAGGGATCAATTCAACAAGAAGAGCTAACTATCCGAAATACACAGGCACCCAATACAGGAGCATCCAGATTCATAAAGCAAGTCCTTAGAGACTTACAAAGAGACTTAGACTCCCACACAATAATAACTGGAGACTTTAACACCCCACTGTCAACATTAGGCAGATCAATGAGAGAGAAGGTTAACAAGGATATCCAGGACTTGAACTCACCTCTGCACCAAGTGGAACTAATAGCCATCTACAGAACTCTCCATCCCAAATCAACAGAATATACATTCTTCTCAGCACCACATCACACTTATTCTAAAATTGACCACATAATTGGAAGTAAAACACACCTCAGCAAATGTAAAAGAACAGAAAGCACAACAAACTGTCTCTCAGACCACAGTGCAATCAAATTAGAACTCAGGATTAAGAAACTCACTCAAAGCCACACAACTACATGGAAACTGAACAACCTGCTCCTGAATGACTACTGGGTAAATAATAAAATGAAGGCAGAAATAAAGATGTTCTTTGAAACCAATAAGAACAAAGACACGATGTACCAGAATCTCTGGGACACATTTAAAGGACTGTGTAGAGGGAAATTTATAGCACTCAATGCCCACAAAAGAAAGCAGGAAAGATCTAAAATTGACACCCTAACATCACAATTAAAATAACTAGAGAAGCAAGAGCAAACACATTCAAAAGCTAGCAGAAGACAATAAATAACTAAGATCAGAGCAGAACTGAAGGAGATAGAGACACAAAAACCCCTTCCAGAAATCAATGAAACTAGGAGCTGGTTTTTTGAGAAGATCGACAAAATAGACCACTAGCAAGACTAATAAAGAAGAAAAGAGAGAAGAATCAAATAGACACAATAAAAAATGTTAGAGGGGATATCACCACCAATCCCACAGAAATACAAACTACAATCAGAGAATATTATAAACACCTCTATGCAAATAAACTAGAAAATCTAGAAGAAATGGATAAATTCCTGGACACATACACCTTCCCAAGACTAAACCAGGAAGAAGTTGAATCTCTGAATAGGTCAATAACAGGTTGTGAAATTGAGGCAATAATTAATAGCCTACAAACCAAAAAAAGTCCAGGAGCAGACGGATTCACAGCCGAATTCTACCAGAGCTACAAAGAGGAGCTGGTACCATTCCTTCTGAAACTATTCCAAGCAATAGAAAAAGAGAGAATCCTCCCTAACTCATTTTATGAGGCCAGCATCATCCTGATACCAAAGCCTGGCAGAGACACGACAAAAAAATTGAATTTTAGACCAATATCCCTGATGAACATCGATGCAAAAATCCTCAATAAAATACTGGCAAACTGAATCCAGGCAAACTGAATCAAAAAGTTTATCCAGCACGATCAAGTTGGCTTCATCCCTGGGATGCCAGGCTGGTTCAACATACACAAATCAATAAACGTAATCCATCACATAAACAGAACCAACAACAAAAACCACATGATTATCTCAATAGATGCAGAAGAGGCGTTTTGACAAAATTCAACAGCCCTTCATGCTAAAAACTCTCAATAAACTAGGTATTGATGGAACGTATCTCAAAATAATAAGAGCTATTTATGACAAACCCACAGCCAATACCATACTAAATGGGCAAAAACTGGAAGCATTCCCTCTGAAAACCGGAACAAGAGAAGGATGCCCTCTCTCACCACTCCTATTCAACATAGTGTTGGAAGTTCTGGCCAAGGCAATCAGGCAACAGAAAGAAATAAAGAGTATTCAATAAGGAAAAGAGGAAGTCAAATTGTCCCTGTTTGCAGATGACATGATTGCATATCTAGAAAACCCCCATCGTCTCAGCCCAAAATCTCCTTAAGCTGATAAGCAACTTCAGCAAAATCTCAGGATACAAAATCAATGTGCAAAAATCACAAGCATTCCTATACACCAATGACAGACAAATAGAGTGCCGAATCATGAGTGAACTCCCATTCAGAATTGCTACAAACAGAGTAAAATACCTAGGAATCCAACTTACAAGGGATGTGAAGGACCTCATCAAGGAGAACTACAAACCTCTGCTCAACGAAATAAAAGAGGACACAAACACATGGAAGAACATTCCATGCTCATGGATAGGAAGAATCAATATCGTGAAAATGGCCATAATGCCCAAGGTAATTTATAGATTCAATGCCCTCCCCATCAAGCTACCAATGACTTTCTTCACAGGATTGGAAAAAACTACTTTAAAGTTCATATGGAACCAAAAAAGAGCCCGCACAGCCAAGACAATCCTAAACAAAAAGAACAAAGCTGGAGGCATCACACTACCTGACTTCAAACTATACTACAAGGCTACAGTAACCAAAACAGCATGGTAGTGGTACCAAAACAGACATATAGACCAATGGAACAGAATGGAGGCCTCAGAAATAACCACACATCTAAAACCATCTGATCTTTGACAAACTTGACAAATACAAGAAATGGGGAAAGGATTCCCTATTTAATAAATGGTGCTGGGAAAACTGGCTAGCCATATGTAGAAAGCTGAAACTGGATCCCTTCCTTACACCTTATACAAAAATTAACTCAAGATGGAGTGAAGACTTAAATGTAAGACCTAAAACCATAAAAACCCTAGAAGAATACCTAGGCAATATCATTCAGGACATAGGCATGGGCAAGGACTTCATGACTAAAACACCAAAAGCAATGGCAACGAAAGCCAAAATTGACAAACGGGATCTAATTAAACTAAAGAGCTTCTGCACAGCAAAATAAACTATCAATCATCAGAGTGAACAGGCAACCTACAAAATGAGAAAAAATTTTTACAATCTACCCATCTGACAAAGGGCTGATATCCAGAATCTACAAAGAACTTAAACAAATTTACAAGAAAGAAACGAACAACCCCACCAAAAAGTGGGTGAAGGATATGAACAGACACTTCTCAAAAGAAGACATTTATGCAGCCAACAGACACATGAAAAAATGCTCGCCATCACTGGTCATCAGAGAAATGCAAATCAAATCCACAATGAGATACCATATCACGCCAGTTAGAATGGCGATCATTCAAAAGTCAGGAAACAACAGATGCTGGAGAGGATGTGGAGAAACAGGAACACTTTTACACTGTTGGTAGGAGTGTAAATTAGTTCACCCATTGTGGAAGACAGTGTGGCAATTTCTCAGGATCTAGAACTAGAAATACCATTTGACGCAGCCATCCCGTTACTGGGTATATAACTAAAGGATTATAATAAATCATGCTACTATAAAGACACGTGCACACGTATGTTTACTGCGGCACTGTTCACAATAGCAAAGACTTGGAACCAACCCGAACGTCCATCAGTGATAGACTAGATTAAGAAAATGTGGCACATATACACCATGGAATACTATGCAGCCATTATAAAGAATGAGTTCATGTCCTTTTCAGGGATGTGGATGAAGCTGGAAACCATGATTCTCAGCAAACTATCACAAACACGGAAAACCAAACACCCCATGTTCTCACCCATAGGTGGGAATTGAACAATGAGAACACATGGACCCAGGGCAGGGAACACCACACACCAGGGCCTGTCAGTGGGTGGAGGGCTGGGGGAGGGATAGCATTAGGAGAAATATCTAATATAAATGATGAGTTGATGGGTGCACCAAACCAACATGGCACATGTATACGTATGTAACAAGCCTGCACGTTGTGCACACGTACCCTAGAACTTAAAGTATAAGGATAAAAAAAGAATCAATGTATGATTCTTTAATCCATCATCTGAGCATCCATCTTATTAGGGATCACATTGTTTTTCTCCATATAGTAAGAGTTTTTCCAACAAGAACAGCAACTCTTTCCCACTGACTTGTGATGCACCTTTTATCATAGATGAAATTTCCCTCTAACCAGGGATCTCCCCTCTCCATGCTGAGTTGTCTGTTGGTTCACTGTCACCATACTGCTTAAGACAACAACAGCACCTTTAGAGTGTACCTGAGTATCTGGAAGAGCTTCCTGCCTACCCTCCTTTGGCTTAGGCATCTGTGGACCTTTATCCCTCCTCGCATGATTCAGAGTGAGTTTCTAAAACTGGAATCTTTATTGGGACTACAGTGAAGTGATGGATGAATTGAGGGAGAACTGACATCTCCATATATCAGGCCACCCCTCCCAGGAGCAGGAGATGACTTTACTTGGGGAGTGTCTACACCCCCGTTCTACTCCCACCTACCAATTAGTTGGCAATGGATGGAGTTGCTCAATCAATGCTAGGGAGCAGATCTCCAGGGAGGAAGACAGAGTGGGCCTGGAATATTCTTCAGCATCACTGCTTCCATTCCCAGCCACTCCTGGCAAGAGGGAAGAAACATCCTGTCACAGAACCTATGTTTTCTGGGTGGACGAAACCAGGTGTCCTGGAGGAAGCAGGTATGGTGGGAAGTTGGGGCAAGGGGCAAGGGGACACAGAGCAACAGAACTTCTGGCTTTCCCTAGCATGGGCCAACCCTCCAGGCCAGCATTATGAGGCGGCACTGGCTGCTTCCCCCTTGTCCCGGGGGTTGGGAGGATTGTTGTGCTTCATTCAGCCTGTCTACCTCATGACTTGACTGAGCTACACCTCAACATTGTCAAGTAAGTAGACAGATTATCATCCCCATTCAAGAGAAGAGGAGAAGTCATCTCCTGCTAAGGTCCACGGAGAAGGAAGTTCACTCATTACCTGAAAAACATTTATCCAGAGCTCACAGTGCAGCAGCTGCTTGGCCCTGGGATGTGGCAGAGACCAGACAAATGGTCAAATGGATCCAGTCAGCATTAGACACCATGGTGGACATGTTGTTCATGTCAGCCAGCACCATTCCCTGAGAAAACCAACCCCGTGCACTCCATTTCTCCTAGGCTGGTCAATCATGGTGCCCCCTCACCAAAGACAGGAAAGGGAGCAATGGTGTGGGTCCAGTCACTACATCAGGACATGCCACACCCCCTAGCCACAGGGATTGGTCAAGAGGGTAGGAGGACGATCCTTGCAGGACCAGAGTCTTCCCTGGGGTTTCATGTGTATGTTGAGGGACAGAAGTTTCTTCCTACTAAGGTTGATGAGGAGGGTGGATATAAGTCTTGGGCGGCTGGCAGTCAGGTTTTTATAGAAAAGAGCCTTCAGGAAGAACAAAACCAAGCAGAGACAAGCAGTATGGACACATGAGAGAGAACCGGAGGCCTGACAATGTTGCTTTAGCACTTAGGTCCAGCCATGCCTAGAGTTAACACATTCATACTTTCTCGTTATGTGAGCCAACCCATGATCTTTTGGCTTATGCATACTTGAGTTGGAATAAGTGGAAACAAAGAGTACCACTGGACAGAGCCCCTACCAACAAATCCAACTCTCTGCCCACTCTACGGAACTTTCCCCTCAGGTTCCACCACACTCTTTCAGGTTGGGGCTTATTTTGATCATAATTCCCCTGTTCTCAAATTGTCTTTGAATCCAGATTCTGTCAGTAAGTACCCTTTATTCCTTATTGGTTTATGACATCTGCTAGAAGGCCAAGCCTGCCTTCTGCGTCATCCCCCAAGTTGGTGTTGAAGATACCGATGTGGAGGACAGAACACTAGCATGCAGCACCCTCCTCCCTCAGGTTGTCAGCCCTTGAATCTCACACGCTGTCCCTGGTCTTCACAGAATCCCAGATCCCCAGTATTAGAAAGGATCTCGGGTTCCCCACTCACTCTATCCCAGCCTCTTGGCTCAAGTTTTCATCTATAGAAGTGGTGCCAGCCTTGGCCAGAGGAAAGTGGCATGTGTGGTGAGTGTCTGTTGGCAGCTTCCCAGCATCAATGTTCCCATTCTCCTGCCACTAGCACCCATATTTGACTTCTCCATTCTAGGCTGCCGTTTGCTGCAGTGCTTAGCAAGACATTATGGAAGGTTCTGGTATAACGGAAGGGATCTACAACATAGAGTACCACCAATGGTTACCTCTGGAGGTGGCTGTGCTCAGAGCACCTGGGCCTGGGAGGGAAAGGGTGTCTCAGAAAGAGGCATGTCTCCTCCTTTAATCAGGGTTCCTCAGAGATTGGCATTTGAAATCTCCAGACTGAGTAAGGAATATTCACCTTCACCCCACGGGGGCAGACACCATCCAATCAGTCGAGGGCCTGGATAGAACAAAAGGCAATGGAAAAGTGAATTTCCTCATAACCCTAACTAACGGAGGAGACATGCCTCCCTCTGAGACATCCCTTTCCCTCCCAGGCCCAGGTGTTCTGAGCACAGCCACCTTCAGAGGTAACCATTGGTGGTGTCTATGTTGTAGATCCCTATTACTCCGGAATCTTCCATAAAGTCTTGTTCAACATTGCAGCAAACCACAGCATAGAATGGAGAAACAGAACCAAGAATATAGGTAGGGGGATGGACAGATGAGCTTTATTATGGGAATTGGCTCCCGTGATTATGGAAGTTGAAAAGCCCCACCATATGCCTTCTGCAAGCTAGAGAACCAGGGAAGCTGGTGGCGTAGCTCAGTCCAAGTTTGAAGGCCTGAGAACCTGTGGGTGGGGGTGCTGCTGGTCCAAGTTATAGAACCCAAAGCCTGGATCTAATGTCCAAGGGTAGGAGAAGATGGCTGTCCCAGTTGCAGGAGAGAGAGAGAGAGAGAGAGAAGGGAAGAGAGAGAGAGAGAGAAGGGAAGAGAGAGAGAGAGAGAGAGAAGGGAAGAAAGAGAGAGCCTGCATGCAAATTCTCTTTTCCTCTGCCTTTTTTCTATCAAGGCCCTCAACCGATTGGATGGTGTCTGCCCCCATTGGGTGAAGGTGAATATTCCTTACTCTGTCCAGTGATTCAAATGCCAGTCTCTTCCAGAAACACCCTCACAGATATACCCAGAAATAATGCCTTGCCAGCTCTCTGGGTATCTGGGTATCCCAGTCAAGCTGACACCTAAAATTAAACATCACATCTCCTTTTCTCTGCCCCGCTGGTGGTCCCCAGACAGACGGGCAAGAGCCCCTCTGCCCATTCTAATGCCAGCTCAAGTCCTTTTCTCCAGGTGATATACAGGAGAAAGGCCTGTCAGTGCCTTCAGGGAACACCTGCCCCCAGCCACAGGGAGGGCCTTTGTCCCTCTGGGCGCAGGCAGTCAGTTATGTGCATCAGGATATTCTGGGTAATGCATTCTGGCATGAGTCCAGGATGGGGCTCACCAAATCCAGTCCAGGTTGGGCAGGGCCCAGCTCAAATCAGTTTATGTTTCTCTCAGGGTCGGGTCAGTCACAATCAGTGTGTATGGCAGCTGGCCTACAGGTCTTGCTGCACTGCAGCTCTGCCTCTCCTGCAAACTGCTTGAGGGAGAAAGAGCACACTGAGTCCTCGGTCCCAGACCCAATCTGGGTCTGAGAGGGATGCTTCTTTTCAAATGTCCAAATTGCAGCAAACAACCATCACCACCATAACAAAATACGTTTCTTCCAAAGAAGCAGCACATCTGACAGCTGAACTCTGAGATGCTGTGCCTCGTCTCTACAGTCAATCCATGCAACCTTCTAGTCTAAAGTCTCCGCTTTGGGGCTACTTCTCAGCATGAGAACTCCTTAAGAGGTGGGGACGTGTTCACAACGGCAAAACTCAGCTGCCTGTACAGATGGTGTTCCCAGAACTAAGAGGCGTCAGCCTTCGGTAAATTCAAGTCTGCACTCTTAGGAGGCAACTTACAACTTCGAAGTGAAAGTCTATATTTTTCGTTTTTCAGCGTCAGAGTCTCAGGATCTCGATGTGGACAGGCACCCTGATACAAAAGAACGGTAAGATGGGGTACAAAATGGATTCTGCAGGTACCGGGAGGACGTTGCAAATCCCAGTGAAGGTGAGTGGATGCACACACAGCCTGGATAGACACGAAATGGCACAAAGGGAGAGCAAGGCTACATCCCGGAGGGGCAGGGTGTGGGAGTCACATCAGGGCTGGTGAGTCAGAGACGAGGGAGGATGTGAACACGTTCTGTGCTGTCTTGGGCCCCGCCAGGCTCATGTGTGGCTTTGCTCCGGCACACGTGTGTCACACGCTCTGGAACTGTGGAATCCTCTGGCATGTCAGGCAGGCTCATTCCATGGGGGCAGGAACAGAGAGCACAGTCATTCGCATGTTCATCTGTGCTATACTGCTTGCCTCCCACTGGCTGGTCTCCTGCTGGGTGCTGGGAACACAGTTACAACATGAATGAACCCATAAGGTCTTTGTTTACGCGGAGCTTAGGGCCGAGACAGGAGTCAGGTCTTAATCAAATAACCACACGAATGAACACACTGGCCACAGGCCCAGCTGAAACCTTAGCACCGCGCGGCTGCTGGAGGTCCCTGACGGTGGTCTAGGCTTCACATTAACAAAGGAAATGACACTGGGAGGCCTGACTTGTTTTTCATGACTGCAACTGTCTCTTGATGATCTTCTCTCCTTTCTAATCGTCCTCAGCTCAGAATTTTGCTGGAGCCGAACCCCAGCTTGGAGGAGCGTAAGCCCTGGGATAACCTCTTTAATCAGAATCTGGCCTGAGTCCCTGCTCGAAGCTCAAGCACCCGGGGCCTCGCGGCCGCCTGCAGTACTCCCCTCCCACCGCGGGCCAGGGCCGACTGGAAAACGGAGCAGGCCATCCCCAGAGCACGGGTCCCGTGGCCACGTTGAGTGTCGCAGAGCACGGGACGCAGGGCGGGGCTTCTGGACCAGCGCGCATCCCAATTGGCTCTCGGGGCTGCCTTTTAGCCGGACGCGCGGAGGTGGGCAATCCGCTCCTTCCCTTGAGCAGTCCACGCCTTGTGGCGGCTTTGCGGAGCTGCTGCTTTGGCGGGAGTTGGCGGCTGGTGTGAGGTGAGAGGCGCGGTGGTCGCTCCCCGGCGAGGCCAGGTCAGAAGCGGACCGGGATCATCCAGGGGCTTTCCTGCTTCAAGAGCCTGGTCTGAGCGGCCTGTTGGGGACTGGGCGGAAGTCGAAAGGGAGGGAGCGCCGGCCATGCGGGGCTTGTGGCGGGAATGAGTCCTTGTGGGGCGTGGTGTTGTGGAGAGCCCCGCTTTGCCTCTTCCTCGGCATCCCGTTCCCCTACATCCAGAGAGGGCATCCAGGACCTGATGTCGGGCAGGTGCCCTTCGCACATCTTGGGGCAGCTCGGGGAGCGCCTGTCACGGGTCTGACGAGGGAGCTGAGGCCTGAGGGGCCCTGGGCGGGGGCTGTGGGGCGCCGAGGCCATGTTTGAGCAGAGCCGGGAAGGTGAAGTTCTCTTGCGGCTCTCTGTAGGGCACAAGCATTCCAAACGTGGGGGCAGGTTTAGAGTTTTACCCTTGATCAAGGGCTGAACGCTCAGATGTGCACAGGCTCAGGCGTCAGTGATAATCAAGGTGGAGGCAAACGGGAGGGCTCCTGCTGTCGGGCTAAAGGGACAGTGGCGGCCAGCTGGGCCCTGTGGGGTGTGTGCTCAGAGATGCCAGAGCTCAGCTTTTTCCATTACAGCCACGACTGGAAACCTTGATTTTCAAAAAATGTATATGTAACAAGCCCACTGCTGTTCAACGTTGGTTTTACATCATAAGGTTTTAGCACGTTGTGTAGTCAAAGAAGTGTGTGTGTGTATATGTATATATGTATTATATGTATATATGTGTGTGTATATATGTATATATGTATTATATATGTATATATGTGTGTATATATGTATATATGTATTATATATGTATATATGTGTGTGTATATATATGTGTCTATGAGTTGAATTTGCCCTCGGGGTGCCAGTTTGCATCCTCTGCTGTAGGAGTCCTGAGCTGTGTTGTTAACTGGCGGATGGGAATAACCCCTTGCCATGGCTTTGACTCTGCTTCCGTAGAGCTAGCACAGACCTAATGGGGTTGGATTTGGGGGTTGGGGGTGGTCTGCAGCTAGGGGACAGACACCCTCCTTGCAAAGCGGGCGTGGGTTTGTAGCCTTCCTGTACCATGTGTCTGTGAACAGGGCTATGCAACATTTTCAAGATAACAGAGTGCCTTTGGGATGAGCCTCCCGTGGCCCCCCAGACCCTGGGCACTGCAGGGATCCTGATCCCATTACTGCTTGGCTTCCTGGCTGGAAACCGAGCTGACTGGGGAAAGGAGGAACGCGCCTGGAGAATTCTTGGGAGGAAGTTATTGTGGGTCAGCTGGCTCTTCCTGGTTCCCTCTTGCACACCGGGCAGACTGCTGGACATACAGAGATGAGTCCCTGCCCTCAGGACACTCTGACCACGTAGGGAGATGAAACCATAGCCCTGGAGGAGGGCTCCGAATGGCTCTTTGCTGGGCAGGCTTGGGCTGGGGAACCCAAGGAGGAGAGGGAGGGCTTAGAGGGTGTTCCAGAAGCATCGTGGACTTAGAACCCTGGGCAGAATTGGGTGGGTGGCTGGGAAGGGAGAGGCTCCTAGATGGGCCTGATCAAAGTGTGGTAGGGATGGGGAAACATGATTAGACCAGCCCACTCATCAGGGTCGTGCTGAGAAATAGGGAAGAGGGGCTTTTAGGCCCAAATTTTTGAGCCAGGAGTCGTTCAGTGCTGTTTGAAGGAACATAGGTATTTATTAGTTCAGGGAAATATTGTGGTGGGAAGGAGGGGCTGAGGAGATACAAGTGGCGTCTTCTGTGGAGAACGTTAATGTGAGAGGGGAGTGATTGTGGAAAAGTCTGTCTTTGTCCCCAACTAGATGCTCATTCCTGGTGAGTAGGCCTCTGTGTTCTGACCCTGAGTTGTCCCTCTTCTATTAGCCAGCCCACATTCCCGTAATGTTTGGGTGGTTACAGGGCTGCCTCCTGGTGAGGAGGGGAAGGGCAGCTGAGTAGGACCTGGTGGCCTCATGGCGATAGTCTTCTCCCTCCTTGGCAGTCTTGTGCCTCCTTCCTTCCAATCCAGCCCTCATTCTTTCCCTCTGCACAGAAAGGATCAGCATCTCCGGTACAGCCCCCATCTGTGCTAGGAGATGGCCGGGTGGGTGTGGATGCTAAGACAACCGATCCCCCTCATGTTGGCCCGAGGAGGGCCCTGACCTGGATACTGTGAGACCTTTTGAGGACAGCTGGCTCCTTTGTGGGATCAGTTGGGTGTGGGGCAGGGCCTTGATCTGAGCCAGCCCCTAGTTTCCAGCCTAGGTTCTCCTCACCACTGATGGCCTAAGTGATGTCTGTCTGTCCTGTGATGGGGGGTTGCAGTTACCGCAGGAGGCCCTGGATTATGGCTCAGATTCTTATGGCTCCATCCTTGCACCTTTCCCTGGCTCAGGTTTCTGTGGGGAGAAGGAGAGTGCCAGAGGTGACTGGTTCGTGGTTCTTCTAGGCTCTCATGGCCACCATGTTGGAAGGCAGATGCCAAACTCAGCCAAGGAGCAGCCCCAGTGGCCGAGAGGTAATGTGGCTCCTCCCATTCCTCAAATCCTCTCTGCCCTGCCACCCCTTCTGCTGTGCCCCTCACTCCTAGAGCCTCCATTGCTCCATCTTTCCCTCTCTCCTGCCAAGGACTTTGAGTCCTCTCATCTCTCCTCATCGCCCTTTCCAGACTAGCCTGTGGTCGTCAGGCTTTGGGATGAAGCTGGAGGCTGTCACTCCATTCCTGGGGAAGTATCGCCCCTTTGTGGGTCGCTGTTGCCAGACCTGCACCCCCAAGAGCTGGGTGAGTGATGGTAGCGAGCTCTGGGAAGCTGCTTCCTTTATGTCCCTGCAAGCTTGGCTCTTTCCTGCCCCATGCCTCTGCTTCTGTCTTTCAGGGGAATGGATGCACTGGTATTGGTTGTATGGTTGGGCGGTGGCTTGTTCCCAGGCCTGGGAGAGTTGGGTGGGAGAAGTACAGAGGGGCCTAAGTGGTGGTAGGGTGTGCCCAGAGGGCTGGGTTCTTATCATGCCTGTGTCAGTTTTGTTGTTCAGTTTTGTGGACATCACCCACTCAGACTTCCCCAGTACTCAGCACATGCTTGAAGACCTCTTTTTTGGTTTGTGTCATGTGATGGTGGTGAGGGAGCCCAGATTTCTCATGGAGACCCAGGCTGCGTTTTCTCTGCTGTTGAGAAGATAACTTCTGGAGACTTTCACATACCACTCTGAAAGAGGGTGATTCTGTACAGGATACAGCACTTCAGTTTTGAGCATGGGCCCCTTTTTCCTGAGCCAGCCTAGAATCTGGGGTCAAACACCTTCTGCGAAATACTGTGCTGTAATCTTTTCTCCTGGAAGACTTAGCAGGCCACCTGGCAGAGCCAGAGGGGCAGTACAGGGGCGTTTCTTTACCAGTTTGCAAAGGCCCCCCAGGACATGCTGTCTCTCCCCCTGTCTTGCAGGAGTCCCTCTTCCACAGAAGCATAACGGACCTAGGCTTCTGCAATGTGATCCTGGTGAAGGAGGAGAACACAAGGTAGTCAGAGCTATGGACTGGAGCAGGCTTGGGGACAGGGACCCTTGGGTGCAGGGCTGCTGGGGCCCTGCTTTTTGGTGCCATTTTCTTCCTCTGATAGAGAAAGAAGGGCCCCGTCCTCTGTTCCATACACAAGCCTGCAGGGAGGGGCGGACTTGGAGCTCTCTTGCAGTTCCTTCTGTGAGCATGTATGGATTGCCCACCGTGTTTCAGGCTGTGAACCTGTACCCGACTCAACAGGGTGAGGGGTGGGAATGGGGCACAGATGGACAGGCAGTTCTTCCTGCTCAGGTGTTCCTAGTACATGGGTCTGGGGTGTGGTCCCTTTCTGATTGAATAGCCTTCTGTGAGTCCTAGTGGAGGTGGGCCCTCTCTGAAGGATCT